>NC_135906.1:7793214-9095461 GCF_964194155.1 Cetorhinus maximus
GGATTCACAACACGCAGGAGGGAGGGGGCCTGCTCTCCCCCGACCCCCATCGCCCCCCTCCCCCTCCTCCCGCCCCTCGCCCCCTCTCCCTCCCCCTCTCCCATTGCCCCCTCTCCCCCACCCCCCCCTCCCCACCCCCTCCCCCCGCACCTTCCCCCTCTTCCATCGCCCCCTCTCCCCCTCGCCCTCCCCCCGCACCCTCCCCCTCTCCCCCACCCCCCTCCCCCTTCCCCCACCCCCCTCCCCCTCTCCCCCACCCCCTCCCCTTCCCCTCTTCCCCCTCCACCTCCCTCTCCTCTCCCTCTCCCCCCTCCTTTCCCCCTCCCCCTCTCCCCCTCCCCTCTCCCCCTCCCCCGCCCCGTGCTCCTGCCCCACCCCCGCCCCTCCCCTCGCCCCGCCCCACCCCACCCCGCCCCACCCCCTCTCCCCCGCCCTTCCCCCCGCCCCCTCTTCCACCCCCCCTTCCACCCCCCTCTTCCACCCCCTTCTTCCCCGCCCCTTCTCCCCCGCCCCTTCTCCCCCGCCCCCTCTCCCCCGCCCCCTCTCCCCCGCCCCCTCTCCCCCGCCCCCTCTCCCCGCCCCCTCCCCCCCCCCCTCTCCCCGCCCCCTCTCCCCCGCCCCCTCTCCCCGCCCCCTCTCCCCCGCCCCCTCTCCCCCGCCCCCTCTCCCACCCCCCCTCTCCCACCCCACCCTCTTCCACCCCCCCTTCCACCCCCTCTTCCACCCCCCCCCTTCCACCCCCCCTCTTTCCCCCCCGCTTCCCACCCACACTCTTTCCCCCGCCCCCTTTTCCTCCCCCCCTCTCCACTGTTACAGGGTGGAGTGTAATGGGGGTATATCTGGACTGTACACTGTTACAGGGTGGAGTGTAATGGGGGTATATCTGGACTGTACACTGTTACAGGGTGGAGTGTAATGGGGGTATATCTGGACTGTACACTGTTACAGGGTGGAGTGTAATGGGGGTATATCTGGACTGTACACTGTTACAGGGTGGAGTGTAATGGGGGTATATCTGGACTGTACACTGTTACAGTGTGGGGTGTAATGGGGGTATATCTGGACTGTACACTGTTACAGGGTGGAGTGTAATGGGGGTATATCTGGACTGTACACTGTTACAGTGTGGGGTGTAATGGGGGTATATCTGGACTGTACACTGTTACAATGTGGGGTGTAATGGGGGTATATCTGGACTGTACACTGTTACAGGGTGGAGTGTAATGGGGGTATATCTGGACTGTACACTGTTACAGGGTGGAGTGTAATGGGGGTATATCTGGACTGTACACTGTTACAGTGTGGGTGTAATGGGGGTATATCTGGACTGTACACTGTTACAGGGTGGAGTGTAATGGGGGTATCTCTGGACTGTACACTGTTACAGGGTGGAGTGTAATGGGGGTATATCTGGACTGTACACTGTTACAGTGTGGGGTGTAATGGGGGTATATCTGGACTGTACACTGTTACAGTGTGGGGTGTAATGGGGGTATATCTGGACTGTACACTGTTACAGTGTGAGGTGTAGTGGGGGTATATCTGGACTGTACACTGTTACAGTGTGGGGTGTAATGGGGGTATATCTGGACTGTACACTGTTACAGTGTGGGGTGTAATGGGGGTATATCTGGACCGTACACTGTTACAGTGTGAGGTGTAGTGGGGTATATCTGGACTGTACACTGTTACAGTGTGGGGTGTAATGGGGGTATATCTGGACTGTACACTGTTACAGTGTGGGGTGTAATGGGGGTATATCTGGACTGTACACTGTTACAGGGTGGAGTGTAATGGGGGTATATCTGGACTGTACACTGTTACAGGGTGGAGTGTAATGGGGGTATATCTGGACTGTACACTGTTACAGGGTGGAGTGTAATGGGGGTATATCTGGACTGTACACTGTTACAGGGTGGAGTGTAATGGGGGTATATCTGGACTGTACACTGTTACAGGGTGGAGTGTAATGGGGGTATATCTGGACTGTACACTGTTACAGTGTGGGGTGTAATGGGGGTATATCTGGACTGTACACTGTTACAGGGTGGGAGTGTAATGGGGGTATATCTGGACTGTACACTGTTACAGTGTGGGGTGTAATGGGGGTATATCTGGACTGTACACTGTTACAGTGTGGGGTGTAATGGGGGTATATCTGGACTGTACACTGTTACAGGGTGGAGTGTAATGGGGGTATATCTGGACTGTACACTGTTACAGGGTGGAGTGTAATGGGGGTATATCTGGACTGTACACTGTTACAGTGTGGGGTGTAATGGGGGTATATCTGGACTGTACACTGTTACAGGGTGGAGTGTAATGGGGGTATATCTGGACTGTACACTGTTACAGGGTGGAGTGTAATGGGGGTATATCTGGACTGTACACTGTTACAGTGTGGGGTGTAATGGGGGTATATCTGGACTGTACACTGTTACAGTGTGGGGTGTAATGGGGGTATATCTGGACTGTACACTGTTACAGTGTGAGGTGTAGTGGGGGTATATCTGGACTGTACACTGTTACAGTGTGGGGTGTAATGGGGGTATATCTGGACTGTACACTGTTACAGTGTGGGGTGTAATGGGGGTATATCTGGACCGTACACTGTTACAGTGTGAGGTGTAGTGGGGGTATATCTGGACTGTACACTGTTACAGTGTGGGGTGTAATGGGGGTATATCTGGACTGTACACTGTTACAGTGTGGGGTGTAATGGGGGTATATCTGAACTGTACACTGTTACAGTGTGAGGTGTAGTGGGGGTATATCTGGACTGTACACTGTTACAGTGTGAGGTGTAATAGGGGTATATCTGGACTGTACACTGTTACAGTGTGAGGTGTAATGGGGGTATATCTGGACTGTACACTGTTACAGTGTGAGGTGTAATGGGGGTATATCTGGACTGTACACTGTTACAGTGTGAGATGTAATGGGGGTATATCTGGACTGTACACTGTTACAGTGTGGGGTGTAATGGGGACGTGGATGGTGTAGAGTGAGCGCAATAGATGAAATCCCTCTTTTCCTTTCTTTCTGGTTTCCGGAGTGATGTCAGAGCTCTTTTCCCCTTCTCCCCCCTTTCTACCGCTCTCCCATCGTGAAGGGAACTGACCCCCCCCCCAACGCCTCCCCCGGCTCTCACACTCTCGCTGCTTTTTCAACCGCCCATGGTTAACATATTCTCCCTCCAGAAGCCAGGGTTAATTAGCCCTCGCCACCAGCCTTTAATCCACAAAGGATTTGAGTTTACAAGAAAGCTTCTTTTATTTAAAAATAGCGAGTAATTAAATGGCCTGATTCTTAGAATTCTTTTTCTAGCATGAAACACGTAATAAATCTCGGGCCAGTTGAGAATGAGTCCTCCATCTGGTTGAAGTTTGGCAGTCTGTGCGCTATAGGTGCTTCAGCCGTGGTTTCGGGCCAGTTTAGGCTTGGTGGGGAATTAAAAGTGGATCCATCTTGTCCTGGAGGGACTGGAGTTAACCGTGGGATTTTATATCAAACCCTTCCTGCTTTTCACTGGGTTCCCTCACAATGGAACATCGGTACAGTCTCCCCCTGGACACTTGTTGCTGCCATTTGCTCCCTTCCCAGCTCTCCCCACTCTGCCCCTCTTCACCCCCGCTCCCCGCAGGCTCTTCCCTGCCCCATCTCCCCTCCCTCCATTCTCAGCCCACCCCCACCCCGCTCGTGTTGGGGGGTTTAAAACCTCAGTTTCAGGCTGCTCCTGAAACCCCTGTGAGGTTGCAGCGATCGGTTCGGCCTGCGCTGTCCTGTGAGCGTCAGGCTAGTTTACATCACTGAGACGGCGTTGCTAGTGGAGACAGCCTGTGTGTTTGTCTTGGTCACTGGCTGCTTTCATTTAAAATAAAAGTTGGCAGGCGACGCCATCATAACTCAAATGTTTTCCATTTTCCCTCTCCTGCAAGGTATCGGGCTCCAAGCGGGATTAAGCTCACTGCTCCCTCTCTTCAAAGATTGAGATGTTACCATTTGCCCAGCCAGCTTACAACTCCTGGCATTCCTGCCCTGTGCTCCCCCCACCAGGGTATACTGTACAATCTGAGGTGTGGGAGGGGGTGTCTCTGCTCCTGTCAGCGTGGTTGCTAGTGTACGACCTTGTCTCTCTCAAAGCTGATGTCCCGCGGCGTCGATGTCCCTGTAGTTGAGTTCAGACAAGGTGCACGGAATATACGGTCGTTTTGACCTCGTCCAGGGTTAGGCCTCAATTTGTTGTGCACAGTAAAGTGGGACATGAGAGAATCAGACTTTGTTCATTGGGGGTTTGGAAGGTCAAAGAATTTCCTGTGACCCTCCAAGATCTCTGCGTTCAACGAACGCCAGCCTCTTGCCCCGTCCTCCAACCCCCATCGGTGTCAGTGGCTCAGTTGGTAACGCTCTCGACTCTCAGTCACGAGGTTCCAGGTTCAAGGCCCACTCCAGGACTTGAGTACAAAGATCGAGGCTGACACTCGCAGTGCAGCGCTGAGGGAGTGCTGCGCTGCCTTTTGGGTGAGACGTTAAACCGAGGTCTCCCCCGCCTGCTCGGGTGGATGTGCTATTCCTAGGGGCAGCAGGGGAGTTCTCGCCAGCGATTGGCAAAATATTTATCCTTCGATCAACATCACAAAGCAGATTATCTGGTCATTGCTTGTGAGAGCTTGCTGTGCACAAATTGGCTGCTGTGTCCGACATTATAACAGTGGCTACATTTCAATCAGTACTTCATTGGCTGTAAAGAGCTTTGAGATGTCGACTACATAAATGGAAGCCTTTTTCAATCCACCATTGTCAACCATTCCTCGAGCCATTTAGATCTTACACCCCAGAGCTCCTCCTCTAACCCTCTCCACCAGCTCTTCCTTCAAGACCCTCCTTAACACCTAACACTTGGACTAAGCTTTTGGTTACCTGTCCTCATATCTCCTCCTCCGGTTTAGGTTCACCTTCTGTCAGAATCTTTTTGTGTGCAGTGCCTTACAACGTTTCAGTGCGTTAAAGGCTCCGTATACAGATAGCGAAACGTCCTGATAAGGGGAAATAGGGAATGGTTCCCCGACTGGCGAGGAAGTCACCAGAGGGAAGAGCTTTCCAATCAGCATGAAAGCAATTAGTACCAACGGCAGAAACAGCCTCTTCGCTCAGAGGAGGCCGAGTGTGCGGATTTCTGCGTTCTGGCTCAAACACAAACCATATCTTATCCTGTATCCCAAATTGGGATAGTTACTGAGAAAGGAATATGAAAGGACAGAGGCAGCAGGTCTGAGAGTGGGATTAGACCAGGCTCACGTGCAGTGAAACACTGGCACAGGATTAGTGAGCTGTATCGCCAGTTTCAGAGCTCGGACATTCCCGGGTGAGACAACCAAAACCATGCTTCCCATTCTATCAGGATTTCCCCTCTGCCACTGGCCCCTCCACACCTTCCCCTCCTCAAATCCCCCTTCTCCTTCACCCTGTCTCTGGTCCCCACCTGTTCCAGCCTACCCTCTCTCGCCTGCCCTCCCTTGCCTACCCCGTCACCCCCACCCATCTGCCCGCTGCATCTAACCCCATGCTGTACCTGTCCTGGGAGTGTTTGATGGGGACAGTGTAGAGGGAGCTTTACTCTGTACCTAACCCCGTGCTGTACCTGTCCTGGGAGTGTTTGATGGGGACAGTGTAAAGGGAGCTTTACTCTGTATCTAACCCCATGCTGTACCTGTCCTGGGAGTGTTTGATGGGGACAGTGTAGAGTGAGCTTTACTCTGTATCTAACCCCGTGCTGTACCTGTCCTGGGAGTGTTTGATGGGGACGGTGTAGAGTGAGCTTTACTCTGTATCTAACCCCGTGCTGTACCTGTCCTGGGAGTGTTTGATGGGGACAGTGTAAAGGGAGCTTTACTCTGTATCTAACCCCGTGCTGTACCTGCCCTGGGAGTGTTTGATGGGGACAGTGTAGAGGGAGCTTTACTCTGTATCTAACCCCGTGCTGTAGCTGTCCTGGGAGTGTTTGATGGAGACAGTGTAGAGGGAGCTTTACTCTGTATCTAACCCCGTGCTGTACCTGTCCTGGGAGTGTTTGATGGGGACAGTGTAGAGGGAGCTTTACTCTGTATCTAACCCCGTGCTGTACTTGTCCTGGGAATGTTTGATGGAGACAGTGTAGAGGGAGCTTTACTCCATATCTCGCCCCATGCTGTAACTGTCCTGGGAGTGTTTGATGGGGACAGTGTAGAGTGAGCTTTACTCTGTACCTAATCCCTTGCTGTACATGATCTAGGAGTGTTTCATGGGGACAGGAAAGAGGGAGCTTTACACTGTATCTAACCCCGTGCAGCATCTATCTTTGGTATGTTTGAAGGGGACAATGTAGAGGGAGCTTTATTCTGTATCTAACCCCATGCTGTACCTGTCCTGGGAGTGTTTGATGGGGACTATGTGGTAAGTGCTTTAATCTGTATCTAACCTTGTGCCGTACCTGCCCTGGGAGTGTTTGAGGGGAACAGTGTAGAGGGAGCTTTACTCTGTATCTTACCCCATGCTGTCCCTGTCCTGGGAGTGTTTGATGGGGACAGTGTAGAGGGAGCTTTACTCTGTATCTAACACCGTGCTGTACCTGTCCTGGGAGTGTTTGATGGGGACAGTGTAGAGGGAGCTTTACTCTGTATCTAACCCCGTGCTGTACCTGTCCTGGGAGTGTTTGATGGGGTCAGTGTAGAGGGAGCTTTACTCTGTATCTAACCCCGTGCTGTACCTGTCCTGGGAGTGTTTGATGGGGACAGTGTAGAGGGAGCTTTACTCTGTATCTAACCCCATGCTGTACCTGTCCTGGGAGTGTTTGATGGGGACAGTGTAGAAGGAGCTTTACTCTGTATCTAACCCCGTGCTGTACCTGCCCTGGGAGTGTTTGATGGGGACAGTGTAGAGGGAGCTTTACTCTGTATCTAACCCCGTGCTGTACCTGTCCAGGGAGTGTTTGATGGGGACAGTGTAGAGGGAGCTTTACTGGAAAGTTTAGTCGTTGTGCCTCTGGTTCATGCTTCTTCTATTCTGAGTGATGCAGCATCCTCATCGTTCATGCTCGTTAATCCTGGGAATCTGATTCCTAAAGAGCCTTTGTTTCTTTTTGTTTCCGTCTAGAATCCGATGTTTCGGAGAAAGCGCCAATCGCAGCCCATCCAGAGACAGCCCAGGTTGCAAAGTGTGAGAGCGGTGAACCCCGGGCCGAGAGAACCGACCTATCCGGCGCCTGCAAGAGCCCCAGCGAGCGGCTGCTTCCCCCCTGTGCCCCGGAGAACCTTGCCTGCAGCGGCGCCAGCTACCCAGGCCCCGCCATGTGCCCGCCCAGCCTGGCCAAGCGCCCCAGCCGGGAGCTGGGCGTCGGTGCTGCCGGGCGGATACCCGGCGAGGGGAGACAGGCCAAGGGCGCTGCCGAGGAGGGCGAAATCTGGTACAACCCCATCCCCGAGGACCTCGACCTTGTGCGTGTGCCGCGAAGGGCGGAGCCCAGCCGGGCGCAGTGGTATGTGGAGGTGCCCGGCCCAGCAGACGGCGCGAGGAAGCCCGGCGGTGCCCTGACGATGCCGGGCGGCACTGAAACGGCGCCGGAGCAGCCGACGGCGAGATCCGCTCCCAAGCCTTCGCCCCCAAACCCCCACAGGCCTTCCACCTCGACGCCAGCTGCTGGCGTAACTTGGAGCGGGAATCAGGCGGGCGGTGCCGCACATAAAGCTGAACTGTCAGGTGAGCAGTCGACCCCGGCCACTGGCGCCCCAATAACCCGCGTGTGTGTGTGTGTGTGTGTGCGTGTGTGTGTAACCCGCGCGTGGACACTTCACGGAGCAGTCACCAGCGAACCAGGTTGATGCGGGGATGGAGTCACGTGTAGGCTGGGTTAGCCAAGGGCGGCAGGTTTCCTTCCTTCCTGCAGGGGCATTTTTCTTTTTTTTTAGTGTGGGGGGGGTTGCAGGATGTGAATGTCACAGGCATTTATTGCCCATCCCTTGAGAAGGTGTTGAGGTGGTGGGGGGAGGCCACCCTTTTCAACCACTGCAGTTCTTGTGGTGTGGGTACACCCAGAATGCCTTTCTCTGCAGCGGTTTGATACATCTGGAGTGGCCTGCTAGCCCCTTTCAGGGGGCGGTTAAAGAGGCAACCACCTCGCTGTGCGTCTGGAGTCACGTGTAGGCCACACTGGGTAAGGACGGCAGATTTCTTTCCTTAACTGACATTAGTGAATGGGGTATAAAAATAGGGAAGTCTTGCTAAAACTATATAAGGCACTAGTTAGACCACAGCTAGAAAACTGTGAACAATTTTGGTCCCCTTATCTAAGGGAAGATATAACGGCTTTGGAGGCAGTCCAGAGAAGGTTCACTAGGTTGATTCCGGGTATGGAGGGATTTTCTTATGAGGAGAGGTTGAGTAGGTTGGGCCTGTACTCATTGGAGTTTAGAAGAATGAGAGATGACCTTATTGAAACATATAAAATTCTTAAGGCATTTGACAGGGTAGATGCTGAGAGGCTGTTTCCCCTTGAGGGAAAGTCTAGGAGCAGAGGGCACAATATCAAAGTAAGGGGGCACCCATTTAAAAGAGATATGGAGAATTTCTTCTCTCTGAGGGTAGTCAACCTGTGGATTTCTTTACCGCAGAGGGTCTGTAGAGGCTGGGTCATTTAATATATTGAAGGCTGAGACAGACAGGTTTTTAATCAGTAAGAGAATCAAAGGTTATGGGGAAAAGCCAGGAAAGCAGAGTTGATGATTATCAGATCAGCCATGATCTCGTCGAATGGCAGAGCAGACTCGATGGGCCGAATGGCCTACTTCTGCTCATACGTCTTCTGGTCTTATAATAGTGAACCTGATGGATTTTTACAACAATCGATGATAGTATCATGGTCACTATCACCGAGATTAGTTTTATATTCCATGTTTATTCATTGAATTTAAATTGCACCTGCTGCCCTGGTGGGATTTGAACCCAGGTCCCCCAGGGCATTAGCCTGGGCCTCTGGCAGTGACATTACCACTACGCCACCGTCTCCCCCACCCCTGCAGCTTCAGGGTTACTTTTACTGATACCAGCTTTTTATATCCAGGTTTTTCTTTAAACTGGGGAGATGGTGGTGTAGTGACAAGCCACTCAGTTCAAGGGTAATTAGGGGTGGGCAACAAATGCTGGCCTTACCGACGACACCCACATCCCATGAAGGAATAAATTTAAAAACATGTTGGCCAGCTACAGTAATCACTACCCCATCCTCTAGGTAACTTGATTTATAGAGTCGTTAACACAGGAAAATGAAGTACCAAGAGCGTAGTGCGTAAGGAGAGAGGAACACGTGGTGAGCTACTCTTGGAGAGCCGGCCTGATGGATTTGGGTGCAGGGGTTTAGGGCAGAGGTGCAATGGCAGCAGGAGGTGGTGTAGAGGTGGCCAAGGGTGTTCTCAGCATTTAGGGATTGGGGAGATGGGGTAGATAAGACTACTATTAGGATTGGCAAATTGGGAGGAGGCTGTAGAGGTTGCACATTGGGGCAGGAGTTGTGCACGGGAGCTTTGGATAAGTTGGAGTGTTTATTGAGAGGGAAGGAGGCCCTTGGTCATGAAGGGTTTAGGCTTTGGTTAGCCTGAGGGGAGGTTGACCGTGGGTGTTGCAATGGCAGGTGTGAACCATGGCTGGCGTTAACGATGACGGGTATCACCATGACCAGTGTTAACAATGGCGGGCGTTACCGGTGGTGGGTATCACCATGGCAGGTATCACCATGGCGATGTTAATGATGGCGGGTGTCACCATGGCAATGTTAACAATGGCTGGCGTTACCAATGGTGGGTATCACCATGGCGGTGTTAATGATGGCGGGTGTCACCATGGCGGTGTTAATGATGTTGGGTATCACCATGGCGGGTATCATCATGATGGATGTCATCATGGCGAGTGTTAATGAGGGATGTGGTTATGGCCTTTGAAATGCAGCTTCAGGTGATGAGTTGTACACAGCCTGGTTCAGCTAGTGAGCAGAATGGGGGCAGGAGGAAAAGAGAATGGTAAACTGTAGCCACTGTAGTAATTTAGGAAACACAGCAGCCAATTTGTGTTCAGCAAGATCCCACAAAGATGACCGGATTATCTGTTTCCAGTATAAGATGAGGGATAAATATTGCTCGGGTCACAAGGGAGAACTCCATTGCTCTTGAAAGTAGGGTAGCAGGATCCTTTATGGACTTGATTCTCGTCTCGGGTTCTGGAAACACCAACTTCGCAAACTCGAACCCGTCACCTCCTTCCTCCCTGCCATATTTTCAAAATCAAGATACTGCGGATGCTGCGAAATCTGAAATAAATACAAAAAGTGCAGGAACGGAGGGCAAACCAGTCCCCATTCACCACCACCCTCCTCCGCCTGTCTGAGCTCGTTCTCACACTGAACAATCTCCCCTTCATCTCTACTCACTCCCTCCAAATGAAAGCTGTTGCTATGAGCACCCACATGGGTACCAGTTATGCCTGTTTTTTTGTGAGATATGTGGAACATTCATTATTCCAGTCTGACTCAGGCCCCCCTCCCTTATTTCCTTTTCTGGACATTGCTGATTGTGCTGGTGCCATCTTTTGCTCTCGCCATGAACTGGAAAGTTTCACTGACTTTGTTTCCAATTTTTACCCTTCTCTCACCATCACCTGGTCCATTTCCAACTCTTCCCTTCCCCTGACTTCTCTGTCTCCATTTCTGGAGATCGGCTATCCACTAATACTCACTACAAACCCATGGACTCCCACATCTACTTTGACTGCACTCCCATGTCCCTAATCTTTCCTGTAAGGACTCCATTCCATTCTCCCATTTTCTCCGTCTCAGTCGCATCTGTTCTGATGATGCAACTTTCCACACCAGTGCTCCCAACATGTCTTCCTTTTTCATCTACCGAGGATTCTCACCCAACATGGGACCCAGCAGGATCTTCTACTGTGTCCGATCCATTTCCCACACCTCTGCTCTCACCCCTTCCCCTCCCTTCCCCTTGTGCTCACCTTCCACCCCACTAGTCTCCGTATTCAACGCCATTTCCTCCGTCATCTCCACCACCTCCAGCTTGATGCCACCACCAAACATCTTTCCTGGCTCTTTCCTTTCAGCGTTCCCTGGGGCCGTTCCCTCCGTGACACCCTCGTCCACCTCCCTCGCTTCCCTGCGGCACTTTTCCATGCAAGCCAAGGAGATGCAACACCTGTCCTTTCACCAGCTCCTTTCACACCATCCAAGGCCCCAAACACTCCTTCCCAGTGAGACAGCAATTTACTTGCAATTTAGTATTCTATCTTTGCCGCTCACAATGTAGCCTCTCCCACATTGGGGAGACCAAACGCAGACTGGCTGACTGCTTTGTGGAACACCTCCGTTCAGTCCGCAAGCATGACCCTGACCTCCCTGCCGGTTGGCATCTCCACCTTGCTCCCACTCTGACCTTCCTGTCCACGGCCTGCTGCACTGTTCCAATGAAGCTCCAATGAATGCGAGCTCGAGGAACAGTGCCTCATCATTCAACTGGACACTCTCCAGCCTTCTGGACGCCACATCGAGCTCAACAGCTTCAGATCATAACCTCTGCCCTCATGTTGCTCTGTGTGTTTTGTTCGTTGTTTTTTTTTGTTTAGCTGGGTTGTCCTGGTCTTGTTTCTTTCTTTATCCCTTCATGTTGCATTCAGATTAGTGTGAGACGCTGGTGTGGTGGTAATGTCGCGGGCCTAGCAATCCAGAGGCCCAGGCAAATGTTCTGCGGACATGGGTTCAAATCCCACCATGGCAGCTGGTGGAATTTAAATTCAATTAATAAATAAATCTGGAATATAAAGCTAGTCTCAGTAATGAAGCTATCCCATCTGGTTCACTAATGTCCTTCAGTAATGTGAAGGGAATCTGCCATCCTTACCCGGTCTGGTCTGCATGTGACTCCAGGCCCACAGCGATGTGATTGACTCTTAACTGCCCTCTGCAATGGCCTAGCAAGCCGCTCAGTCCAAGGGCAATTAGGGATGGGCAGCAAAAGCTGGCCTTGCCATTGAGAGAATGGCTATCTAGCCATTCGCGCCTCATTGGGACACAACCTTTGTTCTTTACCATTCTATTAGGCGATTGCATCATGAAATCGTTTCTTATTCAATCTCCCCTGCTCTCCACCCTCTCCCAGGTCTCCTCTTTTGTTCTTCTTGCCCCACCCGCCCCCTCCCCTTCCATTGGCTGAAAACTCTTACATTTGCTCCTTCAGTTCTGATGTAAGGTCGTCTTGACCTGAAACGTTAAACTCTCTTTCTCTCCAGAGATGCCGCCTGACCTGCCACATTTTCATCTCCTAGGGATGCGGGCGGGCAAGGGTTCGGGCCTGTCACCCCTCTCGGCAGGCCTGAGGCAGTGTCGGAGAAGGTTCGGGGGGGTGCCGCACAGGCTGGCTCAAAGGCCCACCTCACTCCCCGGGGGACGTCGACCCATCTCTCCGCATCATTTTCTTTTGCCCCCTAATCCTCACCCACCACCCAACCCCACTTCCTCTCCATGCCCCATCAGACTCGCCCCATGTCACCTCAATGTCCCGTCTCTGCACCCCTTCCACCCCCCCCCACCCCCTTGTATCCTCCATAGTCACTCACCCAGTATCCACAATGGACAGACCTCAGGTACCATGTAATAACAGCGGGAAGTCTTTCAAATGGACTTCTTGGGGAAACAAATGTTTTCGCTCACAAGCGCCTTAAACTGTCAACCAAACGCAGAGCTACTCATACTGCACAGAGGAGAGAGAACTCCAGTCCCATTGAAAGAAAATTAAATCCCCTTAAGTGGTCATTAAGTTGTGAAAACAAACAAGCATCTATTCAGAAACCACATCAAGGACGGAAAATCCTATTATAACCTCTCAAAACTGTCAGTCAAACCATATTCTGTCTCCTGAACAACTGTGAAACAATCTCCCAGCTGACTTGCTTCGAAAGCTTTTGAAATTCAGCCAAGCATTTATAATGGGCTTAACTGTCAAAACAAACCATTACAGCTCCAGATAATGGAGCCTATTGAAACTGAAAGACCAGATAGTTTTGTTCTGTTTCAAAGCAGTTGACTATCAAGCACAGGAGTGGGCTGGGTTTTTTTGCCTAAGTTTAAGCAGCAGGCCATTTTTATTTCTAAGTTAACAGATTTACATCATCGTTCAGATCACGACGGGAGAGTCGCAGGTGCTGTTTTCTTCAGTTGTGAATGCATAATAGCACTTTCCCAATGTGAAAAGTACTCTAATGCATCTCAGCGTTTACACAATGCTGGCCAACTTACTTTTGCAAGACAAAGCCCTTTGAACCATCACTGCAGTAAAAACACATCGAACTTATTCAACGGCATCTAATAATGACATTTGAAGGTGTCAAAACGTTTAATGCTTCCCTGTCGGAATGTTCCCGACTCATCAGCAGGCTTTCTTCAAGCTTTCCGAGCTCTCTTACCCGGTGGGGTCCAAATCCCGATAAAAATACTGTGGGACATGAAATACGCATTTCCCCTAGGCCTGTCAATGGCGACTCTGATGTCACAGGCCTTGCATGAGTGGTTGCAATCCCAACCTCTTCCTGCCAATGGGAAGTTTGCGTTGGGCTCCTTTCGAGGGAGAAATTCAGATTTCTGGTCCCGCAGCCTCAATTTTGCCGATTTCTGCACCCGTTCCTGACTTTTTTGGGACAAGAAAATCCAGCCCCATGTCTCCGGAATTCTCTCGCTAAAACCTCTCGGCCTCTCTCCCTTGTCCCCTTTAGGACATTTCTTAAAACCTTCCTCTTTGTCCAATCTTTTGACGTATATCCAGATATCTCCTTATGTGACTCGTTGTCCAATGTTGACAGATGACACTTCAGCGAAGCTTTACTACATTAAAGTCACTAAGAAAGTACGACTTGCTGTTGTTTAAAACATGTTAAAATGTTTAAAGTGAAGGGAGTGTGTCTTGAATGTTCAATGTGTTTGAAAGGTCACACACACACACACACACACCATAAGAAGCTACCACTTTGTCACAGCCCTCAGAAGGGAGTCCGTTGAGATTGGACACAAAGATCTGGCTGGTGGAATGCTCCTGCCCTGTCTGAAGTTTGGTTGTGTTCCCTGATTGATAATCTTACTATTGGCTCAAAAGCTCACACAGGCAAGAGACCAACCTTACCCCTCTGTGATGTTCCAGGACATCGGTCACTTCTGGGCCACTGAGTGAACTAGGGACTGAGCGAGTCTTCAGTTTGTAACAGGACCTCTGTCCCCTCTTGGAGAAGCCTCGCAGGCCATGAATCTCACATGTCCCAGCTTTGAAAGCGGTGGCCACCTTACCTACATTGCTCCTGTCCTCTTGTAACTCTTTTGGAGTCAACCAATTAAACTAAATCAACAAAATAAGGGATAAAGCAATCACAGCCCCTAAGTCAGGTCAGCTGTAAAACCAAGGACAAAGTTTAAAGGAAACTTATTAATCTCCATCGAAAAGGTTAACAAGTGATACTAATGACCTAGTTCATTTGATTCAGCTGCACATTGGCACACCATTCTCTACCACCTTCTGTCCCTCCCTACCTTCTCCTCGACCTCATATTAGCCAAGACCAGGGCAATGAAGCCAACTTGACTGAACATGTCCCTGCCATTGGCACTTCACTGCCTACTGACCCACCAGTAACTTCTTCTGTCGTCGGCAGAGACTGTCCATTTTGGATATAAGGGTTTAGTCACCATTGAAGAACAGATTAAAACAGGAGTAGCCCATTCAGGAGTAGGCAATAAGTGCTGGCCTAGCCAGTGACATCCATATCCCATGAATGAATTAAAAAAAAGTCCCTTGAGCTTTCTCTGCCGTTTAAGTCGATCATGGCTGATCTGCACCTTAACTTGATTAATGAATACCTTTGCCTATCTCTTTACCACCAGCCCCACAACCCTCGGAGACATCTGTGCTCCTCCAATCTGGCCTCTTGAGCAGGCCCGATTTTAATCATTGTGCTGTTAGTGGCCTCACCTGCTGCCAGAGGCCCTGGGATTCCCTCCCTGAACCTCCCTGCTCTCTACCTCTCTCTCTTCCCGTAAGGCGCTCCTCAAACCCTCTTCGACCAAGGGTCATCCACCCTAATACCTCCTTATTCAGCTCGGCGCCATCTTTTCTTTTATAATTTACCCCCTGGGGACGTCTCGTCACATTAAAAGCACTATACAAATGCAATCCGTTAGCTTTATCCAAAACAAAACTATTGCCACAAGACACAGAAATTTCTGGAGAATACTCAGCGTCTGTGGAGAGAGAAACAATTCAGATTAGTGACCCTTCAGCTGATTCCAGCCTTAAACTCCGGTTCATCTCCAGCATTCGGCCTTTAGGAGGGGGGAGTTCTGGATTATCCTTACTCGTTACCTGTAAATATGCAGCTAGATTTCACTCCTGTGCAGCCCGGCTCTGATCTTATGTTTGTTTTCCCCATGTCCTAGCTCACCAGGTGACTCTGTATCTGCCAATGTCAAATTCTTTTATTAGTTTAAACACCTCAAATCAGTCTAAACTCGCGGGAGTATAACTCAACGTTGTGCCATTTATCCTGATAATCCTTTAATCCCTGGCCCGTGAAACCAGCATCGGTTGTGTTAAAAACCCATCTGGTTCACTAAGGCCCTATAGGGAAGGAAATCTGCCATCCTTACCCGGTCTGGTCTACACGTGACTCCAGACCCACAGCAACGTGGTTGACTCTCAGCTGCCCTCTGAATTGGCCTGGGCAAGTCCCTCAGGTCAAGGGCAATTAGGGATGGGGAACGACTGCTGGCCTTGCCAGCGACACCCACAGAATAAAGAAAACGAATAATTCGGGTGAATCCGCACTGTGCAGCGTCTAAGTTGGCCGCTGTGTTTCTCTACGTTATGACAATGGCTGCCGTCCAAACATGCTTCATTGGCGGGTGAGCGTTTTGGGGCGACTGGAATCCTGAACAATGCTACAGAAATGTGAGTTGTTGCTTACCTGTCCTTCCTGAAGCGCCGTGCCTAAAACTGAATGCCGGATCCCTCCTTCCCCCCACTCCCCCCTCCCCCCTCAACGTTTGGAAACCGTTCTGACTGTTCTTTCGTGGATCCAAAGTGGATGACCTCTCACTCCCCCACGTTGAACGCCAGCCTCCACAGTCTTGTCCTCCCGCTCACTCGGTCCGTCTGGACCCCTCCGTAATGTCCTGCCCCGCCCCACACCCCCTCCCCCCAAACAACCCAGTGTCCTCAGTGAACCTGTATTGACAACTGTCTACTCCTTGGTCATTGATAGATACATCGACAAGTTGAAGTCCCAGTAAAAACCTGGGGAGCACCACTTGTCAGGTTCGTATGTTCTGCACCCTTCACCCCCCTGCCCTCCGTCTCCTCACTTCCAATTACCAAACCACTTCACTAGGTTGCCCCCCATTCCGTGTGTTTGTTATTGTTGATGATCCGTTCGTTACAGAAGTTGATTAAGTCTCTTTGGAGGCCAATTTGAACAAGGTGCATAGACCCTCCCATATTCTCTATGCTGCTGCCTACCCCTCCCTGTTCTCCGATGAGGATTCACACAGTGAGGGCGAATGCTCCCATTCCAGCCCTTTACTCCATCCTGTGCTAGCACGCAACCAGGAACTACCCCTCCTCCCATCCCTCTCCTCCTCCCATTCCCCCTCCTCCTCCCATTCCCCCTCCTCCTCCCATTCCCCCTCCTCCTCCCATTCCCCCTCCTCCTCCCATTCCCCCTCCTCCTCCCATTCCCCCTCCTCCTCCCATTCCCCCTCCTCCTCCCATTCCTCCTCCTGCTCAACCCCTCAGTTTTAGCGACTGAAGGCTTGGCTGCCAATGGTGGAGCGAAGGAAATCAGGGATGTACAAGAGGCTAGGATCAGATGGGCGTGGATACCCCCCCCCACCGCCCCGAGGGCTGTGGAGTTAGAGGAGAGTATGGAGACCGGGAGGGGGGTGGGGGGCAAGGCCAGGGTGGGGGAGGGGACTAGAAAACAAGGATGAGGATTTTGAAACCGAGGCATGGCCAGAGTGGGAGCCAGTGTGGGTCGGCGAGTATGGAGTTGGCGTGTTTCTCGCTCGGTGAGAGTCTCTGTGTAGCTGCAACGCCAGGGCCCAAAGCCGCGAAACGTTAGTCAGCCGTGTCCACGGGCCGCTCGCGTTGGGACGGTGTGTGTGTGGGCCGCTCGCGTTGGGACGATGTGCGTGTGGGCCGCTCGCGTTGGGACGGTGTGCGTGTGGGCCGCTCGCGTTGGGACGGTGTGTGTGTGTGGGCCGCTCGCGTTGGGACGGTGCGTGTGGGCCGCTCGCGTTGGGACGGTGTGTGTGTGGGCCACTCGCGTTGGGACGGTGTGCATGTGGGCTGCTCACGTTGGGACGGTGTGCGTGTGGGCCGCTCGCGTTGGGACGGTGTGTGTGTGGGCCACTCGCGTTGGGACGGTGTGCATGTGGGCCGCTCGCGTTGGGACGGTGTGCGTGTGGGCCGCTCGCGTTGGGACAGTGTGTGTGTGGGCCGCTCGCGTTGGGACGGTGTGTGTGTGGGCCGCTCGCGTTGGGACGGTGTGTGTGTGGGCCGCTCGCGTTGGGATGGTGTGTGTGTGGGCCGCTCGCGTTGGGACAGTGCGTGTGGGCCGCTCGCGTTGGGACAGTGCGTGTGGGCCGCTCGCGTTGGGACAGTGCGTGTGGGCCACACGGTCCGACGAGGCCTGTTTGCGTTGGGGTTGGGCAGGTTGCTGGCCGGTGGGCACCGCGCGGGTTGGCGGAGGCTGGCGCGGGAGGAAGGGCTTTCTGACTCCTGTTTCCTTTTTTTTCTCCCCCCCCCCTCTTTCCGACAGACGGGGCGGCAGACGCTCGGACGGAGAGCAGCCGAACGCCGCCGGCCAGCCCCAGCCCCAGGCCCTCCAAGAAGAGCACGGCGGCCCACCGCTCGCTGTCGGACCGGGTCAAGTCCCCCGGCACCGTCCGGAGGCTGTCCATGAAAATGAAGAAGCTGCCGGAGCTGAGGCGCAAGCTGAGCTTGAGGGGGACCTCGCGCTCCAATGGTCGCCACGACAAAGATGGCGGCGGGGGGGCCGCGGCGGCGGCGGCGGAGAGCGCCCGGCCGGGACCGAGCGGGAGGGCATCCCCTCCCCCCTCCTCTCCGAGCATGCCGTTGCCCGTCTCCAACGTCATCTGTCGCTACCACCTGGACAGCAGCGTCTCGTCCCGCGGGAGCAGCTGGCAGCGGAAGAAGCAGCGCAGCTCGAGGGCCCTGGGCAAGGGCGGCTACCTGAGCGATGGGGACTCACCGGAGCTGGTCGCCAAGGCCGGGAAGCCCGAGGGCGGCTCCTGGCGCGCGGAGAAGGAGAGCGCCGCCAAGCTGGACACGGGGGCCTTCCGCCCCTATGGGGGCGGTGAGCAGCCGCGCTGCCTACAGTACCTCTCGGGCCTGATCAACGTCCGGCTCTACGGCATCGAAGGCGTCAAGCTGCCCCGGGCCGGCCTGAGGGACATCTTCTGCGCCATCCAGGTGGACTCGGTCAGCAAGGCACGCACCGCCATGCTGACCTGCCAGGACCCCTTCCTCAGCCTGGACCACACCTTCAACATCGAGCTGGAGCACTCCCAGCAGCTCAAACTCCTGGTCTTCAGCTGGGACCCCAGCTCCTCTCGCAACCGCGTGTGCTGCCATGGGACTGCCGTGCTGCCTCCCCTCTTCAAAGGTAAATGCAAACCAGCTCTCTCTGTCTCTCTCTCTCTCTCTCTCTCTCTCTCTCTCTCTCTCTCTCTGTCTCTCTCTCTCTCTCTGTCTCTCTCTCTCTCTCTGTCTCTCTCTGTCTCTGTCTCTCTCTCTCTGTCTGTCTCTCTCTGTCTGTCTCTCTCTCTGTCTCTCTCTCTCTCTGTCTCTCTCTCTCTGTCTCTGTCTCTCTCTCTCTGTCTTTCTCTCTCTCTCTGTCTTTCTCTCTCTCTCTGTCTCTCTCTCTCTCTCTCTCTCCCTCCCTTTCTCTCTCGCTTTCGCCCCATCTCCTTGTTTCCTTATCGGACCAAAGGAACAGGAGGCTATTTTGCCCCTCAAGCCTGTCCTGCCATTCAAGATGGTGGCTAGTCCACAGTCTTACCCCGCTTAACACTTTTGGTTAACAAACATCAATCAGACTCAGCTTTAAAATGAACAATCGCCGCAGCATCAGCTGCTCTTTGCCGAAGAGAGCTCCAAACTCCTGCCATCCGTTGGGCGAAGCAGTTTTTTTCCCTAATCTAATTTCGCCCCCGAAGGGCCTAACGTTTAGACGGTTGCCCTTTGGCGACCCGAATCGAATGGCGGAACAGGACAGGTTCGAGGGGCTGAATGGCCACCAGGTTTTTGTGTTGCCCGTTTGAAAGCCCGACAGTGTGTGCTGGAGGGATAACCAAGACAGCAGCACAGCCCCGGTCCCCGGTCACGCATTCAGACCGGGGTCGCTGGGACCAGGAACCTCTCTGTTCACTCCCCGCTCTATCCTAGAGGAGTTGAAACCAATCCTACATCTCGATGGTGGCAAGGTGGCCAAGCCAGCATTTGTTGCCCATCCCCAATTGCCCTTTAACCCTTTGCTGCGGGTCTGGAGTCACATGTAGGCCATTAGTGAGCAAGATGGGTTTTTTAATGACAATCTAATATAGTCGCCATGGTCACCATTACTGATTGAATTTAAATTCCATCAGCTCCCGTGGTGGGATTCGAACCCGTGACTCCTGAACCCCTGGGTTACCAGCCCAGTGACATTACCACTACGCCATGGGGCGAAATCCATAACTGGATGTCAAACAACTCACTCACTGTTCCATCAGGAGCACACATATGGGTGACGCTGGAGGGAAGAAGCATTTTGAGTATTAACTCAGGCCAGGGCAGGAAGCTGGAGTTGAAGGAATATATCCCAATGGACCCATCGTCCTGTGTCCTGTCCCTGAAAAAGCTCCTCCCTGGGCCACATTCCCCCCCCCTCCCTTCCCTCCTCTCTCTGCAATAGGAGTTGAATGTGGTCCAGCTGTGTATCAGAAAGGGAGTTGTGTTTCCCCTGAATGAGATAACTGATCATGTTTGTTGCTAAAATGGAGATATTGTCTGGCTGAGAAATGCTGGCAATGTACTGAAGTTGCAGATAGCAAAGAGCCCGCCTGTGCTCGTATTCTCTCACAGGCTGCTACCCTCCAGCACTTGAACTCAGGGCGGTTGTTTGCGATGGGTTACTGGGGAGGAGTGAACATGTCCATTACGTCCTGACCAGGCTGTGGGAAGGGAACTAATATCAATTCCTTCTGCTCCAAAATAATTTTGGAGGAAGTTTGCACTGCGACACCTTGTTGCTGCTCTCGATTTGGCTTCGAAATGTCGTTGTGGCCGGTGTGACTGCTGGTCGTAACCCTGGTGTTTCTCTGGGAGGAAGCGCTCTGATTGCCAAGTCCTGTTTACTCCATTCAGGGTAAAGGATCAAGATGCAACTTCCTCCTTGAAACGAACAGCTGTTGTGTGCATGACCTCTCCGCAGCCTCGTAGATATGGGGCAGTAACAACAGCATATGTTGTTTGCAGTGACTGAATGTGTCTTCAACAAGAACACCAGTGTTTAATAGAGAACAACCCCCAGATATAATTCATAGGGGGGTTCCGCAGTGAGTATTTACAGGAGTATTCCCCAGCGAGTATTTACAGGAGTATTCCCCAGCGAGTATTTACAGGAGTATTCCCCAGTGAGTATTTACAGGAGTATTCCCCAGTGAGTATTTATAGGCGTATTCCCCAGTGAGTATTTATAGGCGTATTCCCCAGTGAGTATTTACAGGCGTATTCCCCAGTGAGTATTTACAGGCGTATTCCCCAGTGAGTATTTACAGGCGTATTCCCCAGTGAGTATTTACGGGCGTATTCCCCAGTGAGTATTTACAGGCGTATTCCCCAGTGAATATTTATAGGGGTGTTCCCCAGTCAGTATTTATAGGAATACTTCCCAGTGAGTATTTATAGGGGTATCCCCCACTGAGTATTTATAGGGGAATTCCCCAGTGAGTATTTATAGGGGGTATTCCCCAGTGGATATTTATAGGAGTATTCCCCAGTGAGTATTTACAGGGATATTCCCTAATGAGTGCTTATAGGTGTATTCCTTAATGAGTATTTATAGGGGGTATTCCCCAGTCAGTATTCATAGGGGCATTCCCCAGTCAGTATTTATATGGGGTATTGCCCTGTAAATATTTATAGGTGTATTCTACATTCAGTATTTATAAGGTGTGTTCCACAGCGAGTAAATATGGGAGTATTCCCCTGTGATTATTTATAGGAGTATTCCCCAGTCAGTATTTATAGGGATTATTCCCCAGTGAGTATTTATAGGTGCATTCCCCAATGAGTATTTATAGGGGTATTCCCCAATGAGTATTTATAGGGGTATTCCCCAGTGAGTATTCGTATGAGTATTCCCCAATTAGTATTTATAGGGATATTCCCCAGTCACTATTTATAGGGGTATTCTGCAGTGAGTATTCAGAGGGTTATTTCCCTGTCGGTATTTATAGGGGTATTTGCCAGTGAGTAATTATAGGGATATTTCCCAGTCATTTTTCTAGGGGTACTTCTCAGTCAGTATTTATAGGTGTATTCCCCAATGATTATTTATAGGTATATTCATTCCCCAGTCAGGATTTTAGAATGGGTTTTCCCCACTCAGTTTTATAGGATTATTCCACAGTGAGTATTTATAGGAATGTTTCCCAGTTAGTATTATAGGGATATTTCCCAGTCAGTATTAATAGGGGTGTTCCCCAGTCAGTATTATTAGGGGTATTCCCCATTGAGTATTTATAGCAGTATTCCCAAGTAAGTATTTATAGGGGTATTCTCCAATCAGCATTTATACAGGTATTCCTCAGTCGGTATTTATATGGATATTCCCCAGTCTTTACAGGGATTTTCCCCACACAGTATTTTCAGGGGTGTTCCTCAATGAGTATTTATAGGGGGCATTCCCCAGTCAGTTTTCATAGGGGTGTCCCCATTAAGTATTTATAGGGGCATTCCCCAGTGAATATTCATACGGTTATTCCCCAGTCAGTATACCTAGGGCTATTCCTCAGGGAGTATTTATGGGGGTATTCCCCAGTCAGTTTTTATTGGGGAAGTCCGCAGCCAGTATTCATAGGGTTATTCCCCAGCTAGTATTCGTAGGGGTATTCCCCAGCCAGTATTCATAGGAGCAGCCCCAGCCAGTACTTATGGGGGCATCCCCAAATGAGTATTTATAGGGGCATTTCTCTGTCAGTATTCTTAGGAGTATTTCCCAGTCAGTATTTATAGGGAGCATTTCCCAGTAATAATTAATAGGCGTAGTCCCCGGTCAGTATTCATAGCGGGTAGTCCCCAGTCAGTATATATAGGGGGTATTCCCCAGTCAGTATTTATAGGAGGTATTCCCCAGTCAGTATTTATAGGGGCTATTGCCAAGTTAGTATTCATAGTCGTATTGCCCAGCCAGTATTCATAATGTTATTCCCCAGTAAGTGCTTATAGGGGTATTCCCCAGGCAGTTTTTATAGGGATATTCCCCCGTAAGTAATTATAGAGGTAGTTCCCTGTTCAGTATTGATAGGGGGTCTTCCCCATCCAGTATTCATAGGGTTATTCCCCAGTCAGTATTCGTAGGGGTATTCCTCAATGAGTATTTATGGGGATATTCCCAAGTCATTTTTTATAGTGGTATTCCCAGCCAGTATTTATAGGGGTATTCCCCGGTAAGTATTTTTTGGGCTATTCCATCAGCAGTATTCATAGCGATATACCCCAGTCAGTTTTTATAGGGTGTTCCCCAGTGAATATTTATAGGTGTGTTCCCCAGTCAGTATTTACAGAGGTATTTCCCAGTCAGTATTTTTAGGGGGTATTCCCCAGTCAGTATTTTTAGGGGGTATTCCCCAGTGAGTATTTTCAGGGGGTATCCCCAGTCCATATTTATAGCTAGTATTCCACAGCCAGTGTTTATAAGGGGTATTCCCCAGTCAGTTTTTATAGGGGTATTCCCCCTATAAGTAATTATAGGGGTAATCCCCAGTCAGTATTTATAGGGGGTAGTTCCCCATTCAGTATTTATAGGAGGTCTTCCCCAGTCAGTATTCATAAGGGCATTCCCCAGTCAGTATTTGTAGGGGGTAGTTCCCAGTCAATATTAAAAAGGGTATTCCCCAATTACTCCTTATAGGGGTTAGTCCACAATCAGTATTTAGAGGAGGTATTCCCCAGTCAGTATTTATAGGGGGTATTCCCCAGTCAGTATTTATAGGGGGAGTTCCCCAGTCAGTATTTATAGGGGGTATTCCCCAGTCAGTATTTATAGGGGATATTCCCCAGTCAGTGTTTATAGGGGGTATTCCCCAGTCAGTATTTATAGGGGGAATTCCCCAGTCAGTGTTTATAGGGGGTATTCCCCAGTCAGTATTTATAGGGGATATTCCCCAGTCAGTATTTATAGGGGGTATTCCCCAGTCAGTATTTATAGGGATATTAAAATAAAGGCAAAATACTGCGGATGCTGGAAATCTGAAACAAAAATAAAAATGCTGGAAAAACTCAGCAGGTCTGACAGCATCTGTGGAGAGAAAGACAGAGTTAACGTTTCAAGTCCGTATGCCTTTGCGCTCTGATGAAGAGTCACACGGACTTGAACTGTTAACTCTGTCTTTCTCTCCACAGATGCTGTCAAACCTGCTGAGTTTTTCCAGCATTTTTTGTTCATAGGGGTATTCCCCAGGCAGTATTTATAGGGTTACCCCCCACCCCCCAACCCAGTGAATTTTTAAAGGGTATTCCCCAGTGAGTGTACATAGTGGGTATCCTCCCAGCATTATTTATAGTGGTATTCCCCAGTCAGTATACATAGGGGGTATTCTCCCAGCATTATTTGTAGTGGTATTCCCCAGTCAGTATACATAGGGGGTATTCTCCCAGCATTATTTGTAGTGGTATTCCCCAGTCAGTATACATAGGGGGTATTCTCCCAGCATTATTTATAGTGGTATTCCCCAGTCAGTATACATAGGGGGTATTCTCCCAGCATTATTTATAGTGGTATTTTCCAGTCAGTATACATAGGGGGTATTCTCCCAGCATTATTTATAGTGGTATTCCCCAGTCAGTATACATAGGGGGTATTCTCCCAGCATTATTTATAGTGTTATTTTCCAGTCAGTATACATAGGGAGTATTCTCCCAGCATTATTTATAGCGGATATTCCCCAGTCAGTATTTATAGGATTATTCCCCAGTAAAATTTTAAAGGGTATTCCCCAGCCGGTACACATAGAGGGTATTCCCCAGGCAGTATTTATAGGTGGTATTCCCCAGTCAGTATTTTTGGGGGTAGTCCTCAAGCAGTATTTATAGTGGGGGAGGGGTGAGTACCCCACAATCAGTATTTGATCCCCAGAGGGTATGTATTGTTGCGGACTGGAATCTCCATGGGTAGTATGTGTGATTTACAGATTGTAATCTCATGATTAGATATCTTTTAAAATTAATTCTTGGAATATGAACGTCACTGGCTCAGACAGTATTTATTGCCCATCCCTAATTGCCCTTGAGTAGGTGGTTGTGAGCCCCACCCACGGTGCTGTTAGGCAGGGTGTTCTGGGATTTTGACCCAGCGACAGTGAAGGAACAGCGATATATTTCCAAGTCAGGATGGTGTGTGGCTTGGAGGGGAACTTCCAGGTGGTGGTGTTCCCATGCGTCTGCTGCCCTTGTCCTTCTGGGTGGTAGAGGTTGCATGTTTGGAAGGTGCTGTCGAAGGAGCCTTGGTGAGGTCCTGCAGTGCATCTTGTGGATGGTACACACGGCTGCCATTGTGCGTCGGTGGTAGAGGGAGTGAATATTTAAAGCGGCGGATGGGATGTTCATCAGGTGGGCTGCTTTGTCCTGGATGGTGTCGAGCTTCTTGAGTGTTGTTGGAGCTACAATCATCCAGAGCATATTCTATCACACTCCTGATTTGTGCCTTGTAGATGGTGGACAGGCTTTGGGGAGTCGGGAGGTGAGTTACTTGCTGCAGGATTCCCAGCCTCTGACCTGCTCTTGTAGCCACAGTGTTTATATGGCTAGTCTAGTTCAGTTTC
This sequence comes from Cetorhinus maximus, assembly GCF_964194155.1. Classification (NCBI taxonomy): domain Eukaryota; kingdom Metazoa; phylum Chordata; class Chondrichthyes; order Lamniformes; family Cetorhinidae; genus Cetorhinus; species Cetorhinus maximus. The sequence continues at coordinate 7,818,385 of NC_135906.1, forward strand.
TGGTCAATGGTAACCCCAGGATGTTGATAGTGGGGAATTCAGTGATGGTAATGCCATTGAATGTCAAGGGGCGATGGTTAGATTCTCTCTTGTTGTTGATGGTCATTGCCTGGCACTTGTGTGGTGCGAATATTACTTGCCACTTGTCAGCCCAGGTCATGGACTACTTCATTATCTGAGGAGTCACGAATGGTGCTGAACGTTGTGCAACCATCAACAACATCCCCACTTCTGACCTTATGATAGAAGGAAGGTCATGGATGAAGCAGCTGGCTAGGTATGACTCCAACCAGCGGAGAGTTTTCCCCCGATTCCCATTGACTTTAATTTTACTCGAGGGCTCCTTAATGCCGCACTCGGTCAAATGCTGTCTTGGTGTCAAGAGCAGTCACTCTCACCTTACCTCTGGAATTCAGTTCTTTTGACAATTAAGTGGGGCCAAGCCTGTATTTGGTCAGGAGCTGAGTGACCTTAGCAGAACCCAAACTGAGCGTCAGTGAGCAGGTTATTTTTGTGTAAGTGCCACTTGATAGTGCTGTCGCCAACCCCTTTTGATTCAGATAGACTGATGGGGTGTTAATTGGCCAGGTTGGATTTGTCCTGCTTTTTGTGTACAGGACATACCTGGGCAATTTTCCACATAGCCGGGTAGAGGCCAGCGTTGTCACAGTACTGGAACAGTTTGGCTAAGGCGTAGCTAGTTCCGGAGCACAAGTCTTCAGTGCAATTGCTGGAATGATATCAGGGCCCATAGCCTTTGCAGTATCCAGTGCCTTCAGCTCTTTCTTGATATCACGTGGTGTAAACTGAATTGGCTGAAGACCGGTGGGGACCTCCGCAGGAGGCTGAGATGGATCATACACTCAGCACTCCTGACTAAAGATGGTTGCAAATGCTTCAGCCTTGTCTCATGCACTGATGCACTGGGCTCTCCCATCACTGAGGATGGGGATATTTTTGGAGCCTCCATTTCTGGTTAGTTGTTTAATTGTCCACCACCACTCTCAACTGGATGTGGCAGGACTGCAGAGCTTAGATCTGATCCGTCGTTGGTTGTGGGATCGCTTAGCGCTCTCTATTGCATACTGCTTTCCTTCGCTGTTTGGCACGCAAGTAACCCTGTGTAGCTTCACCAGGTTGGCACCTCATTTTTAGGTATGCCTGGTACTGCTCTTGGCATGCCCTCCTGCACCCTCATTGAACCAGGGTTGAACCCCTGGCTTGATGGTGATGGTGTGAGGGATATACCGGGCCGCGAGGTTACAGGCTGTAGTTTAATTCAATTCTGCTGCTGCTGATGGCCCACAGCGCCTCATGGGTACCCAGTTTGAGAGATTTATGGAGCAAATTTACTTTGTTGGATGACCCGTGAGATTAACAGCCTGGAATCTAACTGAAGTGTTGGAAAAAGTTCTGAAAATAGGCGTTAGGAAAGCCATGAACAGAGTCTGGAGTTGCAAGTATTGCCTCCAAATGACTATCTTTAATGTGCTGCCAAGTTTTGAGAGTGTCTTTGTATGGGCTTCTGTGCCAGTGAGACTTCAGTGTGGAGATTGATAGATGGTATGTGTTTATTACTCCTGGAGGTATTGAGAAGTTAATAAATGCTGATTAGTGGGTCTTTTAGTGCCTCTATATGTTACATTTGTATTGAGTTGTTGCAGGAGGGGTGGTGAAGGAAAGAGGTGAGCATTCAGCAGGCCTCTTGTGTTTCTTGGGTATCATCCATATAAAGACTCACTGGAGCAAATGAGGGCATCTTTTGGCAACGCCTCGAGTTACACATCTGTTAGAAATCTTTCAGGATTTGGGCTGTCTCGACCCGGCCATCCATCATCCAAGCCTGCCAACCTTCCAGCATGAGGTCCAGGCTCAGCCAGGCCCAAGTGTTCGAGGCTGGGCCTCTGGAGCAGCCTCAGGAGGTGCCCTGGCAAGCGTGAGACTCATGTCACTCTCCGTCACACAGCTGGGAAGGATGGCTGACAGGAATGTCGGCAAGTTTGGGATTAGGAAGGGATCGACCTCTTCCCCCCTCCACTGTTCTCCAACCCCTGCTCTCCTCTGTCCAGGGAAGTGGTGCTGTGGGTGTCGGAACCAAACCCGTCACTGGTCAGCTCGCGTTGGCATCCGATTTATGTAACCAGCACCAACTTCGGCACAACTAGGAGGAAACATCTAATTGAAAGCAGCCCACAGTCAATGGGTGGAATTGTGAGCGTCAACAGAGCACATTCAGTTCTGGGAATGTGACCACATACACACAAACACAGAAGAAAAAAAATAAACCCAGCCCAGGGAGGCCTCCAGTCTAGTTTATTACACTGTCAAAGGTTTGAGAATGCTTCCTTGAATGCGGGTTAAATATTCAGCCTGGCTATTGATACAACGGTGAGGTGATCCCAGGTCCTCAGGAAAAGGATGCTTGACAGTCGTCCTCGTTTTCACGTTGCCTGGAGCACGTTTTTTTTCTGGCCGGCTCTTCTCCCGCCCCAGATATCTTGCCCCTGTGTTTTGTGGGGGGGGGAGGGTTGCGCCATCCCTGCAACGGAAGGAGTTTGCGGACTTTCGGCTCAATCCTAAACGAATACCGGACCGATGGATCTAAACTTCCTGGAATTATAGCACGCTTATCGTTTCGTTCTCAGGATTTGGGTGTCGGGTGAAGTGGAGACTGCCTGTGTGCTACAAGCCAGGGTGGGTGGCTCAGGGTTGGCGGGGGGGTGGTTGCTCCTCTCTGGATTCGGCTGGTGGGAGCTTTATTCCGCGTCTGGCCAGGAGTGAGCGCTGACCCAAGTGGAGTTGGGCCCTGCTTCCACAGCCCTGATGTACCGAAATCTTCAGAAACAAACAGCTACAAACCCGCCGAGGTACTTCCCTGTGGCACTGAGCACATGCAGCACGATCCCCCCACCCCCGAGGGTCTTAACCCAACCGACCTTAACTAGAAGTGCCGCGGATATCTGGGTCTGTGTCATCTTATTGGATGACATGGGAATACCAAGTAACGTAAAAGAAAAATCTGTATTCCTATAGCCTCAGGTTATCCCGGGCAACTTTGCAGCTATCGAATTGTCTTTTGAAGTTCAGTCACGGTTACCCTGTACGGTGCTAGGCCGCCAATTTGCGCACAGCAGGATCCCATGAACAGCGATGCCCAGGTTATGTCTTTTTCTGATTTTTTCTTGATTGAGGGATAAGTGTTGGTCAGGATGCCCAGGGAGAACTCCCCTACTCTTCCTTAAAACTGTGCCATGGGATCTTTCACATTCACTTGAGAAGGCAGACTCCCTCGGTACTGCGCTGCAGTCATGCGGCGAAGTCTCCCGAGTGGGCACTTGAACCACATTCAGAGAGGCGAGTGCTGCCCACTGAACCACGATTTAAAGATTTGCAGCCAGTTTGGCCTCACTCGTCTGCCTTTAGGGGAGATCACGGAAACACATTTTTTTCTTTTTATTCTTTCGTGAGATGTGGGCATCGCTGCCAAGGCCAGCATTTGTTGCCCATTCCTAATTGCCCTTGAACTGAGTGGCTTGCTAGGCCATTGCAGAGGGCAGTTAAGAGTCAATCACATTGCTGTGGGTCTGGAGTCACATGTAGGTCAGACTGGGTAAGGACGGCAGATTTCCCTCCCTAAAGGACATTAGTGAACCAGATGGGTTTTTACAACAATCAGTGATAGTTTCATGATCACCATTGATCAGATGAGCTTTATATTCCAGTTTTTTTTTCCTGCATCTGCACATGGGATAAAGGCGAAAGGACAAAGCAGCCCTGCTTGATCAGAACCCCATCCACCACCGCTCCCTCCATCACCAGCGATCGGTGGTAACAGTGTTTACCATCTGCAAGACTTTTTTATTCATTCTTTCACGGGATGTTGGTTTCGCTGGCTAGACCAGCATTTATTGTTCATCCCTAATTGCCCTTGAGAAGGTGGTGGTGAGCTGCCTTCTTGAACCGCTGCAGTCCATGTGATGTAGGTACACCCACAGTGCTGTTAGAGAGTGAGTTCTAGGATTTTGACCCAGCGACAGTGAAGGAACGGTGATATATTTCCAAGTCAGGATGGTGAGTGGCTTGGAGGGGAACTTCCAGGTGGTGGTGTTCCCATGTGTCTGCTGCCCTTGTCCTTCTAGATGGTAGTGGTCGTGGGTTTGGAAGGTGCTGTCGAAGGAGCCTTGGTGAGTTGCTGCAGCACATCTTGTAGATGGTACACACTGCTGCTACTGTGATTCGGTTTTGTGGGGAGTGAATGTTGAAGGTGGTGGATGGGGTGCCAATCGAGCGGGGCTGCTTTGTCCTGGAAGGTGTCAAGCTTCTTGAGTGTTGTGGGAGCTGCACTCATCCAGGCAAGTGGGGAGTATTCCATCACACTCCTGACTTGTGCCTTGTAGGTGGTGGACAGGCTTTGAGGAGTCAGGAGGTGAGTTACTCACTGCAGAATTCCCAGCCCCTGACCTGCTCTTGTAGCCACAGTATTTATATGGCTAGTCCAGTTCAGTTTCTGGTCAATGGTAAGCCCCAGGATGTTGATAATTCAGCGATGGTAATGCCATTGATTGTCAAGGGGTGATGATTAGACTCATTCAAAATGGTCATTGCCCACTCTTGCTGCATATGGGTACGGGCTGCTTCAGTATCTGAGGAGTCACGAATGATGCTGATCATTGTGCAATCATCAGCAAACATCCCCACTTCTGACCTTATGATGGAAGGAAGGTCATTGATGAAGCAGCTGAAGATGGTTGGGTCTAGGACACTATCCTGAGGAACTCCTACAGTGGTATGCTGGGACTGAGATGATTGCTCCCCAACAACCATCTCCCTTTGTGCTAGGTATGACTCTAAGCAGTGGAGAGTTTTCCCCGATTCCCATTGACTCCAGTTTTGCTCGGGCTCCTTGATGTCACACTCAGTCAAATGTAGCCTTGATGTCAAGGGCAGTCATTCTAATCTCCCCTCTTGAGTTCAGTTCTTTTGTCCATGTTTGAACCAAGGCTGTAATGAGGTCAGGAGCTGAGTGGCCCAGGTGGAACCCAAACTGAGCATCAGCGATCAGGTTAATTCTGAGCAAATGCCGCTTGACAGCACTGTCGATGACCCCTTCTATCGCTTTACTGATCAGCGAGAGTAGACTGATGTTGCGGCAATTGGCCGGGTTAGATTTGTCCCGCTTTTTGTGTATATGGCATAGCTGGGCAATTTTCCATATAGCCGGGTAGATGCCAGCAGCTGTACTGGAACAGCTTGGCTAGGGGCCTGGCAAGTTCTGGAGCACAAGTCTTCAGCACTATTGCCAGAATGTTGTCAGGACCCGTAGCCTTTGCAGTATCCAATGCCTTTAGCCATTTCTTGATATCACGTGGAGTGAATCAAGTCGGCTGAAGACTGGCATCTGTGATGCTGGGGACCTCCGGAGGAGGCCGAGTTGGATCGTCCACCCGACACTTTTGGCTGAATATTGTTGCAGATGCTCTGTCTATTACTTGCTGCTTATGCTGTTTGTCACACAAGTAGTCCTGTATTGTAGCTTCACCAGGCTGACACCTCATTTTTAGGTATGCCTGGTTCTGCCTGGCATGCCCTCCTGCACTCTTCATTGAACCAGTTGATCCCCTGGTTTGATGGTAATGGTAGAGTGGGGGATATGCCAGGCCATGAGGTTACAGATTGTGTTCGAGTACAATTCTGCTGCTGCTGATGGCCCACAGCACCTCCATCGATGCCTGGTTTTAAGTCGCTAGATCTGTTCAGAATCTATCCCATTTAGCACAGTGATAGAGCCACACAACACAATGGAGGGTATCCTCAATGTGAAGATGGAACTTTGTCTCCACAATGACTGTGCGGTGGTCACTCCTACCGACTGTCATGGACAGAGGCATCTGCAGCAGGTAGGTTGGTGAGGATGAGGTCAAGTATGTTTTTCCCTCTTGGTTCCCTCACCACCTGCCACAGACGCAGTCCAGCAGCTATGTCCTTTAGGACTCGGCCAGCTTGGTCAGTAGTGGTGCTACCGAACCACTCTTGGCGATGGACATTGAAGTCCCCCACCCAGAGTACATTCTGTGCCCTTGTCACCCTCAGTGCTTCCTCCAAGTGGTGTTCAACATGGAGGAGCACTGACTCATCAGCTGAGGGAGGGTGGTACGTGGTAATCAGCAGGTTTCCTTACCCATGTTTGACCTGATGCCATGAGACTTCATGGGGTCCGGAGTCAATGTTGAAGACTCCCAGGGAAACTCCCTCCTGACTGTATACCACTGTGCCGTCACCTCTGCTGGGCCTGTCCTGCCGGTGAGACAGGACATACCCAGGGATGGTGATGATGGTGTCTGGGACATTATCTGTAAGGTATGATTCTGTGAGTATAAATATGTCAGGCTGTTGCATGACTAGTCTGGGAGACAGCTCTCCCAATTTTGGCACTAGCCCCCAGATGTTAGTAAGGAGGACTCTGCAGGGTCAACAGGGCTGAGATTGCCATTGTCATTTCTGGTGCCTAGGTCGATGCCGAGTGGTCTGTCTACTTTCATTCCTTTTTTTTTGGACTACGTAGCAGTTTGCTATAACTGAGTGGCTTGCTAGTCCATTTCAAAGGGCAGTTAAGAGTCAACCACATTGCTGTGGGTCTGGAGTCACATGTAGGCCAGACCAGGTAAGGATGGCAGATTTCCTTCCCTAAAGGACGTTAGTGAATCAGATGGGTTTTTACAACAATCGCTGATGGTTTCATGGTCACCATTACTGAGACTAGTTTTCAGTAACAGATTTATTAATTGAATTTAAATTCCACCAGCAGCCGTGGTGGGATTTGAACCCATGTCCCCAGAGCATTAGCCTGGGCCTCTGGATTACTAGTCCAGTGACATCGCTACTGCCTCCCTAATGCATTGCAACAACTCATCAAGGCTCCTGTGACAGCATCTTCCAAACCCGTGTCTTCTACCATCTAGAAAGACAAAGGCAGCAGGTTCACGGGAACACCAGCACCTGGAAGTTCCCCTCCAAGTCACTCACCATCCTGACTTGGAAATATATCGCCGTTCCTTCACTGTCACTGGGTCAAAATCCTGGAACTCCCTCCCTAACAGCACTGTGGGTGTACCTACACCACATGGACTGCAGCGGTTCAAGAAGGCAGCTCACCCACCACCTTCTCAAGGGCAATTAGGGATGGGCAATAAATGTTGGCCTAGCCAGCAACGCCCACATCCTGTGAATGAATAAATAAAACGTGGGAGTAAATCAGGTCATGATCTGGGGGTATTTTAGTGTTAGACATGGCCCCCTACCCTGCACCCCCTCCATCCGGGGTTATATCATGATACAAATGGATATGGGATGGAGTGATTCAATTCCTATAAAGGTAGGACTCTCCGAACACTCCCACTGGCAACTGAAACCACTTGGCCCGAGTAGGTAGCTACCGCAGACCCTAACACTGTAAATATTACCCTCCTCGAAGATGAAGGGTGACCTGATTGAGGTGTTTAAAACGTGAGAAGGATTGTACAGGGTGTCCATGGAGAAATAATTATCCCCGTTGGTCAGGGAATCGGGAGCAGGGGTGAAATAACCTTAAAATTGGAGCCAGCTCATTCAGGAGAGAAATCAGGAAATCCAGAGGAAACCTTGGGAAGCTCTTCCCCCCCCACAAGGCTGTCAGTGAATTGGAGCATTCAAGACTGAGGTTGCACTAAATTCCTGTTGAGTAAGGATATCAAGCGATAGGGATCAAAGGCGGATTCATGGAGCTGAGGTACTGATCACCTGTGATCTAATTGAATGGGGGGGACAGACTTGAGGGGCTGAATGGCCTCCACCTGTTCCTGCCTTCCTCAGGGAAGTCAGAGACGGACAATAAATTTGACCTCCCCGGCATCTCGCGGATCCTGAGAGCCAGTGAAACTGGGAAGCGTTGACTCACTGGCTGCTGAGCCGGACGGGTATCCTGGATATATTTCACACGGCCACAACCTTTCCCACCCCCCCCGAATGCGGGAAAACCGACCCCAGAAGCAGGTTACCCACCACTAATGTGTCTCGTGTCCCCTGTTTAAGGTGCCCGCACACACCAGCTGGCCATGAAGCTGGAGCCTCGGGGGGTCCTCTACCTGAAGGTGTCGCTGGTGGAGCTGTGGGAAGTCCCCCTGTGCTGTGCCGAGGATCAGCAGGAGCCCAGGGTCTTCAGGATGGAGCTCAACGAGTTGGTGGAGCGGGAGAATTCCGGAGCCCCCGTCCCGCTGCTGATCCAGAAGTGCGTCTCCGAGATTGAGAAACGGGGCCTAAAGGTGAGGCTCGCGTGTCCCTGGCGCTGAGAAGGCCCCTTCCCCTGAAGGGTGGATCCTCGGTTGGGGGGTGGGGGGGTGGGAGACAGGAGGGAACCAGAACACAGTCGGAAAGAGGGGACTTGAGGATTATGGAAGGGACGAGGGAATGCGGCAGAGACGGTGAAGGCGGGATTCCGAGTTTGCTGAAGACCGTGTTCGGGATTGCGATGTGGAGTGGGGGGTGGGGGGAAGTAGAGGAGGAGAACGTGTAGGTAGAGGCGGGGTAAGGCCAAGAGCATGGGGGGTTAAGGTGTGGGCTGTCCCGGGATTTGATAAAGCAGGAGTTCCCCGCGAGGGTGGGGATTGTGGAGATGGAGTGGGGGAAGAGACTGTGAGGCGTGGTGGGGGTGGATGTGGGGCAGAAGTTTCCTTCAGTGTTGGAGAGGGATGGAGGAGGTTGCTGAGACTGACCTACTGGGGTGGGGGAGGCTGAGGCAGAGGGGATTTGGGGAGCAGGAGGGCTCTGGGGGTTGGGGGGGTGGGTGCGTGGCTGCTTCTTGCTAAGGTGTGGAAGATGTGATTTGGAGAATCAAGGGTGTGGGATTGTGCTGGGCCAGTGGGTACAGTGCCTGGGGCCCAGGGCAGTGGGGGGGTGGGGTGAGGCCCGGGAGTGTGGGTTCTCGGTGCTGGGGGATTGGGGTAGAGCTGGGCAGTGGGGCTGAGAGCTGGAGCCAGGGCAAAGGGTGAATCATCTGGGGTGGTGGAGATGGTTGGTGATCTGTTGGAGATTGTGCTAGTGAGAGCTCCCTCTAAGGGCAGGTGGCAGCACTGCAGCACTTACACTCTAACCAACAAAGCACCAGGACCCAGAGTTGAACCAAAACTCAAAAATAAATAATTCTATTGTTAAAATATAATAAACCATTAACTGTGAATAAACACTGAAAAAAGCTGTAAGAACAAGTTGTGCAAAATACTTTAGCTGCTGTAAATCTGGGTTAATAACAGAAAATGCTGGAAACACTCAGCAGGTCAGGCAGCATTTTCTGCTTTTAACTCTCTCCCGAAGGTCCAGTTTTCTGTTTTCCTGGGAGATTTACGTAGCGATGACTTGTGTTTGATAAGTGATGCTGAGGGCTGGCAGCTCCCAGTAAATGCAGAGCCTCACATTGTGTTGAAGGTGTTTGAGAGGATGAATTTTGACTGCTGTGTGTCGTTTGGACCCCCTGTGTTCCTCGAGTCCCTTCCCTTGGCCCTGAATTGGAATCGCGCCTGGGTGAACGATTTAAACCCTGACGACCAGCCCTTGGGATGGACTGGAGGCTTCTTGGGCTTCAGTGTGTTTGGGTGTTGTGCCACAGGAGCCTTAAGATGCAGCTTGACTGAAATGTATTCTGTTTCTCCTTTGTGTGCCGTCCGTATGTCTGGTTGAATGGGGGTGTCAAGGCTGTGGGACTGTACCGTCTCTGTGGCTCGGCCGCCGTGAAGAAAGAGCTACGGGACTCCTTCGAGCGCGACAGCGCCTCTGTGAACCTCTCCGAGGAAATCTACCCTGACATCAACGTTATCACAGGTGAGCAACGAACCAGAAACGCCCTCTGACCCTGGCAGGGGGGAAACCCTTGACCCCTGACCTCTGACCCTGGTGGGCCGTAGCCCTTCACCTCTGACCCACCACGGAGCAGGCAATAGTCCTCGGCTCCACACCGTCTTGCCATAGCTTGGATTGGCCGCACTGCCTGCGATACCCTTATAGAATCCCCACACGCCCTTCGACCCATCGTGTCGATGGGTGCTTGTAATAAAGGGGCAGCAATAATCATGGGGTGACTTTAATCTACATATAAACTGGAAAAATCAGATTGGTAGTAGTCGCATGGACGGGGAGTTCATAGAATGCTTTCGAGATAGTTCTTTAAAGCAGCACATTCTGGAACCAACCACAGAGCAGATTATATTAGACTTGGTATTGTGTAATGTGATTAACTAGTGACCTCAGAGTAAAGGCACCCCTGGGTAGTAGCGACCACAATATGATTGAATTCTACATCCAGTTTGAGAGGGAGAGGAGTGGGTCTAAGACTAGTATTTTAAACTTAAGTAAGAGCAATTATGTGGGTATGAAAGCTGAGCTAGCTGAAGTGAACTGGGATACTAGGCTAGGGGATAGATCAATATAGAAGCAGTGGCAGATATTTAAGGGGATATTTCAGAATATTCAGAATAAGAATATTCCTACCATAAAGAAACATTCTAAGGTGGTAGGGGGAACCCACCGTCTGTGGTTAACTAAAGTTAAGGAAAGCATCAAACTTAAGGAAAAAGCATTTAATTACACAAAGATAAGTGGCAGGTCAGATGTTTGGTCAGAATATAAAGAACAGCAGAGAATGACTAAAAGGGTAATCAGGAGAAAGAAACTAGAGTATGAGAGGAAGCTAGCTGGAAATGGATAGCAAGAGTTTCTACAGGTATTTAAAAAGGAAAAGAGTAGGTTAATAGTAGATAATAAGGAAATAGTGGATTAAATGGGCAAATATTTTGCTGCTGTCATCACTATAGAGGCTACAAAAAACATTCCAGTAATAGCTGTAAATCAGGAGGTGGAAGGGAGAGGGAAACTTGGTGAAATTACAATCACTAGGGAAGCAGTACTGAGCAAACTGATGGAGCTGCAGGCTGACAAGTCTCCGGATTCTGATGGACTTCATCCTGGGGTCATAAAAGAGGCGGCTAATGAGGTAGCAGATGCGTTGATAAGTTTCCAAAATTTGCTATATTCTGGAAAGGTTTCATCAGACTGGAAAGTAGCAAAAATAACCCCTCTATTCAAGAAGGAAGGAGATAAGAACCAGGAAACTATAGGCCAGTTAGCTTGATGTCTGCTGTGGGGAAGGCGTTAGAATTGATCATTAAGGAGGTTATAGCTGGGCACTTAGAGAAACTCAAGGTAATCAGGAAGAGTTAGCATGGTTTTGTGAAAGGGAAATCATGTTTAATCAATTTATTGGTTAAAGGGGAGCCTGTAGACATACTGTACTTGGATTTCCAAAAGGCATTTGATAAGGTCCCACATCAAAGGTTATTGTGGAAATAAAAGCTCATGGTGGAGGGGGTAACATATTATTATGGATAGAAGATTGACTGGCTGACAGAAAGCAGAGAGTAGGCATAAATGGGTCTTTTTCAGGTTGGCAGGATGTGATGAGTGGAGTCCCACAGGGGTCTGTACTGGGGCCTCAACTTTTTACAATTTACATCAATGATTTAGATGAGCGGAGTGAAGGCATTGTGGCTAAGTTTTCAGATGACACAAAGATAGGTAGGCAAGTTTGTTGTGAAGAGGACATGAGGAGGTTGCAAATGGATATAGATAGGTTGAGTGAGTGGGCAAAGATCTGGCAAATGGAGTTTAATGTTGGAAAATGTGAAGTTCACTTTGGCAGGAGGAATAAAAAAGCGGGTTATCATTTCAACGGATAACGGCTGCAGAATTCCGAGGTGCAGAGGGATCTAGGTGTTCTAGTACATGAGTCACAAAAAGTTAGTATGCAGGTACAGCAAGTAATCACATAGGCTAATGGAATGCTATCCTTTATTATGAGAGGAATTGCATTTAAAAGTAAGGATGTTATACTTCAGTTATACAGGGCATTGGTGAGACCGCACCTCGAATACTGGGTGCAGTTTTGGTCTCCTTATTTAAGGAAGGATGTAAATGCATTGGAGGCAGTTCAGAGGAGGTTTACTAGGTTGATACCTGGAATGAGTGGGTTGTCTTATGAGGAAAGGTTAGACAGACTGGGCTTGTTTCCACTGGAGTTTAGAAGAGTAAGGAGTGACTTTATTGAAGTATACAAGATCCTGAACGGCCTTGACAAGGTGGATGTGAAAAGGATGTTTCCTCTTGTGGGTGAGTCCAGAACTAGGGGGCACTGTTTTAAAATTAGAGGTCACCCTTACAGGACAGAGATGAGGAGAATTTTTTTCTCTGAGGGCAATGTGACTTTGGAACTCTCTGCCTCCAAAAGCGATGGAGGCGGGGTCACTGAATATTTTTAAGGCAGAGGTAGATAGATTCTTGTCAGGCGAGGGAATCAAAGGTTATCGGAGGTGGATAGCAATGTGGAATTCGAAACACAAACAGATCCTCCATGACCTTATTGGACAGCAGAGCAGGCTCGAGGGGCCGAATGGGTTTGTGTGTGTCTCTGCTGACACATTGAGAGAGTTGCCGAATTGTTCCCACTCCTGTGGTTCTATCCACAGAGCCAGGAAAACTCCTCCTTTCCAATTCTTTATCCAGTTCCCTTCAGAAAGTTACTATTGAATCTGCTTCCTTTTAAGGCTGCACACTATAGATCATAACAATTTGCTGCATAAAAATATTTCCCTTATCTCCTTTCTTTTTTTTAAAAAATCAATTCCCTCTGGTTCCAGACCCCTCCCCGCACCACCCTCACCCTCCAACCACCATCACTGAACAGATTTACCGCAATCAAATCTGACACAATTTGGAACCCTTCGATTAAAACTCCCCCTTAACCTGCTCTGCTCTAGAAATTGTAACTTGAACTGTCTTTCCTCCTCCCACCAGCCCCCTCGCTCCTCTCGCTAGAAGCTCACCTCTCTCTCTCAGGCACCCCCTACTCCCTCCTCCTCCCACCTTTCACTCAGTCCTCTCTCTATGCCTCTGAGAGCTGCTCCTTCCTGGCTGACCCAGTTTCTTTGATGCCATTTGAAAACTGGAGTGCTCTTTTCAGTGAGATGGCAATGACCATCTGACCTGTTTGGGAACTATAAGAATCTTTATATGCCGGAAGCTGAGAGCCCCCTTAACCAGGAGTTCCCCGTGGAGCTGGGTGGGCTCTGGTGAGCGACCCCCTCTGAGGAACAGGGTTTGAGTTGCGATGAAAGCTTCCTGCTGGCCTGTGGGCTACTGTGTGCAATGAGTTTGTCCGTCTGAGTCCGGTTCCTAGCGGCCATGAGGCTACTGCATGTAACTGCCCCTGATTCAGCGCAGGTTGTTAGGCGCTCCTGCATTCCTGTGTCATAAGAATATAAGAAATAGGCGCTGGAGTAGTCCATTCAGCCCATCGAGCCCGCTGCACCATTTGCTAAGATCATGACTGACCTGATTATGGTCGCAACTCCACTTTCCTGTCTGGCCCCCACCCCCATAACCCTTAACTCCCTTTCTAATCACAAACCTCTCTCAGTCAGCCTTGAATATATTCAATGACTCAGCCTCCATTGCTCGCTGGGGAAGAGAATTCCATTGACCAACCACCCCCTGAGAGACGAAATTCCTCTTCGTTTCCATTTTAAATGGGAGACCCCTTATTCCCTAACTGTGCCCCCTCGTTCTCCACTCCCCCACAAGGGGAAACGTCCTCTCAGCCCCCACCCTGTCAAGCCTCCTCAGAAACTTACCTGTTTCAAGAAGGTCACCTCTCATTCTTCTAAACTCCAATGAGTGTAGGCCCAACCTGCTCAACATTTTCCTCATAAGGCTACCAGCCACCCAGCGTGATCCAGCTGCTGTTCGCCTAGAGTGACCGTTACCCTCTTCCAGGATACAGGAACAAGAGGTGCAGGTTAAAACCGGTCAACTCAGGAAGAATTTCTTCACCAAAGACAGACCGGGGCCTGGAATCTTCCCTGAACAGGCTTTTGAAATTTTCATCCCCGCAAAATGGCGGCAAGGCTGGTGTTTATTTTCCATCGCCAGTTGCCTCTTGAGAAGGTAGGGGTGGGTCATCTATCTGAGTCGCTGCACTCCGTGTGGTTAAAACTGCCCTCCCAGTGCTTTTGGGCCACAAGTTCCAAAGCCGGAGCCATGGTTAGGGGCAGGGGATGCAATGGGCTGAACGACAGAAGGACAGGAGCACTTCACAATAACATCCAGGCAAGATGTTTGCAGAGAAATGTCGCCCCTGTGTAAGTGGATAAGTGTTTCCTTAGTATAATTAAAATCCACCCACAATATTGCAGTGCAAACATTTTCCCTTTGGAAATTTATAGCGAAGGTTAAGGATTGTATAAAACATTAAAGCGTGACCGTGTGTATTTACCAACTATTAATCCAGCTCCACAATGCTATCGAGAGGTTCTGCTTAAATAAATGTGCTTTAACTCTTAGAACCTACCTTCAATCGTGAAGATAGGGCAGCTCTTCCAGAACCTGTTTATATTCATTATTCCTGATTGTGTTTGAGTTTGGAGAAAACCATCAAAGGAAATGCAGGAAATGTGTACATTGAACACGTAACCGTTTCCTGACCGTCTCCCTCCGCATTCCCACCCCCTTCCCATCTCCTGAATCCTGTTGTCTCCCTGCCTGAATCCCCCATCCCTTCTACCTACCCCCCATCCCGTCTCCCCGCCCCCCATCCCGTCTCCCCGCCCCCATCCCGTCTCCCCGACCCCCCATCCCGTCTCCCCGCCCCCCCATCCCGTCTCCCCGCCCCCCATCCCGTCTCCCCGCCCCCCATCCCGTCTCCCCGCCCCCCCATCCCGTCTCCCCGCCCCCCCATCCCGTCTCCCCGCCCCCCATCCCGTTTCCCCGCCCCCCATCCCGTCTCCCTACCCCCATCCCGTCTCCCCGCCCCCCCCATCCCGTCTCCCCACCCCCCATCCCGTCTCCCCGCCCTCCATCCCGTCTCCCCGCCCCCCCCCCCATCCCCTCTCTCTCCCCCCCCCCCCCCCCCATCCCTGCTCCTGGTTCCCCCTCCATCCCCAGCTTCCCGCATCTTTTGGCACCCACTACCCCACCCATCCACTCCCCCCCCCACCACCCTCCCAGCTCCCCTCCTGGCTCCCCCCCCCCCACTCCGTCTCCCAGCTCTCTCCCCCCCCCCCCGTCTCCCAACTCCCTCCCCATGCCGCTCTGCCCCTCCCCATCAGTGTGTCCGTGCCTGCCTCCCCGGTCCCCACATCCCCACCATCACGCTGCCCCCAGTTGGCCCTAGATCTGGTTGTGAAACGTGGGGACTAACATGAGCGAGAGGAATGGTGCAAGCGACCCGAATCCCTGAGCGGCGATCCTGCCATTGTGCTGGTTATTCTGCTGGTGAATTTATATCCCTGTTCCGCACTCTCTTCCTCTGCCGCAGGCATCCTCAAGGACTACCTTCGGGAGCTCCCGTCTCCCCTCATCACAAAGACGCTGTACGAAGTGGTGCTGGAGGCCATGGCCAAGTGGCCCTTGAAGATGACTATGGGCGTACCAGATGCCAGTCAAAGTCCCGCTAACACAGTGGCTCTGCTCGACTGCCTACCTGAGGCTGAGAAGGTAACACCACAAGCCCAGCAGCATAGCCTCTGTGAGAGCCTCGCTCTGTTAACACAACATGCCCAGTAAAGCACTGACGGCATCTGATACTGGGATGTTATTGGATAAGGGAAACCTACGTGCACTTTGGGGTGGAAGGGACAGACAGATCTTTGAGGAATGGTCTGGATCTATCAGTGACTTGAGATAATGTAGGAATGCATGAGGCGGGGGAGAAACCTTCTTATTGAACTGGGAGTGTTAGATGTATCCATTTAATGGCATCACAAAGGGCCAAGGGAGGCCATTCAGCCCATCTGCCTCATCTCCCATTGAAACCTATGATGAAACTGCGGAGTTCCTGCCTCCCAGAGGGCCAGTCCATGTTGCTCACTCCTTGTGTGAAGGGCTTCCTGTTGTCAGTCCTGAACTTGCCATTTCCCAGTTGGTGCCCGTGTTGTCTTGCGAAGAACACACGAATTAGGAGCCGGGGTAGGCCATTCGGCCCCTCGGGCCTGCTTCAATATTCAACAACATGGCCTTAGCTCAATTTTGTTGCCTGCCCCCACCCTCCCCCAATATCCCTTGACCCCCCCTTATCGATCAAAAATCTGTCTAACTCAGCCTCGAATATATTCAGTGACCCCCAGCCTCCACCGCTCGCTGGGGAAGAGAACTCCACAGACTGTCGGCCCTCTGAGGGGAGAAATTCCTCCTCACCTCCGGCTTGAAACTGTACCCCCTTTCCTCTCGATTCCCTCGCGAGAGGAGACATCCTCTCAACGTCCTCAGAATCTCACGTGTGTCATGCTGCTGTTAATGGGCTAATAATTCGGAGGATGTAAACTCGATTCCCACCATGACACTTTGAGAATTGATATTGGAGAAAGATCTGGAAACTAAAACCTGACCTCAGCCGGAGTGACTGTGAGGCTGCCCGGTTGTTGCGAAAAGCCCCTCTGGTTTGTTAATTTGCCACTGGGGAAGTAAACATGCTGCCGTGACCCAGTCTGGCCTACACGTGACTCCAGTCGCAAGCCTTCGAGGTTGACTGCCCTCTGAAGTGGCCCAGAAAAGCACTGACCTGCTTCAGGGATAAGGCCAACCACCACCTCAGTGTAACTAGGGCTGGGTAATAAATGCCAGCATTGCCAGTAGTACCCAGTAAGAGTACACTTCCCTCCACTGCCCTTTAGCCCCTCCCAAATGTACTACTTTGCAATTCTCTCCATTGAACTGCGACTGCCGCCTGCCTGTCCACTTTGCTAACCTGTCCGGGCTCTCTTCCAGCGCTCCCCGTTCTTTCTCACGGACCGCAGTGGTTCCTCGTTCAGCACCGTTGGCAAAGTTTAATCCCATTCCTCCCGTCCCTTGTATCCGAGTCCGGTCACTATTTAAATCGTGAGATGAGGATGACCCACCGTCAACTCCTGAGATATACTACCACCTGCATCCTGCCAACCCTCAAAATCACTGCGCGCCCCCTACCCTGTGCTCTCTGCACACCCCCCACCCACCGCGCAGCCCCAGCCATTCCCCTTTACTCACCTGTCTAAGCTCCCATCGACATCATGGGATTCCTTCAAGAGGAAGACAAAAAAGAAAGAAATTGCTGAAAAAAGGCATTTTTTTGTTGAAGCTTTTCATCTTGCACTCATCAGGACAATTCACACGAAAATACCAATGTCAGGGGAAACAACATGTTTATACTGTATGCAAAGACTTATTGGTTGGGAAGTGGACTCTGATTCATAGAGGTATTGCCATGGAGAGTGCACCAGTTGATGGCAACTGACAGTTAACTGCCAAGCATTGTTTGAAATTTAAACCAGGCAGCTTGACCCTGGTCAAGACATACCCTTGGAGAATGAACCACCTATTCTGTTTCGTTTGAAACAGGCGCAGTGTGTGTACGTGTTCCTCCTGTCTGCAAAGAACAGGGCCCTGTGTGTTAATATATGTAGCCGCCAGTACACATAAATGTCCCGCACTGTGAGCCCAACTGACAATCTTAAATTGGTTGTCAGCGCAATTCTTAGCACAGCGAGGATTATTTATCAAATGCTATCCAGTTGCGGAATCACGTCTCATGTTGGACACGGTGTTTTGAGATTTGCGGGCATGGGCTGATTGGGTACGGTCTGTACCCTGCCCGTTCCGAGCAGCGGCTGGGAAATACTATTTGATACGATCCCCCCAGTCTTTGGGGCGTACGGCCTACATACCTGGCATCACACTGGCACTGAAATTCATGTACCAGATTACTCATTTGGGTGATAGGCAGAGTGTCTTTTTGGCTTGGCGGCAGCATCCTGTTAGTGGCCAATACCATTCGTGTTGCTACTGCATAGTATCAGCGTGAAACAGCTAACTTCACCTGTTGCTCAAATTTTTGAGATACCTTGCCCTTCCAGGGTAATCTGAGGTAGACCGGGCACTTTTCAGGGCATCAGTTTGCATGATGTACAGCAGGAAATGATCGGATCAGGATAGCCATTATCCCGCAGGATGTTTTTGATATTCCCTGTTTCAGCCTACCTTCACTGGTCAGTAAACGCATTGGGATTCTTACAGTTCCGGGCACTTTAAAATTGGCCTTATCGGCAACCTTGTAAATAGGGCCCGAGCCATTTGCTCACCATGCAAACTTGGTGCTGAAATAGGGCATATCAAAGACAATCCGAGTCAAATAAGATAAAAGCAAAATACTGCGGATACTGGAAATCTGAAACCAAAACGGAAAATGCTGGAAAAACTCAGGTTTAGCAGCATCTGTGGCGAGATAAACAGAGTTAACGTTTTGAGTCCATATGACCCTTCTCCAGTGTTAACTCTGTTTCTCTCTCCACAGATGCTGCTGGACAGCCAGAGTCAAGCTGCCTGATTAAAATTTCAAACAATGCTTGGCAGTATTTTTTTTATTCATTCATGTAATTTGGGTGTCGCTGGCTAGGCCAGCATTTATTGCCCACCCCTAATTGCCCTTGAGAAGGTGGTGGGTGAGCTGCCTTCTAGAACCGCTGCAGTCCATGTGGTGTAGGTACACCCACAGTGCTGCTAGGGAGGGAGTGCCAGGATTTTAACCCAGTAACAGTGAAGGAACGGCGAGTCAGGGTGGTGAGTGGCTTGGAGGGGAACATACAAGTGATGGTGTTCCCATGTGCCTGCTGCCCTTGTCCTAGATGGTAGTGGCCGTGAGTTTGGAAGGTGCTGCCTAAGGAGCCTTGGTGAATTCCTGCAGTGCATCTTGTAGATGGTACACACTGCTGCTACTGTGCATCAGTGGTGGAGGGAGTGAATGTTTGTGGATGGGGTGCCAGTCAAGCGGTTGCTCTGTCCTGGATGGTGTCGAGCTTCTTGGGTGTTGTTGGAGCTGCACTCATCCAGGCAAGTGGAGAGCATTCTTGACTTGTGTCTTGTAGATGGTGAACAGGCTTTGGGGAGCCAGGAGGTGAGTTACTCGCCACAGGATTCTCAGCCTCTGACCTGCTCTTGTAGCCACAGTATTTATATGGCTAGTCCAGTTCAGTTTCTGGTCAATGGTAACCCCCAGGATGATGATAATAGGGTTTCAGTGATGGTAATGCCATTGAACATCAAGGGCCAATGGTTAGATTCTCTCTTGTTAGAGATGCTCATTGTCTGGCACTTGTGTGGCACGAATGTTACTTGCCACTTGTCAGCCCAAGCCTGGATATTGTCCAGGTCTTGCTGCATTTGGACATGGACTGCTTCAGTATCTGAGGAGTTATGAATGGTGCTGAACATTGTGCAATCATCAGTGAACATCCCCACTCCTGACCTTATGATGAAAGGAAGGTCATTGATGAAGCAGCTGAAGATGGCTGGGCCGAGGACACTACCCTGAGGAACTCCTGCAGTGATGCCCTGGGACTGAGATGACTGACCTCCAACAACCACAACCATCTTCCTTTGTGCTCAGTATGACTCCAACCAGTGGAGCGTTTTCCCCCTGATTCCCATTGACTCCAGTTTTGCTCGGGCCCTTGATGCCACACTCGGTCAAATGCAGCTTTGAGTCAAGGGCAGTCACTCTCACCTCACCTCTGGAGTTCAGCTCTTTTGTCCATGTTTGAACCAAGGCTGTAATGAGATCAGGTGCTGAGTGGCCCTGGTGGAACCCAAACTGAGCATCATTGAGCAGGTTATTGCTAAGTAAGTGCCGCTTGATAACACTGTGATGACCTCCTTCTATTGCTTTACTGATGATCGAGAGTAGACTGATCAGTCAAATAATTGGCCGGTTTGGATTTGTCCTGCTTTTTGTGTACACCACACACCTGGGCAATTTTCCACATTGCCAGGTAGATGCCAGTGTTGTAGCTGTACTGGAACAGCTTGGCTAGGGGCGCGGCAAGTTCTGGAGCACAAGTCTTCAGCACTATTGCTGGAATATTGTCAATTCCATATCCTTTGCAGTATCCAGTGTCTTCAGCTGTTTCTTGATATCACGTGGAGTGAATCAAATTTGCTGAAGACTGGCATCTGTGATGCTGGGGACCTCCGGAGGAAGCCAAGGTGGATCATCCACTCGGCACTTCTGGCTGAAGATTGTAGCAAATGCTTCAGCCTGATCTTTTGTACTGATGTTTGCTGGGCTCCTCCATCATTGAGGATGGGGATATTTGTGGAGCCTCCTCCTCCAGTGAGTTGTTTTATTGTCCACTACCATTCACGACTGGATGTAGCAGGAATGGTCTGAAGAAGTCATACGGACTCGAAACTTTAACTCGGTTTCTCCCTCCACAGGTGCTGCCCGACCTGCTGAGTTTTTCCAGCATTTTATGCTTTTATTACTGCAGAGCTTAGATCTGACCCATTGGTTGTGGGATCGCTTAGCTGTCATTCACTTGCTGCTTCTGCCGTTTGGCACGTAAGTAGCCCTGTCTTATTGCCTCAACAGGTTGACGTCTCATTTTTCGCTATGCTTGGTGTTGCTCCTGTCATGCCCTCCTGCACTCTTTATTGAACCAGGGTTTATCCCCTGGCTTAATGGTAATGGTAGAGTGGGGGATATGCTGGGCCATGAGGTTACAGGTTGTGTTCGAGTACAATTCTGCTGCTGCTGATGGCCCACAGCGCCTCAGGGATGCTCAGTCTTGAGTTGCTAGATCTGTTTGAAATCCATCCCATTTAGCACGGTGGTAGTGCCACACAACATGATGGAGGGTATCCTCAATGTGAAGATGGAACTTTGTCTCCACAATGACTGTGCGGTGGTCACTCCTACCGATACTGTCATGGACAGATGCATCTGCGGCAGGCAGGTAGGTGAGGGTGAGGTCAAGTATGTTTTCCCCTCTTGATTCCCTCACCACCTGCCGCAGACCCAGTCTAACAGCTATGCCCTTTGGGACTCAGCCAACTCAGTCTGTACTGGTGCTGCCGAGCTACTCTTGATGATGGGCATTGAAGTCCCCCACCCAGAGTACATTCTGCGCCCTTGTCACCCTCAGTGCTTCCTCCAAGTGATGTTCAACATGGAGGAGCACTGAGTCATCAGCTGAGGGAGGGTGGTACATGGTAATCAGCAGGCGGTTTCCTTGCCCATGTTTGACCTGATGCCATGAGACTTCATGGGGTCCGGAGTCAATGTTGAGGACTCCCAAGGAAACCCCCTCCCGACTGTATACCACTGTGCCGCCACCATCTCTGCTGGGTCTGTCCTGCCGGTGGGACAGGACATACCCGGAGTGATGATGGTGGTACATTACCTGTAAGATATGATTCTGTGAGTATGACTCTGTCAGTTAAGTGTTAAGTCACCATCAACCGGTGCATTCTCCATGGCAACGCCTCTGCCAACCAGAGCCCACTTGCCAACCAATGAGCACTCTTTTCTCATGCAGTATAAATATGTTGTTTCCCCTGACATTTGTATTTTGTTGCAAATTGTCCTGATGAGTGCAAGACGAAAAGCTTCAACAAAAACTGTCTCCTTTTTCGGCAATACTCATGTCCTGTACTACCAAACGACTAAAGAAATTGTATTTATATTGCGTCTTATCATCACATCCCAAAGCCCTTTAGGGCCAATGAAGTTGCTTCGGAGTGCAGTTACTGTTGAAATGTGGAGCCAATTTGTGCACAGCAAGCTCCCAAAAGTGGCATTGAGTTAAATGATTGGACGATCTGTTTTTGCAGCCATGTTGGTTGATGGATAAAGAGTGGTTAGGACATCAGAGAGAACACCCTTAATCATAAAGCCCATGGGAACTTTAGTGTCCACGAGAGTGTGTAGATGAGGCCTCGGTTTGAGGTCTCATCTTAAAGGCAATGTCCCCGGCAGTGCCGCACTCCCTCAGTACTGCACCGCGAGCGTCAGTCTGGATTGTGGGCTTAAGCCCATGGTGATAGATTTTTTGTTATCCAGCGGTATGAGGGGATATCAGGCAAAGGCAGGGGGTATGAGTTAGTTTGCACATCAACCATAATCCCATTGAATGGCAGAATAGGCTCAATGAGCTAAGTGACAAGCTCCTTCAAAACAGTGACTCGTTAATGGCGGATAATCTGTTTTACTGATCTTATATAAGGAAGGAATGTTTGTTACAGCACTGGGATGACCCTCCTGGTCGTCTTTGGAATTGTGCACTGAGAGAACAGACAGGGCCTCAGCTTAACGCCTGATCAGCAAGGCAGCACCTCAGGCAGTGCAGCACTCCCTCAGCACTGCGCTGGGTGTGCCTGCCCGAAATGTTTGCTCCGATGTCCGGTGTGCGGCTTGCACCCATGACCCCTGCCGACCCGTGCCTGACACTGAAGCGATCCATGGTGGTGGCTCCATAATGGACCTGGCTCCACCATTCAGACTTCCCAGCTCGATCCCTGTCCCTCTTTGGTAATTTGTCGTTCTTTTCTGCAACTTCCTTGCCCTCGCGCAGATAACATGTTGCATGTTCTAATAACCTGTTGTGTGCGAAGGTTTGGTCTGAGTTTGGTTCCTGTACTAATCTAATTTTGTCACGTTTTACAATGAAGGGAAAGAATTATCCACAGGATGGCAAGCAGAGTGGAACCTCTGACGCGGTTGTAATACAAAATCCCATTTACTTTTTAAATACTGCTTGTCTTGGACAGTGAAAATATCATTGCTAGTCACGTTGTTGGCCAACTTGGACCCTCGTGCTCCTGCAGAGATTCCAGTCACAATAAATCAGAAGGGAAGATTTCTTTTATGTTCTTTCCTGGGATGTGAGTGCCACTGGCTGGGCCAGCATTTGCTACCCACCCCTAATTGCCCCTGAGAAGGTGGTGGTGAGCCGCCTTCTAGAACCACCATAGTCCGTCTGATGTAAGTACACCCACAGTGCTGTTAGCAAAGGAGTTCCAGGTTTTTTAACCCAGCAATAGTGAAGGAACGACGGTACAGTTCCAAGTCAGGATGGTGTGTGTCTTAAAACATTTATTAACAAAAGAAAAGAAAACTTAAACACACAAGATTACAGTTACACAGTTAAATTTCACCTTACAACATTTTCCAAAAGAATTTCTACTTAGCTAGACTCCCAAGTAACCACCCTTTCCCCAGGCAACTGTCCAAAGAGATTCATAATCTATAAAACATCCAGTAATATTACCTCAAGGCACCCACTGTTGCTATAAGAGTGACATTTCACAGCTTCTCTCTTCCTCTCACTTGACAATGGAAATTCCTTGTGTTCTGGAGCAAACAAGCACTTCTTTGGGGTGGCTAGAGGCTATTTTTCACAGGTCTGTCTTCGCAAAGCCCTTTCAAGATCTCATATGGCTACTCACAGCTTTCAATCTTCCTTTAAATATATTTTCTCCCTTTTAATCTTTAAAACCCATTATTTTAAACTCTCGTTGGAAGTTACCTTTCCCAGGATATAAAAATCTTTCATTTTGTCATTATAGCCAGCATTTTCGGGAAAAGTAAACTTAATAACTTTACCTTATTTATTTATGATTTTGCAAGTTGTAAAACTTCTGGTCATGTCTCTTTGAAATACAAACCTCTCAACTTATCGACAAATGCAAATATTAGCTCGTCCATTTCCATTTCAAAATGTCTGCCTTTACACCCAAACCTTTTCATGATTTATACCTTACAACCTGACTGTCTTCAGTTTAATTAAATTAGTCACACACACCCAACACACACACACACACCTAATACACACACACGCAAACACACACCCAACACACACACACCCAATACACACACACACACCCAATACACACACACACACCCAATACACACACCCAATACACACACACACACCCAATACACACACACACACCCAATACACACACACACACCCAATACACACACATACACACACACCCAATACACACACATACACACACACCCAATACACACACACACCCAATACACACACACACACACACCCAATACACACACACCCAATACACACACACACCCAATACACACACACACACCCAATACACACACACACACACAGCCCCACAAGCCTGCTTCAGTATCCCACAGTAATATTAGGAAAAATGATACTCCTTTTACATCCTTTGAGTACAGATTTAACAAATTAACCAAACGACCAATTCTTTATACTCTTTTGAGTACCTATGAACTAAGAGCAATTAATCAAATTAACTAAATTAACCAAAGTGACAGCCCCTTAAAGGGGCACTGTAACAAAAGACAAACCTTAAAGGAAACTTACTAAGTCAAATTAAAATGTGGTTTTGGGGGCCAGTGTTGAACTCTAGCATCTCTCCGGTTGAGTACTCTTTTGAGTATATCTGTAACTAAATTTAACAGGTTAACAGATCAAATTAAATGAACAGATCAAATCAAATTAAAGTGATATCACCTTAAAGGGGAACTGTAACAAAAGGAGAATTTTTTTTAAAAGGAACCTAATTAAATCAAATTAAAGTATCGTTTTGGTGGCTGATGATGCACCCCAGCCCCCGTGGTGCCCACCAGTCATGGAGTCTCTCTTTATAAGTTCTCTAGGTACTTAATAAAACAATGCCCTTCAGCTCTGCATCTGAATGTAACTAACATATCATTAACAGTCGCGCTCTGGCATCTGTAACAGAAGGTGGTTGCATCAAACCTCACTCTTGGACGACAAACTCCAGTGCAGTCCGGAGGGAGTGCATCACTGCCAGAGGTGCAATCCTTCAAATGTGGCAATACATTGAGGCCCTGCCTGCCAGTGCTGGTGGGCCAGGGCGACATTACAGATCGCACTCTTACTCTTCGAAGAAGAACCAGGATTTCTCCTGATGTATCCAACTTTTAGCACCCCAGGCCTCGTCACCAACAGTCTGTAGGATGCTTCTGTGCACAAAATGGCTGATACTTTATTGTGCACTAAGCACGGTCAGGCATCAGTAAACCCGGGAGGTGAGGAATTGTATCCTTGTGGGGTCCTGGGGTTTGAGGCAGAGAGAGGAGGAGGAGGAGGAGGAACATGGGGAAGAATGTGTTTGTCGGTTAGATGGACTAGGACAGAAAGCTTGGAGGGGTAGTGGAGTTTGGAGGAATCAGGTTATGGAAGGAGTGATGAGGAAGCTGTGAAAGGGCAGAGGTTAGAGACCAGAATTGAGGGCGGAAGCTGCTGGTAACCAGCAGTGAGAGTGAGCTGGGAAAAGCTTGCCTGCCTGCTTAACTGTGCTGTGTAATCTCTCTAATGAGTGTGTTTCTCTCTCTCTCTCTCTCTCTCTCCAGGCCACTCTAACCCTGCTCCTTGACCATCTCAGCCTGGTGGCCTCGCTGCAAGAGTCTAACAAGATGACGTGTCAGAACCTGGCTGTGTGCTTCGGGCCAGTCCTCCTCAGTCAGAAGCAGGAGACCTCACAGCCAGGTGCACGCACTTTCCCTCACTCCAAGGACCTCGCCAGTGCCCTGGACTTCAAGAGGCACATTGAGGTTTTACACTACCTGCTGCAGCTGTGGCCCAGTAAGTACAAGGAGCCAGACTCTCGACGGGTTGAACTTGCAGTTTGATAGGAAGCCATTCCTTGTAAGGAGTTTAACAAAGGCTCTTGTGAAAATCAGTCATCCTCCTCCACCCACCTGACTGACTTTTTAAAAAATTCTTTCACGGGATGTGGGTGTCGCTGGCAAGGCCAGCACTTGCTACCCATCCCTAATTGCCCTGAACTGAGTGACTTGCTCGGCCATTTCAGAGGGGCAGTTAAGAGTCAACCACATCGCTGTGGGTCTGGAGTCACATGTAGGCCAGACCAGGTAAGGATGGCAGATTTCCCTCCCTAAAGGGCATTAGTGAACCAGATGGGTTTTTGCAACAATCGATAGTTTCATGGTCACCATCACTGAGACTAGCTTTCATATTCCAGATTTATTAATTGAATTTAAATCTCACCAGCTGCCGTGGTGGGATTTGAACCCATGTGCCCCAGAGCCTTAGCCGGGGCCTCTGGTTTACTAGTCTAGTGACATTAACGCTACGCCACCATCTCCACTGCAGAGATTAGGAAAGTCCACCCTGAGTTAGCTGGTCTTTAGCCCAAGGCTACTAGAGTTGGTCTCGCTGGCCCTATGTCTGGAGGGGAGGTTTGATCGGGGCCCCTGCCCCTCGGGGTTGCTCAAGGACTCCCTCCTCGGGCTTTGGATAAGGACAGGATCGACCTCAGCTGCCAACACTGTCAGTGTTGAGGGATAAACAGTTGGGCTTGGTGCAGGAAGGCTTTTATTATCAAGAATTCCCAGGGCCTGGATGTCACTGGCATCATCAGCATTTATTAGCCATCTCCGGTGGGAATGAACACAACCATTTGTCCTGCTCAGTCACTTCAAAGGGCAACTAAGACTCAAGCAGTTTGATGCGTGGGACTGGAGTCACATATAGGCCCCCCAGCTGCTCATAGCAGCAGGTTCCCTTCCCAAAAGGACATTAGTCCCACCTGCATTTGCACCACTCCCCCCCTCTACCCCACAACCTCAGGGCCACTTTCACTGATCCCAGCTTTTTATTTCCAGACTATTTTTTTACAAACTGATTTCAAATTCTTAAACAGCCACGTTAGAATTTGAGTTCATGTTCTGTGGATTACTCGCCAGGTAAGCATGGCACTGGCTGAGGGGTACCCAGCGAAGGTGTGGTTAAAGGGTACAGGGGCGATGAGGGGTCATCGCGATGTGGGTGAGGCGTTTGGGGCGAGGGGTTACCAAGACGATGGTGTACCATTGCTCTGTTCTATCTGGAATGCAAAGATAACCCCTCCCCAACCCACCAGGCTTCTCTCCTTGACTGCAGCCTATCTTCTTAAAACCCCCTCTCCTGTCTGTCTCTGATGTGACCCTGCCCTGGGAGTGTTTGATGGGGACAGTGTAGAGGGAGCTTTACTCTGTATCTAACCCCGTGCTGTACCTGTCCTGGGAGTGTTTGATGGGGACAGTGTAGAGGGAGCTTTACTCTGTATCTAACCCCGTGCTGTACCTGCCCTGGGAGTGTTTGATGGGGACAGTGTAGAGGGAGCTTTACTCTGTATCTAACCCCGTGCTGTACCTGTCCTGGGAGTGTTTGATGGGGACGGTGTAGAGGGAGCTTTACTCTGTATCTAACCCCGTGCTGTACCTGTCCTGGGAGTGTTTGATGGGGTCAGTGTCGATGGAGCTTTACTCTGTATCTAACCCCGTGCTGTACCTGTCCTGGGAGTGTTTGATGGGGACAGTGTAGAGGGAGCTTTACTCTGTATCTAACCCCGTGCTGTCCCTGTCCTGGGAGTGTTTGATGGGGACAGTGTAGAGGGAGCTTTACTCAGTATCTAACCCCGTGCTGTACCTGTCCTGGGAGTGTTTGATGGGGACAGTGTAGAGTGAGCTTTACTCTGTATCTAACCCCGTGCTGTACCTGTCCTGGGAGTGTTTGATGGGGACAGTGTAGAGGGAGCTTTACTCTGTATCTAACCCCGTGCTGTACCTGTCCTGGGAGTGTTTGATGGGGACAGTGTAGAGGGAGCTTTACTCTGTAGGTGACTGGAGTTGAGGATAGGCACCGGCAGGGCCCGGTTGGGGGTGAATGGTCTGTATCCGTGCTGGGGAATCTGTATTCTGTGGCGGGTTTTTCTTCCTATTTCTCCACGTTGTGTCTCCACAGGCGACCGAATCCAAGCCAAGCGGGACCGGTCACTGGAGCAGCCGCGGCCTGCCGGCTGCCTGCACTCGAGCCGCCAGCCGACCAGCCTGCCCCCTGCTGCCCCGTCCGCCCCTGCCGAGGAGGTGGTGTGCCGGACCCGCGTGGGGCGCGCCCCCAGCTCCGCCCGGAACCGCCACGCTGGTGACTGGAGCAGCTGCGGCCGGAGTTACCTGGGGCCCGGCAGAGAGCGGGAGGCGGCCGATCGCGTCCAGGTCCCCGCGCTGGGCCTGGGCCTGCTGGACGCACAGGAGCCCGGCGACCGACCAGGCGGAGTCTCGTATCCCGACGGGGGGCAAGATGGCGGCGCCTATCCCGGCGACGGGCTGGACTTGGAGTCGGCTGTCGCCGGGCGGACGAAGGACTTTGACAGCCTGATCGCAGATATCGAGCGGGAGCTGGCGAAGAAGATCATCTTCCTCTGAGGCTCGAGCCAGGCCGCCAGCGACTCTAACCGGCGCGGCACGGTGCCCTCCCTGCCTGTGCCAAGGCCCAGGTGCCTGGCCCGCAACAGACATGGGGCAGCCCTGCCGCTGCCATGTCCGATGGAAGCTCTTCGAACTCTTCGTCACCAAACTCGCTTGTGCAATTCCACCTCCCCCCCTCCACCCCCGCCCTGTGCACCCACCCCCACCCCCCCCACCCCACTCCCCTCCCCCCCGCTTCCCTTCCATCCCTTCCCCTCCCTCCTCTCTCCTCCTGCCACCTCTCTCCCCTCCCCCCCAGCTCCTCTCCCCTCCCCTCCCCTCCCCTCCCTCTCTCGTCCTTCCATCCCCTCAGTACTTTAACTGAATGAAAGAAACACACAGAATGAGTGGCCCCCACCATGAGTTTAATGTCCTGTACCATCCCTTCCAATCCCGATAATGCCGGTGTATTGCAGGCTGAGGAAGTGACTTCACTCAGGTGCTGCCCAGAGTCAGACCCATGATCTTTTCGGGTTCCTCTATCTCATTTTCATTCACATGAGGTAATTGGTTGACTAACAGCTGACCATTTCAGAACCCTGATACAATCGCCTCACCTGAAACTGCTTAAAGATGGCCCAGAGCAGGTCAGATAAGGTCCACCAAAGCACCAGCTCTCTGTTACTCCCTGGGTGATTCTTGCACCCGTGTCCTGTATCCGGGTGGAATTCTCTACCATCCCAGGGGTACGGTGAGCCTCAGGTTCCTCCAGCTCCGCTTGTTGCCTGGAGAGTTCCTGTCCTTGCTTGAGACGAGGAGAAATTACTTCACTCAAAGGGTTGTGAGCCTTTGGCGTTCTCTACCCCAGAGAGTTGTGTCTGCTCCATTGTTGAACACATTTAAGGTTGGGATAGACAGAGGTTTGGTCTCTCAGGGAATCAAGGGATATGGGGAGCGAGCGGGAAAGTGGGGTTAAAGCCCAAGATCAGCCATGGTGGTGTTGAGTGGCGGAGCAGGCTCGATAGGCCGTGTGTTCAACTCCTCCTATTTCATGTTCTTTGTTTTCCCGCCCTGCTCCACACCCCACTTCTTGTGGACCTCTTCTTATCGGGGAGGGTTGGGGGGGGTGGTGTCATCCCTGCACCAGGCTCGAGTCTTCGATGTTGCCTGAAGACTGCCTGGTTTGGCCCTTAGACACCCATGGAAGCAATGGGGGTTCCTCACCAGCATCACTCAGCCCTCCCCGAGTGCCATGACCCCTTCAAGAACGGTCATTTTCACTTTTGGACTGGACCCGAGTTCCGTAGACTTTGCATCAAACTCTCAGTGAGTCGGAAACCCTGTAAATCGAGGCAGAGCTTGTTGGCCAACCATTTTGAAGTCTTTGCCCTAAGCGTGTTGTCTCTTTGGTAGGTATTCAGACACCCCGGGGTGGGGTGCACGAGGTCATGACCCCAGAGGGTGGAGGTCAGACGTCATGATGCCTAGGTTTGAGCCCTGGGTGGTGATGATGCCAGCCTGTGCAGATCGATCACTTTTGCATAGTTGACCTTAATTGATGCCAAGCTGTTGACCTGTTTCTTTGAGGAGGGGGGGTAAAACCCTGCAGCTTTTAAAGCACATTATTAACCTGTGCCCCCTCTGACTCCGGGATCTCCAGATACATCGATGGGACTAAAGCTGTCAGTTTATTTGTAAACTATTAAAGACCACAAGGCATTTGTGGTGAAATTAGTATCTTTAAGACAGCAAGACTTCATCCCATCCCTCTCATGCCAAACCCATCCCTCCCATTTCATCCCTGGAAGTGTGGTGGAGGCAGGTTCAGGCGAGGCATTCAAGGCGGCATTAGATGACTATTTGAATAGAAACAATGTGCAGGGGTACGGGGAAAAGGCAGGGCAATGGCACTAGGTCATAATGCTCATTTGGAGACAGTGCAGACACGATGGGCCGAATGGCCTCCTTCTGTGCTGTTAAAATTCAGTGATCTCGTCCCTCCTCCCACTCCTCCTTTCCATGCCAATCCCATCCCCTATTCCATACCTCCCATGATGTGTCCCCCCCCCTCCCCCTCCCTCGCTCCTCCCCTGCCATGCCATTCCCTCCCCTTCTTCCTCTCCAAGAGGTCAGGCTGGTGAGCCGTGGGCACTGAGGGCCAATCAGTGAGATGGGGGTGTGCCAGGCAGCGCCCACCAAATCAAACTGCTGACCAATCAGAAGATGCAGAGAGGACAGAAATGGGGTATTATTATTATTATGTATGTGCTGACATTTAGGGTATGGTTGTAAATATTCAGTAATGTTATACCACCTTCCCTGGCTCAAGGCCACTTTGACAGAGGAATGAATATTCATTCTAAGAAAGAGACGTGTTTTATCTGAATCTAAAAGCAGAGAGTCGTTCAGCACCCGGGAGAGGAATAACCTGTTAGTGTTTGTGCTGGGCTTAAACTCGAGGGCCCCCGGGCCCTTTCCTAACTTACACCTCGATTTCTCAGTCAACCAGCCGGCTGGGCAAAGTAGGCAAAGTGTGAGCTTCAGTTGGTGCATTTCATGGAGCACCACGGAACCTTCCAG
The DNA here is from genome assembly GCF_964194155.1 of Cetorhinus maximus. Classification (NCBI taxonomy): domain Eukaryota; kingdom Metazoa; phylum Chordata; class Chondrichthyes; order Lamniformes; family Cetorhinidae; genus Cetorhinus; species Cetorhinus maximus. The sequence continues at coordinate 7,849,058 of NC_135906.1, forward strand.
TAGAGTAGGCAGTTTCAAATGAGCATCGAAACTTAAAAGTATTGTGCAGATTGACAATCCAAGTGTTGTGCTGTGTGTGGGAGAACACAGTGTTTGATCACAGCATTGTGAATGATGAGATGGGTCATCCAGCCTGATCAATGCATTCCATGGTATAAGCATCTTGTGCTCTCCCTCTCTGTGTGTCTCCCTCTGTCTCAATGTGTGTGTCACTTTGTCTCTTTCTCTCTCTCCCTGCCTGTGTCTCTCTCTCTGTCTATTCCTTTCTCTCTCTATCTTGCTCCCTCTCTCTGTATCGGTCCCTCTCCTCCTCTCTGTCTCGCCCCCCACCCCTCTCTGTCTGTCTCCCCCCACCCCTCTCTGTCTCTCTTCCCCCACCCCTCTCTCTCTTTCTTCACCCCCCCCCCCCACTCCACTTTCAGCTTGCTGGGCAGTCTCAGAAGTTGACTTTGATTCTCAGTTTGTCACACCCTGACTATTGCAGCTATTTGAGCTGGGGAATGGGGATGGGGGTGGGGGGTCAGCGAGTGCAATGCGGTAAGTGTGAGAGGCTTTTGAACTTGAGTGTTGAGTAGCGTTGAGTTCCTGTCAGGTGGGTTACTGTCAGATCAGCCTGTGACCCACTTCACTGACAGCAGCAAGGGGGCTGTGAGTGATGAGCCAGCGCCTAGTGGATTACAGGGCTGGCTTGTTACCTAATAACGCAAATCCTGTTATCCCATGGGATTTGGAGATTCTGAACCAGTGTTTTAGGGATGGCATTGGTCGATTCCATCCGTTTTATTCAGTGTGCAATCATTGTACTTTTTTATATTTTTATATGAATTGACATAGTTACAGTGAACGCTGGGTCTGTATAAAATAGCTGCACTTCTAGATAGCCATTTTGTGATATTTCAGTATTAAGAGATATGGGTGTGAATTAACGTTGAGAAGCGGAGGACACCAGGTCAACCTTTGCAATTCGCACTACACGGTATGAAATAGCTCGAGAAAGAACTTGTACAAGTGACTATTTTTTAAAAAAAACTTTATTTAAGTTTCACGTTTATTTTGTCAATCTACAATTTTAGAAAGTTGTGAATGTATATTTGTGGTGATACCTGAGCTATTTGAGTCACGTTCCTGTGCTCTCGGTTGAAGATATATTTATGCAGTATTATCCACAGGGTTGCTATGAGACCAAATTAAAGCACAGTCACAGAGCACTAGCTTCATGGGTTGTTTTTTTTTCCCAGAAATATTTGATCCAAAATTGACAACAACCCTGATACTTTGCTCTCTAATAAACTGTAACACTTTTGTTCCAATAATGTGATTTGTTTCTCAATTTGCTTCTGTCACACACTGGTCAGCGTTGGCCATCTTTAGCCAAAGAGAGAATCTAACCATCTCCCCTTGACGTTCAATAGCATTACCATCACTGAATCCCCTACTATCAACATCCTGGGGGGTTACCATTGACTAGAAACTGAACTGGACCAGCCATATAAATACTGTGGCTACAAGAGCAGGTCAGAAACTAGAATTCTGCGGTGAGTAACTCACCTCCTGACTCCCCAAAGCCTGTCCACCATCTACAGGCTCAAGTGTGATGGAATACTCCCCACTTGCCTGGGTGAGTGCAGCTCCAGCAACACTCAAGAAGCTCGACACCATCCAGGACAAAGCAGCCCACTTGATTGGCACCACATCCACCACCTTAAACACTCACTCCCTCCGCTACTGACACACAGTGGCAGCAGTGTGTACCATCTACAAGACGCACTGCAGCAACTCACCAAGGCTCCTTAGGCAGCACCTTCCAAACCCACAATCTCTGCCATCTAGAAAGACAAGGGCAGCAGACACGGGAACACCACCACCTGGAAGTTCTCTTCCAGGCTACACATTATCCTCACTTGGAGCTATGTCACTCTTCCTTCACTGTCACTGGGTCAAAATCCTGGAACACCCTCCCTAACAGCGCTGTGGCTGCAGGGCCAGAGAGAGAAATCACAGACCCTAGTGCTTCTCTTCTTTCCAGGCCCCTTTATTCCCTACCCCCCTTCCCACTTCAACCCTCCCCCTCAATCATGCGTGATGTTCTTTCCCCTATCAAGATTCACCAATCAATTCAACAAACAATCCCAGAAAGGTCTTAGTAAAATTAGAACACCCATTGTTGGCATCTGGTTATAAATATCGTCTGTTCAATGCAGTAAAAAGAGCAGAAACAATATATTGCAGTGCTAGTTTGTGTGGGCCCTATAGGTGATCCCACCATGACTATTAAACAAACCGGAAAGTCCAACTTTTACTTTAACAGCGTCGTGCAATATTGTTAATTTGACAGGAAAATTGGTTACTTTTAACACTCTGCAGCCAATAACACTGATTTCGGTGACCGCCTCAGCCCTCATTAACATGTTCTGCACATAGCACCATATGAACATATAAGTTCATATCTGGGAGAAAGATTCAGGACTTGCAACGCAGATAACCTGCACAAGGCCTTTTCCATTCTCTAGAGGTAGAAGACGACATTCTTCTCCCTGGGTGCACGGTATTATTCAATATAATTATTTTATACAAGAGGTGTAATTGGATTCTATTTTATCAGTGATCTCACAGGGTCGAAAGATCAAATGACTCATGAGCAACAAAGTGGAATGATGGAACAACGTAGGTCATCACTGTCAGTGAGAAGCGTTGGAGCCCTCATGTGTCTCTGTGACAATTTTTAAAAGGCCAGAGGACAAAGACTGAATGGTTCACAATTGTATCTGTGTTTCCTTGATCAGCAAGCCTGAAGACTCTGCTGATCGCTGCTTCTCACTACAATATATTTTCAATACCTACTATGCAACACAACTTTATCATGATATTCCAATACCTCATAAAACTCATTAAAGCACCAAGATAGAGTGGGATAACAGATAAATAGACAAAAGGGCAAGATTGAAGTCAATGGAAAAGATTTGAAAATCATGTGCAGTGTAAAACAGGTTAATGATTCACTATGAGCCCATTACGCACTCCTGTCCTGGTAATCTCACCCTGCAAAGCCAGCTCACAGCAAACTTTCATTAGCAACAAGATTACCAGAGCTCCAGCCATGATTCTGCCCTCTGTTTGCAGGATAATTATGGATGGCAAAGGTCATCGAGCCCAGCTCATCTCACCCATCCCAGAATGACATATGAACATAAATATTAGGAGCAGGAGTAGACCATTCGGCCCCTCCAGCCTACTCTGCCTTTTCATAACATTGCCTACATTATACCAGTGACCACAACTCAGAAGTACTTAACTAGCTGTAAAGTGATTTGGGACATTATGAAAGGCACTGTAGAAATGTAGATTTGTCTTTCTTTCATTGTACCTGCATGCAGTTGGCAGAGTAACAGTAGCAATGGTGACATTGGAGGCCCAATGCTGATCCTATAAAGGTAACTAATCACAGAGCAATCAACTGATGTTAGGAAAGTGGCAAAGAAGTCATTACATTTACAAAACAATTCAACTCTGTAGCTAATACAACCTTGCCATTCTGACTTCTCTGGCACCAACCCACAATATACCATAAATGGCATTTGCCCTTTTTACACTAATGATACTATCCCCAAGATTTGTCAATCGAATATCTACCAGCAACTCAGGAGAAATGTAGATTGTTGATTTGAATTTTTTGGAGAAGAATGATACATGGTACAAACAATCAGTATGGCCTCAACTCAAGAACTGGACTGTTTCTCTTCTCCCAGAAGCTGTCATACAAACAGTGTTGTACACTGTGAATTTAAAGCCTAAAATGGAAAAATTATTTAATAAATAACATAGAAAATAGGAGCAGGTCATTCAGCCCTTCGAGCCTGCTCCGCCATTCAGTGTGACCATGACTGATCCTCTATCTCAAAGCTGTGCTCCCGCTTCTCCCTATATCCTTTGATGCCTTTAGAGTTCAGAAATCTATTTCCTCCTCAAATATATTCAGTGACTTGGCCTCCACAACCTCTGTGATAGAGAATTCCATAGGTTCAACACCCTCTGAGTGAAGAAGTTTCTCCACATCTCTGTCCTAAATGGCCTACCCCGTATCCTGAGACTGTGACCCCTTGTTCTAGACCGCCCCCCAGCCAGAGGAAACATCATCCCCGCATCCAGTCTGCCCATCCCTGTCAGAATTTTATGGGTTGAATTCCCCCCCCCCCCCCCCCCCCCCCACCCCGGTTGGGGGGAAGTCGAAGGGCCGGTGCGTACAGGCGCCATTTTACATGGCCGGGCCAATTAAGGCCCGCCCAGCGTGACGTCCGCATGGAAGCGCTATGTGCTCCCTGTGCGGGCCGGGGGAGGGGGGAGAATCCCAAAATCGCGAGTGCGCTCTTTCACGCATGCGCACGAAAGAGCGCACTCTTCACCCTGAGGCTAAGTGCAGCCTCAGGGAGATCGGCTGTAAATGTAACAAAGATGAAAATAGAAAAATAAAATTTCCTTTACATGTCCCCTCATGTGACAATGTCACATGAGTTGGGACATGTCCATAATTTTTACAAAACCTTTATTAAAATTTTTAAAACCCTACATGAAACCTCATCCCGCCAATAGATGAGGTTTCATGTTTTTTCTAGTTCCCGCTGGGGCTCCTGCCTCCTCCTGTTGGACAGGCAGGTCCTTTAATTACTTAATTGACCCTGTCAATGGCCTCAATTGGCCATTGACAGGTTGGCGGGCGCACAGCTGATTTCGCTGCTCTCCTGCCTTCCTGATAATTTAAATGGGGCGCGGTGATGTCGGGAGTTCCCCCCAACATCACCGCACGTCATTTTACACGTCGGCGAGTAGATCCTGCCCCCGCTCACCCACGCGTAAAATTCTGCCCCATATATTTCAATGAGATCTTCTCTCATTCTTCTAAACTCCAGTGAATACAGGTATCATTGGTCCTAGGGGAGGCAGTGGCGAAGTGGTATTGTCACTGGACTGGTATTGCAGAGACCCAGGGTAATGCTCTGGGGATCCTGGTTCAAATCCTCACCACGGCAGATGATGAAATATGAATTTTTTTTTTTAAATCTGTAATTATAAATCTGATGATGATTGTTGTAAAAACCCATCTGGTTCACTAATATCCTTTAAGAAGGAAATCTGCCACCCTTACCTGGTCTGGCCTACATGTGACTCTGAACTCACAGCCATGCAGTTGACTCTTAAATGCTTGAATGAGGGGGAATTAGGGATGGGCAATAAATGCTGGCCTAGCCAGTAATGCCCACATTTCATGAAAAAAATGAAAAAAAAAACTCTCCTCATACAACAACCCTGCCGTCCCAGGAATCTGTCTGGTGAACTTTTGCTGCATTCCCTCTATGGCAAGTATATCCTTTCTTAGGCGAGGAGAGCAAAACTGCACACAATACTCTGGGTGTGGTCTCACCAAGGCTCTGTACAGCTGCAGGAAGACATCCTTGCTCCTGTACTCAAGTCCTCTTGCAATGAAGGCCAACATACCATCTGCCTTCTTAACTGCTTGCTGCAACTGCATACTTGCTTTCAGTGATTGGTGTACAAGGACACCCAGGTCTCTTTGTACATCAACATTTCCCAATCTATCACCATTTAAATAATACTCTGCCATTCTGTTTTTCCTACCAAAGTGGATAACTTCACATTTATCCATGTTATACTGCATCAGCCATGTTGGGGAACAAAGAAATGGCGGAGGAACTGAATAGGTACTTTGCGTCAGTCTTCACGGTGGAAGACACGAGTAACATCCCCAAAGTTCAAGAGAGTCGGGGGGGCAGAGGTGAGTATGGTGTCCATTACCAAGGAGAAGGTGCTAGGAAAACTGAAAGGTCTGAAGGTGGATAAATCACCTGGACCAGATGGATTACACCCCAGAGTTCTGAAGGAGATAGCTGAGGAGATAGTGGAGGCGTTAGTGGTGATCTTTCAGGAATCACTCGAGTCAGGGAGGATCCCAGAGGACTGGAAAGTCGCTAATGTAACCCCCCTGTTTAAGAAGGGAGTGAGGCAAAAGACGGGAAATTACAGGCCGATTAGCCTGACCTCGGTCGTTGGTAAGATTTTAGAATCCATTATTAAGGATGAGATTTCGGAATACTTGGAAGTGCATGGTAAAATCGGGCAAAGTCAGCATGGTTTCATCAACGGGAGGTCATGCCTGACAAATCTGTTAGAATTCTTTGAGGAGGTAATGAGTAGGTTAGACAAAGGAGAGCCAATGGATGTTATCTACTTGGACTTCCAGAAGGCCTTTGACAAGGTGCCGCACAGGAGGCTGCTCAGTAAGATAAGAGCCCATGGTGTTAGAGGCAAGGTACTAGCATGGATAGAAGATTGGCTGTCTGGCAGGAGGCAGAGAGTTGGGATAAGGGGGTCCTTCTCAGGATGGTGGCCGGTGACTAGTGGAGTTCCGCGGGGGTCAGTGTTGTGACCACAATTTTTCACTTTATACATTAATGATCTAGATGAAGGAACTGAGGGCATCCTGGCTAAGTTTGCAGATGATACAAAGATTGGTGGAGGGACAGGTAGTATTGAGGAGGTGGGGAGGCTGCAGAAGGATTTGGACAGGTTAGGAGAATGGGCAAAGAAGTGGCAGATGGAATACAATGTGGGGAAGTGTGAGGTCATGCACTTTGGTAGGAAGAATAGAGGCATAGACTTTTCTAAATGGGGAGAGAATTCAGAAATCTGCAGTGCAAAGTGACTTGGGAGTCCTAGTCCAGGATTTTCTTAAGGTTAACTTGCGGGTTGAGTCGGTAGTTAGGAAGGCAAATGCAATGTTGGCATTTATTTCGAGAGGACTAGAATATAAAAGCAGGGATGTGCTGCTGAGGCTTTATAAGGCTCTGGTCAGACCACATTTAGAATATTGTGAGCAATTTTGGGCCCCGTATCTCAGGAAGGATGTGCTGGCCCTGGAGAGGGTCCAGAGGAGGTTCACGAGAATGATCCCAGGAATGAAAGGCTTAACATATGAGGAACATTTGAGGACTCTGTGTCTATACTCAATGGAGTTTAGAAGGATGAGGGGGGATCTGATTGAAACTTACAGAATACTGAAAGGCCTGAATAGAGTGGACATGGGGAACATGTTTCCATTAGTAGGAGAGACTAGGACCCGAGGGCACAGCCTCAGAGTAAAGGGAAGACCTTTTAGAACAGAGATGAGGAGAAACTTCTTTAGCCAGAGAGTGGTGAATCTATAGAATTCATTGCCACAGAAGGCTGTGGAGGCCAGGTCATTGAGTGTATTTAAGACTGAGATAGATAGGTTCTTGATTGTTAAGGGGATCAAAGGTTACGGGGAGAAGGCGGGAGAATGGGGTTGAGAAACTTATCAGCCATGATTGAATGGCGGAGCAGACTCGATGAGCCAAATGGCCTAATTTCTGCTCCTATGTCTTATGGTCTTATGGTATTTGCCCACTCACTCAACCTGTCTAAATCACCATGAAGCCTCTTAACACCCTCCTCATCGCTCAAGTTCCCACTAAGTTTCGTGTTGTCGGAAAACTTGGAAATATTACATTCGGTTCCCTCGTCCAAATCATTGATATATATATATTGTGAATAGCTGGGGCCCGAGCACTGATCCCTGCGGTACCCCACTAGTCACCTGCCACTCCAAAAAAAGACCCATTTATTCCTACTCTCTGTTTCCAGTCTGCCAACCAGCTCTCAATCCACGCCAATATATGACCCCCCCAATCCCACGTGCTATAATTTTACACACTAACCTCTTCTGTGGGACTTCATCAAACGCTTTCTGAAAATCCAAATACATCATATCCATTGGTTCGTTACATCCTCAAAGAACTTCAGCAGGTCTGTCAAACATGATTTCCCTTCCATGTTGACTTTGTGTAATTCCCTCGATATTTTCTAAGTGTTTATTTTCTAAGAACCAACTTAGGCAAAAAAAAAAGTGTGACAGCAATATCCCGAGGGAAGTCATTTCTACAAGCACTTAAATCATAAGTTTGGGTTTCTGTGAGGAACCTTCAAGGCAAAAACTCTTTAGGCTGTTTCTCTGCGATTTCAATGGATTTTTCTTACCCAAGTTACAAGGGATGGTCGGGAATGCTCCTCCCAGAGAAACTCTAATCCCTCTGCTAGGCTTTAAACCGGATGGTGCAGGCGGCGGGGGGTGAACCTAGGAAGGCCTAGAGATTTGTAAAAGCTTTCCTAATCAATCTCTTTGTGACTCAAAAGGTCGTTTAAAAAGGGAGGCGGAGAGAAAACAGGGAATTATAGACCAGTCAGCCTGACGTCGGTAGTGGGGAAAACTCTAGAGTCCATTATTGTCCACTTTGGTAGCAAAAACAGGAAGGCAGATTATTATCTGAATGGCTATAAATTGAGAGAGGGGAATGTGCAACGAGACCTGGGTGTCCTTGTACACCAGTCGCTGAAGGTAAGCATGCAGGTGCAGCAGGCGGTAAAGAAGGCAAATGGTATGTTGGCCTTCATAGCGAGAGGATTCGAGTATAGGACCAGGGATGTCTTGCTGCAATTATACAGGGCCTTGGTGAGAGCACACCTGGAATATTGTGTGCAGTTTTGGTCTCCTTATCTGAGGAAGGATGTTCTTGCTATAGAGGGAGTGCAGCGAAGGTTTACCAGACTGATTCCTGGGATGGCGGGACTGACATACGAGGAGAGATTGAGTCGGTTAGGATTATATTTGCTGGAGTTCAGAAGAATGAGAGGGGATCTTATTGAAACCTATAAAATTCTAACAGGACTAGACAGGGTAGATGCAGGAAGGATGTTCCCGATGGTGGGGGAGTCCAGAACCAGGGGTCACAGTCTGAGGATACGGCGAAGACCATTTAGGACTGAGATGAGGAGAAATTTTTTCACCCAGAGAGTGGTGAGCCTGTGGAATTCTCTACCACAGAAAATAGTTGAGGCCAAAACATTGTATGTTTTCAAGAAGGAGTTAGATATAGCTCTTGGGGCAAAAGGGATCAAATGGTATGGGGAGAAAGCGGGAGCAGGCTATTGAGTTGGATGATCAGCCATGATCATAATGAATGGCGGAACAGGCTCGAAGGGCCGAATGGCCTACTCCTGCTCCTAGTTTCTATGTACAAACAGACTCTACAAGGCTAATAGAACAGGCAACATTGAGTCAATGCCCTGTTTTGCATCACTCTAGTGTTTAGTTTCTTGCATTTATTTTGATGAGGCCCAAGATTTTCTAGCCTCTGATACATCAACACAGTTTGTATCAGAATAACATTTACATTAGGGCATGGTGAGAATGTATTTGCTGGTTTAAATTTGGGAGAGAATTTTGAGAAGTTTACAGCATTTAACTTTGTGGTACTAAACCTTAAAAGTGACACCTCCACCAAACCCCCATCCATCCCCACAACCTCCCTTAAACCCCACTCCAAAACCCCCACAACCTCCCCATGCCCCACCCCACCCCCAAACCTCCCAACCACCCCAACCCCCTCACAACCCCACCCACCCCACCCCCAACCCCACCCACAACACCCCCCCAACAATCTCCCAAACATTCCCGCACTCCCCCGACCCTACAACCCCCCACAACCGTCCTCCACCCCACCCCCAACCCTCCCGACCTTCCCCCAACCCCACCCCAACCCCCTCACAACCCCGCCCAACCCACCCCCAACCCCACCCACAATCCCCCCCAACAATCTCCCCAACCCTCCCGCACTCCCCCGACCCTACAACCCCCCACAACCATCCCCCACCCCACCCCCAACCCTCCCGACCTTCCCCTGACCCCACCCCAACCCCTGAACAACCTCCCCCAACCCCACCCCCAACCCCCCTTGCAACTCCCCCAACAATCTCCCCCAACCCTCCTGCACTCCCCCAACCCCACCTCCAAGCAGCACCCACAACCTCCCCACAACCTCATCCCCAACCACCCCAAACCCCCTAACAACCTCCCCCCACCCCAACCCATCCCCAAGCCTCCCGATTTCCCCACGACCCCACCCCAACACCCCCCTCACAGCACCCCCACCTCACCCCTCCAACCATCCAACCCCCCCCACACACTACCTCACCCCAGCTCCCAACCTCCCCCTTACCCTACCCCTCCACCATCCTACCTCACCCCAGTCCCCAAACTACTCCCACCCTATCCTGCCATCCCCAATCTCCCTGACCCCTCAGTCCTCCACCCCATCTCCCCAAACCCTGCCCCAATCTCCCACCCACAACCACCCCACCCTACCCCACCACCCCAATCTCTCTACCCCCTCAATCTTCCCCCACCCCATCCTACCAAACCCTGTCTCAACCTCCCTCCCAACCCCCTCAACCACCCCAACCTCCCCTATCCTAGCCCACTCCAGTCCCCAACCTCCCCCATCATAGCCCCCACCCCAAACTCCCTACCCCTTCAATCTCTCCCCACCCTCCCCCACACCACCCTCCCCCCAACCCTACCCCACCAGCCAACCTCTTCCCACTGTACTCCACCCACCCTCCAAACTCCCTCCACCCTACAACCCTTCCTTCCCCCAAACTCCCCTTACCCTCCCGCACCCCAACTGCAAACCTACCCCCCTCCCAGCCACCCCAAGCCCCAAGCTCCCCCCTACCCTCTCCCATCCCACCCCAAACCCCCGCAGCATCCAATTGGCTCTAAAATAATTGGAGATTTCACTTTTCTGGCAGGCTTTTCAAGAAGAAATTGGAATCACGAAGCTGCCTGAAAGTCAGAGGCAGCAGCTGACAGTTCCAGTTTTTTTTTGTAAAGCTGGTATTTAGGGTCTGAAGCTCTTCTGAAGGACAACAGGAACTCTGTTTAAAACACCGAGCTCGGTCCACCCTGGGCCCTTGTGTTTGACACCATCTGAAACCCCCCCGCCCTCTCCCGGGCCCCATGTGGGTGTACCTACACCACAAGGACTGCAGCGGTTCAAGAAGGCAGCTCACCACCACCTTCTCAAGAGCAATTAGAGATGGGCAATAAATTCCAGGCTAGCCAGTAATTCCCACATCGTGCGAAAGCTTTTTTTTTTGAAAAGCCCAATCTCAAAAATTAGTACTGCAACAAATGTAGGCCTCATATTTTAAAATATGTATCACCATGTGACATAACACTGGCACATACCCTGGGGCCTGCTGAGGAGCCCAATTCAATATGGCAGGCAGCACCCTCCAAGCACAAGGTGGGCATGTAGGCTGCCCACCATATTAGCATGCCACTATTAGCACCTTCTTTAGTCTTTAATACCACCATTAACACACCCTTTGTCTTGTGCCCATGACATCTTTGTCAATCTCTCCTTAGCCCCCGCCTATCGCTGACCTTCTATTCACCTTCACCTGTTCCACCTCCTTAAACAGTATAACTTTCATCACATTCCTATTTCCCTCTAGCTCTGAAGAAGAGTCATAGGTGCTCAAAACATGAACTCAGTTTCTCTCTCCACAGATGCTGCCAGACCTGCTGAGCTTTGATAGCATTTTCAGTTTTTGTCCGCTGTATTCGATCTCAGTTGTCTGTTTTTACACATCACCTTATCATGGGACTTCTACCAGTCTCATCTGATGGCTTGACATTTGATGCTGTTACATTTGATGTCACCGTCTCAGTGTTTGGTCATAATCTAGAAGCTAAATACTCATTGTCAGTCCAGCTCAGTAGATTCAATTATCCCTTAGAACAAAGTAACTATACCCCTGACTAACTTCCAAAGCAAATCAGCTCCTTGCTCTCACATAACCAGTCTTCCTGTGAAGATTCTCAGGGTCATTTAGTGTAATGGCTTCTCTGACACCACAGTAACTAACTTTAATGCTTAGATTTTCACCTCGCGTGCTGGAATGAGTTGGGTAGGTTTTTCCTGCACCCCATATTGTCCAGCGTTTTCCCCACCAGAACCTCTGGGTCAGCTGCCTTATATTTCTATCGCCACGCTGTGTGTGTGCTGGGATACAACAGAACTGCTGAGTGGAAGGCAGCTAAAGGGAAGGTTCCCTTGTGGGGTTCCTCACTGAAGTTACACTCCTTCAAACCTACATGAATGTCTGCACTTCCATCAGGGAATTTAATTTTCATTCATTCCGTGTTCCATTAGTAACATTGGACAATGGAGAAAGAAACGCAGTTATTGCCATTGAACTGATACTCACTCACTGAATCACTCCCTCAATCACTCACTGAATCACTCCCTCACTCAATCTCTCGCTGAATCACACTCTCACTCACTCTCTCGCTGAATCACACTCTCACTGAATCACTCACTGAATCACTCAATCGCTCGCTCGCTGAATCGCTCTCTCGCTGAATCGCTCTCTCGCTGAATCGCTGAAACACTGAATCGCTCTCTCACTGAATCGCTCTCTCGCTGAATCGCTCAAACACTGAATCGCTCTCTCACTGAATCACTCTCTCACTGAATCGCTCTCACACTGAATCACTCGCTCTCACTGAATCACTCTCACACTGAATCACTCTCACGCTGAATCGCTCACTCACTGAATCGCTCACTCACTGAATCGCTCTCTCACTGAATCGCTCTCTCGCTGAATCGCTCTCTCGCTGAATCGCTCTCTCGCTGAATCGCTCTCTCGCTGAATCGCTCTCTCGCTGAATCGCTCACTCGCTGAATCGCTCACTCGCTGAATCGCTCCCTCGCTGAATCGCTCCCTCGCTGAATCGCTCCCTCGCTGAATCGCTCCCTCGCTGAATCGCTCTCAAACTGAATCGCTCTCAAACTGAATCGCTCTCACACTGAATCGCTCTCACACTGAATCGCTCTCACACTGAATCGCTCTCACACTGAATCGCTCTCACACTGAATCGCTCTCACACTGAATCGCTCTCACACTGAATCGCTCTCACACTGAATCGCTCTCACACTGAATCGCTCTCAGACTGAATCGGTCTCTCACTGAATCGGTCTCTCACTGAATCGCTCTCGCACTGAATCGCTCTCGCACTGAATCGCTCTCGCACTGAATCGCTCTCTCACTGAATCGCTCTCTCACTGAATCGCTCTCTCACTGAATCGCTCTCACAAGGAATCGCTCTCACACTGAATCGCTCTCACACTGAATCGCTCTCTCACTGAATCGCTCTACTGCTGAATCTGAATCACTCTCTCACCGAATCGCTCTCACACCGAATCGCTCTCACACCGAATCGCTCTCACACCGAATCGCTCTCACACCGAATCGCTCTCACACCGAATCGCTCTCACGCCGAATCGCTCTCACGCCGAATCGCTCTCACGCCGAATCGCTCTCACGCCGAATCGCTCTCACGCCGAATCGCTCTCACGCCGAATCGCTCTCACGCCGAATCGCTCTCACGCCGAATCGCTCGCACACCGAATCGCTCGCACACCGAATCACTCTCTCACTGAATCGCTCTCACACTGAATCAAACTCTCACTGAATCGCTCTCTCACTGAATCACTCTCTCACTGAATCACTCTCTCACTGAATCACTCTCTCCCTGAATCAATCGCTCACTGAATCATTCTCTCACTGAATCACTCTCACACTGAATCGCTATCTCACAGAATCGCTCTCCTGCTGAATCTGAATCATTCTCTCCCTGAATCACTCTCACGCTGAATCGCTCTCACGCTGAATCGCTCTCACACTGAATCGCTCTCACACTGAATCGCTCTCAAACTGAATCGCTCTCACACTGAATCGCTCTCACACTGAATCGCTCTCACACTGAATCGCTCTCACACTGAATCGCTCTCACACTGAATCGCTCTCACACTGAATCTCTCACTCGCTGAATCGCTCTCTCGCTGAATCGCTCTCTCGCTGAATCGCTCTCTCACTGAATCGCTCACTCACTGAATCGCTCACTCACTGAATCGCTCAAACACTGAATCACTCTCTCACTGAATCACTCTCTCACTGAATCACTCTCTCACTGAATCACTCTCTCACTGAATCAATCTCTCACTGAATCAATCTCTCACGGAATCAATCTCTCACAGAATCCCTCTCACGCTGAATCGCTCTCTCGCTGAATCGCTCTCTCGCTGAATCGCTCTCTCGCTGAATCGCTCTCTCGCTGAATCGCTCTCTCGCTGAATCGCTCTCTCGCTGAATCCCTCTCTCGCTGAATCCCTCTCTCGCTGAATCCCTCTCTCGCTGAATCCCTCTCTCGCTGAATCCCTCTCTCGCTGAATCCCTCTCTCGCTGAATCGCTCTCACGCTGAATCGCTCAAACACTGAATCACTCTCACACTGAATCACTCTCACGCAGAATCACTCTCACGCTGAATCACTCTCACGCTGAATCACTCTCACGCTGAATCACTCTCACGCTGAATCACTCTCACGCTGAATCACTCTCACGCTGAATCACTCTCACGCTGAATCGCTCACTCTCTCGCTGAATCGCTCACTCTCTCGCTGAATCGCTCACTCTCTCGCTGAATCGCTCACTCTCTCGCTGAATCGCTCACTCTCTCGCTGAATCGCTCACTCTCTCGCTGAATCGCTCACTCTCTCGCTGAATCGCTCACTCTCTCGCTGAATCGCTCACTCTCTCGCTGAATCGCTCACTCTCTCGCTGAATCGCTCACTCTCTCGCTGAATCGCTCACTCTCTCACTGAATCACTCTCTCTCACTGAATCACTCTCTCACTGAATCACTCTCTCTCACTGAATCACTCTCTCTCACTGAATCACTCTCTCTCACTGAATCGCTCTCTCGCACTGAATCGCTCTCTCACTGAATCGCTCTCACACTTAATCGCTCTCACACTGAATCGCTCTCACACTGAATCGCTGTCACACTGAATCGCTCACTCACTGAATCGCAAACTCACTGAATCGCTCAAACACTGAATCGCTCAAACACTGAATCACTCTCTCACTGAATCGCTCTCCTGCTGAATCTGAATCACTCTCACACTGAATCACTCTCACACTGAATCACTCTCACACTGAATCACTCTCACACTGAATCACTCTCACACTGAATCACTCTCACACTGAATCACTCTCACACTGAATCACTCTCACACTGAATCACTCTCACACTGAATCGCTCTCACACTGAATCGCTCTCACACTGAATCGCTCTCACACTGAATCGCTGTCACACTGAATCGCTGTCACACTGAATCGCTCACTCACTGAATCGCTAACTCACTGAATCGCTCAAACACTGAATCGCTCAAACACTGAATCGCTCAAACACTGAATCACTCTCTCACTGAATCGCTCTCCTGCTGAATCTGAATCACTCTCACACTGAATCACTCTCACACTGAATCGCTCTCACGCTGAATCGCTCTCACGCTGAATCGCTCTCACGCTGAATCGCTCTCACGCTGAATCGCTCTCACGCTGAATCGCTCTCACGCTGAATCGCTCTCTCGCTGAATCGCTCTCTCACTGAATCGCTCTCCTGCTGAATCTGAATCGCTCTCTCGCTGAATCGCTCCCTCGCTGAATCGCTCCCTCGCTGAATCGCTCTCTCACTGAATCGCTCTCCTGCTGAATCTGAATCGCTCTCTCACTGAATCGCTCTCACACTGAATCGCTCTCACACTGAATCGCTCTCACACTGAATCGCTCTCACACTGAATCGCTCTCACACTGAATCGCTCTCACACTGAATCGCTCTCACACTGAATCGCTCTCACACTGAATCGCTCTCACACTGAATCGCTCTCCTGCTGAATCTGAATCACTCTCACACTGAATCGCTCTCACACTGAATCGCTCCCTCGCTGAATCGCTCCCTCGCTGAATCGCTCCCTCGCTGAATCGCTCCCTCGCTGAAACGCTCCCTCGCTGGATCGCCCTCTCGCTGGATCGCCCTCTCGCTGGATCGCCCTCTCGCTGGATCGCCCACTCGCTGGATCGCTCACTCGCTGGATCGCTCACTCGCTGGATCGCTCTCTCGCTGGATCGCTCTCTCGCTGGATCGCTCTCTCGCTGGATCGCTCTCTCGCTGGATCGCTCTCTCGCTGGATCGCTCTCTCGCTGGATCGCTCTCTCGCTGGATCTCTCTCACGCTGAATCACTCTCACACTGAATCACTCTCACACTGAATCACTCTCACACTGAATCACTCTCCTGCTGAATCTGAATCACTCTCACACTGAATCACTCTCACACTGAATCGCTCTCCTGCTGAATCTGAATCGCTCTCACACTGAATCGCTCTCCTGCTGAATCTGAATCGCTCTCACGCTGAATCGCTCTCACGCTGAATCGCTCCCTCGCTGAATCTGAATCACTCTCACACTGAATCACTCTCACACTGAATCACTCTCACACTGAATCACTCTCACACTGAATCACTCTCACACTGAATCACTCTCACACTGAATCACTCTCACACTGAATCACTCTCACACTGAATCACTCTCACACTGAATCACTCTCACACTGAATCACTCTCACACTGAATCACTCTCACACTGAATCACTCTCACACTGAATCACTCTCACACTGAATCACTCTCACACTGAATCACTCTCACACTGAATCACTCTCACACTGAATCACTCTCACACTGAATCACTCTCACACTGAATCACTCTCACACTGAATCACTCTCACACTGAATCACTCTCACACTGAATCACTCTCACACTGAATCACTCTCACACTGAATCACTCTCACACTGAATCACTCTCACACTGAATCACTCTCACACTGAATCACTCTCACACTGAATCACTCTCACACTGAATCACTCTCACACTGAATCGCTCTCACACTGAATCGCTCTCACACTGAATCGCTCTCACACTGAATCGCTCTCACACTGAATCGCTCTCACACTGAATCGCTCTCACACTGAATCGCTCTCACACTGAATCGCTCTCACACTGAATCGCTCTCACACTGAATCGCTCTCACACTGAATCGCTCTCACACTGAATCGCTCTCACACTGAATCGCTCTCACACTGAATCGCTCTCACACTGAATCGCTCTCACACTGAATCGCTCTCACACTGAATCGCTCTCACACTGAATCGCTCTCACACTGAATCGCTCTCACACTGAATCGCTCTCACACTGAATCGCTCTCACACTGAATCGCTCTCACACTGAATCGCTCTCACACTGAATCGCTCTCACACTGAATCGCTCTCACACTGAATCGCTCTCACACTGAATCGCTCTCACACTGAATCGCTCTCACACTGAATCGCTCTCACACTGAATCGCTCTCACACTGAATCGCTCTCACACTGAATCGCTCTCACACTGAATCGCTCTCACACTGAATCGCTCTCACACTGAATCGCTCTCACACTGAATCGCTCTCACACTGAATCACTCTCACACTGAATCGCTCTCACACTGAATCACTCTCACACTGAATCGCTCTCACACTGAATCGCTCTCACACTGAATCGCTCTCACACTGAATCGCTCTCACACTGAATCGCTCTCACACTGAATCGCTCTCACACTGAATCGCTCTCACACTGAATCACTCTCACACTGAATCGCTCTCCTGCTGAATCTGAATCGCTCTCACACTGAATCGCTCTCCTGCTGAATCTGAATCGCTCTCACACTGAATCGCTCTCACACTGAATCGCTCTCACACTGAATCACTCTCACACTGAATCACTCTCACACTGAATCACTCTCACACTGAATCACTCTCCTGCTGAATCTGAATCGCTCTCACACTGAATCACTCTCCTGCTGAATCTGAATCGCTCTCACACTGAATCGCTCTCACGCTGAATCGCTCTCACGCTGAATCGCTCCCTCGCTGAATCGCTCTCTCGCTGAATCTGAATCACTCTCACACTGAATCACTCTCACACTGAATCACTCTCACACTGAATCACTCTCACACTGAATCACTCTCACACTGAATCACTCTCACACTGAATCACTCTCACACTGAATCACTCTCACACTGAATCACTCTCACACTGAATCACTCTCACACTGAATCACTCTCACACTGAATCACTCTCACACTGAATCACTCTCACACTGAATCACTCTCACACTGAATCACTCTCACACTGAATCACTCTCACACTGAATCACTCTCACACTGAATCACTCTCACACTGAATCACTCTCACACTGAATCACTCTCACACTGAATCACTCTCACACTGAATCACTCTCACACTGAATCACTCTCACACTGAATCACTCTCACACTGAATCACTCTCACACTGAATCACTCTCACACTGAATCACTCTCACACTGAATCACTCTCACACTGAATCACTCTCACACTGAATCACTCTCACACTGAATCACTCTCACACTGAATCACTCTCACACTGAATCACTCTCACACTGAATCACTCTCACACTGAATCACTCTCACACTGAATCACTCTCACACTGAATCACTCTCACACTGAATCACTCTCACACTGAATCACTCTCACACTGAATCACTCTCACACTGAATCACTCTCACACTGAATCACTCTCACACTGAATCACTCTCACACTGAATCACTCTCACACTGAATCACTCTCACACTGAATCACTCTCACACTGAATCACTCTCACACTGAATCACTCTCACACTGAATCACTCTCACACTGAATCACTCTCACACTGAATCACTCTCCTGCTGAATCTGAATCACTCTCACACTGAATCACTCTCCTGCTGAATCTGAATCACTCTCACACTGAATCACTCTCCTGCTGAATCTGAATCACTCTCACACTGAATCACTCTCCTGCTGAATCTGAATCACTCTCACACTGAATCACTCTCACACTGAATCACTCTCACACTGAATCACTCTCACACTGAATCACTCTCACACTGAATCACTCTCACACTGAATCACTCTCACACTGAATCACTCTCACACTGAATCACTCTCACACTGAATCACTCTCACACTGAATCACTCTCACACTGAATCACTCTCCTGCTGAATCTGAATCGCTCTCACGCTGAATCGCTCTCACGCTGAATCGCTCTCACGCTGAATCGCTCTCACGCTGAATCGCTCTCTCGCTGAATCGCTCTCCTGCTGAATCTGAATCGCTCTCGCGCTGAATCGCTCTCGCGCACAATCGCTCTCCCGCTGAATCACTCACTCTCCCGCTGAATCACTCACTCTCCCGCTGAATCACTCACTCTCCCGCTGAATCACTCACTCTCCCGCTGAATCACTCACTCTCCCGCTGAATCACTCACTCTCCCGCTGAATCACTCACTCTCCCGCTGAATCACTCACTCTCCCGCTGAATCACTCACTCTCCCGCTGAATCACTCACTCTCCCGCTGAATCACTCACTCTCCCGCTGAATCACTCACTCTCCCGCTGAATCACTCACTCTCCCGCTGAATCACTCACTCTCCCGCTGAATCACTCACTCTCCCGCTGAATCACTCACTCTCCCGCTGAATCACTCACTCTCCCGCTGAATCACTCACTCTCCCGCTGAATCACTCACTCTCCCGCTGAATCACTCACTCTCCCGCTGAATCACTCACTCTCCCGCTGAATCACTCACTCTCCCGCTGAATCACTCACTCTCCCGCTGAATCACTCACTCTCCCGCTGAATCACTCACTCTCCCGCTGAATCACTCACTCTCCCGCTGAATCACTCACTCTCCCGCTGAATCACTCACTCTCCCGCTGAATCACTCACTCTCCCGCTGAATCACTCACTCTCCCGCTGAATCACTCACTCTCCCGCTGAATCACTCACTCTCCCGCTGAATCACTCACTCTCCCGCTGAATCACTCACTCTCCCGCTGAATCACTCACTCTCCCGCTGAATCACTCACTCTCCCGCTGAATCACTCACTCTCCCGCTGAATCACTCACTCTCCCGCTGAATCACTCACTCTCCCGCTGAATCACTCACTCTCCCGCTGAATCACTCACTCTCCCGCTGAATCACTCACTCTCCCGCTGAATCACTCACTCTCCCGCTGAATCACTCACTCTCCCGCTGAATCACTCACTCTCCCGCTGAATCACTCACTCTCCCGCTGAATCACTCACTCTCCCGCTGAATCACTCACTCTCCCGCTGAATCACTCACTCTCCCGCTGAATCACTCACTCTCCCGCTGAATCACTCACTCTCCCGCTGAATCACTCACTCTCCCGCTGAATCACTCACTCTCCCGCTGAATCACTCACTCTCCCGCTGAATCACTCACTCTCCCGCTGAATCACTCACTCTCCCGCTGAATCACTCACTCTCCCGCTGAATCACTCTCTCTCACTGAATCGCTCAAACACTGAATCACTCAAACACTGAATCACTCAAACACTGAATCACTCTCTCTCGCTGAATCGCTCTCTCGCTGAATCGCTCTCTCTCACTGAATCGCTCTCTCTCACTGAATCGCTCAAACACTGAATCACTCTCTCTCGCTGAATCGCTCTCTCGCTGAATCGCTCTCTCGCTGAATCGCTCTCTCTCACTGAATCGCTCAAACACTGAATCACTCTCTCACTGAATCACTCTCTCACTGAATCACTCTCTCACTGAATCACTCTCTCACTGAATCACTCTCTCACTGAATCACTCTCTCACTGAATCACTCTCTCACTGAATCACTCTCTCACTGAATCACTCTCTCACTGAATCACTCTCTCACTGAATCACTCTCTCTCACTGAATCACTCTCTCTCACTGAATCACTCTCTCTCACTGAATCACTCTCTCTCACTGAATCACTCTCTCTCACTGAATCACTCTCTCTCACTGAATCACTCTCTCTCACTGAATCACCATCTCACTGAATCACTCAAACACTGAATCGCTCAAACACTGAATCACTCTCTCACTGAATCACTCTCTCACTGAATCACTCTCTCACTGAATCACTCTCTCTCACTGAATCACTCTCTCTCACTGAATCACTCTCTCTCACTGAATCACTCTCTCTCACTGAATCACTCTCTCTCACTGAATCACTCTCTCTCACTGAATCACTCTCTCTCACTGAATCACCATCTCACTGAATCGCTCAAACACTGAATCACTGTCTCGATGAATCACTCTCTCGCTGAATCGCTCTCTCGCTGAATCGCTCTCTCGCTGAATCGCTCTCTCGCTGAATCGCTCTCTCGCTGAATCGCTCTCTCGCTGAATCGCTCTCTCGCTGAATCGCTCTCTCGCTGAATCGCTCACTCACTCAAACGCTCACTCACTCAAACACTCACTCACTCAAACACTCACTCGCAGAATCACTCACTCACTGAATCACTCACTGAATCGCTCACTCACTGAATCGCTCACTCACTGAATCGCTCACTCACTGAATCGCTCACTCACTGAATCGCTCACTCACTGAATCGCTCACTCACTGAATCGCTCACTCACTGAATCGCTCACTCACTGAATCGCTCACTCACTGAATCGCTCACTCACTGAATCGCTCACTCACTGAATCGCTCACTCACTGAATCGCTCACTCACTGAATCGCTCACTCACTGAATCGCTCACTCACTGAATCGCTCACTCACTGAATCGCTCACTCACTGAATCGCTCACTCACTGAATCGCTCACTCACTGAATCGCTCACTCACTGAATCGCTCACTCACTGAATCGCTCACTCACTCAAACACTCACTCACTCAAACACTCACTCACTCAAACACTCACTCACTCAAACACTCACTCGCAGTATCACTCACTCACTGAATCACTCACTGAATCACTCACTGAATCACTCACTCACTGAATCGCTCACTCACTGAATCACTCACTCACTCAAACACTCACTCACTCAAACACTCACTCACTCAAACACTCACTCACTCAAACACTCACTCACTCAAACACTCACTCACTCAAACACTCACTCACTCAAACACTCACTCACTCAAACACTCACTCACTCAAACACTCACTCACTCAAACACTCACTCACTCAAACACTCACTCACTCAAACACTCACTCACTCAAACACTCACTCACTCAAACACTCACTCACTCAAACACTCACTCACTCAAACACTCACTCACTCAAACACTCACTCACTCAAACACTCACTCGCAGAATCACTCACTCGCAGAATCACTCAATCACTCAATCCCTCAAACACTCACTCCCTGAATCACTCATCAATGAGTCACTCACTCAACCAATCACTCAATGAATCACTCACACACTCCCTCTCACTCACTCAATCACTCACTCAATCTGGGCTTTTACTTATTGGAGTTTAGGAGAATGAGATGTGATCTTATTGGAACGTATAGGATTCCTGAGGGGGCCTGACAGGCTGGATGCTGAGAGGGGGGAGTCTAGAACTAGGGGACACAGTTTGAAAATAGGGGGTCTCCCTTTTAAGACAAAGATGTGGAGATTTTTTCCTCTCTCTGAGGATGGTTAGTCTGCGGAGTTCTCTTCCCCAGTGAGCAGCGGAGGCTGGGTCACCGAATATATTCAAGGCTGAGTTAGAGAGATTTTTGATTGACAAAGAAGTCAAGGGGGGCAGACAGGAAAGTGAAGCTGAGACCACAATCGGATCAGCCATGATCTTATTGAATAGCAGAGCAGGCTTGATGGGCTGAATGGCCATCTTATCTCCTATTTCTTATGATCTTATATCTTTATCTCACTCACACAATCTGTGCTGTGAATCCCCGTCTCTGACAGGAATCTCTGTCTTCCCACTGCCTGCTGCCTTGGGCACAAGTCAGCATCTTGTCTGCTGATCTGCTCCTCGCTCTGGATCGTTGCTGCTCTGTGGGCGGCCACCAGGAGGCGGGTTGGTGCCACCCAGGCGGCCTCTTGTGTTTTCCCCTCTGGCCCGGGGATGCAGCCACTTCTCACCGTCTCCCTCTGCTGGCTTCTCGGAGACCAGCAGCTGAGTGCAGGCTCCAAGACCCACCATCAGCATTGAGCAATGTTAAACCAGTCGATTAACCTTCATTAAACCAGTACTTTAACCTTCCTTAAACCAGTATATGAACCTTCTTTAGACCAGCCTATTTAACCTTCCTTCCTGCCTCCCAGCTATTAATCAGGGAGTGAATATGATTATTTGGGGCCAGCACTTGCATTAAAACCACTCCTCTCCATGGTAGAGAAACAGCAGAGTTTTTGATGACTTTCCTACCCAAGGAGATTCACAGATTCAGGCCTCCAGTGCAATTAAAATGAACATCAGGGCAGTGAGTGAAAGGATCCTTCCGGAATCATGGGGTTCATCATGGGATACTGAGCAGGAGGTGCCTGAGTCGGGAATACTCCAGACGCACTGGCTATTTGCCACGGCTGCAGTTCTCCTGTTAATCTAGAACCATTGTCAGCTACACGGGACCTGCATAATATTTATATTCAAAACACAGTCGCATTCACAGATTCACACCATTCATCACTGGCCTTGCATGTGTTTAATATTGTGTAGGTGTACGCAAGCGTATGCAGAGATGGTGTGCTGGTGTGCACACGTATGTGCTGGTTTGGGCAGATAGGTCCTGACGTGTGTTGGTGTGTGCTGGTGTGTACATGTATGTGCTGGTGTGAGCAGATCTGCTCTGCTGTTGTGTGAAGATGTCATGTTGGTGTGTGTTGGCGTGTACAGTTCTGTTCCAGGGTCTGCTGTTGTACGATGGTGTGTGCATATGTGTGTTGGTGTGTACAGGTGTATATGGATATGTACCAGTGTGTGCACATTTGTTCTGGAGTCTGCTAGTGTGGGCAAGTGTCTGGTGTGTGCAGGTGCCTGGTATGTACTGGTGTGTGCAGGTATATGCTGGTATGTGCTAGTGATACAGGTATGTGGAGGGATATGCTGGTGTGTACAGGTGTGGGCAGGTATATGCTGGTGTGTGTAGGTGTGTGCTGGTGATACAGGTGTGTGCAGGTGTATACAGGTGTGGGCAGGTATATACTGGTGTGTGCTGGTGATACAGGTGTGTGCAGGTATGTGCAACTTTATACTGGTGTGTGTAGGTGTGTGCTGTTGTGTGCTGGTGTATGCAGGTATATGCTGGTGTGTGCTGGTGATACAGGTGTGTGGAGGGATATGCTGGTGTGTACAGATATAAGGTGTGTGCAGGTATATGTTGGTGTGCGCTGGTGTTCTCCTTGGAGAAGAAAAGGTCAAGAGGAGATTTGATAGAGACATTCACAATCATTTGGGTCTGGACAGAGTAGATAGGGAGGAACCGTTCCCATTGGTGCAAAGCTCGAGAACAAAAGGGCACAGATTTAAGGTCATTGGCAAAAGAAGCAATGGCGACGAGGAAAAAGGTTTTCACACAGTGAGTGGTTAGGGTTGGGATGCACTGCCTGAGAGTGTGGTGGAGGCAGGTTCAATCGTGGCATTCAAAAGGGGATTGGATGATTATCTGAAAAGGAAGAATGGGCAGGGTTACAGGGGGAAACTGGGGGAGTGGCACTAGGAGCATTGCTCATTCAGAGAGCTGGCAAAGACACGATGGGCCAAATGGCCTCCTTCTGTACTTTACTAATTCAACGATTCTCTGATTCACCTCCCCATTCACCAACATCCTTCACTCATTACCTTTCCTCTCTCTCTCTCTCTCTCTGACCATCAATATCTTTCCCACAATTCTATGAGTTCCTCTCTCGCTTGACCACAGATATTCAAACCAAATATATATTCAAACTATCAGATTGATCACTGCATTCTGCACACAAAATGGAGCGAATCAGCCTTGTGCATTGTGCCTGTGTTCCCTGTGCTTCTGCCCTGTCCCAGTGCTCCTACGCAGTGCTACCCCACTGGCTGCGGCATGGCTGGTGGGACGGCCGCCGACTCATTAGGCGAGACCACACATGGCCTTAGAGGATGACCTTGAGCTCTGGTCCTAGAAGACCCTTCAGACTGCACCATCTCGGCATGGGGGTCAGCAGCCTGGGCTGGCTGATGGGCAATGGCAAGGGCACTGGCAGAGTGCGAGGGGTGGGAGGATGAATGCCATCATCCTGAGAGAGGACAACAGGCTCCTGCTTCATGGACCCACCACCACTGCCCTGGGTTGATGCCTGAGCAAATTCAGTGATCTGTTGGAGGACAGAATTCCGGATTCCTGTGAGACCCTTTCAAGAGGGATGCCCAAAATCCTGATGAGATCAATCTGAGCATCCACTCCTGCACCCAGATTCCAGGCACTTCTGTGCAGCACTGAGGGAGTGCTGCACTGTCAGAGGTGCTGTCTTTTGGATGAACTTTTAATGGGAAACCGTGTCTGTGGTGTGCTATCCCACGGCACTATTACTAAGAAGAACAGAGGTCCTGGCCTAATACTTATCCCTCAATCAACATCACTAAAAATCAGATTAGCTGGGTCATTATCACCTTTCTGTTTATGGGAGCTTGCTGTACTCACATGGGTTGCATCGCAAGAGCGACTACACTGCAGACGTATTTCATTGGCTGCGAGGGGTTTGGGAGTGGCCATGGAAGTTGCTATATAAATGCAAGTCTTTCTTTTCCTTCTGTCGCCTCTGATGGACGCCACAGGCGAGTTCCACGTTGGGAAGGATGGGATCCAAGTTCCGCCCAAAGCCTTGTGCCAATTTGGTCCTGGACTCCTCCAGGAGGGTATCATGCATCGTTGGCGTCTGCTGCACCCTTTACAACCTGGCTCTGCAACGGGGAGAGGGGCTGGCTCAGGAGGAGATGGTGGAGCTGGAGGTCTCCTCCGATGAGGAGGGCGCTGACGTGGATGAGGGTGAGGAGGTCCTCGAAGGCGACAATGAAGGGAATGAGGCCCTGCAGTGGCCAGGCGAGGTAGGCACGCTTGGGAGGCCCTCATAGCTGCTAGATTTGTGGAGGATGGTGACGAGATGCAGTGTGGAGACACCATAGTCCCTCACATCGCATCTGTGAACGTTTGACTCCAGTCTGGCTTATAGCAGCACCAATACCCTCTGCGAGAATGCCCCTGTCATGGAGACGCAGTGGAGGCCCTAATAGTCACTCGATTGCAGGAGGATGATGACGACCTGCAGTGAGGACACTCCATAGATCTTCACACAGCCTCTGAGAATGTCTGGCTCCTGTCTGGCCGAGGGCAGCTCGCTTGCGCTCTGTGATCAGGGTCATATCATAGAGACGCAACCATGAAACTTTAGAAGCATCTGATCCTTTGTCTGCCTTCAGCACCTGAGCCTTTCAGGAGCACAGATGCTGAGGAGATGGGGGCCAGCCCCACCTTAAAGGTGCTGAGAGCACACAGAGAGAATGATGGAACTCTGTGACACCTGCCCACTACATTCTGGCAGCAATGACAAGCACCATCGAGGTGCAGGCATCAGTAATGTGTCCAGGGAGTGTGAGGCCGGACCATCACTTTGGTCTGAAGGCTGCACAAAGCACAGGGAAGAGGCCCTGGACTGAGACACCTGCCTTTATCTTATGCAGAAAGGCTTCACATCTGAGTGACACAAACACTGCTCATCAGAACAAGGAGCCATAGGCAGGGAGACATTCTTGGGAGTTTATTGACAATAATGAACAGTATGTGCAAGTGATTAACACCCGTGCCCAGGCTGTGTAACTATATCTTCTTCCCGCCGTTATACTGGGTCTCGAGGTGGCCCAGGTGCGCGGTGATCTTCCGGCTGAACGTTCCCCTGTTCGGACGGAATTCCACATTGGCCCCAAGCCCCGAACCCTCCCTCGGGTGCCGGTGCCCTGCAATAATATGAGCCGCCTCGGGGACATGCCCTCCGTGCCATTTGGCACGGTGCGGAGGGGTTTTCTGTACGGACTGCTGCTGCACACCTTCCATTTTCTCGCCCTGGTCCGCCGCCCGGACACGCCCTGGCGTGCCTTGTTGCCGTCCAGTGGCAGAGGCCCCCAATGGGAGGCCCTCTACGGAGGTGTTCTCCCTCTTTCTATCGGGGACCTGGGTTGGAGGGTGTTGCATGCAGTAGTCCAATACAATAGGAGGATGTTTAGGTTCACAGACTCCCAGGACACATGCCCCTTTTGCGGTCTTGTGGAGTCCGTGGACCATGCATATATAGGATGTCTTAGGCTGCACTCCCTTTTTAGTTATTTAAAAAACCTTTTGTTACTATTTTGTTTGCACTTCAGTCCCACGCTCCTGATCTACGGACACCCGGTGCGGAAGGGGGTCGGGAAGGAGGAGAACCTCCTCGTGAACCTGCTCCTGGGCCTGGCCAAGTTGGCCATTAACAGGTCCAGGTAGCGGGCGATCGAGGGGGGAGTCCCGCCCAATTATTTGTCCCCCTTCCGCAGCTACGTTCGCGGCCGGGTGTCCCTGGAGAGGGAGCACGCGGTGTCTGCCGGCACCATCGAGGCCTTCCGTGCCCAGTGGGCACCGCGGGGGTTGGGGTGGTTTGTTGACCCCTTTAATCACATTTTGGTTTAATGTTTGTAAGTTTCCTTTAAACTTTGTCCTTGGTTTTACAGCTAACCTAACTTAGGGGCTGTGTTTATTTTATCCCTCATTTTGTCAATTTGGTTTATTTGGTTGGCTTTAAAAGAGCTACATCTTCTTAACTTTCCTAACCCTGCCGCTAATTCTTGGTGCTCACGGGACACCCACAGTGGAGGTGAAGGCAGCCTCCTGACTGTGACACCCTGTCTGTGATAAGCTTGGCAGGCGTCCTCTGGAGGGCCGAGACTTGGACGCCCCCGGCCTACTTTCGGGGTCCTGTTGTGTGGCAGTAGCACCCTCCTCGGTCTGTGGAGCTGGAGCTGCTGGGGTCACAGGAAGAGGGGATTTGGATGGGCCGGTCACTCCCAGAGTCACCTGGATGGATGGGCCCAGAGTGTGCACCTGCTGATCCTCCTCCCTGTGGGTGCCTGAGGGCCCCAGGCTGACTGCATGAGGAGGAGGGGTAGCTGGAGTGAGATTGAGCTACCCGGCACCCCTCTCGCATACACACTGTTGGAGGCCAATTCTAACATCAGTGATGGAGTTGAGCCCGCACAGCAGCGCAGGAGCAACGTCCTGGACCAAGGTCTCCATGGCGGCCGCCAAACTGCCAGTGTTGACCTCAGTGCGTTGACATGCCGACACTATCACCTCAGACTGAAGATTGATGGACTCCTCCATCGTGCCTTGCAATCTGACGAGTGCAGCCGACATCCCTTCCTGATGTTCCCGAGCTTGCCTTTGCAGCTCCAGCAACTGTGACATGACCGAGTCCAGAGGTTCATCATCTGTCTCAGACTCAGCAAATTTCTGGCCACCAGCAGTCCTCCGAGTGCCGGGGACCTGGGAAGTCCCAGCCACCGCCTGCTGTGGATCAGAAACAGGACACATCACTCACAACATGGTTGTCTGATGGATGTTGCACTGCTGGATCCTCACTTGGTTGAGCAGCATCGACCTCACCGTCAGCACAGGACCGGTCCAGATTCTCACCGGCCAGCTGGATGGCTCTGTTTTCAAATTGTGAGGACCTTGATTTCAGGCATTGCTCCACCAGCCTGTGACCTCTCCCTGTTGTTGTGTGCCAGCTTGTCCTGCATGGATAGAGATGGAGAGAGTGTAAGCAGGATGCCTGCCGGGCCAGATGATAAGTCTGCCTGGCCTGTGTGGGTGGTGAGTGGTCCCATGGACGGGATGAGGACAATGACGGTGAGTGTGAGAGAGTGAATGGTGATGTCCCTTGAACCAGCAGTGAGTGAGGGCCCTGTGGGTGTGTGATGGGTTTGAGAGTGTGAGAGTTGAGAGTGATGAGAAAGAGTGACTTATCCTCGCGGAACAGAGGAGATCATTCATCCTCTTGCGGCACTGGGTGGCTGTCCTTGTTTGAAGGGCGTTGGGGCTGACCACCGCCTCCCAAGCTTTTGGGGTTTTAGAATTTTCTGGTCAAGCCATTGCCCATCCTGCGGCCAGAGGGGGTAGAGGACATCACGATGGGACTCCACGGCATCCAAAAGGCGTTCTAGTGACACGTCGGTGAACCTGGGGGCTGCAGTCTTTTTGCCTTTTGGGGACATCTTCCCTGCAGTGGTCATGGGCTGGAAGCACTGAGACGTGTGCACATGGCTGGATTTTATATCTAGTGACCTGCATGATAAAGCGGCAAGGTGATAGCAGGTGGGCAAATGAGAGGCCACCCACCTCATGTTTCCCGGGAATGCCTAAAACATGTAGCGGGTTTAGGATGATACGGCGTGAAACCCCATCCGCCCAAACCCCATCCGCCCAAACCCCATCCGCCCAAACCCCATCCGCCCAAACCCCATCCGCCCAAACCCCATCCGCCCAAACCCCATCCGCCCAAACCCCATCCGCCCAATCCCCATCCGCCCAATCCCCATACGCCCAATCCCCGTCGACCCAAACCCCCTCGACCCAAACCCCCTCGACCCAAACCCCCTCGACCCAAACCCCCTCGACCCAAACCCCCTCGACCCAAACCCCCTCGACCCAAACCCCCTCGACCCAAACCCCATCGACCCAAACCCCATCGACCCAAACCCCATCGACCCAAACCCCATCGACCCAAACCCCCTCGACCCAAACCCCCTCGACCCAAACCCCCTCGACCCAAACCCCCTCGACCCAAACCCCCTCGACCCAAACCCCCTCGACCCAAACCCCCTCGACCCAAACCCCCTCTACCCAAACCCCCTCTACCCAAACCCCCTCTACCCAAACCCCCTCTACCCAAACCCCCTCTACCCAAACCCCCTCTACCCAAACCCCATCGACCCAAACCCCATCGACCCAAACCCCCTCGACCCAAACCCCCTCGACCCAAACCCCCTCGACCCAAACCCCCTCGACCCAAACCCCCTCGACCCAAACCCCCTCGACCCAAACCCCCTCGACCCAAACCCCCTCGACCCAAACCCCCTCGACCCAAACCCCCTCGACCCAAACCCCCTCGACCCAAACCCCCTCGGCCCAAACCCCCTCCGCCCAAACCCCATCCGCCCAAACCCCATCCGCCCAAACCCCATCCGCCCAAACCCCATCCGCCCAAACCCCATCAACCCAAACCCCATCAACCCAAACCCCCTCAATCCAAACCCCAAAGATCTCAACCTCAAATAACTAAAGTCAAAAATTCCAAACCCAAAAGTCTCGCATCCCATAGGTCCAAACCCTGTAAATCCCAAACCTAATGATCCAAACCTTAATGATTCTATCACAAGTATATAAACTCCAAAGATTGAAACCCCAGATATCCAAACCCCAAAGATCTAAATCCAAAGATCCAAACATTTTAGCTCCAAAAACATTGATGCAAATTTCAAACATTACAGCCCAAAAGATCTCAACCCAAAGATCCCAATCCCAAAAATCAAATCCCAAAGATCCCAATCACAACAAAGATCAAAACCCAAAGATCCCATTCCCAAAAATCAAATCCCAAAGATCCCAATCACAACAAAGATCAAAACCCAAAGATCCCATTCCCAAAGATCAAAACCCAAAGATCCCATTCCCAAAGATCAAAACCCAAAAATCCCATTCCCAAAGATCAAAACCCAAAGATCCCATTCCCAAAGATCAAAACCCAAAGATCCCATTCCCAAAGATCAAAACCAAAGACCCCAATCCCAAAGATCAAAACCAAAGACCCCAATCCCAAAGGTCCAAACCCAAATATCCTAATCCCAAGGATCAAAACCTAAAGATCCAAAACCTTATAGATCTAAACCCTCAAAGATGAAATCATAAAGATTCATACCCTATAGATCCAACCACAAAAGATCCACACTGAAAAGGTTCAAACCCTATAGAAACAATCCCCCAAAATACAAACATGATGGGCACAAACCCCTAAGTTCAAGATGTCTAAGATCCCAAACCCAATAGATCCAAATGCTAAAGATCCAAATGTTATAGATCCAGCCCCTATAGATTCAAATGCAAAGATCCAAAAATTAGCAATCTGACCCCATAAGGTCCATACTCCAAAGATCCCAACCCCAAAAATTCCAAATCCTATAGATCCAAATGCTATAGATGCAAATGCTATAGATCCAAATGCTATAGATCCAAACACTATAGTTCTAAATGCTATAGATCCATACCCCATAGATCCAAATGCTATAGATTCAAACACTATAGTTCTAAATGCTATAGATCCAAATCCTACAGATCCAAATGCTATAGATCCAAACCCAATATACTCAAATGCCAAAGATCCAAACATTAGAGATCTGACCTCATAAGATCCATACTCCAAAGATCCCAACCCCCAAAGTCCCAAATCCTATAGACCCAAATGCAATAGATCCAAATCCTATAGTTCCAAATGCTATAGATCCAAACCCCATAGATCCAAATGCTATAGATCCAAATGCTATAGATCCAAATGCTATAGTTCCAAATCCTATAGTTCCAAATCCTATAGTTCCAAATGCTATAGATCCAAACCCCATAGATCCAAATGCTATAGATCCAAATGCTATAGTTCCAAATGCTATAGTTCCAAATGCTATAGATCCAAATGCTATAGTTCCAAATGCTATAGATACAAATCCTATAGTTCCAAATGCTATAAATCCAAACCCAATAGATCCAAATGCTATATATCCAAATGCTATAGTTCCAAATGCTATAGTTCCAAATGCTATAGTTCCAAATGCTATAGATCCAAATCCTATAGTTCCAAATGCTATAGATCCAAATCCTATAGTTCCAAATGCTATAGATCCGAATCCTATAGTTCCAAATGCTATAGATCCAAATGCTATAGTTCCAAATGCTATAGATCCAAACCCCATAGATCCAAATGCTATAGATCCAAATCCTATAGTTCCAAATGCTATAGTTCCAAATGCTACAGATCCAAACTCTGTAAATCCAAATGCTATAGATCCAAATCCTATAGATTCAAATGCCAAAGATCCAAACATTAGTGATCTGACCCCATAAGATCCATACTCCAAAGATCCCAACTGCCAAAATGCCAAACCCTATAGATCCAAATGCTAGCGATCCAAACCCTATAGATCCAAACCCTACAGATCCAAACCCTACAGATCCAAATGCTGTAGATCCAAGTGCTGTAGATCCAAACCATACAGACCCAAACCCTACAGATCCAAACCCTATACATCCAAACCCTATACATCCAAACCCTATAGATCCAATGTCAAAGATCCAAGCTCTAGATACCCAAATTCTAATATTCTGAACCTGAAAAATCCAAACTGCAAAAATCCAAATGCCCAAAATGCAACCCCAAAGATCCAATCCATAAGGATTCTACCCTAAAGACCCTATAGATTCAAGCCTCATATTTACAAATCCCAAATATACAAACCCCAAAGGCCCCAACACCAAAGATCACACCCTGAAAGATCCAAACACTATTGACCCAAACCATAAAAAAGAAACAAGGATCCAAGCCTCATCAATTCAAAACACAAAATGCAAAGCTTAAAGATCCTAAACCCACACACCATAGATCCAAATCGCAAAGGTAACCACCCCACATACCCCAACCCCAAAGTTCTAAAGCCAAAGATCCAAAACCCCAAAGGTCCAAACCCTGTATATCCAAACCCTAAAACTCCAAATGCCAAAGCTCCAAATCCAAGATCCAAGTGCTATAGGCCCCAAAAACTTCCTAAATCCCAAACTTTCAAACTCGATTGGTAAAAATCCTAAAGATCCAAAATTCTAAAGATCCCAAACTTCCAAAGGTTCAAAATCCCAAATGAACCAGAGATCCAACCCCTTCTAAAGTCAAAATCCTATCGATTCAAAGGCCAAAGACCAAACCCCTATAGGTGCAAATCCTAAAGATCCAACCCCTGTAGAACCAAATCCCAACGGTGCAAATTCCAAAGATCCCAAATCCCAAAGCCGTGGATCAAACCACGACCATCGTAATTCCCAAAATCCAAAGCCCTCAGGTCGAAAAGATTAAAAACAGCAAAGGCCCCAGTCTAACGATCCAGGAGAAATCCAAATCTGAAAGATCCAAATCTTAAGAGACCCAAACCCCAATGGTCCAAATCTCAAAGTTTCAGAATCCAAGGATCTACACCCCAAAGATCCCATCCCCAAGGATTCAAACCCTACAGATCCCAACCCTGTTGATTCAAATATAGAGGCCAAAGATCCCAATCCCAAAGATTGCAAAGCCTAAAGGTGCAAACTACAAAACTGGGATTCCAAAAGAGAGCGTGCATCAGGAATCAAAACCCAGCCGATTGCAGACAACGAGGGTCCAAATCCCATTGAGCCAAGCCTCAAACGAGGGGAGGGGAGGGGAGGTAATCTGTCAGGGAGAGTGGAGCCATGGCAACGCCTGGAGATAGTACCTCGTGATTCCCTGATCCCAACCAGAATTGGTGAGGAATTCTCAGCGAGCAGCAGGCGGTGCCCGGCTGCTTCCATCGGGCAGAGGTGAGTGGCTGGGAGGATGAAGGTGAGAAGCTGGTTCTAGCCGCAGCCCTCCCTCTCTCTCTCTCTCCCTCTCTCTCTCTCTCCACCCCAGTGTGGGATGGTGGGGTCTGGAAGAAGGATCCCGGATAAAGTTGAGTGAACCGCAGCGCCCGTTGGAAAAGCCTTGGGGGGGGTGGAAACTCGGAAGAGTCGGTTGACTGGAGCCTTGCCCGCACTTGGAGAGCACTCTGGGGTGCACAGAGACTTGGTGCCAGCAACTAACTCGGAGACCCAGGTAAGCTGCAGCCTTGCCATAGAGGCGACACCCACTACGCCTGGAAAGGCTACATCGAGGCTGTGGGTGATCCCGAGGGGTCGGGGAGCAGCTGGTGGAGAGGAGATTGGGGTGGGGGGAGTATTGTAGTCTAGGATGCTGCTGATGATACAGAGAAAGAGTTTGAGGGAGAGTTTTGGGTGTCCGGGAGGAATTCCTGTAGAGGATCTGAGGAGAGTGGGTCTCCTGCTTTCACAGTGGGGCTGCCTTGGTCAGTGGCTGCAGTTTGGGACATCACACACACAGAGACCCGAATCCAGGTGATCCCAAAACCCAGGG
Organism: Cetorhinus maximus; assembly: GCF_964194155.1. Taxonomy (NCBI): domain Eukaryota; kingdom Metazoa; phylum Chordata; class Chondrichthyes; order Lamniformes; family Cetorhinidae; genus Cetorhinus; species Cetorhinus maximus. The sequence continues at coordinate 7,882,923 of NC_135906.1, forward strand.
AGCAGCAGCACATGGAAACAGGGAGGGGGCAAAAGGACAGGGACCCAGGCCACCTCCTTGTCCATTCGTTCATCCCTAACTTGACAGTGAAAAACAGACGGGATTTAAAAAAAAACATTAAAAGTGGACGTTTGCTGAACCTTGTGTCGCTTTCGATAACCTTCCAATTCCACCCAAAACTGGGAAGGACCAGAAAGCAGAATCCCGGGCTTTCCCAGCTCAGATCCCAGTTTGACCCCCAATGCAGGATTAAAAAACCTGTGAGCGATTGGGTTCCAGACTCGGATCAGTTCACACAAACTACAGCCCCCCACCCCCAAAAAAAACAGTATAAAATAAACCCAGCAGAAACTAACAGGAGAGCTGGTGAATTTGTCAATTTCACAGGCTGGTCAATTTCAGTCGGTGTGAGTTTCTGTCCTGGGTGAGTTTATTTATCCCTGGTCATGGTTATTAAGATACCCTCCTCTTTCTCTCTCTCTCTCTCTCTGATCATTTCTTGTTTTAAACTCTACAACTATGAACCCACAGATAGAGAGAGCACCAGGAAACCAGCTCCCTGAATAATGTCAGCTTTGGGAATTTTATCCGTCTAGTACAAACCCTCCTTAGAACATTGGAAAAAAAAAATCCGACCTGTGCCCAGGTTAAGATGTGGAGTTTGAACTTGACAAAACAGCCCCTCTCACCAGAGGCTTGAACGGGATCCGTCTCCGTGTTCAGTCTACCCCCTGATAACACGGACTGAGTTGTGTTCAGCCACTACAAAGCTGGTTTATATTAATTATTCCTTCACACGCCTTCTCTCTGTGCAGCATTTTTAACACATATACATTTCAAAACATATTCAGAGATTCAAACTACACAGAGCTCTATATCCAAAAATATAAGAATTATATTAGATATATTGATATTATATTGCATATATAGATATTAGATATTATATAGAAATTATATTGAATATATTGATATAATGAATATATAGCGATATTATATGTTCGATATTATATATATATAAGATATATTAGATTATGTAGCTATTATATAGACGTATTAGATATTATGTAGGTATTATGTAGATATGTAGATAATATTTATTATTTTATTAATCTTAGATATTTTCAGATATATTAGATATTATTAGATTATATTAGATATAATATCTAATGTTTAGCTATTATATAGGTGTAAGAATTTTATCTTTTGGTGTTAAATCAGATGTAACATTATGGATATAATATTCATAATATGTAACTAGATATATAGCATATTCGAATTGAGATTTATATAAATGATGCTTATTATAGAGATAATTATAGAGATTTATTAAATCAGAGATCACTTATGATCAGATCATAATACAGATATATTTATAATTATTTGAATATATTTATCTTTGTTAACTGTAGAGATTTGCATATAAACATTTCAGTTAGATCGATAATTCGATGATTAAATCAGCACATTTATGAGATTAGTTAGAGATTTATAGATTAAATTATTTAGATTGTATTAAATTAGATTAAGATGGAAATATTTGACCTTCCATTTTCAGCATCTTATTTTTGTTCGAATTCCTTCAATTGTGCCCCTTCTTGTTTGTTTGTTAATTCCTTCCGTTATTCCCACTGTCCCAGTTTAATTCCGTTTTCAGTCTCCCTCTCTCCCTCTCCACCGCTTCCTTGGGACGGTCCCCGTCTCTCTCTCTTGCCCGGTTGAGCCGCTACCCAGGGCGGCTGAACTGTCCGCCTCCCTCCCTCTCTCGGTGCTCCCGGTCAGGCCGCTGCCTCCCGATCCCAACAATTCCCTGGAACGGAGCAGATGTCACAACACAAAACAAACAAAAAAAACCCCCAAAAAAAAATCTGGGAGACTCGCAAAGTCAGTAAATAGAAAGCCCGGAGCGAGTTTAGATTGAAAATTCAGATGTAATTGTTGCCAGTTTAATACAAATCAACCCACGAGATTCACATTGACGGCAAGGAATGAGTTTGAATGAATTCCCCACACTGAAATGGGAATGCGGGAGAAAGGAGGGGCAATATTGGAATAATCCCGGTATCGTTTGAAATGCCCAATAATTTAACTTAACCTGCAAGATGTGTTAAATCTGTAAACGTAGCGGATGAGGTGAGAGACAGGGGGGTGAGGTCAGAAAGAGACTTGTTTCGACTCAATTAGCCCCCTTCGTTAATTGGTGGGGTTTTACCCGAGTACCTCCCAGTTTATCTGAATGCGTTCGTAAACTGGGCAGCGATAACTGATGCCCAGAAGCGACTGAGTCCGACCTTTCCTTCGGTTATTTATTAAACACCCTAACCTCGGGCTTTCGTGTACACTTTGTTTTTTGCGAGGCTTTTATGTGGATGGGGATTCTACAACCTCCCCTTGCCAGGCATCTCCCTGTCAGTCTGCCCAGGCAATCACCGGCCCCGAAGTCGCTCCTGAGAACCAGGATTGGAGCAGAACTGACCAACTCGGAAAAGCACCGGGAACAAGTTTAAAACTCGATGTTACAAAAGGGTGTGATTACAGGAGCCTTGCCCCCTGTCTGATACCTCAGTATTTAAACCCCCTTGGTTGAAATGATGACAGTTCGGAATGAAACACTATTTTGACGTTTGAGATTATCAATATTAATTTTAACAGTAAATTATGTGTATTAAATATTTAGACATAGTGAGAATTGCATTGGATTGCAACTGGTGCTGCCCAGTGTTTGAACACAATACTCATTTAGTTAACCTGGGACATTCTTCAGTAAATCCCACAAATACTATATATTAATTAATTATTATTATATAATTCCCAGCGCGCATACACTCCATGAAATATATATTCTCAGCACATATATTAACCTCAATGTACATATCTTCTTATAAATACATATTGTAAATGTATAATAATATTCTACATGTATAATCTCAGTGTATATATATTTTCAGGATACAAACCATCAGTAGAATACTAATCTATGTATATCAGTTATAATCTCAGTATACATATTCTCAGTATATGTAATGTTTTCAGTATTTGATGCTGGCAGCTATACTGTTGGGAATATTATTCACAATATTCTCTAATTTTGCAAATCTTCGCTGTATATAATTCTTAGTATAATATGCAGAATTACAGCTCGGAAACAGGACATTCATACTGGTATCTGGTGGTTTTCATGTTCCAGTCTGTCCCCATCTCATCCTATCAGCATTCCCATCCATCCCTGTCTCCCCTCAAGTTTATTAACATACACTCCAAATGCATCTCTGTCAGTCGCCTCAACAAATTGTGGTAGCAAGCTCCTCATTTTCAGCACTCTGAATGTGAAGGTATTTCTCCTGAATTCCACGTTACATTTATCAATATTTGAATATTGAAGTATATTTTAATGTAAGATATGTAAACTTCTCAAAAAAATGAACTAATCTGTTTAAGAATTCAATAGAGTTTGTTGTAATTAATTCCCCTTTTTAAATATCTGTAGAGATTATAGTGGACAGGCTCTCTTCAATAATTGATAGCTTTATTGGGGACTGTGTGTCTTTAATAAACTGATCAAGTGTTCATTGGAAACAGTGTCTCTTTAACAGTCTGATCGAGAGTTAATCAGGGACAGTCTCTCTTTAATAATCTGTGGAGAGTTTACTGGCGACAGTCTTTATTGATCTATGGAGTGTTCACTGGGGACAATCTCTAATAATCTGTGGAGAGTTTATTGGGGACAGTCTCTCTTTAATAACCTGTGAAATGTTTATTGGGGATAGCCTATCTTTAATAATCTGTGGAATGTTTATTAGGGACAGTCTCTCTCATTAATAATCTGTGAAGAGTATATTCGGGACAGTCTGTCTTTCACAATCTGCTCGAGGTTATTGGGGACAATCTGTCTTTAATAACCTGTGTATTGTTTATTGGGGACAATCTGTCTTTAATAACCTGTGTATTGTTTATTGGGGACAATCTGTCTTTAATAACCTGTGTATTGTTTATTGAGGACAGTACCTATTTAATAACCTGTGTATTGTTTATTGGGGACAGTACCTATTTAATAACCTGTGTATTGTTTATTGGGGACAGTACCTATTTAATAACCTGGGAACAGTTTGTTTGGGACAGTCTCTGTTTAATAACCTGTCCAATGTTTATTGGGGACAGTCTCTGTTTTGTAATCTGTGCAGTGTTTACTGGGGACAGTCCCTCTTTAATAATCTGTGTGTTTATTGGGGACAGTCCCTCTTCAATAGTCTGATTGGGAGTTTATTGGATACAGTCTATCTTTACTACTCTGGAGAGCTTTTCAGGAACAGTCTCTCCTAATATTCTGTGTACTGTTTATTGGGGACAGTCCATTTTAATAATCTGCGAACAGTTTATTGGGGACAGTCCCTCTTTACTAATTAGTGGACAGCTATTTGTGTCAGACTCTCTTTAATAATCTGATCAAGAGTTTATTGGGGACAGCATCTCTTTAATAATCTGTTTATTGGATACAGTTTATCTTTATTACATTGTGGAGAGTTTTTCAGGGATGGTCGGTCTTAATAATAGGTGGAGGGTTAATTTGATACCTTCACTCTTTAATAATCTGATTGAGAGGGTATTGGGGACAGTCTCTTTTGATTAATCTATGGAGTGTTTATTGGGGACAGTCTGTTTAATAGACTGTGGAGTGTTTATCGGGGACTGTCTGTCTTTAATAAACTGCGGAGAGTTTATTGGGGAAAGTGTCTTTAATCTGTGGAGTGTTTATTGGGGACAGTCTGTATTTAATAAACTGTGGAGAGTTTTTGGAGACAGTCTCTTTAATCTGTGGAGTGTTTATTGGGGACACTCTTTAATATCCTGTGAAAAGTATATTTGGGACAGTCTCTCTTTTGCAATCTTTCTTAAAAAAAATTGTGTAGTGTTTATTGGGGACAGTACTTCTTTACTAATCTGTGGGCTTTTAATTGGAGTCAGTCACTCTTTGATAATCTGGTCAACAGTTTACTGGGGACCGTGTCTCTTTAATAATCTCAGGACTGTTTATTCAGGACAGTCTCTCTTTAATAATCTGTGAAGTGTTTATTGGGGGCAGTCCCTTTTTAATAATCTGTGGAAAGTTTATTCAGGGCAGGCTGTTTAATAATCTGGGGTGTTTATTGGGGACAGTCTCTTTCATAATCTCTGGGGTGTTTATTGGGGACAGTCTCTCTTTAATAAACTGTGGAGTGTTTATTGGGGACAGTCTCTCTTTAATAATCTGTGGGGTGTGTTATGACACAGCAGTTGGTAAAGGCTGAGTTATTTGAAACCCCAGAGGTAAACTTTAAACAACTGTCATAACCTATAATTTAAGTGGTATATTTGAGATGCATCTCTAAATTCAGGAATCAGACCACCTATAATTGAGGGGTTTTATATCAAACTACACGAGACATTTATTAATTTAGACAAGTTAATTTAAATATATACACATGGCTTCAACTTTCTACTATCATAACTTTTAACAAATTCCCAAATTAATCTCCATTAAGGCAACAACAACCCATAGACTTTAAGCAGACACCAGGCAAAACATTTTCACCTTACAAATTCAAAATGAGGTTCCTTTCACTTTGGTTCCTGTGCAGAGTGTTGCAGGCTTACAGGATTTGATCTTACATTGCCTCTGCTCTGCACACACACAACTGCCCTTTGTTATACCCAGCACATCTCATTGAATGTAAATTCTAATTGTGTCACCAGCCCCTTTGAACTCCACCTCTTCTAGCAATAAAACCCCTTTCATAGTACCAATTTTATTAGTAATATAAACATTGCTTGGTCTCTGCCAGCTAGGTGCCAGATTTCACTCACCTTCTTGAATGTTCTATTCAACAAAATGCAAATGCGCTCTACCTCTCTTACATCTCAAAACTAGTGTACATCAAAGCAAAAGGCAAAATACTGCAGATCCTGGAAATCTGAAACAAAAACAAAAAATGCTGGAAAAACTCAGCAGGTCTGACACCATCTGTGGAGAGAAAGACAGGGTTAATGTTTCGAGTCCGTATGACTCTACTTCAGAGCTCTGTTTGTTTTTGTTATACATCAAAGCACCCAGACTCACTGGCTTTAATCCAATTAAGACACACCCACAAACTAAACCTCTATTTAAAAAAAAATTAAATTCCAACATTATATGTTATATATGTTTATCGGGGACAGTCTCTCTTTAATAATCTCTGGGGTGTTTATTGGGGATAGTCTCTCTTTAATAATCTCTGGGGTGTTTATTGGGGACAGTCTCTCTTTAATAATCTCTGGGGTGTTTATTGGGGACAGTCTCTCTTTTATAATCTCTGGGGTGTTTATTGGGGACAGTCTCTCTTTTATAATCTCTGGGGTGTTTATTGGGGACAGTCTCTCTTTAATAATCTCTGGGGTTTTTATTGGGGACATTCTCTCTTTTATAATCTCTGGGGTGTTTATCAGGGACAGTCTCTTGTTAATAGTCTGTGGGGAGTTCATTGGGGTCAATCTCTCTTTCATAATCTATAGAGAGTGTAATGGGGACAGTCTCTCTCTCATAATCTGATCGAGTGTTTATTGGGGACAGTGTCTCTTTAGTGATCTGTGGAGTATTGATTGGGGATAGTGTCTGTTTAATGAGTTGATAGCTCTTTAAACCCATGTTTTACTGTACATTCTGTTGTGGCAGTGTTTGCTGGGACAGTGTAGAGGGAGTTTTACTCTCTATCTTACTCGTTCTGTACCTCCCCCAGGAAGTGTTTGATGCTGGCACTTGTTGACCCAGAATGGACATTAACAACCCACAATTCAAAGAGCACTGGTTAAATATTTAACCCTGTGGCTAGAATTAATCTAATAACAGCACATCCATATTAATCTCTGATACTGCATTGTGCTCAACCATCTGACCCACGTGTAATTGTCCTCCACATATTATAGTGAGATTGCTGGGTTCACATCCAAGCACAGGCCAGTCTGAATCTTATTCCTAAATCCATACTGCATCCTGAGCAGCAATGTTGACAACCATTTTTATTGAAAAGGTGGATGGTCAAAAATGAATTTATTACAAACAATAAAATAGGAGTCTAAGGAAACAGGAAAAGGAAGTGGGGAGAATGTTTTCTAGATACAGGTAGTAGGGAAAGAGCTGAGAAGGAGAGCGAGAGAGAGAAAGCAAGGCTGAAAAGGAGAGGCAGAGGCAGATATATACAGAAAGAGATAGGCAGAATGAGATAAAGATCAGGTGATGTGAACCATTTTTGAAATGTTATGCATTCTTGTTTATTTTAGGTGCGTTGGGTTATCATTAATTCACATAATACAGCCACAGATGTGTGCCTGATTCAGGTTACATTGCTGTTCCTGTAAACACTGTTGATTGTGAGACAAAAACGAAATAAAACAGGGAACCCAGGGAGCCTGAGTTTCCCTTGCAGCATTTTAAGAGTTAAATTGTTCAAAGGCATTGTTCAACATCCCCTTGACGTTCAATGGCATTACCATCACTGAATCCCCCACTATCAACATCCTGGGGGTTACCATTGACCAGAAACTGAACTGGACTAGCCATATAAATACTGTGGCTACAAGAGCAGGTCAGAGGCTGGGAATCCTGCAGCGAGTAACTCATCACCTGACTCCCCAAAGCCTGTTCACCATCTGCAAGGCACAAGTCAGGAGTGTGATGGAATACTCCCCACTTGCCTGGGTGAGTGCAGCTCCAACAACACTCAAGAAGCTTGACACCATCCAGGACAAAGCAGCCTGTTTGATTGGCACCCCATCCACAAACATTCACTCCCTCCACCACCAACGCACAGTGGCAGCAGTGTGTACCATCTACAAGATGCACTGCAGAAATTCACCAAGCCTCCTTAGACAGCACCTTCCAAACCCATGACCACTACCATCTAGAAGGGCAAGGGCAGCAGATTCATGGGAACACCACCGCCTGGAATTTCCCCTCCAAGTCACTCAGCATCCTGACTTGGAAATATATTACCGTTCCTTCACTGTCGCTGGGTCAAAATCCTGGAACTCCCTTCCTAACAGCACTGTGGGTGTACCTACACCACATGGACTGCAGCAGTTCAAGAAGGCAGCTCACCACCGCCTTCTCAAGGGCAACTAGGGATGGGCAATAAATGCTGGCCCAGCCAGTGAAGCTCACATCCCGTGAATGAATGAAAAAAAATTGACCCACAACCTGGCAAATGTGGTTACAGTGAGAACACACGTGCAGATGTTAGACAAGATTCCACGGTGGGTCAATGCAAGGGGCTGGCTAAATGCCTCATTATGGTACACAATGGGGAGTGCTTCAGGTATCAACACCTTCTGTAAATGATTTCCCTTCCCTCTCCTGATTGTCTTGCATGTGCAAAGGTTTCTGGTTCAGCAGCAGAACATATCACACAACTCTAACAGTCATTCACCTTTTCATATTAGCAGTGGGCGTTCCCTGACAATAAGCTTATTGAATCGCACACCACTTTAACAAGATGAGGTACAAGACCTAAAGAATTCCCTTGAAAGTCATTCATTCTCTCCCTCTCTCTGACTAACTATAAGGCAGCTCTAGATTGTACCAGTCACATTTGGATGCAGAATCGTTCTGAATCTGTGGGCGGGAAGTGCATCAACAGACAGAATTAATTCAGCCGGTAAAACAGATCATTTCCACTTAATATGCCTTTTCGGGAATGGGTGGTAAAGCCAGAGGAGCCACCTGCTGCAATAAGGCTGAAGCTCATTAAAGCAGGTTTCCAAAAAGTAATCCACTACATTGAATTCCAATTCATATTTTAAAAAGCAAAACTTGCAATTATATAGTGCCTTTCACAACCTCAGGATAGAACAAAGTGCTTTACAACCCATAAAGTACTTTTAAAATGCTGTAATGTGGGAAATGTAGCAGCCAATTGCACACAGCAAGCTCCCACAACCAGCCAAGTGATGCATGGTCAGATAATCTGTTTTAGAGATCCTGGTTGAGGGATAAATATTGGCCAGGACCTTGGGGAGAACTCCCCTGCTGTTCTACACCCAGCCTTCACAGGATGTGGGCATTGCTGTCTAGGCCAGCATCAATTGCCCATCCCTAATTGCCCTTGAGAAGGTGGTGGTGAGCTGCCTTCTTGAACCGCTGCAGTCCGTGTGGTGTTGGTACACCTAGAGTACTGGGAGGGAGAGAGTTCCATGATTTTGACCCAGCGACAGTGAAGGAACGGCGATATATTTCCAAGTCAGGATGATGTGTGTGGCTTGGAGGGGAACTTCCAGGTGGTGGTGCTCTCATGTGTTGCTGCCCTTGTCCTTCCAGATGGTAGTAGTTGTGGGTTTGGAAGGTGCTGTCTAAGGAGGCTTGTTGAGTTCCTACAGTGTATTTTGTAGATAGTACACACACTGCTGCTACTGTGTGTCAGTGGTGGAGGGAATGGAGTGAATGTTTGTGGATGAGGTGCCAATCAGACAGGCTGCTTTGTCCTGGACGGTGTCAAGCTTCTTGAGTGTTGTTGGAGCTGCCCTCATCCAGGCAAGTGGAGAGTATTCCATCACACTCCTGACTTGTGCCTTGTAGATGGTGGGCAGGTTTTGGGGAGTCAGGAGGTGAATTACTTGGCGCAGGATTCCTAGCCTCAGACCTGCTCTTGTAGCCACAGTATTTATATGGCTAGTCCAGTTCAGTTTCTGGTCAAGGATGTTGATAATGGGGGGTTCAGTGATGGTAATGCCATTGAATGTCGAGGGGTGATGGTTGGATTCTCTCTCGTTGGAGATGGTCATCGCCTGGCACCTGTGTCTAGAAATCTATTTCCTTCTTAAATATATTCGGTGACTTGGCCTCCACAGCCCTCTGTGATAGAGAATTCCAGCTGATGGACAAGCAGCTTACCCCTCAGTGAGCCCAACACATTCCGGTTTCAAGCAATGTTGCTTCTTCTTTAACCATAGTTCGCCATAGTTCGAAATGTACAGCCGTCTGCCACAAGCCCAAAGTTGGTTGAATATATTTGACCCTTCTGTTTACTATTGATGTGAGATTTATCTATTAAATTGACAGGTTTGTATCACTGAATGTGCCAGGAAACATGAAAACAGAAGAGACTCCTACGTGTTTGAAACAACAAACGCTCGATCCCGGTGAGTATTTGATCCTCATAAGCCTGTTATTTTCTCCCGATAAATGATTTTCGAGTGTCCACCTTTGTGCTCATTGGTCACAGGATCAATACGTCGGGCATGGGATACTCGGACCAGGACATTAGATGTGGGCATAGTCCAAGTGCATGGGGGCATGAGACACGGGGTTGCTCCCACACACCAGCTACTCTTGTCCTTCCAGGTGATGGAGGTTGCAGGTTTGGGAGGTGCTGTTAAAGATTTGGTGAGTGTGGCCATCCTCTAGATCACACGCACTGCAGCTATGGTGCACCCGCGGCGGAAGGGCTGGTGGATGAGGGCAGGGGCAGATCTGCATGACGATAAAGGAAACTATTTTATGAACTCATTACGGAATGTTGTTGTCTAGGCTCAGAGCAGGAACCAGACCAGATGTGTGCGGGCTGCAAAGTTCCCATCACTGACCGCTACCTCCTACGGGTCAACGAGCGATCCTGGCATGAAGCATGTTTAAAATGTACATCTTGTCGGCAGCCACTCTCTGGTACCTGCTACTGCCGGGATCGGCAGCTGTACTGCAAACAGGACTATGAAAAGTAAGACTCCTGGTTTATTAATTCATCTTCATTCAGTGTTCTGGGATTGTAAAGAATTGCTGATGATTCTGGAATGGCGATGAACTTTGGATTGCTGCAGGATTGCAATGAATTGTGGATTATTCTGGAATTGTGGTGAATTGTTGATGATTCTGGGATGACGATCAGTTATGGAATATTCCACGAATGTGTTAAATTGTGGGTTATTCAGGAATTGTGCTGAATTGTGGATTATTCTGGGATTTGGTGAATTGCTGATGATACTGGGATTGTGCTGAATTGTGGATTATTCTGGAGTTGTGATGAATTGTTGATGATTCTGGGACGAGGGTCAATTGTGGAATATTGTGCAGCTTTGTTAAATTGTGGATATTCTGGGATTGTGCTGAATTGTCGATTATTCTGGGATTGTGATGAATTTGCTGACCATCCTGGGATTGTAGTGAATTGTAGAATATTCTTGCGGTTGTGATGTAGAGAATTTCATGTGTTTACATTGTGATAAGCTGGGGCATAGGAAAGCGAATTGTTGGAAGTTTAAAGGGGAACCAGTTGCAGTAGGAGGAATGTCTAGAGAGTCTTCAGAAAAGAGTGTATCACTAAATGCAATGAGTACTAAAAACATATCAAGAGTGCAGTTGCAAAGTGTTCCCCCAGAACCTACTACCATCTTCCGATTGGGAAATAATTTGGCAGGGGTTACAGCATCAGCATCTCCAAGAGTTTCAAGAAAGCTAGTTGAAGTGAGAGAAACAGAGATTTTGCAGGAGGAGCATCTGGATTGTTCCCGGTTGCATGTTAACGAGGTCTCCGGCTCGTAAGGTGAGACAGGATGAAGCAAATTCAACAGAAAGGGAGAATAATTCAGGTGTTCGATTAGCCAGGACTACTTTCAGGAAGTCGGATGAGGATAAAAACCTTGTAAAGACTAAGGATGACTTACTTAGTCGATCGGTACCTTCTTAAACTGAAGCCCAGCAGGTGGTTCCAGGTTTACAGGGATTATCTCAGACGGCATATTCCCAGGAAGAATCTGAAATGCTCCCCTATGTTATTACTTTTTTTAAAAAATGATACTTTAAAGGAGAAATGGAGAGCTCCTCAAAGACCAGTGGATGAGGAATGGACTGTAGCCTATCAAATTGTTGTCACTCCTGGTTAGTGCAGGGGAATTTTAAAGATTATGCGTGAGATTCCAATGGCCGGTCATTTAGGAGTGAGAAAGATTCAGGCTACAATGACGAAACATTTTTGCTGGTTGGGCTGCACAGGGATGTGGTTGAGTTCTGTAAGACATGTCTCAATGCCAAACGGTTGGAGAACATCAGCCGTCAATTAAACCAGCTTCATTGATCCCTGTTCCCGCTCTTGATGAACCGTTTAGCGGGGCTCTAGTGGATTATGTGGGGTCTTACCTAAAGCTGCAATTTTACATCCCATAGGTGGGCGTGTGCCTGACCTGATTGGGCGTAAAGTCACACGAGGTGACGTCAGGCGAGCGTCCTGACATCACCGCGCACTCGGGCGATATTTCGCTCGGCGGGCACACGCAAAAGTCGGAAGAGCGCCCACCGACAATTAAGAGGGCAACTTAAGCCCATCAGCAGCGCAATTGACTCCCGATTTTTCGTGGCCCGTCCAGCCTTACGGTTGGCGGACGGGCGAACCAGCCAGGCGGCCATTACGATTTTTATCAAACCTCACCCAAGGGCGGGGTGAAATCTCCGTCACGAAATAAAAATAAAAATAAACATCTGTGGACAGCGTCTTGATGAGGTATATTTTCAGGTGCTCGATTGTGGTGCACGGACATTTTTTTGCGGCTTTTTAAACCTTTATTGAACCAGTTGAAGGTCTGCAGCTCCCTGAGGTAGCTGATGGTCTTCAAGGAGCTATCTTGCAGAGCTCACCAGTGCCCCCACGCCCCGGTGATGTCGTCGCCCACCCTCTTCTTGCCCCCCCCACCCCGGCCGCGCTGAGCTTTTCAGCGCGCGTTTCGTTGAATCGTGGTTGGGGCCGATCGCCGTGGGGGAGGGAGGTCCGTTTCCCAGTCACTCCCGGGCCCGCCGATCACCCGCGTCCACCAAGGCCTGGGTATCAATATCTTCCAACTATCGTGGATTTATCTCCCAGGGCCTCAAAGGTCGTGGTGGCGTCGTGGTAGTGTCACTGATTTTGCAATCCTAGAGGCCCAGAGCTAATGCTCACTCACGGGTTCAAATCCCACCACAGCAGCCGGCGGTATCTAAACTCAATGAATAAACCTGGAATCGGAAACTCGTCTCAGTCATGGTGATATCATCAATTGGCGTTAAAGACCCACCTGGTTCACTGATGCCCCCTTAGAGAAGGAAATCTGCCGTCCTTACCCGGTCTGGCCTACATGTGACTCCAGACCCACAGCCATGTGGTTGACCCTTCACTGCCCTTTGGCCTCGAAAGCCCCTCAGAGTAAGGGGCAATTAGGGATGGGCGACAATTGCCAGCGATGCCCACAAGCCAGGAAAGGATAAAAATTGGTCCCGCGTCCTGGCATCTCCCTCGGGAGCCGCAGCCCCACAATTTGAGCCGTGGAATCTCACGGGAATTCCGCACCCCCCCGTGCCTTTCCATTTGGCGTGGAGGGAGAGGTTTCCTGTATGGCCTGCTGATGTACACCCTCCACCTCCAAGACACGCCAGGGTGCTCTTGTTCTACAATCTGGTGGTGTGGGAGGTCCCCAGAGGAGGGGGCTCTATTGGAGAGAGCCCTCCCTTTCTCCATCGGGGAGGGCGTTGCATGTAGCAACGCCCTGCGGTAGGAGGTTAAGGTATCCGTGGACTCCCAGGCCGCACGTGTTTTCTCACAGGGGAGCCCGTGTTCCATATTCATGTAGATTTAGATATTTGAAGGGGCTGCTCCTCAATTTTCGGTTGCACTTCAGCCCCACGCTCCTGATCTTTGGTCACCCCGTTGTGGAGAGGGGCAGGCGAGGACCTCCTCATAAGCCTGCCTCTGGGCCTGGTGAAGGTGGCCATCAACAGCTCCAGGCAGCGGGCGGTCGAGGGGATCATCTGGCCAGACTGTCTGTCCCTCTACGTTGGCTATGTTCACGGCTGGGTGGCCCTGGAGAGGGAGCACGCGGTGTCCGCTGGCACACTTGAGGCCTTCCACAACCGGTAGGGGTTAGGGTGCATCGTCACTCCTGGGAATGATATTTTGGTTTAGTTAGCTAAATATGGTGCTTTGTTTTAGTTAGTGCCCCCTCAGTGGCTGTTTACCACACCCTTCCCCCCCACCCCCACCTTTAATTTGTTTATTTTATTGATTTCTTATTTTGTTTATTTAAAAGAGAGTAGAAATAGAGGACAGCTGGGACACTGGCGGATTGGGAGGGCAGCTGAGAGACTGAACAAGTCAATAAACTCACTCAATAAAATAAACCTTGGTTTCAGCTTCACCAAATGGACTGGATCCTATTAAGGAGTGTACGTCAGGCAGCAAGGAAGGGAGAGAGTGATATGACTATACCTGAGAGTTCAAACTCTGAGATAGAAGCCAGAAGCTTTCAAATTGAACCCCACAATGATAAGATTAGTCAAATAGGAGGTATTAAAGAATTTGGATAAAATATTCAGCCAGCTTCCAGTAGAGTCTCAAGGTGACACAATCAAATTGCTAAAACTACATGAATCACTTTGTAAAGATAGACCAGGGTGAATTTCTTTAACTATGAATGATGTTGATGTGGGAAGTACTCTATCCATTAAACAAAACCCTCATAGACTCAACCCTGAGAAATTAGCTCAACTCAGAGAAGAAATCGCCTTCCTGTTGGATAATGATATAATTGAACAGAGTCAAAACAGTTGGAATTTACCCATTATACATCAGGTACAAAAACCTGACGTAACAAAGATTTTGCATTGAGTATCATAAAGTGAATGCCGCACGAGAACTGATTCTAATCCTATACCATGAATTGAAGGCTGTGTGGATAGAGTTGGAAAGTCGGTGTTTATCATCAAGATTGATTCATGAAAAAGCCATTGGCAAGTGCCACTAACAGGTCAGGCCAAGGAAATTCCTGCTTTTGTAACACCAGACATAGAAATATAGAAAATAGGAGTAAGTTATCCAGCCCTTCGAGCCTGCTCCGCCATTCAATATGATCATGGCTGATCCTCTATTTCAACACTGTACTCCTGCACTCCCCCTATACCCTTTGACACCTTTAGAGTCCAGAAATCTATGTATTTCCTTCTTAACTACATTCAGTGACTTGGCCTCCTCAGCCCTCTGTGATAGAGAATTCCACAGGTTCACCACCTTCTGAGTGAAGAAGTTTCTCCTCATCTCAGTCCTAAATAGCCTACCCCGTATCCTGAGACTGTGACCCCTTGTTCTAGACCCCCCCAGCCAGAGGAGACATCATCCCTGCATCCAGTTTGTCCATCCCTGTCAGAATTTTATACATTTCGATGAGATCTCCTCTCATTCTTCTAAACTCCGGGGAATACAGGCCCAGTCAACCCAATCTCTCCTCATTCGACAATCCTGCCATCCCAGGAATCAGCCTGGTGAACACTCGCTGCACTCTGTATGAAAGTAAAGTGATGCCATTCAGAATTAAAAGCTCACCAGCTACTTTTCAAAGGTGGATTAATCAAGTTCTTCATGGGCTATCGAACTACATGTCAAGGTCAATGATTTATTGGTCAACCAAGACACTTAGAAAGACCACGTGAAACACCTCAGTAAATTAATCGAGAGGCTACGAGAAAGCTGACTTCGAGGGAAATTTGGAGAAAAAGGAACTTGCCAAGGCCAAGGTGACTTATTTGGAACATGTCGTGGGGTAAGGGCAGGATTTGCCAGGAAAAGCTAAAGTTTAAGCGATTATGGACGTTGAAATCAAACAAGGGAGACCGCGGTTCTTCAGAATGTGAGTGTTTTACAGGAGGTTTGCCCTGAATTTCAGCACAGTCGCCACTCCATTTTCACACTTATTGAAGAAAACAGTCAAATATGACTGGATGGAGCCTTGTCAGGCCACCTTGGAGTTGTCTTAATCAATGAGCCTGTGCTAGCTGCTCCAAATATACTTTTGTATCACTCACTCGTTCCCTGGCTAGACCAACATTTATTGCCCATCCCCAATTGCCCTTGGAGAAGGTGGTGGTGAGCCATCTTCTTCAACCGCTGCGGTCCCTGTGGTATAGGTATAGTGGTATAACACCCACACAGCGCTGTTAGGAAGGGAGCTCCAGGATTTTGAGCCAGCGACAGTGAAGAAGCGGCGATATATTTCTAAGTGTCGACAAACCATTCAAGAAAGCAATTGATGCCAGCGATGTGAGCGTGGGAGCCTTGTTGTTACAAAATCTGATGCTAACATAGAGCATCCAGCTCGTTATTTTTTGAGAAACATTAATGCTTGTCGATGAAAGTGCTTCACCGTTGAAAAGGGAGCATCAAGCCTTGCGTTGGCTCGACAACAATTTGAGATACACACTTACAGAAATCCCAGAGAGACTGTGATTGACACGGGCCGTAATCCACTGGTCTTTTTGGACTAAAAATCTTCATTTGTCTCGCTGGAAATTGATGATTTTCTTCAAAAAATGCTCATGTTACAGGAAGGAGCAATATAATTGCAGACGCATTATCCTGAGTTCGTCTATTTATTTATACCTCCAATAATTGCATATAAAGGAGGCTTATAAACTTCATTCGTTTTGGACATAGGGCCGAATTTTCCTAGCAGGCGCGAGCGGACAATGCGGCGCAATCGGTTCCACCACGGAGGGAAGGCAGGTCGCGATTGTCCGCCCAGCCCGTTGACAGCGGGCCACGTTTCCCCCTCTCCCACATCGGTCGTCGGGAACCTCATTGTAATACACCAGCATATCATTATCAGGCCATCCCGCCAGGCTCTTGCACCCCCGCTGGATCATCCGTCCGCGTCGGCGGGAAAGCACGCTGACGTGTTTCACCACAGCACAGAGGTGACGTGCACTTGGCGGCTGCACTTTGGGTAAACTGGAGGTGAGTGAACAGCAACGTCCTGCAGAGCTCGCTGGGGTCGCCTGTTGCTTTCCAGGCTTCAGGGGCGCAGGGGGGATCGGTGGTATGTGCTGCCCTGCCTCGGAGGCGACTTTTATGGGTGAGGGGAAGCAGGGGGCAAGTGCAGCCTTGCCATTGAGGTGACTGGTGGCTGGGGTGGGGTGGTGGTTAAGGGCAGCCCTGCCTCTGAGGCAACTGGTGGTGTTGGTGCGGGTGCTGTGGGGGGTGAGGTATGGACAGCCCTGCCATTGACTGTAGTGCACAAGAATTCGGGCTGGGGGGAGTAGGGTGGGTGAGGGAAGTGTCCACGAATTCAGGAAACCTGCAAAAAGTGACCATTCCTCCGAAACTCAGGCAGTTCAGGCACAGCCACATTGATATGATTGGAGTCGGGCTCCTAGCTTATCTGCCCACTCAAGCAACGCAGAGGCATCAAAGAGCCACCAGGTTCACCAAGGAGAGAGCGACTGAGGCTCCCGGCTGCTCAGCGAGATGGGCAGCAGCCTCAGGAAGAAGGGGCAGCTGGGGCTCTTACACACGCCACCCAAGAGCCACAGCGAGCTGGCGCTGGGCAGTGCCTAGCGACACCCAGTCTATCGACGCCACCTTTCAATCCTGCAGATGACCGAGAACCAGTGCCGACCAGGACTGCGCATGTCTAGGGACCTGGTGCCTCACATCTGCCACTTACTGCAGGACTTGGTGCCAAGGGGACATGGAGGGCATCCACTGCCATTGGCTGTGAGAGTGACCGCGGTGCTCAATTTCTCTGCCAGTGGCTCCTTTCAGCGCTCCACAGGTGACCTCTGTAGGATTTCACAATCTGCCACCCACAAATGCATCCATGAGGTCACGGATGCCATCTTCTCGAGGGCACACAACTTTGTGCATTTTGCCCGGGACCAGGATAGCCAGGATGCCAGAGTGATGGGATCCACCCAGATCTCGGGTTTCCCGCTGGTGCAGGATGCGATCAACTGCACTCATGTGGCGCTCAGATCTCCGTCACAACACACGGTGACTACATCAACCGCAAGGTTGTGCATGTGCAGCTGGTATGCGACCACCAGAAACACATCCTGCAGGTGTGCGCTCGGTTTCCAGGGAGTGTGCATGATGCCTACATCCTCAGTCGGTCACTGATCCCTGGAGTCTTCCAGGATCCACTGAGGCTGCAGGGATGCTCCTCGGGGACAAGGGCTCCCCGCAGAGTCCGTGTCTGATGATGCCGAGCGGCAGCCTCAGACTGCAGCAGAGCGACGGTATAATGAGGCTCATGCTGCAGCTCGCAACTTGCTGGAGGTAACCATCGGGATGCTGAAGATGAGGCTCCGGTGCCTGGACCAGTCTAGTGGAGCGCTGCAATACAGTCCACAGAGGGTGTCACACATCATCATCGTTTGCTGTGCCCTTTACAACCTGGCGCTGCAACAGGGAGAGGAGCTGGCTGAGGAGGAGCTGGAGGAGCTGCAGATCTCCTCCGATGAGGAGGACGCCGAAGGGGATGAGGCTGAGGAGGTCCTCGGAGGCAACAATGATGGGGATGAGGACCTTGCACAGGCTAGACGAGGCAGGCACACTCGGGAGGCCCAGATTTGTGGAGGATGATGACGAGATGCAGTGAGGTGACCCCATAGTTCCTCACATTGCATCTGTGAATGTTTGACTCCAGTCTGGCTTATGGCAGCACGAATACCCTCTTTGATAATGCTCCTGTCATGGAGACGCAGTGGAGGCCCTAATAGTCGCTTGATTGCAGGAGGATGATGACAACATGAAGTGAGGACACTCCATAGATCTTCACAAAGCCTCTGAGAATGTCTGACTCCTGTCTGGCCGAGGGCAGCTCACTTGCACTCTGTGATCAGGGCCATATCTTAGAGACACAGCCATGAAACTTTAGAACCATCTGATGCTTTGTTTGCCTTTAGCACCTGAGCCCTTCAGGATCACATGTGCTGATGAGATGGGGGCCAGCCCCACCTTAAAGGTGCTGAGAGCACACAGAGAGAATGATGGAACTCTGTGACACCTGCCAACTACATTCTGGCAGCAATGACAAGCACCATCGAGGTGCAGGCATCAGTAATGGGTCCAGGGAGTGTGAGGCCGGACCATCACTTTGGTCTGAAGGCTGCACAAAGCACAGGGAAGAGGCCCTGGACTGAGACACCTGCCTTTATCTTGTGCAGAAAGGTTTCACATCTGAGTGACACAAACACTGCTCATCAGAACAAGGAGCCATAGACAGGGTCCTCAAGTGATTAACACCCATGCCCAGGCTGTGCAACTAATTCTCCTCAGCCATCCTAACCCTGCTGCTACGTCTTGGTGCTCCCTGGACATCCACAGCGGAGGTGGAGGCAGCCTCATGACTGCTACGCCCTGTCTGTGATGACTTTGGAAGGCAGAGACTTGGTGGGCCCCGGCCTGCTTTCAGGGTCCTGCTGAGTATCAGTGGCCCCCTCGGCCTGTGAAGCTGGAGCTACGGAGGTCACAGGAAGAGGGGATTCGGATGGGCCGGACACTCCCAGAGTCACCTGGGTGGATGGCCCCGGGATGTGCACCTGCTGATCCTCTTCCCTATGGGTGCCTGAGGGCCTCAGGCTGACTCCTTGAGGAGAAGGGGTAGCTGGAGTGAGATCGAGCTACCCGGCACCCCTCTCGCATACGCACTGTTGGAGGCCAATTCTGGTGTCAGTGATGGAGTTCAGCCCACGCAGCAGTGCAGGAGCAACATCCTGGACCAAGGTCTCCATGGCGGCCACTATCCTACCAGTGTTGACCTCAGTGCGTTGCCATGCCGGCGCTATCACCTCAGCCTGAAGGCGGACAGACGCCTCCATCATGCCTTGCAATCTGAGGAGTGCAGCGGACATCCCTTCCTGATGTTCCCGAGCTGCCTTTGCAGCTCCAGCAACTGTGACATGACCGAGTCCAGAGGCTCATCATCTGACTCGGACTCAGCAAAGTTCTGGCCTCCAGCAGTCCTCTGAGTGCCGGACGTCTGGGAAGTCCCTGCCTCCACCTGCTGTGGATCAGACAGTGCGATGT
This sequence comes from Cetorhinus maximus, assembly GCF_964194155.1. Lineage (NCBI taxonomy): Eukaryota > Metazoa > Chordata > Chondrichthyes > Lamniformes > Cetorhinidae > Cetorhinus > Cetorhinus maximus. Next base: position 7,902,737 of record NC_135906.1, read on the forward strand.
GCTCACCAGATTGTGATCCTGAGGCTACTCTAAAGCTAGGTCCCACCGAGGTGTGTGTCTCTGCGCTGGTGGAGGGTGTGGGTGAGCGCTAGGACCGGGACTTAAAGGAGGTTACCTCCAGATTCCTCTTCAGAGGTTTCTTCGGGGCTTGATTGGAGGCCCTGGGTCATGGACTCTGTCGGCTGTTTCCCAGATGTGCCTGTGAAAGCAAGGGGAGATAATTAGTGCATAGCAGTGGCCTGTGAAACAGGACACATCACTCACAGCATGGTTATCTGATGGATGTTGCACTGCTGGATCCTCACTTGGTAGAGCAGCGCCGACCTCATCGTCAGCACAGGACCGGTCCAGATCCTCACCGGCCAGCTGGATGGCTCTGTTTTCGAAGTCTGTGAGGACCTTTATTCCGGACATTCCTCCACCAGTCAGCGACCTCTCCCTCTTGTGTGCCAGCTTGTCCTGCATGAATACAGATGGAGAGAGTGTATCAGGGCGCCTGCCTGGCCAGATGATAAGTACGCCTGGCCTGTGTGGGTGGTGAGTGGTCCCATGGACGGGATGAGGACAATGACAGTGAGTGTGAGAGAGTGAATAGTGATGCCCCTTGAACTGGCAGCGAGTGAGGGCCCTGTGGGTGTGTGATGGGTTTGTGAGTGTGAGAGTTGGGAGTGATGAGAAGAGTGACTTACCCTGGTGGAACGGAGGAGATCATTCATCCTCTTACAGCACTGGGTGGCTGTCCTCTTCCTAAGGGCACTGGCACTGACCACCGCCTCCAAAGCCAGAGAGGTCATGTTGCTGCCCATCCTGCGGCCAGAGCCGGGGTACAGGACATCCCCACCGGCCTCCACGGCATCCAAAAGTCGCTCGAGGGGCACGTCATTAAACCTGGGGGCTGCAGTTTTCTTCAGTTTCAGGGCCCAGTCTCCTGGGCAGCAGTGGTGAGCTGGAAGCAATGAGCACTGTGCTTGCGCCTGGACTTTAACAATGGCGCCAGGCATGATGCAGCGGCGGGGTGATGGTGTGGCGGGTGAATGAGTGCCCGCCCGCCATGGAAGGGGCGTGTTTCCTGGGAGTGCATAAATAATGAGGCGGGTTCGGGACGACACGGTGTGAAAACCCACCACTGTGGCCGGCGGGTAAAGTGTCGTTTTACCCACTCGCTACCGCACTTAGTGCAAGTTTGGGGAAATTCCGCCCGTAATTCTCCATTTGTTTAAATGCTATCATCATTGTATCAAACACCTGGGATCGCAAGATATCAAACAGTTAAGTTTTGATTTGACTATGAGGAAGGGATAACCGAGTGTATTGTATGTAATAAGGTAGTTGCTAAAGTGCGTACAATGTAAAATGTGTAGTATTGTAAAGACTGGTGAAAAAAAATCTTTACTTCAGTAAGGTTTTTTTTCTTTTAAGTGGTGACAAGTGATGACTCATGTACTTTTGGGAGAAAAAGTATTATATTTTATGTGGAGTAGTGACCCCTTTAAGAACTAGGTGCTGAGCTCTGATGGAAAAAAAGGCTGAATTCCTGTGAATGATCATGTGACCAGGCTGCCTCAGACTTGAACAATAGAGAAACAAAGGTCAACAAGTTAATTATAGGAATGATTAGGTTCCTAGGAGCAGTTCTTTATTTGAGCAGTTTAGTTTGGAGTGTTTAGAACAAGCTGCCATGAAGGAAACATCTCCAGCAGAATTCGGTTGAATATTCTGAGTGTTGGCTAAAAGAGTTAAAACTCTTGTTAACTGGTCAATGGTACCCTCTATCAATATCCTGGGGGGGTGAGGGGGCATAGTTACCATTGACCAGAAACTGAACTGGACTAGACATATAAATACTATGGTCAGAGGCTAGGAAACTCCAGGGCAATTAGGGATGGACAATAAATGCTGGCCTAGCTAGCGACGCCCACATCCCATGAATGAATTTTTAAAATCCTGCAGTGAGTAATTCACCTTCTGACTCCCCAAAGCCTGTGCACCATCTACGAGGCACATGTCAGGGGTGTGTTGGAATATCTCCACTTGCCTGGATAAGTGCAGCTCTAACAACTCCAAGAAGCTTGACACCACCCAGGACAAAGCAGCCCATTTGATTGACACGACATCCACAAAGATCTATTCACTCCATCACTAATGCACAGTGACAGCAGTGTGTACCATCTAAAGATGCAGTGCAGAAACCCACCAAGCCTCCTCAGACAACACCTTCCAAACCCACAACCACTACCTGCTAAAAGAACAAGGGCAGCAGACGCATGGGGAACACCACCACCTGGAAGATCCCCTCCAAGCTACTCACCATCCTGACTTGGAAATATATCGCCGTTCCTTCACCGTCACTAGGTCAAGATCCTGGAACTCCCTCCCTAACAGTACTGTGGGTGTGCCTACACCACATGGACTGCAGTGATTCAAGAAGGCAGCTCACCACCACCTTCTCAAGGGCAGTTAGGGATAGGCTCTAAATGCTGGCCTAGCCAGCGATGCCGACATCCCATGAATGAATAAAAAGAATAACTGAAGGACTCTCATAACAGTGAGTTGAATTTCTGTTAAAGCCAAGCTTAGGAGCAAGAGAGAGAGACTGAAAGATAAAAAAATTTCATAGTTAAATAATATTAGAACCAGGAGAGTTCTGACCTGAAGTGGCTATGATTAAGATGCCAATGTTGAATAGAGAGATTGGAACCTTTGAATGGTTGGAGAAGATTTGAAGGGACAAGTTTGCTGGAAATAAATGGAACACCAAGAAAATTCAGCCCTTATACAGATCACTGACACAACACCCAGACCAAATGGTTAATCTTCCAATTTTATAAAGTCTCTGACTTGTTTGGCGTTGTAAGTCTAATAGGTGAAGAAGGAAAATGGAGTTAAGAAAATTAATTAGAGCATAAGTAATTGTGTTCATTGTACTTTTATTATCTTTAACATAATTGACTATTTAAAATAGAGTGCAATTATTACAGTTAATCTTCTTTGATTTTTGCGTAGTTAATTTCTTTTGTTTAAAACATGAACAATATGGTTTCATTCTTTCAGTAAATACCTGGGTTTTTGGGTTCTTAAATGAAAATTAAAAGTTACTGGTCTCTACTGGAGTCATAACATTTTGATGAATTATTGATTATTCTGAGATTGTGATGAGCTGGTGATTTTTCTAGGACTGTGATGAATCGTTGGTCAATCTGGGATTGTGGTGACCTGTTGATTACATTGGGAATGAGATGAATTGTGCATTTTCTGGGATTGTGATGAATTGTGGATGATTACGACATTCTGATGTATTTTGTATTACTTTGGAATTGGGAGGAAATGTTGATTATTCTTGGATTGTGAAGAATATTTGATTAATTTCTGTGAATTATTCTGGGATTGTGTTGAATATTTGATCATTCTGAGATCAAGGTAAATTGCTGATGAATTCTGTATTATTCTGGGATTGTGATGAATTGTTGAATATTCTTGGTTTGTGATGAATGTCAATTTTTCTGGGTTTCTGATGAATTGTTTACGATTCTGGATTTATGATGAATTAAGGTTGATTTTGGGATTGTGACGATTGCTGAGCTTTCTGGGATTGTGACAAATAATTGATTCTCCTGGGATTGTGATGAATTGTGGATTATGCTGAGATTGTGACAAATTTTGATGATTCTGGGATTAAAATTTTATTAATCTGAAATTGTGGTGAACTCCTGATTATTCTCGGATTGCAATGAATTATCGATCATTCTGCCATTCTGGGGAATTGCTTATAATTCCGGGATTGTGAAGAAATGCGGATTATTCCGGGTATGTTTTGAATTATTGAATATTCGGGGTTTGTGATGAATTGTCAACTATTCTGTGATCGTGATGAATTGTTGAGCATTCTGGGATTCTGATGCACTGTTTATGACTTGGGGTTGAGATAAATTGTGGATTATTCCGGAATTGTGAATAATTGTTGATAATTCTGGGATTGTGGTGAATTATTTATGAATCTGGGATTGTGATTAATTTGTTACGATCCAGTTAGGGACCTTTAACATTTAAAGAGACAAAAATCCAGTAATTAACTGACACAGCTATGCCACAAGATTTCCTGTTTTTTAAACAAAACCAACTATATTGTATGTACGCCACAACCCACCAGAATTATTCTCCTCATTGTTTCAGCTATCCTATGTGATAAGATTCCCTAGAAATCTTTCCATTAGGTTTTCAGCTACACAACCCTCCATATTTTCCTTTACAGACCTCATGACTGAGAATGCCTTAGCTTCTTGATTGGGTTGCTGGAAGATACCCAACTGCCTTCCCACAGCTCTCCAAGCTAACTCCGCTGACTGTTTTCTGCCACAAGGCTCTGTGAGGACCACTGTAGATTTCTTCCACCATCTGCAAGCTAGAGCAAAGCTTCCAGCTTCCCTTCCCTCATGAAATCCAACCTGACATAGAGCCCCACCAGCACACCATGCAGTGAGTGATAAAGTTAGTATTTTCTCTGCTTAAGATGTAGGCCTGACTAACCTTAATTTTCTCTGGCTCTCCCAACTCAGTGAGTTGCGGCCTGACCCAGGACCAAATCTGCAACTGCCTCTATCTGTTCCCCAAACTGAACTGCTTGCTTCTGTCAACAAAGGCACACAGATAAATTAACCTTCTACCCCTACAACCCGTCTCTATGAAATGTGGCATGCTTTAGGATGGTCTCAAACAGAAATGTAAATGAATTAGTTTATCTTCAACACGACTCTTTAATTCTGTAACCCATGTGAATGACTTCCATCTCCAGTGGAGTTTTATGACTCTTTCTCCCTAGCTCTATTACAAGCTTAGATTTGGGTCATTCATCGTTCAAGTTTTTTCACTATCAGTGCTGATCTTGCAAGACAAACACAGACTATATTTTCCGTGTAACAAACATAGACTTGTTTGAAATAAAAACAGAAAATGCTGGGAAAACTCAGCAAGTCTGGCAGCGTCTGTGAAAAGAGGAACAGAGTTAGCATTTTGAATTCGTATAACTCTTTTTTCCTCCTTGGCCTTGAGCTGACCTCTAGGTTGACCCAAACGGGTGACAGTAGCCTCACAAAAGACAGACAAAGTTGTGACAATGCAACTGAGCCACTTGAAGCAGTCAAGCAGAAGAATTTAATTCTCCCCCACACCTGCCCCCCACCCCACTTTTTCAATTTTTAGCACCCAGGTAACAGGTGGGAGCTCTAATTTAGCCTGAGGCTTCAGGCCTAGTTGTCGGCCTTTTCTCAGCTGCAAACCACCTGGTTAAAGTTAAACCTGTGAAGCAGGGCATTGTTTCAGTGGCGGAACAGGGAAGGGAGTTTGAATCTGTGGATTAGTTATACTTTGGATCCAGTACAAAACCCAGCCAAGCAGAGAAGGTACAATGCATCATTTCAGTCATTTACATTGTGTGTGGAAGGTCCCCATCCAAGCGTATCATTCTCCTGGCAAAGATTCGACCTGTCATTCATCTTTTTTCTGGTGATTTAATCATGGCTGTCCTGAACCTCCTGGTTATAGATCCAATCATTGATTTAAGGTTGCTGGTTGCGCATTTCCGATCCCCAATGGCAGCAGAGACGCTGCAGAGTTTCACTCTGTGTGATTCGGTGTCCTTCGGGAAGAAAGTGACCATTTTGCCTTAGAGGTAGCACTGTCCATGAATGTCTTCCTCTAACAAAACACCGGCAAAAGCATATTTTGAGGACCCATTCCGTGCCACTCTAGGATTTAAGCAGAACGTGGTGGCAAATGGGGATGTGATAATGCTGTGATTGAAAGCTTTGAATGCTTGGGAAAGAAAATATAAGATATGTAGAGATGGGTTCGGGCCTGTCATTTGTACTTGGGGGAACAGGTGGGGTTCTACTTGGTTCCCTCTCAATAGACAACCAACAAAGTAAGTAGTCAAGGTAGGCTATTGTATCTACATAATGAGAATTAACTGCACACTTCCTGTGCTTACAGGTAGCTCATGCCTGGATGTCAGTCCCAGGGAGTTAGAATTAAGATATATGGTGTGCATACTTGCCATTGAATGCACTTGCTCATGTTGGATACTACTCAGTTTAGTTCAATCTGTTTTCCTAGTTAGCAGGTACATTTTATTAATTCAACTTTTCCCTTTTCTAACTGCCCGTCGCCCGTTCTTTTTTCAGTTCCAATTCCTTTCTCTTTAACGTTATCACTGGCTCCATCCCCTAGGATGGCCACGGTCCGAATGGATGTGGGGCCCCTGAGCCCCCTTTTGTCCCAGCCAATCCCCCCCTCTGCCCCTAACAGGCCACCTCTTCCTGTGAGCCAAAGGTCCAACTTTTCAATGTTTCACCACAACGAGCTGGGGGAAGAGTGCCAGAAGGCCACGTGTGTAGATTGAAGAGAGGTGCCACTGGGAGCTGAGGCGTTACTCAGACTGTGTCGCTGTGGTCAGAGGGACCTCACTAAGATTAAGCCTCCGTCACCTGCTCAACACATTTGCCGATGCCAATTCTTTGCATTTGATTAAGCTGCCAGCGCCAAAGCTTTGGCAAGCTTGTGTTTGGCCAAGTCACATAGATTGACCCAGATGTAAGTACAGGGCGGAGATGACTATTACCTCCCTGCGCTACCAATAGACTTTTATCCATTTAAACAGGTTAATGCCTGTGTTAAAACGGCAAATACCAGCAACAGTCACTTCTAAGCTGATGTTAATCTTCAGATTTTGAGTCTTATCTGACTGACCAAAGATGGGGCTACCAACTGTGATCAAATGTATTCTTGGAGGTTTCATCACATGACTTGCCCCCACGCTCCAGCCATTATTCGGTCAACACATCCATCCTTGTGCCTTCCAACGCCAGTTGGGAAGCAAAAGGACTCATTACCAAATCGGATGATGCTCGACTGTCAACCAAACAGCCTTTTTTTCCTCCCATTTTTAATATTTTTACATCTGGTAAAGAGAAATATTCAATGAAAATGGCAAAAAAAACAATTTTTTTGAATATCCCGATGATTTTTTTCTCCAGAGCTGCACACAGCAGTGTCCTGGGGATTGATTTTCAATTGCTGGAGACTCCAGGCCAATCCTGGAGGGTTGGCAACCCTCTCTGAAGACAGGTTATACTCTGTCAAAGGCCAAGGTTTTTGGAAGTGCAGGAAATTCAGAAACTAAAATTAAAATAAATACAAGAATGAAGGCGGACTGAAGGAAGGGAGGGCAGGATGGCTGAAGTGTTTAATTCCCAGTTTTCTAACTGGGCATCACGTGTACTTTAGTTTAACAGAGTAAGTGTTGGATTTGCTATGGGGCTAGGTAACTGTGCAGGTTCTGACTTATTACTTATACCTCAGGTCAATTGAGTTCGCTACATCGAATGTCGAATGCGCTAGTTAAATAGATGGATGTACGACAAAATTTTGCAGGTTTTGGTCAAAGAATTCAAACGCGGTGCAGTTCCGAACACGCTTTCACAGATTTATCTGATCTTAATTGAATTCTGATGTTTCTTCCCTGCACCCAATTTTATATTCTTTTCCCATTCTTTCTATGTAACAATTCATACTATCTTTAAACACCGAGTTAACTATGTTTGTCTTTCTAGCTACAGATCAATGAATCATTTTACTTGGCCCAGACTTTTAGCTTTGGTCATTCTCAGGCAGGTGCTTAACCCTTCCAATGAATGACAGAGAGGGGTGTCCTGTCTGTCCTATGTCTGTGCAGAACCCTTTATTTGCAACAACGACATGCATTTGTATAATGCCTTTAAAATGGTAAAACATCTCTTTTATGTCTTGGGTAATTGAGTTCGTCGGCCAACTGAACTCTAACCGCACACCTTCCTATGTTCTCCTCAATTTCTGCTTGCAATCAATAACAGGGAGAGGCTGATGTAAGAATAAACAGTGGTGGTTTATTGAGACATAGGGCTGAGCACCAGATCATACGTGCTCACTCAGAAACCTCCAGAATTAGACTTACAGTTCCCAGTTTCCCCCGCTGTACAGTGATTGGTCAGTGCTGTCACATGATCGGTACACTTGCATTCTCTTAATGGGACAGGGTACCTCACTTTACCACAATCTCCAATTTCTTCACGGGAGTATTATCAACGTCATTGGCTACTGAGCCACCAAAGAAGACAGGTGACCAAAGGTTGGCCAAAGATGTAGTTTTTAAGGAGCATCTTAAAGGAGAAAAGAGGGTTGGAGAGATGAAGAGGTATAGGGAGGAAACACCAAAGCTTAGGGCCTCAGTGACTGAAGACTAGTCACTGGACTAGTAATCCAGAGGCCCAGGCTAATGGTCTAGGGGACATGGGTTCAAATCCCACCTCAGGAGCTCATGGGATTTAAATTCAATGAATAAATCTGGAATATAAAGCCAGTCTCAGTCATGGTGACCATGAAACTATCGTCGATTGTCATAAAAACCCATCTGCTTCACTAATGCCCCTTTAGGGGAGGAAATCTGCCGCCCTTACCCGGTCTGACCTACAAGTGACTCCAGGCCCACAGCCACGCGGCTGACTCTTAACTGCCCCTCCGAAATGGCCGAGCGAGCCACTCAGTTCAAGGGCAATTAGGGGTGGGCAGCGAATGCCGGCCTTGCCGACCACACCCACGCCCCCGTGAGGGGATAAAGGAGGAAAGGACGCATCCACCAACAGTGGAGGATAGAAAACCAGCGATACAAAGTCAGCTAGAATTGGAGGAGCAAGGGGGTCTCGAGGGGGGGGTTTTTAGGCCTGGAGGAAGTTATAGGGATGGGCAAGGCCATGGAAGAATTTGAAGGCAGGGATGCGAATATTAAATTTGAGACGTTGCTGGACTGGAAGCCAATGTCTTCGAGCGATTTATTTCCTATTAGCACTCCTCAATAAACAGGCAGTTAAAACGTTAGAACTGCTGTATGCATCCAGGCATCCTAAAATATTACACTTTAAGAATTATGCTTCCCTGTTTAACAAACAAAGCCTAACAGGCAATACTGTGGTATTAAAAAACCTTTAGCGGTCTTACATGAGCACACTTCCAGTCACTCCTGCTTAATCCATTCCTTGCACAGCGCTAACTCATCCTGATGTTTGAAGGCTCTTTACTCCTGTAATATTAGTGTTTGTTTCAGCATCGCAGTGCGTGAGCTAAAGACTTTTCTCACAAAGCGGTCACTTAAAGGAGAGCGGGCTTCCCCTTGAGCTGCCACATCCTAAGGGCCTCGGGGTCCTGACGTGAGGGTCCCGAGCCCGCACTTGCTGGCAGCAGGACTGACTCGGCCTTTTCACCTCGGGCGGCCTCCCAGTTAAGGATGGAGGGTGAGCTCCCGACGCTATCGGCCCAGTCAGAGGGCCCATCAGCCTCAGAGAGAGGTGGACGCTGCTGAGGCAGGCGAGGAATCTCAGGATGCCTTCAGGTAAGTAAGTTTTTTTTTAAAAAAATGACGAATTCAGCGGGGCAGAGTTGGAGTTGGGGGATTGATTAGGACTGCCTTGCTTGACCACATCTCCCTCTTTGAGCCCTGGAGCCCTCCTTCCACCCCCCACCGCCCCCCAGCTCCGATGGCCCCCAATTGCTGCCTCTATTAAGCTGGCAGCTCCCCATGAGACAAAGGGTCGTCCTTTTTTAACATGAGAAACAATCACCCGCCTTCTTGGGGCTGGTAGTCCAATCTGCCCCTCAGTCCATTGTTAATTCCAATAGCTGTATGTTGAGGAAGAATAGGGCTGAAGCTAACCTGTACCTTAAAACAGGTTTATATCCAAGACAGCCAAGCAAGGTTACATATTCTCCCAGCTCCTCAAAGACACTCGAGAGTGAATGGGTTTATACGCTCTTGCAATGACTCCTTTATCCTACCCCACTTGGGGACAGCGGTACTTAATTATCAACTTAATGTATGTATTCTCTTGCAGCACAATTTCAACATCACTGGGAGAGGGTCTGCATCAGGGAGCTACCCTGACACAGCTCCCCGCTTTATTACTGGCCTCCACCCACCCACCCCCCCCTACCCAACTCTATTCTCACCATCTGACAGCTGTTAAAAGTCTGCCCTAAAGATAGGCATCAGGAATGTCCCAGCAGATTCTCCCAGTTGGCTCCTGTACCAGAGTTGGCACTGATCAGGAAAACCCTAGTGGAATGATGACAGTGACACCAAATTGCATCACTATTAATATCCGATCAGCAGAGGGATATTACCCAATTGTTCAGCGGAGTTTGGAGGCTGAGTGCTGAGGCAATAAATGTGTTGCAGTGATCTGAAGGCTAGGTAACTGGACATGGTACCATAGCAATTGTTACTGAGTTAGTAGTCCAGAGAACATAGATTCACATTCTATCATGCCATAATGGATTCTGAACTCTGTTTAAACAAAAATTCTGGACATTAAAAAAAAGCTGGGATCAGTAAAAGTGATCGTGAATCTAGTGGGATTGGTGTAAAAACCCAAATGATTTGTTGTTGTAGTTTAGACCAGTGTCACCCAACAGGAATCAGTGAATATTACTGAAGAGAGAGAAATATTGTTGAATCTTTTTTGTCTTGCACTCATCAGGACAAATGCAAGAATGCCAAATTTCAAACAATCTCAACAATTTGCACCACAGGAGCGAAAGGTGCTGATTGGTTGGTAAGTCGACCCTGATTGGCCAAGGCCATGGAGACAACAATGAGGAACTATAGGGTCCCCGTGCTGCAAAACAGGCACAAGGCTTGAACATATTCCTTTTGTCTACAGAGAGCGGGTGTATGAATGCATGTCACTTCCAACAGGTGTAAATGAGCCATGTTATAAGGTTAACCAATTGTTTTTTGAATCAGCACCCCTTTCCTCCTGTATTATAAATTGTCGCGATCCCTTGAAATTTGGTATTCTTGCATTTGTCCCGATGAGTGCAAGACGGAAAACTTTGGCAACATGTCCCTCTTTCCAACAGAAATTCCTGACTAGCCATAGGTGTATATACGGCAACATTATTTTCACCGCAAGGAGGCGTTAGAGGGAAAAGGTCTCGTGGATACAAAGCTTAATTGTGCCTCACACTTAGAGATTTATTTAAATACCTGCCACCTCTGAATGACCGAGGGAATTAAAGCAGCCACAACATTCCAAATAAAACGCTCTGCCTTTCACCTCACAACTTTACCCACAAACACACAAGGAGGTTAAAGGTCAAATGCGACACTGCCTGAAAATGAGGATTGAGATGGTGGGCTCTGTTTTATTCGTTATGAACGCAACATGAGGCTGCAACAACAACCTGCATTTGTATAGCCCCTTTTAACTCAGGAAACCATTTCAACAATAAACAAAACTTGACACGGAGCCGAAGAAAGCTATATTAGAACGCATGGCTAACAGCTTGGTCAGTGAGGTAGGTTTTAAGGAGGACCTTAGAGGAGATGGCAAAGGAGGTGTGTAGGGAAGAGGCTGACATACTGGGCAACGCTTGGTGAAGGAAACCTGTCATTCTTGCTTGGTGTGGCCTATATATGGCTGGTAACTGCTGTCTGAACTGGCCTAGCAAGCCTCTCACTTCACTACAACGCTGCAGGAGCGCCTTGACCTCACGGGCTGCAACGGTTCGAGCAGGAGGTTCACCACGCCCTGCTTGGGGCACCTAGAGTTGGATAATGCCTGGCTTGCCAATGACGCCTTGCCTCCTGGGAATTAACGAAACATCCAACCTCAAAACTAGATCTTCAAGGGGATCAGCCCTGGGGAGATGACCTAGAATAAACGAGGGGTCTTCTTGGTAAACACGACAATATTCCTTCGCAATCAGGCCGAGGGAATTATCAGCTCTTCGCCACTGGTGTCGCACTCATGGATCTGGTGGTTTTAATGACACCAAGATGCTGTCTCCCAGAGATTAGGCCACTGTATGAGCCAAAGGCGGAAGGGATATTAGATAAGACCGGAAGTTATGATTAGGTTTCTGCCAAGCTCGGTTGACAATAGGAGGAGGAAGTGTTGCCACTAAAATGATTTGGACCAGAACATCTTACGGTCAGCCTTGATTGAGAGGCAGCGAAGACGGTGGGAGGAGGACCAGCGAAGGAGAGCAACGATTAGGAGGAGCTATCACCGTTGACTGAGTAAGAAGCAGGTTGGCACAGACAGAGTTTGAGCTGAGGGGCAGACTGATAGGAAAATGTGCGCAGTGGGTTGGAGCCTCGATTCTAGCATCATGGGGACCCAGCGAGGGGAAAAAACAATCATGTCGGAGAGAAAATGTCCCAACTGTGAGGGAAGGGGAGGGGAACGCTCAGGACAGTGATAATCAAAGTTGGTTCAATATGTTGAGGCAGGCAATGCCAAGCCTGAGTGAACCGTTAAACCCCCCTTTCTGTGCCAGCTAAGTAAACAGATGCAGATCATCAGAAACATTGGAACTGATGCCTTAACCCACAAGTTCGGGTCACAGTGGCGGCTCTTTGGAATTTCTTGGCTTTCCATCTGCTCACTCCGTCATTTCAGCCAGTTTTTTGGAACGTCAGTTATGATACATGAGTCTTGTGCAATGGTGCTGATTTTATCTGTAAACCGTAAATCAGTCTCAGAAACCCTTCCACCCACATTGACACAACATAAAGTTTATTCCAGATGTTTAAAAACAGCAATAATTCTGGTAAACTTGGAGTACAGTGTGACATTAGTTCCCATCTAAGTATGTTTCATGACCAATATACGGGCTGTAATCAGTGTGTGGTGGCCTGGAGGAGGGTGCGTGAGGGAGGGTTAGATTGTGCAACTTAGAGGGGATAATGAGTTACTAACGCTAACTGCAGCAAAGACAACTGAGGCTCAGGCAGAAACCTCATAACGAGAAATAGTTCACAGGGGCGGATACCTCACAAGGACGGATACCTCACAAGGACGGATACCTCACAGGGACGGATACCTCACAGGGACGGATACCTCACAGGGACGGATACCTCACAGGGACGGATACCACACAGGGGCGGATACCTCACAGGGACGGGTACCTGACAGGGGCGGGTACCTGACAGGGGCGGGTACCTGACAGGGGCGGGTACCTGACAGGGGCGGGTACCTGACAGGGGCGGGTACCTGACAGGGGCAGGGACGGATTCCTCACAGGGACGGATTCCTGACAGGGACGGATTCCTGACGGGGGCGGGTGCCTCACAGGGACGGGTGCCTCACAGGGACGGGTGCCTCACGGGCGGGTACATCAACACCTCACAGTGAAAGATGACACAATGACAGACGCCTCACAGCGAGGGGTGCCTCACAATGACAGACGCCTCACAGCGAGAGGCACACTTCAAAGTATGACGCCATAGCTTGTACTGAAACTTAAAGAATGGCAGGAATGGCAGCTCAATATTCCTGGTTGCAGGATTTTCAAACAGGATAGAGGGGGGTAATTTAAAAGGATGTGGGATCGCAAGATTGGTTAAAGAAACAATCACAGCTGTAAGGAGGGGGGGAGGGGTGATGTTCTAATGGGATCATCTAATAAAGCCATTTGGGTTCAAGTGGGGAACAAAAAGGGTGGGTGTGTACTATAGACCCCCAAACATCCTGAGGGAGTTCGAAGAGTAAATATGTGGGCACCTTGCTGCCAAGTGCGGAACTGAGAGGGCACGGTGGGGGCATTTCAACCACCCTAATATGAACTGGGATCAATTTGGGGAAAGGTAGAGAGTGCGCTGAGCGTGCAGAATGCATTCCAGAGCAAGCCCATTAGGAGGAGGAGGCGTCCTGGGCTCAGGGAATGTTTCTCGGTGGCTGGAAGAGTTTTCAGTGGGGAGAGCATTTTAGAGATCCTAATCATGATTCAGTTCAATTTAGAGTAGGTAATGATAAGGATAAGGATATATCAAGAGTGTTAAAATGGGGAAAGACCTGTTTTACTGCGCTGAGATGTAATTTGGCCAAGAGTGAACTGGAAACAGCGACTTGAAGGCTAACCAGTGTCTGAGCAGTGGGAGGCATTCAAGGAAGAACTAAAGAGGGTGCAGAATAATTATGTTCTCACGAAAGAAAAAGGTGGGAGTCCCAAACCGAGAGGGTAGAATTTTGCTGTCGGTGAGCAGGGGGTGGGGCCCGCTCGCCGACGTGTAAAATGGCGCAGGATATTGTCGGGCGGAACCCCCGAAGTCACCGCCGTGCCCCATTTAAATTTTCAGGAAGGTGACGGTGCAGCAAAATCAGCTGCAGGTCCGCTGACCTGTCAATGGCCACTTAAGGCCATTGACAGGGTCATTTAACCAATTAAAGGACCTGCCCGTCCAACCTTAAGGTTGACTGGTCGGCCAGGAGCCCCGGTGGCAAATAGAGAAAACATGAAACCTCATCCAGCGGCGGGATGAGGTTTCATGCAGGGTTTTAAAAATTTTAATAAAGTTATTCTGTAAATTATGAACATGTCCCATCTCACATGAGGGGAACATGTTAGGGAATTTTTTTTTCTCTATTTTTAACACTTTTCAAAGTGTCAGTGATCTCCCTGAGGCTGCACTTAGCCTCAGGGAGGTGTGTGCTCTTTCATGCGATAGAGCACGCTCGCTTTTAGGGAATCCCCCGCCCGCCCGCACAGGGAGCACATAGCGCTTCCCACCGGACGTAAAATGGCCTTAATTGGCCCGCCCACATAAAATGGCGGCGCGGCCCGCTTCACTGGCGGGGATCAGCTCCCCACCCGCCGGAGATGAGGTCAGCCCCTCCCGCCCGACAGGCAGAAAATTCTGCCCAGGGTCTCCTGGATGTCGAAAAGAGCAGACACAGCGTGTAATGAAAGAGATTGTGTCTGTCAGATACCCAGAGCTCGATATAGCGGAAAGCCAAGACGGGGGCAGGGGTGGAATCAAAAGGAAATTAGAAAAACAGGAGGGAGGAATATTCAGCTCCCACCAGCTGCGGGAATCGTGGCTGAGACGTGGGCAGAGCGTTTGGCAGGTTGGATAGGCGCAGTTTCCTGCCGGCGGGCAATTCATTTGAAATTTGTCCTCCCAACTTGATGACGGGTTAAAGGCCGGTCAAGTTTCCCACTGATCTATGTTCCATTCACTTGCATCTCATGTTCACTAAATGGCCAACTCAACCAGAATCACGTTCCCCCTCCAAATTAAGCTTCCCGCCAGCGGATAACTAGCACAGGCTGTTTCCCGGCTGTATTTCAGTGGTGTGAACCTGGTGAGCTTCACTCCGTCAGCGACTTTGAGGTACGTTGGCGCTGCTTTCGCTGACCTTTAAGAGCGTTGCCGCGAGATTTCGGGGGACTTGCATCAAAAAGCTGCACCAGGGCTGGGCCCGGGTGGCAAGTCCAGCGGGGAGGGGGTAGACAGAGGCTGGACTTGCAGGGATGGTGGAGTGGGGGGTGGGGGTGAGTATGTAGAACACAGGAGGGCAGGGGCCAGACAGAGGAAGGCCGAATGGGAAAGGGAGGGATTGTGGAACATGGGGAGGAGAGACAGAGGCAGGACTAGGGGGTGGTCAACGAGCAGAGTGGAGTCGGGAAAGACTGTCCTGGGGCTAGAGTTATAAGACAGTCCAAGGAAGAGTCAGAGACTGTCCTGGGGCTGAGGCCTTGCTGTGGGGGGTCAAGGCGTGTAGATTGAAGAGACCATCCCGGGCCTGTGCAGGCCGTGATGGAGAGCTCTGTATGGTACGCATGTTTTGGTCCCAGCCTTGGGTGGGGGGAGGCCACTCTGGGCTATGACATTCGTGCACAAAATGGAGTGCAGGACGTGGTCAGTCACTTTAAGAATTTAGTCCAGTGGGGGTTAGAGGCATAGTACTGAGAGGCAGATAGCAAAGCTGGGCTCAGGGGACACATCTGCATCCTGTAAGGTGGGAGCTGAAAAGTCATGGGGGTGGGAGGGGTGCTATTGGATGATCTCGGCGGGGAGGGGGGTGCTGATGGGGGGTGAGTCCTGGAGAGTCAGTCAGGGTGTATGTGACCACTGGAAGGGGAAGGCCAGGCCAACAAAGGACATAAGGACATCAACATTAAAGGGTTCAAGGGGGAGGTCAGGAATATCAACTTAGAAAACGATGGGTTCAAGGATAACATGGGGAGGCTGGTGAGTGATGGGAGGAAGGGGGATTCGGAGGCGGTGTGGATGGAGGAGGATGGGATGGACTTGGTGGATAGGGAGAGGGTGGAAGCTGGTCCAAGTAAATACCAGAAGGAGTTGGGAATGCAGGCAGCAGGCGATGCTGCCGCCTTGAGAGTTTTGATCAGAATGAGGGAGGGAAGGACCCGTCACCGATTGGGCACAGCGCAGGGAAGACCATCACCCTGAGGAACAAGAGCCAGCGGGGGCCCCAGGAAGACCCAGATGCCAATGAGGAGGGTCTAAATCCGCAAAGACGTTTGGAGCGACCGAGGATCTACCGAAGGTGCTGCTCAAACATGGAGATGAGTGAAAGGCAGAGCCGCAGACACCTTCGCTTGTCTAGGGACGTGGTAGCTTATATTCGCCACGTTCTCCGGGAGGATCTCATGCCGCATGAACTTGGAGGGCATCCAGTGCCCACGGCTCTGAAGGTTACCACCAAACTGAATTTTTTTCCCAGCTGATCATCCCAGGGCTCCACTGGGGACATCTGTGGAATCTCACAATTGGCAACACGAATGCATAAGCGGGTGACAGGTGCCCTTTTTAATAAAGTTCACCATTACATGTAGTTCCGCGTGGATGAAGCAAGCCAGGCTGCCAGAGCTTGGTTTGGTGCAATCTCCGGCTTTCCAGGCAAGTGCAGGGGGCCATCACCGGCACACATGTGGCCTTAAGCACTCCCTTGCAGCAGCCTGTAAGATTCATTAATAGAAAAGGATTTCACTCTCTAAACACCCCACTAGTTTGTGATCACAGGAAGCAGATCCAGCAGGTTTGTGCTGGGCAACCAGGGAGCTCTCACCACTCGTACATTCTGAGTCACTCCCAGGTGCCAGAGATATTTAAGGGAGCTCAAGTTCAGGGTTGGCTCCTTGGTGGTAAGGGGTATCCCCTAAAGACATAACTAATGACACCCATTCATCGTTCACAGAGTGCATCTGAGGAGAGATACGATGCTGCACAATCAGCCCCAAGGTCCTTAATAGAGCAAACTATTGGCATCTTAAAGATTTGTTTCAGAGGTTTGGTCTGACCAGGCAGGGCTCTCCAATACACACCACAGAGGGTGTCCTGCATCATGGTTGTTTGCTGTGCCTTGCACAACCTTGCTCAGCAAAGGGGGGAAATTTTACACTGGGTGAAATGGAGGAGCTGTACGTCTCCTCAGAGGAGGAGAACGTTGAAGGTGATGAATTTGAAATGGGCGAGGATTCAGATGAGCCACATGAGGATGCCATTGCATGGGCACAACTTGGCAGACATGCCTGTGACAACCTCATAGCTACAAAATTCCAGGATGAATAAGGTTGAAGGCAAGTTTTTATGAGCATAGTTTTCTTCACACTTCAATGCAGGGGACATGGCAACACCTTCATTGTCATCTTCAACATGTCACAAAAGGTGAACAATCCACAATGAACACCGGTCACCTTCAAACATTCAACCGTGCCGATGGGGTCATCCTTGGAAGGTGCAGTAGCCCAGGGACCATGAGGCCACTGTGGAATGTGCTTAGCATTCCAGAGGCACACATCCACAATGCCCGCACATAGTGCAGTCCTTCCAACCATGGTGTGAACAAGTCAGTGTCCATAGCATTCTTTAAGAGGCTGAAACGCTATTGGACACATATGCACTCATGCACGCATTACAGCTGCTTGGCAGGATGGGTCTAAGGGGGGAGATATTTGTCAGTAGTTAGTGCTGCATTGTGTCAAGGGGCGGGTACATCCGTACAGCACCATCTCTCCAAACACCAGCTCTCAAGCATAAATAATGCAGAGGCCGTGTCTTGATCCTGAGCCCCAAGATGCCATTGGATATCAGGACGCAGTGATCAGTAACGTGAGAGGACGCCCCCAAAGTAGGAAGTTGAGTTAGCATTGTCCTCGCAGAGAGCGGTTCAACAGGACTATCGTGTGATTATTGACAGTGGGAAGCATGCCAAGTTCACCTCCTGCATTGCTTTGCCATTTGGAAGGGGTGTGTCCCAGACGGTTTTGACACAACTCTCAATTATAACTTATTCTCTTCATCGATACAGCTGAGCACACATCTGGAGTTGTGCTGGAACATTGCTTTCATACCATTCACAGTCCATTGTTCATCTCACAAAGGCCAATCATTCTAAAAACACAGAGACAATGACTTGCACAATCAAGCCAGGAATTAAACTTCGATTTGAGTTCTGTGCCCTCAGAGAGATTCCATGAGGCATCACTAGGCAGCCGCTCAGGAGCAAACTCTGACCCTCACAGCTAAGTGGACGAGCTCATCTGGATGAGCAGCCACCCCTGACATCACACATTCATTCCCCTCTAGCAAATGTTCCGAATGTGACTGGCTGGAACCAGCTTCTATAGCTCTGCGTCGTGTATGGGTAGAGTGGGGACCAATAAAATAATAACGTTCAGCCTTAAACATGGAGAAGAAATCGCGCTGCTCAGAGGTATGAAAGGCTGTGGTGGCTGACAATGAAAACTACTTAAACCTGAACCTCTCACTAATAAAAGAAAATGCCTTTGCAAAGTGCATTTGTGTGAAAAGGCTCCAATGTCGGTGGTGACATACTTATCACATCCACAAACGACAGACTACAGTGCAACACCATCAGGAGAATCGCTAACCTTGATGAACAATCCTCAGGAGGTCACATAATGTCTGCCTCAGATGCAAGAGTTACGAGCGTCTTATGCAACCATCAGTTGGATGTGGAAGGTGCCTTTGTTCATGTCGCTGATGTGGAATGAAAGGCGATTCATTGTGATGCGACTGAATAAGACTGAATGAAACGGAGAAACAAGATGAGAGATATTTGAAGGGGGTTGGAGGGGTGGCATTTTGTACAGTCGAATGAATGCGAGACCTTGTAACACATCGATTAGCCATTCAATGCCCGAGACTTGAAGAGGGATAAAAGTGAAATGTATATACAATGGTGCAGATTATGTACACTGGACAAACACCTGTGCCACCATTGTACATACAAAATTCCGTAATTTTCCTAACTCTACCGCTAAGCTGAGGTGGAGCCCCAACATCTGCAGCAGAGGTGGATGCAGCCTGCTGACTGCTGTGCCCCGTTGTCTGAGATTACTTTGGCGGGTGTCCTCCGGAGGCCTGGAGGACCCCGGCCTGCTTAGGGTCTCCTGCTCTGGGGCAGGTGCACTCTCCTCGGTCTGACCTGCTAGAGTTGATGGGGTCACAGGCAAGAGGGGATTTGGAGCGGCTGGACAGCCTTGGAGTGTCCTTGGATGCCCCCACCCCATGGTGTCTGGCTGGTGCTCCTCCTCCCTTTGGGTGCCTGAGGACCCCTTCCTGACTCCTTGAGGAGAAGGGGCACCTGGAGGGAGGTCGAGGTACGCCATGCCCCTCTTGTCTAGCCGCTGATGGAGCGCACTCGGGGCTAGAGCGATGGTGTGCAGGTCTGAGCACAAATCCGGCAGGAACTGCTGCACCTAGGCCTCCAAGATGGCTGCCACGCTTCCCATGGAGACAACACCAGCCTGGGAGGAGGTCACCAGGGAGGTCAATGCCTATAGCACCCAAAAAAGGACCGTCCTGCGGTGTAGGAATCGAATATTGATCTGATGAGCTCCGCCAGAGTAAGTGAAATTTCTACTCAGTTCAAATTCACACTCTCAAAAAGACAGCAGATAGTCTAAGGGTTAGAGCCCACAGGGATATCACAAACACCTAGCAAGTAGCATTCACGCCACACAAATGCCAGGCAATGACCATGTCCAACAAGAGAGAATCTAACCATCGCCCCTTGACATTCAGTGGCATTACAATCACTGGATCACCCACTATCAACATCCTGGGGGTTACCATTGACCAGAACCTGAACTGGACTAGCCATATAAATACTGTGGCTACAAGAGCAGGTCAGAGGCTAGGAATCCTGTGGTGAGTAACTCACCTCCTGACTCCCCAAAGCCTGTCCATCATCTACAAGGCACAAGTTAGGAGTGTGATGGAATAGTCTCCAATTGCCTGGATGAGTGCAGCTCCAACAACACTCAAGAAGTTTGACACCATCCAGGACAAAGCAGCCCGCTTGATTGGCAACACATCCACAAACATTCACTCCCTCCACCACCGATGCACAGTAGCAGCAGTGTGTACCATCTACAAGATGCACTGCAGGAATTCACCAAGGCTCCTTAGACAGCACCTTCCAAACCCACAACCACTGCCATCTAGAAGGACAAGGGCAGCAGATACATGGGAACACCACCACCTGGAATTTCCCCTCCAAGTCACTCACCATCCTGATTTGGAAATATATCGCCGTTCATTCACTGTCGCTGGGTCAAAATCCTGGTACTCCCTCCCTAACAGCACTGTGGGTGTGCCTACACCACATGGACTGCAGCGGTTCAAGAAGGCAGCTCACCACCACCTTCTCAAGGGCAAGTCGGGATAGACAATAAATGCTGGCCCAGCCAGTGACGCCCACATCCAATGAATAAATAAAAAATCAGCACTCGTCACTCAGGTCGGTTCATTCATTCTTGGGAATGTGGGAGTCGCTGGCTGGGCCAGCATTTATTGCCCATCCCTAATTGCCCTTAAGGTGGTGGTGAGCTGCCTTCTTGAACCGCTGCAGTCCATGTGGTGTAGGTACACCCACAGTGCTGTTAGGGAGGGAGTTCCAGGATTTTGACCCAGCGACAGTGAAGGAACAGCAATATATTTCCAAGTCAGGATGGTGAGTGGCTTGGAGGGGAACCTGTAGGAAAATGGAACTTGCATTTTTGGATAAGGGGAGAGGTTGTTGGCTTTTCAATGAGTCATGGTAAGATGTTTACAACTGGCAAGATAAATAAGGCAAAGTTATTATGTTTATTTTTCCCAAAAGTGTTAGCCATAATGACAACATGAAAGATTTGTATATTCTGGGAAAAGTAACTCCCAAACACAGGTTGAAACAATGGGAGTTACAGATCAAAAAGGAGGAAATATATTTAAAGGAGGATGGAAAGCTGTATGAGGAGTGGCCATATGAGATCTTGAAAGGTTCACTGTGTGCAACAGACTTGTGGAAAAAACCTCTAGCCACCCTGGAGAAGTTTGCTGTTCCAGTAACCAAGGTTGCGTTAAAAGCCTTTGGAGTTTCACTGTCTGAGTGAGAGGGAGCGAGAAACTGTGAAACACTCCCCTTATAGCTACAGTGGGTGCTTGTGGTAATCTTGCTGGATGTTTGCTAGATTAAGAATCTACTTTGGACTGTTACCTGAAACAATTGTGTAGTTGGGAGCCTAGTTAAGTAGAAATTTTGGGAACGGTTATAAGATTAAATAACCTGTGTAACTGAAATCTTGTGTGTTTAATTTTCTTTTGATAATAAATGTTTTAACTTGATCTTTAAAATCTGTGAAGGTGGTAGTGGACTCGTTACTTCTGATTTCGGTGCACAAACCTTCGCGTAATAAATACAAATTGCAAAATCGCTGTGATAGCGTGACCAAGTTTCCCCCTTGGATTTGGTCAACCTGGCACATGCCACCTGCCATTTTATAATGGATGGCGAATGGCATGTTGGTGTATATTGCAAGGAGATTGGGGTACAAGAATAAGGAACTCTTGCTACAATTGTATAGGGCTTTGGGGAGATCGCACTTGGAGTATACGGGCAGTTTTGGTCTCCATTTCTAAGCAAGGATATACTTCCCTTGAAGGCAGTACAGCAAAGGTTCACTAGATTGGCCCTTTTCATTCAATGTTTTTAAGGTGGAGGTGAATAGATTCTTGTTGGCGAGGGAATCGAAGGTTATCGGGGTTAGATGGGAATGTGGATTTCAAAATACAAACAGATCAGCCATGATCTTGAAGAGTGGCGGAGCAGGCTCGAGGGGCCAATTGGCCTATTTCTGCTCCTACTTTGAATGCTCGTATTGTCCTATGATGAGAGGCTGAGAAAATTGGGCTTATATTCTCTGGAGTTTAGACGACTGAGAGGCGACCTTACTGAAACATCCAAGACTCTGAAGGGGGCATGATAGGGGGGGACACTGAGAGATTGTTTCCATTGGTTGGGGAATCTAGAACACCGGGCGGGTCCAGTTGCAGCATCATTTGGGACTGAGATGAGGGTTGTGAATCTCTGGAATTGTCTACCCCAGATGCTGCATCATGGAGTATATTCAAGGCTAAGATGGGCTTTTGATCTCTCGGAGAACCAATGGATGTGGTGGGTGGGGAAAGTGGATTTAAGGCAGAAGATTGTCTTAAATGACGGAGCAGACTCGAGTGACTGTATGGTCTGCTCTACTGTTTTTACATCCTGACCAACATTTATCCCTCAGTCTAAAGCAGCTTAGTTGGCCATTATCACGTCGTTGTTTGTGGAATCTTTTATGCGTACTTTTGACTGCTCCGTTTCCATCATTACAGCAATGACTGTACTTCAAAAGTACTTCGTTGGCTGTAAAGCTTGTCCTGAGTTCATGAAAGGCATTTTAGAAATGCCAGTTTTTCCTTCCTTTCTCATTGCTCTTCCTCACTCATGCGCTCTCTCTCTCTCTCTCTCTCTCCATTTTGCAACTGTGGTCAACGCTTATCTGCATTTTGTCCTCTCCCTCGCTACCCCTGAGGGCAGTGGGATACTCAGTCATTCAGTTTACCTAAGGCGGAGATTGATAGATTTCTTGACCTTTGGGAATCAAGGGATGTGAGGGTTGGACAGGAAAGTCGAATTGAAGTCAAAGATCAGGCTTGACCTTATTAAACAGTTTTGAGGAGCTGTATGGCTTATTATTGTTCACATTTCTTACGCTCTTATCTGAAGCTTCATATGTGGTGCACTACATAGCTCCCTTCACTCCTGCTCCCTCACAGCCCTGAAACGAAGCCCATCTGTTTCTCCAATGTATTCTTTCCCAGGACCCCTAACCTCCCTCAGTCTCTGTTCCTCCTCCCCTTCAAAACCCAACACTGACATTATTCTCTCGCACTACGGTTTTACCCGTCCCTGCCCTCATCAATCCTGCACTTGGGGTCTCACCTGGGATTCTCGGTGAGATAAAATCCGGCTGGGACTGATAGCATAAGCTCCCTGCAGCTTTCAACGCACACCCCAAGTTCAAAGCCACCGACCTGAAGCATTCCCTAAATGAAGCAGAGTTATGTCACGTGGGAAATCTTGTGATTAATTCCCTTGGATTTGTGATTGAGCCAGCTCTGCTCTTTCTTGGCTGGGATCATCTCCACCGGCACTGATTCAAAGTTAGCTGCTATCACAGAGATGCATTCAAGGAGATAACACTGCACAGAACAGGCACTTCCCAAGAGCTTGGTCTCTTTGAAGTGCAGTTTGTGGAGTGACAGGGAGAGCAGGGGATGGCTGGATGCTGTCAGGAGCTATCTGAATCATTGGCCTTGCACTGGCAGATGAAGCATGCTCCTCCGCATCTCACCGTGTCCATCTGGTGCCCATTCCCCCCTCTCTCTCTCTGCAGCATTGACACTGCTTGAACTTTCACTGGAACCGAGCTCTGAGATATGTTCTGTTTCTTATTCACCGTGAAGGTTGGGCGGGGGTGGAGGAGCAGGAGGGAAGAATTATTTTTGCTTTGACAATGCATGAGCTAACTCGCTTGACCCTTTTCGTTCTTAAAGGGGAAGCAGCCACGTCACTGTTTTGGATGCCAGGGATACCTGTGCACAGTTTGGGATCATTCCGACCACCCCTTCATATTCTGTTTTATGTTTGGGAACTGCTGGTGCGAGTCAGTTTGGAAGCAAATGTCTTTGTGTCGAACTCCCTCCCCGCCTCCCTGGCTGTCACCGGACCAGAAATTCGCCATGGTACATCAGGGGGAGTAGTAGACAGAATGTCCGTTCCCAGGCCCCAAGGCTGCCTCTCTGGTCGACCGTTTCGAAGCACAAGCCATCGCAGAAAGATGCAACTGAAGAGACACCAATAAATCCATAGGTAGCGGAGAGGAATTTTGGAGGCCCCAGGTTTGGGTGAATGAACACAAGGAAAGAAGCAGATTGAGAATGCAGCATGTGTGACTCCCACTTTCACAGTCACACACACACACACACACACACACACACACTCCCGTTCATGTCACTTAATGACCTGAAGGAAAATTCTGTGTAGAGACTCTCTAAGGTAGTGATTTAAATCTCCAAAATACACGTCCTGCCCTACGCTATAACTTTTAACCCCTTAGTTAGTCACATGTCACACATAAGGTAACACAAACCGTCGGGCACTATGCCGTGGCTCGACTAGCATCAGATAACACTCTATCTGTTGGTTTTAAACGCAGCTGTATTCTCTTTCGGAAGGGAAGAGGGGGGAAAGCAAATGCTGATGAACTTTAGAGAATGGCTTATCTACTTTGAAGTTCAAACATTGACATTGACAGGCTGGGGGAGGGGGGGCAAACATTTGCGCTGTGGATCTTGGAGACGGTACTGCAGAACAATCCCTCTTCATTTTCGCATTCACCTGCAAGATTCTGTTTATAATTGCTGTGCAACCCCCGGCCAGGATGGCGCTAATCGCGGTGGTAAGATGACTTTTTATTTCTGCTTGCGAGTGGAAGCCTGTGTATGTGGGAAGCAACGTGGCTCAGTGGGGTAGTGCTCCTGCCTTTCAGTCGGGCGTGTTGTGGGTTCAAATCCCACTCCAGGAACATAAGTGCAAAATCCAGGCTGGTGTTTGAGTGCAGTACTGAGGGAGTGCCGCACTGTCAGAGGTGTTGCCTTTCAGGTAACCAACCTACCCTTTAAGGGGGAATGCCCAAGATCCCATTGGTGCTATTCTGAAGAGTTAGGGAATTCTCCCCGGTGCTGAGCCCAATATTTATCTTCAACCAGTGTTACTAAAACAAAAAATAACCTGGTTATTGTGGTTTGCGAGAGCTTTCTGTACATAATGTTGGCTACCATGTTTTCTCATTACAACAGTGACCACAATTCAAAAGTACTTCTTTGATTGGAAGTACCTTGGGGCATTTGAGGTTATGAAAGGCGCTTATACGAATACAAATCTTTCTTTCTATTTATTGCTCTTTGTGGGATCTTGCTGTGCACATCTTGGTTACTGTGATGGCCATAAAACAACAATTACTGCATCTCCCAAATAACCCTTCGGTTGTAAAGATTTTGTCACTTCCTGATGCTGTGAAAGATCCTCTGCAGCTGACGCGGAGTCAATGTATTCACGCTACGCACAATTTATTCACAACCACGCGCAATTTAGTGCAGGTGACTTCAGCCTGTGAAAGACCCAGCAGGCAACCTGTGCCACCTCTCCAAGGGAGGGGGGGTGCCCGATTCTATTTAAATGCAATCTGGCTTTGGGCCTCCCACAGAATTATGTCCCCAAGTAGGGCAGAGGCCCCGCCCCCTGAGACCTGCCGGCCAATCCGAAGCTGGCAGCTCTTCATTAGATGTGGGCTGCTGCCAGTGATCCAGTGATAAAAATCCTCACTGGATCCCTAGAGACAGGTGGGCGTGGGAGGGTCGGGGGTCGTCTCGTAGTTAATTTAATTTGTTTTCTTATGGGTTGTGGGCATCGGTGGCAAGGCCAGCATGTGTTGTCCATCCCTAATTGCCCTTGAACTGAATGGCTTGCTAGGCTACTGCAAAATGCAATTCAGAGTCAACCACATGGCTGTGGGTCTAGTTCCATCATTAGACTTTTAATTCCAGATTTTTTTTATATATTGGATTCAAATTTCACCATCTGCTGTGGTGGGATTTGAACCCAGGTCCCCCAGCACATTAGCTTGGGTCCCTGGTTTACTAGTACAGTGACATTACCACCACTCCACCATCTTCCATCCCATTGTGGGGAAGAGGGGGTTGGATGCAAGGGCAAAGGATGGTTCTCAGCAGGCAATCCCTTTCCTGTTGCCGGGTCTGTCAGTCGGGCACTAAGTGGGAAAGAGAGACCCCCGGGAGGCTGCTACAAACTTGAGAGACCTGTGACAGCAGTCACATCAAGCAGGCATACTGCAGGACACTGATTGACACACTTACCTCTTTTTCTTGCAGGAGAATTTGGTGCATAACAGGAGGCAGCAGCATACCTAATCCTCCTTCTCTCTTCCCACTCCACCCCCCCCATCCCAGAATCTCTTCAGACTCTCAGCCTGCAAATAGGGCAAGCGCTTCTTACTGTCAGTCAGTTGCTTGGTAATAGAGAACTTGAACATGGCTGAAAAGAGAGACACATTGCCAAAGTTTCTCGTCTTGCACTCATCAGGACAAATGCAAGAATACCAAATTTCAAAACGCTCACAACAATTTATACTACAGGAGAAAAGGGTGTAGATTGATTGGCAAGTCGACTCTGATTGGCCGAGGCATTGCCATGAAGACATTCCCCTGTTGCCTTCTCAATGGCAATGTCTGGGCCAATCAGTCAGCACCCTTTTCCCTTGTTGAACAAATTGTTGTGAGCGTTTGAAATTTGACATTCTTGTGTTTGTCCTGATGAGCACAAGACAAAAAGATTTGGCAACCTGCCTCTCTTTTCAGCCATATTCTTACTTTCTCCTCTTCCCTCACCACAGCACAACCCTTGTCCCTTTTTCATTTATGATGAACAAGACCTACAAGCCACCCAGGCAGTGGTGGAAGAGCAGGAAGACAGTGAAAGTGAAGGCATACCGTCACTTGCTCTTACACTTGCAGCCACCAACTCAGAGACCGACACTGCACGCATTTTAGAGGCTAGGATAGAGGAAGGGCCTGCATGTAGTGAGACTCCATGCCCAAGAGTGCAGGAGCCCAGGGCGGGCGTGAGAGGATAGCGCAGGTTCCGACTCACCGAATTAGTTCTGCGTAGAGGAATCGGATGAGGACACTGATCACTGATGGGCCAAGCTACAGAGGAGGGCTGATGGGAGTACATAACCAAACGCCTGGTGCTCGGGAAGGAGCGTGGAGAGGTCCAGCTCCAATTTGGAACAGATCTTCGCACAGGCCTTTAGGCTACCAGAGTGGATGCCCAGACTGTCACCATCTTGGCTGCGGATCACGGTGTCAAAAAGGGCTTCCAGGATGACACCCGAATCCATCAATCTGTTCTCCGACAGATCAGCAAGGTTGTTAAACCGCTGACCTTGGGGAATGGCAGTGCTGCCATGGGGAACGGTGTCCTCTCTCAGAATTTACAGTATTACTGCATACAGATCAAAGTTTATGGGGGAGCAAGCAGGGAAGTGGAATTAAGGCCACATCAGATCAGCCTGGGGGAATACACTTTCTCCTGCTCCCATTTCCAATGTTCTTTTGCCATTATTTATGATTCCCCCCGGGCGTTGTCCTTGCTGTCACTTGTCAGCCAGCCAGCCCAGAATGCAACAGACCCTGGCAAGATGGCGCAGGCTGAAGCCAGGACTTCTGGGTTCAGGGCTGCTCGAGATTGGCCTCGAAGGCCTCAGCTGAAGGTCAGCGGTATTCCACCACCCACACGAGCAGCACCTCGTTTGAACACCCAAAAGGCAAAGGCAGATGGAGGAGGGGCACTTAGAAAATGCACAATGGCGATTAGTTCCATTTTGTGTGCATCATTGACTTGGATTTGAAATCTCCTTTCCTGTGCGAGCTGAGGGAGGAGCCCCTCAGTGTTTCAGGAAAGAGGATGATGCGATGGTAAGAGATAAGAGAAAGGAGCAGGGTGTTGGTGAATGGTGATCTCTAGCCCAGATTATTGCTATTTCTCATGAATGATCCAGTCAGACAGCAAGGTGGAGTTGAGACACAATCAGATCTTATTGAATGGGGGAGCAGGCTTGAAGGGCTGAATGGCCTACTCCTGCTCCTAAGTTCCTATGTTCCTAAGTAATGCCTGGAGAGAAAGAGGCTGTCTAATTCTAGTTTCCCTTCATCCTCCTCCCCCTACTCCACTTTCTCTTCCTCTTCCTTCCTGTTGTATAATAACTTCTTAACATGCTAAGAAATTTATTGAATATTATTAGGAATCTCTCTCTCTCTCTTTCCCTCCCATAGCAACTTGCTGGGCTGACAATAGGTAGCGAAGACTGTTATCTCGGCCAAGGACATGTCTCTAGCACAAGCACTGAAACAAGACATTGCTAACCCTGGGAGGTGACTCCATGACCCATATATGAACCAACTGTCTCAATGTTAAACAGGACGTCCTAGCAAGCATTGAGCCACAAGATGCCTTCATAGGCTTCCAACAGACACATACATAAACATCCCAGAAATAAGGTAAATAAATGAACTACCAGGAGGGAAAAAAAATCACTTTGGATGAAGAGAGTTTCTTGAGGTGGACCAATTCTGGCTCCGGCCTAACATATTGCTTAGCTCAAGGAGGCTGAAGAGCTTTTCAAAGTGATCCACACCGGCACTGACATAACACTTTGTCTAGCTCAAGGAGGCTGAAGTAAACAGAAGAAACTTCCACTTCCAACCGTGGGGATCAGCTTCTCCCAACCTGTGACCAGTAAATCATTGAGGAGACTGTCATCCTCAGCCTGGAGATCAGCTTCATCCTCCTTCCCTCTGTTCATCTGATCTGGGACCAGGAAATCATTCTCACCTATGACCAGTCAATATGTCTTTTCTGCCTGATTAGATTATGTATCTAGATTATGTATAAATTGTTGCTTCTTAATAAACTTAATAAACTACCTTGGAATGACTTGTGAATATTCGACTGCCTATTTTGGGTAATCTGCGATTCCCAAGTCGGAATTTTATAGGGTGCTCCTGCTCCTGTTTCACACCTGATAGATGGTGGCAAAGGCTGTGCTATATTATGGCCAGGTTGTGCAACATGCAGCATTCTATTAGAAACCTTGATATTGGACCATTGGAGTGCATGATGTCCCTTATACAACAATGTACTGCGAACTATGCAAAGTTACTTATTAGCCAGTAGCAGCCTGAACTGAGCCAGTGGCATAGAAATTAAGAACTATGATCACATTGACTGCCACAGGCAATGCTGTCCTTGCCCTGCTTGACTGTACAGGTTTCAATTCCCTTCTTAGGCTATCCCTCAGGATTGAGGATGACTTGCTTCCATTCAGTTTCAATGGGTTCTGAGATGGCTGATAAATCCAATGTGCGATCTGCAGACTCTGCCACATGTGGGGCAGGTGGTGCTTGGACAGCTGGGCAGATGAGTTGTTTGGAGGTATGTTCCCAACCAAGTTTCTCAATGTGTTCGGTGCCTTCATAAATGAACCTTCTTTATTTTGGTTGGTCACAGGCCAGAGACCCCCATGATTCGGAAGGAATGTTTGAGCTCTTTGGGCGATATTCCTAAAGTATGATTTCAATTACTGCCTCCTTGGTGAAGCAAAGACTTCTGAAGCATTGGTTCCCACTGATGCTCAGCTAGGGGAATTGCTCCCTGAACAAACTGAGCAGATTTGCCCTCCAGTTGAGAATCCATCTCCTCCTCCTCCCTCTTCTGGCAGCTTGTCCTGCTCTGCCTGACCTCTGATCATTCTCCCACTCAATTCCCAGAGAAAGTCTTATGCATGTCCTGGAGGCAACGTCATTCCCTAGATCCTTTAAAATGGCACAAAAAGGACTGCATGGCCAACCAGAGCATTTCCTGTAGAGCACTAAAATTTCAGTCAAGTCAAGGAAATTTCCAGAAACATCTACCATCCCATTAGCTGCCAGAAAAAATAATCCAGCAACTAACCGGGAAGTATTGCATTATCCTTTTAAATTGTGTTGGTGGCAGGACCTTCAATGTGTTAATCTGCTGTTCAGCTCCAGGAGGTTAAAACTGGGCAATGTCTGGAGCGTGGAGTTCCCAAATGGCAGTGGGGGGTTTCAAATCAATGCGAACTGCTGATTGCTGCTAAGCTCTACATGCTGCTGGCTGTTTTAGTACATTTGCCCCCTCCCACCCCAAAACTCCTAAACATCCCTTTCTGACTCATGAGAGTCCTTGGCCTGTGCCCAACCAAAACAGAGAAGGTTCATTCATGAAGGCACCAAACACATTGAGAAACTTTGTCAGGTAGTGACTAAAGTTGGAACAAAACTGCTTTGTATGATTACGTCTGCATATCCACTAATCTATCAATAATTACAGTCTGGTACTAATATGCACTCTTCACTTTATATACACCTCTGCGTATTTGTTATTCTCAATTTATTCACTCCTTAGTATATGTTATTCCTGTTATAATTACCCCAGGGTATCTGTTTCTCTGTATATAATCATCATTATATATCTCTTATTGCCTGTATAACCACTCCCAGGTTATTCATTAATCCCTGGGTACCTATTATTCTCAGTATATATCCATCCCTCTGTGTCTTATGCAACATGTCAGCTCCCTCTTCCCCTGAAATGTGTAGCACCCACAGTGCCTCAGTTTCTCTCCTGATCCCTGGTGTGACTTTCAGGCCTTGATGTCCTTACAGAAAGGGAACCTGATCTGAAACGGAATTGTTGACTACGTTATAAGCAAGCCTATTTGGGTGGGGTCCAGCATGGTCCCAGGAGCCGAAAAGTTTATAAACTGTTCTTCCATTGTCACAGTTGACAACCTGAGCTAAACCTCTTGGATTGCATTGTGGCTGCACAGCTCACTGCAGGCTCACTATTATTCTCAGTGCTTTTATTAATGGCTCTTTGGCGTTGACTGGGCTGCTTGCCCTTTGCAATCAATGTTTAATCCATTTGGTCATCCAGAATGATGAACTGAGCTTGTTAGGGCAGTCACATGGGCCAGTGGAGCTGAGCGATCTAGATTGCAGGTTGGGTGGTATTTAATTTGGTGTGGCAGACACCAAGGGAGGAGCGTGGACCAGTAAAACTGATGAAGGAATAGCGATATATTTCCAAGTCCGGACTGTGTGCATTTTTGGAGGCAAACTAGGAGATGGTAGTGTTCCCTTGTGCCTGCTGTTCTTGTCCTTCTGGATGTTATGTTTGCATGGTACTGCCCAAGGATCCTTGGTGAGTTGGTGCAGTGTGTCATAAGAATGTAAGAACACAAGAAATAGGAGCAGGAGTAGACCAGATGGCCTGTCAAGCCTGCTCCTCCATTCAATATGATCATGGCTGAACTTAGGCTTCAACTCCATTTTCCTGCCCACCCATATCCCTTAATTCCCTGAGAAATCCGTCTTTCCCAGCCTTAAATATATTCAACGATGGAGCATCTGCAACCCTGTGGGGTAGAGAATTCCAAAGATTCACAACCCTTTGAGTGAAGAAATTTCCCCTCCATCACAGTCCTAAATGATTGGCCCCTTATTCTAGATTCCCCCCACCAGCAGAAACAATCTCCCGCCGTCTACCCTATCAAACCCCTTCAGAGTCTTGAGCCTTGTAGGTTTTGATGAGATCGCCTCTCATCCTTGTAGCTCGCCTCTCTTCCCCATCTTGTAGGTGGCACATGCTGCTGCCACCATGCGCCAGTGGTAGAGGGTGTGAATGGTTCAGGCGGCGGGATGGGGTGCCCATCAAGCGGGTTACTCCGTCTCCGCGACGTGTCGAGCTTCTTAATGCTGTTGTAGCTGCGCCCATCCGGTTGGGAGTATTCCACCACTTTCCTGACCTGTGCCTCGTCGGTGGCGGAGAGGCTTTGTGGGAGTCAGGAGGTGAGCCATAACGTTAAGCAGCGACCTCTCTCAGAGAACCCACTAGGCTCTTGGCAGCAATTAAAATTTCAAGCGAGGGTATTAGGAAGCATCCCTCTTCAAGTTGGGGTTCACATTGTCGGAGTGAAAAGAAATAGAAAGGACACTTCATTTATATAAACCCTCGCGTGATCCCGGAACTTCCCAAAGTGACTCTCAGCCAACTGGATATGCTTGAAATTGGAAAATGGAGTTCAACGTGGGGAAGCGGGAAGTCATTCATTTCGGACTGAAGAAAGATGAGCCGGAGCATTTTCTACAGGGTGAAGAGCCAGGGACTGTGGATGAGCCGCGGGTCCAAATATAGAAATGGCCAAAAGCTAATGGACAGACTCAAAACATAATTCCAGAGGTGAATGAAATGCTTGCCTATATCTCATGGGGTTTGAAATATAGAGATGTAGAATTTGTGCTGTGGTTCTATAAAGGTCTGATTAGACCAAAGTGGAATAACTCCCAGGCACCAAGCCTCAGTGAGGATATACTGGCCCTGGAGAGTTTGCAGTGCAGATTCCCCAGAATGGTACTGAGGCCAGTAAGATCAAATTATGTGGGCAGTGCTGCATTCCGCTTTTATTCTCTTGAATATCGAAGATTAAGGGATGAGCTAATTGAGGTGTTAAGGTTTTGAAGGGATTTGATGGTGGAGACAGAGACAGAGAGATGGGAGATGATAGCAGGCATAATCTGAAAATTAGTACCAGGCTGGTCAGGGAGTAGTTGTTTGCGCAAATGGTCTTGGATTTCTGGAACTTTCTCCCCGTAAAAAGCTGTCGAGGTTGGGGGTCAGTTGAAAATCTCAAAGCTGAGATTGAAAGATTTTTCTATTAAGTCAAAGATCCAAGGCAGGTAGATGAAGTTAAGATACCCAACAGCCAAGATCCAATGAAATGGTGGAACATGCTCGAGGGCTGGCCAGTCTCTTCCTGTTCCAACCTTCCTTCCTGTGTTCATATAGTCACCACTGTAATGTAGAAAAATGAGCAGAGTAGAGAGAGCCACCCAACCCTGAGATGACATTGGGTATCTGAAATGTGAAACCATGTTGTTTACCAACATTACCAGAAATCCACCAATAAATGGCACCAACCAGGATGGTGTGGAATTCGGACGGGCTTAGCCTTTTACCTAAAGTCAGCCTCCCATCCGCAGCCCCCCCCACCCCCAGCCTCCACCAACCCCTCCATTCAAGGCCAAATACCAGCCAGTGCTAAATCCCTTTTTTCCATTTGGATGAGTTGGCTTTGGAAACTTCCCAATCCAGTCATGAATTTGCACCATGTGTGCGCTGGAGCCTCCTTCTTTTCTTAGGAATGGGAACTTTTCTGAGCAGATTTGAACTTGTTAACATTGTGGCTCAGCCATTATTACAACAGAATGTCAAAAGGAGCAGAGCCAAATACATCGCTCAATACACTGTTGTCAGATCCTTGGATTCTGTTGATATCTTTGTTCTTTCTGCAGACCTTGTAATTATAAGGAAAGCTTGGCCAATTTAGTTTAACGGCAGAATCCACTCGCAGCAGACCCAGGATATTTAACAGTTACAGTAATTCATGCTTCAATCAATGGCATTGTGGAGAAGGGGGTGAGGGTGTGTCTGCACGTCGAAGCTGTTTACTTGGTAACTAGAGTTCGCACCTTTCAAACAGTAGTTTCTTTAAACTCATCATTTGTTTGACGTTGGCTATTACAGATGATAAAGGCACTAGCCAAACCAAACACAATCAAGTCAAACAAAACAAACTGAGTGAATCCCAACTGAGCCAATCTAAACCAAAACCAACTGAGCTAAAACCAAACCAAACCAAGATGGCAGCTCACCACCACCTTCTCAAGGGCAATTAGGGATGGGCGATGAATGCTGGCCTAGCCAACGACGCCCACACCCCATGAACAAACAGCAAAGAAACGAAATGAAGTGAAGCGTTTTGAGACAACATCAGCTGTTTCCCGAGGAGGAAGAACTTCTCAGAACCTGCATACCGACAGTGATCCCAAATGCCCATTGATTTGATATTTTGGAGATTATCTTTCCGAAGATTCAAAATGTTTGCCAGTTCTGCAACGCAAGTATATTAAAAGAAAGGTGCTTTTGTATTGGTCCAGCAAAGGCAGTAGAAGGTATCTGATTAGAACTTAGGCTAAAACGGTGTCTCCTCGGGGATCTTGCAACAAACAGCAACAATTAAAGATGTTGACTGAGCTTTCATCCAGGATTTATTATGAGAGGCCTTACATAGAGGGTCAGGGTTGGAAGAGCTTTACACAATAAATAGCCAGAATGTCACTCTGTAGTTATATCACCAGACTGTCACTCCATGTAGTATATATAACCAGAATGTCACTCTATGTAGTTATTAGATCCAGACTGTCACTCTGTGTGGTATATATAACCACAGACACTCTGTGAGGTTAAATAACAAGACTGTCTCTCTGTGTAGTATGTATAAACAGATTGTCACTCTTTGTAGTTATATAATCAGAATGTGACTCTGTGTAGTTATAAATAACCAGACTGTCATTCTTTGTGGTTATATATAACCAGACTATCTCTCTGTGTGGTATGTATAACCAGACTGTCAATATATGTAATATGTATAACCAGAATGCCATTATGTGTAGTATATATAACCCGACTGCCACTCTGTGAAGTGTATAT
Organism: Cetorhinus maximus; assembly: GCF_964194155.1. Lineage (NCBI taxonomy): Eukaryota > Metazoa > Chordata > Chondrichthyes > Lamniformes > Cetorhinidae > Cetorhinus > Cetorhinus maximus. The sequence continues at coordinate 7,937,116 of NC_135906.1, forward strand.
AACCTGACTGCCTCTCTGTGTAGTTCTTATATCCAGACTGTCACTCTGTATAGTATGTACAACCAGACAGACACACTGTGTAGTATATATAACCATACTGTCACTCTGTGTAATAAATATAACCAGACTGTCATTCTGTGCAGTACTTAGAACCAGACTGTCACTCTGTGTAGTGTATGTAACCAGAGTGTCAATGTGTGTAGATAAATCATTCTCTGACTCTGTGTAGTTATATAAACAGAATGTCGCTCTGTGTAGTCTGTATAACCTGACGGTCACTCCGTGTAATATATATGACCAGACTGTCGCTCTGTAGTATATATAACTGGACTGTCACTCTGTTTAGTGAATATAATCAGACTGTCACTCTGTGTCATATATAACCAGACTGTCACTCTGTTTAGTTATATCACCAGACTGTCTCTCACTGTAGTTATTTTACCAGACTTACACCAAATGTTGTATATTTAACCAGAATATCACTCTCTGTAGTGTTTATATCTAGACTCACTCTGTGTGTACATATAACCAGACAATCACTCTTTTTGTAGTATACATAACTGGACAGTCACTGTGCAGTATATATTAGCAGACTGTCCCTCTGTGTAACATTTATAACCAGAATGTAATTCTGTGTAGAATATATAACCAGAAGGTCACTCTGTGTAGTACATATAACTAGGCTATCATTCTGTGTAGTACATATAACCAGACTATCACTCTTGGTAGTACATAAAACCAGAATTTCCCTCTGTGTAGTATATATAACCAGACTGTTAACCTGTGAGGATATATAACTAGACTGTCACTCTATGCAGTATATATAACTGGACTGTCACTCAGTGTAGTGTATATAACCATAATGTAATTCTGTGTAGAATATATAACCAGAAGGTTACTCTGTGTAGTACATGTAACCAGACTATCACTTTTAGTAGTATATAAAACCCGAATTTCCCTCTGTATAGTATATATCACCAGACTGTTAATAATGTAAAGATATATAACCAGACTGTCCCTCTGTGTAGTTATATAACCAGACGGTCTCTCAGTGTAGTATATATAACCAGACTGTCACTCCGTATAGATATATCAACAAAATGTCACTCTGTCATTCTGTGTAATTATATAATCAGACGGTCACTCTATGTAGTATGTATAGCCAGATGGTCACAGATTGGTCACAGAATGTCATACTGCGTAACATATATAACCAGATTGTCACTCTGTGCAGTATAAATAACCAGACTCTCTCGCTGTGTAGGTGCAGAAACAATGTTACTCGTTTAGTATATATAACCACACTGTCACTTGGAGTAGTATACATAACCAGACTGTCACTCTGTGTGGTATATATAACCAGGCTGTCACCCTGTGTAGTGTTTATAACCAGACTGTCACTCTTTGTAGTTTATATAACCGGACTGTCACTCTGTGTAGGAAATATAACCATTCTGTGTCACTCTGTGTATTATCTATAACCAGACGGTGATTTTGTGTAATAAATATAACAAGATTGACTCTCTGTGTAATATATATAACCAGATTGACTCTCTGTGTAATATATATAACCAGACTGTCACTCTGTGTAATATATATAACCAGACTGTCACTCTGTGTAATATATATAACCAGACTGTCACTCTGTGTTTTGTATATAACCAGACTGTCACTTTGTGTAGGATATATAACCAGAATGTCACTCTCTGAATTACATAGAACCAGACTGTCACTCTGCGCAGTATATATAACCACACTATCACTCTGTGTAGTTGTATTAACCAAATGTTTCTCTGTGTAGATATATAAATAGACTGTCATTCTGTGTTGTATATATAACCAGACTGTAACTATGTGTAATACATATAACCAAACTGTCGCTCTGTGTAGTATATATGACCAGGCTGTCACTCTCTGTAGTATGTATAACTAGAGTGTCACTCTGTGTAGTTTATGTACCCAGTCACCTTGTGTAGTATATGTAACCAGACTGTCATTCTATGTAGTATAATTAACCAGACTGTCACGCTATATAGTTATATAAGCAGAATGTCAGTCTGTGTAGTGTTTATATCTGCACTGTAACTACAGTGTCACTCTCTGCAGTATATAAAACCAGACTGCGACTCTGTGCAGTACATATAATCAGATTTTCTAGTTAGATGAACAGACTTTCACTCTGTGTATTACATATGACCAGACTGTCACTCTGTGTAGTTTATATGATCAGACTGTCACTCTGCATAATTATTTCAACAGAATGTCATTCTGTGTAGTATATATAAACACTCTGTGTCACTCTGTGTAGTTTGTGTAACCGGGCGCTGACTTAGTGTAATATATTACCAGACTGTCACTATATGTAGTGTATATAACCAGAATGTCACGCAGTGCAGTATGTATAACCAGACTGTCACGTTGTGTAGTTATATAAGCAGAACATCAGTCTGTGTAGTGTCTATATCTGGACTGTCACTCTGTGCAGTATATAAAAGCAGACTGAAAATCTGACTAGTGTATATAACCAGGCTGTCATGCTGTGTAGTACATATAACCAAACTGTCACTCTGTGTAGTATATAAAATGCGACTCTGTGTTGATATATAACTAGAGTGTCACTCTCTGTAGTGTTTATATATATATATATATATATATGACCAGACTGTCACTCTCTGCAGTATATAAAACCAGACTGCAACTCTGTGCAGTATATATAACCAGATTTTCACTCAGTCTAGTTAGATAAACAGACTGTCGCTCAGTGTAGCACATATGACCAGACTGTCACTCTGTGTAGTTTATATGATCGGACTGTCAGTCTGTGTAGTATATATAAGAATCAGGCTGTCACTCTGTAGTTATTTCAACCGAATGTCACTCTATGTAGTATATATAAACACTCTGTGTCACTCTATGTAGTATATATAAACACCTTGTGTCACTCTGTGTAGTATATATAAACACTCTGTGTCACTCTATGTAGTATATATAAACACTCTGTGTCACTCTGTGTAGTATATATAACCAGACTGTCACTCTTTGTAGTATATATAACCAGACTGTCACTCTGTGTAGTATAAATAAATAGAGTGCGACTCAGTATAGTACATTTTTCCAGAGTGTCACTCCGTGCAGTATTAAAAACCAGATTGCAATTAACTGTTAATTTGTGAAGATATATAGCCAGGCTGTCACTCTGTGTAGTTATATAACCAGACTCTATATACTCTGTGTATTAAGTATATCCAGACAGTGACTCTGTGCAATATGTATAACCAGCCTTTCTCCATGTAGTATATATAACCAGAATGTCACTCAGTGTATTGCATATAAGCAGACTGTCACTGTGCATATTATATATAACCAGACTGTCACTCTGTGTAGTATTTATAGCCAGGCTGTGTCTCTCTGTAGTTATATCAACCGAATGACACTCTCTGTGGCTATAGAATCAGAATGTCATTCTGTGCAGTATATAACCAGACTGTAGCTATGTGTAGTATATATAAACAGACAGCAAATCTGTGTAGTATATATAACTCTAATATCACTCTGTGTAGTACATATAAACAGACTGTTACTCTGTGTAGTATCTATAACCAGACGGTTACTCTCAGTAGTATTTATAACCAGACTGTCACTCTGTGAAGTATAAATAACCTGATTAACACTCTGTGTAGTATGTATAACCAGATGTCACTATATGTATTATAATTAGTCAGAATGCCACTCTACGTAGTATATCTATAACCAGACTGTCACACTGCATAGTTATATAAGCAGTTTGTCAGTCTGTGTAGTTTTTATATCCAGACTGCCACTCTGTGTAGTATATATAACTAGAATGTCATTCTGTGTATTACATATAACTAGAATGTCATTCTGTGTATTATATAACCCAACTGACTCTCTGTGCAGTGTATATCACCAGACTGTCATTCTGTGTAGTGCATATAACCAGACTTTCTCTTTGTGTAGTATATATAACCACACTCTCGCTCTGTGCAATTATATCAGCCGAATGTGACTCTGCGTGGTTATATAATCAGAATGTCACCCTGTGTAGTATACATAACCAGATTGTAACTATGTGTAGTATATATAACAGGCTGCGACTCTGTGTAGTACATATAACCAGACTGTCGCTCTGTGTAGTGTAAAAATAACCAGGCTGTCACTCTCTGTAGTTTATAAACCCAGAGTGTCACTTTATATAGTGTATATAACCAGACTGTCACTCTGTCTAGAATAAATAACCAGGACATCAATCTGTGCAGTGTTTATAAACAGACTGACACTGTGTGTAGTATATATAGCCAGACTGTCAATCTGTGCAGTATGTATAACCAGATTTTTCACTCTGCTTAGTTACATAAACAGACTGTCTCTCTGTGTAGTACATATAACCAGACTGTCACTCTGTGTAATACATATAGCCAGGCTGCCGCACTGCGTCGTTTATATGACCAGACTATCACTCTATGCAGTTGTATCAATAGAGTGTCATTCTGTGTAGTTTATATAAGCACTCTATTTCACTCCATGCAGTATGTATAACCAGACGCTGACTCTGTATAGCATATATAACCAGACAGTCACTCAGTGTAGTTATATAACCAGAATGTCACTTTGAGTAGTTACATAACCTAACTGTCACTCTGTGCAGTAAATAAAAGCAGACTGTCACTGTCTGCAGTATGTATAACCAGACTGACACTCTGTGTAGTATATACAAACAGACTGTCACTCTGTGTAGTTATATCAACCAAATGTCTCTGAGTAGTTATATAATCAGAATGCCATTCTGTGTAGTATATATAACCAGATTGTAGCTGAGTAGTACATCTAACCAGAGTGTCAATCTGCATCATATATATAACCAGAATGTCACTCTGCGCAGTATATATAACCATGCTGTCACTCTGTATAGTATATATAGTCAGACTGTCAGTCTTTGTAGCTTATATGACCCGACTGTCACTCTGTATTATATGTAAACACTCTGTGTCACTCTGTGTAGTATGTATAACCAAACTGTCACTCTATTATATAACCAGGTTATCACTCTGTATAATATATATAACCAAATTGCCACTATGTGTAGTATATATAACGAGAATATCACTCTGTGTAGTATATATTATATACTGTCACTCCACAGTATATATTATCAGACTGTCACTCTGTGCAGCATATATATCCAGAATCTCACTCTGTCTAGTATATATAACCTGAATGTCACCCTGTGTAGTATATATAGTCAGACTGTCAGTCTTTGTAGCTTATATGACCCGACTGTCACTCTATGTATTATATGTAAACACTTGGTGTCGCTCTGTGTAGTATGTATAACCAGACGGTGACCCTGTTTAACATATCTATCCAGACTGTCAATCTGTGTAGTTATATAACCAGAATGTCACTCTGTGTGGTATATATAACCAGACTGTCAGTCTGTATAGTTTTCTCACCAGAATGTCACTCTGGGTAGTATATATAGCCAAACTGTCGCTCTATATAGTATATACAACCACACTGTCACTCTGTGTAGTTTATATAACCAGACTCTCACTCTGTGTCGTATATATAACCAGACTTCCACTCTGCCTAGTTATATAGCCAGACTGTCACTCTGTGTAAGGCAAATAACCAGACTGTCACTTTATGCAGTGTATAAATCCAGACTGTGACTGTGCAGTATTTATAACCAGAATGTCACTCTGTGTATTGTATCTAAGCAGATTGTCACTCTGTGTAGTTTTATAACCAGAATGTCACTAGGTGTAGCATATATATCCAGAATATCACTTGTTGTATATATAACCAGACTATCACACTGTGTAGTATATATGACCAGACTTTACACTGTGTAGTGCATATAACCACAATGTCACTCTGTTTAGTATGTATAACTGCCTGCCACACTCTGTAATATATACAATCAGTTTGTCACTCTGTGTAGTATATATAACCAGACTGTCACTCTGTGTAGTATATATAACCAGACTGTCACTCTGTGCAGTTACATAAACTTAGTATCACTCTTTGTAGTCTATATACCCAGACTGTCACTCTGTGCATTGTATATAATAAGACTGTCACTATGTGCAGTATGTACAACCAGACAGTCACTCTGCATCATATATATAGCCATACTGTCACTCTGTGAAAGACAAATAACCACCAGACTGTCACTCTGTGCATTATATAAAAGCAGTCTGTCACACTGCATTTTATATACAGCTAGACTGTCACTCTGTGCAGTTACATAAACAGAATGTCACTCAATGTAGTATATCTAACCAGACTGTATAACTAGCCTGCCACTCCTTGTAGTTTATACAATCAGTCTGTCACTCTGTGTAGTTATATAAACAGAATGTCACTCTGTGCAGTATATATAACCCAATTATCACTCTATGTAGTCTATATACCCCGACTGTCACTCTGTGTAGTATAAATAACCAATCTGTCATTCTGTGTGGCTATATAACCAGAATCACCCTCTGTGCAATATGTATAATCTGATTATCACTCTGTGTAATATATATATAACCATATTGGCACTCTGTGTAGGTTAAATAACCAGGCTGTCAGTCTATGCAGTATATAAAGCCAGACTGCAACTCTCTGTAGTATTTATAATCAGAATGTCACTCTGTGTAGTTTATCTAAGCAGATTGTCACTCTGTGTAGTTATATAACCAGACTGTCACTCTGTGTAGTTATATAACCAGAATATAACTTTGTGCAATATGTATAAGCAGACGGTCACTCTGTGTTGTTTATATAACCAGAATGTCGCTCTGTGTAGTATATATAACTAGACTGTAACTCTGTGTAGTTATATAAAACTGACCGTCACTCTTTGTAGTTATGTAAAACCAGGCTGACGCTCTGTATAGTATATATACCCAGACTGTCACTCTGTAAATGATAAATAACGAGACTGTTACTGTGTGTAGTATGTAAAACCAGACTGTGACTCTGTGTAGTATATTTAACCAGACTGTCACTCTGGGTAGTATATATAACCAGACTGTCACTCTGTGTAGTATATATAACCAGACTGTGTAGTTATATAAACATAGTGTTATTCTTTGTGGTATATACAACCAGACTGTCACTCTGCATCTTATATATAACCATATTGTCACTCTGTGTAGCTATATAGCCAGACTCTCTGTAGGATAAATAACCAGATTGCCACTCTGTGCAGTATATAAAATAAGAATGTCCCCCTGTGTAGTACGTAGAACCAGACTGTCATTATTTGTGTATTGTAAATAATGTGACTGTCACTCTGTAGTAAAGATAACCATACTTTCACTCTGTATAGTTATATAGCCAGAATGTTACCCTGTCTAGTATATCTAACCAGATTGTCAGTCTGTGTAGTAAATATAACCAGACCTCCACTCTGTGAAGATATATAAACAGACTGTCGCTCTCTGTAGTATATATATAAAACCAGACTGTCACTCTGTATATAATGCATAACCAGACTGTCACTCTGTATATAACGTATAACCAGACTGTCATTCTGCGTAGTGTATGTAATCAGACTTTCAATCTGTGCAGTATGTAAAACCAGACCGAGACCCTGTGCAGTGTATATAACCAGACTGTAACTCTGCTTCATATATATAACGAGACTGTCTGTGTAGTATATATAAACGGACTATTACACGGTGCACTATATATTATCAGATTGCCATTCTGTGTGATATATATACTCAGACTGTCACTGTGTAGTATATATAACCTGATTATCACTCTGTGTAGTATATATAAACAGACTGTCAATCTGTGCAGTGTATATAACCAGACTGTCACTCTATTATATATAACCAGGTTGTCACTCTGTGCAGTGCATAAAACATGACAGTGACTGTATAGTGCATATAGTCAGACTTTCCCCTCTATGTAGTATATATAACCAGACTGTCACTCTGTGCAGCCTATAAAACCAGATTGCCAGTCTGTGCAGTATACCTAACCAGACTGCCATAGCATGTAGTACACATAACCAGACTGTCACACTCTGTAGTGTGTATAACCAGACTGTCACTCTGCATCATATATATAACCATACTGTCACTATGTCTGGCATATATAACCAGAATGCCACTCTGTGTAGTATATAATAGCAGGCTGTCACTATATGTAGTATATAACCAGACTGTCACTCTAAGCAGTATACATAACCAGACTGTCACTCTGTGCTATATGTATAACCTGACTGTCACTCTGAGTAGCTTTATAGTCAGACTGTCACTCTGTGTGGTATATATAACCAGACTGTCACTCTGTGTAGTATATATAACCAGACTGTCACTCTGTGCATTATATAAGACCAGACTGCGACTCTGTGTAGTTATATAACCAGACTGTCATTCTGTGTAATAAGAATAACCAGACTGTCACTCTGTCTAGTTATATAACCAGAATATCTCTCTGTGTACTTCATATAACCAGACTGTCACTCTGCTAGCAAAAGAACAGACTGTCACTCTGTGCAGTATATGTAACCAGACTATCATGCTGTGTAGTATGTATAACCAGACTGTCAATCTTTGTGGTATATATAACCAGACTCTCACTCTGTGCAGTATATATAGCCAGAATGTTACCCTGTCTCGTATATCTAACCAGATTGTCAGTCTGTGTAGTAAATATAACCAGACTGTCACTCTGTGAAGATATATAAACAAACTGTCACTCTCTGTTGTATATACATATAAAACCAGACTGTCACTCTGTATATAACGCATAACCAGACTGTCATTCTGTGTAGTGTATATAATCAGACTTTCAATCTGTGCAGTATATAAAACCAGACCAAGACCCTGTGCAGTGTATATAACCAGACTGTAACTCTGTGTGATATATATACCCAGACTGTCACTCTCTGTAGTATATATAACTTGATTATCATTCTGTGTAGTCTACATAAACAGACTGTCAATCTGTGCAGTGTATATAACCAGACTGTCACTCTGCATCATATATATAACGAGACTGTGGCTCTGTGTAGTATATATAGACAGACTATTACACAGTGCACTATATATTATCAGATTACCACTCTGTGTATTAAATATAACCAGACTGTCACTCTGTGTGATATATATATACCCAGACTGTCACTCTCTGTAGTATATGTAACTTGATATCATTCTGTGCAGTGTATATACCCACACTGCATATACACTGCACAGGGTGACAGTCTGGTTACATATACTACACAGAGTGAAAGACTGGTTTATATGTACTACACAGAGTGTCAATCTGGTTAAAAATACGACATAGTCTGACATTCTGGGTTTATACTGAACAGATCAGCCGTCCGGTTAAATACACTGTACAGAGTGCCTGTCTTGTTATGTATACTACACAGAGTGATAAACGGGCTATATATACTGCACATTGTCTGGTTATATATACTACACAGAGTGACAGTCTGGTTATATATACTACACAGAGAGACAGACTGGTTATATATGATGCAAGGTGGCAGCCTGGTTATATGTATTGCACAGATTGATTGTCTGAATATATACACTGCACAAAGTGACAGTCTGATTATATACACTGCACAGAGTAACAGTCTGGTTATCTTTAATACACAGGATGATAATTGGGTTATATATGCTGCACAGGGTGATAGTCTGGTTATATATACTGCACAGAGTAACACATTATATATACTACACAGAGTGACAGTCTGGTTATCTTTAATACACAGGATGATAATTGGGTTATATATGCTGCACAGGGTGATAGTCTGGTTATATATACTGCACAGAGTAACACATTATATATACTACACAGAGTGACAGTCTGGTTATCTATGTGACACAGAGTGATAGTCTGGTCAAAATCCTACACAGAATGACTGTCTGGCTATATATACTAAACAGTGACAGTTTAGTTCCATAGCTGCACAGAGTAACCATCGGGTCATCCTACTACTCAGAGTGACAGTCTGATTATATATACTGCACAGAGTGACAGTCTGGTTATATATGCTACACAGAGTAACAGTCTGGGTATAAATATTAAACAGATAGTCAGTCTGGTTACATATCACAGAATCTCACAGTGCAGAAGAGACCCTTCGGCCCATCGAGTCTGCACCGACACGTGAGAAACACCTGACCTACCTACCTCATCCCATTTACCAGCACTTGGCCCATAGCTTGAGTGTTATGACATGCCAAGTGCTCATCCAGGTTCTTTTTAAAGGATGTGAGGCAACCCGCCTCCACCACCCTCCCAGGCAGTGCATTCCAGACCATCACCACCCTCTGGGTAAAAAGGCTTTTCCTCACATCCCCCCTAAACCTCCTGCCCCTCACCTTGAACTTATGTACCCTCTTGACTGACCCTTCAACTAAGGTGAACAGCTGCTCCCTATCCTCCCTGTCCATACCCCTCATAACCTCATACACCTCGATCAGGTCGCCACTCAGTCTTCTCTGCTCCAACGAAAACAACCCAAGTCTATCCAACCTCTCTTCATAACTTAAATGTTTCATCCCAGGCAACATCCTGGTGAATCTCCTCTGCACCCCCTCCAGTGCAATCACATCCTTCCTATAATGTAGCGACCAGAACTGCACACACTACTCCAGCTGTGGCCTCACCAAGGTTCTATGCAACTCCAACATGACCTCCCTACTTTTGTAATCTATGCCTCGATTGATAAAGACAAGTGTCCCATATGCCTTTTTCATCACCCCACTAACATGCCTCTCCGCCTTCAGAGATCTATGGACACACCTGCCAAGGTCCCTTTGTTCCTCAGAACTTCCTAGTGTCATGCCGTTCATTGAATACTTCCTTGTCAAATTACTCCTTCCAAAGTGTTTCACCTCACACTTTTCAGGGTTAAATTCCATCTACCACTTATCTGCCCATTTGACCATCCCATCTATATCTTCCTGTAGCCCAAGACACTCAACCTCACTGATGATAGACTGTCCACCAATATCCATTACAAGCCTACCGACTCCCACAGCTACCTCGACTACAGCTCCTCACACCCCGCTTCCTGTAAGGACTCCATCCCATTCTCTCAGTTCCTTCACCTCCGTCGCATCTGTTCTGATGACGCTACCTTCAAAAACAGTTCCTCTGACATGTCCTCCTTCTTCCTTAACCGAGGTTTTCCACCCATGGTCGTTGACAGGGCCCTCAACCGTGTCTGGCCCACCTCCTGCGCATCCACCCTTACGCCTTCTCCTCCCTCCCAGAAACATGATAGGGTCCCCCTTGTCCTCGTTTATCACCCCACCAGCCTCCGCATTCAAAGGATCATCCTCCGCCATTTCCGCCGACTCCAGCATGATGCCACCACCAAACACATCTTCCCTTCACCACCCCTGGAGGCATTCCATAGGGATCATTCCCTCCGGGACACCCTGGTCCACTCCTCCATCACCCCCTACTCCTCAACCCCCACCTATGGCACCTCCCCATGCCCACGCAGAAGATGCAACACCTGCCCCTTCACTTCCTCTCTCCTCACCGTCCAAGGGCCCAAACACTCCTTTCAAGTGAAGCAGCCTTTCACTTGCATTTCCCCTAACTTAGTCTACTGCATTCGTTGCTCCCAATACGGTCTCCTCTACATTGGAGAGACCAAACGCAAACTGGGCAACCCCTTTGCAGAACACCTGCGGTCTGTCCACAAAGACCCAAACCTCCCTGTCGCTTGCCATTTTAACACTCCACCCTGCTCTCTTGCCCACATGTCTGTCCTTGGCTTGCTGCATTGTTCCAGTGAAGCCCAATGCAAACTGGAGGAACAGCACCTCATCTTCCGACTAGGCACTTTACAGCCTTCCGGGCTGAATATTAAATTCAACAACTTTAGATCTTAAACTCCCCCTCCCCCCATCCCCACCCCGTTTCCTTCCCCTCCCTTTTGTTTTTTTTTCAATAATTTATATAGATTTTTCTTTTCCCATCTATTTCCATTATTTTTAAATCTACAATACCTTGTCAGTCTTTCCACCCCACCCCCACTAGAGCTGTACCTTGAGTGGTCTGCCATCCATTCTTAATTAGCACTTTTCTTAGATAATATCACCACCTTCAACACCTCTTTGATCCTTTTGTCTGTGACATCTTTTGATTATCTGCTCCTATCACTGTTTGCCTGTCCCTACAACCACCCCACCCTCAACTTCTCTCCCCCCGCCCCCCACCTTAAACCAGCTTATATTTCACCCCTCTCCTAACTACACTCAGTTCTGTTGAAGGGTCATGTGGACCCAAAACGTTGAATCTTTTCTTCTCCACCGATGCTGCCAGACCTGCTGAGTTTTTCCAGGTAATTCTGTTTTTGTTTTGGATTTCCAGCATCCGCAGTAGTTTTTTGTTTTTAGACTAAAAAGCAAGATCTCTCGGGTTGTAATCTCTGGATTACTCCCAGTGCCACGTGCTAGCACAGAAATAGGAGAATAGTGCAGGTTAAGAGTTGGTGCAGGAGGGAGGGTTTCAGCTTCCTGGATAACTGGGACCATTTCTGGGGAAGGTGGGACCTGTACAATTAAACTAATTCGGCAGGGGGAGGGGACACAGAATGTTAGCAGAATAGAGGCACATCATAATACAGTAAAACAATCAAGTCAGAGGGAGTACAGCTGCATTAAGTTTCAAAGGAGTAAGGCAAAGCTGGTTGGCCTCTACTTTAATGTCAAGAGTATTACAGGTAAAATGGATGAGTTAAGGGTGAGGATTGACACGTGGAATTGTGATATAGTAGCCATCACTGAGACGTGGTTGAGGGAGGGGCAGGATTGGCAGCTCAACATTCCAGGATATAGAATCTTCAGGCGAGACAGGGGAGGGGGTAAGAGAGGAGGAGGCGTTGTATTATTAGTTAAGGATTCAGTTACTGCAGTAAGGAGAGATGATATCTTGGAGGGGGCATCGAATGACGCTTTGTGGGTAGAGCTCAGGAATAAAAAAGGGGCAGCCACATTGCTAAGTGTTTATTATAGACCCCCAGATAGTCAGCAGGAAATTGAGGGGCAAATATGTGCACAATTCGCAGATGTGTAAAAACAATAATAATAGGGTAATTAGGTATTAGTGATTTCAACTTTCCCAACATTAATTGGGATAGACATAGTGCTAAGGGCTTGGATGGAGTGGATTTCTTGAAATGTGTACAGGAGAACTTTTTAGGTCAATATGTAGAGGGTCCAACAAGGGACGGTGCAGTGCTGGACCTAATTCTGGGGAATGAAGCTGGACAGGTGGCTGAGGTGGTGGTGGTGGGCGAGCATTTTAGCGATAGTGACCACAACATGGTACAGTTTAAGTTTGTTATGGACAAAGAAATCGACAAGTTGCAAAAAAATGTTTTGGGTTGGGGGAGAGTGGATTTTAGTAAAATAAGGCAGGATCTGGCCAAAGTAGACTGGAAACAGTTACTTGTGGGGAAATCTACAGAGGAACAGTGGGCGGTGTTCAAAAAGGAAACGGGGAGGGTACCAGCTCAACATGTTCCCTCTAAAGTGATAGGAAGGAGTAACAAGCCCAGAGAACCATGGATGACCAGAGATATTCAGGATACGATGAGAAAGAAAAGAGAGGCTTTTAGCAGGTACAAGGGGAACAAATCAGCAGAGGCATTAGTGGAGTTCAGGAAGTGCAGGGTGGAGCTTAAGAAAGCAATTAGGAGAGCAAAGAGGGGATGTGAGAAAGCTCTGGCTGGTAAAACTAGGGAAAATCCCAAGATATTCTATAAGTATATCAATGGGAAGAGGATAACCAGGGAAAGAGTAGTGTCCATTAGGGACCAAGGGGGAAATCTGTGGGTGGAGCCAGAGGACATCTGTAGAGTGTTGAACAAATGCTTCACATCCGTCTTCACCCAAGAGAATGAGGATGAAGGTATGGAACTCGGGGAGAGAGACTGCGAGGTTCTTAAGCAAATTGATATAGGGAGTGACAAGGTATTGGAGGTGTTGGCAGGCTTAAAAGTGGACAAATCTCCAGGTCCAGATGATTTGTGTCCCAGACTGCTGAGGGAGGCAAGGGAGGAGATCACAGGGGCTCTGACCCAAATTTTTAATTCCTCTCTGGCCACGGGGGAGGTGCCAGAGGACTGGAGAACAGCTAATGTGGTTCTGCTATTTAAGAAGGGTTGTAGAGATAAGCCAGGGAACTACAGGCCAGTGAATCTCACGTCAGTGGTAGGGAAACTATTGGAGAAAATTCTGAAGGAGAGTATCTATCTCCACTTGGAAAGGCAAGGTTTGATCAGGGATAGTCAGCATGGCTTTGTCAGAGGGAGATCATGCCTAACAAATTTGATTGAATTTTTTGAGGAGGTGACCAGGTATGTAGATGAGGGTAGTGCTGTTGATGTAGTTTATATGGATTTCAGCAAAGCCTTTGACAAGGTCCCACATGGGAGACTTATAAAGAAGGGAAATGCACATGGGATACAGGGTAGTTTGATAAGGTGGATTCAAAATTGGCCTAGTTGTAGGAGGCAGAGGGTGATGACAGAAGGATGCTTTAGTGACTGGAAGCCAGTGTCCAGTGGCGTAGCACAGGGATCTGTGCTGGGTCCCCTATTATTCGTCATTTATATAAACAACATAGATGACTATGTGGGGGGTAGGATTAGTAAGTTTGGGGGGTAGGATTAGTAAGTTTGCGGATGACACAAAGATTGGCCAGGTGGTTAACAGTGAGGTTGAGTGTTTTGGGCTACAGGAAGATATAGATGGGATGTTCAAATGGGCAGATAAGTGGCAGATGGAATTTAACCCTGAAAAGTGTGAGGTGATACACTTTGGAAGGAGTAATTTGACAAGGAAGTATTCAATGAACGGCATGACACTAGGAAGTTCTGAGGAACAAAGGGACCTTGGCAGGTGTGTCCATAGATCTCTGAAGGCAGAGAGGCATGTTAGTGGGGTGATGAAAAAGGCATATGGGACACTTGTCTTTATCAATCGAGGCATAGATTACAAAAGTAGGGAGGTCATGTTGGAGTTGCATAGAACCTTGGTGAGGCCACAGCTGGAGTAGTGTGTGCAGTTCTGGTCGCTACATTATAGGAAGGATGTGATTGCACTGGAGGGGTGCAGAGGAGATTCATCAGGATGTTGCCTGGGATGAAACATTTAAGTTATGAAGAGAGGTTGGATAGACTTGGGTTGTTTTCGTTGGAGCAGAGAAGATTAAGGGGTGACCTGATCAAGGTGTATGAGGTTATGAGGGGTATGGACAGGGAGGATAGGGAGCAGCTGTTCACCTTAGTTGAAGGGTCAGTCAAGAGGGGACATAAGTTCAAGGTGAGGGGCAAGAGGTTTAGGGGGGATGTGAGGAAAAACCTTTTTACCTAGAGGGTGGTGATGGTCTGGAATGCACTGCCTGGGAGGTTGGTGGAGGCGGGTTGCCTCACATCCTTTAAAAAGTACCTGGATGAGCACTTGGCACGTCATAACATTCAAGGCTATGGGCCAAGTGCTGGTAAATGGGATGAGGTAGGTAGGTTAGGTGTTTCTCACGTGTCGGTGCAGACTCGATGGGCCGAAGGGCCTCTTCTGCACTGTGAGATTCTGTGATATGTAACCAGACTGACTATCTGTTTAATATTTATACCCAGACTGTTACTCTGTGTAGCATATATAACCAGACGGTCACTCTGTGTAGTACATATAACCAGACTGCCACTCTGTGTCCTATCTAGAATGAGACTGTCACTCTGCGTAGTATATATAACCAGAATGTCACTCTGTGTAGTATATAGAGCCACAGTGTCAGTCTGTGTAGTACTTATAACCAGACTGCCACCCTGTGTCCTATGTATAACAAGATTGTCACAGTATGTGGTATATATTACCAGAATGTGTCTCTGTGTAGTACATATAACCAGACTGCCACTCTGTGAACTATCTATAACGAGACTGTCACTCTGTATAGTTATATAACCAGAATGTCTCTGTGTAGCATATATGACCAGATTGCCGCTCTGTGTAGTGTATATAACCAGACTATCACTCTGTGAAATATATATTACCCAATTATCACTCTGTGTATTAAACATAACCAGACTGTCACTCTGTGCAGTACATATAACCAGGCTGCCACTCATTGTCATATATAACCAGACTGTCTCTCTCTGTAGTATATCTACCCAGACAGTCAGTCAGTTTAGTGTATATAACCAGGGTGTTGCTCTGTGCAGTACATCCCAGAATGTCACAATTTGTTGTATCTGTAACCAGACTGTCACTCTGTGCAGTACATATAACCAGGCTGCCACTCATTGTCATATATAACCAGACTATCTCTCTCTGTAGTATATCTACCCAGACAGTCAGTCAGTTTAGTGTATATAACCAGGGTGTTGCTCTGTGCAGTACATCCGAGAATGTCACAATTTGTTGTATCTGTAACCAGACTGTCACTCTGTATAGTTATATAACCAGACAGTCACTCTGTGCAGTATATGTAACCAGACAGTCACTTTGTGCAGTATATATAATCAGACTGTCACTCTGAGTAGTAGGATGACCCGATGGTTACTCTGTGCAGCTATGGAACTAAACTGTCACTGTTTAGTATATATAGCCAGACAGTCATTCTGTGTAGGATTTTGACCAGACTATCACTCTGTGTCACATAGATAACCAGACTGTCACTCTGTGTCACATAGATAACCAGACTGTCACTCTGTGTAGTATATATAATCTGTGTTACTCTGTGCAGTATATATAACCAGACTATCATTCTGTGCAGCATATATAACCCAATTATCACCCTGTGTATTAAACATAACCAGACTGTTACTCTGTGCAGCGTATATAATCAGACTGTCACTCTGTGCAGTGTATATATTCAGACTGTCACTCTGTGCAGTGTATATATTCAGACTGTCAATCTGTGCAGTGTATATATTCAGACTGTCACTCTGTGCAGTGTATATATTCAGACTGTCAATCTGTGCAATACATATAACCAGGCTGTCACCTTGCATCATATATAACCAGACTGTCACTCTGTGTAGTATATATAACCAGACAATGTGCAGTATACATAGCCCGTTTATCACTCTGTGTCATATACATAACAAGACAGGCACTCTGTACAGTGTATTTAACCGGACGGCTGCACTGTTCAGTATAAACCCAGAATGTCAGACTATGTCATATTTTTAACCAGATTAACACTCTGTGTAGTACATATAAACCAGTCTTTCACTCTGTGTAGTATATGTAACCAGACTGTCACCCTGTGCAGTGTATATAACCAGACTGTCACTCGGTGCAGTATATCTAACCAGACTGTCACTCTGTGTAGTATATCTAACCAGACTGTCACTCTGTGCAGTGTATATAACCAGACTGTCACTGGGTGCAGTATATATAACCAGACTGTCACTCTGTGCAGTATATATAACCAGACTGTCACTCTGTGCAGTATATCTAACCAGACTGTCACTCTGTGCAGTATATCTAACCACACTGTCAATCTGTGCAGTATATGTGTAGTATTTATAGCCAGAGTGCCATCTATGTAGCTATATAAGAAGAATGTAACTCTGTGTAGTACATATAATCAGTGTTATTCTGTGTAGCTATTTAACCAGAATGTCACTTTGTGTAATAAATATAACCAGACCAAACACTCTGTGAAGATATATAAATAGACTGTCACTGTGTAATATATATAACCAGACTGTCACGTTGTGGAGCTATATAACTACAATGTCTCTCTGTGTTTTATGGAAACCATACTGACACTCTGTGACAGTCTGGCTATATATAGTACACAATGTGTAGTATAATTTACCAGAATGTCACTCTGTGTACTATAAATAGCTAGTATCACTCTATGTAGCTATTTAGGCAGAATGTCACTCTGTGTAGTATATATAACCAGACTGTCACTCTGTGTAGTATATATAACCAGACTGTCACTCTGTGTAGTATATATAACCAGACTGTCACTCTGTGTAGTATATATAACCAGACTGTCACTCTGTGTAGTATATATAACCAGACTGTCACTCTGTGTAGTATATATAACCAGACTGTCACTCTGTGTAGTATATATAACCAGACTGTCACTCTGTGTAGTATATATAACCAGACTGTCACTCTGTGTAGTATATATAACCAGCCTGTCACTCTGTGTAGTATATATAACCAGACTGTCACTCTGTGTAGTATATATAACCAGACTGTCACTCTGTGTAGTATATATAACCAGACTGTCACTCTGTGTAGTATATATAACCAGCCTGTCACTCTGTGTAGTATATATAACCAGACTGTCACTCTGTGTAGTATATATAACCAGACTGTCACTCTGTGTAGTACATATATCCAGCCTGTCACTCTGTGCAGTATATATAGCCAAACTGTTACTCTGTGTAGTGTATGTAAACAGATGTTCTCTCTACATATATATAACCAGAATATCACTCTCTGTATTACTAATAACCAGATTGTCACTCTGTGTCGCATAAATTACCAGATTGTCGCTGTGTCGCGTATATAACCAGACTGTCTGTCTCTTTGTGTAGTATATATATCCAGACTTTCGCTCTGTGTAGTTATACAACCCGAATGGTACTCTATGTAGTATATATAATGAGACTCCCACTCTGTGCAGTATATATAATCAGGCTGCAACTCATTGCAGTATATATAACCAGACATTCACTCTGTGTAGTATTTGTACCCAGAGTGTCACTCTGTGTAATATGCATAAACCGAATGTCATGCTGTGTAATGTTTATTTCCAGAGTGTCACTCTGTGTAGTACATATAACCAGAACGTCATTCGCTGTAGTATATATAATCAGAGTGTCACTCTGTGTAGTATATATAATCAGAGTGTCACTCTGTGTAGTATATATAGCCAGAGAGACACTCTGTGTAGATGTGTAAGAAGAATGTCACTCTGTATATATAACCAGTCACTCTGTAGT
The DNA here is from genome assembly GCF_964194155.1 of Cetorhinus maximus. NCBI lineage: Eukaryota > Metazoa > Chordata > Chondrichthyes > Lamniformes > Cetorhinidae > Cetorhinus > Cetorhinus maximus. The sequence continues at coordinate 7,956,089 of NC_135906.1, forward strand.
ATATTTGACTAGACTGTCATTCCGCGTCATTTAGGTAACCAGGCTGTCTGTCTGTGTAGTATACATAATCAAACTGTCAATCTGTGTAGTATACATAAACAAACTGTCAATCTGTGTAGTATACATAATCAAACTGTCACTCTGTGCAGTATACATAATCAAACTGTCACTCTGTGCAGTATACATAATCAAACTGTCACTCTGTGTAGTATACATCATCAAACTGTCACTCTGTGTAGTATACATCATCAAACTGTCACTCTGTGTAGTATACATCATCAAACTGTCACTCTGTGTAGTATACATAATTAAACTGTCACTCTGTGTAGTATACATAATTAAACTGTCACTCTGTATAGTATACATCATCAAACTGTCACTCTGTGCAGTATACATCATCAAACTGTCACTCTGTGTAGTATACATCATCAAACTGTCACTCTGTGCAGTATACATCATCAAACTGTCACTCTGTGCAGTATACATCATCAAACTGTCACTCTGTGTAGTATACATAATCAAACTTTCACTCTGTGTAGTATACATAATCAAACTGTCACTCTGTGTAGTATACATCATCAAACTGTCACTCTGTGTAGTATACATCATCAAACTGTCATTCTGTGTAGTATACATAATCAAACTGTCAGTCTGTGTAGTATACATAATCAAACTGTCACTCTGTGTAGTATACATCATCAAACTGTCACTCTGTGCAGTATACATCATCAAACTGTCACTCTGTGTAGTATACATCATCAAACTGTCACTCTGTGTAGTATACATCATCAAACTGTCACTCTGTGCAGTATACATCATCAACCTGTCACTCTGTGTAGTATACATCATCAAACTGTCAATCTGTGTAGTATACATCATCAAACTGTCACTCTGTGTAGTATACATCATCAAACTGTCACTCTGTGCAGTATACATCATCAACCTGTCACTCTGTGCAGTATACATCATCAAACTGTCACTCTGTGCAGTATACATCATCAACCTGTCACTCTGTGCAGTATACATCATCAAACTGTCACTCTGTGTAGTATACATCATCAAACTGTCACTCTGTGCAGTATACATCATCAAACTGTCACTCTGTGCAGTATACATAATCAAACTGTCATTCTGTGTAGTATACATCATCAAACTGTCACTCTGTGTAGTATATATAATCAAACTGTCATTCTGTGCAGTATACATCATCAAACTGTCACTCTGTGCAGTATACATAATCAAACTGTCATTCTGTGTAGTATACATAATCAAACTGTCATTCTGTGTAGTATACATAATTAAACTGTCACGCTGTGTAGTATACATCATTAAACTGTCATTCTGTGTAGTATACATCATCAAACTGTCACTCTGTGCAGTATACATAATCAAACTGTCACTCTGTGCAGTATACATCATCAAACTGTCATTCTGTGCAGTATACATTATTGAACTGTCACTCTGTGTAGTATACATCATCAAACTGTCACTCTGTGTAGTATACATAATCAAACTGTCATTCTGTGTAGTATACATCATCAAACTGTCACTCTGTGTAGTATACATCATCAAACTGTCATTCTGTGTAGTATACATAATCAAACTGTCACTCTGTGTAGTGTACATCATCAAACTGTCACTCTGTGTAGTATACATCATCAAACTGTCACTCTGTGCAGTATACATAATTAAACTGTCACGCTGTGTAGTATACATCATCAAACTGTCATTCTGTGTAGTATACATCATCAAACTGTCACTCTGTGTAGTATACATAATCAAACTGTCACTCTGTGTAGTATACATCATCAAACTGTCACTCTGTGTAGTATACATAATTAAACGGTCACTTTATAGTATACATCATTAAACTGTCACTCTGTGTAGTATACATAATCAAACTGTCACTCTGTGCAGTATACATCATCAAACTGTCACTCTGTGTAGTATACATCATCAAACTGTCACTCTGTGCAGTATACATAATCAAACTTTCACTCTGTGTAGTATACATAATCAAACTGTCACTCTGTGTAGTATACATCATCAAACTGTCATTCTGTGTAGTATACATCATCAAACTGTCACTCTGTGTAGTATACATCATCAAACTGTCACTCTGTGCAGTATACATAATCAAACTGTCATTCTGTGTAGTATACATAATCAAACTGTCACTCTGTGTAGTATACATCATCAAACTGTCACTCTGTGTAGTATACATCATCAAACTGTCACTCTGTGCAGTATACATAATCAAACTGTCATTCTGTGTAGTATACATAATCAAACTGTCACTCTGTGCAGTATACATCATCAAACTGTCATTCTGTGTAGTATACATAATCAAACTGTCACTCTGTGTAGTATACATCATCAAACTGTCACTCTGTGCAGTATACATAATCAAACTTTCACTCTGTGTAGTATACATAATCAAACTGTCACTCTGTGTAGTATACATCATCAAACTGTCATTCTGTGTAGTATACATCATCAAACTGTCACTCTGTGTAGTATACATCATCAAACTGTCACTCTGTGCAGTATACATAATCAAACTGTCATTCTGTGTAGTATACATAATCAAACTGTCACTCTGTGTAGTATACATCATCAAACTGTCACTCTGTGTAGTATACATCATCAAACTGTCACTCTGTGCAGTATACATAATCAAACTGTCATTCTGTGTAGTATACATAATCAAACTGTCACTCTGTGCAGTATACATCATCAAACTGTCATTCTGTGCAGTATACATTATTAAACTGTCATTCTGTGTAGTATACATAATTAAACTGTCACGCTGTGTAGTATACATCATTAAACTGTCATTCTGTGTAGTATACATCATCAAACTGTCACTCTGTGCAGTATACATAATCAAACTGTCATTCTGTGTAGTATACATAATCAAACTGTCACTCTGTGTAGTATACATCATCAAACTGTCACTCTGTGTAGTATACATCATCAAACTGTCACTCTGTGCAGTATACATAATCAAACTGTCATTCTGTGTAGTATACATAATCAAACTGTCACTCTGTGCAGTATACATCATCAAACTGTCATTCTGTGCAGTATACATTATTAAACTGTCATTCTGTGTAGTATACATAATTAAACTGTCACGCTGTGTAGTATACATCATTAAACTGTCATTCTGTGTAGTATACATCATCAAACTGTCACTCTGTGCAGTATACATAATCAAACTGTCACTCTGTGTAGTATACATCATCAAACTGTCACTCTGTGTAGTATACATAATCAAACTGTCACTCTGTGTAGTATACATCATCAAACTGTCAATCTGTGTAGTATACATCATCAAACTGTCACTCTGTGCAGTATACATCATCAAACTGTCACTCTGTGCAGTATACATAATCAAACTGTCATTCTGTGCAGTATACATAATCAAACTGTCACTCTGTGCAGTATACATCATCAAACTGTCACTCTGTGCAGTATACATTATTAAACTGTCATTCTGTGTAGTATACATAATTAAACTGTCACGCTGTGTAGTATACATCATTAAACTGTCATTCTGTGTAGTATACATCATCAAACTGTCACTCTGTGCAGTATACATAATCAAACTGTCACTCTGTGCAGTATACATCATCAAACTGTCATTCTGTGCAGTATACATTATTAAACTGTCACTCTGTGTAGTATACATAATCAAACTGTCATTCTGTGTAGTATACATCATCAAACTGTCACTCTGTGTAGTATACATAATCAAACTGTCATTCTGTGTAGTATACATCATCAAACTGTCACTCTGTGCAGTATACATAATCAAACTGTCACTCTGTGCAGTATACATCATCAAACTGTCATTCTGTGCAGTATACATTATTAAACTGTCACTCTGTGTAGTATACATAATTAAACTGTCACTTTATAGTATACATCATTAAACTGTCACTCTGTGTAGTATACATAATCAAACTGTCATTCTGTGTAGTATACATAATCAAACTGTCACTCTGTGTAGTATACATAATTAAACTGTCACTCTGTGCAGTATACATCATCAAACTGTCATTCTGTGCAGTATACATTATTAAACTGTCACTCTGTGTAGTATACATAATTAAACTGTCACTTTATAGTATACATCATTAAACTGTCACTCTGTGTAGTATACATAATCAAACTGTCATTCTGTGTAGTATACATAATCAAACTGTCACTCTGTGTAGTATACATAATTAAACTGTCACTCTGTGTAGTATACATCATCAAACTGTCATTCTGTGCAGTATACATTATTAAACTGTCACTCTGTGTAGTATACATAATTAAACTGTCACTTTATAGTATACATCATTAAACTGTCACTCTGTGTAGTATACATAATCAAACTGTCATTCTGTGTAGTATACATAATCAAACTGTCACTCTGTGTAGTATACATAATTAAACTGTCACTCTGTGTAGTATACATCATCAAACTGTCACTCTGTGTAGTATACATCATCAAACTGTCACTCTGTGTAGTATACATCATCAAACTGTCATCTGTGTAGTATACATAATCAAACTGTCACTCTGTGTAGTATATATAATTAAACTGTCACTCTGTGTAGTATACATAATCAAACTGTCACTCTGTGTAGTATACATCATCAAACTGTCACTCTGTGTAGTATACATCATCAAACTGTCACTCTGTGTAGTATACAACATCAAACTGTCACTCTGTGTAGTATACATCATCAAACTGTCACTCTGTGTAGTATACATCATCAACCTGCCACTCTGTGCAGTATATATAATCAAACTGTCACTCTGTGCAGTATATATACTCAGATTGCTGCTCTGTGTAGTATATCTAATCAGACTGTCACTGAGTGTTGTATATATAACCACAATGTCACTGTGTATTTACATAACCTGAATGTCACTCTGCGTAGTATATATGACCAGAATCCCACTGTATGTAGTAAATATAACCAGTCTGTGTCTCTGTGTAACGATACAACCAGATTGTCACTGAGTATTTTGTATAACCTGACTGTCTCTCTGTGTAGTATATATAACCAGACTGTCACTATATGTTGTATACATATAACCAGGATGTCACTCTGTGTAGTATATATAACCAGACTGACACTCTATTATATATAAGCAGACAGTCACTCTGTGTAGTATGTATAACCAGATTTCACCATACGTATAATACATGACCAGAATGTCTCTCTCTGCGTAGTATATATAACCAGACTGTCACTTAATGTAATTATATAACCAGAATGATACTCTCTGTAGTATATGTAACCAGGCTATCACTCTGTGTAGTTATGTAACCAGGCTGTCAGGTTGTGTAGCATATATAACCAGACTGTCACTCTGTGTAGTATATATAACCAGACTGTCACTCTGTGTAGTATATATACCCACAATGTCACTCAGTGTAGTATATGTAACCAGACTGTCACTCTGTGTAGTATATATAACCAGACTGTCACTCTGTGTAGTATATATACCCACAATGTCACTCAGTGTAGTATATATAAGCAGAATGTCATCCTGTGTATTATATATAAAACTAGTCTGTACTATGTGTAATATATATAACCCGAATGTCATTCTCTGTAGTATATATAACCAGAATATCACTCTGTGTAGTATATATAACCAGACTGTCACTCTGTGTAGCATATCTAACCAGACTGTCTCTCTGTGTACTATATATAACCAGACTGTCACTTTCTGTAGTATATATAACCAGACGGTGACTTGTCTAGATATATAACCAGAATGTCTGTCTGCGTAGTACATATAAACAGACTGTCACTCTGCATAGCGGATATAACCAGATTGTCACTCTTTGAAATATATATAACCAGACTGTCACTCTGTATTTTTAAAACCAGAATTTCGTACTGTGTAGTATATATAACCAGACTGTCACTCTGTTTATAGTATTACAACCAGATTGTCACTCAGTGCAGTGTATAAAACCAGACAGCGTTCAATGTTGTATATGTAACCAGACTGAACTCTGTGTCACGCAAATAAACACACTGTCGCTCTGTGTAGCACATATAACCAGACTGTCAGGATGTGTACTATATATGAACAGAATGTAACTCTGTGCAGTATATATAACCAGACTATCACTCTGCGTAGTATATATAAACAGACTATCACTCTGCATAGTATATATAACCAGACTGTCACTCTGTGCAGTATATATAACCAGACTATCACTCTCTAGCATACAATGCGGCAAAGAGCAATGGGCAACCAGGGGATTGGGAAGCCTACAAAGACCAACAGAGGACAACTAAAAAAGAAATAAGGAGGGAGAAGATTAAATATGAGGGTAAACTAGCCAGTAATATAAAAGAAGATTGCAAGAGTTTTTTTAGATATATAAAGGATAAGAGAGAGGCAAAAGTGGACATTGGGCCGCTGGAAAATGACGCTGGAGAAGTAGTAGTGGGGAACAAAGAAATGGCGGAGGAACTGTATAGGTACTTTGCGTCAGTCTTCACGGTGGAAGACACGAGTGACATCCCCAAAGTTCAAGAGAGTCGGGGAGCAGAGGTGAGTATGGTGGCCATTACCAAGGAGAAGGTGCTAGGAAAACTGAAAGGTCTGAAGGTGGATAAATCACCTGGACCAGATGGATTACACCCCAGAGTTCTGAAGGAGATAGCTGAAGAGATAGTGGAGGCATTAGTGGTGATCTTTCAGGAATCACTGGAGTCAGGGAGGATCCCAGAGGACTGGAAAATCATTAATGTAACCCCCCTGTTTAAGAAGAGAGTGAGGCAAAAGACGGGAAATTACAGACCAATTAGCCTGACCTCGGTCGTTGGTAAGATTTTAGAGTCCATTATTAAGGATGAGATTTCAGAATACTTGGAAGTGCATGGTAAAATTGGGCAAAGTCAGCATGGTTTCATCAAGGGGAGGTCATGCCTGACAAATCTGTTAGAATTCTTTGAGGAGGTAACGAGTAGGTTAGACAAAGGAGAGCCAGTGGATGTTGTCTACTTGGACTTCCAGAAGGCCTTTGACAAGGTGCCGCACAGGAGGCTGCTCAGTAAGATAAGAGCCCATGGTGTTAGAGGCAAGGTACTAGCATGGATAGAAGATTGGCTGTCTGGCAGGAGGCAGAGAGTGGGAATAAGGGAGTCCTTCTCAGGATGGTGGCCGGTGACTAGTGGAGTTCTGCAGGGGTCAGTGTTGGGACCACAACTTTTCACTTTATACATTAATGGTCTAGATGAAGGAACTGAGGGCATCCTGGCTAAGTTTGCAGATGATACAAAGATAGGTGGAGGGACAGGTAGTATTGAGGAGGTGGGGAGGCTGCAGAAGGATTTGGATAGGTTAGGAGAATGGGCAAAGAAGTGGCAGATGGAACACAATGTGGGCAAGTGTGAGGTCATGCACTTTGGTAGGAAGAATAGAGGCGTAGACTATTTTCTAAATGGGGAGAGAATTCAGAAATCTGCAGTGCAAAGGGACTTGGGAGTCCTAATCCAGGATTCTCTTAAGGTTAATTTGCAGGTTGAGTTGGTAGTTAGGAAGGCAAATGCAATGTTGGCATATATTTAGAATATAAAAGCAGGGATGTGCTGCTGAGGCTTTATAAGGCTCTGGTCAGACCACATTTAGAATATTGTGAGCAATTTTGGGCCCCGTATCTCAGGAAGGATGTGCTGGCCCTGGAGAGGGTCCAGAGGAGGTTCACGAGAATGATCCCAGGAATGAAAGGCTTAACATATGAGGAACGTTTGAGGACTCTGGGTCTATACTCGATGGAGTTTAGAAGGATGAGGGGGGATCTGATTGAAACTTACAGAATACTGAAAGGCCTGGATAGAGTGGACGTGGGGAAGATGTTTCCATTAGTAGGAGAGACTAGGACCCGAGGGCACAGCCTCAGAGTAAAGGGAAGACCTTTTAGAACAGAGATGAGGAGAAGCTTCTTTAGCCAGAGAGTGGTGAATCTATGGAATTCATTGCCACAGAAGGCTGTGGAGGCCAGGTCATTGAGTGTATTTAAGACCGAGATAGATAGGTTCTTGATTGGTAAGGGGATCAAAGGTTACGGAGAGAAGGCGGGAGAATGGGGTAAATAAACCTATCAGCCATGATTGAATGGCAGAGCAGACTCGATGGGCTGAATGGCCTCATTTCTGCTCCTATGTCTTATGATCTTATGGTCTAGTATATATAGCCAGAGTGTCACCCTGTGTAGTTATATAAGAAGAATGTCACTCTGTGTATTGTATATAACCAGACTGTCACTGTGTGGACGGATAACCAGATGGTCATTCTTTAGTTATACAACCAGGCTGTCACTTTGTGTAATATATATAATCAGTGTTACTCTGTGTAGTATATATAACCAGACAATCACTATGTGCGATATATATAACCCAATTCTCACTCTGTGTATTATACATTACCAGACTGTCGCTCTGTGCAGTATACATAATCAGACTGTCACTCTCTATAGTATATATAATCAGACTGTCACTCTCTATAGTATATATAACCAGACTGTGACTCTGTCTAGTTATATAACCAGTCTGTCTCTCTGCATAGTGTATATAACCAGGCTGTCACTCTGTGTACTTTATATAACCAGACTGTCACTCTGTGTATTTATAACCAGAATGTCTCTCTGTGTAGTACATATAAACAGACTGTCACTCTACATAATATATATAACCAAACAGTCACTTTGTGTTGTACGTATAACCAGACTGGCACACTGTGTAGTTATATAATAAGAATTTCATTCTGTGTAGTATATATAACTAGACTGTCAGTTTGTGAAGATATATAACCTGAATGAATGAATGAACTACAGTGTCACTCTCTGCAGTGTCCATGTAACCAGACTGTCACTCTGTGTATTTATAACCAGAATGTCTCTCTGTGTAGTACATATAAACAGACTGTCACTCTACATAATATATATAACCAAACAGTCACTTTGTGTTGTACGTATACCAGACTGGCACACTGTGTAGTTATATAATAAGAATTTCATTCTGTGTAGTATATATAACTAGACTGTCAGTTTGTGAAGATATATAACCTGAATGAATGAATGAACTACAGTGTCGCTCTCTGCAGTGTCCATGTAACCAGACTGTCACTCTGTGTAGTATATATAATCAGACAGTCACTTTATGTAGTATATATATATAGCCAGGCTGTCATTCTGTGTGCAGTATATATACCAAACTGTCACTCTGTGCTGTATATATAAAGAGACTGTCACTCTATGTAATTATATAACCAGAATTTCATTCTGTGTCGTGTATGTAACCAGACTGTCACTCTGTGGCGATAGAAAACAGACTGTCATGCAGATGAGAGTCTGGTTATATATACTACACAACGTTGTATACGGAGCCAGATTGTCACACTGTGTCTTTATATAGCCAGACTGTCAGTCTGTGTATTATATATAACCAGACTGTGGCTCTGTGCAGTATGTATAAACAGACTGTCACTCTGTGAAGATATGTAAACAGGATGTAACTGTGGATTATACATAACCAGGCTGTCACTCTGTGTAGTATATAGAACCAGTCTGTCTCTCTGTGTAGTATATAGAACCAGTCTGTCTCTCTGTGTAGCGTATATACACAGAATGAGTAGTACATATAACCAGACTGCCACTGTGTGCAGTATATATAATGAGATTGTCACTCTGTGTAATTATATTACCAGAATTTCATTCTGGGTAGTATATATAACCAGTCTGTTATTCTGTGTAGTATATATAACCAGTCTGTTATTCTGTGTAGTATATATAACCAGACTGTCACTCTGTTAAGATATATAAACAGAATGTCACTGTGTTACATATATAACCAAGCTGTCACTCTGTGTAGCGTATATACACAGAATGTCCCTCTGAGTAGTTCACATAAACAGACTGATACTGTGTGTAGTATATATAATGAGACTGTCAGTCTGTGTAGTTACATTTCATTCTGTGTAGTATATATAACCAGACTGTCACTCTGTGTAGTTACATTTCATTCTGTGTAGTATATATAACCAGACTGTCACTCTGTGTAGTATATATAATGAGACTGTCACTCTGTGTAGTTACATTTCATTCTGTGCAGTATATATACCCAAAATGTCACTCTGTGTAGTATATATAACCAGACTGTCACTCTGTGTAGTATATATAACCAGACTGTCACTCTGTGTAGTATATATAACCAGACTGTCACTCTGCGTATTATATATACCCAAACTGTCACTCTGTGTAGTATATATAACCAGACTGTCACTCTGTGTAGTATATATAACCAGACTGTCACTCTGTGTATTATATATACCCAAACTGTCACTCTGTGTAGTATATATACCCAAACTGTCACTCTGTGTAGTATATATAACCAGACTGTCACTCTGTGTAGTATATATAACCAGACTGTCACTCTGTGTATTATATATACCCAAACTGTCACTCTGTGTATTATATATACCCAGACTGTCACTCTGTGTAGTATATATAACCAGACTGTCACTCTGTGTATTATATATACCCAGACTGTCACTCTGTGTAGTATATATAACCAGACTGTCACTCTATGTAGTATATATAACCAGACTGTCACTCTGTGTAGTATATATAACCAGACAGTCACTCTGTGTATTATATATACCCAGACTGTTACTCTGTGTAGTATATATAACCAGACTGTCACTCTGTGTATTATATATACCCAGACTGTCACTCTGTGTATTATATATACCCAGACTGTCACTCTGTGTAGTATATATAACCAGACTGTCACTTATTGTATTATATATAACCAGATAGTCACTCTGTGCAGTGTATAAAACCGGACGGCGACTGTGAGGTATATATAACCAGACTGTCACTCTGTGTAGTATATATAACCAGAATGTCACTCTGTGTAGTATATATAACCAGGCTGTCACTCTGTGTAGTATATATAACCAGACTGTCACTCTGCGAAGTATATATAACCAAACTGTCACTCTGTGTAATATATATAACCAGACTGTCACTCTGTGTAGTATATATAACCAGGCTGTCACTCTGCGAAGTATATATAACCAGGTTGTCACTCTGTGTAGCGTATATACACAGAATATCTCTCTGAGTAGTACATATAACCAGACTGCCACTGTGTATAGTATATGTAATGAGACTGTCACTCTGTGTAGTTACATTTCATTCTGTGTAGTGTATATATAACCAGACTGTCACTCTGTGTAGTATATATACCCAGACTGTCACTCTGTGTAGTATATATACCCAGACTGTCACTCTGTGTAGTATATATAACCAGACTGTCACTCTGTGTAGTATATATAACCAGACTGTCACTCTGTGTAGTATATATAACCAGACTGTCACTCTGTGTAGTATATATAACCAGACTGTCACTCTGTGTAGTATATATAAACAGACTGTCACTCTGTGTAGTATATATAACCAGACTGTCACTCTGTGTAGTATATATAACCAGACTGTCACTCTGTGTAGTATATATAACCAGACTGTCACTCTGTGTAGTATATATAACCAGACTGTCACTCTGTGTAGTATATATAACCAGACTGTCACTCTGTGTAGTATATATAACCAGACTGTCACTCTGTGTAGTATATATAAACAGACTGTCACTCTGTGTAGTATATATAACCAGACTGTCACTCTGTGTAGTATATATAACCAGACTGTCACTCTGTGTAGTATATATAACCAGACTGTCACTCTGTGTAGTATATATAACCAAAATGTCACTATCTGTGGTATATTATCAACCTGACTGTTACTCTGGGCAGTATATAAACCAGACGGTCACTCTGTGTAATATATATAACCAGTCTGTCTCTCTTTGTATTAAATATAACCAAACTGCCACTCTTTGTAGCATATATCACCAGACTGTCACTGTGTGTAGTTACATAACCCAAATGTCGCTCTGTGTCTTATAATAACCAGGCTGTGACTGTGTAGTATATATACGCAGACTGTCACTCTGTGTAGTATATATACGCAGACTGTCACTCTGTGCAGTTTATATAACCAGACTGTCACTCTGTCTGGCATATATAACCGTTCTGTGTAGTATATGCAACCAGACTGTCACTCCGTGTAGCATATATAAACAGTGCAGTATGTAAAACCAGACAGCGACGGTGTCATATATATAACCAGACTGTTATTCTGTGCAGCATATATAAGTCACTCTTGTGTAGTTATATAACTAGGTGGTCACTCTGTGTTGTATATTAAAACAGACTGTCACTCTGTGATGTTATATAACCAGAATGTCACTGTGTAGCATGTAATCCCAGACTGTCACTCTGCGTAATATATATAACCAGACTGTCTCTCTTTGTAGTTAATATATCCAGACTGTCAGCCTGTGAAATATATATAACCAGACTGTCTCTCTTTGTAGTAAATATATCCAGTCTGTCAGTCTGTGAAATATATATAACCAGACTGTATCTCTGTGTAGTACATAGAGAGTACACTGAGTGTCTGGGAAGAGTGTCCCGCGATCAGTTCTTGTTGAAAATAACAAGAGTGACATCACAAGACAGCAGGAGAGAGCGGCGGAGAGATCAGAACCAGCACGAGAGCGGGGAAGCTTCAAAAAGTGACGTTAGCACAAAGATGAGAGCTGATTGGTGAGTAATGGGTAAGTGCTTTTCTCCAGCTTTTCTCCTGTTTAAAATAGATCAAGCTAAGGAAAGGTAAGAGTTCTAGTTTTTATTTAATGTACATAAATAATTTACCATTTTTTTGCTCTATTTAACTTAAAGTAAGGGTCATTTTTTTTCAATTAAAGACATAGCAGGGCAGCTCAGTCTTGTGTTATGTACCGCCTGCAACATGTGGGAAGCCCTAGGCGCTCCTTGCGCTCTGACCGATCACGTGTGCAGGAAATGCCACCAGCTGCAGCTACTTGAGCTCCGAGTTTCGGAGCTTGAGCGGCAGCTGGAGGCACTAAGGTGCATCCAAGACAGTTTCGTGGCTAGCACGTTTTTAGATGTGGTAACCCCACAGTTTACAGAAGTGCAGACAGAGAGGGAATGGGTGACCATCAGTCAGAAGAAAGGCGTCAGGCAGGTAGTCAGGAAATTCCCAGGGTGCATCTTGCTCAAGAACCGTTTTTCTGTGTTGGAAAATGGTGAGAGTGACGGTTCCTCTGGGGAGTGCAGTCACGCTCATGGCACTGTGAGTGGCTCAGCTGCACAGGGGGGGAGGAAAAAGAGGGGAAGAACAATAGTGGTAGGAGACTCGATAGTAAGGGGAACAGACAGGTGTTTCTGCAGCCGTAGACGTGACTCCAGGATGGTATGTTGCTTTCTTGGTGCCAGGGTCAAGGATGTCACTTGAACGGCTGCAGTGCATTCTAAAGGGGGAGGGCAAACAGACAGAGATCGTGGTACATATTGGTACCAACGACATAGGTAGAAAGAGGGATGAGGTCTTGCAAGCAGAATTTAGGGAGCTAGGAAGCAGGTTAAAAAACAGGACCTCAAAGTAATCTTTGGATTACTTCCAGTGCCACACGCTAGTGAGTATAGAAATAGGAGGTTAGTCCAGATGAATGCATGACTGGCGAGATGGTGCAGGAGGGAGGGCTTTAGATTTCTGGGACATTGGGACCGTTTCTGGGGCGGTGGGACCTGTACAAGGCGGACGGGTTGCACCTGAACCGGAATGGGACCAACATCCTTGCGGGGAGGTTTGCTAGTGCTATTGGGGAGGGTTTAAACTAACTTAGCAGGGGGATGGGATCCTGAGAGGAGGTTCATTAGGGGGAGATGCACAGCCAAAATTAGAAGAGAGAGCAAGTGAGTCTGGAAGGCATAGAAATTATAGGCCAGTTAAGGCACAAGGGAGTTTGGCAAGGGGGATGGTATTTATTTTAATGCAAGGAGTCTGACGAATAAGGCAGATGAGTTGAGGTCACAAATTAATACATGGAAGTATGATGTCATTGCTGTCACCGAGACATCTGTGAAGGATTTTCCCCTCGGTGATTTGGGGGCGGGACACGCTCGCCGAGGGGAAAATGACACGGGATGACGTTGGAAGGAACCCCCGACATCATCCCGGTCCATTTAAATCTTCAGGAAGGCGGGCGGACAGCGAAATCAGCTGTCCGCCCACCTACCTGTCAATGGTCAATTAAGGCCATTGACAGGCTCATTAACCTTGTTAAAGACCCTGCCTGTCCAGGCTTAAGGCTGGCGGGCAGGCCAGGAGCCCCAGCGGGCTCCAGATTATTCATGAAACTTCATCCACTGGCGGGATGAAGTTTCATGTCCGATTTTTAAAAATTTAATAAACTTTGTGTTTCTTATTAACATGTCCCATCTTGTGTGACATTGTCACATGAGGGGGACATGTTAATAATATTAATATTTCTCTATTTTTTGACTCTTCTTACCTGTCAGTAAACTCCGAGACAGCACTTTGCCTCAGAGAGCAGTGCATGCATACGTGAAACAGTGCACTTTGACAGTTGGGGATTCCCTCCCCACCCCCGCCCCCCACACAGGAAGCGCATAGCACTTCCTGTCGGGCAGGCCGCTGGGCCTTAATTGGCCCGCCCACTCAAAATGGCAGCAGGCCCCGTTTCAGCGGTGGGGCCCACTCACCCATTGAGGGCTAAATTCTGCCCATGGTTGAGAGAGGGGCAGGATTGGCAGCTCAGTATTCCAGGATATAGGGTCTTCAGGTGAGACAGGGAAGGAGGTAAAAGAGGAGAGGGTATCGCGATATTGATCAAAGAATCAATTACAGCAGTAAGGAGGGATGACATCTTAGAAGGCTCCTCAAATGAAGCCATATGGGTAGAACTGAAAAACAAAAAAGGAGCAATCACATTGCTGGGAGTGTACTATAGGCCCCCAAACAGCCAGAGAAATAGAGGAGCAGATATGTAGGCAAATTTCAGAGAAGTGTAAAAATAATAGGGTAGTAATAGTGGGGGATTTCAACTTTCCCAACATTAACTGGGTTAGTCATAGTGTGATAGGTTTAGAGGGAACGGAATTCCTAAAATGCACCTGGAGGAGCTTTTTAAGCCAGTACGTAGAAGGTCCTACAAGAGATGGGACAGTCCTGGACTTAATTTTAGGGAATGAAGCCGGGCAAATGGTAGAGGTATCAGTGGGGGAACATTTTGCAAATAGTGGTCATAACTCCGTTAGATCCAAGGTTGTTATGGAAAAGGACAAGGATGGGCCAGAAATCAGAGTTCTAAATTGGGGGAAGGCTGATTTTAATAAGATCAGATATGATTTGGCCAGAGTAGACTGGGAGCAGCTACTTTTAGGTAAATCTGCCTCAGAGCAGTGAGACTCATTCAAGAAGGAAATGGGGAGAGTACAGGGCCAACATATTCCAGTAAAGATAAAGGGTGGGACCAACAAATCCAGGAAACCCTGGATGTCGAGGGATATACAGGATTGGCTAAAGAGAAAAAGGGAGGTTTATGGCAGATACTGAGGGCTCAAAACCGCAGAAGCCCTTGAGGAGTATAGAATGTGTAGGGGGGGACTAAAAAAAGGAAATTAGGAGAGCAAAAAGGGGGCATGAAAAAGCATTGGCAGGTAAAATAAAGAAAAATCCAAAGTTATTTTTCAAGTACATTAAGAGTAAGAGGATAACTAGGGAAAGAGTAGGGCCCATTAAGGACAAAAGTGGTAATTTGAGTGTGGAGCCGGAAGACATAGGTAAGGTTCTAAATGAATACTTTGTGTCGGTGTTCACAGGTGAGAGGGACGACGTGGGTATGGAAATCAGGCAGAAGGACTGTGATATAATTAAAGAAATTAGCATAGAAAGGGAGGAGGTTCTAAGTGGTCTGGCAGGCTTAAAAGTAGATAAATCTCCAGGCCCGGATGAAACGTATCCCAGGCTGTTGAGTGAGGCAAGGGAGGAGATAGCAAGGGCGCTGGCAATAAACTTCAATACCTCTCTGACCACGGGAGAGGTGCCAGAGGACAGGAGGACAGCCAATGTGGTATCATTATTCAAGAAGGGAGGAAGGGATAAACCAGGGAACTACAGGCCAGTCAGTCTAACCTCAGTGATGGGGAAACAATTGGAAGCAATTCTGAGGGACAGAATTAATCTACACTTGGAGAGGCAGGGATTAATCAAGGACAGTCAGCATGGTTTTGATAAGGGGAGATCATGTCTGACCAATTTAATTGAAATTTTCTAAGAGATGACCAGCTGTGTAGATGAGGGCAACGCATTTGACGTAGTCTACTTGGACTTCAGCAAGGCTTTTGATAAGGTCCCGCATGGGAGACTGATAATGAAGGTAAGAGCCCATATGGGATCCAAGGTGTTTAAGACCAGCCTGTCACTCTGTGAAGTATATATAACCAGACTGTCATTCTGTGGCTTTTGTATAACCAGAATGTTACACTGTATATTATATGAACCCAGACTGTCACTCTGTGTAGTGTATGTAACCAGGCTATCACTCTGCGTAGTTATATTATAAGAATGGCAGTCTGTGTTGTATACATAATCAGACTGTCACTCTATGCAGCACATATCACCAGACGGCCTCTCTGTGCAATATATATAAACAGACTGTCACTCTGCATCCATTGTATAACCAGACTGTCTCTCTGTGTAGTATATATAACCAGAATGTCACTTTGTATAGTATATATAACCAGACTGTCACTCTGTGTAGCATATATAACCAGACTCTCACTCTGTGCAGCATCTATAACCAGAATGTCATGCTGTGTAGTTACATAACCAGAATGTCACTATGTGTAGTTATATAACCAGGCTGCCACTCTGCTTATTTATATAACCAGAATGTCCCTCTGCGTAGTGTATACTTTGCAGTGTATATAATCAGACGGTCACTCTATGTAATGTATATAACCACATTGTCATTCTGTGCAGTATATATAACCAGACTGTCACTCTATGTAAAGTACATAACCAGAGGGTTACTCTTGTAGTATGTATAACCAGATGTCACTTTATGTAATACATATATAACTAGATTGCGACTCTGCGTAGTATATATAACGAGACTCTCACTCTGTGCCATATGTATAATCAGACTGCCACTCTGTGAAGATATATAAACAGACTGTCACTCTCTGTAGTACATATAACTAAACTATGACTCGGTGTAGTATATGTACCCAGACTCTCAATTTCTGTAGTATACATAACCAGACTGTCACACTATGTAGTTACATAACCAGAATCTGTGTAGTGTTTATATCCACAATGTCACTCTGTGTAGTATATATAACCAGACTGTCACTCTGTGTCGTGTTTATATCCAGACTGTCACTTTGTGTAGTATGTTTAACCAGGCTGTAACTCTGTGTGGTATTTGTAACCAGACTGTCACTCTGTATAGTATATAGAACCAGACAGCTACTCTGTGGAGTATTTATAACCAGAATGACACTCTGTGCAGTATATATAACCAGCATCGACATAGGCCTTCACTGTCGCTGGGTCAAAATCCTGGAACTCCCTCCCTAACAGCACTGTGGGTGTACCTACACCAGATGGACTGCAGCAGTTCAAGAAGGCAGCTCACCACCACCTTCTCAAAGGCAACTAGAGATGGACAATAAATGCTGGCCCAGCCAGAGAAGCCCACATCCCGTGAATGAATATATATAAAAAAAACCGGACTCTCACTCTGTGTTGCACACAGAACCAGATTGTCACACTGTGCAGTATATAAAAACAGACAGCGACTGTGTAGTATATACAACAAGACTGCCAATCTGTGTAGATTATGTAACCAGACTGTCAATCTGTGTAGCATATATAACCCGACTGTCACTCTGTGTGTTTTATATAACCAGACTGTTACTGTGTGTAGTATTGCCACTATGTGTAATATATATGTAACCGGAATGTCACTCTGTGTAATATATATATAACCGGAATGTCACTCTGTGCAGTGTATATAACTAGATTGCCACTATGTGTAATATATATGTAACCGGAATGTCATTCTGTGCAGTGTATATAACTAGATTGCCACTATGTGTAATATATATATAACCGGAATGTCACTCTGTGCAGTGTATATAACTAGATTGCCACTATGTGTAATATATATATAACCGGAATGTCACTCTGTGCAGTGTATATAACTAGACTGTCACTCTGTGTAATATATATATAACCGGAATGTCACTCTGTGCAGTGTATATAACTAGACTGTCACTCTGTGTAATATATATATAACCGGAATGTCACTCTGTGCAGTGTATATAACTAGACTGTCACTCTGTGTAATATATATATAACCGGAATGTCATTCTGTGCAGTGTATATAACTAGACTGTCACTCTGTGTAATATATATATAACCGGAATGTCACTCTGTGCGGTTTATATAACTAGATTGCCACTCTGTGTAATATATATATAACCGGAATGTCACTCTGTGTAATATATATATAACCGGAATGTCACTCTGTGTAGTGTATATAACTAGACTGTCACTCTGTGTAATATATATATAACCGGAATGTCACTCTGTGCGGTTTATATAACTAGATTGCCACTCTGTGTAATATATATATAACCGGAATGTCACTCTGTGTAGTGTATATAACTAGACTGCCACTCTGTGTAATATATATATGACCCGAATGTCACTCTGTGCGGTGTATATAACTAGACTGTCACTCTGTGTAATATATATATATAACCGGAATGTCACTCTGTGTAATATATATGTAACCGGAATGTCACTCTGTGCAGTGTATATAACTAGATTGCCACTATGTGTAATATATATATAACCGGAATGTCACTCTGTGCAGTGTATATAACTAGATTGCCACTATGTGTAATATATATATAACCGGAATGTCACCCTGTGTAATATATATATAACCGGAATGTCACTCTGTGCAGTGTATATAACTAGACTGCCACTCTGTGTAATATATATATAACCGGAATGTCACTCTGTGTAATATATATGTAACCGGAATGTCACTCTGTGCGGTGTATATAACTAGATTGCCACTATGTGTAATATATATATAACCGGAATGTCATTCTGTGCAGTGTATATAACTAGATTGCCACTCTGTGTAATATATATATAACCGGAATGTCACTCTGTGTAATATATATGTAACCGGAATGTCACTCTGTGCGGTGTATATAACTAGATTGCCACTATGTGTAATATATATATAACCGGAATGTCACTCTGTGCAGTGTATATAACTAGACTGCCACTATGTGTAATATATATATAACCGGAATGTCACTCTGTGTAATATATATATAACCGGAATGTCATTCTGTGCAGTGTATATAACTAGACTGTCACTATGTGTAATATATATATAACCGGAATGTTACTCTGTGTAATATATATATAACCGGAATGTCATTCTATGCAGTGTATATAACTAGACTGTCACTATGTGTAATATATATATAACCGGAATGTCACTCTGTGTAATATATATATAACCGGAATGTCACTCTGCGTAATATATATAACCGGAATGTCACTCTGTGCAGTGTATATAACTAGACTGTCACTATGTGTAATATATATATAACCGGAATGTCACTCTGTGTAATATATATATAACCGGAATGTCACTCTGTGCAGTGTATATAACTAGATTGCCACTCTGTGTAATATATATAACCGGAATGTCATTCTGTGCAGTGTATATAACTAGATTGCCACTATGTGTAATATATATATAACCGGAATGTCACTCTGTGCAGTGTATATAACTAGATTGCCACTCTGTATAATATATATATAACCGGAATGTCACTCTGTGTAATATATATAACCGGAATGTCATTCTGTGCAGTGTATATAACTAGATTGCCACTATGTGTAATATATATATAACCGGAATGTCACTCTGTGCAGTGTATATAACTAGATTGCCACTCTGTGTAATATATATAACCGGAATGTCACCCTGTGTAGTGTATATAACTAGACTGTCACTTTGTGTAATATATATATAACCGGAATGTCACTCTGTGTAATATATATATAACCGGAATGTCACTCTGTGCAGTGTATATAACTAGATTGCCACTATGTGTAATATATATAACCGGAATGTCACTCTGTGCAGTGTATATAACTAGACTGTCACTCTGTGTAATATATATATAACCGGAATGTCACTCTGTGCAGTGTATATAACTAGACTGTCACTCTGTGTAATATATATATAACCGGAATGTCACTCTGTGCAGTGTATATAACTAGACTGTCACTCTGTGTAATATATATATAACCGGAATGTCACTCTGTGCAGTGTATATAACTAGACTAGAGTGGGCTCGCTAATGCTAGTAGTTAGAGCTCTAGTTTTTTACTTACTGCTACTTGCTTATGTGAACAAGACAACTTCATTTCTCTTCAGAGCTGCTTTGACAGAAACAACAGGCTTAAGTTCAGGACTCTAGAGGAATCATAACACTTGGCACCTTCCAGGTATAAGACAGCCTTCCCTTACCCTGGGAATGGGGATTGTGCTCTCCGCTGCAGGCACCTCCTCTGAGGAGAAAGGGAGGGCCGGAAGGTGGAGGAGGACAGGAATCCATATTCAGCCTCCAGGAGAGGCACAGGCACAAGGGGTGCATGGCCAATAGGTAGTCCAAGTTGTAAGGGGCCGCAGAAGACGCCACTATGCTGCTGCCAGGGTTTACAGGCAGCAATGCAGCTACCTCAATATGTCTGAAGTACCGAATGAAGCTCTGCCTCTCGAGAGACAGTGACCTCCATCTGTCAGATGATTGGCCTTGAGATCAGCTCCAGCTGTGTGGGTGGACACCCCATGCCAGTGACGCTGAAGGTCACAGTGGCCCTCAACTTCTATGCATCCGGCTCTTTCCAGGGGTCGGTGGATGATTTTTGTGGTGTCTCTCAGTCAGCTGTCCACAGTTGCATCAAGCTAGTGACAGACGCTCTGTTTCAGGACTGCATGGACTCTCATTCATTACCGCTCGTATGAGGCCAGCCAGGCAGAGCAAACCAAATGCTTTGCCGCGATTGCTGGCTTCCCCTGCATCCAGGGCGCAATCGATTGCCCATTTGTGGCCATCAAGGTGCCAGCAGGTGAGCCCGGTGCCTTCACCAGAGGAAGGGATTCCACTCCATGAACGTGCAGATATTGTGTGATCACAGGATGTAAATTCTGCAAGTCTGTGCCAGGTACCCAGGCAGCTCCCATGATGCCTACATCCTCAGACACTCCCAGGTGCCGGGGCTCTTCAGTGCTCCAGCCCGACTGGATGGATGGCTGCTGGGTGATAAGGACTATCCGCTCCTAAGGTGGCTCATGACGCCCCTCTCCCATCTAAGAACAGAGGCTGAGCAGCGGTACAATAGGAGCCAGGGCACCACAAGGGCTGTGGTAAAGAGAACCATCGGTCTTATCAAGATGTGCTTCCGATGGCTGGACCATTCAGGGGGCGCACTCCAATAACCCCCAAATCATGTGTCGCTGATAGTGGTTGCATGCTGCGCTCTCCACAATCTGGCGCTGGAAATGGGGGACGCAGTGGAGGAGGATGTTGACGCAGTTGCTCTGGCTGCAGACAATGAGTCCATTAGTGAGTCCGAGGAAGAGCACACTCAGGAGAACACTGAGGGCATAGACGCAGACCTGGGCAACCTCCAGGGAGGCAGGGACACCTTGGGAGGCTTTGACCCAGCACTCCTTCAGCTAGCCTACCAAAGATGAACCACCAGCACATGCCAGGGCTGCAGGCTTCATACTCCATACCTGAGAGCAACACTTGCCTGGTCAGCAACATGCACTATGTGCCATTTCAATAAAGCTCAATGACTAACAAGTCACTCATAACATCATCGGCTCCCCTTCACCCGCAGAACTAATG
Organism: Cetorhinus maximus; assembly: GCF_964194155.1. NCBI lineage: Eukaryota > Metazoa > Chordata > Chondrichthyes > Lamniformes > Cetorhinidae > Cetorhinus > Cetorhinus maximus. Next base: position 7,978,025 of record NC_135906.1, read on the forward strand.
AAGCACCCAGAGGCTTGTTGAGAAGCAAAGCATTTAATAATAGGCAAATTGCATACAGAAATCAAAGTCCATTAAAAGGTGGTGAACAGCAAACCTACTTAAAAACAACTTAAATGTGGGGCAAAAGAAAACCACTAATGATAGGCCTCTGTTGTGCCTAAGGTGATTTACGCTTATGTTTGCGGGTGCTATGTCTAGATGCTCCCCCCTCACTGGCACCGGCATTGGAGACAGCCTACCCACTCTGCTGTCCTGTTGGCCTTGATGACCTTGGCAGGTGTCCTCTGGCCTGTGGAGCCTGTGCTGGCCCCGCCTGGGAGGGAGCGGCCAGTGGCACAGCTGGCATCTCCCCAGTTGCTGCAGCCTCATTAGATGCCAGGCTGTCACTCTGTGCAGTGTATATAACCGGACTCTCGCTCTGTGTAGTGTATATAACCAGACTGTCACTCTGTGTAGTATATGTAACGAGACTGTCATTCTGTGCAGTGTATATAATCAGAATGTCACTCTGTGCAGTGTATATAATCAGAATGTCACTGTGTAGTGTATATAATCAGAATGTCACTCTGTGCAGTGTATATAATCAGAATGTCACTGTGTAGTGTATATAATCAGAATGTCACTCTGTGCAGTGTATATAATCAGAATGTCACTGTGTAGTGTATATAACACCTGGCTGTCACTCTGTGTGGTTATATGTTATCAGACTGTCACTCTGTGAAGATATATAACCTGACTGTCACTATGTGCAGTATATATAACCGAACTCTCACCCTGTGTAGTTATATAACCAGAATGTCTCTCTGAGTATTATAAATAACCAGACCTTCCCTCTGTGTTTTTATATAAACAGAGTGGCACACTGTTCAGTCTATAAAACCAGACTGTCAATCCGTGCAGTAAAAAAGCCAGACTGTCAATCTGTGCAGTATAAATAGCCAATCTGTGCAGTATATATAGCCAGACTGTCAATCTGTGCAGTATATATAGCCAGACTGTCACTCTGTGCAGTATAAATAGCCAGACTGTCAATCTGTGCAGTATAAATAGCCAATCTGTGCAGTATATATAGCCAGACTGTCAATCTGTGCAGTATATATAGCCAGTCTGTCACTCTGTGCAGTATATATAGCCAGACTGTCACTCTGTGCAGTATATATAACCAGACTGTCAATCTGTGCAGTATAAATAGCCAGACTGTCAATCTGTGCAGTATATATAGCCAGACTGTCAATCTGTGCAGTATATATGGCCAATCTGTGCAGTATATATAGCCAGACTGTCAATCTGTGCAGTATATATAGCCAGACTGTCAATCTGTGCAGTATAAATAGCCAATCTGTGCAGAATATATAGCCAGACTGTCACTCTGTGCAGTATATATAGCCAGACTGTCACTCTGTGCAGTATATATAGCCAGACTGTCAATCTGTGCAGTATATATAGCCAGACTGTCAATCTGTGCAGTATAAATAGCCAATCTGTGCAGAATATATAGCCAGACTGTCACTCTGTGCAGTATATATAGCCAGACTGTCACTCTGTGCAGTATATATAGCCAGACTGTCAATCTGTGCAGTATATATAGCCAGACTGTCAATCTGTGCAGTATATATAGCCAATCTGTGCAGTATATATAGCCAGACTATCAATCTGTGCAGTAAAAAAGCCAGACTGTCAATCGGTGCAGTAAAATAGTCAATCTGTGCAGTATATATAGCCAGACTGTCACTCTGTGCAGTATATATAGCCAGGCTGTCAATCTGTGCAGTATATATAGCCAGACTGTCAATCTGTGCAGTATATATGGCCAATCTGTGCAGTATATATAGCCAGACTGTCAATCTGTGCAGTATATATAGCCAATCTGTGCAGTATATATAGCCAGACTGTCACTCTGTGCAGTATATATAGCCAGACTGTCAATCTGTGCAGTATATATAGCCAGACTGTCAATCTGTGCAGTATATATAGCCAGACTGTCAATCTGTGCAGTTTATATAGCCAGACTCTCACTCTGTGCAGTATATATAGCCAGACTGTCACTCTGTGCAGTATATATAGCCAGACTGTCATTCTGTGCAGTATAAATAGCCAGACTGTCATTCTGTGCAGTATAAATAGCCAGACTGTCAATCTGTGCAGTATATATAGCCAGACTGTCAATCTGTGCAGTATATATAGCCAGACTATCAATCTGTGCAGTAAAAAAGCCAGACTGTCAATCTGTGCAGTAAAATAGTCAATCTGTGCAGTATATATAGCCAGGCTGTCAATCTGTGCAGTATATATAGCCAGACTGTCAATCTGTGCAGTATATATAGCCAGACTGTCAATCTGTGCAGTATATATAGCCAGACTGTCAATCTGTGCAGTATATATGGCCAATCTGTGCAGTATATATAGCCAGACTGTCAATCTGTGCAGTACAAAAGCCAGACTGTCAATCTGTGCAGTATAAATAGCCAATCTGTGCAGTATATATAGCGAGACTGTCACTCTGTGCAGTATATATAGCCAGACTGTCAATCTGTGCAGTATATATAGCCAGACTGTCACTCTGTACAGTATATATAACCAGACTGTCAATCTGTGCAGTATATATAACCAGACTGTCACTCTGCGTAGTATATATAGGCAATCTGTACAGTATATATAGCCAATCTGTGCAGTATATATAGCCAGACTATCAATCTGTGCAGTATATATAGCCAGACTGTCAATCTGTGCAGTATATATAGCCAGACTGTCAATCTGTGCAGTATATATAGGCAATCTGTGCAGTATATATAGGCAATCTGTGCAGTATATATAGCCAGACTGTCAATCTGTGCAGTATATATAGCCAGACTGTCAATCTGTGCAGTGTATATAGGCAATCTGTGCAGTATATATAGCCAATCTGTGCAGTATATATAGCCAATCTGTGCAGTATATATAGCCAGACTGTCACCCTGTGCAGTATATATAGCCATACTGTCAATCTGTGCAGTATATATAGCCAGACTGTCAATCTGTGCAGTATATATAGCCAGACTGTCAATCTGTGCAGTATATATAGCCAGACTGTCACTCTGTGCAGTATATATAACCAGACTGTCGCTCTGTGTAGTATATATAACCAGACTGTCGCTCTGTGTAGTATATATAACCAGACTGTCGTTCTGTTCAGTATATATAACCAGACTGTCGCTCTGTGCAGTATATATATCCAGACTGTCGCTCTGTGCAGTATATATAACCAGACTGTCACTGTGTGTAATATATATAACCAGACTGTCACTCTGTGTGGCACAGATAATTGTTTCAACATGAAAAGTCAGTTGCTTTGTGAATTAGAATGAGATAGCCTGAGGTTTGATGATTGTGTGAATCAAAAGATCTTGGTTCTGGCCATGTCTTGGATTTGTTGATCTTTTAGTTATTTAGTATTAGTTCTATTTTGGATTTTGTGGATCATTTGAATACAATGGTCATTATTTTCAGTAACTAGTCAGTGTCAATAAGAATTAACAAGTGTGTGGGGAGAGGTCAGGTGAGTTTAGAAGTGTGAGAATAGAAGCAATGGATCGGTAGAATTGTAAGAACGGGTGTATGGGTTTGATTGATGTAGTGAGCGGTAAATTGCTTCAGCGGTGAAGGACAAGGACATTTGGAACAGAGAGCATCCTATTCTTCTTAATCATTTCATCTGCTGGTCCACTCGCACTTATCTGTGCTTTTGTGTTGTCTCTTTTCTCCCCCACACGGAGGACACTCTAACATTTCCAAATACCTTGGCCACCCCCAGAGCTGTGTCTAGACGAGAACGTCTCCATTACGAAATAGGTAACATGTACACATTTAATGTTAGTTTTGGAAGGGGTAGCGTTGACCTTCAGTTGTGATCTAAACGTGTAGATTTTAGTGTCTTTTAAACAGGAGGAGCTGCCACTTGAAACCGTCGAGCCGAGGACCTGGATGCCCAGGGAATTTTGATGACTTCCTCAGTCAGAAACCCGGTAAGGTGATTTCAATCGCTTCACTCTTATCGTGGCTCTTGGATTGTACTTTTCCCTCTGAGCACAGGGTTGCTGCTCTCACACAAAGTGACAGGCTCCATGACAGAGGGTAGCATCGTCATCGCCACGCCTGACAGTACGGCCGCCCAAAGAGTATGAAGCAAGGTAGAGCAGGCAAAAAGGGCACAGCCAAATTAAAGAGAGGTCTAGTCACCGGAGACTCCGTTGCCGGGCACACCGACAGTTGCGCCATGCAGAGGTAAGACTTTGTCCTGTGCGGTTCTGTGTTTTCCAGGAGCCACAAGTTAATGATCTTTGCGACGGCTATCGCCAAAGGTGAGAAGGGGGGCGGGGGGAGGGGGGGCGGCCATTTTGGGGCCACTGTAGATGCGAAGAAACGGTCCAGCGGATTAAGGGCCCTTTCTCGCACAGGACAACTGCAGGAAACTGGTTCGGGCACAAAAGGACAAGGGAGCCAAGGTGGTCAACTCTGGTCTTCTCCCAATGCTGCCAATGTGGCTCAGCAGGAAGGAGGGAGATGGAGAGAGGGAGGGAGGGAGGGAGGGAAGAGCAGAACCACTGGATTTAACCTCTGACCGGAGGACCGGCCCAAGGAGCAGCGACTTACTTTTATAAACAACGGAGAGATGTGTCAGCGGCAATGCAAACTTTGAAGGGAAGGATAGCTTCATTTAACTTGTTCATGCCTGGATCAGGTCTTCCCAGACTGTGGGTTGCGGCCCCCTCCAGCGGGGTCACGACCCCCTCCAGCGGAGTCACAGGGCAAGATTTTGGGTGTGGCCAAGTCAGAGGCAACAATGGCTGGCGTGGAGCTCAGACTGATCTCTGACAGCTGCAAAGCCCCATTAAACCCTTGCATTTTTTTCTCCTCTGGTTAGAGTCATAGAGCCATAAAGGTCTACAGCATAGAAAAAGGCCATTCGGCCCATCAAGTCTGTGCCGGTCAAACAAGTACCTAACCATTCTAATCCCATTTTCCAGCACTAGGCCCATAGCCTTGTATGCCATGGCATTGCAAATGCACATCCAAATACTTCTTACACGTTATGAGGGTTTCTGCCTCTACCACCCTTTCAGGCAGAGAGTTCCAGATTCCCACCACCCTCTGGGTGAAAAAATTCTTCCTCACATCCCCTCTAAACCTCCTGCCCCTTACCTTAAATCTATGCCCCCTGGTTTTTGATCCCTCCACCAAGGGGAAAAGTTCCTTCCTGTCTACCCTATCTGTGTCCCTCATAATTTTATATATCTTATGTCCCCCCATCAATCTCCCCTGCTCCAGGGAAAATAACCCCAGTCTATCCAATCTCTCCTCATAACTAAAACTCTCCAGCCCAGGCGACATCCTGGTAAATCTCCTCTGCACTCTCTCCAGTGCAATCACATCCTTGGCTGGTGGGCTAGGCCTCAATGGACTGATCTCTGAAACCCGATGGCTGCTGCTGCAAAAAAAACAAGGCCTGTGAATAGGTAAGTGTCTGTTTCTCTTTGTCAAAAACCTGCCTGTTCATGAACTCCACCCCCCTCCCCCTCCCCACCACTCCCCTTCCGACGCACAACCCCTGTTCCCCCACACCAACCAACCATCCACCCGCCCCGGTCAAAAATTCAAGGCCCTACCCCCACCCCCACCCTCCCCCACTCAACAGCCGATGCCTACCCACAGCCCAACAGCATCTGAACTCACCACTCCACCCTTATCTTATTTTATTTTATCTTATTTTTTAAGAAGCTTGTGTGAGTGTTCCTTTAAGAAGCTTGTGTGAGTGTTTCACCGGTTGTGACTCCATCCTCTTGTCAAGGCTTCGTCAGTGTCAACCCCTTCCGAGTACAAATGTTAGAAAGATTCTGTTCAACTCAGAAACCTTTCCATCATTTATGGTCAGTGTATTTCCCAGTCACTTGAAAAGATTACAGGAGAAAGAACAAAAATTGATTGAAACTTACAGAATACTGAAAGGCCCGGATAGAGTGGACGTGGGGAAGATGTTTCCATTAGTAGGAGAGACTAGGACCCGAGGGCACAGCCTCAGAGTAAAGGGAAGACCTTTTAGAACAGAGATGAGGAGAAACTTCTTTAGCCAGAGAGTGGTGAATCTATGGAATTCATTGCCACAGAAGGCTGTGGAGGCCAGGTCATTGAGTGTATTTAAGACCGAGATAGATAGGTTCTTGATTGGTAAGGGGATCAAAGGTTACGGGGAGAAGGAGGGAGAATGGGGTTGAGAAACTTATCAGCCATGATTGAATGGCGGAGCAGACTCGATGGGCCGAATGGCCTAATTTCTGCTCCTATGTCTTATGGTCTTATGGTCTAAAAAGAAAGATAGCCTTAATTTATTAGCCATTTGTAAACATGAGTAGTCACTTGATCATTTTATTGTGCATCGTTGGCTTAAAAGATTAAATCCTCCTGTTTTTAAGCCTGATTGGAGTGAAGTAATTGAACTTAATTAATCCATTAAATTATTACAAAGTACCACAACGTGTTTACAGCACAGAAAGAGGCCATTCAGCCCAACTTATCTGTGCCTGTGTTTAATGCTCCACAGGATCTTCCTCCATCCTTCCTCATCTTACCCTATCATTATATCCTTCCAGTCCTTTCTCCTTCATGTGTTTATCTAGCTTCCACTTAAATGTGCCCATACCGGTTACATCAACTACTCCCAGTGGGTAACACGTTCCACACTCCCACCATTCTCTGGGTAAAGAAGTTTCCTTATTGGATTTATTAGATCTTATATGGTTGAACCCTGGTTCTGGTTTTGTCTGTAAGTGGAAACATCTTCTCTATCTTTGAGGCACTCTTTCATTCCTCAATCAGGTCATCTCTCCGTTTTCTCTTAGACAAAAGAGCCCCAACCTGTTCAGCCCTTCTCTCTGGTTATAAACTCTCAGTTCACATATCAAGATGTAAATCTTCTTTTTGTACCTTCTCCATTGGCCCTGTGCCCTTTATAAAATACGGAGACCAGAGCCATGCACGGCACTCCAAGTGCGATTCAACCAAGGTTCCATACAAGTTGAACACAACTTTTCTGTTTTCCGATTCTACTCTTCTAGAAATGAACCCAAATTCTTTACTTGCTGTCCTTTTAAGTGATCTGTGAATCTGTGTCCCCCAGGTCCCACTTCTTCTTGAGTTCTCTGCCTGAAGGCAGGTCCGACCCACAGGGCCATGACCTCCACCACAGGTAGGCCGGTGGCAAATTCAGCCCAGCCGGAACTGGGATCGAACCCTGTGCTGTTGGTGCCAATCTGATCCACGCCAGTGTTGTCCGGCCAACTGAGCCAAGGAGTCCGAGTTTGTGGCAACATGCACTTTTACATACAGGTTGTCATCCGGAGCTATGGATATTGACGGTAGAGGCTCCAATTTCCTTTCCATCACATGGTTGACCATGTCTCTCCTGCTCTCCCGCTCTCACCACCTGCCATTGGCATGTGTTGGAGCGATTTGCAGGTTGATAATCAACCTGTTTGGCCATGTTAAGAACATATCTTCCTTGGCCATCAAGTCTTGGAGTAGGGCTTGAATCCGGAACTTCTGACTCAGAAGCAGGGACACTACCCACAGCACCACAAGACCTCTTCTCTCTACCCTGTTTAGACCGATTTTGCAAGGAGTATATGACCTCCTTATTTTTCAGTGAAAACATACTACCTCACACTTACCTATATTGAAGTTTACTCATGCCTTCCTGTATTTTGTCAAAGCATTAACAACTCCCACGATTTACTGTCATGCACAAATTTTGAAAGTGTACTTCCAATTTTTTTTTATTCATATTGTTCTGGCTCATTTCCCTTTTTTTTAGATCCAGCCATATTGCCTCACTTGTTTGTCCACATTCTGGGTAAGGAAGAAGTCCCACAGTCATAGAAAATTGAATCTAAATTCCACCATCTGCACGGGTTCAAATCCCATCACGGCAGATGGTGGAACCTTTCCCAATTTTGCTGTTTTCCCCTTGCCAGTTTGTTTGGAGTTAGTGAAAGAGGTGGTAGTTGAGGCAATGGATGAGCTAACAATTGATAGAGAGGAGGCAGTGGATAGGCTGGCTGTGGTCAAAGTTGCAAAGTCACCAGGTCCAGATGAGATGCACCCAAGGACGCTGAGTGAAGTGAGGGTGGAAATAACTGAGGCACTAGCTAAAACCTTCTAATCCTCCTTAGATACAGGGGTGGTGCCAGAGGATTGGCGAATTGCAAATCTTACACCTTTGTTCAGGAAAGGGTGTGAGGATAAACCCAGCAACTACAGGCCAGTCAGCGAGGCCCTGGAGAGGGGGATGCACAAGGTGCTAAACACTGGGGCTCCGTGCTCTGCAGGGGGGGGAGAGGTGGGGTGTGGTGGCTGGGATGGCCAATGTCCAAGGCAGCCAATTGGGCGCATCGGGCTGGGCTCTTCCTGACCACCTCCCCGGATGGTGTGACCCTGGCCCCTAGCCTAGACCTTCCCGACCCAACCTCCTCCCCAGGGTGTGTCCCTGGGCTGGGCCCTTCTCGACCTGCCTTCCTCCCTGGGTGAACATTGATCTGCGTGGCATGAAACACAGGATGTAAAATGAGAAGCCTAATACTTGTTACTAAGCAACTTGAACGCTGTGGAGTGCTACAATTATCAGCCCTTTGCTGCCTTTGAATGACCATTTAATGAAAGACGCATAATCTTCTGTTATTAACTGCGCCAGAGAAACAATGGGCTTAGGCAGCAGGTGGAAGGGCTAGGCATAAGAAGCAAACACATTAGTGGGTGCCGTATTAGTAGTAAAACAGCAGCCATTTGCTGAACTTTACATTAAGGATTAAGCTGTCCCTCCCTCTTAGACAAGGGCAAATTATAATTGCAGAAAATGGCCTGATGTCAGATTGAGGAATTCCTATTAATCACACAATAAAAAATGTGTTCACACACAGCACGTGGGGGAACCCCTTTGCAAAGTCTGAGTATCACTTGCTCTTTCTTTGTGAGGTGCGAGGAGGACACAATTGTCTGTCATCTCATTGTGGAGATGGTGGTGTAGTGGGAATATCACTCAGCTTTTAAACCCAGCAGTCCAGGCTAATGCTTCTGGGGACCTGGGTTCAAATCCCACCACGGCAGCTGGTGGAATTTAAACTCAATTAATAAATCTGGAATATAAAGCTAGTCTCAGTGATGGTGGCCATGAAACTAGCATTGATAGTGGTAACAAACCCAACTGGTTCACTAATGTCCCTTAGGGAGGGAAATCTGTCATCCTTACCTGGTCTGGCCTACATGTGACTCCAGATTCCCAGGTTGACTATTAATTGCTCTCTGAAATGGTCACTCAGATCAAGGGCAATTGGGGATGAGCAACAAATGCTGGCCTTGCCGCTGATGCCCGCATCCCATGAAAGAATAAAATTATACACTTCAACATCAATTAAATCTATTTCTCCAGGAACACCCTTCAGCTCCTGTGTGTAAAACAGGGCAGGACAGTAAAGAGCAACTTAGCCCTCTGTTGATCTCATTCTTTGGCCGCCCATCCAAATTAATTGACTCGCTCCCAATGATGCACGGCCCCTCCCTCAGCTTCCCGGCTGACCCTCTCCCCCTCAGTGGGTGTGGCCCCCCTCCCCAGTTTCTCCCCCGACCCTGTCCCTCTCGGTGGGTGTGGCCCTGGTTCCACTTTGCCTGCCAGTTACTTTATAGATTCACAGCCTCACAAATGTGCTTCTCTCAGGAGTCTCAGCCTTGTGGTCAATGTTATGTAGGGAATTCTTACACCCACAGAATCACAGAACTGTTACAGCAGGAGGCCACTCGGCCCATCATGCCAGCACGGGCTCACCGAATGAGCAACTCACCTAGTACCCACCCCCACCTCCTCCCTGTAACCCTGCACATTCTTCCTTTTCAGGTAACTATTTAATTCCCTTTTGAATGCTTTGACTGAACCTGCCTCCACCACACTCTCTAAGGCAGCACATTCCAGACTTTAACCGCTTGTTGCGTGGAGAGTATTTTTCCTCATGTTGCCTTTTCCCTTCTTTCGCCAACTACCTTAAATCTGCGCCCTCTCTTCCTCGATCCTTTCTCCCTATCTACTCTGACCTGACCCCTCATGATTTTGAAGGCCTCGATCAAATCTGCTCTCGGCCTTCTCTCCTCCGAGGTAACCAAGGACGCAGCTTCTCCAATTCATCGTCGTAACTGAATCCCCTCGCCCCGGAATCATTCTCGTGAATCTTTTCTGTGCTCTCTTCAAAGCCTTCACATCTTTCCTAAAGTGCAGTGATTCACAAACTGAAAGGACGAGATGCTGGGATTAGGGGAGAAATTGGATTATTAGGTGCTGGGAGGAGGTGGGAGGTGGGGGCGGGGTGGGGGGGTGGGAGGTGGGGGCATTCTAAAGCTCTAAAATGGAGTTTGTGGCACATGGACACAGTTCTGATCTGGATGCCATGTTGGTAAGGGCTTAGTGGCACATGCCTAATATTCCCCAGAAATATGCAGATTGTGACATCAATCAGCGAGTAACACTGATCTGGCGTTGTTGCTGCCGTTTTACAGCAAAAGGCTTTAGCCTGTGTCCTCTCTTAACCTCACATAGCTGAACGTATGTTCAACCTGCTTGACTGAGGGGGTGGGCTAAAGGAGAGATTGGGAGAGCAGAGGAGCAGCACTAGGCCTTTCGGCCTGTCAAGCCTGCTCCACCATTCAAACAGATCATGGTTGATCATCTATCTCTACGCCATTTTTCTCCATGGTCCCATATCCCTTGATGTCATTAGTATCCAGAAATCGACCCCGATTTCTGTCTTGGACATGCTCATTGACTAGGACTCCACAGCCCTCTGGGGTAGAGGATTCCAAAGATTCACCACCCTCTGAGTGAAGAATCTCCTCTTCATCTCAGTCCTAAATGGCCTACCCCTTATCTTGGCACTGGGGAAAAAGCTTTTAGAGAGGATGATTTGAGACAAAATTAACAGTCACTTGGACAAATGTGGTTTAATTAAGGAAAGGCACTACTGATTTTTTAAGGGTAAATCATGTTTAACTATCTTGCTTGAGGTTTTTGATGAGGAAATAGAGAGGGTTGATGAGGGGAATGTGGTTGATGTGGTTAACATGGACTTCCAAAAGACATTTGATAAAGTGCCACATGATAGGCTTGTCAGCAAAGCTGAAGCCCATAAATAAAAGGCAGCTTGGCTACGAAGTTGGCTACATGACAGGAAACCGAGAGTAGTGGCGAATGGTTGTTTTTCAGACTGGTGGAAGATGATAGTGGAGTTCTCAAGGGGTCGGTGTTAGGACCACTAGTTTTCTTGATCCATGTGAATGACCTAGACCTTGGTGTACCATTTCAAAATTTGTGGATGACACAAAACTTGGAATTATTGTGAACAATGAGGAGGATAGTGAGGAATTTCAAAAGGATTTAGGCATATTAGTAGAATGGACAGACATGGGGCAGATGAAGTTTAATGCAGAGAAGCCTAAAGTGATTCATTTTGACAGGAAGAACAAGGAGATGCAATATAAAGGTACAATTCTATAGCGAGTGCAGGAGCGGAGGAACCCTGGGGATATATGCGCACAAATTATTCAAGCTGATGAGATAGGTTGAGAAAGCGGTTAATAAAGCATACAGTATCCTGAGCTTGAAATAGTGGCATAAAGTACAACAGAAAGGAGGTTATAATCAACTTGTATATCAAACCCTGGTTTGGCCTTAATGGGAGGATTGTGTCTAGTTCTGGGCACCACACTTTGGAAAAGATGTGTAACCATTAGAGAAAGTATGGAAATGATTCACAATAATGGTCCAGGGATGAGAGGTTTCAGTTGCATGAATAGTTTAGAGAAGCTGGGGCTGTTCTTCCTGGAGAAGAGGGGATTGAGAGGAGATATGATAGAGATGTTAAAAACCATGAGGGGCCTGGACAGAGTAGATAGGTAGAAACTGTTCCCATTGATGAAAGGGCGAGAAACAGAGGACACTGATGTAAGGTGTTTGGCAAAAGAAGCAGCAATGACATGAAGAGAAACTTTTTTTTACAAAGCAAGCTGTTAGGATGTGGAATGCACTGCCTGAGAGTGTGGTGGAGGCAGATTCAATCGAGGCTTTCAAAAGGAAATTGAATAATTATCTGAACCAAAAAGATAAATTAAGGAAAGGCAGCACAGGTCTTTTTTTTTTAGGGTAAATCATGTTTAAATATCTTGCTTGAGTTTTTTGATGAGGTAACAGAAAGGGTTGATAAGGGTAATGCGGTTGATGTGGTTAACATGGACTTCCAAAAGGCATTTGATAAAGTGCCACATAATTGGCTTGTCAGCAAAGCTGAAGCCCATAGAATAAAAGGCAGCTTGACAGCCTGGATACGAAGTTGGCTACATGACAGGAAATAGTGCTGAGCGATTGTTTTTCAGGCTGGAGGAAGATGATAGTGGGGTTCTCCAGGGGGTCAGTGGTAGAACCACCGGAGGGCTACACAGAAAAGCCAGGGGTGTGGGGCTAAGTGAGTGGCTCTTCCAGAGAGCTAGCACAGACACAGCAGACCAAATGACCTCGTACTGTAACCATTCTACGATTCTAGTTAAAATCTCCCTTGATTATTATTCTCTGTCTTTTACTCATTTCACATATTTGCTTGCCATTTCGTCTTCCGCCACTATTCCCCTCTTACAGAGTGCGCAATCCTTATCTCTTATTTTAATCCACATGCATTGCGTGACTAGCCTCCTGATAGTTATGCCGCTTTGTTAATACCACGTCAGGCTTTTACCTTCAATTCCCTTATCTTATTTCGGATGCCGAGCGTTTCCAACATCTTCTGTTTTTCTTTCAAGTTTACAGCATCCACGGTATTTTGCTTCCAGTTTGATCAAATTGTACAAGGTATTGATAAGAGGACCATTTGATTTCATTGTCTGGACAGTTTGATTGCAGTGCGAGGGCTGTTGTTCCCGGGGGTTAAGGACAGGCGGGTAAGTTAGCCCTGTTTCCACGATCTAAGGATCAGCTTCCACATTAATTAGGTGATTTTGCACACGCTGTAAAGTAAAGAATATATGAAAGACATGTTAGTGGAGTCACAGGTCCAGCACCACAGGGTAATCTCACAATACCGCAAGAAAGGAAACTGATTATCGACTGGGAGAAGGATAGATCTGGGGGTAAAGAGTCAAAGAAAGAATGGGGAAGAGGCAGAACTGCATCTCCGCCTCGAGGAGTGGCTAATACCAGTTTCACTGTATCTGTGACCTTCCATGGTAAGACTGCTAGCTATCCTTATCAACACAACCATGACTTGTCAACTGTGCTTTGCCATACACTAGATAAACCTTCCTAATTACCGCAGTCAGTTTCGTATAGCCTTCCTCTGAAAGTCTTACAAAACAGGTGAGCTGCAGCCAGCTGTACGGCAGCTTAGAGATAATTAAAATACCGTGTGTAGAAGTGCAGGTCTCAGAGACCTCAATTAACTTGACTGACTGGGGCGGGAGAATTGTATTAAAGAAATACAGGAATGAGATCCTTCAATAGAGTAAACTTGATTAATCCAACGCCCTCCTGGTTGGCTTCCCACCTCTCATTCTTCATAATGTTGAGCCCTTCCAAGGCTGTATCCTAATTTACACCAAGTCCCATTCACCAACACTCCAGTGCTCACTGACCTACATTGACTCCCAGTTAAGCGACGGCTGATTTTAAAATTCTCATCCTTCTCTTCAAACACCTATTTGACTTCACCCCTCACTATCTCTGCAGTCTCCTCCAGCCCGACAGCCTCTGCTCTCATCCAATTTTAACTTCCTGAGCGTCCCCAATTTTAATGCACCGTTGGGGCCTGTGCCTTCAGTTGCCTAAGCCCTGAAACCTGGACTTCTCTCCTTAAATCTCTCCGCTTCTCTACTTCCCTCTCTCCTCCTTTAGGACACTCCTTAAAACTTACCTCTTTGACCAAGCCCTTGGCCATCTTCCCTAAGGTCACCTTTTGTGACCCGGTGTCAAATTTTGCTAAACTTACAGTGAACGTCCTTGGCATTTTATTATGTTAAGATGCAACGTGAATACAAGCCACCACAAAGGATACTAAAGGCTTTAAGGAACACTAGTAGAGATAATAGTGAATGAGGGCCTAGTGCCCAGAATGACAGAGACCTGCCATAAAGGGCAATGAGATAATATGTCAATGAAGTAGTCAACATGAATTCAGCCAGGTGACTGTTGATGTCTGCTGTACACCTCCACTTAGAAAGATCAGAAGACAAGATCGAGAAACGGAAAGGACATCAGGAAGAAAAGGAAAATCAGTTGTGTCAGGTGAGAGGACAAACCAAAAACTGGGAAATCAGATGTTGCACGCTAAAGTGTCAGAGTTATACTGCTGTCCTTGTGGAATGGGAATGACTACAGGAGAGAGACAAACAGACTGATCGTGTTCTGTGAAGTATGGAATGGATTGGACTGGTGGGAATCGATAGAAACAAGTGCCAGGGATAGGGTTACAGGGTTATAGGGTTAGGGTTATGGGGTTAGGGTTGAGCTTTGTGGACTTTAACCCCACCAGAGGCACAGTCAGCTGACTAAAGAAACATGGATTTAGACATCCACCATTGGGGTGGTTTGCAGAAGCTGAGTGCAGGACCCCGTTCTCCTTCTAGCAGTGCTGCTGCCGCCCCCCCCACCCCGATTTTCTGTTTTATTCCATTCCATTCCCAATAGCACACATTAAGGATTTGCAAATTGTCATGGCTGTCCCAAAAAGCCCTCTTACACTTATTCCCTATGTCTGACCAGTCTGTCTCAGTCCATTATTAACCCTCTGGCAATGACAAAACACGAGGTCATCATCCACATAAATTACAAAGACCATTTGTTTCCAAGCCAGTTTATCAACAATCTGTCTTCCCAAGGACAATCCCACACAATGGAACAAGCTGTCAAAGGAAATAGTCACTGTCCCATTGCTTGGAATCTTCAAGATCTTTAGGTTATTTCCATTTATGGGTTTTTCATTATCATGACTACCATGCCATTGGGCACAAACCACATAATTGGGTTATTCTATTTATGCATTCACAGGATGTGGGCGTCGCTGGCTGGGCCAGCATTTATTGTCCATCCCTAATTGCCCCTTGAGAAGGTGGTAGTGAGCTGCCTTCTTGAACCGCTGCAGTCCATGTGGTGTAGGTACACCCACAGTGCTGTTAGGAAGGGAGTTCCAGGATTTGACCCAGCGACAGTGAAGGAACGGTGATATATTTCCAAGTCAGGATGGTGAGTGGAACTTGCAGGTGGTGGTGTTCCCATCTATCTGCTGCCCTTGTCCTTTTAGATAGTAGAGGTCGTGGGTTTGGAAGGTGCTGTCGAAGGAGCCTTGGTGAGTTGCTGCAGTGCATCTTGTAGATGGTACACACTGCTGCCACTGTGCGTCAGTGGTGGAGGGAGTGAATGTTTAAGATGATGGATGGGGTGCCAATCAAGCAGCCTGCTTTGCCCCATTGGCAAAATGTTGGCGAAATATGGATGTTGGTCTGGATTGGTGACACAAACAAAGCTGGAACAGGAGCAGAAGGAATGGGCGCCACTGAGTGCTTTGGAGCCATGGTTACTGTACAAGGAAATAAGGAACTGAGAGAAGAACTAGGCAACAGCAGCATTTGAAAGCTGTACTGCAGTGTTCAAACTGCACTGAGATTCGCTCGACAGAAGCCACTGAGAAAATCATAATCATCTGCAGGAGGGAATTAGATTATGAATAATTGAGGTCACATGTGGCAAGTGGCAGACGGCTCGATTACCTGGCTAGGAATGATGGTAAAGACACAGACTGGGAGTCCCTGGAGTAGACAGCTCATTATCAGAGTGAGTATTAGTCTCACACGCAAACAGGCATCGGGGCAGCCCGAACTCTGTCAAACCATCGACACTTCCAATAGAGAATTGCTGACGGCGGCAGGGCTAACCCCATTGACAAGTCTAAGAGTGAAGTGCTGTCGATTGGAACATGATATGGAGAATAAACCAGACTCCTCAATGGATCTGGCAGCGCCTGTGGCGAGAGAAACAGTGAACATTTCGAGTTCATATGACTGTTCTTCAGAGCTCTGAAGAAGAGCCATGCAGAACTCGAAATGTTAGCTCTGTTTCTCTCTCCATAGATGCTGCCAGACCTGCTGAGCTTTTCCAGCATTTTCTGTTTTGATTTCAGGTTTCCAGCATCCGCGGTATTTTGCTTTTACAGCACTAGCAGTGGAATTGAGAAGTATTGATTATAGTTTGAGAGCCTGAGGGCTCTCTGCAGAGGATGATGAAACTTACTGGTCCAAACCAGGGTCGGGTGTTGCTGGCCGCCTGAATGCCCTCTGTCTAATATGTCACCCCGACCAACTCACATGGAGCTACATCACCCGCTACAGGTCAAGCCTGGCACTGCACCACACTGACTGTGTTAGTAATGGACTGAGACAGACTGGTCAGACATAGGGAATAAATGTAAGAGGGCTTATCGGGACAGGCATAGGAATTTGCAATTCCAACTCCTTAATGTGTGCAATTTGGGAATGGAATGGAATAAGACAGAAAATCAGGGGGGGCTGCAACACTGCTAGAAGGAGAACAGTGTCCTGAACTCAGCTGCTGCAAACCACCCCAATGGTGGATGTTTAAATCCATGTTTCTTTAGTCAGTTCACAGCGCCTCTGGTGGGGTTACAGTCCACAAAGCTTAACCCTAACCCTATAACCCTGTAACCCTAACCCTAACACTATAACAGCCCTATAACCCTAGCCCTATAACCCTAACCCTGTAACCCTAACCCTAACCCTATAACCCTGACCCCAATCCTAACAGTTAGAGCAATGGTTGAACATGCGTGGGAATTGAATGTTCTGGAAGAGCACAGGAGGATGTAAAAGGCAGAAGGGCGGCAACACTAAAGGACCATGGCACTATCAGGAGAAGGGTAGAGGGAAGAGAGAATCAGCCGGGCTAAAGACGAGGGACTTGTAATAATTGTTGGAAAGAGGTCGTCTACATTCTGCATTTTGCATTAAAGTCCATAGTTCATATGTAGTCAGGCTGAGTTCATTCAATTCTCAAACATTTACATAGTATTTATGAGTAGGGGGTTTGGCTGTCTCTCGGTCTATTCGTCCTGTATCTTATTTGCAGAATGGCGTCTTTTCTCCTCAATTCCATCACACGTTTACCTTCGTGTGGTTGTGGCAAGAGATAGTGGCGGTGAGAGATGGGATTCGAGAGCTTTCTAGTAAAGTCCTGCCAGAGCTTTTTCCATATGCAGTTTGATTGATTGTGTCAGAGTAGGTTTGGTATGCGTTTCTTAGGATCTGTCTCAGTGCTTGCTTCTGAACACCTTTGAGCTTCTTCACGCGCTCTTTGGTAAGTCAAGCAACCCATACTTGCAATGTGTATTCAACAGTGGGTCTTATGTAAGTATTAAACACAGGGAGTAGGTCAGTTTGAGATACATTGTGAGGCTTGAGAAGACGTTACATATGAAGTCTTCCATTTACTCTCTTAAGCATTTTATGCATTTGGTAATCCCATTTGAGGGCACTTTGAATGTAGATTCCTAATAGCTTAATGCATGCTTGTTACCGCTTGGCACCATTTAAATTGATGAGAGAGGGATCAGGAGGTTTGCACATGAAACACAATTCCATAGCTTGGCACTTTTGGGACTTCAGCCTGTTGTGATTCACTGTTTCCCATCACTCAATGAAGTGATTGCCATTTCCACATGAGATGCATCACCTTGATTAGGCACATAGGAACAGGAGTAGGCCATTCAGCCCATCCAGCCTGCACTGCCATTCAATTAGGTCATGACTGATCATCTATCTCAATGCCACTTTCTCGCACTCCAAGAGGGTCAGGTCATCCACATATTTATAAGGGTGAATAGGCATGGTGATATCAATAAAGTATTATTTGCATTGGTTAAAACAATAATTGGGCCAAATTTGGTTCCCTGTGGGACCCCAGCATGTAGTGTTATCCAACTCAAAGTACTTGATTTGTATTGAACACATTGTTGTTAACTGTTGAGAAAGGCCCAGAGTGTACACATGATGGCCTCACTCCTAATTGAAGGAGATTGTGGATGGCGATGTTATGATCTACACGGTCAAACACTTTGCTAAAATCAGTTGGCACCACTGTTGATGATGCTTTCTGTTTGTCAGTGTTAACATACAGTTGATTAAAGATTCACAAGACAATGGACTGTGGATAATCCCTTTCTATTATCAAATGCTGATGGTCTAAAATGTTTCATCATATTGCTCATCATCTACTGCACAATTAATCTTTGGGCTAATTTTGCACAATGATCAGTGAGAGAAATGGGATGCACATTCTCAACAGTAGCTGGGATTGACTTTGGCACAGGGGCACCAGTCATTCCTTCCCAACCAGTGTGGTATGATTTAGTGAGAATATGTGTCAACAGGACACTGAGTTCAATTGCAAATTGTTGCACAAGGATGCCTTTAGCTCCTGCTGCTTATGATATGCTTTTGCATTTGGGTTTATGGCTGCACTATTGCACAAGGTTTTAGGAATGGTACGTAAACTGGTAAGGTGGCCATCGAGAGAAAGAAGGGACGTCTTGAGGATTAGATGTCAATACGCGGTTGGTCAACCGTGTAAAAAATCTGTTTACAATCCTATATAAAGCAGCACAGATTGTATAGGATTGTCAACAGATTGTATAGAGCAGCACTGATTATATAGGATTGTCAACAGATTGTATAAAGCAGCACTGATTATATAGGATTGTAAGCAGATTGTATAAAGCAGCACGGATTATATAAGATTGCAAACAGCAGCCCGCATTATATATAACTGCATAACAGACCTGAGTATATCACATTATAACCAGACTGTGTATAACTGGCAAGACGATGCTGTGATGGTAACATCACTGGACTAGTAACCCAGAGGCTCAGACTAGTGCTCTGGGGACAGAAGCTCAAATCCCACCACTTCTACATACATATTGTAGTCTGGAACTATGGATAGTGATGGTAGAGGCTCCAATTTCTTTCCATCAATGGGCTGACCAGGAATCTCTCCTGTTCTTACCACCTACCATTGGCATGTGTTGGAAGGATTTACAAGTTGATAGTCCCCCTCTTAGTCCGCGTTATGAATGCATTCTCCTTGGCCATCAAGTCCTGGCGTGGGACTTGAACCCAGAGCTACTGGCTCAGAGACAGACTACCCACTGCACCACAAGCCCTCCTATTCTGTAATGACTGAACAATTATTTAGAATAGTTTTACTGTTTGTCTCCCTGAGTCCTCTCTGCACCTTGTTTCTCCTCTCCAAAACTTCACCCTGGTGTCCAACCACCTGACAAATTAAATACAATACTCCCCAAGAACTATTATTGTAGCTGTGTATAAAAGCAGCAAGAGTATAAGATTGTAATCAGACTGGGCATAACAGCACTGAGTAAAAAGGATTTTAACCAGACTGTGTACACCAATGCTGATTGTATAATCAGACTATGCAAAATAGCACTGAACATAGATGATTACATATAAACACACTCATTGTGTTTGATTGTGACCAGACTGTATAAAAGTACTGAGAATTTAGGATTGTAATTACACTGTGTTACATTGCTGATTATATATAATTGTAATCAGGCTGTGTATAACAGCATTCATGATCCTTCATTGTATGATGGTAATCAAACTGTTCGAATTACGTAGGATTATAAACAGACTTTGTATAATAGCACCGAGCATGTAGAATTGGAATAAGGCTGTGTATAGCTTCACTGAATACAGTGAACAGACTACGTAAAGCAGCACTGAACATATATGAGTGTAATCTGACTGTGAATTACAGCATTGAGTATGTAGGATCGTGAACATACACAGCAGGAGCAAGTAGATAGATAGGATTGTGACCCCCAGTATCCTGGCAAAGATTTATCCCTCAATCAACGTCACAAAAACAAATGATCTGGTTATTACTTGTGCCCATTTGTGGGAGATTGTTTTGTGCAAATTGGATTTTGTGTTTCCTACATTACAACAATAACTACACTTCAAAAGTAATTTATTGGCTGTGACATCCGGTGCTCATGAAAAGTGCCATATAAATGCAAATCTTACTTGAACAGCACTGAGTATATAGGATTGTAATTATACTGTGTATAACAGCATTGGTTATATAGGATTGTAATCAGACTCTGTAATAACAGCACTAATATCAAATTGTTAGCAGACTGTACATAACAGCATAAAATATGTAGGGTTGTAAACAGACTTTGTACAGCCTCACTGCATGTATAGTGTTGTAATCAGTGTATAACAACACTGTAAATCAGATTGTATAATAGTACAGAGCATGTTTAGGGTTGTAATCAGACTGTGTATAGTAGTGTTAAGTATGTTTAGGATTGTAATCGGACTCTATAACAGTACTCAGTATGTTTAGGGTTGTAATCAGGCTGTGTATAATAGTACTGAGTATGTTTACGGTTGTAATCAGGCTGTGTGTAATAGGTCCAAGCATGTTTAGGGTTGTAATCAGACTGTGTATAATAGTACTGAGCATGTTTAGGGATGAAATCAGACTGTAAGATGCAGCGAGCCGTTCAAGAGTCCACTAACTTCGGCGGGACCATAAAATCCTGCCCCAAGACATCCCAATACACTTCCCAACTAACCCTACCTGGAAAAGTTTGAGTCAGTTTTATTCTTGTTGCAGATAATGGGATCTTGCTGTGTGCAAATTGGCTGCTGTGTTTGACAACATTACAACATTGATTGCACCTCATTGCAAGTGAAACCTTTGGGACGTATTATAGATGCGGTAAAGTCATTTCAGATTGTTGTGAAGGCAGCTGAAATAATGCTATCAATATTCCATACCAGAGTCAAAACTGCACACTGATATCATCCAGAGTCATCAAAACTCACTTTACAACCTTTGTGCTGAAGCTGAAAGCTCTTTCCCTACTTTAAGAAAGTATAATTAATGTAAAATGACTGAGTAATGTAGTAACATATCAATAAGAAATATTATAATATATAATAATTTAATATATACTATTAATTGTATATAACATATCAGCATGGACAAAGGATTAGTTAGCTAACAGGAAACAGAGAGTAGGCATAAATGGGACATTTTTGGGTTGGCTAGATGTGCCAAGTGGAATGCCACAGGGATCAGTGCTGGTGCCCCAACTATTTGCAATCTGTATCAATGGCTTGGATGAAGGTACCAAATGTATGAGAGCTAAATTTGCCGATGACACAAAGGTAGGCAGGAAAGTAAGTTGTCAAGAGGAGGTAGAGAGTCTGCAAAGGACATAGATAGGTTAAAGTGAGCAGGCACAAATTTGGTAGATGCAGTACGATGTGGGAAAATGCAAACTTGTCCATTTTGGGAGGAAGAATAGAAGAGCAGTATATTGTTTAAATGGAGAGAGATTGCAGAACTCTGAGGTACAGCGGGATCTGGGTGTTCTGGTGCATGAATCACAAAAAGTTAGTATGCAGGCACGGCAAGTGATTAGGAAGAGAAATAGAATGTTGGTGGCTATTGCAAGGAGAATGGAATATGAAAGTAGGGATGTTTTGCTATAGTTGTACAGGTCATTGTAAGACTGCATGTAGAGTACTGTGTACAATTTTGGTCTCCTTATTTAAGAAAGGATATAAATGTGTTAGAAGCAGTGCAGAGAAGGTTCACTTAACTGATACCTGGGATGGAGGGGTTATCTTATGAGGAACGGTTGGACAGGCTGGGCCTGTATCCTTTGGAGTTTAGAAGAGTGAGAGGTGACCTTATTGAAACATATAAGATCCTGAGGGGACTTGACAGGGTGGATGCTGAGAAGATGTTTACCGTTGTGGGAGAGACTAGAACTATGGGATACAGTTTAGAAATAAGGGGTCTCCCATTTAAGGTGGAGATGAGGAGAATTTATTTCTCTCAGAAGGCTGTGGGCCTTTGGAACTCTTTAACCCAGACAGCAGCGGGGGCAGGGTCAATGAATACTTTTAAGGCAGGGGTAGATAGATTCTTGACAAACATGGGAGTCAAACTTTATCAGTGGTATGCGGAATGTGGAGTTGAGGCCACAATCAGGTCAGCCATGATCTTGTTGAATGGTAGAGCAGCCAAAAGGGCCTCTCCTGCTACTAACTCATATGTTCATATGTAGGTATGAACACAGGGGTATCGTTAACAAAGTCATAACAGCCTGTTCATACAAGTTTTAGTCCTCTAGAACAAATCTGTGTCATCACATTCCGGAAATTAATTTCAGAGACCCATCATTGCCTGTGCGTAGGCTTCAGGGAATAATTAACAAAATATCTGTATACAACTTATTGTTATTTGTGACAGAGCTCTTTGTGTGTTAGATGAAGGAGCAATGCTTCAGATAGTTATCAGATGGCCTTACTGCACAGACACCCCACAGAGTGAGCATTTAGTACCTCTCATGTTAAAATATAAATGATGCATTGCTTTTTTTAATTCATCCAAGGGATGTGGGCATCACTGACAAGGCCAGCATTTATTTCCCAGTGCTAATTGCCCCTTGAGAAGGTGGTGATGAGCTGCCTTCTTGAACCGCTGCAGTCCATGTGGTACAGGTACACCCACAGTGCTGTTAGGGAGGGAGTTCCAGGATTTTGACCCAGCGACAGTGAAGGAACGGTGATATATTTCCAAGTCAGGGTGGTGAGTGGCTCAGAGAGGAACTTCCAGTTGGTGGTGTTCCCATGCATCTGCTGCTCTCGTCCTTCTAGGTGGTAGAGGTCACAGGTTTGGAAGGTGCTGTCGAACAAGTCTTGGTGAGTTGCTGCAATGCATCTTGTAGATGGTACACATTGCTGCCACTGTGCGTCGGTGGTGGAGAGACTGAATGTTTGTGGATGTGGTGCCAATCAAGCAGGCTGCTTTGTCCTGGACGGTGTCAAGCTTTGCATTGTTGTGGGAGCTGCACCCATCCAGGCAAGTGGGGAGTATTCCATCACACTCCTGACTTGTGCCTTGTAAATGGTGGACAGACTTTGGGGAGTCAGGAGGTGAGTTAGTCACCACATAATTCCTAGCCTCTGACCTGCTCTTGCAGCCACAGTATTTATATTCATCCTCATGTTTAACCCCTTATACATCCTTAAGAGATCCGACTTGTTCTTTGATTCTCTCTTGCTGTTACAAAGCAGGAAAAGGAGACAGGGAAGGGGTGAACAGAGGGAGAGATGAGGAGAAGCAGAATGAAAGAAACAGAAAGACGGAGACAGACAGGGAAAGCCCAGGGATAAACAGAGGGGGAAACAAGAAATGGAGGAGGACAAAGAGAAAGGGAGGAGACAGGGAGAAAGAGAATTCTGGTGAATTTCTTTTGAAGTGTATTGCTGTTGTAGAAAATGCAGCAGACAGAAACATCCCTCAAGGAGCAATGAGATAGATGAACAATCTGTTTCAGTGATTTTGGATGAGGGATAAATATGAGGGAACGCTGCCCTGCTCTTCTTCAGAGTAATGGCATGGGATCTTCTGCGGCCACCAGAAAGGCCAGACAGAACCTGGGTTTAACTTCTCATCTGAAAGCCTCCGACACTGCAGCGCTCTCAGTACCGCACCGGGGTGACGTGCTCAGGCCTCTGAAGCGGGACTCGAACCCCTGACCTCTGACTCAGAAACAAAACCCAATTCTCCAAACCGGGATCCTAGTCCATTATCCCTGCACATTGGGCAGTGGGTGCAGCATAATCCTGAAAGCAGGCTATAAAACATCCTCCATGCAACAAAGAGCAGATGTCCGATAGCCCCCAGAAGCAGGACGACGGAGGTGAACCATTTTGGTATTTCTTTTCTGGTGGGACCACAGCCTGAAGGGGTTAATAACTTTGAACAATTTGCCATCAGCCACAATGCACAATCTGACGCGCCCCCCCCATTCTATTCTCTGCCTGCTCTTGTTTAAAGATGTTATTAAACCCTCAAAACTATATTGCTGATTTGCATAATAATATCCTATAATCTTTCCATTTTTCCTTCGCCCAATTCAATTAGAGAATCTAATAAATTTTTGAATGCCATGTTTCGCTCCTAATCTTGTTGCCTGAGCCACTGAATTAAGTCTGGAATAAAGCGAGCAGCTCGAGCCGCCTCTCCTGTATCCATGGTGACAACTGCAGCCACAGGAAATGAGAAGCAGAAATTGCAGGAAATTGCGGTCAGGTGGGGCTTGGGGCAGAGCGGCTGACTGCTGGGAGTAAGTGATGCTGGAGATAGGTCGTCAGTGCCTGTCTGTCAACCTATCACTCGCACTCAGGTGAAAATTCTCCCCGATCCTCTTCAGCGGGTGGAGGGGACACATTTGTCATCTTCTAAGTTGAGTTGTTCGGGCCTGTCCAGCTGGTGTTGAGTCTTTCTTTGTAATGGTTCCTTGTGGAGGTCAGTCGTGTGACTGCCGTTGCACAATTGGATTCCACGATGCAAAAACCAGCAATATGACCCCCTTGGCCAGCTCGTCCATCCAACTGGGGAATGCTCTAGGCAAGAGGTGTGAGACTGACCCCAAAAGGTAGTTTCGCACCACCTCCAGTTTAAATGCAGTCTCATTTCCAACTCTTTGACCACACATTCCAAACCCCCGACCTCTACCACTTACAGGGGCAAGGACATTAGGCGCATGGGAACACCACCACCTGGAAGTTCCCCTCCAAGCCACTCACCCTCCTGACTTGGAAATATATCGCCGTTCCTTCACTGTTGCTGGGTCAAAACCCTGGAACCCCCTCCCGAACAGCACTGTGGGTGTACCTACACCACATGGACTGCAGCGGTTCAAGACGACAGCTCACCATCATCTTCTCAAGGGCAATTAGGGATGGGCAATAAATT
Organism: Cetorhinus maximus; assembly: GCF_964194155.1. NCBI lineage: Eukaryota > Metazoa > Chordata > Chondrichthyes > Lamniformes > Cetorhinidae > Cetorhinus > Cetorhinus maximus. Next base: position 8,002,953 of record NC_135906.1, read on the forward strand.
CCGGCCCTGCTCTCATTCCAAGAATGAATTTTAAAAAACAAATGATGTTTGCAAGCGGCTGCCTTCAGATTAACAATCCTGCCTTCTGCTGCCTGGGTCCAAAGCTCTGGAATTCCCTCCCTAACCCTCTCCGCTTCTCTGTCCTTCTTTAACCTACTTCCTTGACCAAGCTTTTGGTCACCTGTCCTGATGTCTCCTTCTGATTCAGGATTTACCTCCATTCTGGGGGATATCGGAGACCTGCTTATAGCCCATTGTTCTATGGAAGATGTCTTAGAGCTGATTTTTCCAGATTCATGCTACCCCCACTTCCCAATACACTGGGATAATGGACTAGGATCCTGGTTTGGATAATTGGCTTTTGTTTCAAGTCAGAGGTCATGGGTTCGAGTCCCACTTCAGAGACCTGAGCATGTCTCTCAGGCTGACACATCCGGGCACGGTACTGAGTGTGCAGCTGTGTCGGAGACTTTCAAATGAAAAGTTAAACCCAGGCTCCGTCTGGGCCTCAGTTTCTCACCTGGTTACGCTATTGTCAAGTGCCTTGGCATGTTTTAGTACAGTGAAGATGTTATATAAATGGGAGTTGTTGTTGAATGAGATATTAGGAGGGTTGGCTAAAATATGGCCAAGGATTTGAGCAAGCAATAACCCACCCAGCAGAATATGCATGGAGTAGCATTGGCTGCCAGTTTTAACTTGTTCTAATTTAACTTGCCATTGATATTTTGACTCCATTGGGTTAAAATTGGCCCATTAATCCTACCTTTTATTCATTCACTGGATGTGGGCATCGCTGGTTAGGCCAGCATTTATTGCCCATCCCTAACTGCCCTTGAGAAGGTGGTGGTGAGCTGCCTTCTTGAACTGCTGCAGTCCCTGCCGTGTAGGTACACCCACAGTGCTGTTAGGGAGGGGGTTTCCAAGATTTTGACCCAGCGACAGTGAAGGAACAGTGATATATTCAGGATGGTAATTGGCTTAGAGAGGAACTTCCAGGTGGTGGTGTTCCCATGTGTCTTCTGTCCTTGTCCTTCTACATGGTAGTGGTCATGGGTTTGGAAGGTGTTGTCAAAGGAGCCATGGTGAGTTGCTGCAGTGCATCTTGTAGATGGTACACACTGCTGCAGCCATGCATCGGTGGTGGAGGGAGTGAATGTTTATGGATGCGGTGCCAATCAAGTGGGCTGCTTTGTCCTGGATGGTGTCAAGCTTCTTGAGTGTTGTGGGAGCTGCACTCATCCAGGCAAGTGGGGAGTGTTCCTGACTTGTGCCTTGCAGATAGGGGACAGGCTCTGGGGAGTCAGGAGGTGAGTTACTCGCCGCAGGATTCCCAGCCTCTGACCTGCTCTTGTAGCCACAGTATTTATATAGCTAGTCCAGTTCAGTTTCTGGTCAATGGTCATCTTTTAGTGTTTAACAGTACAGATGCTGCAAATCACTTGATCATTGCTGCAGAGCAATAGCTCTGTCTCAAGCATTGGCCTCGGTTTTGTTCTCTGCAAACAAAAGGAATATGTTCAATCTTGTGCCTTTTTTTGAAATCCCCGGGAGCCTGGGGAGTCTTTAGTTTCCTGTTGCTTTCTCCATGGCAATGACTCGGCCAATCCAAATCGACTTGCCAACCAATCAGCACCCTTTTCTCCTGTGGTATAAATTGTTGTGATAGTTTGAAATTTGGCTTTCTTGCATTTGTCCTGATGAATGCAAGTTTCTCTCTGTTCAGCAATATTCAAGTTCTGTACTACCAAGCGTCTGTTTGTGTAAGCCTTTTCTTTTAATCTAATATGATCCATAACCTCTTTAGCCCTAGATGGGTCTCTTTTCTTGTGATGTATTACTTCTCGATGGAATGTAGTTTTGTTGAGAATTATGAAATATTCCTTTAGATGTTCACCCTGGTTAATCCATCGTCACACCTTTAATCTAATTTGCCAATCTACCTTAGTCAACTCGCCCATCATACTTAAGTAATTGGCTTTGTTTAAATTCAATACACTAGGTTTGGACCTATGTACATAACCCTCAATGTGAAATTTGTCATATTATGATCACTTTTCCCTACATGGTCCTTTATTGTGGGATTACTAATAGACACTGTCTCATTAACCAAAACAAGATCCTAATTAGCCCCTTGCTTGGTTGGTTCAGTGATATTTTGTACTTGGAAATTGTTTGAAATGCTTTCCATAAACATGTCCTCCAGACTACTTTTTGCCGATGTGATATGTCCAATCTATATGAAGATTAAAGTTCCCCCCCGGCCATGATTATTGCATTGCCTTCATTACAAGCTCCTCTTATTTGACCAAGTGTGGCATCAAAGAGCCCTGGCTAAACTGGAGTCAATAGGAATCAGGGGCAAAACTCTCCGCTGGCTGAAGTCATACCTAGCGCAAAGAAAGATGGTTGTGGTTCTTCGAGGTCAATCATCTCAGTCCCAGGACATCACTGCAGGAGTTTCTCAGCGTCGTATCCTAGGCCCATCATCTTCAGCTTCTTCATCAATAACCTTCCTTCATCAAATACTTCATCAGTGACCTTCCTTCCATCATAAGGTCAGAAGTAGGATGTTCGCTGATGATTGCACAATGTTCAGCACCATTTGTGACTCCTCAGAAACTGAAGCAGTCCATGTCCAAATGCAGCAAGATCTGGACAACATTCAGGCTTGGGCTGATAAGTAGCAAATAACATTCACGCCACACAAGTGCCAGGTAATGACCATCTCCAACAAGAGAGAACCTAGCCATCTCCCCGTGATATTCAAGGTACACACTGCTGCCACTGTGCGTCAGTGGTGGAGTCTGTGAGTATTGAAGGTGGTGGATGGGGTGCCAATCAAGTGGGCTGCTTTGTCCTGGATGGTGTTGAGCTTCTTGAGTGTTGTTGGAGCTGCACTCATCCAGGCAAATGGGGAGTATTCCATCACATTCCTGATTTGTGCCTTGTAGATGGTGGACAGGCTTTGGGGAGTCAGGAGGTGAGTTACTCGCCACCTGACCTGATCTTGTAGCCACAGTATTTATATGGCTGGTTCAGTTCAGTTTATGGTCAACGAGAACCCCCAGGATGGTGATGGTGGGGGATTCAGTGATGGTAATGCCATTGAACCTCCAAAATGCACTGTAGCAAAGCCTTCTTCAACAGCACCTCCAAACCCATGACCTCTACCACTTAGAAGGACAAAGGCAGCAGACACATGGAGGGGAACTTCCAGATGGTGGTATTCCCAAGGGAAAAACACCATCCTGACTTGGAATTATATTGTCAGTCCTTGACAGTTGCTGGATCAAAACCCTGGAACTCCCCATCTAACAGCACTGTGGGTGTACCTACGCCACAGGGCACATGGTGATTCGAGAAGGCAGCTCATCACCACCTTCCCAAGGGCAATTATGGATGGGCAATAAATGGTGGCATTGCCGACAACACCCACTTCCCAGGACGGGGAGGCAGACAGGGCAGGAGCCATTTCGGGACAGGTTCCTGACACTGTCCCGCTGTTGTCGAGGTGTCCCGGCAGTCGGACTGGATACAGATCAGCTGAATGCCTCCATTCACTGGCAGCCAAGTTAAATAATTAAGACCCCAATTAAGGGAGATTTTTTCAGACTGGCTGCAAAATACCACTGGCAGAGCGCCCCTCACCACCACCACTAACCCCACCCCCACAATGCCCCCACCCCCTCCCCCATCAACCCCACATGGAGTGACCACCAACTTCACGAAGACCACCTCCCTGCTGGGGACCATTAGAGCTGAAGGCTTCATGTCCCAACAAGGGGCCCATGAGCTTGGTAGGCATCCCCCCCCCCCCCCCCCCCCCCACCCCACACCCACCACCTCACCTCAATGTGCCAACCAGAGGAGCCTCTCTGTTTGGACCCTCCAATTTGTAATTTTTTTACTTATCTCTCCCAGGGTACCCCCATGCTGAGGCACCCTCTTGATCTCCAATCTACCTCAGGAGCGGCCACCACTCCCGGGTGAGCTGCCGAGGCTACAGGCCCACCGGCCCCCTGATTGGGTCAACAGCGTCTACATCCCGCCCACCTTCCTCAACCGAACAGCAAGCCCAGAGACGGTCTCCTAGGGTGGAACCGTCTGTGCCTGCTGGCGTCGGGCGTGCTTGGGGGTGTGAGCGGACAATATGGCGCGAAGGCCAAAAATCGGTTTCAGGACATCGTGAAACCAGTTTGCGATTGTCCGCTCTGCCCGCCGATGGCCGGCCCCGATTCCTGCCACAGGAACGTCTTTGTAATACATCCGAATATCATTATAAGCCCAGCCCGCTGGAATCGTCCATCCTGCCACCCCACCCCACCCCGGATCGTGCAATCACGCTGATGTGTTTTACAACAGCGTATACGTGGCGTGCACTTGGCGGGCTGCACTTTGAGAGGAATGTGGAGGTGAGTACACAGTAACATTCGCCCGGGTCTCCTGATGGGCTTCAAGGTTGAGGCACGTGGCAGGGGAGGGTAGGGGCAAGGGCTACCCTGTGGTTGAGGTGGGTTGGGGGAGTTGGGCAAGGGCTGCCCTGCGGTTGAAGGTAGCGCACAAGCACACGCAGGGTGTGGGAGGTGCTGGGCGAGGGAAGCAGCCATGCATTAGGGACACCTTGTATAAAGTGAGCATTCCTCTGCAACCGAGACAGTTCAGGCGCAGCCACATGGATATGATTGGAGTCGGGACTCTAGCTTGTCTGTCCACTCAAGCAACGCAGAGGCATCAAAGTGCCACCAAGTGCTCCAGAGCTTTTCACCCCTCGGGCAAAGCCTGAAAACTATTGAGGGTTTCAGTGGGCTGTAGAACAGTTGGACGACTGGGTACGTTGTACAATCTCCTCACTAAACTGACCATGGAGCAGTCACTGGTGGAGGTGCTCACAGCCCCTTGCAATGTCATCATCCCGGTTTGGACCAGTCTCCCCCATGGTTCAAGCTAACAGTGCAGCCTTGCAGTGTGGGTTAGGAGAATTCCTGTGCCTGAGCTGAGAGCACAGCATGCAGTCCAGTGGGCAAAGCTGCTGCCAATCGATCAGGTGGAGTGGGGCGGAGGTGGGTGGGGTCTCGGGCAGCCATGCAGCACACTAGTCTCTGGCCATCCAAGTGGTGGCCAGCGCTCTCCAGGATGCATTAAGGAGCCTTCAGGCTTAACCAAGACAGGTTCCTGGTACACCCAATGCTAATCCACACGTGTCTCTTTTTCATCCTGCAGGAGGAGTACACCAGGATCATGCAGCCTGGTGAACTAACTGTGTGCTTCATGGCTTACAGGGAGTGAAGACGACTGAGAAGAGAGCAACTGAGGCACTTGGCTACACAGATGGGGGAGCAGCAGCCTCTGGAAGAAGGGGTGGCTGGAGATCCTGCACACGCTGCCGAAGAGCATCAGCGAGCCATTGTTGGTCAACACCTAGCCAGACCCAGGGCCTATAGACACCACCTTTCATTCCCGCAGCTGACCAAGAGCCAGTGTCGCCAAAGACTGCGCATGGGCTAGGGAACTGGTCAGGACAGGCGATGGACTCACTGGATTAGTAATCCAGAGACCCAGGGTAATGCTCTGGAGACCCAGGTTCGAATCTTGCCATGGCAAATGGTGAATTCAATAAAAACCTGGAATTAAAAGTCTAATGATGACTATGAAACCATTGTCAATTGTTGTAAAGACCCATCTGGTTCACTAAGGGAAGGAAATCTCCCGCCCTTACCTGGTCTGGCCTACATGAGACTCCAGACCCACAGCAATGTGAAATGGCCAAGCAAACCACTCAGTTGTATCAAATGCTACAAAGTCACTAAAAAAGAATGAAACTGGATGGACAACTCAGCATCGACCTAGGCACTGGAAAAGACAATGGCAAACTCAGGCCCGTCGACTCTGCAAAGTCCTCCTTACTAACATCTGGGGGCAGCAGTCATGGCCTGGAAGCACTGAGAGGTGTGCACATGGCTGCATTTTAAGTATGCTGCCCGGCTTGCTGAAGCAGCGAGGTGATGGCGTGGCGGGCGATTGAGAGCCTGCCCACCATGGAAACGGCGTGTTTCCCGGGAATGCCTAATTAATGCGGCGTGTTTGGGATGATACGGTGTGAAAAGCCGCCATTGTGGCCGGCGGGTAACATGACATTTTACCCGCCCGCTACCATGCAAAGCTGGGACAATTCCGTCCCTAACTGATGATGCTGTCATTGTTCTGAAGCCTGTGGGAAAATCCTGCCCCAGGTCTGTTGTTTTTATTCTTTCATTCAACGTGGGCCTCGTTGGCAAGGCCAGCATTTGTTGCCCATCCCTAATTGCCCTTGGACTAAGTAGATTGCTAGGCCATTTCAGAGGGCAGTTAAGAGTCAACCACATTGTTGTGGGTCTGGAGTCACATGTAGGACAGACCATGTAAGGATGGCAGATTTCCTTCCCTAAGGGGCATTAGTGAACCAGATGGGTTTTTACAACAATCGATGATAGTTTCATGGTCACCGTTACTGAGATTAGATTTATATTCCAGATTTATTAATTGAATTTAAATTCCACCAGCAGACATGGTGGGATTTGAACCTGTGTCCACAGGGCATTAGCCTGGACCTCTGGTTGACTAGTTCAGTGACATTACAACTACACCACCGTCTCTCCAGTCTGCTACTGTAATGAAGAGATTAATGTCTATAATGTTATTGGAAATTAGTTTTTAAAATAGAGTTTAGTGGTGGCCGTGTCTGTGTGTGTGTATGTGTGTGCGTCTTAATTGGATTAAAGCCAGCTGGTCTAGAGGCTTTTATGTATAGAAAGGAAGTAGGTTTGAAATGGTAATTAGATAAACATGGGTAAGTTTATAAACATAAGTGTCAAGGGGGCAATTTGCATTTTTTAATAAACCATTCAAAAGAATGGGTGAAATCTTGCACGTAGCTAGAAGACACCAAACAATGTGTTTATTCTTCTTCCAGCTTACTAATAAAATTGGTGGGATGAAAGGATATTATTGTTAGAAGAGGTAAAATTAAAAGCCAAGTGAAACAATGGAAAATTTACATTCAAAGAGAAAGATATCTATAAAGGAAATTGTGGGTACGGGAGAGGCATTTTAAGATCCAACAAGTGTGAGAAGCCTCCAGCCTCTAAGCCTCAACCTGCTGTCTACAAGGACCCAGAGCTGAAAGAAACTAATTTTGAATGTGACTGTCCAGGTTGTGCTTTGCCAGGTGTCTGTTTAAATCTATGAGATTTACTGTTGCCTAAAGGGGTGTAACAGAGAGTCAGATTAATTAGGGGATTTTTGTAGTTACTATAGTAGTAAATTTTGTAGACATATGTATGTGTTTACAATCTTCGTATTAATAAATGTTTAATTTAGTTTTATAAAAACCCTCTTGAGACTTGGTGGTCTTATTGCCACTGAATTCAAAGCCGGCATCTCGAAACATACAAATTGCAGGGTTATGACAATTGCTTCAAGTTTCCCTCTGGGATTTCAACAACTCAGCCTTTACCATCGGCTGTGTTATAATAACTGGGGGCTCTTTACGGGATATATTTGAAATTCCTTGATTCTTTTGGAATTGGTGAATCTTAAGGTTACGAGTATGAGAAACACTTTGAGTTCAGATGTTGGTGAGGTATTTTTAAAGTGGTGAGACTGAAACAATGGCTGTATCCATGGCTAAATCTTTTTTGGAAGTAGAAGATATAACTCTGGTTGGGTTACAAAAAAACGGCCAAGAGTAAGTTAACAGAGTTGGCAGATAAATTACAATTGGGGTTACCTGCGGGGGCTAAAAATTCAGACATAATTGAAGTGATAGCGCAGCATTTGAAATTGGAAGGAATACCTGAGAGACAGAGTCCTCCAAGGGGTGGTTCATTGGAAGGGGCTCAAATTCAGTTACAAATGAAAACGATTGAATTGGAAGAAAAGGGACAGAGAAAGGGCATTCCAATGGGAACAGGCAGAAAGGCAGGAGAGAGAAAGAAAACAGGAAAGGGAGTTAGAAATTGTGAAGGCAGGGAAGGAGGAAAGAGAATAAGAGAGAGAGAATTCCAACTGAAAATGTTGGCAGTTAAGAAAGAGATGTCAGGAGTTGAGGAAGGACTCATCTCCAGAGTAGAACCCAGTGGGGAGATGTTTAAATTTGTACCAACTCTTCAAAAGTTTGAGGAAAAAGATAATGAAGCATTCTTTATTTCATTCGAGAAGATAGCTAAATAGATGAAATGGCCGCCGGAGAACTGGACATTATTGTTACAATCCAGGTAGGTGGGTACAGCGCATGAGGTATATGCTTCGCTGTCTGAAGAAGTATCAGTGAATCATGTTGTGGTTTAAAAAAGGCTATTTTGAAACATATGAGTTGCTTCCTGAAGCATACAGGCAGAGATTTAGAAATATGAGAAAACAACCTGGGCAAACTTGTATTGAGTTTGAGAGAGTAAAACAAAGTAATTTTGACCAGTGGATACGGGCGTTAAAAATAGAGACAACGTATGCAGCTCTTAGAGAAGTAATTCTTTTGGAAGAATTTGAAGATTCAATCCCTTCGGCAGTGAGAACCCATGTGGAGGAACAGAGGGTTGATTCTGTAAGGCAAGCAGCAGAGATAGCTGATGATTATGAGTTAGTGCATAGAGCTAAACCTTTATCCATCACCCTTTCAAATTGGAAAAGGATAAAAAGTGGGAAGGCGAAAGGAAGGTGGGTAGCCAAGGAAGAGGAGTAGGTGGAAATTCCCAGGAAGTTTTTTCTCAGAATAAAAAGGAAGGTGCTGAAGGTAGAAGTGACATTCGAAAATTGAGGCGTTTTCATTGTAATAAAGTTGGATGCACGAAGCCAATGTGCTGGAAATTGCATGGAAAATTTGTTGGAATTATTGTGGTGCAGAAAAGTTATGGAAGTGAGAGTACTGTGGCTTCTGAGGTTCAGGCACAGGAAAAACCAGCGATTTGCATACAGGTAAAACAGGGAGAATCAGTGATGGATAAAGAAGTGGGAATGTGTTCACAATTTACCCAAGAGAATTTGGAGGAGCAGGTTGCAGAAATGTTTAGAGATTTTGTATGCAAAGGGAAGGTCTTTCCATGTGGACAGAGTGGAGTAGGTAAAGATGTTAAAATTTTAAGAGACATAGGAACTAGTAAATCCTTAATGTTGTGGGATAGTGACATTTGTTGTTCAGAGGGAGTGTTACAGGAACAGGTGATAATAAGTGGGGTTCATGGAGATGCTAAACCTATTCCATTGTGGAAGGTAAATTTAAAGAGCAACAGGAGAAGTGACTGTGGGAGCGGTGGAAAAATTGCCCATTGCAGGGGTTCAATTTATTCTGGGTAATGATATAGCTGGATCACAAATGTGGGTGATGCCTATGGTAGCTGAGCAGCCTGTAGAGGCATTTTCAACAGAGGTGTAACAGAAGGAGCATGCTGGATTGTTTCCAGATTGTATGATAAGGAGATCACAGGCACAGAGGTTGAAACAAAAAAAACAAGAATAACAGGCAGTTCAAAGGCAGGAAGAAGGTATTGAAATCCAGTTAGCAGGCACTGTGTTCGATAATATTGCTCAGAAAGAGACAGGAGAGGACATTTCAGCTGAAGTGCTTAACTCAAGGCAAGATAATTGAGTTGCAGCAAAATGATTTGCAATTAAAACATTTATATCAGACAGCTTACTCAGGAACAGAAGCAAAATCTTTTGCTTAAGGTAATGTTTTTACCTTAAGGGTGATATTTTAATGAGAAAATGAAGGCCAGATCATGTCTCAGCAAATGAAAGCTGGAGGGAGGTACATCAGATTGTTATCCCATTAGAGTATAGAAATGAGATTCTGAGGATTGCTCATGAAATTCCAATGGGGGTGGGGTAGTATTTGGGAATTAGAAAGACACAGACAAAAGTACAGGAACATTTTATTGACCAGGATTGCATAGTAATGTAGTCAAATGCTGTAGAACATGTTACACATGTCAGGTGATAGGGAATTATTGAGGTGCAGAAAAGTTCTGGAAGTAAAAGTACCATGGATTCTGAGGTTCAGGCACAGGAAAAACCAATGGTTTGCGTACAGGTATGTCATGAAGCTATTAATGTATATAATATTTTGGAAAATATTTTTCTTTTAAAATAGAGGTTTAGTCTGCAGGTGTGTCTTAACTGGATTAAAGCCAGCTTGTCTGGGTGCTTTGATAGGTACTAGTTTTGATATGGAACAGAGATGGCGTGCATTTGCATTTTTTTGAATAGAGCATTCAAGAAGTGGGGTGAAAATGTGACACCTTTCTAGCAGCTACCAAGCAATATGTTAATATTACTAATAAAATTGGTACTATGAATGAGGTTTCATTGTTAAAAGGTGAAGTTCAAAGAGGCTGGTGAGACAATGAGAATTTGAATTCAATCAGTGGTGGTGGGTATAACTTCAGTAGTTTTCGGGTGTGCAGGACAGAGGCAATGTGAGATCAAAAGGCAAATCTAAGCCTCCAACTGGCTCCAGCTGGCTCTACAGTGAAAAGAATCTCATTTTGAATTCGTAAGGTGAAAATGCTTTGCCTGGTGTTTGGTTAAGTCTATGGGTTGCTGTTGCCTTAATGGAGATTAGTTTGGGAATTTGTTTAAAAATTATGATAGTAGTAATTTGTAGCCATGCGTGTATATAAATTTTAACCTGTGTAAATTAATAAAATGTTTCATTTAGTTTCATGTAAAACCTCGAGAACTGGTGGTCTGATTCCTGAATTTAGAGCTGCATCTCAAACATAACACTCAAAATTATAGGTTATGACAGTTGTTTAAAGTTTCCCTCTGGGATTTTTAAATAACTCCACTTTACCAACTGCATCGGTCATCACAAGGTAAAACAGGGAGAATCAGTGATAGGTAAAGAAGTGAGAATGTGTTCACAATTTACCCAAGAGAATTCGCAGGAGCGGTTACAGAAAATCATAAGCAGTAATTAAGAGGCACCTTTAATCCCAATACCAGCATTTGAAAAAACTTTTAGTAGGGTCATGATTGATTATATAGGACCCCTGTCTAAGATGAAAAGTGGAAATCAGTACTTACTGACAATAATGGATGTGTCTACAAGGTTTCCTGAAGCGACACCTTTAAGAAATATTAAAACTAGGGAATATTGTGGAAGAATTAACTAAATCTTTTTTTACAAGATATGGTTTACCTAAGGAAATACAATCAGATCAGGGTTCAAATTTTATGTCACAGCTGTTTATGGAAGTAATGAACAGTTTGGGGATAAAGTCAACAGCTTATCATCCTGAGTCACAAGGGGCTTTGGAAAGATGGCATCAAACTTTAAAAACTATGATGAGAACGTACTGTCAAGATAATACACAGGACTGGGATAAAGGAATTCCATTCTTGTTATTTGCTATCAGGGATGCTCCTAATGCATCAACTGGTTTTAGCCCTTTTGAACTAGTTTATGGCCATGAGGTAAGGGGACCACTGAAATTGATTTATGAGAAATTGGTGGGTCAAAATCCAAAAGCTGCTCTCTTGGATTATGTATCAAACATCAGAGAGAGATTAGGCAGAGCATGTGAGTTAGCTAGGGAACATTTAAAGATATCACAGCGAGTGATGAAAGTGAAGGCAGATTAAGAAAGCTAAAACTTGCAGCTTTGTTTCTGGAGAGAAAGTATTAGTTCTGTTCCCAGTACTCGGTGATTCATTCAATGCAAGATTTAGTGGGCCTTACAGGATTGAAAATAAACTGAGTGTAATAAATTATTTAATAAATACTCCAGATAGAAGAAAGAAGCAGAGGGTGTGTCATGTAAATATGCTTAAAAAGTACTTTGACAGGGAAGAGGACCAAAAGGAGGTGTCAGTGGTAGGTAGGTAATGAGAACGAGGTAGAAATGCAGGACTCTGAAATTGATTTTCCTCTTTGGATAATGAGGGGGTATTTGAAAACTTAAGTGTAATATTGAGTTACCTTCCAGACAAGTGTCAGTGATTTGGAAAAGCTATTGCAGTCACAAAGCTTTGTGTGGAAATATGTTGGAGAGGACAGATTTAGCTATACATGATGTGTCTGTAGAAGATTCACCTTCGGTAAGGCAACATCCTTATAGATTAAATCTGGCAAAGTTATCACAAATACAGAATGAAATTGACTTCATGCTGCAAAATGATATCATTGAGTCTAGTTGCAGTAACTGGAGTTCACCTATTGTGCTGGTACCGAAACCGGATAGAACACAAAGACTGTGTGTGGACTATTGAAAGGTGAATGCGCTGACAAAAGCAGATTCATATCCTATACCATGGTTGGAGGATTGTATTGAGAAAATGGAATGATCAAAATTTATCAATGGATATAATATTATTGGAAAATATTTTTCTTTTATAATGGAGGTTTAGTCTGTAGGGTGTGTCTTAATTGGATTAAAGCCAGCTAGTCTGGATGCTTTGATGTACACTAGTTTTGAGACGTAAGAGAGGTAGAGCGCATTTGCATTTTTTGAATAGAGCATTCAAGAAGGGGAGTGAAATCTGGCACCTAGCTAGCAAAGACTAAGCAATGTTTATATTACTAATAAAATTGGTACTATGAAAGGGGTTTTATTGTTAGAAGAGGCTGGTGATGCAATGAGAATTTACATTCAATGAGCTGAGCTAGTTATAACTTCAGTTTTGTGTGTGCGGGGCAGAGGGCAATGTCAGATCAAAGCAGCTGTAAGTCTCCAACTGACTCCACAGGAACCAAAGTGAAAGGAACCTCATCTTGAATTCATAAGGGGAAAATGCTTTGTTTTGTGTCTGCTGTTGCCTTAATGGAGATTAGTTTAGGGATTTTCTAAAAGTTATGTTATAGTAATTTGTAGCCATGTATATGTATTTAACTTTTTTCTTTTTTTATTCGTTCATGGGATGTGGGCGTCGGTGGCCAAACCAGCAATTATTGCCCATCCATAATTGCCCTTCTTCAGAGGGAAATTTTTTTAAGAGTCAACCGCATTGCTGTGGGTCTGGGGTCACATGTAGGCCAGACCAGTTGAGGATGGCAGATTTCCTCCCCTAAAGGGTTTTTACGACAAATCGACAATGGTTTCATGGGCATCATTAGACTTTTAATTCCAGATATTTATTGAATGCAACTTCCACCATCTGCTGTGGAGGGATTCAAATCCAGATCCCCAGAGCATTACCCTGGGTCTCTGAAACACTAGTCCAGTGACAATACCACTACTCCACTGCCTCGTCTTGTGTAAGTTAATAAAATGTTTCATTTAGTTTAATATAAAATCTCTCAAGAACTGGGGGTCTGATTCCTGAATTTAGAGCTGCATCTCAAACATACCACTTAAAATATAGGTTATGACAGTTGTTTAAAGTTTCCCTCTGGGATTTTTGAATAGCTCAGCTTTAATAAACTGCTGTCTCATAACAACTTGCTAAGAGGGTATTGGCAAGCACTGTTATTGAAGAGAGCAAAGGAGATATCGGCTTTTGTGACACCAAATGGACTATATCAGTTTAAAGTCATGGCATTTGGTATGAAGAATTTCAAAGACTGACAAACAAGGTAATTGCAGGCCTAAGCAATTGTGCTGTTTATATTAAAGATCTAATAGTTTCAGTCCTACATGGAAGGAGTATTTACAACATTTGGAAGAATGATTTACTCGATTACAAGATGCTAATTTGGTGATGATCTTAGCTAAAAGTGAATTTGCAAAAGCGTAAGTTACGTATCTAGGCCATACCATTGGACATGGTAAGGTGGCTCCAAGAGATGTGAATGTCAAGGCTATTGTGGATTTCCCAGTGCCTACAACAAAATGAGAAGTTTTGAGATTTCTAGGCATGAGTGGGTTTTATCAGAAATTTGTACCAAATTTTAGCCAAGTGGTTGCTCCACTGACTGAGTTATTAAATAAGAACAAGAAGTTTCAATGGACACTGGAGTGTCAGAAGTCATTCGATAGTTTGAAAATTGTATTAACTACGACACCAGTGTTGGCAGTACCCAATTATGCCAAGCAATTTAAGTTGGTCATTGATGTAAGCGATATAGGCATTGGGGCTGTACTGTTACAAAAAGATGACGCTGGAATTGAGAAAGCGATAGGGTATTTTCAACAGAAGTTGAATGCACAACAGAGAAAATATTCAATGATTGAAAAGGAGATGTTGGGTTTGGTTTTAGCAACATTTTGAAAGTTATATGGCAAACAATTCGTCAGAAACAATTGTTTATACAGACCACAATCCTTTAAAGTTTCTGGACAAATTTCAAAAGCAAGACAAAAGTGCAAGGCTATTCAGGTGGAATTTATTACTACGACCATTCAATCTACAGATTAAACATGTCGCTGGATGAGAGAATCTGTTTGCAGATGTGTTATCAAGAATTTGAAGCTTAAAGCAAAAAATGGGACATTTTAAAACCTGGACACTGAACTGGAATGATTTATGTTGATGCCAATAATTTGTATACGTATTGCTATGTTAATGCATGCATCTGGTAGTCTAGTAGTGTAATAAGTATAAGTGATAGTGTAAGATTAGTAATTAAAAATGAAGCCACCTTTTAAAATTATGACTGTTCATTTTTAGATAAGGAGGGGGATGTCATGAAGAAATTAATGTCTATAATGTTATTGGGAATTATTTTTTAAAATAGAGCTTAGTGGTGTCTGTGTCTATGTGTGTGTGTATGTGTGTGTGTGTCTTAATTGGATTAAAGCCAGCTGGTCTAGAGGCTCTGATGTATAGAAAGAAGTCGGTTTGAAATGGTAATTAGATAAACATGGGGAAGCTTAGAAACATAAGTGTCAAGGGGGCAATTTGCATTTTTAAACAAACCATTCAAAAGAATGGGTGAAATCTTGCACCTAGCTAGAAGACACCGAACAATGTGTTTATTTTTTTCAGCTTACTAATAAAATTGGGGGGATGAAAGGATGTTATTGTTAGAAGAGGTAAAATTAAAAGCCTAGTCATACAATGGAAAACTTACATTCAAAGAGAAAGATACGTATAAAGGAGGAAGGAGATTGTTGGTATGGGAGAGGCATTTTAAGGTCCAACAAGCCTGTTAAGCTTCAAGTCTGTCTACAAGGACCCAGAGCTGAAAGAAACTAATTTTGAATGTGACTGTACAGGTTGTGCTTTGCCAGGTGTCTGTTTAAATCTATGAGATGTACTGTTGCCTTAATGGGGGTGTAAGTGAGAGTCAGATTAATTAGGGGATTTTGTAGTTACCATAATAGTAATTTTGTGGATGCATATATGTGTTTACAATCTTTCTTGTATTAATAAATGTTTAGTTTAGTTTTATAAAAACCCTCTTCAGATTCAGTGGTCTGATTACTACTGAATTCGAAGCCTGTATCTTGAAGCAGAAAAATTGCAAAAATGGGATATAACAGTTGTTTCAAGTTTCCCTCTGGAATTTGAACAACTCCGCCTTTCCATCGGCTGTGTCATAATTGCTACTGATTGAACTGACACTCTAATGCACAAGGTTCCAGGAGATGCCAATCAAACAGAAATCAGGAGAATTTTTTACACAACGAGTTGTCAAGACTTGGAAACTCTGAGGTCACTGCCGGTCAACACATTCCATTATTGGACAAAATCAGGCCTTTGTAAATGGTGTGTGAACCTGGGAGGTCACAGGGTCTGGTTAGAGCACATGGCTACGCCTATCGGTCAGTTAGCAGTTAATTGCCCTTAAAGGCATCCTGAGGTAATGAGGACAGGGAAGCAAGAGCTTGGTGAAAGAGGTAGGTTCCAAGGAGCAACTTAAAGGAAGAGAGCGACTGAGGGAGAGAGGTAGAATGGAGAAAGAATTCCAGAGTTCAGGATCCAAGTTGCTGAAAGCACAGTCACCACTGAAACCTTACATTTGGCTGCTACTGACTCAATTATTGATTGGCAGTCTTCATGTGACTGCAGTGATCAGCTTCAGGTAATAATTCACATATTTGGGTGTCACTCTCAGCTCTTTCACTCTCATGGTTCACACCGTGGAATTACCATGATTCACCCTGTGGAATTACCGCGATTCACACTGTGGAATTACTGTGGTAAAGTGGAGTGCTATGTACCTTTAAGAGAATGTAGTTGATTGACCACGTGACTGTGCATCGACCAATCGTTATGCAGCATGGGCTACTTTGGTAACTAAGTCTAGAGGTGGAGGTGATTGAAGAAGCAGACATGCTGTTAGTGTCCTGTTCTTCGTTTCAATAAACCACCCGTGTTTGTTCAGTTAATCGGTCTCTCTGCCTATATTGTTTCAAGCACCAACTAATGTGTTAATATCAAGGGCGCAGCTCACGCTCACAGGACAATGCGAACCTGATAACAAAAAACATTAAACTGGCAATGAGGATAAACCAGATAAATTGACGACAATCAAGAAAGCTGCGATAAGCCAGCTCCATTACTTCACCACTACGTTGAAACTGTTTGAAAGCGCAGTCTCCTTAGTCATCGAGTATACCGAGGTTTGGGCATCTTGAACAATTCAACCCCGTGTCCGATGACTGGTCTCATTACGTCGAATGTCTAGCATTCTTCTTTACTGCTAACGACATCACGGGGGGAGGACAAGAAGAGGGTGATTCTTTTGCCCACATGTAGGAACAAAACTTATGGGCTGATCCACAGCCTCACATCACCTAACTCCCCTGATATGAAGACTTTCAATGAGTTAGTAAACATTGTAAAAAACCACCTGAAGCCAAAGCCCTCAGTCGCTATGCAGCGTTTTAAATTCAATTCGAGGAATGGGCTTCCAGGAGAGACAATCTCTGGCTGTGTAGCTGCTTTAAAGGGATTAATGGAATATTGTGAGTTCGAAACTTCAATTAATGACATGTTGAGAGACTGATTGATATTCAGAATCGGGGACGATGCTGTTCAAAAGCGATTGCTATCTGAAACTAACCTAGACTTCAGTATAAGATTAGAATTGGCAACAACCATGGAGAGGCTGTTAGAAACGAAAAGATACACATCTTGTCCATCTTGTAGGGCGGGAAGGACGGGAACAAAAGGCGTGAAAACGTCGGACTCCTCAGAAAGGAGGGGAATGCCCACTATGTACAGACCATTGAAGAACAACAGAACTACAGTGAAAACCCATGACATTAATGAGAGAAATGCAGCCTGCAGGCAATCGACAGTTCAGGAATATCGAATGCTTTTTCTGCCACCTCAATGGTCATGTAATGTGGCACTGTACAGATAGGCTGAGCCAGCACTTTAAAAACAAAGGTAGGAATCACAAAATCTGTCTCATTGAAAAACCAGTGGAAGCAGAATCTGACATCGATTCATTATACAACCTGAAAGTGGGTCGAACTGAGCCAATCCAGGTAGTCATTAGAGTCAATGGACAACCCATCAAGATGGAGGTCGATACTGGGGCACAATGTCTGTCAGAGGAGAGACTACGTTCAGATACTTGAATAAAGGAGTCCATCCTTTAAGTTTGGAAGAATCAGACACTAAATTAAAAACATATACAGGCAAAGAAATAAGAGTGAAGGGGATACATCAAGTCCTAGTGCAGCATGGGGATCAGTTTGCAAATTTACCCCTTGTCATAGTAGTTGGGGTGGGCCCCAGTTTAATTGGTCACAACTGGCTCAAAAAGATTAAATTGCAATAGGCCGAGAATTTTCAAATCAGAACGAGAGACTTACAGGAATTGTTATAGAAGTATGCTTCCATTTTAAGTGACGAGCCAGGAAGGATTCATGGGCTACAAACCAAAACCCACATAGACCCTAACGCAACCCCCAGATTTATCAGAGCCAGACCAGTCCCTTATGCTCTACGGGACAAGGTCGTGACCAGGATAAACAGGCTGGAAAATTTGGGTATCTTACAACCGGTGCAATTTTCCGAGTGGGCGGCACCCATAGCGCCCGTACTGAAGCCAGACCAAAGTGTTCACTTTTGCAGTGGCCGTAAGTTAACTGTAACCAGAGTGGCCAAACTTGATAGACACCCGATACCGAAGATTGACGAATTATATTCGAAATTGGCAAGGGGCATCACATGTTCAAAACTCGACATGAGCCACGCCTACCAGCAGGTAGAGCTGGATAAAGGTTCTAGGGAATTTGTGACCATCAATACACATCGAGGATTGTATCAATATACACGACTACCCTTTGGGGTCTCATTGGCGTGTGCTATTTTCCAGCGTACCATGGGAAATCTACTCCAGGGACTGCCCCATGTCGTTGTTTATCTGGGTCATGTCTTAGTCACTGGGCGAACTGACGAAGAACATTTAGCGAATTTGGAGGAGGGGCTGAAACGCTTCTCACAAGTGGGGGTTCGCTTGAAATGAGAAAAATGTATTTTCCAGCCAAAGAGGCAGTTTACTTGGGCCATAAGGTTGATGCGCAGGGCCTGCATCCCGTGGAAGGAAAGGTCAAGGCTCTTCGCGAGGCACCTACACCGAAAAACGCTACAGAACTAAAGGCTTCTTAGGCATGATAAACTACAATGGGCGATTTCTCCCAAACCTATCAACCACACTGGCTCCGTTATACTCATTGCTTAAGAGAAACCATCAATGGACTTGTCAAGCTCCACATCAGGAGGCATTTCTGAAGGTGAAGCAGTTGTTAAGATCATTGGCCCGACTGGTCCCCTTTGACCCAAAGAAAGAATTGATTTTAACTTGTGACACATCCCCTTATGGAGCAGGGGCTGTACTTTCACATCGGATGTTGGATGGCAGATGGCTCTACATCTCAATGGTTATACATTTCAATGCTGCAGAGCGACAATATTCTCAAATAGAGAAGGAGGGCTTGTCTGTTGTGTTTGCTGTTCAGACATTCCATCAATACCTCCACGGTCGCCATTTTCACATTATATCTGACCACAAGCCTCTGCTGGGATTATTTGGAGGGGATAAGGTGATACCCCCCATCACATCTGCTCATATCCAGAGGTGGGCACTGATATTGGCTGCTTACGGATACACTTTTATTCACCAATCGGGAAGCCAGATTGTACATACTGACTCACTTAGCCTCCTCCCCCTGCCAGATAACAACGTGAAGGCTCCAATTCCCCAGGAACTTGTCTTAGTAAATTTTTGGGATTCCTCCCCTGTCCAGGCCAAGGACAAGCCAAGATCCACTTTAATCTCACGTCCGGGAGCAGGTCTTGAATGGATGGTCAGGAGAGCCAAAGTCTGTTGACATGAAGCCTTACTTTAATCGCAGATATGAGCTCACCTGCCAGGATGGCATATTGCTCTGCGTTATCGTGCCCCTGAGAGGGCAAAGGTCATTACTGGCTGAATTACATAGCGCTCACCCTAGCATTAGTAGGATGAAGATGCTCACACGTAGCTACTTGTGGTGGCCAGGGGTGGATGTGGACACCGAAACCCTAGTTAAAAGTTGTCTTCATTGCCAACAGGTACAAAAGCTACCCCCCCTTAGCTCTATTGCACCCCTGGGAATGGCTGGGGCGACCATGGGTGCGCATCCACATCGAATATGTGGGACCCTTCTTGGGCAAGATGTTCTTTTTACTAATAGACACTCACTCCAAGTGGATGGATGGCCATGAAGTCCAGTCACCCACTTGCCACCATAGATCGTTTGTAACAGAGTTTTGCAGTGCACGGGTTACCGGAAGTGCTCGTGTTGGATAACGTGGGGACTGTGTTTACCAGCGGGGAGTTCCACAGGTTTATCAAAACCTCGCCTTACCACCCCGCCTCTAATGGTTTGGCTGAGCGGGCAGTCCAAACTTTTAAGTTTGGATTGAAAAAGCTGGACGGGGATTCCATCAGCACCAGATTGTCACGGTTCCCGTTCACATACTGGACAATGCCACACACGACCACTGAATTACTAATGAAGAGACGTCTCCGCACCCATCTAACTCTTATCAGGCTGAATTTAGAGGAAAGGATGACGAGAAACCAAGAGGCCCAGAAGGCTAGACATGATGGGCATAATCATGAAAGAAATTTCACGGTGGGAGACACAGTTCTCGCAAAGAACTTTGGAGATGGAACCAATTGGCTATTAGGCAAAGTGAGTCTGGTGACAGGATCTCTCTCCTGTAATTTATGGGTAAACGAATAAAAAGACAACACGTGGATCATCTCCAGAGAAGAGAGGCAGTCCCACAAGAAATCATCACTTGCGTCTGAGTCTGCACCACATGTGTCAGAAATGCCACACGATTTGGAAGTACCAGTGGGGTCTGTTCAACCCGAGAGGGTCAAAGGCACAAACTTTCCCACTTCCACCAAAAAGCCTGGTGGACAGTTGACCCCCGAGGAGGGGGTCTCGGAAAAACCATCCCAGGCCGTTGAGCTACGGCGCTCGACATGTCCGAGGAAGCCTCCTGAGAGATTTGACTTGTAAATTATTATTCATGTAAATAATTGGGATGTTGTGAAGCTTGTCAATTGTACTTTCAAGTAAAAGGGGAGGGATGTGGTAAAGTGGAGTGCTATGTACCTTTAAGTGAATGTAGTTAACTGACCACGTGACTGTATTGACCAATCACTAAACAGTGTGGGCTAATTGGGTAACTGTAAGTCTAGAGCTGGAGGTGATTGAAGAAGCACACATGGTGTTAGTGTCCTGTTCTTAGTTCCAATAAACCAACAGTATTTGTTCAATTAATCGGTCTCTCTGCCTAAATTGTTTCAAGCACCAACTAATGTGTTAATATTAAGGGCACAACTCGCGTTCGCTAGACAAGGCAAACTTGATAATCAAAAAACATAATTCACAAACTGTGGAATTAACAATGTGGAATTAGCGGGATCCACGGTGGTGAATTACCATGACCCACAGGTGTGGAATTACCGTGATTCACAGTGTTGAATGTTACTCACAATAAGAGGTTGTGGTGCAAGAATTAATTCAAGCTGGTTTATTTTCAAGACAACTCGTCAGTGCCACTGAGTTCCAAGTAGCTTCCACACAAAGTGTTCCAGCTGTATCCTTATTATTCTATTTAGATGGGATAATCCAAGCCCATCACCTGTTTAACTAACAATTGGTTTTAACAAGGTGATTGCCATGCAGTGATTATTTATACATTGACAGATTACCCTCTTTCCTTTTTAAATTAAAACTTTGAAAAAAACTTAAAGAACACATTTTTGAAACTAACAGAAGGAAATAATGTCACGTATTTCCACATCTATAGTTCCCATATTTCCTTTACCAAATATATATATATAAACAATTATAAAACAAAAATATAGTTTTTTTTCATTTCATCATTATAACACAAGACACCCCTCTCCCACTACATTTAGTAATTTCTTAGAGCAGGCACTTCTTTTCGTAAAACAGTCTGATAGTTAGTTGACTTGTGTCAACCCATTGTATCTTAGAGATCTCTCTCCTCTCTAACATTTCTTTTATGCTGGCTAGGTCTATTCTTAGCCTTTCTTCAGTGACACCTTTTGTGGAATGAACATTGTCCCAAAGAGACCGGTTATCAACATAACATTCTATGTCAAACTGCCCCTCGTACCAAAAACACCGGTGAACTATTCCCCGTGCATTTTTTGGGTTCAAATGCCTATGGTCACCATCCCAGACACACTTTTTATCCCGACTCTTAAGTTGGACTTCTTGGCATTGGAATCTTTTTTGCATTGGAATCTTCATCTAATATTTGGTCGACCTCGAAATTTAGCCACCATTGAATCCTCTATCCTTTGTTTCACAGCAGAGTTGTTCACGTTTGCTAAGAAAGTGACAAAATTTCCCAGAAATTTTTTTAGGGCAGCGGGCATTTGATCTAGGAGAGGTTCTTTCCCATGGAATTGAACCCCTGTTAGTACTAAAAGACTATCAACATGGGAAATGCGGGCACAGCCCAGTGATTGAAACACCAATACCGATTCCGGAATTTCAAGTTCAAATTTCTGTAGTCTCCTGTACCATTTATCAAAATCCATGGTATATTCTTCCATGGATTGATCATCTGATTTCCTAAACCTATCAAAGATTATCCAAGCTTCCAAAAATTTTAACAGAAGGTTCAATCCCTCTTCATGATCCAAATCACCCACTTTCCACTCTGAAGATACCTTACTCCTTATCTTACTTTGGGCTGGTAATGATAACATCAAAGCCATACCTTGCTTCTTCCGGGGTATGGAAGTAACCCGGATCCACATTTCAGCTTCAGCCTTCCATTGCTGAGAAGGTTCAGAGTCCTAAAAAATTGGTGGATAGTTAAAGCTTGCGATTTTGCACCGTCCTTCCGCCATTCTATAACTTCAATTGTCAGCAACAGTGCACTTCTTTTCCCTCAGAGGACTGAGTCAAAAAGCTTCATATACAGTAATCAACCAGCAAAGCTTAGAGTTCATCCTCTGCCACCATCTTACTCACAATAAGAAGTTGTGGTGGAAGAATTAGTCCAGATTGATCTTTTGGTTCAAGCTGGTTTATTTTCAAGACAACTCATCAGTGCCCACCCCCTTTCCAATCCCCCTTTTTCCAATAATTTATTTTTTAAAAATATATTTTTCTTTTCCCACCTATTTTTAAATTTATTTCAATCTATTGTTTCATCTCCACCTTTTAGCCCATTTCAATCCCTTCCCCCCACCCCACCCCCCACTAGGGCCATCTGCCACTAGCTTGTCCTGCTTGCTACCCTTAATGTCCCCATTAGCACATTCCTTAGATAATATCACCACCGTCAACACCCTTTTGTCTATGACATCTTTGGCCATCTCTTCTTTGCCTCCACCTATCACTGGCCCTCTATCCAGCTCTGCCTGTCCCACCCCCCTCTACCAGCTTATATTTCACCTCATTTCCCTATTTCCTTAGTTCTGATGAAGAGTCATTCGGACATTTCTGCAGATGCTGTCAGACGTGGTGAGTTTTTCCAGCTATTTTTTTTTTTGTTTCAGATTTCCAGCATCCGCAGTATTTTGCTTTTATCATCAGTGCTACTGAGTTCCAAGTAACTTCCACACAAAGTGTTCCAGCTGTATCTTTTCATTGTGTTTAGATGGGATAACCATTGCCCATCACCTGTTTAACTAGCAATTGTCTTTAACAAGGTGATTGCCATGCGGTGTTATTATTTATACATTGACATCGAATTACCTTGACTCACACCATGGAATTACCGTGATTCACAGTGTGGAATTATCCTCATTGACAATGTGGATTTACCATGATTCACAGTGTAAAATTACCATGCTTCACACTGTGGTATTCCCATGATGCACAGTGTGAAATTATCAGATTACATAGTTTGGAATTACCGTGATTCACAGTGAAGAATTACCATAATTCACAGTGAGGAATTACCATGATCCACATTGTGGAATTACCGTGTTTGCAATGTGAAATTAGCGTGATTCACAGTGTCTAATAACTATGATTTACACAGTGGATTAACCTTGAATTACAGCGTGGAGTTACAGTGATTCACAGTCTCCAATTACCGCGATTCGCACTGTGGAATTATAATGATTTACAAAGTGGATTAACTTGATTCACACTGTTGAATTACAGTGATCCACAGTGTGAAAAATTGTGATTCACAGTCTTTAATTACCCTGATCAACAGCGTGGAATTACAATGATTCACAGTTTGGAATTTTCCTGATTAACAGTGTGGCATTCCCGTGATTCACACCATGGAATTAACGAGGTTCAGTGTCAAATTACCATGATTTACACAGTGGACTAACCTTGATTCACAATGTGGAATTATTGTGAATCACATTGTTGAATTATCATGATTTCCAAAGTGGATTAAACTTGATTCACACTGTTGAGTTACAATGATTCACAGTGTGGAATTACCAAGATTCAGTGTCAAGTTACCATGATTTACACAGTGGATTAACTGTGATTCAGTGTGGAATTGCCATGATTCACACTGTGGAATTAATGTGACTCAAACTGTGGAATTATTGTGCTTCACTCAGTTGAATTACAGTGATTCACCGTGTGGATTTGCCATAATTCACACTGTGGAATTACCATGATTCACAGTGTGGAATTACTGCAATATAGACTGTGGAAATACCGTGATTGTCAGTGTGGAATTATTGTCATTCACACTGGAATTACCATGATTCGAAGTGTGGAATTATCATGATTCACACTGTGAAATTATTGTGAATCACATTGTGGAATTACTATGATTCACAGTGTAGAATTATCATGATTCACAACGTGGAATGACCATGATTCACTCTTTGGAATTACCATGATTCAGGCTGCAGAATTCCAATAAGTCACAGTGTGCTATTGCCATGATTCACTCTGTGGTATTACCGTGATTCACACATTCAAATTTCTGTGATTCACACTTTGGAGTTACCATGATTCATGTTGTGGAATTCCTTTCATTCTCAGTATCGAATTACTGTAATTCTTCACTCTGTTGAATTACAGTGATTCGCTGTATGGATTTGCTATGATTCACAGTGTGGAATTTCGTGATTCACACAGTGGAGTTACTGTGATTCAGTATGATATTGTGATTTACAGTGTGGAATAACAATGATTCATAGTGTGGAATTGCTGTGATTCACCCTGTGGAATCACTGTGATTCATGTGGGGAATTACTATAATCCACAGTGCGGAATTATCATGACATATAGTGTTGAATTACCATAATTCTCACCTTGGAATTCCTATGATTCACACTGTTTAATTACCGTGATTCACACTGTGGAATTACCGTGATTCACACTGTGGAATTACCGTGATTCACACTGTGGAATTACCGTGATTCACACTGTGGAATTACCGTGATTTACACTGTGGAATTACCGTGATTCACACTGTGGAATTACTGTCACTCGCACTGTGGAATTACCACAGTTCACAGTGTGGAATTACAGTGATTATCTGTGTGAATTACCATGATTCACAGTGAGGAATTAATATGATTCACGGTGTGTAATTACAGTGAATCGCAGTATGGAATTATCATGATACATAGTGTTGAATTACCATGATTCACTCCTCAGAATTCCTATGTGGAGTTACCGTCATTCTCAATGTGGAAATACTGTGATTCAAACTGTGGAATTATTGTCATTGACAGTGTGGAATTACCATGATTCACACCATGAAATTACTGTGATTCACACTATGGAATTAGTATGAGTCACTCTGTGCAATTACTGTGAATCACACTGTGGAACTATTGTGATTATCTGTGTGAATTACTGTGATTCACAGTGTGGAATTACCGTGATTATCTTTGTAATTAACATGATTCACACTGTGTATCGTGGAAGTTCCACACTGAGCATCACGGTAATTCCATACTGTGAATCATGGCAATTACACGGAATTACCGTGATTCTCTGTGTGGAATTACCGTGATTCACAGTGTGGAATTGTCATGAAGATATTAATGTATATAATGTGATTGGAAATTATTGGACTTAATTGGACTTGTAGTAGGGTCTGTGTCTGTGATTGTGTGTGTTGTAATTGGATTAAAACCAGCTACTCTGGGTGTTTTGATGTATAATAGTTTTGAAGTGTTAAACAGTAAGGTAAAGATTACATTTGCATTTTGTTGAATAAACCATTCAAAGACTGAGGGTGAAATCTTGCACCTAGCTAGGAGACACCAAGCAATATGTTTATATTACTAATAAAATTGGTACTATGAAAGGGGTTTTATTGTTAGAAGAGGTGGTGTTGAAAGGGCCTGGTGATACAATGAGAACTTATATTCATAGGGAAGGCTGGGTATATAAAGAAGAGTTTTGTGTGTGGAGGTCAGAGGCATGTCATATCTAAGCAGCTTGTAAGCCCTACAACTGCCTGCAAAGGAAACAAATTGAAAGGAACCTCATTTTTAATTTGTAAGATAAAATGTGCTTTTCCTGGTGTCTGTTTAAATTCTATGGGTTATTTTTTGCCTTGGTGAAGATTTACCTGGGAGTGATTCATTTGGAGATTTGTTTAAAAGTTATTATGGTAATAATTTGTAGACACGTGTATGTGTTTAATTCCTTGTTAAATTAATAAATGTTTAATTTACTTTATTAAAAAAGCCTCTAGAGGCTTGGTGGTTTCATTTCTCAATTCAGAGCTGCATCTCAACCTGTATTTTCAATTGGTATGTTTCTGACAGTTGTTTAAAGTTTCCCTCTGGGATCTTAAATAACTCAGCTTTTACCAGCTGCCGTGACATAACAATTGGGGGCTCCTGGCGGGATAATAATTATGATTCCTTGATTAGTTTGGAATTGGCGAATCCTAAGGTTATGAGTATGAGAAGCACTTTGAATGCAGGAGTTGGTGAGGTTTTTTAGAAGGGGTGAGACTGCAAGACGGCTTTGGCAATTGCTGAGACTTGTCGGGGAGTAGAAGACATAACTCTGATTGTGTTACAAAAAAGTAACCAAAAGTAAGTTAACAGAGTTGGCAGATAAGTTAAAATTGGGGTTACCTAGGGAATCAGATATAATTAAAGGTATAGCGCAGCATCTACAGTTGGAAGTGATACCTGACACTAGTGAGTCACAGGTGGAGGTAGTGAGACTTCAGTTTGAAATGAAGAAGTTTGAATTTGAACAAGCAAAGGAGCTTGAAAAAAAAGCAAAGGAAAGAGAAATGGCTTTTCAAAGGGAGCGAGCAGAAAGACAGGAGAAAGAAAGAAAGGAAGATGGAATTGCTATTTCAAGAAAGAAAGAAAGAGAATACCTCCTTAAAAGACCTGGGGGTGAAATTTTACGGCAGCGGGATTTTACATTCCCGCCGAAGCCAATGAAGTTTAGAATGTCTCGCCGCATTTTCCGGCCCCGCCCCTGCCGAAACGGGGCCATAAAATTCTGCCCTGGAAGTTAAAAATGGGATCTCAGATTCTGAGGAGAGTTCTGATGATGATAAAACCTTTAACCTAAAAGCTAGTGGGGAGGTGTTTTGGATTTGTACAAGCTCTTCCAAAGTTTGAGGAAAAAGATGTTGAAGCATTCTTTATTTCATTTGAGAAGATAGCTAAACAGATTAAATGGCCACAGGAGTACTGGATGTTATCATTACAGTCTAAGTTGCTGGGTAGAGCGCATGAGGTATAAGCTTCGCTGTCTGAAGAGGTATTGGTGAATTATGATGTGGTGAAAAAGGCTATCTTGAGTGCATATGAGTTGGTTCCTGAAGCATACAGGCAGAAATTTAGGAATATGCGAAAACAGCCTGAGCAAACTTATATTGAGTTTGGGAAGAGTAAAACAAAGTAATTTTGACCAGTGGATACAGGCATTAAAAATAGAGACAACGTATGCAGCTCTTAGGGAAGTCATTCTTTGGGAAGAATTTAAAGACTCGATCCCTTCGGTAGTGAGAACTCATGGAGGATCAGAGGGTTCAAACTGTAAGACAAGCAGCAGAGATAGTTGATGATTATGAGTTAGTTCATAGAACTAAACCTTTTATCGCCACCCTTTCAAATCAGAATAGGATAGAAAGTGGGAAGGTGAAAGGAAGGTGGGTAGTCAGGGAAGAGGAGTGGCTGGGAATTCCCAGGAAGTTTTTTCTCAGAATAAAAAGGAAGGTGCTGAGGGTAGGAATGACATTCAAAAATTAAAGTTTTTTCATTGTAATAAATTGGGGCACAGTGTGTTGGAAATTACTGGGAAAATCTTTTGCAATTATTCGGGTTCAGAAAATTTCTAGAAGTAAAAGTATTGTGGGTTCTGAGTTTCAGGCACTGGAAAAAACAGTGGGTTGTGTATAGGTGAAACAGCGAGAATTATTGATAGGTAAAGAAGTGAGAATGTGTTCACAATTTACCCAAGAGAGTTCTCAGGAGCAGATTGCAGAAATGTGAAGAGAAAGTCTTTCCATG
Organism: Cetorhinus maximus; assembly: GCF_964194155.1. NCBI lineage: Eukaryota > Metazoa > Chordata > Chondrichthyes > Lamniformes > Cetorhinidae > Cetorhinus > Cetorhinus maximus. The sequence continues at coordinate 8,030,797 of NC_135906.1, forward strand.
TGTACAGGGTGGAGTAGGTAAAGATGTTAACATTTTAAGAGACACAGGGGTTAGTCTTTAATGTTGTGGGATAGTGATATTTGTTGTTCAGAGGGAGTATTGCAAGGGCAGGTGGGGTTCATGGAGATGCTAAATCTATTCTGTTGTGGAAGATAAATTTAAAGAGCAAATGGAAGACAGGTGAAGTTATTGTTGGAGTAGTGGAAAACTTGCCTATTACAGGGGTTCAATTTATTCTGGGTAATGATATAGCTGGGTCACAAATGTGGTTGATGCCTAGGGTAGTGTAGAAGTGTTTTCAACAGAGATGTTACAGAGGGAGCATCTTGGATTTTTTCCAGATTGTGTGGTAATGAAATCACCTGCTCCTTGAAACAGGAAAAACAAGAAGGGCAGGCAGTTCAAAGGCAAGAAGAAAATGTCACAATCCAATTAGCTGGCACTGTGTTTGATAATAGTGTTCAGAAGGAAAGACTACAGGACAATTCAGTTAAAGTGTTTAACTCAAGGAGGTTAGTGCAGTTACAGAAAAACGATTTGTAATTAAAGCAGTTATATCAGAAAAGTTATTCAGAAACAGAAGCAAAATGTATTCCAGTATGTTATTACCTTAAGGGCGATACTTTAATGAGAAAATGGAGGCCGGCTCATCTCTCAGCAAATGAAAGTTAGAGTCAGATGCATCAGATTGTTATCCCACTAAGGTATAGAAATGAAATTCTGAGCATTGTTCATGAAATTCCAATCAGTGGACATTTAGGAATTAGGAAAACACAGGAAAAGACACACGGTTTTTTTTGGCCAACGTTGCATAGGGGTGTAGTCAAATTCTGTAGAACCTGTCATAAATGTCAAGTAACAGGGAAACCACAAGCAGTGGTTAAGCTGGCGCCTTTAATCCCAATACCAGCATTTGAAGAACCTTTTACTAGAGTCATGATTGATTGTATAGGGCACCTCCCTAAGACTAAAAATGGAAATCAGTACCTACTAACAATAATGTATGTGTCCACCAGGTTTCCTGAAGCGATACCTTTAGGAACTATCACAACTAAGAAGGTTGTGGTAGAGTTAAAAAATGTTTTACAAGATATGGTTTACCTAAGCAAATACAATCAGATCAGTAGTCAAATTTATTGTCACAGCTGTTTAAGGAAATAATGAACAGTTTGGGGATAAAACAGTTTAAGTTAACAGCTTATCATCTGGAGTCACAAGGGGCTTTGGAAAGATGACATCAAACTTTAAAAACGATGATGGGTGCGTACTGTCAGGATTATCCACAGTATTGGATAGAGAAATTCCATTGTTGTTGTTTGCTATTAGAGACGCATCTACTGGTTGTAGCTCTTTTGAACTAGTTTATGGTCATGAGGTAAGGGGACCACTGAAATTGATTCATGAGAAATTGGTGGGTTATATTCAGGAACTATTCTCTTGGATTATGTATCAAATTTCAGGGAAAAATTGAACAGAGCATGTGCAATGGCTCAGGAACATTTAAAGACATCACAGCAAGTGATGAAAGCGAAAGCACATAAGAAAGCTAAAACTCACAGCTTTGTTTCTGGAGAGAAAGCATTAGTTTTGTTACCAGTATAAGGTGATTCATTAAGTACAAGATTTAGTGGGCTTTACAGGATTGAAAAAAAATTGACTGAAGTAAATTATTTAATAAATACTCCAGATAGAAGAAAGAAGCAGAGGGTGTGTCATATAAATATGCTTAAAAAGCACTTTGACAGGGAAGGGGAACAAAAAGAGGTGTTAGTGATGGTGGATGATGGGAAAGAGGTAGAAGTGCAGGACTCTGAAATTGATTTTCATCTAATCCAATAGGATAATGAGGGGGTGCTTGAAATTTCAAGTGAAACATTGAGTTACCTTCTAAGCAAGTGTCAAAGTGATTTGGAAAAGCTTTTGCAGTCACACAAACCTATTTGTGGAATAAATTGGGAAAGACAGATTTAGCTATACATGATGTCCCTGTACAGGTTTCATCTTCAACAAGGCAATATCCTTATAGATTAAATCTGGCAAAGTTATCTCAAGTACAAAAAGAAATTGACTTCATGCTTCAAAATGATATCATTGAGTCTAATTGCAGTAACTGAAGTTCACCTATTGTACTGGTACCAAAACCAGATGGAGCACAAAGACTGTGTTTGGCCTATCGAAAGGTGAATGCAGTGACAAAAGTGGATTCATATCCTACACCAAGGTTGGACGATTGCATTGAGAAAGTGGGACAATTGAAATTTATCACAAAGATTGACTTGCTGAAAGGCTATTGTCAGGTACCATTGTCAGAGACAGCAAAGGGGATATCGGCTTTTGCAACACCAAGTGGACTATATCAGTTTAAAGCCATGCCACCTGGTATGAAGAATGCACCTGCGACATTTCAAAGGCTGACAAACCAAGTCATTGCAGGTCTAAGCAATTGTGCTGTTTATATTGATGATCTAATAGTTTTCAGTCCCACATGGAAGGAGCATTTACAGCATCTGGGAGGATTATTTTCTCAATTACATGAAGCTAATTTGGTGATGAATGTGGCTAAAAGCACAAGTTACGTATCTAGGGCATAACTATTGGACGTAGTAAGGCGGCTCCAAGAGATGTGAAAGTCAAAACTATCGTGGATTTCCCAGTGCCTAAAACAAAATGAGAAGTTTTGAAATTTTTGGACATGAGTGGGCTTTACTGGAAATTTGTACCAAATTTTAGCAGTGTGGTTGCTCCACTGACTGAACTATTAAGAAAGAACAAGAAGCTTCAATGGACACAGGAGTGTCAGAAGTCATTTGACAGTTTGAAAACTGTATTAACTACGACGCCAGTTTTTGCAGTACCCAATTATGCCAAGCAGTTCAAGTTGGCTGTTGATGTAAGCGATATAGGCATTGGGGCTGTACTGTTACAAGAAGATGACACTGGAATTGAAAAGTCAATAGGGTATTTTTCATGGAAGCTGAATGTACAACAGAGAAGATATTCAATGATTGAAAAAGAGACCATGGGTTTAGTGTTAGCATTGCAGCATTTTGAAATTGATGTTGCAAACAATTCATCAGAAGCAATTGTTTATACAGACTACATATATATCTGTGTATATACTGTTATGTTAATACATGCGTCTGATAGTGTAATAAGTATAGGAGATAGTGTGAGATGGATTATTAAAAATGAAGCCATCTTTTAGAATTATGATGGTTCATTTTTCAATAAGGAGGGAAATGTCATGAAGATATTCATGTATATAATTTTATTGGAAATTATTTTTAAATTGGACTTGTAGTAGGGTCTGTGTCTGTGTGTGTAAGTGTGTGTGTAGTAATTGGATTAAAGCCAGCCACCCTGGGTGCTTTGATGTATAGTAGTTTTGAGATGTTAAACAGTAGGGGTAAAGAGTACATTTGCATTTTGTTGAATAAACTATTCAAAGACTAGGGGTGAAATCTTGCACCTAGCTAGGAGACACCAAGCAATATGTTTATATTACTAATAAAATTGGTACTATGAAAGGGGTTTTATTGTTAGAAGAGGTGGAGTTCAAAGGGCCTGGTGATACAATGAGAATTTACATTCAAAGGGAAGGCTGGGTATATACAGGAGAGTTTTGTGTGTGGAGGTCAGAGGCATGTGAGGTCTAAGCCTGTAAACCCTACACCTGTGTCTGCGAAGGAACAAATTGAAAGGGACCTTATTTTGAATTTGAAAGATAAAATGTACTTTGCCTGGTGCCTGTTTAAATTCTATGGGTTACATTTGCCTTGGTGAAGATTTACCTGGGAGTGATTAAATTTTGGGGATTTGTTTAAAAGTTATTATGGTGGTAATTTGTAGACATGTGTATGTGTTTTATTCCTTATTAAATTAATAAATGTTTAATTTAATTTATGAAAAAACCTCTGAAGGCTTGGTGGTTTTATTCCTGAATTCAGAGCTGCATCTCAAACATACCAATTGAAAATGTAGGTTATGACAGTTGTTTAAAGTTTCCCTCTGGGATTTAAACAATTCAGCCTTTACCAACTGCTGTGTCATAACAGGAATTACCGTGATTCAAACTATGGAATTACAGTGATTCACACTGTGGAATCAGTGTGATTCAAACTATGGAATTACAGTGATTCACGCTGTGGAATAACCATGCTCCACAGTGTGGAGTTCCCATGATCCAGTGTTTAATAACTGTAACCACAGTGTGGAATTACTGTGACTAAAACTGTGGAATTACCCGCATTCACAGTGTGGAAATATCATGATTCACAGTGTGCAATTGCCAAGATTCAGACTGTGGAATCACCATGGAATTCCATTTGCACCAATTACTGTGCTTCATGGTGTGGAATTACCATGATTCACAGTGTGGAATTAACATGATTCACACTGTGGAATTAACATGATTCACAGTGTGGAATTAACATGATTCACAGTGTGGAATTACCGTGATTCACACTATGGAATTAATGTGATTCACACTATGGAATTAACGTGATTCACACTGTGGAATTACCATGAATCACACTGTGGAATTGCTGTGATTCACATTGTGGAATTAGTGTGATTCACATTGTGGAATTAGTGTGATTCACACTGTGGAATTAGTGTGATTCACACTGTGAAATTAGTGTGATTCACACTGTGAAATTAGTGTGATTCACACTGTGTAATTAGTGTGATTCACACTGTGGAATTAGTGTGGTTCACACTGTGAAATTAGTGTGATTCACACTGTGTAATTAGTGCGATTCACACTGTGGAATTAGTGCGGTTCACACTGTGAAATTAGTGTGATTCACACTGTGGAATTAGTGTGATTCACACTGTGGAATTAGTTTGATTCACACTGTGGAATTAGTGTGATTCACACTTTGGAATTACCGTGAATCACATTGTGGAATTACCATGAATCACATTGTGGAATTACCGTGATTCACACTGTGGAATTAGTGTGATTCACACTGTGAAATTAGTGTGATTCACACTGTGGAATTAGTGTGATTCACACTGTGAAATTAGTGTGATTCACACTGTGGAATTAGTGTGATTCACACTGTGGAATTAGTGTGATTCACACTGTGGAATTAGTGTGGTTCACACTGTGAAATTAGTGTGATTCACACTGTGGAATTAGTGTGATTCACACTGTGGAATTAGTTTGATTCACACTGTGGAATTAGTGTGATTCACACTGTGGAATTACCATGAATCACACTGTGGGATTACCGTGATTCACACTGTGGGATTACCATGATTGACACTGTGGAATTTACGTGATTCACACAGTGTGGGATTAACAGGATTCACTCTGTGGAATTACCCTGATTCACACTGTGGGATTACCATGATTGACACTGTGGAATTTACGTGATTCACACAGTGTGGGATTAACATGACACTCAGTGTGGAATTCCCATGACCCGCAGTGTGGAATTAACATATTTTGACATTGTGGAATTACCGTGATTCACACTGTGGAATTGCCAGGATTCACACTGTGGAATTCGCATAGTCATTGTGTGGAATTTTCATGGTCCACACTGTGTAATTACCCTGATTGATACTCCGAAACTACCGTGATTCACACGTTGGAATTACCTTGATTCACAGTGTGGAATTACCGTGATCCACACCGTGCAATTACCGTGAATCACAGCGAGGAATTATTGTGATTCATAGTGTGGCATTACCCAGATTCAAGGCGTGAGATGACTGTGATTCACAGTGTGGATTTGCCATCTTTCACACTGTTGAATTACCATCATCAAACTGTAGAATTACCATGATTCACACTGTGGAGCTACCATGATTCACAGTGTGGAATTGCCGTGAGTCATGTGGTGGAATTTTCCCAGACTTGCACTAAATGCGGTAGCGGGTGAGCAAAATAGCGTCCTACCCGCTAACGGCGATGGTGGGTTTTCACACCGTGTTGTCCCAAACCCATCTCATTATTTATACATTCCTGGAAAGCACACCATTTCTGTGGTAGGCGGGCTCTCATTCACCTTCCCACCATCACCCCGTCGTTACATCACGCCGGCCGCCATGTTTAAAATGCAGCCGCCAGCAAAGCGCTCACCGCTACCAGGAGACATGGCCAGCAAAGGAAAAAAGACTGCAGCAACCCCACCCCGGCTTCAACGACGGGTCCCTCGAGCGACTGCTGGATGCCTTGGAGGCCCGACGGGATGTGCTGTACCCCCGCTCTCGCCGCAGGATGGGCAGCAAAATCACCAACCTGGCATGGGAGGCGATGGCAGCGGTGGTCAGGGCCAATGCCCTTCAAAAGAGGACAGCCACCCAGTGCTGCAATAGGATGAATGATCTCCTCCGTTCCACCAGGGTAAGTCACTCTTCTCATCACTCTCAACTCACACACTCTCAAACCCATCACACATCCACAGGTCCCTCACTCACTGCCAGTTCAAGGGACATCACCATTCACTCTCTCACACACACCATCATTGTCCTCATCCCATCCATGGGACCACTCACCACCCACACAGGCCAGGCAGACTTATCATCTGGTCTGGCAGGCATCCTGATACACTTTCCCCATCTTTATTCATGCAGGACAAACTGGATCACAACAGGAGGGAAATGTCGCAGACTGTTGGAGGGATGCCGGAGATCAAAATTATGGCACAATTTGAAAACAGAGCCATCCAGCTGGCTGGTGAGGATCTGGACCGGTCCTGTGCTGACAGTGAGGTCGGCGCTGCTCTACCAAGTGAGGATCCAGCAGTGCAACATCCATCAGACAACCATGCTGTGAGTGATGTGTCCTGTTTCACAGGCCACTGCCCTGCACTAATTATCTCCCCTTGCTTTCACAGGAACATCTGGGAAACAGCCGACAGACTCCATGACCCAGGGCCTCCAATCAAGCCCCGAAGGAACTTCTGAAGAGGAATCTGGAGGCACCCTCCCTGAAGTCCTGTCACAGCGTCACCCACACCCTCCACCAGCGCAGAGACACACACCTCGGTGGGACCTAGCTTTAGAGTAGCCTCGGGATCACAATCTGGTGAGCACATCGCACTGTCTGATCCACAGCAGGTGGAGGCTGGGACTTCCCAGGTCCCCGGCACTCGGAGGGCTGCTGGAGGCCGGAACTTGGTGAGTCTCAGTCAGATGATGAGCCTCTGGACTCGGTCATGTCACAGTTGCTGGAGCTGCAAAGACGAGCTCGGGAACAGCAGGAAGGGATGTCCGCTGCACTCCTCAGATTGCAAGGCACAATGGAGGAGTCTGTCTGTCTTCAGGCTGAGGAAATAGCGCCGGCATGGCAACGCACTGAGGTCAACACTGGCAGGATGGCGGCCGCCATGGAGACCTTGGACCAGGATGTCACTCCTGCGCTGCTGTGCGGGCTGAACTCCATCGCTGATGCCATAGTTGGCCTCTAACAGTGTGTACACGAGAGACCATCTACCCAGGTGACTCCGGGAGTGTCCGGCCCATCCAAATCCCCTCTTCCTGGGACCTCAACAGCTCCAGCTCCACAGGCCGAGGAGGGCGCCACTGTCACACAGCAGGCCCCCGAAAGCAGGCCAGGGCCCTCCAAGTCTCAGCCCTCCAGAGGACGCCCACCAAAGTCATCACAGACAGGGTGTCACAGTCAGCTGGCTGCCTCCACCTGTAGATGTTCAGGGAGCACCAAGGCAGAGCAGCAGGGTAAGGAAAGTTAGGTAAAAGTAGTTGCACAGCCTGGCCATGGTGTCGATCAATTGTACATAATGTTCACTATTGTCAATAAACTCCTCAGAATGTCTCCCTGTCTATGGCTCCTTGCTTGTTCTGATGAGCAGTGTTCTTGTCACTCAGATGTGAAACCTTTCTGCACAAGATAAAGGCAGGTGTCTCAGTCCAGGGCCTCTTCCCTGTGCTTTGAGCAGCCTTCAGACCAAAGTGATGGTCTGGCCTCACACTCCCTGGACACATTACTGATACCTGTACCTCGATGGTGCTGGTCATTGCTGCCAGAATGTAGTGGGCAGGTGTCACAGAGTTCCATCATTCTCTCTGTGTACTCTCAGCACCTTTAAGGTGGGGCTGGCCCCCATCACACCAGCATCTGTGACCAGTGACACTGTGCTCCTGAAGGGCTGAGGTGCTGAAGGCAGTCACAGCATTAGATGGTTCTAAAGTTTCATGGCTGCGTCTCTATGATATGACCCTGATCACAGAGCGCAAGTGAGCTGCCCTCGGCCAGACAGGAGTCAGACATTCTCAGAGGCTGTGTGAAGATCTATGGAGTGTTTTCGCTGCATGTCATCATCCTCCTGGAATCGAGTGACTATTAGGGCCTCCACTGCGTCTCCATGACAGGAGCATTCTCACAGAGGGTATTGGTGCTGCCATAAGCCAGACTGGAGTCAAACATTCACAACTGGGATGTGAGGATCTATGGAGACACCTCACTGCATGTCGTCATCATCATCCACAAATCTGGCAGCTATGAGGGCCTCCTAAGCGCGCCTGGCTTGTCTAACCAGTGTGAGCGCCTAAACCCCGTCATTGTCACCACCGAGGACCTCAACACCCTCATTCCATTAGGCATCCTCCTCATCTGAGGAGGCCTCCAGTTCCTCCAGCTCCTCCTCAGCCAGCTCCTCACCCCGTTGCGACACCAGGTTGAAAAGCGCGCAGCAGACAACGGAAATGTGTGACACCCTCTGTGGGCTGTATTGCAGGGCTCCCCCAGACCGGTCCAGGCACTGGAGCCTCATCTTCAGCGTCCCGATGGTTACCTCCAGCAAGTTGCGAGCTGCAGCATGAGCCTCATTATAGCGTCGCTCTGCTGCAGTCTGAGGCTGCCGCTCGGCATCATCAGACACGGACTCTGTGGGTGGCCCTTGTCCCCGAGGAGCCATCCCTGCAGCCTCTGTGGATCCTGGAAGACTCCAGGGATCAGTGACCGACTGAGGATGTAGGCATCGTGCACACCCCCTGGAAACCGAGCACACACCTGCTGGATGTGTTTCTGGTGTTTGCACACCAGCTACACATTCGGTGAGTGGAAGCCCTTGTGGTTGATGAAGTTCACCGAGTGTAGCGATGGAGACCTGAGCGCCACATGAGTGCAGCAATCCCACCCTGCACCTGTGGGAAACCCGAGATCAGGACAAAGCCAATGGCCCTCACATCCTGGCTGTACCGGTCCAGAGCAAAATGCACAAAGTTGTTACCATGGAGAAGATGCATCCATGACCTCATGGATGCATTTGTAGGTGGCAGATTGTGAAATCCCACAGAGGTCACCTGTGGAGCCCTGAAAGGAGCCACTGGCAGAGAAATTGAGCACCACAGTCACTCTCACAGCCACTGGCAGTGGATGCCCTCCATGTCCCCTTGGAGCCAAGTCCTGCAGTAAGTGGCAGATGTGAGCCACCAGGTCCCTAGACATGTGCAGTCAGTGGCAACACTGGTTCTCAGTCATCTGCAGGAATGACAGGCAGTGTCTATAGACCGTGGGTGTCGCTAGGCACTGACCAGCCACGGCTCACTGTCGCTCCTGGGCAGCGTGTGCGGGAGCCCCTGCTGCCCCTTCATGAGGTTCCTGCTCCTGCCTTTGCACAGCCAGGTGCCTCAGTCACTCTCTCCTCCGTCTTCTATAGATCTGTGGCCATCAGGCACACAGCTAGGTCGCCAGGATCCATGATCCTGACGTGGTCCTCCTGCATCATGAAAGAGAGAGACACATGGTTATCATGGCTGCACTTAGCATCTTTCCTGGCCCTGTGTGAGCGCCACTCAATGCTTCCTGGAGAGTGCTGGTCACCCCTTGGATGGCCAGAGATGAGTGCGCTGCATGGCTACCCTGTCAACCTGTGACATGGGGTCACTGGTCCAAACCAGGATGCTGAGATTGGAAGGGGCTGTGAGTTCCTCCAGCAGTGACTGCTCCATGGCCAGTGTTGGCGAGGAGATTGTACAACGTGTGCAGCCCAACTGCTCTGCCATCCAATAAAGTGATGGCGGACTCGAAATCTGTGCCACTGGGGTTGGGGGAGGCGAGTGGGGGGTGCGTGGGTGTAAGGCCTGGTGTGCTCGGTGCACCTTTGGTGGGCAGTCTAGGAGCTCGACCCCAGTCATATCACTGTGGCTGCATCCGACCTATCCTAGTTGCAGAGGCCTGGTCAGTTTATAGAGGTGTCCCTAATGCGTGGCCACTTCCCTCACTTGCCCTGCTCCCCCCCGCCACCCCCACCTCGATTGTCTGTGTGCAGGATGCAGCGCCAGGGCAGCACTTGACCCCGCCCCCCCCCCCTCCCCCACCGACAACAGTGGCCTCCGAGCCTGGCCAGCCCTTGCCCCCTCTCCCCTGTGCCCCTGAGGCCTGTAAACAATGGGCGAGCTGCGGAGAACGCTGTTGCTCACTCACCTCAGTTCCCCCAAAGTGAAGGCCGCCAAGTGCACATCGCCTGTGTGCTGTTGTGAAACACGTCGGCGTGCTTTCCCGCCAACATGGACGGTCGATACGGCGGGGTTCCAAGAGCCTGGCAGGATGGCCTTTTAATTATATGCTGATGTATTACAATTAGCTCCCCGCCGATTGATGGCAGGAAACGCAGCCATCGATCGTGAGCTGCCTTCACAGCGTCATGAAGCAGGTCGCTCCATATTTTCCATGCATGCCACTTATCACACCCACTGCCAGTGGGCTCAGAACATTCTGCCCATAGTGTGTGTTATGACACAGCGGTTGGCAAAGGCTGAGTTGTTTAAATCCAGAGGGAAACTTGAAACAACTGTCATAACCTATATTTTCAATTGGTATGTTTGAGATACAGCTCTGAATTCAGGAATAAAACCACCAAGCCTCTTCTTTACCTATCACTGATTCTCCCTGTTTTACCGCTGGTTTTTCCTGTGCCTGAATCTCAGGAACCACAATACTTTTGTTTCCAGAACCTTTCTGTGCCCCAATTGGTTTTCCATGAAATTTCCGACACACTGACTTCGTATGTCCCACTTTATTACAATGAAAACAACTCAATTTTCCAATGTCACTCCTACCCTCAGCACCTTCCTTTTTATTCTGAGGAAAAGCTTCCTGGGAATTTCCAGCCACACCATCTCTTCCCTGACCGCCCACCTTCCTTTCACCTTCCCGCTTTCTATCCTTTTCCGATTTAAAAGAGTGACGAAGAAAAGGTTTAGCTCTATGAAGTAACTCTCAATCATCAGCTATCTCTGCTGCTTGTCTTACCATTTGAACCCTCTGTTCCTCCACATGAGTTCTCACTACCCGAAGGAATTGAAACTTTAAATTCTTCCAAAAGAATTATTTCTCTAAGAGTTGCAAAAAATGTCAATAATTTTAACAGCCACATCCACCAGTCAAAATTATTTTGTTTTACTCTTTCAAACTCAATATAAGTTTGCCCAGGCTGTTTTCACATATTCCTAAATTTCTGCCTGTATGTTTCAGGAACCAACTCATATGCACTCAAAATAGCCTTTTTCACCACATCATAATTCACCGATGCCTCTTCAGACAGTGAAACATATACTTCATGCGCTCTACCCAGCAACTTAGACTGTAACAATAGTGTCCAGTACTCCTGTGGTCATTTCATCTGTTTAGCTATCTTCTCAAATGAAATAAAGAATGCTTCATTATCTGTTTCCTCAAACTTTGGAAGAGCTTGTACAAATTTAAACATCTCCCCACTGGGTTTTAGGTTAAAGGTTTTGTCATCATCAGAACTCTCCTCAGAATTTGATCTCTTTTTTAATGCCCAGCCTTTTAAGCCTTTGTCTCTTTCCTTAATTCTCTCTCCATTGCTAACTTTTCCCTCTGGAGATCAAGTTTTCGCATTTCCATTTCTTTTTGAAATAATCTCTTTTTCCTTCTCTTTCTCTGCAGCCTCTAGTTCTAGTTTTCTCATTTCCTTTGCTTGTTAAAATTCAAGCTTCTTCATTTCAAACTGAAGTCTCACTACCTCCAGCTGTGACTCACTAGCGTCAGGTTTCACTTCCAACTGTAGATGCTGCGCTATACTTTTAATTATATCTGATTCCCTAGCCCCCGCAGGTAACCCCAATTTTAGCTTTTCTGCCAACTCTGCTAACTTATCCTTGGTTATTTTTTGTAACCCAATCAGAGTTATATCTACTACTCCCAGACAAGTCTTAGCAATTGCCAAAGCCACCTTTCAGTCTAACCACTTCCAAAAATACCTCATACTGTTGAATTACCGTGGTTCACACCGTGGAATTACTGTGATTCACACCGAGGAATTTCCATGATTCATACTGTGGAATATCCGTGATTCATACTGTGGAATTACCGTGATTCACTCTGTGGAATTTCCATGATTCATACTGTGGAATTACCGTGATTCACACTGTGGAATTACCGTGATTCGCACTGCGGAATTTCCGTGAGTCACACTGTGGAATTACCGTGATTCACACTGTGGAATTTCTGTGATTCACACTGTGGAATTACCCTGATTCACATTATGGAATTACCCTGATTCACAGTGTGGAATTTCCCTGATTCACATTGTGGAATTTCCGTGATTCACACTGTGGAATTACCGTGATTCACACTGTGGAATTTCCGTGATTCACACTGTGGAATTTCTGTGATTCACACTGTGGAATTACCCTGATTCACATTATGGAATTACCCTGATTCACACTGTGGAATTTCCGTGATTCACACTGTGGAATTTCCGTGATTCACACTGTGGAATTTCCGTGATTCACACTGTGGAATTTCCGTGATTCACACTGTGGAATTTCCGTGATTCACACTGTGGAATTTCCGTGATTCACACTGTGGAATTTCCATGATTCACATTCTGGAATTTCCCTGATTCACACTGTAGAATTTCCATGATTCACACTGGAATTACCGTGATTCATAGTATGGAATTACTGTGGTTCACATTGTGGAATTACCGTGATTCACACTGGAATTACCATGATTCACACTGTGGAATTACTGTGATTCACATTGTGGAATTTCCGTGATTCACATTGTGGAATTACCGTGATTCACACTGTGGAATTACCCTGATTCACACTGTGGAATTACCCTGATTCACACTGTGGAATTACCGTGATTCACACTGTGGAATTTCTGTGATTCGCACTGTGGAATCTCCGTGATTCACACTGTGGAATTACCGTGATTCACACTGTGGAATTACCGTGATTCACAGTGTGGAATTACCGTGATTCACACTGTGGAATTTCCGTGATTCACACTGTGGAATTTCCGTGATTCACACTGTGGAATTTCCGTGATTCACATTCTGGAATTTCCCTGATTCACACTGTAGAATTTCCATGATTCACACTGGAATTATCGTGATTCATAGTGTGGAATTACTGTGGTTCACATTGTGGAATTACCGTGATTCACACTGGAATTACCATGATTCACACTGTGGAATTACCGTGATTCACATTGTGGAATTTCCGTGATTCACACTGTGGAATTTCCGTGATTCACATTGTTGAATTTCCGTGATCCATAGTGTGGAATTACCGTGATTCAAGCTGTGGAAAATACCGCAATTCACAGAGTGGAACTCACATGATTCACACTGTGGAATTAGTGTGATTCACACTGTGGAATTACCGTGATTCACACAGTTACTGTGAAATACTGTGTAATTGGCATGATTCACAGTGTGGAATTACGGCACTCACAGCATGGAATGATCATGAATCACATTATGGAATTGCCATGATTCACAGTGTGGAATCACCATGATTCAAGCTGTGGTATTACCATGGTTCACACCCTGAAATTCCCGTGATTATCGTGATTCACAGCGTGGGATTACCGTGATGCACAGGGTGGAATTTTCTGAGCCTGCTGGTGGTAGACGTGCTAAGTGGCGTGTGGTGTGGTCTGGTGCGACCCGCTGCTGCGCAATCGCATGAAAGAAGGTCACGATCATCCACTCTGCCCACCGACGGCCAGCTGCATTACCTGCCGTCAGTTGGCGGGGGAGCTCATTGCAATACATCAGCGTATAACTGAAAGGTCAACCCGCCAGGCTCTTGGAACCCCGCCATATCGTCCATCCATGTCAATGGGAAATCGCGCCAACAACAGCACGCAGGCGATGTGGACTTGGCTGCCTTCCCCTTTGGGGGAACTGAGGTGAATGAGCAGCAGCGTTCTCCACATCTCGCCCGTTGTTTACAGGCTTCAGGGGCGCCAGGCGGGGAGGCAAGGGAAACTGATGCCTGGACTCGGAGGTGACTGCTGAGGGGGATGGTGTTCGGCCAGCCCCTGAGGTGACCGTTGTCGGTGGGGTGGGGGGGGTCGAGCACTGAAACCCACACGTGGGCAATCGAGGGTGGGGTCAGGGTAAGCGAGGTGGGGGAGGCCATGCATTAGGGCACCTGTATAAACTGACCATGCCTCTGCCCATGCAAACATCGCGGAGACACCAAAGGGCCATCAATCGCTCCATACCTTACCAGCCCCCCAACCCCAGCAGCACAGACTTCCAGTCCGCCACCACTTTATTGGACCACGGAGCAGTTGGACTGCACACGTTGTACAATCTCCTCGCTATCGCTGGCCATGGCCCCTTGCACTCTGAGCATCCTGGTTTGGACCAGTGTCCCCCATGTCGCAGGTTGACAGGGCAGCCATGCAGCGCACTCATCTCTGGCCATCCGAGGGGTGACCAGCACTCTCCGGGAAGCATTAAGGGGCAGTCACACAGGGCCAGGAAAGGTGCTAAGTACAGCCATGATAACCACGTATCTCTCTTTCATGCTGCAGGAGGACCACGTCAGGATCATGGATCCTGGTGACCTAGCTTTATGCCTGATGGCCACAGATCTGTAGAAGACGGAGGAGAGAGTGACTGAGGCTCCTGGCCGTACAAAGGCAGGAGCAGCAACCTCATGAAGAAGGGTCAGCAGGGGCTCCTGCACACGCTGCCCAGGAGCGACAGTGAGCGTGGCTGGTCGGTGCCTAGCGACACCCAGGGTCTATAGACGCCACCTGCCATTCCTACAGGTGACTGAGAACCAATGTCACCACTGACTGCACATGTCTAGGGACCTGGTGGCTCACATCTGCCACTTACTGCAGGACTTGGCGCCAAGGGGACATGGAGGGCATCCACTGCCAGTGGCTGTGAAAGTGACTGCGGTGCTAAATTTCTCTGCCAGTGGCTCCTTTCAGGGCTCCACAGGTGACCTCTGTGGGATTTCACAATCTGCCACCCAAAAATGCATCCATGAAGTCACGGATACCATCTTCTCCATGGCAACAACTTTGTGCATTTCGCCCGGGACCGGGACAGCCAGGGTGCAAGGGCCATTGGCTTTGCCCTGATCTCGGGTTTACCACAGGTGCAGGGTGGGATTGCTGCATTCATGTGGCGCTCAGGTCTCCATCACTACACTCGGTGAACTACATCAACCACAAGGGTTTCCACTCACCGAATGTGTAGCTGGTGTGCGACCACCAGAAACACATCCTGCAGGTGTGTGCATGGTTTCCAGGGACTGTGCACGATGCTTACATCCTGAGTCACTCGCAGATCCCTGGAGTCTTCCAGGATCCACAGATGCTGGTGTGATGGGGGCCAGCCCCACCTTAAAGGTGCTGAGAGCACACAGAGAGAATGATGGAACTCTGTGACACCTGCCCACTACATTCTGGCAGCAATGACAAGCACCATCGAGGTGCAGGCATCAGTAATGTGTCCAGGGAGTGAGAGGCCGGACCATCACTTTGGTCTGAAGGCTGCACAAAGCACAGGGAAGAGGCCCTGGACTGAGACACCTGCCTTTATCTTGTGCAGAAAGGTTTCACATCTGAGTGACACAAACACTGCTCATCAGAACAAGGAGCCATAGGCAGGGAGACATTCTAAGGAGTTTATTGACAATAGTGAACATTATGTACAAGTGATCGACACCCATAGCCAGGCTGAACAATAACAAAGAACAAAGAAAAGTACAGCACAGGAACAGGCCCTTCGGCCTTCCAAGCCTGCACCGATCATATTGCCCGTCAACTAAAGCAATTTGCACTTCCGGGGTCCGTATCCCTCTATTCCCATCCTATTCATGTATTTGTCAAGCTGCCTCTTAAACAGCACTATCGTACCTGCTTCCACCACCTCCTCTGGCAGCGAATTCTAGACACTTACTACCCTCTGCGTAAAAAACTCGCCCTGCACATCACCTTTATAGTTTTCTCCTCTCACCTTAAATCTATGTCCCCTAATAATTGACTCTTCCACCCTGGGAAAAAGCTTCTGACTATCTACTCTGTCCATGCCACTCATAATTTTGTAAACTTCTATCAAGTCGCCCCTCAATCTCCGTCGCTCCAGTGAGAGCAATCAGAGTTTCTCCAACACTCCTCATAGTTAATAACCTGCAGACTAGACAATACCTGCTAAAGCTCCTCTGCACCCTCTCCAACGCCTCCATATCCTTCTGGTAATGTGGCGACCAGAATTGCACGCAATATTCCAAGTGTGGCCTAACTAAAGTTCTATACAGCTGCAGCATGACTTCCCAGCTTTTGTACTCAATACCCCTGCCAATGAAGGCAAGCATGCCATATGCCTTCCTGACTACCTTATCCACCTGCGTTGCCACTTTCAGTGACCTGTGGACCTGTACACCTAGATCCCTCTGCCCGTCAGTGCACTTAAGGGTTCTGCCATTTACTGTATAAACTGTGCAACTAATTCTCCTTAACTTTCTTAACCCTGACGCTACGCCTTGGTGCTCCCTGGACGTTCACAGCGGAGGTGGAGGCAGCCTGCTGACTGTGACGCCCTGTCTGTGATGACTTTGACGGGCGTCCTCTGGAGAGCAGAGACTTGGTGGGCCCTGGCCTGCTTTCGGGGTCCTGCTGCTTGGCAGTGGCCCCCTCCTCGGCCTGTGGAGCTGCAGCTGCGGAGGCCACAGGAAGAGGGGAGTCGGAATGTCAGGACACTCTCAGAGTCACCTGGATGGATGGGCCTGGAGTGTGCAGCTGCTGATCCTCCTCCCTATGGGTGCCCAAGGGCCCCAGGCTGATTCCTTGAGGAGCAGAGGTAGCTGGAGTGGGATTGAGCTGCCCCACACCCCTCTCGCGTACACACTGTTGGAGGCCGACTATGGCGCCAGTGATGGATTTCAGCCCACACAGCAGCGCAGGAGCGACGTCCTGGACCAAGGTCTCCATGGCGGCCGCCATCCTGCCAGTGTTGACCTCAGTGCATTGGCATGCCAGTGCTATCACCTCAGACTGAAGGCAGACAGACGCCTCCATTGTGCCTTGCAATCTGAGGAGTGCAGTGACATCCCTTCCTGATGTTCCCGAGCTTGTCTTTGCAGCTCCAGCAACTGGGACATGACCGAGTCCAGAGGCTCCTCATCTGACTCAGACTCAGCAACGTTCCAGCCTCCAGCAGCTCCTCCGAGTGCTGGACACTCGGGAAGTCCCTGCCTCCACCTGCTGTGGATCAGACAGTGTGGTGTGCTCACCAGATTGTGATCCCGAGGCTACTCTAAAGCTAGGTCCCACCGAGGTGTGTGTCTCTGCGCTGGTGGAGGGTGTGGGTGAGCGCGGTGACGGGACTTCAGGGAGGGTGCCTCCAGATTCCTCTTCAGAAGTTTCTTCGGGGCTTGATTGGAGGCCCTGGGTCATGGACTCTGTTGGCTGTTTCCCAGATGTGCCTGTGAAAGCAAGGAGAGATAATTAGTGCAGGGCAGTGGCCTGTGAAACAGGACACATCACTCACAGCATGGTTATCTGATGGATGTTGCACTGCTGGATCCTCACTTGGTTGAGCAGCACCGACCTCACCGTCAGCACAGGACCGGTCCAGATCCTCACCGGCCAGCTGGATGCCTCTGTTTTCAAATTCTGTCAGAATTTTGATCTCCAGCGTCCCTCCACCTGTCTGCGACCTTTCCCTCCTGTTGTGATCCAGTTTGTCCTGCATGGATAGAGATGGGGAGAATGTATCAGGACAGCTGCCAGGCCAGATGATAAGTCTGCCTGGCCTGTGTGGGTGGTGAGTGGTCCCATGGATGGGATGAGGACAATGACGGTGATTGTGAGAGAGTGAATGGTGATATCCCTTGGACTGGCAGTGAGTGAGGGCCCTGTGGGTGTGTGATGGGTTTGTGAGTGTGTGAGTTGGGAGTAATGAAAAGAGTGACTTACCCTGGCAGAACGGAGGAGATCATTCATCCTTTTGCGGCACTGGGTGGTTGTCCTGCTCTGCAGGGTGTTGGCGCTGACCACCGTCTCCCAAGCCGGGTTGATGACTTTGCTACCCATCCTGCGGCCAGAGCACATCCCAGTGGGACTCCCCGGCATCCAGCAGTCACTCGAGGGACCCATCGGTGAAGTGGGCGGCTGCAGTCTTCCTTCCTTTGCTGGCCGTGTCTCCCGGGCAGTGGTGGTGAGTTGGTGTTGATGAGCGCTTTGCAGGTGGCTGCCTTTTAAAGATGGCGGCTGGCGTGATGGAACAGCGGGGTGATGGCGGGCGGGCGAGTAAGAGCCCACCCACCATGGAATCGGCGTGTTTCGCGGGAGTGAATATATAATGAGGCGGGCTCAGGGTGGTACAGCATGGAAACCCTCCATTTTCGTCGGCAGGTAGGGCCCCATTTTACCCGCCCACTACCGCACTTAGTGCAATTCTGGGAAAGCTCCACCCATAGTGTGGAGTTACCCAGGTCCACAGTGTGGAATGACTGTGATTTACAATGTGGAACTATTGTGATTCACACTGTGGAATTACTGTGGATCGCACTGTGAATTTACAGTGATTCACAGCGTGAAAAATAATGTGATTCACACCGTGGATCTCCCGTGACTCACAATATGGGAATTACCTTGATTCACAGTGTGTAATGTATGCGATACAAACCCTGGAATTACCGTGATTCACAATGTGGACACGATACACATCCTGGAATTACTGTGATTCTCACTGTGGAATTATGGTGATACATTACATGGAATTTCCATGATTCTCAGTATGGAAATACAGTGATTCGCAGTGTGGAATTACCGTGATTCTCAGTGTGGTATTACCGTGATTCTCAGTGTGGTATTACCGTGATTCTCAGTGTGGTATTACGTGATTCTCAGTGTGTAATTACCGTGATTCTCAGTGTGGTATTACCGTGATTCGCACTGTGGAATTATCCTGATTCACACTGTGGAATTACCGTGATTCTCAGTGTGCTATTACCGTGATTCTCAGTGTGGTATTATCGTGATTCTCAGTGTGGTATTACTGTGATTCTCAGTCTGGAATTACCGTGATTCTCAGTCTGGTATTACCGTGATTCTCAGTCTGGTATTACCGTGATTCTCAGTGTGGAATTACCGTGATTCTCAGTGTGGAATTACCGTGATTCTCAGTGTGGTATTACCGTGATTCTCAGTGTGGAATTACCGTGATTCTCAGTGTGGTATTATCATGATTCGCACTGTGGAGTAACCGTGATTCTCAGTGTGGTATTACCGTGATTCGCACTGTGTAATTACCGTGATTCTCAGTGTGGTATTACCGTGATTCGCACTGTGTAATTACCATGATTCTCAGTGTGGAATTACCGTGATTCTCAGTGTGGAATTACCGTGATTCTCAGTGTGGAATTACCGTGATTCTCAGTGTGGAATTACCGTGATTCGCACTGTGTAATTACCGTGATTCTCAGTGTGGAATTACCGGGATTCTCAGTGTGGTATTACCGTGATTCCCACTGTGTAATTACCGTGATTCTCAGTGTGGAATTACCGTGATTCTCAGTGTGGAATTACCGTGATTCGCACTGTGTAATTACCGTGATTCTCAGTGTGGAATTACCGTGATTCTCAGTGTGGTATTACCGTGATTCGCACTGCGTAATTACCGTGATTCTCAGTGTGGAATTACCGTGATTCTCAGTGTGGAATTACCGTGATTCGCACTGTGTAATTACCGTGATTCTCAGTGTGGAATTACCGTGATTCTCAGTGTGGTATTACCGTGATTCCCACTGTGTAATTACCGTGATTCTCAGTGTGGAATTACCGTGATTCTCAGTGTGGAATTACCGTGATTCGCACTGTGTAATTACCGTGATTCTCAGTGTGGAATTACCGTGATTCTCAGTGTGGTATTACCGTGATTCGCACTGTGTAATTACCGTGATTCTCAGTGTGGAATTACCGTGATTCTCAGTATGGAATTACCGTGATTCTCAGTGTGGAATTACCGTGATTCTCAGTGTGGTATTACCGTGATTCGCACTGTGTAATTACCGTGATTCTCAGTGTGGAATTACCGTGATTCTCAGTGTGGTATTACCGTGATTCTCAGTGTGTAATTACCGTGATTCTCAGTGTGGAATTACCGTGATTCTCAGTGTGGTATTACCGTGATTCGCACTGTGGAATTACCGTGATTCGCACTGTGTAATTACCGTGATTCTCAGTGTGGTATTATCGTGATTCGCACTGTGGAGTTACCGTGATTCTCAGTGTGGTATTATCGTGATTCGCACTGTGGAATTATCCTGATTTGCAATGTGGAATTATCCTGATTCACAGTGTCGAATTACCATGATTTGCACCAAGGAATTACCGTGATTCACTGGGCAGAATTTTGCCCTCGTCGGCCGGCTTGGCGGGTGTGGGTGGCAGCAATTGGGAAGCCGACTGCCGCCCGCGCTCATGGCCGCACCGCGAGTGGGGGTGGGGCCTATCGGACGCTGGGCTCAGGCAGCCCCAGAGAGGCTGCCAGGGGAGGTTGTCTCTCTGCTGCTGCAAGGATGGAGTCCAGAGTGTCAGCAAACGCCGGGCAGGAGGACAGGTCAGGGGGGCACTCGACACCCCACCCCCCCCCCACCGGTTTTTCTGACAAGTGCCTCTCTGGCAGGAGGTGGCTGCCAGAAGGTCCTTAGAGATGGGAGGAGGAGGCCAATGCACCTCACCAAGAGGGCATGGGAAGGGGTGGCAGCCTGGGTGAGCAGCTACAATGTGGTGAGGTGCACCTGGCTGCAGTGCCAGAAGCGCTTCAGTGACCTGCTGCGCTCAGGAAGGGCGAGTACTGTGATGGTATGGGTCAGTGTGTTCAATTGTTTTGGGTTGGCCATCCCTCCCCGTGGGGCTCAGGGGTGTTAGAGTCTGAGTGCCAACTGTCAATGACGCCAGAGCTGGCCAAGGGGATGAGCCCTGGCTGCTTGGACCGAGTGCCTTGCGGCTCGAGGCCCACGACTCAGATGTGCCCTGTAAAGTGTTCCTCAGCTGGGGTTGGCCAGGCTGTAATGACGATGCAGGTAGAGAGTGGACTAATCGATGCTTCTCTGTCCTTTCAGGAGAAGACATCCCGTAACAACATCAAGAGGTCGGGGACTGGCGAAGGACGCCCCACACCTCCTCATCCTCTCCAGATACGAGCCAGGACACCTCAGAGCTCGAGAGCCGCCATGCACCTTGGTCAAGCAGCCACAATGAGGATGGGTTGTCAGATGAAGGTAAGAGTGCAGTGCACTGATGTGAGAATTTCGGCTTGTGCAACCGACCCAGTGTAATCTCTTCATTGATGTGAGCCTCGAACCTGGAATCCCTATTGATCCTTGAAAGACGAAGGCAGCAGAATGCAGATCTGTTGCTTGACATGCACAGTGACAATGCAATGACTTTAACTAATGACATATCCACACGAGCTCCCCCGACGTCATCTGCTCACAGTGTAGAATTACTGTCATTCACACCGTGGAATTACCGTGATTCACACTGTGGAATTACCTTGATTCACACTGTGGAATTACCGTGATTCACACTGTGGAATTACCTTGATTCACACTGTGGAATTACCGTGATTCACACTGTGGAATTACCTTGATTCACACCGTGGAATTACCGTGATTCACACTGTGGAATTACCTTGATTCACACTGTGGAATTACCGTGATTCACACTGTGGAATTACCTTGATTCACACTGTGGAATTACTGTGATCCACACTATGAAATTGCCGTCATTCACGGTGTGGAATTTCCTTTATTCACAATGTGTAACTACCAATATTCACACTGTGGAATTTGTGATATTCACATTGTGGAAATCCTCTGATAAACAGTGCAGAATTATCATGATTTGCACTGTGAAATTATCGTCACTTAATGTGTGGAATTGCCATGATTCACACTGTGGAATTGCCATGATTCACACTGTGGAATTACCATGATTCACAGTGTGGAATTGCCATGATTCACAGTGTGGAATTACCATGATTCACAGTGTGGAATTACCATGATTCACAGTGTGGAATTACCATGATTCACAGTGTGGAATTGCCATGATTCACACTGTGGAATGACCGTGATTCACAGTGTGGAATTACCGTGATTCACACTGTGGAATGACCGTGATTCACACTGTGGAATGACCGTGATTCACACTGTGGAATTACCGTGATTCACACTGTGGAATTACCGTGATTCACAGTGTGGAATTACCGTGATTCGCTCTGTGGAATTACCATGATTCACAGTGTGGAATTGCCATGATTCACAGTGTGGAATTGCCATGATTCACAGTGTGGAATTGCCATGATTCACACTGTGGAATTGCCATGATTCACACTGTGGAATTACCGTGATTCACAGTGTGGAATTACCGTGATTCACACTGTGGAATTACCGTGGTTCACACTGTGGAATTGCCATGGTTCACAGTGTGGAATTGCCATGATTCACAGTGTGGAATTACCATGATTCACAGTGTGGAATTACCATGATTCGCTCTGTGGAATTACCGTGATTCGCTCTGTGGAATTAACGTGATTCACAGTGTGGAATTAACGTGATTCACAGTGTGGAATTACCGTGATTCACAGTGTGGAACTACCATGATTCACAGTGTGGAATTACTATGATTCACAGTGTGGAATTGCCATGATTCACAGTGTGGAATTACTATGATTCACGCTGTGGAATTACCATGATTCGCTCTGTGGAATTACCGTGATTCACAGTGTGGAATTACCATGATTCACAGTGTGGAATTGCCATGATTCACAGTGTGGAATTGCCATGATTCACAGTGTGGAATTACCATGATTCACAGTGTAGAATTACCATGATTCACACTGTGGAATTACCGTGATTCACACTGTGGAATTACCATGATTCACACTGTGGAATTGCCATGATTCACACTGTGGAATTACCGTGATTCACACTGTGGAATTACCATGATTCACACTGTGGAATTGCCATGATTCACACTGTGGAATTGCCATGATTCACACTGTGGAATTACCGTGATTCACACTGTGGAATTACCGTGATTCACAGTGTGGAATTACCGTGATTCACAGTGTGTAATTACCATGATTCACAGTGTGTAATTACCATGATTCACAGTGTGTAATTACCATGATTCACAGTGTGGAATTGCCATGATTCACACTGTGGAATTACCGTGATTCACAGTGTGGAATTACCGTGATTCACACTGTGGAATTACCGTGGTTCACACTGTGGAATTGCCATGGTTCACAGTGTGGAATTGCCATGATTCACAGTGTGGAATTACCATGATTCACAGTGTGGAATTGCCATGATTCACACTGTGGAATTACCATGATTCACAGTGTGGAATTGCCATGATTCACAGTGTGGAATTGCCATGATTCACAGTGTGGAATTGCCATGATTCACAGTGTGGAATTACCATGATTCACACTGTGGAATTGCCATGATTCACAGTGTGGAATTGCCATGATTCACAGTGTGGAATTACCATGATTCACAGTGTGGAATTACCATGATTCGCTCTGTGGAATTACCATGATTCGCTCTGTGGAATTAACGTGATTCACAGTGTGGAATTAACGTGATTCACAGTGTGGAATTACCGTGATTCACAGTGTGGAATTACCATGATTCACAGTGTGGAATTACTATGATTCACAGTGTGGAATTACTATGATTCACGCTGTGGAATTACCATGATTTGCTCTGTGGAATTACCGTGATTCACAGTGTGGAATTACCATGATTCACAGTGTGGAATTACCATGATTCACAGTGTGGAATTACCATGATTCACAGTGTGGAATTGCCATGATTCACAGTGTGGAATTGCCATGATTCACACTGTGGAATTGCCATGATTCACACTGTGGAATTGCCATGATTCACACTGTGGAATTGCCGTGATTCACACTGTGGAATTACCGTGATTCACACTGTGGAATTACCGTGATTCACACTGTGGAATTACCGTGATTCACACTGTGGAATTACCGTGATTCACACTGTGGAATTACCGTGATTCACACTGTGGAATTACCGTGATTCACAGTGTGGAATTGCCATGGTTCACAGTGTGGAATTGCCATGATTCACAGTGTGGAATTGCCATGATTCACAGTGTGGAATTACCATGATTCACAGTGTGGAATTGCCATGATTCACAGTGTGGAATTGCCATGATTCACAGTGTGGAATTGCCATGATTCACAGTGTGGAATTACCATGATTCACAGTGTGGAATTACCATGATTCACAGTGTTTAATTGCCATGATTCACAGTGTGGAATTGCCATGATTCACAGTGTGGAATTGCCATGATTCACAGTGTGGAATTGCCATGATTCACACTGTGGAATTGCCGTGATTCACACTGTGGAATTACCGTGATTCACAGTGTGGAATTACCGTGATTCACACTGTGGAATTACCGTGGTTCACACTGTGGAATTGCCATGGTTCACAGTGTGGAATTGCCATGATTCACAGTGTGGAATTGCCATGATTCACAGTGTGGAATTACCATGATTCACAGTGTGGAATTGCCATGATTCACACTGTGGAATTACCATGATTCACAGTGTGGAATTACCATGATTCACACTGTGGAATTGCCATGATTCACAGTGTGGAATTGCCATGATTCACAGTGTGGAATTACCATGATTCACAGTGTGGAATTACCATGATTTACAGTGTGGAATTACCATGATTCGCTCTGTGGAATTACCGTGATTCGCTCTGTGGAATTAACATGATTCACAGTGTGGAATTAACGTGATTCACAGTGTGGAATTACCGTGATTCACAGTGTGGAATTACTATGATTCACAGTGTGGAATTACCATGATTCACAGTGTGGAATTACTATGATTCACGCTGTGGAATTACCGTGATTCGCTCTGTGGAATTACCGTGATTCGCTCTGTGGAATTACCATGATTCACAGTGTGGAATTACCATGATTCACAGTGTGGAATTACCATGATTCACAGTGTGGAATTGCCATGATTCACAGTGTGGAATTGCCATGATTCACAGTGTGGAATTGCCATGATTCACACTGTGGAATTGCCATGATTCACACTGTGGAATTGCCGTGATTCACAGTGTGGAATTACCGTGATTCACACTGTGGAATTGCCGTGATTCACACTGTGGAATTGCCATGGTTCACAGTGTGGAATTGCCATGATTCACAGTGTGGAATTACCATGATTCACAGTGTGGAATTGCCATGATTCACAGTGTGGAATTGCCATGATTCACAGTGTGGAATTGCCATGATTCACAGTGTGGAATTGCCATGATTCACAGTGTGGAATTACCGTGATTCGCTCTGTGGAATTAACGTGATTCACAGTGTGGAATTAACGTGATTCACAGTGTGGAATTACCGTGATTCACAGTGTGGAATTACCATGATTCACAGTGTGGAATTGCCATGATTCACGCTGTGGAATTACCATGATTCGCTCTGTGGAATTACCGTGATTCACAGTGTGGAATTACCATAATTCACACTGTGGAATTGCCATGATTCACAGTGTGGAATTACCATGATTCACAGTGTGAAATTACCATGATTCACGCTGTGGAATTACCATGATTCGCACTGTGGAATTGCCATGATTCGCACTGTGGAATTGCCATGATTCGCACTGTGGAATTGCCATGATTCGCACTGTGGAATTACCGTGATTCACACTGTGGAATTACTATGATTCACACTGTGGAATTGCCATGATTCACAATGTGGAATTACTATGATTCACACTGTGGAATTGCCATGGTTCACAGTGTGGAATTGCCATGATTCACAGTGTGGAATTACCATGATTCACAGTGTGGAATTGCCATAATTCACACTGTGGAATTGCTGTGATTTACACTGTTGAATTACCGTGATTCAGGCTGTAGAATTACCATGATGCACAGTGTGGAATTACCCTGATTCACACTGTGGAATTACCGTGAATCACAGTGTGGAATTACCATGATTCACAGTGTGAAATTTGTGTGATTCACACTGCAGGATTACTCTGATACACACTGTTGAATTATGATAATTCACCCTGTGGAATTACTGTGATTCAGGCCATGTAATCACCGTGATTCACAACGTGTAATTACCGTGATTCACACTGTGGAATTACCGTGATTCACACTGTGGAATTACTGTGATTCACACTGTGGAACTACTATGATTCACACTGTGGAATTACTGTGATTCACACTCTGAAATGTCCATCATTCGCAGTGTGCAATTACTGTTAATCACAGTGTGTAAATACCATGATTCACAGTGTAGAAGTAGTGTGAATCACACAGTGTAATTACCATGATTCACAGTGTGGAATTATCATTATTCACAGTGCGGAATCACTGTGACTGACAGTGACAAATTAACGTGACTCACAGTATGATATTGCCATGATTCAGTATGGAATTACCATGATTCCTTCTGTCTGATTCACATGATTCACACTGTGGAATTACTGTGATATACATCATGGAATCACCATGATTCACGCTGTGGAATTACCATCATTCAGAGTGTGGAATTACCATGATTCACACTGTGCAATTATGATAATTTACACCATGTAATTACGTGATTCACACTGTGGAATCACCATGATTCACACCATGGAATTAACGTGATTCACACTCTGTAATTACCGTGATTCACACTATGGAATTACCGTGATTCACACTGTGGAATTACCATGATTCACACTGTTGAATTGCCATGAAACTATGGTGACACATAACATGGACTATCCATGATTCACAATGTGGGAAAACAGTGAGTCACAGTGTGGAATTAACATGATTCACAGTGTGGAATTATCGTGATTCACAATGTGGGATTGCTGTGATTTACACTGCAGGATTACTCTGATACACACTGTTGAATTATGATAATTCACCCTGTGGAATTACTGTGATTCAGGCCATGTAATCACCATGATTCACAACGTGGAATTACCGTGATTCACACTGTGGAATTACCGTGATTCACACTCTGAAATGTCCATCATTTGCAGTGTGCAATTACTGTTAATCACAGTGTGTAAATACCATGATTCATAGTGTAGAAGTAGTGTGAATCACACAGTGTAATTACCATGATTCATGGTGTGTAATTACCATGATTCACAGTGTGGAATTATCGTGATTCATACTGTGGAATTATCATTATTCACAGTGCAGAATCACTGTGACTGACAAATTAACGTGACTCACAGTATGATATTGCCATGATTCAGTATGGAATTACCATGATTCCTTCTGTCTGATTCACATGATTCACACTGTGGAATTACTGTGATATGCATCATGGAATCACCGTGATTCACGCTGTGGAATTACCATCATTCAGAGTGTGGAATCACCATGATTCACACTGTGCAATTATGATCATTTACACCATGTAATTACGTGATTCACACTGTGGAATCACCATGATTCACACTGTGCAATTATGATAATTTACACCATGGAAGTGCCATGAAACTATGGTGACACATAACATGGACTATCCATGATTCACAATGTGGGAAAACAGTGAGTCACAGTGTGGAATTAACATGATTCACAGTGTGGAATTATCGTGATTCACAATGTGGGATTGCTGTGATTTACACTGTTGAATTACCGTGATTCAGGCTGTGGAATTACCATGATGCACAGTGTGGAATTACCCTGATTCACACTGTGGAATTACCGTGAATCACAGTGTGGAATTACCATGATTCACAGTGTGCAATTTGTGTGATTCACACTGCTGGATTACTCTGATACACACTGTTGAATTATGATAATTCACCCTGTGGAATTACTGTGATTCAGACCATGTAATCACCATGATTCACAACATGTAATTACCGTTATTCACACTGTGGAATTACCGTGATTCACACTGTGGAATTACTGTGATTCACACTGTGAAATGTCCATCATTTGCAGTGTGCAATTACTGTTAATCACAGTGTGTAAATACCATGAATCACAGTGTAGAAGTAGTGTGAATCACACAGTGGAATTACCATGATTCATGGGCTGTGTAATTACCATGATTCACAGTGTGGAGGTACCATGATTCATACTGTGGAATTACCGTGATTCACACTGTGGAATTACCGTCATTCACACTGTGGAATTACCATCATTCACACTGTGGAAGTACCGTGATTCACACTGGGTAATTATCATGATTCACACTATAGAATTACTGTTATTCACACTGTGGAATTATCGTGATTCACCCTATGCGATTACCACGATTCATACTGTGGAATTGGTGTGATTCACACTGTGGAACTTCTATGTTTCACACTGTGGAATTACTGTTATTCACACTGTGGAATTACCACAATTCACACTGTTGAATGTATGCAATTCACACTGTGGAATTACGATGATTCACACTGTGGAATTGGTGTGATTCACACTGTGGAATTTCCGTGTTTCACACTGTGGAATTTCCGTGTTTCTCACTGTGGAATGTACACAATTCATACTGTGCAATTACAATGATTAACTCTGTGGAATTGGTGTGATTCACACTGTTGGATTACCGTGATTCAAGGTGCGCAAATACCATGATACACACTGTGAAATTATCATGATACACACTGCGAAAATACCGTCATTCACGGTGCAGATTATGGTGATTCACAGTGTGGAATAAGCGTAATTCACAGTGTGGAATTACCGTGATGGTCAGTGACAAATTACCATGATTCACAGTGTGGCAATACCAGATTCAGCCGGTGGAATTATCGTGATTCACAATGTGAAATTACCTGATTCACAGTGAGGAATTATGATGCATCGCACTTTGAAATTGATGTAATTCACTCCGTGGAATTACCGTGATTCGCATCGTGGAATTGCAGTGATTCACACCGTGGAATTGCAGTGATTCGCACCGTGGAATTGCAGTGATTCGCATCGTGGAATTGCAGTGATTCGCACCGTGGAATTGCAGTGATTCGCATCGTGGAATTGCAGTGATTCGCATCGTGGAATTGCAGTGATTCGCATCGTGGAATTGCAGTGATTCGCACCGTGGAATTGCAGTGATTCGCACCGTGGAATTGCAGTGATTCACACTGTTGAATTACCCTGATTCACACTGAGGAATTATGATGCATCACACTTTCAAATTGATGTGATTCACTCCATGGAATTACCGTGATTCACATTGTAGAATTACCGTGATTCACGCCGTGGAATTACCGTGATTCATGCCGTGGAATTTCCGTGTTTCACACTGTGGAATTACCATGTTTCGCTCTGTGGAATTACGACGATTCACACGATTCCCACTGTGGAATTACCTTGATTCTCACTGTGGAATTACCACGATTCACGCTGTGGAATTAACATGATTCACGCTGTGGAATTACCATGATTCACAGTGCGCAGATACCATGATACTCACTGTTGAATTATCATGATACACTGTGCGAAATTACCATCATTCACGGTGCAGATTACCGTGATTCACAGTGTGGAATAAGCGTAATTCACGGTGTGGAATTACCGTGATTGTAAGTGACAAATTATCATGATTCACAGTATAGAATTACGGTGATACATTACATGGAATACCCATGATTCAGTGTGGAAAAACAGTGAGTCACACTGTGGCATTACCGGATTCAGCCGGTAGAATTATCGTGATTCACAATGTGAAATTACTTGATTCACAGTGAGGGATTATGATGCATCACACTTTGAAATTGATGTGATTCACTCCGTGGAATTACAGTGATTCACACTGTGGAATTACCCTGATTCACGGTGTGGAATTACCACAATTCACACCGTGGAATTACCGTGATTCCTGCCATGGAATTACCATGATTCTCACCGTGGAATTACTGCGATTCACAGTGTGGAATTACTGTGATTCACAATGTGGAATTATCGTGATTCACACCGTGGAATTACCATGATTCACACTGTGGAATTACCGTGATTCACACTGTGGAATTACCGTGATTCACACAGTGGAATTACCGTGATTCACACTGTGGAATTACCGTGATTCACAGTGTGGAATTACCATGATTCACACTGTGGAATTACCGTCATTCACACCGTGGAATTACCATGATTCACACTGTGGAATTACCGTGATTCACAGTGTGGAATTACCATGATTCACACTGTGGAATTACCGTGATTCACACTGTGGAATTACAACGATTCACACTGTGGAATTACCAAGATTCACACTGTGGAATTACCGTGATTCACAGTGTGGAATTACCGTGATTCACACTGTGGAATTACCGTGATTCACAGTGTGGAATTACCATGATTCACACTGTGGAATTACCGTCATTCACGCCGTGGAATTACCATGATTCACACTGTGGAATTACCGTGATTCACAGTGTGGAATTACCATGATTCACACTGTGGAATTACCGTGATTCACACTGTGGAATTACAACGATTCACACTGTGGAATTACCATGATTCACACTGTGGAATTACCGTGATTCACACTGTGGAATTACCGTGATTCACACTGTGGAATTACCATGATTCACACTGTGGAATTACCGTGATTCACACTGTGGAATTACTGCGATAAATTACATGGAATATCCATGATTCACACTGTGGAAATACAGTGAGTCACAGTGTGAAATTACCGGAATCACAAGGTGGAATTATCATAATTCACAAAGTGAAATTACCTGATTCACACTGAGGAGTTATAATGCATCACACTTTGAAATTGATGTGATTCACGCAGTGGAATTACCGTGATTCACAGTGTGGAATTACAGTGATTCATGCTGTGGGATTATGATGATTCACGCTGTGGAATTACCATGATTCACAGTGTGCAAATACCATGATACTTACTGTGGAATTATCATGATACACACTGTGAAATTACCATCACTCATGGTGCAGATTACCGTGATTCACAGTGGTAAATTACCATGTTTCAGTGTGAAATTACCATGATTCACACTGTGGCATTATCATGATTTACAATGTGAAATTACCTGATTCACAGTGAGGAATTATGATGCATCACACTGTGAAATTGATGTGATTCACACAGTGGAATTGATGTGATTCACACTGTGGAATTACCGTGATTCACACTGTGGAATTACCGTGATTCACACTGTGGAATTACCGTGATTCACACTGTGGAATTACAGTGATTCACACTGTGGAATTACTGTCATTCACACTGTGGAATTACCGTGATTCACACTGTGGAATCACAGTGATTCACACTGTGGAATTACAGTGATTCACACTGTGGAATTACAGTGATTCACACTGTGGAATTACTGTCATTCACACTGTGGAATTACCGTGATTCACACTGTGGAATTACAGTGATTCACACTGTGGAATTACTGTCATTCACAGTGTGGAATTACTGTGAATTACACAGTAGAATTACCATGATTCCTGCTGTGGAATTACCGCGATTCATGCCGTGGAATTACCGTGATTCACAGTGTGGAATTACCCTGATTCAAAGTGTGGAATTAAAGTGATTCACAGTGTGGAATTACCATGATTCACAGTGTGGAATTACCCTGATTCACAGTGTGGATTACCCTGATTCAAAGTGTGGAATTAAAGTGATTCACAGTGTGGAATTACCATGATTCACACGATCGAATTACCATGATTCACACTGTGGAATTATTGTGATTCACTCAATGAGATTACCATCATTCACGGTGTCGAATTTCCTTTATTCACAGTGTGGAATTATCATGATTCACAGTGTGGATTTTGTGAGATTCGCACAGTGGAATTACTCTGGTACACACTGTTGAATTGTGATAATACACCCTGTGGAATTACTGTGATTCACACCATGTAATCACCGTGATTCACAACGTGTAATTACCGTGATTCACAGTGTAGAAGTAGTGTGAATCACACGGTTTAATTACCACGATTCACGGTATGTAATTACCGTGATTCACAGTGTGGAATTATCATTATTCACAATGCGGAATCCCTGTGACTGACAGTGACAAATTACCATGACTCACAGTATGATATTGCCATGATTTAGTATGGAATTACCTTGATTACTCCTGTCTGATTCACATGATTCACGTTGTGGAATTACTGTGATATACATCATGGAATCACCGTGATTCACCCTGTAGAATTACCATCATTCAGAGTGTGGAATTACCATGATTCACACTGTGGAATTATGATAATTTACATTATGTTATTACATGATTCACACTGTGGAATCACCATGATTCAAACCATGGAATTACCGTGATTCACGCTGTGTAATTACCATGATTCACACCATGGATTCACCGTGATTCACACCGTGGATTTACCATGATTCATACTTTGGAATTACCGTAATTCACAGTGCAGAATTATCAAGATGCACAGTGCAGAATGACCACAATTAATAGCGTGGAGTTACAATGATTCACAGTGCGGAAATACCGTGAATCTCATTGGGGAATGTCCGTCATTCACGGTGTGCAATTACTGTTATTCATAGTGTGTAATTACCGTGATTCACACAGTGGAACTTCAATGATTCTCAGTGTGGAATTACCATGATTATCCCTGTGGAATTACCGTGATACACACCATGGAATTAACATGATTAACAATGTGGATATACCATGATTCACACTGTGCAATAATGATAATTCACACTGTGGAATTTCCGTAATGCACACCATGGATTTACCATGATACACATCATGGAATTACCGTGATTCACCCTGTGGAATTACTGTGATTCTCAATGTGCAATTACAATGAATCACAGTGTGGAATTTCCGTGAATCACACTGTGGGATTACCGTGATTCATAACATGGAATTACCGTGATTCTCACTGTGGAATTACTATGATTCAGACTGTGGAGTTACCATGATTCAGACTGTGGAGTTACCATGATTCACACCGTGGATTTACCATAATTCACATGATGGAACTATCATGATTCACAGTGCGGAATTACCGTAATTTATGGTGTGGAATTATAATGATTCACAGTGCGGAAATGCCGTGAGTCATGCTGGGTAACGTCCGTCATTCGTGGTGTGCAATTACGGTTATTCATAGTGTGTAATTACCCGGATTCACATTGTAGAATTACCGTGATTCACACTGTGGAATTACCATGATTCACACTGTGGAATTACCGTGATTCACACTGTGGAATTACCGTCATTCACTGTGTGGAACTACCGTGATTCACACTGTGGAATTACTCTGATTCAGTGTCAAATTACCATGTTTCAGTATGAAATTACTGTGCTTCACACATGGTATTACAGTGATGCATTACATGGAGTATCCATGATTCACAGTGTGGAAAATTAGTGAGTCACAGTGTGGAATTACCATGATTCACATTACGGATATGCTGTAATTCACACCGTGTAGTTACCATGATTCACTGTATGAAATTGCCACCATTCACAGTGTGGAATTTCCTTTATTCACAGTGTGAAAATACCATGATTCACAATGTGTATCTACCAATATTCACACTGGAATTATCATGATTTATAGTGTGGAATTTGCGTGATTCACACTGTGGAATTGCCATGAGTCACATCGTAGAATTACTGTGATTAACAGTGTGGAATTACTGTGATTCACACTGTTGAATTTCTGTGATTTACACTGTGGAATTTCTGTGATTCACACTGTGGAATTAAGATGAATCACACTGTTGAATTACCGTGATTCACAGTGCGCAATTATCATGATACACACTGTGGAATGGACATGATTCGCACTGTGGAATTACCACGATTCACCGTGTGGAATAACCGAATTCACAGTGTGGAATTACCATGATTCACATGTTGAATTATGGTGATACATTACATGGAGTATCCATGATTCACAGTGTGGAAAAACAGTGAGTTACAGTGTGGAATTAACCTGATTCACAGTGTGGAATTATCCTGATTCACACTGTGGAATTATCCAGATTCACACTGTGGAATTATCCTGATTCACACTGTGGAATTATCCTGATTCACACTGTGGAATTATCCTGATTCACACTGTGAAATTACCCTGATTCACAGTGTGGAATTACCCTGATTCACAGTTTGAAATTACCCTGATTCACAGTGTGGAATTGACGTGATTCACATGATTGAATTACCATGATTCATGTTGTGGAATTACCGTGATTCACTCAATGAGATTACCATCATTCACGGTGTCGAATTTCCTTTATTCACAGTGTCGAATTACCATGATTCACAGTGTGGAATTTGTGTGATTTGCACTGTGGAATTACTCTGATACACACTGTTGAAATATGCTAATTAACCCTGTGGAATTACTGTGATTCACACCATGTAATCACCATGATTCACACCATGTAATTACCGTGATTCACAACGTGTAATTACCGTGATTCACACTGTGGAATTATCATCATTCACTCTGTAGAATGACCATGATTCACTCTGTGGAATTACCGTGATTCACACTGTGGAATTATCATCATTCACTCTGTGGAATGACCATGATTCACTCTGTGGAATGACCATGATTCACTCTGTGGAATTACCATGATTCACACTGTGGAATTACCGTGATTCACAGTGTGGAATTACCGTGATTCACACTGTGAAATGTCCATCATTCGCGGTGTGCAATTACTGTTAATCACAGTGTGTAACTACCATGATGCACAGTGTAGAAATAGCGTGAATCACACGGTGGAATTACCACGATTCACGGTGTGTAATTACCGTGCTTCACAGTGTGGAATTATCATTATTCACAGTACGGAATCACTGTGACTGACAGTGACAAATTACCGTGACTCACAGTATGATATTGCCATGATTCACAGTGCGCAATTATCAAGATACACCCAGTGGAACGGACATGATACACACTGTGGCATTACCGTGATTCACAGTGTGGAATTACCCTGATTCACAGTGTGGAATT
Organism: Cetorhinus maximus; assembly: GCF_964194155.1. NCBI lineage: Eukaryota > Metazoa > Chordata > Chondrichthyes > Lamniformes > Cetorhinidae > Cetorhinus > Cetorhinus maximus. Next base: position 8,066,056 of record NC_135906.1, read on the forward strand.
ACCCTGATTCACAGTGTGGAATTACCCTGATTCACAGTGTGGAATTAACATGATTCGCACGATTGAATTACCATGATTCACGCTGTGGAATTGCCATGAGTCACATCGTAGAATTACTGTGATTAACAGTGTGGAATTACTGTGATTCACACTGTTGAATTTCTGTGATTTACACTGTGGAATTTCTGTGATTCACACTGTGGAATTATGATGAATCACACTGTTGAATTACCGTGTTTCACAGTGCGCAATTATCATGATACACGCTGTGGAATGGACATGATTCGCACTGTGGAATTACCATGATTTACCGTGTGGAATAACCGAATTCACAGCATGGAATTACCATGATTCACATGTTGAATTATGGTGATACATTACATGGAGTATCCATGATTCATAGCGTGGAAAAACAGTGAGTCACAGTGTGGAATTAACCTGATTCACAGTGTGGAATTAACCTGATTCACAGTGTGGAATTAACGTGATTCACACGATTGAATTACCATGATTCACGCTGTGGAATTATTGTGATTCACTCAATGAAATTATCTTCATTCACGGTGTCGAATTTCCTTTATTCACAGTGTGGAATTATCATGATTCACAGTGTGGAATTTGTGTGATTCGCACAGTGGAATTACTCTGGTACACACTGTTGAATTGTCATAATTCACCCTGTGGAATTACTGTGATTCACACCATGTAATCACCGTGATTCACAACGTGTAATTACCGTGATTCACACTATGAAATTATCATCATTCACTCTGTGGAATGACCATGATTCACACAGTGGAATTACCATAATTCACACTGTGGAATTACCGTGATTCACACTGTGAAATGGCCATCATTCACGGTGTGCAATTACTGTTAATCACAGTGTTTAATTACCGTGATTCACAGTGTAGACGTAGTGTGAATCACACGGTTTAATTACCACGATTCACGGTATGTAATTACCGTGATTCACAGTGTGGAATTATCATTATTCACAATGCGGAATCACTGTGACTGACAGTGACAAATTACCATGACTCACAGTATGATATTGCCATGATTCAGCATGGAATTACCTTGATTCCTTCTGTCTGATTCACATGATTCACACTGTGGAATTACTGTGATATTCACCATGGAATCACCATGATTCACCCTGTAGAATTACCATCATTCAGAGTGTGGAATTACCATGATTCACACTGTGGAATTATGATAATTTACACTATGTTATTACATGATTCACACTGTGGAATCACCATGATTCAAACCATGGAATTACCGTGATTCACGCTGTGTAATTACCATGATTCACACCATGGATTCACCGTAATTCACACCGTGGATTTACCATGATTCATACTTTGGCATTACCGTAATTCACAGTGCAGAATTATCAAGATGCACAGTGCAGAACGACCACAATTAATAGTGTGGAGTTACAATGATTCACAGTGCGGAAATACCATGAATCTCGCTGGGGAATTTCCGTCATTCACGGTGTGCAATTACCGTTATTCATAGTGTGTAATTACCGTTATTCATAGTGTGTAATTACCGTTATTCATAGTGTGTAATTACTGTGATTCACACTGTGGAATTACCGTGATTCACACCGTGGAATTACCGTGATTCATACTGTGGAATTACCGTGATTCACACAGTGGAACTTCAATGATTCTCAGTGTGGAATTACCATGATTATCCCTGTGGAATTACCATGATACACACCATGGAATTAACATGATCAACAATGTGGATATACCATGATTCACACTGTGCAATAGTGATAATTCACACTGTGGAATTTCCGTAATGCACACCATGGATTTACCATGATTCACACCGTGGAATTACCGTGATTCACCCTGTGGAATTACCGTGATTCTCAATGTGGAATTACCATGAATCACAGTGTGGAATTTCCGTGATTCACACTGTGGGATTACCGTGATTCATAACATGGAATTACTGTGATTCTCACTGTGGAATTACTATGATTCAGACTGTGGAGTTACCATGAATCACACTGTGAAATTACCATCATTTACGGTGTGAAATTACCATGATTCACACTGTGGAATGGCCGTGATTCACACTATGGAATTAGTATAATTAATTAATCATAATATTAACTAATAATATTATTATAATTATCGTGATTCACACTGTCTAATTACCATCATTCACACTGTGGATTTACCATGATTCACACTGTGGAATTATCATGATTCACACTATGGAATTAGTATAATTAATTAATCATAATATTAACTAATAATATTATTATAATTATCGTGATTCACAATGTGTAATTACCGTGATTCACATTCTGGAATTACCGTGATTCACAAAGTGGAATTGCCATGATTCAAACTGTGGAATTATGATAATTCACACTGGAGAATCACCGTGATTCACACCGTGGGTTTACCATAATTCATAGTTTAGAATTACCACCATTAATACTGTGGAATTACCGTAATTAATGGTGTGGAATTACAATGATTCACAGTGCGGAAATGCCGTGAGTCATGCTGGGGAATGTCCATTATTTCCAGTGTGCAACTACCGTTATTCACAGTGTGGGATTGCCGTGATTCACACCGTGGATTTACAATGATTCACAGTGCGGAAATGCCATGAATCCTGCTGGGGATTGTGTGAAATGACCATGATTCACACCGTGGATTTACCATAATTCACACTGTGGAATTACCATTATTCACACTTTGGAATGATGATGATACACACTGTGGAATTATGATGATTCACACTGTGGAATTACCGTGATTCACACTGTGGAATTACCGTGATTCACACTGTGGAATTACCGTGATTCACACTGTGGAATTACCGTGATTCACTCTGTGGAATTACCGTGATTCACACTGTGGAATTACCATGATTCACACTGTGGAATTACCGTGATTCACACTGTGGAATTATGATAATTCAAACTGGGGAATTACCTTGATTCACACTGTGGAATTATGATCATTCAAACTGTGGAATTACCGTGATTCACACTGTGGAATTACCGTGATTCACACTGTGGAATTACCGTGATTCACACTGTGGAATACCATGGTTCACACTATGAAATTATGATGATTCACACTGTGAAATTATGATGATTCACACTGTGAAATTAGCATAATTCAATCAGTGGAATTACCATAATTTACTCTGTGGAATTATCATAATTCACACTGTGGGATTACCAGAATTCACACTGAGGAATTATGATGATTCACACTGTGGAATTACCATAATTTACACTGTGGAATTACATGAATTCATACTGTGGAATTATGATGATTCGCATTGTGGAATTACCATGATTCACACTGCGGAAGTAGCGTAATTTACAATGTGAAATTATCATAATTCACACTGTGGGATTACCAGAATTCACACTGAGGAATTATGATGATTCACTCTGTGGAATTACCATAATTCACACTGTGGAATTATGATGATTCACTCTGTGGAATTACCATAATTCACACTGTGGAATTATGAAGATTCACATGTGGAATTACCAGAACTCACACGGAAATTATGATGATTCACACTGTGAAATTAGCATAATTCAAATGGTGGAATTACCATCATTCACACTGAGGAATTACCAGAATTCACACTGAGGAATTATGATGATTCACACTGTGGAATTACCATGATTCACACTTTGGAAGTAGCGTGATTTACAATGTGAAATTATCATAATTCACACTGTGGGATTATGATGATTCACATGTGGAATTACCAGAACTCTCATTGTCGAATTATGGTGATCCATACTTTGGAATTACCTTGAATCACACTGTGGTATTATGATGATTCACGCTATGGAATTACCATAATTGTGTAATAAGTGTGTAACTACCGTCAATCAAATTATGCAATTACCATTATTCACAACATGGAATTAACGTGATTAGCACCGTGGAAATGCCTTGATTCACAACGTGGAATTGCAATGATTCACAACGTGGAATTACCTTGATTTGGACCATGTTATTACCGTGATGCACACTGTGGAACTATGATGACTCACGCTGTGGTATTACCATGATTCAAACTGTGGAGATACCAGCATTAACACAGTGGGATTATAATGATTCACACTCTGGAATTACCATAATTCATACTGTGGAATTATGATGATTCACACTGCAGAATTACCATAATTCACACTGAGAAGTACCATAATTCACACTTTGAATTACCATGATTCAGACTGTGGAGTTGCCATACTTCACACTGTGGAATTACCAGAATTCTCACTGTGGAATTACCATAATTCACACTGTAGAATTATGATGATTCACACTGTGGAATTATCATAATTCTCACTGTGGAATTACCATAATTCTCACTGTGGAATTACCATAATTCTCACTGTGGAATTATCATAATTCTCACTGTGGAATTACCATAATTCTCACTGTGGAATTACCATAATTCTCACTGTGGAATTACCATAATTCTCACTGTGGAATTACCATAATTCACACTGTGGAATTACCATAATTCTCACTGTGGAATTACCATAATTCACACTGTGGAATTACCATAATTTACACAGTGGAATTACCATAATTCACACAGTGGAATTATGATGATTCACATTGTGGAATTACCAGAATTCACACTGGAATTATGATGATTCACACTGCGAAATTAGTATAATTCAAACTGTGAAATTATGATGATTCACACGGTGGAATTACCTTAATTCACACTGAGGAATTATGATGATTCACACTCTGGAATTATCATAATTCAAATTGTGGGATTACCATAATTCTCACCCTGGAATTATATAATTCACACTGGGGAATTACCGTGATTCACATAACCTGGAATTATGTAATTCTTACTGTTGAATTTCTGTGATTGACAATGTGGAATTTCCATGATTCACACTGTGGGATTTCCAGAATTCACATTGTGGAGTTATGAGGATTCACATTGTGGGATTATGGTAATTCACTCCATGATTCCCACCATGGAATTATCATGATTCACACGGTGGGATAAGCATGATTCACAATGTGGAATTACCATAATTCACACTGAGGAATTATGATGATTCACACTGCAAAATTAGCATAATTTACACTGTGGAATTACCATAATTCACACTGCGGAATTAGCATAATTCACACTGTGGAAATTCCATGATTTACACTGTGGAATTATGATGATTCACGCTGCGGAATTACCATAATTCACACTTTGGGATTCTGGTAATTCACTCCATGATTCCCACCGTGGAATTATCATGATTCACACTGTGGAATTACTGTGATTCACACCATGGAATTACCAGAATTCACATTGTGGAATTATGATGATTCACACTGTGAAATTGCCATAATTCACACTGTGGAATTACGATGACGCACACGGTGGGATAAGCATGATTCACACTGTAGAAATACCATGATACACACTGTGGAATTACAGTGATTCACAAGGTCGAAATACAGTGGTTCACAGCGTGCAATTACCATGGTCCGCAGCGTGGAATTATCGTGATTCACACTGTGGAATTATGAAGATTCACACTGTGGAATTACCAGGATTTACACTGTGGAATTATGATGATGATTCACACGGTGGAATTACTATAATTCATACTGTGGAATTATGATGATGATACACACCGTGGAATTATGATTACTCACACTGTGGAATTACCGTGATTCACACTATGGAATTACCAGAATTCACACTGTGAAATTATGATGATTCACACTGTGAAATTATGATGATTCACATAACCTGGAATTACATAATTCATACTGTGGAATTACCTTGATTGACCATGTGGAATTATCATAATTCACACTGTGGAATTACCATAAATCACACTCTGGGATTATGATGATTAACTCTGCGGAATTAGCATAATTCACACTGTGGAATTTTCGTGATTCACATTGTGGGATTTCCAGAATTCACACTGTGGAGTTATGAGGATTCACTCTGTGGAATTACCATAATTTACACTGTGGAATTCTGATGATTCACGCTATGGAATTACCATAATTCACACTTTGGGATTCTGGTAATTCACTCCATGATTCCCACCGTGGAATTATCATGATTCACACCATGGAATTATGATGATTCACAATGTGGAATTACTGTGATACACAGTGTGGAGTTACACTGCAGAATTAGCTTAATTCACACTGTAGAATTACCATGATCCACGCTGTGGAATTACCATCATTCACACTGTAGAATTACCGTGATACACATTGTGGAATTACCATGATACACACTGTGGAATTACCCTCATTCTCACTGTGGAATTACCATAATTCACACTGTGGAATTACCATAATTCACACTGTGGAATTATGATGATTCACACGGTGAGATAAACATGATTCACACTGTAGAATTACCATGATACACACTGTGGAATTACAGTGATTCACAAGGTTGAAATACAGTGATTCACAGCGTGCAATTACCATGGTCCGCAGCGTGGAATTACTGTGATTCACACTGAGGAATTATGAAGACTCACACTGTGGATTAGCAAAATTCACACTGTGGAATTACCATAATTCACACTGTGGAATTACCATAATTCACACTGTGGAATTACCATAATTCACACTGTGGAATTACCAGAATTCACCCTGAGGAATTATGAAGATTCACACTGTGCAATTACCATAATTCTCACTGTGGAATTACCATAATTCACACTGTGGAATTACCAGAATTCACCCTGAGGAATTATGAAGATTCACACAGTGCAATTACCATAATTCTCACTGTGGAATAACCATAATTTACACTGTGGAATTATGATAATTCACATTGTAGAATTATGATGATTCACATTGTGGGATTACTGTGATACACACTGTGGAATTATGATGATTCACACAGCGGAATTAGCATAATTCACACTGTGGAATTACCGTGAAGCATGCCGTGGAATTACCATAATTCACACTGTGGAACTACCGTGATACACACTGTGGAATTACCGTGATACACACTGTGGAATTACCGTGATTCACACTGTGGAATTACCGTGATTCACACTGTGGAATTACCGTGATTCACACTGTGGAATTACCCTGATTCTCTCTGGGGAATTACCGTGATTGACACTGTGGGATTTCCAGAATTCACATTGTGGAGTTATGAGGATTCACCTTGTGGAATTACCATAATTTACACTGTGGGATTATGGTAATTCACTCCATGATTCCCACCGTGGAATTATCATGATTCACAGTGTGGAATTACCATAATTCTCACTGTGAATTTATGATGATTCACACTCTGGAAATGCCATAATTCACACTTTGGAATCATGATGATTCACACTGTGGAATTATCGTGATTCACATAACCTGGAATTACATAATTCATACTGTGGAATTACCATGATTGACCATGTGGAATTATCATAATTCACACTGTGGAATTACCATAAATCACACTCTGGGATTATGATGATTAACTCTGCAGAATTAGCATAATTCACACTGTGGAATATCTGTGATTCACACTGTGGGATTTCCAGAATTCACACTGTGGAATTATGATGATTCACACTGTGGAATTACCATAATTCACACTTTGGGATTCTGGTAATTCACTCCATGATTCCCACCATGGAATTATGATGATTCACAATGTGGAATTACTGTGATACACACTGTGGAATTAGCATAATTCACACTGTAGAATTACCGTGATTCACGCTGTGGAATTACCATGATTCACACTGTGAAATTGCCATAATTCACACTGTGGAATTATGATGATGCACACGGTGAGATAAGCATGATTCACACTGTGGAATTACAGTGATTCACAAGGTCGAAATACAGTGATTCACAGCGTGCAATTACCATGATCCGCAGTGTGGAATTACTGTGATTCACACTGAGGAATTATGAAGACTCACACTGTGGATTAGCAAAATTCACACTGTGGAATTACCATAATTCACACTGTGGAATTACCAGAATTCACACTGTGGAATTACCAGAATTCACACTGTGGAATTACCAGAATTCACCCTGAGGAATTATGAAGATTCACACTGTGGGATTACCATAATTCTCACTGTGGAATTACCATAATTTACACTGTGGAATTACCATAATTCACACTGTAGAATTATGATGATTCACACTGCAGAATTATCATAATTCACACTGTGGAATTACCGTGAAGCACGCTGTGGAATTATCATAATTCACACTGTGGAATTACCGTGACTCACACTGTGGAATTACCGTGATTCACACTGTGGAATTACCGTGATTCACACTGTGGAATTATGATGATTCACACTGTGGAATTGCCATAATTCACTCTGTGGCATTATGATGATTCACACGGTGGGATAAGCATGATTCACACTGTAGAATTACCATGATACACACTGTGGAATTACAGTGATTCACAAGGTTGAAATACAGTGATTCACAGCGTGCAATTACCATGGTCCACAGCGTGGAATTACCGTGATTCACACTGAGGAATTATGAAGACTCAGACTGTGGATTAGCAAAATTCACACTGTGGAATTACCATAATTCACACTGTGGAATTACCATAATTCTCACTGTGGAATTACCATAATTCAAACTGTGGAATTACCATAATTTACACAGTGGAATTACCAAAATTCACACTGAGGAATTATGATGATTCTCACTGTGGAATTACCATAATTCTCACTGTGAAATTACCATAATTTACACTGTGAAATTACCATAATTCACACTGTAGAATTATGATGATTCACACTGTGGAATTATGATGATTCACAATGTGGAATTACTGTGATACACACTGTTGAATTATGATTAATCACACAGCAGAATTAGCATAATTCACACTGTGGAATTACCGTGATTCACACTGTGGAATTACCGTGATTCACACTGTGGAATTACCCTGGATCTCACTGTGGAATTACCGTAATTTACACTGTGGAATTACCATAATTCACACTATAGAATTATGATGATTCACACTGTGGAATTATGATGATTCATGCAGTGGGATTATGATGATTCACACTGCAAAATTAACATAATTCATACTGTGGAATTATGATGATTCACATGGTGGAATTACCAGAATTCACACTGAGGAATTATGATGATTCACACTCTGGAATTAGCATAATTCAAACTGTGGGATTACCATAATTCACACTCTGGAATTATGATGATTCACATGGTGGAATTACCTTCATTCACACTGAGGAATTATGATGATTCACACTCTGGAATTAGCATAATTCAAACTGTGGGATTACCATAATTCTCATCCTGGAATTACATGATTCACACTGGGGAATTACCGTGATTCACATAACCTGGAATTATGTAATTCTTACTGTTGATTGACAATGTGGAATTATCATAATTCACACTGCAGAATTAGCATAATTCACACTGTGGGATTTCCAGAATTCACATTGTGGAGTTATGAGGATTCACATTGTGGAATTACCATAATTTACACTGTGGGATTATGGTAATTCACTCCATGATTCCCACTGTGGAATTATCATGATTCACCCTGTGGAATATTATACACACTGTGGAATTACCACGATACACACTGTGGGATTATGGTAATTCACTCCATGATTCCAACCGTGGAATTATCATGATTCACACTATGGAATTACCATAATTCATGCTGTGGAATTGCCATGATTCACACTATGGAATTACCGTGATTGACACTGTGGTATTACCATGATACACACTGTGGAATTACCATGATTCACACTGTGGAATTACCGTGATTCACACTGTGTAATTACCCTGATTCTCACTGTGGAATTATGATGATACATACTGTGGAATTTCCGTGATACACACTGTGGAATTACTGTGATTCACACTGTGTAATTACCCTGATTCTCACTGTGGAATTATGATGATACATACTGTGGAATTTCCGTGATACACACTGTGGAATTACTGTGATTCACACTGTGTAATTACCCTGATTCTCACTGTGGAATTATGATGATACATACTGTGGAATTTCCGTGATACACACTGTGGAATTACTGTGATTCACACTGTGTAATTACCCTGATTCTCACTGTGGAATTATGATGATACATACTGTGGAATTATGATGATACACACTGTGGAATTACTGTGATTCACACTGTGTAATTACCCTGATTCTCACTGTGGAATTATGATGATTCACACTGTGGAATTTCCGTGATACATACTGTGGAATTACTGTGATTCACACTGTGGAATTACCAGAATTCACTCTGTGGAATTATGATGATTCACACGGTGGGATAAGCATGATTCACACTGTAGAATTACCATGATACACACTGTGTAATTACAGTGATTCACAAGGTCGAAATACCGTGATTCACAGCGTGCAATTACCATGGTCCGCAGCGTGGAATTATCATGATTCACACTGTAGAATTATGAAGATTCACACTGTGGAATTGGCAAAATTCACACTGAGGAATTATGATGATTCACAATGTGGAATTATGATGATTCACAATGTGGAATTACTGTGATTCACACTGTGGAATTACCATAATTCACACTGTGGGATTATGATGATTCACACAGTGGAATTACCATAATTCACACTGTGGAATTACCATGATCCGCAGCATGGAATTACCGTGATTCACACTGTGGAATTATGAAGACTCAGACTGTGGATTACCATAATTCTCACTGTGGAATTACCATAATTCACACTGTAGAATTATGATGATTCACATTGTGGAATTACTGCCATTCACCCTGTGGATTTACCATGATTCCCACTTTGGGATTAACGTGGTTCACAGTGTGGAATCCCCATGATCTCAGCTTGGAATCCTCATGATCCACACTCTGGATTCGCCGCGATCCGCACTCTGGATTCCCCGCGATCTGCTCTCTGGATTCGCCGCTATCCGCACTCTGGAATCGCCATGATCCGCTCTCTGGATTCGCCGCTATCCGCACTCTGGAATCGCCATGATCCGCTCTCTGACTTCGCCGCGATCCGCACTCTGGAATCGCCGCGATCCAGCCCGTGGATTCACAATGATTCACAGTGTGGAAATACACTGACTGACAGTGTGAAATTTCCGTGATTCACTCCCTCAAATTACAGAGATTCACACTGTGGAATTACGGTGATTCTCTAAAAGGAATTCCCATGATTCACACTGTGGGATTAATGTGATTCAAACTCTGGAATTACCATGTTTCACATTGTGGGATTACGGTGATTCACAGTGTGGAATTACAATGATTTGCAGTTTGGAAATATCATGATTCACACTGTGGGATTACCGTGAGGCACACTGTGGAGTTGTCATAATTCACATTGTGGATTCACCATGAATCACTGTGTGTTATTACTGTTATTCACAATGTGGAATTACTGTGATTCCGAGTGTGGAATTACCATGATTCCTCTGTGTGGAATTACCATGATTCACACCATTGAGTTACCGCCAATCACAGTGTGGAATTACCATGTTTCACATTGTGGAATTCGCATGACTCACTGAGTGGAATTCCTGTGATTCACACCATGGATTTACCCTGTTTCACACTGTGGAATGACCATAATTCACCCTGTGGATTTACCATGATTCCCACTTTGGGATTAACGTGATTCACAGTGTGGAATTCCCATGATCTGTGTGGAATTGCCGTGATTCACACTGTGGAATTACCATGATTCTCGGTGTACAGTTACCTGGGTTCACACCAAGCAGCTGCCATGATACCCACTGCAGATTTGCCATAATTCACAATGCGGATTCACCGTGATCAATGTGTGCCATATTGGGAGCGTGTCGTGCTGACTGCTCGATGTTATTGGCCCGGTGGTCTGTGGCGTCATTGGAATTCCGCATTGTGGAATAGATTCTGTGGCGTGTCCCCATTCGTACAGCACGGCGTGGTGAAATCCGCACACCCTGTTTGCCTTGTGACCCCGCGGCACTCTTCCACTCCTGCACTGTGGGGTGGCTTTCCCTTTCATTGCTGTTGTGACTGTGAACTGGCGCTGGTCGATCCTGGGCTGCATTAGGCAGGAGCGCTGAGGACCCTGGGAAATTTTAATAAAGTTGCCACGCTGAGAATTTAATTTAAAAAAAGAGATCATCAGATTAAAGCTGCGATGACTAGTTGCCATGGTGCTACTGTACAATATCTTCACAGCAGGAGCAGCTTAACCCTTCAGGCCCAGTGCCAGTGATGTTTGAATTAAGAACATAAGAAATAGGAACAGGAGTAGGCCATTCAGCCCTTCGAGCCTGCTCCGCCCTTCAAGGAGATCATGGCTTATGGGAATTAGCGTCTGCCACGCTAATTCAAGGCACTTGTCAACCCCGGGAGAGACCAGCTCCTGCAGCTGCACAGACGAAGCCTTGTCTCAGGGAAAAGAGGAGCTGGATCGGAACAAGTCGGGGCAGTAGCCAACTCCAGGGGAGGTGGTGGCGTAGTGGTTTTGTCACAGGACTGGTAATCCAGTGACCCAGGGTAATTCTCTGGGGACCTGGGTTCGAATCCCACCATGGCAGATGGTGGAATTTAAATTCAAGGAAAAATCTGGAATTAAAAGTCTGATGATGACCGTGAAACCATCGCCGATTATCGTTAAAAACCCACCTAGTTCACTAATGCCCTTTAGGGAAGGAACTCTGCCTCCCTTACCTGGTCTGGCTAACACGTGACTCCCAGACCCACCAGCAATGTCGTTGACTCTTAAATGCCCTCTGAACAAGGGCAATTAGAGATGGGCAATAAATGCTGGCCTAGACGGTGATGGCCACATCCCATGAACGGAGTAAAAAAAACATACTCTCTCAGGCTGGTGTGAAAGATACTCCGCGACTCTTCCAAAGGAAACAAGAGGAGCCCTTCCCTGTGACCTGACCGATATTTATTTATCATCCAGCATCGTTAAAATGGCACTGTCGCCTTGCTGTTCGTGGGATCTTGCTGTGCACAGCTTGGCTGCCGCCTTTCCTACATTGCGGCAAGTGACTACAATTTAGAAGCACCTCATTGGCGGTGAAACACTGGGATGTTTGAGAACTTGGAAGGCGCCATATATTCACAATTTTTTTTTTAATCAATGTCCTGACAACACAATGATCCTGAACTCGTTCCCATCTGCAGGAGGTTCTTGCCTGTTATTAATCCTCAGTGCAGCCCCTTCCCCTATACTCCCCCAGCTCTTGACATCAGCAGACAACGTTATGGTAACCTTGGAGAGCTGGAGATAGCTGAGGGTTCGGGTGATGGGAACAAGGGGACAGTGCCTCCTGTGTCCCGGGGCTTTGTTAACCCCTGCCGTGCCGGAGCTGATTTATCTTGTCGGAGTGTGGCTGCACAGCCAGTGATTGTGCAAGAGAGCTCAACCAGTCAACGTGCAAAGAGAAGTCAACTGGCGCAGTGTGCGATAGAAATTAGCAGTGTGCACGAGAGATTTCAACCAGTCAGAGTGTGAGCGAAGTCAACCAAAAAGTGTACAAGGGAATTGAGTGAGTGAATAAGTGTGAAAAACTAAAACCACTGAGTGTGCAAGAGGGGCAAATTTTGTCTATATGACGATGCTATCAAATATGTGTGGAAAGCAGATACTATTGATTCCTGGGATACAGGGTTGTCTTCTGAGGAAAGGTTAAGCAGGTTGGCCTATACTCATTGGATATTAGAAGAATGAGAGGTGATCGTATTGAAACATATAAGATTTTGAGGGGGCTTGACAGGGTGGATGCTGAAAGGATGTTTCCCCTCATAGGGAATCTAGAACTAGGGGACACAGCTTAAAAATAAAAGCTCTCTCATTTAAGACTGGGATGAGGAGAAATTTCTTCTCTCAGAGGGTCACTAGTATGTGGAATTCTCTTCCCCAGTGAGCAGTGGAAGCTGGGTCATTGAATATATTCAAGGCTAAGTTAGAGAGATTTTTGATCGACAAGAGAGTCAGAGGTTATGGATGGGCCCTGACTCTCTAGGGCTTCTAAGGCAGGAAAGTGGAATTGAGACCACAATCAGATCAGCCATGATCTTATTGAATAGGTTGGGCAGGCTGGATGGGCCAAATGGCCTACTCCTGCACCTGTTTCTTATGCTCTCATGACCTTATGAAAAGGTCAACCTGTAGGGGAGGAGGTGTGTTTAAATGTCAAGGGAGTGATCATCAAGTGGGCGTGGAGAGGTGACCCAGTGTGTAGGGACAGATGATTGGATATGTGAGGTGATGGAATGTGTAGGGACAGATGATTGGATGTGTGAGATGATGGAATGTGTAGGGGCAGATGATTGGATGTGTGAGATGATGGAATGTATAGGGACAGATGATTGGATATGTGAGGTGATGGAATGTGTAGGGACAGATGATTGGATATGTGAGGTGATGGAATGTGTAGGGACAGATGATTGGATATGTGAGGTGATGGAATGTGTAGGGACAGATGATTGGATGTGTGAGATGATGGAATGGGTAGGGACAGATGATTGGATATGTGAGGCGATGGAATGTGTAGGGACAGATGATTGGATATGTGAGGTGATGGAATGTGTAGGGACAGATGATTGGATGTGTGAGGCAATGGAATGTGTAGGGACAGATGATTGGATGTGTGAGACGATGGAATAGGTAGGGACAGATGATTGGATGTGTGAGGCGATGGAATGTGTAGGGACAGATGATTGGATGTGTGAGGCGATGGAATAGGTAGGGACAGATGATTGGATATGTGAGGCAATAGAATGTGTAGGGGCAGATGATTGGATATGTGAGGCGATAGAATGTGTAGACATGGCTTTTTTTTATTATTTAATGAAACATGGGAATAATTAACCAGTTTAAAGAGGCCACAAGGATGTGAGAAATGGACAAGCCTCATTGGGTCTGGGAACTTTGGGAATCGTCTCCCTCTACAGGTCAAATGGAGTATGCCAACTTTAAAATTGGTTTGCAGCTCCTATCCAACCTCAGCTAGGGTGAGAAAGATTGAAAACTTTCTCCCAATCTTTCCAAAGGGACTTGTCTTTCCGACCGAAAGGAAAGTCGGGAATTATGGCTTTAAAAGGAGGCAGACTTGGCGACAGAAGTACAGCTTTCCCAGGAAGAGTGGGAAGCAGAGCTGAGGACAGTTGGCGGGCAGCACCACCTCCAGCATGATCCATTTGGGGTGAGCAGAGAGCTATCGTGGGCTCAGTCCTCCATCAAAGCACAGCAAAGTGGAGGATACGGGCTACACACAAAGCTCCATCATTACTCAGTGCTGTGCATCTAACTCTAAAAGAGAATGAGGTGTCTTGCATTGCATCTTACTGCCAGACGTTAACCTCCTGTAAGGTTTTCACTCTCCCTCTACACCTCACCCCCGCTCCCCTTCAACAATGTTCTCCTTTCCTCTGCAGAGAAGGACTGGGCATTGTTCCATATCCTCCAGTTATCTCACCCAATGAGCCATCATAAGTGGGTCTTGGCAGAGATTGGCAATGGGCGTCGTGACCAGGCTCCATCCTTCCCCACCTGACATCCAAACAGGCCCAGGGGTCCAGGCTGGTGTCACTCCAAACAGACAGGGGTAGCAACACTGTCCAACTGTCCCTCACCCACCAGACACTGAGCAGGAGAGGAGGAGCTTGCCTTTATGCATCACCGTAAGACAAGACCCCGGTTTAATGTCTCATCCAAAAGGTGGCACCTCCGACAGTGCAGCGCTCCTTCTGTACTTCAGTGCTAGTGCCAGCCTGGATTTTTGTGCGAAACTCTCTGGGGAAGGAGTTGAAACCACAACCCTCAGACTCCGAGGCACTGAGAGTGCTACCCATTGAGAGCTGAGAACAACGCCCGGATAATGCAGCCTTGTGGATCTTTGTTTGGGGAACACGGGCCTGGTGCTAGGATCAAGGCAAGGGGCTCCCCAGCCCTCCGACCTCACTGTCCAATCCTTCAAGCCTTGGGGAAACCTGAAAGGTGCTTTGTCATGTCCTGGCTACCGCTCAGCAGATCACAGTCCTGGCTACAGGGAGCAGAGGCTGCAGCTCGAGCCCTTTAGCCACACTCCTGTATCCACCACGCAATGGAAACCTGCCTATGAGCACCTTGACCTGGAGAATCAGGTCCCATTTTGGATGTCTTTTCCCTGCTGCCACGCAAAAGGGTATGAGAAGGGACTTAGACCTATAAGCCCAGAGCACATGCAGAAAGCCCAGTGGGGCATCTGAAATGGCAGCACCAGACATAGATAAATCACAGAAAGTGGGTTAGATATTGAGTTGGAATACAGGGCCATCTAGGGCTGAACAATTGCAAGTAATAGTCATAATCTACAAAGGGCCACAGAAATCTCTCTTCCTTAGAGAGGGACATGTAGTTTGAGGGGCACCACTCCTCAAAGTGTGAACACCGCCCGTCGCTACTACCGAGTGAGGTCCTCGGATCGGACCCACCAGAGTCAGTGACAGCCCTGGTGGAGCGCCGAGAAGACGATCAAATCTGACTATCTAGAGGAAGGAAAAGTCGTAACAAGGTTTCGGTAGGTGAACCTGCGACAGGATCATTATTGGGTGGGGGCCTGTCATCCTCGCTCTCTCCTGAGCCTGTGGCGTTGGAGGCCAGCAGGAAGTGCTCATGGGTGTGACAGACCCCCGGAGGAGCCTGGGTGACCCTCCTCGTCCGGTGCCTCATACGCGGGCGGGAGGTCACCTCTGAGAAATTCGCCAAACCCAACGATGTGCCGGCTTGCTCAGTTGACCCGGAGCCAAGCGGGTTTAAGTCGGTCCTCCGAATGCACACAGCGAGAGTATCACACACACACACACACACACACACATTGGGGTCCAATGGACAGCTCGGGTCTTGAGGTTCAAGCCGAGACGTTACAGTCCACCTTGAGATGGGGACACGCTCCCCCCTCTCCCCGCCCCCAGCCTGCGTTGGGGTTGTTTGCTTTCAGTATGTCTGCCATTCGACAACAGATAGACACGAGAGCTCGAATAGTGTCCTGGATTCCTCATTGCTCTGCGCCACTGCAAAGCCTTCATTGCTCTTCCTGCTCCTCGCCCGCCCGTCTCTCCCGTTCGGCCTGCTGCTCGTGGACCCACGCCTGGCCATGGCCTGCTTGGCCCTCGTCTCTCGTCTGGCCCACATCCCCGCCTGTGGTGCACCAGCGCCCGTCCGCCCGTTCCTTCATCCCTGGGTGCCTCCCGCTTCTGCCGTGTGTGAAACGCGAGTGGCCTCCTCGTGCCGGGCTGGTGAGGAGCTGTGCCACACGGCACCCCACCGCCTGGCCGCAGTCAGATTGAAGGGAGCTTCTGCGGGCTTGGGCGCCGGGACCTCGGCGAGCGGCACTGAGAGCTCCGCAGGGGACTGAACCGGTGGTTCAGGCTCGGCTTGTCTTTCCCACCACGGTGACCCTTTGGTCACAGCCTAGTCCCTCTCCCTATACGTGTACAGGGTACCCGTACACCCACCCTGGGGGCAGTGGTTTAAAGTCTTGTGTGTCCTTCCGCCGGTGTTGAGCCGGTGAGTGAGCCACAGCGTTTGAGTGAACGTACCTGACCCGGTCTGTGCTTGTTCTCCCGTCCCCAAACCCGCAGCGGGCATGGCACGTGGTAAGCTCACACTTTTCTGCCTTGTACCCCACTCAGCGCATTGTGGCTCTCCTTCCCCGTCCTTCCCAGCAGCCGGTGGCGGCAGAGACCCTGTCTCCGTCGGCCGGGGTGCGTGACAGCGGCGGTTGGACTCTGGTGTTGTTTCTGATGTACAAAGAGACCTGGGTGTCCATGTACACCGGTCACTGAGAGCAAGCATGCAGGTGAAGCAAGCAGTTAAGAAGGCAAATGGTATATTGGCCTTCATTGCGAGAGGACTTGAGTACATGAGCAAGGATGTCTCATTGCACTTGTGCAGAGCCTTGGTGAGACCACACCTGGAGTATTGTGTGCAGATTTGGTCTCCATACCTAAGAAAGGATACACTGGCCATAGACGGAGCGCAGTGAAGGTTCACCAGACTGATTCCTGGGATGGCAGGATTGTCATATGAGGAGAGATTGGGTTGACTGGGCCTGTGTTCACTGGAGTTTAGAAGAATGAGAGGAGCAGGAGTAGGACAGGGATGGACAGACTGGATTCAGGGATGATGTTTCCTCTAGCTGGGGGGTCTAGAACAAGGGGTCACAGTCTCAGGATACGGGGTAGGCCATTTAGGACTGAGATGAGGAGAAACTTCTTCACTCAGAGGGTGGTGAACCTATGGAATTCCCTACCACAGGGGGCTGTGGAGGCCAAGTCACTGAATATATTTAAGAAGGAAAAAGATAGATTTCTGGACTCTAAAAGCATCATGGGGTATGGGGAGAGAGCGGGAGTATGGCATTGAGATAGTGGATCAACCATGATCATATTGAATGGCCAATGACCTACTCCTGCTCCTATTTTTTATGTTTCTATGCATAACATTGAACTTAGCAATGATTATTCAAAACTGAATGTGTATTACATATACCTACATCTGTTTACCTATTTATCTATCGTTTATCCAACTACCTATCTCTCCATCTCTATCTCTCTCCATCCATCTATCTATCATCTATCTCTCTATTTATCTGTCTCTATCGATCTATCTATCTATCCATCTACCTCTCTCCACCTGTCTGTCTGTCTATCTGTCTGTCTATCTATTTCTCTATCTCTCATCTATCCATCTCTTTGTCCATCATATATTCACCTCTATTTCTCCGTCTATCTCCTTATCATCTATCTATCTCTCTATTTCACTGTCTATCTTTCTATCAATTTCTCTATCTGTCTCTTTTTTTTATTCATTTACAGGATGTGGGCGTCGCTGGCTGAGTCAGCATTTATTGCCCATCCCTAATTGCCCTTGAGAAGATGGTGGTGAGCTGCCTCCTTGAACCACTGCAGTTCCCTCTATCTATCCAGGAAATAGAGGGGCCGAATAATTGAGAGTAAAGGCTTCTCATGTCCTCTTCTGCTTATGAATAAATATAATCTAAAACAGATGCAGCTGTCTGTCTCTATCGATCTATCTATCCATCTACCTCGCTCCATCTCTGTCTATCTGTCTATCTATCTGTCTATCTGTCTGTCTATCTATCTATTTCTCTATCTCTCACCTAACCATCTCTGTATCTCTCATCTACCCATCTCTTTGTCCATCATATATTCACCTCTCTATTTCTCCATCTATCTCTCATGTTCCACATCACGAGGCCTGAACGCTACAGATACACCATCAAATAGGCAGAACTTGGAAGGCTGGGGAACAACAGGTTTAATGTGTTTTTTGCCCTGATGTGAAGATCAAAGGCCAATTGCCCAGACTGCAGCCAAGCAACAAGGGTGAAGGGATAAACCAGGAGGGGCTCCACCAGAATTTTTGAAACTCAAACTTGCCTTTGAAAACTCTGCAGACGGGGGAAGCTGAAGATTCGGGGATGTGATGGATTCCTCTGCAGTGAGGGCCTGAGGAAGAATGAGTTTAAACCAATAAGCACAAAAAAAAAATAACAGGCCGTAACAGAAATAAAACAATCGGCATCCAGGGATCAAGGGTACCCATGAGGTAACTCCTCACCAATCAACAAGTGTTCGCGTCCCTCTAAGGTGAATCCATTCCGAAAGACTTCACAAAGATGTACGGAGACACGTGGGATTACAGAGCTGGATTTTGGAGAAGATTGTTAAAGGGTGGAGTTGGATTCAGGGCTTAAGGGCGGAAAGTCCCGCGTGATGCCGCATAACCTCCTTTGCCCCGCCATTGGCGGCTGGGCCTTCAGCTGCCTAGGCCCCAAGCCTTGGAATTGTTGAGGCTGAAACGCTCAACTCATTTAAAAGGTACCTGGATCTGCACCTGAAGGTGCTGCACAAGGCCAAGGACCAGGTGCTGGAAAGTGGGGTGGCTAGTTTCTTTTTGGCCGGCGCACTCGCGATGGGCTGAATGGCCTCTTTCTGCGTCGTAACTTTTCTATGGTTCTACAGTTCTATGAAATTCCCTCCCAAAACCTGTCTACCTCAATCTCCTCCTTTTAAGATGCGCCTCATGACCTACCTCTTTGGCCAAGTTTTTGGTCACCTGTCCTAATGCATTCTTATTTGACTCAAGTTCATTTTCCTCTGACGATTTGCCACTTTACTGCAATAAAGGTGATGGGCTAGAGTTTCCTTGGCTGGACTGATCTATCAAAGACAATTTGCCCAAACTAGCACGAAAGACCCTGGGGTTTCGAGCACATTTTATGTCCATGGCAAGTTGAGGTTCTGTGCTCCTTTGTGCTAGTCGGAAAAGCACTGGGCTCGATTTTACCACAGACCCTTGGACTCCCATGTCGGGACCAAGTAAGGCCAGCTCGGCCATTTTACTGGAGGCAGCTTCCTAATTGGCTACCTTTGGGCCCACCGTCCAATTAAGGACAGCGGGCAGGCTCCTGATGCAGCCTCCTGGTCCAATCGGAGGATGGGTGGATGCTGCTGAAGCAGGTGGGTGCCCTTGGGAGCACCTCCAGGTAAGTAAATATGTGGGGAGATGGCGGTATAGATGCTGGACAAGTAATCCAGAGGCCCAGGCTAATTGCCCTGAGGCCCATGGGTTCAGATCCCACCACAGCAGCTGGTGGAATGTAAATTCAGTTAAATAAAATCAAAAAGAAATCCAGAATGTAAACTGGCCTCAGTAATGGTGACCATGAAACTGTCATCGATTGTTGTAAAAACCCATCTGGTTCACTAACGTCCTTTAGAGAAGGAAATCTGGTTGGTCTACCTGTGACTCCAGAACCACAGCAATGCATTTGCCTTTTAAATACCCCTAAAAGGGCAATTAGGGATGAGCAGCAACTGCTGGCATTGTCAGTGATGTTCGCAGCCCACTAAAGAATAAACTCAGGGGGCCAAGAGTTGGAAGGACAAACCCCTCCAGGGGGGTCATTGGCACTATGGGCACTGCCATCCTCGCCCAGGCCCCACTTGTGGGCCATAGATCCTGCAGCTCCAATGGCTCCCCCACCTCCCACAGCCCCTCAGGCTGCCACATGGAGGACACCTCCATGAAACTTGTGGTCTCCCCATGCAGCGGAGAGCCACCTTGCAACCGGCAGAAGACCAGCAGACTCACACAATGGTCCCTGAGAGGGCATAACTTATGCAAGGAGGCTGTCCGCCTGCATGGAGCAGACAGCCGACAAGCACCCACCGGGGAGACCACCTACCGGCCGACAGCGGGACTGCAATGGGGAGCCCACCCACAAACTGGCCACACCTCCAGATCCCACTCATCAGCCTGGAAAAGCTCCTTCGACAGCACCTTCCAAACCCACGACCTCTACCACCTAGAAGGACAAGGCCAGCAGACACACGGGAGCACCACCACCTGCAAGTTCCCCTCCAAGCCACTCACCATCCTGACTTGGAAATATATCGGCCGTTCCTTCACTGTCGCTGGGTCAAAATCCTGGAACTCCCTCCCTAACAGCACTGTGGGTGTACCTACACCACATGGACTGCAGCAGGTTCAAGAAGGCAGCTCATCACCACCTTCTCAAGGGCAGTTAGGGATGGGCAATAAATGCTGGCCCAGCCAGCGATGCCCACATCCTGTGAAAAAATGTTTTAAAAATTGCATCCATTGATGGCCCTTCACAAATTAATTTATTTATATTGATAAGAGCACTAATAGCATCTTTTTAAAAATACTTACATATTAAGAAATATTTAATTCACAAAGAAACCACCCACTGTGCATCAGTGAAATTATAAATGCTTCTCCTTAGCTTTATAAAGTTGTTTTCAATGAATTAAAATCAGCTTACTCAAAAGTGCCGTCTGATTCAAAGTGCTTACCTTTCTGTGATAAACCAATTTTCAGCTTTCTTAATAAAACTGTACCAGTTTACTATACTTAAATATATCAAGGAACTTTTGTTCTAAGGAAAATTTAAAAATTACCCTGGACAATTGCACTGGTTCATGGAAAATGTTACACTTGTGAGTCTGCAAATGAATTTGAGCAGTAACTTGAGCTGTCGCTTCACTTTCGGGAAACCCAGCATAGCGTTGAGCGCGATTCAGACCCGATTGCCAAGCGCACCCAAGATGGGAACGCTGCCCCTATGGATGAGTGCAAGTGCACCCAAAATGGAAATGCTGCCCCCAAAGATCAGTGCAAGTGCACCCAAGATAGGAACGCTGCCCCTTTGGATGAGTGCAAGTGCACCCAAGATGGGAACGCTGCCCCTATGGATGAGTGCAAGCTGTTGACGTTGACCTGAGTTAGAGTAAAAGAGAGTTTGCAGGTAGGGAGAGGACTTTGTGAGCTGGAGGAGGTAGTGGAGACACGGAGGGATTTTAAACCTGAGTGTGAGCAACAGGAAGATCTGAACATGGATCAAAGATGAACAGGGCTTTTGCTTTTAACTGAGTATAGGCCTGGATATGTTCTGCAGAGGCTCCAATCAGAATTAAGTATCAGAAAGAGAGTTTTGCAGCAAATTTAACACGAACCCAAGAAGGTTAGAAAGAAAGAACATTTCACAGAACAACCCTCGTAGTATTAGTATAGAATGCTCCATTTCTTATTGCTCCCTGGTATTTCTTTGCATAAGATGCAGTTCACAAATCTCTGGCTTTACATTTCCTTCGGTCGCACATCATTGGAGATGTGGCCTATTGCTTGTCATGTAGTGTATGCTGGGATGCATGATGCATCTACTGATAAAGATAACTTGTTTCGAATCAAAGTTCGTGAGGCTCAGACTAAAGATCTTTTTTTAATTAGCCGCTCTTTAATCCAGGTTTTTCTCCTGGTTTCTTTTGCTCTCTCGCCCTGTGACACTCCCAGCTCTCATTGGGGTATAGCCAATAATTTTGGGTATCTCACCAAGTGGACATTCTCCATGAGTTGACCATTGTTAATGCTCGTTCATATTTTTTTTAATTCTTTCAGGGAATGTGGGCATCGCTGGCAAGGCCAACATTTGTAGCCTATTCATAATTGCCTTTGAGAAGGGCAACTATTTTTATTCGTGGGATGTGGGCTTCGCTGGCTAGGCCAGCATTTATTGCCCATCCCCAGGTGCTCTTGAGAAGGTGGTGGTGAGCTGCCTTCTTGAACCGCTGCAGTCCATGAGGTGTAGGTACACCCACAGTGCTGTTAGGGAGGAAGTTCCAGGTTTTTGACCAAACGACAGTGAAGGAACGGCCAATATATTTCCAAGTCAGGATGGTGAATGGCTTGGATGGGATCTTCCAGGTGGTGGTGTTCCCATGTGTCTGCTGCCCTTGTCATTCTAGAAGTTAGTGGTCACGGATTTGGAAGGTGCTGCCTAAGGAGCCTTGGTGAGTTGCTGCAGTAGTTTTGGTAGATGGTACACACTGCTGCCACTATGCGTCGGTGGTGGAGGAAGTGAATGTTTGTGGATCGGGTGCCAATCAGGCGGCCTGTTTTGTCCTGGATGGTGTTGAGCTTGAGTGTTGTGAGAGCTGCATTCATACAGGCAAGTGGGGAGTATTCCACCACACTCCTGACTTGTGCCTTATAGATGGTGGACAGGCTTTGGGGAGTCAGGAGGTGAGTTACTTGATGTAGGATTCCTAGCCTCTGACCTGCTCTTGTAGCCACAGTTTTTATATGGCTAGTCCAGTTCAGTTCCTGGCCAATGGTAACCCCCAGGATGTTGATAGTGGGGGATTCAGTGATGGTAATGTCATTGAATGTCAAGAGGCGATGGTTAGATTCTCTCTTGTTCGAGATGGTCATTGCCCGACGTGTGTGTGGCGCGAATGTTGCTTGACACTTGTCAGCCCAAGCCTGGTTATTCTCCAGGTCTTGCTGCACTTGGACATGAACTGCTTCTGTATCTGAGGAATTGCCAAGGAACGGAAGAATGCCATTTAGCCCTCTGAGCTTATTTCGCCATTCATTTAGATCATGGCTGAACTGTATCTCATTTACCTTTTCCCTTTATTCCTTGAAACCCTTAACCTGACAAAAATCTATCAATCTCAGACGTTACGTTTTTAATTGTTCCCCTCCTGATTTCACTCATGAATGGGCCTAGTTCTAATCTTAAACCTGTGCCTCCTTATTCTAGATTCCCCCACCAGGGGAGATAATTTCTCTGCATAGAGCCTATCAAATCGCTTTATCATTTAAACACTCATTAAATCACCCCTCAACTATCTAAACTCAAGGGAATGTAAGCTAAGTTTATGCAATCTGTCCTCCTTATTTAACCCTTACACAGGAGTATTGTCACCTCTTGAATTTAAACAAAAGCATGGGGGACAATAGTTCCCTGGTGCATTCTCCATGGCAACGCCTCACCAAGCAGAGTCCACTTGCTGACCATTCAGCACCCTTTTCTCAGGAGATTGTGGCTCCCTTTGAAATTTGGAATTCTTGTATTTGTCCTGATGAGTGCAAGACGAAAAGCTTCAGCAGCATGTCTCTTTCTCAGCAATAGTTTTTGATTTGTACACCATCTCTCCTCTATGTTTTTTGACTGCGCCTCCCAGTCCTAGACTCGCCAACTAGCGGAAATGGTTTCTCCTAATCTACCCTCTCTTTCCTCCTTAATAGCTTGAAAACTTCAATTAAAACACGTCTTAAACCTCTGCATTCCAGGGAATACATCCTAGTTTGTGTAATCTCTCCTCATAATTGAACCCTGGGAGTCCAGGTATCATTCCGATAAATCCGTGCGGCATTGCCTTCAAAGCCAATACTTCCCACTTAGGGTGGTACAGAACTGCCAACTGTACTCGGTGTGTGGTCTAACCAGGGCTTTGTACAGCTGAAGCATGATTCTACCCTCTTGCATTCCAGACCTCTAGGTATAAAGGCCACCATTCGATTCGCCTTTTTGATTGTTTTCTCTGGCTGTTCAACATCGATGGCAATGCTTTGTCTACGACAATCCCTAAATGTCTTCCCTCATTGCTGTACTGCAAAATTGTCCCATTAAATGTATATGCCAAAGACATGTGTGTAACCTGACTCTCTCCCAGTGGAGTACTGAGGCAGTGCTGCACTTTCACAAGTGCCTTCTTTTGGCTATGTTAAACTGTGGCCAGGTCTGTCCCCTCAAGCGGATGTAAAAAAAATCCCATGGGCACTATTTTGAAGAAGAGTACGGGAGTCATCCCTAGACCTGACCAATATTTATCCCTTAACCAACACCACTAAAAAAAACTGATCATCAATTATTATCAATCAATAGGGCCAGACGGCGATGTTGTGGTCATGTCACTGGACTAGAAATCTAAAGGCCCAGGCTAATGCTCTGGGGTCACAGGTTCAAATCCCACCGCGGCAGCTGGATGAATTTAAATTCAATTAATAAATCTGGAATTAAAAGCTAGTCTCAGTAATGGTGACCACGAAATCATGGTTGATTATTGTTAAAAACCCATCTGATTCACTAATGTCCTTTAAGGAAGGAAATCTGCTGTCCTTACCCGGTCTGGCCTACATGTGACTCCAGACCCACAGCAATGTGGTTGACTCTTAAATGCCCCCTGAAATGGCCTAGAAAGCCAAGAGCAAATAGGGATGGGCAACAAATGCTGGCCTTGCCAGCGATGCCCACATCCTATGAACAAATAGTTTTGGTCTCACTATTTAAGCAAGGATGTAAATGCACTGGAGGCGGTTCAGAGGGAGTTTACTAGACTGGAATGAGCGGGTTGCCTTATGAGGAAAGGTTGGACAGACTGGGCTTGTTTCCACTGGAGTTTTGAAGAGTGAGGGGTGACCTGATTGAAGTTTACAAGGTCCTGAACGGTCTCAACAAGGTGGATGTGGAAAGGATGTTTCCTCTCATTCTTGTCAGGCAAGGGAATCAAAGGTTATTGGGGGTAAATGGGTGTGTCGAAACCCAAGCAGATCAGCCATGATCTTATTGAATGGCGGGGCAGGCTCAACGGGCTGAAAGGCCTACTCCTGCTCCTATTTTGTCTGTCCATACGTAATAAATTAAAAATGAATTGTTACCGGATTGCTGTCTATGGGAGCTTGCTGTGCGCAAATTGGCTCCTATTTTTCCTACGTTGCAACAGTGACTCCACTTCGAAAGTACTTTATTGACTGGAAAGCGCTTTGGTACAGTCTGAGATTGTGAAGAGGTGCTTTAGAAACATTCATTCTTCATTATTCCCTTCTTTCTATTTTCCACTCTTGGCCATCGGGACTGCAGTCGTCACCTGCACCCTGGTCCAAATAATTCTGAATCCAGCTTTCAGACATACTGTGGAGTGGGGTGGGGTGGGGGGAAACAGAGGCGATAGCTCGGAATATAAAGATGAGGGAGTTGGCCACTGAGAAAACAACAAGAAGGATTTCGAGAAAGTTTGACACAAACAGTTGTTTCCATGTTGTGCAGGAAACAATATCACACCGAGCGCAAGTTTAATCTGCGAAATAGCCAGCAATTGGAAGCAATGAGAACCAAACACAGTTTGTTACACCTGTCCGCATTCTCCCCTGGGCCACAACCATCTGAATGTGACTGACTCTCTCGTTCCCTGTTTCAGTAACAGCCAGTGCACCAGGTACTGGCTGGTTTCCCCCTCTCACAGGCCCTTCTGCTCCTTCACCCCAGCAGTGGCTCAGTTTGCAGCTCGCCCACCCCAGTGTGCAAGGTCTAGGGAGTCAGGTTCCAGTCCAGCAGCTCTCCGCTCTTCTTTATTCCCTGAATCATGTTCTCAGTTTTCTTTCTGATCTGATTAAAAATGTAAATTGAACGCATTGTAAAGTGGCTCGCAAATGGACTGTAAAACCCGTGCCAGGTAGACTAGACTCTATATTATTGTGTTGTTGGGTTGAATCAGCTTTAATAACTCCTGAAGGCTGCCAGCTACAAATACTCTGACTTTATTGTAACATATTTACAGTGACAAGAACTCACACGATCTTCTTTCTGTGCTGCTGCACTCGCAGATCACACGAGTTTATCGGAGTTCCTTCAATGACATCACAGACTGTTACAGTTAACCCTTTATGGGACTTAGTCTGACATACTCCGTGAGACCCTAGAGCCCATTGCAGAGTGATTTGTAGCCTACACTTTGCAGCCCATTGGCAGGGGTGAGTGGGGAGGGAGGGTGGGGTGGGGTTGTGGAGAAATTATTCCCAGCTGTGGGTGAATCCAGAACAAGAGGACATCAAGCGGCTTGAGCAGAGAGCAATGAGGCGTTTAAGGGGAGGATTGATGCATACATGGAAGAGAGAGACAGGGAGAGGGAGGGATAGAGTTGAAGGATCTAAGTGCAGGGTTGTATGAGGTTATCAGAGTGGGATAGGTATAGAACCGTTAGCCTGAATGGTGTGCTTCCAGACTGTAAATTCTGTGTAAGTCTAACTTGTGAATGATGTGGAATTAGGGTTGCCAAGTGTGATTAAATGTATTCCTGGAGGTTTCATCACATGACTTGCCCCCGCCCTCCAGCCATTAGTCGGCCAACACATCCACCCTTGTGACTCACTGTCTTCCTGCACCAACTGGAAAGCAAAAAGTCTCATTACCCAATTGGATGATGCTTGACTGTCAGCCCAACAGCCTTTCTTCCCCATTTCCAATACAGTTATATCTGGTGAAGAGAAATGGTCAAAGAAAGTGACAAAATATCCAATCTTTTTTAATGGTCCAGATGGTTTTGTCTCCAGGGTTGCACACAGCAGTGTCCTGGAGATTGATCTTCAATTCCTGGAGACTCCAGGCCAGTCCTGGAAGGTTGGCTACCCTATGTGCAATTAAGGCTGACTGTAGACTTCACTGTATACAATGTGTGTGATTGAAGACTCTCTTTAAATTATGATGCAGTACCATTAGACAACTACAGAACTGACTCCTGATTATCCTACAGGGTGTTGTGATATCGCAAGAGAGAATGTGCTAATGAGTAAGTAGCCAGGATGTATACTATGTGACCAGCAGACATTGTTCAGAGGAGCTTTCAGTTTAACTAGCAGCATGTGATGTGAAGAAATTGCAACTGTACTTTCCTGTTAACAATAGCTGTTGAATCTTTATAGTAATTCTGTCTGCTGAGCAATCCCGTACTACATCTTCAAATAAGCTGAACCTACGTCTAGTTTACCAGTCCAGTGTAAGATTAAGTTTGTACTAAGCAAACATAGAAATACAATACAGAGCTTCCTGTAAATGCCTAGTCAGAAACCACTTCACACTGGTGTGAAATAGCTCGTGAGTTCTGTGTCATCGACCGCTATCCTGAGTACTAAATGGCACCAATTAGTACACGCGACATGAAGCACAGGCCAATGCTCCTGCAACTCATGCACTAGAACCAAGACCCAAACCAGGCCAGAATCCAGGCTGGGTCAAGAACCTAGGCTGCTGGCTAGGATCCACTTAAATCAGAGCCCGGCCTTAAGCGGAACTTACTTTGGATCACTACACATGTAGCAACTGGACCTGTATTCCAGGTAAATGCACAGACAACTCTATATTTTAGAAAAAACAGCTTGTAATGAGGAAATAATTACAAGAGACTAAACATTCACGCTAGTTAATCCATAACTTGACCTGGTGAGGAAGCGGGAGCTGCTTCTCAAAAGTTCCTGTGTCCAAAATCACCTTGACTAAAGGTGGACGAGGTGAGAGAGAAGAACTGTAACCCAGGTTTCCGCTGGTAACGCACTGCTTCATCCCGAGGAGTGGGGTAGGTCACAAGACAATTGGGTTGGTGGGTGTGATTCAATGATGTGGTGGGGTTTGGTTTTGCGTTTGTTCACAGGCAGATATGACACAGGACGAGGAAGTGAAATCATTTAGACTATGGAATGGGAAACAATGTACCAACATAAAATGCCTCAAAAGGGAGTGGAAAAAACTTTTTGTCCAAACTTCTTCCACTTTTAATAGAAAATAGCAATATATCACGGTATAATATATAAATAAAAACAAAAAGCTGACTCCTATAGGCCACGCCACAAGTTTCCCTGGGTCTGCTCCACTGATCCCCTCAGGGTTGTTTTACTCCAAACAGGGTCTCAGTCTCGTTTGAAGTTACCTCTCCCATTGTTTGGAACAGATCCAGTCTCGGATACTCCCTAAAGCTGTCTCCCCACGTCACGGCCTAGCAGAGAGTGAGGCCTCGATTGCTCAAGGGTGTCCGGGTTGATGGATAAAAGAGGCTTTTATCTTTTGTGCAAAAAATTTACTTGATGAAGCCAATAACTACAGAACAAAACTGTCAAACATTCAGCAGCGAAGGCGTAAACATTGTATGCTTTTCACCAGATCCCTTTTTTAATTTATTCTTTCATAAGATGTGGGCATCGCTGGCAAGGCCAGCATTGGTTGGCCATTCCTAATTGCCCTTGAACTGAGGGGCTTGCTAGACCATTTCAGGGGGCAGTTAAGAGTCAACCACATTGCTGTGAGTCTGGAGTCACATGTAGGCCTGACTGGGATGGCCAATTTCCTTCCCTAAAGGACAGTAGTGAAGAATGGGTTTTTACAACAATCAATGATCATTGCCATGGCCACCATCACTGATGCTGGTTTTCAATTCCAAATTTAATTAATTGGATTTAAATTTCATTCATTGTCGTGGTGGGATTTGAACTCATGTCCCCAGAGCATTAGCCTGGTCCTCTGGATTACTAGTCCAGTGACACTACCACTACACCACCATCTCCCTCTCCACCTGCCACCCTCCACCACCCCCCTTTCCCCACCCCACCACCTCCCCCCCAGGGTAATGCTCTGGGGACATGAGTTCAAATCCCACCATGGCAAGTGGTAGAATTCGAATTCGATAAAAATCTGGAATTCAAAGTCTGATGGTGACCATGAAACCATTGCCGATTGTTGTAAAAACCCATCTGGTTCACTAATGTCCTTTAGGGAAGGAAATCTGCTTTCCTTACCCGGTCTGGCCTACATGTGACTCCAGACCCACAGCAAAGTGGTTGACTCTTAAAAATGCCCTCTGAACAAGGTCACTTAGGGATGGGCAATAAATGCTGGCCTAGCCAACGACGCCCACATCACATTAATGAATAAATAAAAATTTTAAGTAGCTGGAGTAGGGGTAGCCACATAGCATCAGTGTGTAGATTGGCTTCACGTTTGAGCAGCTTTGAATGGCTCTACACGGACACGGGGTATAGGGGCTTTTTAATCATTTATGGGGGGTTGAGTCATCGCAGACAAAAAGGGATTGTATTTGTTGTATTAGAAAGGCCAAGAGGCAGAAAACTTTGAATCCCCCCCACTCCCACCCATCCTCTTTAATTGAGGCCATGGATTGAATGTTTCTTGTTAAGAAAGGTGCATTAGTGGAAACAAGGGACTGGTCCCCATCATAAAGCACAGGACAAATTTGCACCACAATGGTCTCAATGAGTGGCACCTGGCAGACTGCAAGGAGTAAGAGAGAAATGCCAAATGAAAGGAGGAATCTTTCACAAACCTTTGCATTGTTGAGGAGATTATGGCGTTGTGGTAATGTCACTAGACTAAACAGAAGGAGCATGTCCATGCATTGCACGTTTTTCAACTAAACAAAGCTTGGGTTACAGCCATTCCCTGGCCCATTCCCCATGGCAAATGCCTTGACCAATCAGAGTTGACCTGCTTGGTTTGAATTTGAACAAAAGCTTGTCAGTTAACTGCCTCCTGATGCCCTCTCCATGGCAACACCTCTAACAATCAGAGCCCACTTGCTAACCAATCAGCACTCTCTTCTCATGCAGTATAAATTGTTGTTCTCTTTGCAATTTGCGAGCTGCCCTGATGCTTGCAAGACAAAAAGCTTTGACGGCAAGTCTCTTTTCAGCAATAAAAAAAAATCAAGTAATCCAATAAACACAGAGAAGGCAACAAAGAGGATGAGCTTGCGCAACGATAGGGAACGTACTGCCTGAAAGGGTGGCGCACAAGTGGGTTCAATAGTAACTTTCCAAAGGGAATTAGAATACATGCTTAAACAGAAAACGTTTACAAGACTGTAGAGTGAAATTAAATGGATAAGTCTTTCACGTGCATGATGGACCAAATGGCCTCCATCTGTGCTGTAAGATTCAAAGTGAATTCCTTCATCGCGCCGCTGGTAGCTCTGCCTTCAGATGCTTGGGCGCTAAGCTCTAGAATTGCCTCTCCATCTCTCTCTCTCCCCTTATTTAAGATGCTTTTAAAACCTACCATGTTTGGTTCCTCTCTGCCTCAGTGTCAAGTTTTGTTTGATGACACACCTTCGAAGTACCTTGGAGCATTCTACTGCAGTAAAGGCACTGTATATATAAGCAAGATGTTGGTAGCTGTTGCCATGAAAATCTCGTGGATTATCTAATTCCTTTCCACCTCAGAAGGAACTGGGCCTTCCCTCGGCCAGTGCCGGGACTTCCCTCCTCCTGTGAGGTGACTGGTCCAGATGCCCGTGTGGGGTTCGATAGCCCATGGCAATGTGAACAATGATAGACTACAGCTTCGTTCTGTCAAAATCCTTGTTAAGTAGGCAGCCTGCTTCAAGCTCCATGAGAAGGAGGCCTCAAGCAACAGCCCTGATGATCCTTAACTGCTCACAGAATCATAGAATTGCTACAGTGCAGGAGGTGGCCATTTGGCCCATCGTATCTGCACCAGCTCTCCGGATGAGCAGTTTACCTTGTGTCCTTCTCCCACCTTTGTCCAATAACCCTGAATATTCTTCATTTTCAGATAACGGCCCAATTCCCTTTCGAACGCTTAGATTGAACCTGCCTCCGCTACACTCTCAGGCACTGCATTCCAGACCTTAACCACACGCTGTGTGAGAAAGTTTTTTCACATATCACTATTGCTTCTCTTGCAATTACTTTAAGTCTGTTGTTACAATTCCAGCTGAAGTTAATATCGGACAAGTTCGACCCCAAAGTGAAACCTGATAGATCCTAACTTTTCTTTTTTAAGAAACTGTAGAGGAAAGTTACTGAACAAATTCACAGGAGTCTGCTAATAAAGTTTTAACACAAAGAATAAAATATTTATTAAAGCAGGATAAAATGAACTATATTACATCAGACAAAAAGGTTGGGACAATCTCAATACAAATACAAGAAGATGACTCAATTTCCCGATATTCCTTTCCCCAGCAATATCTTTACAGACACATGAACCAGTGAAGAATTACCACGAGCTTAACACAATGGCTCCTTGCTTGGGACTGGCACACGTGCAAACAGTTTTCTGCTGGTGAATTCTTGAGCATTCACTTGATGCTACTCACCCAAGTCATATCTCCTCGAGATACCCAAAAATAATCGCCCTTTAAACTCAGTTTCAGTAGCAACATCGCTAACCTGATCACGTTACTGAGTCCTATAACTGACTATTCAGTTAACGACTGTCCCACTAACCTTGTACTTTGCTCTTCTCAGAGGGCTGAAAAAATCCCTGTCTTCACTCTCTGACACACATACTGAACTGTTCCCTGCCTTTGTGTCACTTGATCTCTGTTGCTTGGCAACAGCCCAGTTTTTTTCTATTTTGTGTCCTTTTCCCCCCCAAAATCACTAAACTTCTAATCCATTTTTAACCCATCTCTTTAACTTCAGGGGTTGTAAAACATCTGGCGTTGTAAAAATTAAATATGTTTATATGTATAAATAAACAAAAGACTGACCTTTCAGCCACAGGACCATCCAGACTTCCAGGCACCAAGATTCATAAATCACTTACATGATACTGAAATCCCTCTACCTTCCTCAATACAAAAATACATATTTATAAAAATTCAACCTAAAAAAATATACACTGTTCATCACACTGTGCCCTCTTGTTCTCGATTCTTTCATGAGTGTTACAATCCCAGCTAAGGTTACCCCTGGACAAGCCTACTCCAGAGTGGAACCCAGCTTGATAGATCCTAACTTTTACTTGTTTGTTTAGATGTGTGGAGAGTAGCTACTGAACAAAGTCACAGGGGTTAGCTGATGAACTTTTAACAAAAGAATAAAACATTTATTCAACAAGAAAAGATGAAATATATTACAATACTCCTTCCCCCACAACTATACCTATACAGGTGTATACATATTTGTAAGGATAACACAAGTTACAAAAGCTATCTTATACTCTAATGTACACAGCAAGTACACAGTCCATGTAAATCTGTGGCACCCTGTGGGAGGGGGACCTGCCTCTCTGGGCCCCTGTTGCTAGGCAACATTCCAATCCTTCTACCCTTGTATGTTTACCTTTACTTTATAGGCGTCGTAAAACTCCTCATTAGAAATGCAAGCACCTTTTTAAAGTGAAACTAAAACTCCATTTGACATTTCTTAACACACACATACAGATACAGAAATACAAATTAAACTTAAAATTTCAAGCTAAAACTCATTCCTAACACTCACAAATACCAATATAACTTACTTAAACTATCTCTATTTCCAAACACAAGTGGGAATAGTTTCTCCCAAACTACTCTGTCCAGACCCTCATGATTTTGAGCGCCTCTATCTGATCTCCAAGAAAAACAGTCCTAACTTCTCCAATCTATCTTCATGCCTGAATTTCCTCATCCCTGGAACCATTCTCGTGAATCTTTTCTGCGCTCTCTCCAATTCTTTCACATCCTTCCTAAAGTGCAGCATCCAGAACTGGACGCAATACTCCAGCTGAGGCTGAACTAGTGTCTTATACAAGTTCAACTTAACCTCCTTGCTCTTGTAATCTATGCCCCTATTAATAAATCGCAGGATACTTTATGCTTATTGACCACGCTCTCAAGCCTCTTCTGCCACCTCCAATGACATACGCACATATACACCGAGGCCCCTATGCTCCTGCAACCTTTTTAGAATTGTAGCCCCACAAAGCTGAGCATCATCTCCCATTGCCAGTGTGATACAGATCCCCAGCCTGCCCTGGCTTTCTTCTTCCTGTCATGAGGAGATATTAATGTCCATAACGTTATTGGAAATTATTTTTAAATTGGAATTGTAGTAGGAGCTGTGTCTTAACTGGGTTAAAGCTGATAAAGTCTGGGTGTTTTGATGTACAGAAGTTTTGGGGTGTTAATTACATAAACGTAAGGAAGTTAAAAGGTAAAGTGCAATTTGCATTTGTTGAATAAACCATTCAAAAGAATGGGTAAAATCTTGTACCTAGCTGGGAGACACCAAGCAATGTGTTTACATTAGTAATAAAATTGGTGGAATGAAAGGATTAATATTAGGAGAGGTAAAATTTTACAAACCTAGTAATACACAATGGAAAATGTATATTCAAAGAGGAAGCTAGGTATAAACAGAAAGGAGTTTGTGTGTGTGTAAGGCAGAGGCATTTAATATCTAACCAGCCTGTAAGCCCTACAACTGTGTCTGCAAAGGAACCAGATTGCAAGGAACCTCAGGTCAAATGTGCTTTTCCTGGTGTCTGTTTAAAGTCTATGTGTTATTGTTGCCTTGGTGAAGATTTACCTGGAAGTGATTAATTTGGGGATTTGTTTAAAAGTTATTATAATAGTAATTTGTAGACATGTATATGCGTTTAATTTCTTGTTAAATTAATAAATATTTAATTTAGCTTTATATTAAAAAACCCCTTGAGGCTCGGTGCTCTGAACTCAGAGCTGTATCTCAAACATACCAATTGAAAATATAGTTTTTGTTCAAGTTTCCCTCTGGAATTTAAACAACTCAGCCTTTACCAATTGCCGTGTCATAACATTCCTTATTACAGTCAGTGAAGAAATTTTCCAATAAAGAGAGTTTGAACAGACAGAAGTGCCTTTGGGCAGTGAGAGGCTCCAGAGGCCACAGGCAGATTTAATACAGCATCAGGCATCTGTAATTAAACCAGAGATAACAGATGGTGTAGTGTTCAATTGTTCAGTGTTCGATTATGTGGGACTGGTAAGTGATCTATGCCCACTGCGCTTGATTGGTTAAGTCTTGGTGGTGACTCAGAGCTAAAGTAAGCAGAGAAATTTGGAGAACATTGAAGGTTGAGCTGTGGATAAGTAGGGTGCTGACATTTTGTGATTGCAGAGATATTTTAAAACTCTTGTAAATAAACCTGTTGCACACCTAGAAAATAGAGTCATCTCTGCATTGCTCTGAGGTAAATCAAATATACAGAATATACAACAAGCCAGCAATTACACAACAGATGAGTGGAGAAAGTTAAAAATGCCTGTCAAAAATGTCCAAAAATTTTGCAGAAGTGTGCAAAATATATAAACGTATATTATTTAAACATTTAGGTGTCAGCCATGGCTCACTGAGTAGCACTCTCACTGTTGAATCAGAAGGCTGTAGGTTCAAGTCCCACACCAGAGACTTGAGCATATTATCAAGGCTGGCACTCTGAGTGCAGTAATGAGGGAGTGCTGAACTGTCAGAAGTGATGCACTTTTTAAAAATTTATTCTTTCATGGGATGTGGGTGTCACTGTTAAGGCCAGCATTTGTTGCCCTTGAGCCAACTGGCTTGCTAGGCCATTTCAGAGGGCTGTTAAGAGTCAACCACATTGCTGTGGGCCTGGAGTCACAAGTAGGCCAGACCAGGTAAGGACGGCAGATTTCCTTCTTTAAAGGGCGTCATGAAGAGATACTAATGTCTATAATGTTATTGGAACTTATTTTTTTTAAATAGAGATCTAGTGGGATCTGTGTCTATGTGTGCGTCTTAATTGGATTAAAGCCAGCTAGTCTGGGCGCTTTGATGTCTAGTGGTTTTGCGATGTTAATTAGGTAAGCCTAAGGAGGGTAGAAGTGTAAATTTGCATATGTTAAAAGAAACCATTCAAGACTGTGGGTGAAATCTTAACACTTAGCTAGAAGACGCCTAGCAATGTGCTTTTTTTCAACTTGCTAATAAAATTGTGGGATGAAAGGATATCATTGTTAGAAGAGGTAAAATGAAAAGTCTAGTGATACAATGGAAAATTTACATTCAAAGAGAAAGAAATGTATAAAGGAGAAAGGAGATTGTGTGTAAGGTTGAGGCATTTTAAGATCCAACAAGTGTGAGAAGCCTCCAGCCTGTAGGCCTCAAGTCTGTCTGCAAGGACCCAGAGCTGAAAGAAACTCATTTTGAATGTGACTGTACAGGTTGTGCTTTGCCAGGTGTCTCTTTAAATCTGAGATTTGTTGTTCCCTTAACAGGGGTGTAACTGAGAGTCAGATTAATTATGGGATTTTTGTAGTTATTATGGTAGTAAGTTTGTAGATGTATATATGTGTTTACAATCTCTGTTGTATTAATAAATGTTTAATTTAGTTTTATAAAAACTTCTTGAGACTCGGTGGTCTTATTACTACTGAGGTCAAAGACTGTATCCCGAAACATACAAATTGCAAAAATGGGTTATGACAGTTGTTTCAAGTTTCCCTCTGGGATTTGAACAACTCAGCCTTTACCATCAGCTATATCATAATAATGACGTTAGTGAACCAGATGGGTTTTTACAACAATCAATGATAGTTTCATGGCCACCATAACTGAGTATCTATTCAATACCAGAATTTCCTTATTAACTGAATAAAATTCCACCAGCTGCTGTGGGGAGGTTTGAACCTATGACCCAGAACATTAGCCTGGGCTGCTAGATTACTAGTCCAGTGACATTACCTCTACGCCACCATCTTCCCACAGAAGGCCTGCCCTGTCTCCCCTCTCAGGCAGATATTTCGAAGATGTAGGGAGTTCTCCCCAGTCTCTTGTCCAATACCAACATCACTAAATCAGATGATCTGGGCATTATCATATTGCTGTTTGTGGGAGCTTGCTGTGCACACATTGGCTGCTGCGTTTCCTGCATTGCAATAGTTGGCCACACTTCCAAAGAAGCTTGGTTGTAGAGTTCTTTAGGACATCCCAAGGTCATGAAAGATTAGATATGCTTTGCTTTCTTTCTCTGCCTAGACCAGGGGAGTTAAGACTACTTGTCCCTCATGGCTGTTCCAATTGAGGTTGGATAATGCAGCACAGAACAGGGGTAGAGGCTGGAAATTTGTTGGCCCCTTCCAATAAGGCATTGCACCTTAGCCACTGTGTCGCCCTCAAATATAAATGATTTCATTAAAAGCCATCGCGGTATCTTTGAGGAGATTAGTGATACGCTGCTCCAGCTAAGCTACTCTGACTTACCAGTGGCGAGTTGCAGGCCTCAGTTGTCACGTCGCCATGTCCTCCCAGTCTGATGTTCCTGCGCTCAAACCCTATCCTCCTAATACCAAACGGTTCCCCATTCTCTTCCCCGAACCCTTCACCTACCATCAGTAACTGCTCCCTCACTAGAGTGACCCATCCCAAAGTTCATGCGGAAGAAAGGAATAGAAGGATATGGTGTTGGATGAAGTGGTGTAGGATAGGAGGGAGGCCCATGTGGACCATAAGTGCCAGCAAGGACCAGAAGGCAGAAGGGCCTGTTTCGGTGCTGTTAATGTTGCCCTCATGCAGCACTTCCACTTGTCTCCCCTCTCTCTGCCTTTTTCTCCCCTCGATAAAACCCTCCTTTCCGACTCTGGTTCAATCCCAGTGAGTCCTTCTGTCCCCTTTCTACACACCTCCCCCCACCACCTGCCCCCCCTACACGATCGACCTTCTCCAGTTTGTTGCCAGTGAACTCAGTTGCCTTCTGCAGTGCTCAAAGACACCTGAGCAATGCGGGACAAATGTTCACACGGGAGTGACAAGATCGAGTATTCATCCTGTCTTCAGTATCATCGCAGCTACTTGGATGAGTCCACTCAACCTGATCGCCGGCACATTCTGCACAGCACAGGGACTCTGCGTAATGTGGAATTGTATCTTTGTGAGTCCCAAGACCTTCCGCCTGGTCTTCCTGGAGACTTCACTGAGCAGGACCTTCCTTTATAAACAACATCATACTATTAAAATGACTAGTGCCCACCACCACTGAGACGGGGCGGTCCGGTGTGTGAGACAAGGCAGTCCGGTGTGCGAGACGGGGGGTCCGGTGTGCGAGACGGGGCGGTCCGGTGTGCGAGGCGTGGCCGGTGTGTGAGACGGGGCGGTCCGGCGTGCGAGACGGGACGGTCCGGCGTGCGAGACGGGGCAGTCCGGCGTGCGAGACGTGGCCAGCGTGCGAGACGGGGCGGTCCGGCGTGCGAGACGGGGCGGTCCGGCGTGCGAGACGGGGCGGTCCAGCGTGTGCCTCGTGCACGACCACGGTTATAGCCACCACTGCTTCCAGGGTTCCTGCATTCTCTCCGAATCCACCTCTGGCCCTGCAGCATGGGGGCAGCGGCACCAGGCGACCTTAAAGAGCACCTTATTCCCAGGGGACTGAGATTTACAGGGATCTTGATCGTGCTTTCGACCGGCATGTATATTTCTTTTTGCTCCTGGCTCTATGGAGACACCAGCAGAAGCTGTGAAAGAGAGAAGGGTTCGGAACAGGCTGATGGCTCGATTTCCAGTTAGAGAACTCTGGAAGGCACAGTGTCGGATAACAGGCAGTTTACTGTATAGAGCATAGTTACAGATTACACTGCCTGCACTCCGGGGAACACTGCATCAGGTTCAGCAAATCACCTCTATAAAACAGAGGAACCCAATTAGCAGACTTCCTTTCCCCTAAAAATGTCCCC
Source organism: Cetorhinus maximus (assembly GCF_964194155.1). Taxonomy (NCBI): domain Eukaryota; kingdom Metazoa; phylum Chordata; class Chondrichthyes; order Lamniformes; family Cetorhinidae; genus Cetorhinus; species Cetorhinus maximus. The sequence continues at coordinate 8,104,692 of NC_135906.1, forward strand.
AAACTCCTCGATTAGATTCCAGCCTGTAACTCGTCCCGGACGTCTGTTACTCTATAGATAAACCCCCAGAAACCTTACAATTCTATTCCAGGCTGTAACTCACTCCCGGAATTCTGTTATTTTATTTTAAAAGAACCTTTGCACACCTAATATTAGATTTCAGCCTGTAACTCACTCATAGCAATCCATTATTCATCTGAACCATTGCTTGTATTGTGCACATGCACTGACACGCAGACACGCACCCTCACAGACAGACAAACACGTAAAACACATGAACAATGTAGACACACGCACACACACACAAACACACAAACAGTTATGCAAATGAACACAGGCTGACACAAAGAGGACAACACACAGAAAGTCACCAAGAATAAAAAACCTAATTCTTCATCCTCCTCCAGCACATGTACAGCATTGAGAGACCTTATGGGAAGCTGCAGCGCTGAAATGCAAGTTGATTGCTTTACTGTTAATATTGGTGCTGTGAACTTTATTGTTGTTGATGCTGAATGGGGTACAGTTTATGTGAGAGGGTGGGGAGTTAGGTGGGGTACAGTGTGTGTGAGAGGGTGGGGAGTTGGATGGGGTACAGTGTGTGTGAGAGGGTGGGGAGTTGGATGGGGTACAGTGTGTGTGTGAGAGGGTGGGGAGTTGGATGGGGTACAGTGTGTGTGAGAGGGTGGGGAGTTGGATGGGGTACAGTGTGTGTGAGAGGGTGGGGAGTTGGATGGGGTACAGTGTGTGTGTGAGAGGGTGGGGAGTTGGATGGGGTACAGTGTGTGTGAGAGGGTGTGGTGTGGATGGGGTACAGTGTGTGTGAGAGGGTGGGGAGTTGGATGGGGTACAGTGTGTGTGAGAGGGCAGGGAGTTGGATGGGGTACAGTGTGTGTGAGAGTGTGGGGAGTTGGATGGGGTACAGTGTGTGTGTGAGAGGGTGGGGAGTTGGATGGGGTACAGTGTGTGTGTGAGAGGGTGGGGAGTTGGATGGGGTACAGTGTCTGTGTCAGAGGGTGGGGAGTTGGATGGGGTACAGTGTGTGTGTGAGAGGGTGGGGAGTTGGATGGGATACAGTGTGTGTGTGAGAGGGTGGGGAGTTGGATGGGGTACAGTGTGTGTGAGAGGGTGGGGAGTTGGATGGGGTACAGTGTGTGAGAGAGGGTGGGGAGTTGGATGGGGTACAGTGTGTGTGTGAGAGGGTGGGGAGTTGGATGGGGTACAGTGTGTGTGTGAGAGGGTGGGGAGTTGGATGGGGTACAGTGTGTGAGAGAGGGTGTGGTGTGGATGGGGTACAGTGTGTGTGAGAGGGTGGGGAGTTGGATGGGGTACAGTGTGTGAGAGAGGGTGTGGTGTGGATGGGGTACAGCGTGTGTGAGAGGGTGGGGAGTTGGATGGGGTACAGTGTGTGTGTGAGAGGGTGGGGAGTTGGATGGGGTACAGTGTGTGTGTGAGAGGGTGGGGAGTTGGATGGGGTACAGTGTGTGTGAGAGGGTGGGGAGTTGGATGGGGTACAGTGTGTGTGAGAGAGGGTGGGGAGTTGGATGGGGTACAGTGTGTGTGTGAGAGGGTGGGGAGTTGGATGGGGTACAGTGTGTGTGAGAGGGCGGGGAGTTGGATGGGGTACAGTGTGTGTGAGAGGGTGGGGAGTTGGATGGGGTACAGTGTGTGTGTGAGAGGGTGTGGAGTTGGATGGGGTACAGTGTGTGTGTGAGAGTGTGGGGAGTTGGATGGGGTACAGTGTGTGTGTGAGAGGGTGGGGAGTTGGGTGGGGTACAGTGTGTGTGTGAGAGGGTGGGGGGTTAGGTGGGGTACAGGGTGTGTGGGAGGGTGGGGGATTATGTGGGGATCAGTGTGTGTGAGAGGGTGGGGAGTTGGGTGGGGTACAGTGTGTGTGTGAGAGGGTGGGGAGTTGGATGGGGTACAGTGTGTGAGAGAGGGTGTGGTGTGGATGGGGTACAGTGTGTGTGAGAGGGTGGGGAGTTGGATGGGGTACAGTGTGTGTGTGTGAGAGGGTGGGGAGTTGGATGGGGTACAGTGTGTGAGAGAGTGTGTGGTGTGGATGGGGTACAGTGTGTGTGAGAGGGTGGGGAGTTGGATGGGGTACAGTGTGTGTGTGAGAGGGTGGGGAGTTGGATGGGGTACAGTGTGTGTGTGAGAGGGTGGGGAGTTGGATGGGGTACAGTGTGTGTGAGAGGGTGGGGAGTTGGATGGGGTACAGTGTGTGTGAGAGGGTGGGGAGTTGGATGGGGTACAGTGTGTGTGAGAGAGGGTGGGGAGTTGGATGGGGTACAGTGTGTGTGTGAGAGGGTGGGGAGTTGGATGGGGTACAGTGTGTGTGAGAGGGCGGGGAGTTGGATGGGGTACAGTGTGTGTGAGAGGGTGGGGAGTTGGATGGGGTACAGTGTGTGTGTGAGAGGGTGGGGAGTTGGATGGGGTACAGTGTGTGTGTGAGAGGGTGGGGAGTTGGATGGGGTACAGTGTGTGTGAGAGGGTGGGGAGCTGAATGGGGTACAGTGTGTGTGTGAGAGTGTGGGGAGTTGGATGGGGTACAGTGTGTGTGTGAGAGGGTGGGGAGTTGGGTGGGGTACAGTGTGTGTGTGAGAGGGTGGGGGGTTAGGTGGGTTACAGGGTGTGTGAGTGTGTGGGGAGTTGGATGGGGTACAGTGTGTGTGAGAGGGTGGGGAGTTGGATGGGGTATAGTGTGTGTGAGAGGGTGGGGAGTTGGATGGGGTACAGTGTGTGTGTGAGGGTGGGGGGTTAGGTGGGGTACAGTGTGTGTGAGAGGGTGGGGAGTTAGGTGGGGTACAGTGTGTGTGAGAGGGTGGGGGGTTAGGTGGGGTACAGTGTGTGTGAGAGGGTGGGGAGCTGGATGGGGTACAGTGTGTGTGAGAGAGGGTGGGGAGTTGGATGGGGTACAGTGTGTGTGAGAGGGTGGGGGGTTAGGTGGGGTACAGTGTGTGTGAGAGGGTGGGGAGTTATGCCGGGTACAGTGTGTGTGTGAGAGGGTGGGGGGTTATGTGGGGTACAGTGTGTGTGTGAGAGGGTGGGGGGTTATGTGGGGTACAGTGTGTGAGAGAGGGTGGGGAGTTGGATGGGGTACAGTGTGTGTGTGAGGGGGTGGGGAGTTAGGTGGGGTACAGTGTGTGTGTGAGGGTGGGGGGTTAGTTGGGTTCAGTGTGTGTGAGACGGCCGCGCAGGAAGTGGCTCCTATATTTCTCCTCTATTGGTTAAGGTGGTCGTGCTGTCATTCGCCGCACATGTCGCTACAGTGCCCACCTGTAACTGAGGCCCCTGTGCTTCCCGTGGGGTTTCCCCTCCATTTGCGATTGACCCTAGTTCTTCACTCGTCACGGGATCATCGTAACCAGCCACAAGCAGCACTAACCATCAGGAATGTCCCTCCCTAAGCAGCATTATCAGCTTCTCGGATCTAACCACCTCCTTCACTGACAGGCTTCCAGGTGAGATGTTAATCCGAGGCTCCACCTGTCTGCTCGGGTGGTGTGAAAGACCCCGTGGCGCTATTTCGGGGAAGAGCAGGGGAGTTCGCCCCGGTGTCCTGGCCAATATTTACCTCTCGCTCGATGTTGTAAAAAGCAGTTAATCTGGTCGTTATCACATTGCTAGCTGTGGGAGCTTGCTGTGCCCACATTAGCTGCCACATTTTCTACAGCACAGCATGGACTATACTTCAAGGAGCACTTCATTTGCGTTGGAGTGCTTTGAGGTGTCTGGCGGTTATGAAAAGCGCTATATAAATGCAAGTCTTTTCTTACTTGAGACCTTCCAGCAACCTGATCCTCAGTCATGCTCCACCCCTCAGATTTTCACTCCTCCCCCTCCTCATAGAGCAGAGACCCAGGACTGAGTATCCAGCCAAGCTTGGGCCTTGCCAGTCAGGCTTCAGGGTTCCACCCAAATATATGGACTCGCCCAAACTTCTCAGCTTGTTACGCTGGTTATTAATCCCTGTGTTGTTTGTGGGATCTTCCCGTGCACAAACTGGTTGCCATGTTTGCCTGCATAACCTCATCGGCACTTTGGGGACCTTCTGAGAGTTAAGGTGATAAAATGCTGTACAAACGCTGTTTCTTCCTTTCTAAAAGCAGCCAACAACTCCAGGAAATTAAATAAAACTGACTGAACACAAAACCCAGAGCTCCACAAGCCGGCGAAGCTTTCTCAACTTTGTTTCCGTGGGAACGCAAATGTTGTGACTGCATTTTAAACAGATTCAGGGGATATTAGGAAGAGACCTTCCTCGGAAACTGGAGCTTGCAGCAATGGGAGAATTTTAATTTCACCGAATGCAAAGCGACGTGGTTTTTTTTTTATGAGTCCGGGGCCGTTGCTTCCTTCGATGAGGACAGAATATGAGAGACAGGCCTGAGAGAGATTGAGCAAGGGCATGGCGTATGGGGTACGAGGTGCAGGCCAGCGGTGAACAAGGTTAGTGTCTTGTTAAACGCTACAAACCCCCTACAGAGAGAGAGAGGCAGGGCCCATGGTCCCAATGAACGCACGGAGGGGGAGATAAAGTGGAAAGGCTTATTCACCTTACAACCAGGCTTTGCCTTTGACCATAACTTGTGGCTGGTCACTGTCACCAACCCTCGGCCTGGGGAAATAGTGCTTTAGTGGTAGTATCACTGGACTAGTAATTCAGAGGCCCAGGCTAATGCTCTGGGACGTTGGTTCAAATCCCACCATGGCAACTGGTGGAATTTAAATTCAACTAGATGATAAATCTGGAACTGAATGCTAGCCTCAGTAATGGTGAGCATGAAACTATCATCGAAATTTCACAAAAACCATCTGGTTCACTAAATGCCCTTTAGGGGAAGAACCTGCTGCCCTTATCCAGTCTGGCCTACATGAAGCTCCAGAGACCCACAGCAATGTGGTTCGTTCTTAACTGCCCTCTGAAATGGCCACTCAGTTCAAGGGCAGTTAAGGTGAGGCTATGGCGTAGTGGTATTGTCGCTGGACTAGCAATCTAGAGACCCAGCGTAATGCTCTGGAGACCTGGGTGCAAATCCTGCCACAGCAGATGGTGGAATTCGATTTCAATAAAAATCTGGAATTAAAAGTCTAACGATGAAACTATTGTCGATTGTTGTAAAAACCCACCTGGTTCACTAATCAACCAGGAAGGACCAGGGAAGGAAATCTGCTGTCCTTACCTGGTCTGGCCTACTTGTGACCCCAGACCCACAGCAATGTGGCTGGCTCTCAAATGCCCTCTGAACAAGGGCGATTAGGGATGGGCAATAAATGCTGGCCTAGCCAGCGACGCCCACATCCCATGAAAAAATAAAGGAGCTACTGGTTAAAGTACCTACAGTCTGATCAGTGCCTACGGATGAGAAATTTTTCCGGTTTAATAATTACCTCTCCCCCCACCCCACCCCCCACCCCCGGCACCACCACCAAATTAAGAATTGAGTTTGAGGAGAAGGAGGCAGTGAGAGAAGATGAATCTCACTCACCTTCACTCTCCTACCAAAAAGGGGATGAGATCACACCAGGCCCCTGTCCTCTCTGTCTGACACCCCCCACCCCTGCCGGGTGAGAACTGGCAGACTTTGACCCGGTGCTGATACTGCTCAGGAAGGGCGCATTAGCCGCTTGTTCACAGGCCGAGGCAGTCAGTGTTCGGACAAGTGTTCTGTGTACTGCCTTGCACCAAGACCCATTCCCCTATCAGCCCCGTGCTCGCTGACTCCTGGACTCCGTTTTAAAATTCTCATCCTTGTTTTCAAAGCTCTCCATGGCCTCTCCCCTCCCTATCTCCATAATCTCCTACAAGCCCCACAACCCTCTGATTTATCTTCACTCCTCTAAGTATTGCTGAAAAAGACATTTTGTCAAAGCTTTTCATTTTGAACTCATCAGGCCAATCACAAGAATACCAATGTCAGGGGAAGCAACAACTTTACACTGTATGTGAAGAGAGTGCTGATTGGTTGGAAAGTGGACTCTGCTTGGTAGAGGTGTTGCCATGGAGAATGCACTAGTTAATGGTGACTGACAATTAACTGCCTAGCATCGTTTGAAATTTAAACCAGGCAGCTTGACTCTGATTAGTCAAGGCATTGCCCTGAGGAATGAGTCAGCAAATGGCTATCACTTATTTTGTTTAGCTGTAGCAGACGCAATCTGTGTACATGTTCTTTCTGTCTACAAAGAACAGGGCGCTGTGTATTACTATGCACACTTCCAGTACATGCAAATGCACCACACTGCGAGGCCAACTGAAAGTCTTAAATTGGTTGCCAGTGTAATTCTTAGCACACTGAGGATTATTAAGCAAATATTGTCCAATTGCAGAATGTCATCTAATGTTGGACACTGTGTTTTGAGTTTTGCAAGCACGGGCTGGTTGGGTACAGTCTGTACCCTGCCCATTTCGAACAGCGGCTGGGACATCCTGTTTGACATGATCCGCCAGTCTTTGTGACGTACGGCTTACATACCTAACATCACACTGGCACTGAAATTCATATACCACATTACTCATTTGTGTGATGGGCAGAATGTCTTTTTGGCTTGGCGGCAGCATCCGTTACTGGCCAACACCACTCGTGTTGGGGTCAAGAATAGCTATCCTTAACAAGCATGACTATATCAACAAAATGCACGCCATTCCTAATGACAGGTCCAAATTCGTATTGTAGTGCTACAGCACTATATCATGGTGATCTAGACCCACCACCATTGCGTGAATCAGTCTTCATTAAGCTTATGAACATTGCAACTCGCGCAGTTGAGTTCAGCTTTTACAACACCATGTTTGCCCAAATGGATGGTATTGCCATGGGATTCCCTCTAGGCCCAGCTCTCACAAACATCTTTGTTCGGTTCCATGTGTCTTCGATGGAATGACGCCTAACCTCCTACCCCTGGCATATTTCCGATATGTGGATGATACATTCACTATATTTAAATCCAGAGCTGCATGTGGTAACTTCCATACATGTCTTAATGGGCTCCATCCTGCACTCAAATTCACCTTTGAAATGGAGCAGTCAAATGAATTCCCCTTCCTTGACATACTAGTTGAGAAATTTGCCGGGGTTTCCCTACCACGGTCTACCTCAAGCCTACCTTCACTGGACAATATACACGTTGGGATTCTTACAGTTCCACACACTATAAGATTGGTCTTATCGGCAACCTTGTAAATAGGGCCTGAGCCATTTGCTCACCATGCAAGCTTGATGCTGAAATAGGGACTGTCAAAGGCATCTTGCAGAATAACGGCTGCCCTGATCAGATCATTTCCTGCTATACACCAGGCCTAAGGCTGTCACTTTCAGCCCTGAAAAGTGCCCGGTCTACCTCAGATTACCCTGGAAGGGCAAGGAATCTCAAAAGTTTGAGCAACAGGTGAAGCTAGCTGTTTCACGCTGCTACTATGCAATAGCAACAAGAGTGGTATTGGTCACTAACAAGATGCTGCCGTCAAGTCAAAAAGACATTGGCTTTGATAATGTGTTACAAATGGAAATAAAACATGGAAACTGGCCATTCAGCCTGACTGTGTTCACCCTGCACATAGGCTAATAGTTCTAGTCATATTTACCTGCCCTCTTCCCATTCACATCTTCTATGCTAGTGTAGCAACTGGACTTGTAATGCAGAGAATGTGAGGCTGAGAGTTAGAATTCGCTTCAAGCAAAATCTGGAAATACAAAGCTGGCATATCAATAAAAGTGACCACAAGGATGTCAGATTGTCAAGATTCATGTCCTTTTGGGAAGGAAGTCTGCCGTCCTTACCCAGCCTGGGCCTCTATGTGACTCCAGTCCCACACCAACCTGGCTGACAGTTAACTCCACCCCGAAAATGGCCAGGCCAGTTACCCAATCAGGGTAACTAGGGATGGGCAATGAGTGCCTGCCTTGCCACAGCCTGAGAATGTATAAGTTAAATAAATTCAAGTATTTGCATGCAGTAACATTAAGTGAAATATGTGCAAACTTTACACTTATTTTAGTGGTTGAGTTTCTGACCTTGTTTGAAGCCCCGCCCACCATCCCCTTCCCCCCTCCCCCCATCCCCTTCCCCCCTCCCCCCATCCCCTTCCCCCCTCCCCCCTCCCCTCCATTTGGTTCCCATCTCTGGTTTGGGATCACCCCCCCACCCCCTGCCCTGCGCTGCAGCCTCCAGCACCACCCTGTGGCCGGACAGCTCCACATCACCACGCTGAGTGAGAAACGGCTAGGCTCTTGAGAAAATCTCGGAACAGAGAGCAGGAGGCAGGTCGAGGTGAGGGGCACTGGGTGGGGTGGGGGGCGAGATTGCAAGGCGCAGTTGGAATGTATAGATTTTGGAGGAGGGCTTTGGGCAGCAGGGAGAGAGAGGCAGCGGGGAAAGAACTCCAAGAGATGGATCAGTTCGGCGTGGGGTCAAGGGTTTCCTGAGCCAGTGTGCCCATTGACGCATGTAATCAGGGTATGAAGCAGATGCTCAGCTAAGAGACTGAGGAATGTCGAGTGAAGTATGTTATATACATTTTTTTTAAATTCTTTCATGGGGTGTGAGGGTTGCTGTGGTCAGCATTTGCTGCCCATCCCTAATTGCCCTTGAACTGAGTGGCTTGCCACATCATTTCAGGGGGCAGTTAAGAGTCAACCACATTACTGTGGGTCTGGAGTCACATGTAGGCCAGACCAGGTCAGGGTGGCAGATTTCCTTCCCTAAAGGATATTAATGAATCAGATGGGTTTTTACAACAATCAATGATAGTTGTCATGGTCACCATTACTGAGACGAGCTTTAATATTCCAGATTTTATTTAGTGAATTTAAATTTTATGATGAAGGCTTCTTGTCTACAAGACTAAAAACAAAATACTGCAGATGCTGGAGATCTGAAATCAAAACAGAAAGTGCTGGAAAAATACAGCAGGCCTGGCAACGTCTGTGGAGAGAGAAACAGAGTTAACGTTTCATGTTCAAAGTAGAGTCAGATTGAACTGGAAACTTTAGCCCCGTTCCCCTCTCCACCGATGCTGAGTTTTTCCGGCACTTTCTGCTTTCATTTCTTGTCTACAAACATTGGGGAACTGTAACTGACAGTAAACAAAGTAATTGTGTTCGCTCTTTGACGCCCGTGTAACAAGCCCTGCTTTTGAATCTTTTCCAGCTTATTATTATGGCTCTACCGCACTATGTTTTCACATTCATACAAGCAAATTTCACGAAATTTCTGCAGAATTTTTAGAAGCTGCAGGAATGAAGGTCATTTTCCCTCAGCCCTCCCTTACCCCCACAGGGCAGCGAATCCTCTCCTCGAACCTCCCACCTCCCTCCGCCCCTACAAGGCAGAGGTCCAACCACAAGTCCTTCATTACCTGCCTTGCTGAAAGGTTTCGAGATATTAAATTGCAGTCTGGGTCTACGCGGCAGTGATTGGACAAACGTTCCCCCTCCCAAAGTTCAGGTCAAGGTGGAGGGAAGGCAAATTTGGGGTCAGCTACAACTGATCTGGAGCTTTTGACAGAGAGAGAGAGCACCTATTCACAGAGCAAGCGCTGATCGTTCTACGCAAAGCGGAGTTTTAACTGTGGCGCTCCATTCCCAACGGTGGATCGGGAAGCGGGCGCCTCTTCCACTCTGCTGCTTTTTGCCAGTTCCCACGCGGTTACAATTAGAACTTAAAGTGTTGGCGGCGCGCGCGGGAGACACGTGTGATCACGCGGCGAAGGAAGCTGTTCACTGGTGAAACCCGCCGTCAGCTGACAATGCTGCAGCTACGGGCGGCCTATAAAAGCGTCTCCTGGACAAACAGGGAGGCTCTGTATCACGGCCAAAACCTTTCTGCCCAACTCCATTCCCATTAACATTAGACTGATTGAGAACTCAAAGGGTGTTTCTCAAACTTAAATTGCACTTGTAAATATTTCACATGACATTGGTTTCACTCTATTCGTGTGTGCATCACCGTTATTTGTTAAGATTCGCTTAATCAGAGAGCTAAATGTTTTGGCATGCCTCATGGTTGGCACACGTTGAGGGCTACGGGGGAGTTAGGGACACTTGCTTTATCGCAGGAGAAACAATGTTGTGTTTTCGCGTTCGTCCTTTATTGTATTCTGGAATCTGTATAAATGACCATGAAGATGCCAAATTGTCAAAACAATCCAACCGGTTCATCTCAGGCTCTTTAAGTAAGGAAACCTGCCATCCTTAAACAATCTGGGATTATATGTGACTCCCTCCCCACACCATTGCGGTTAAGTCTTAACTGTCCATTGACCTTAGGGATGAGCAATAAACACCAGCCCCGTCAGTGCTGCCTACATCCCAAGAGGAGAGGGTATTAAGAAGCAACCGGGTAAATGTGGGTATGGAGCCACATGTAGGCCAGACAGGGTCAAGAAAGAGCAAACTCCCTTCCTTCACTTACAATGCAACAGCCTTTGGGATGTTTATTTTAACTGGTACCAGATGTGTTGATGTCAGTTTTAAAGCTTGCAAGGATGGGATGTGAAGTCATGACTGTTCAGTTCCTAGTCCTGATCTGACCCGCCGCCATATCACAGCGACGGGCCTGAAGTTTTCGCGCGTCGGGTGAGCACGAATCAGCGGGCCCGGGCCCGGGAGCAGACGGGAAACGGGACCCCAGCCCCGATCGGGCCCCTGGCCGCGATTTCGCGCTCGCTGGCCCATCAACAACCAGCCAACGTGAAACGCGCGCCGAGAGAGGCTCAGCACTGCCGGTGGGGGGCAGGAGCGGGAAGAGGGCGGGCACTGACATCACCGCGGGTGCTGGCGAGCGCTTCGAGAGAGCTCCCTGCAGGCAGACAGCTGCCCCAGGGAGCTCCGGACTGCCGCAGAATAAACAAAACGACAAAAATGCTGCAAAACAGGTCCTTGCAGCACAGTCAAGCACCTGAAAGCGTAGCTCATTATTAAAAAAATAGAGTCCCCCAACATCTCTTTATATTTTGTTTCCCCGCGGAGATTTCATCCCCTCCTGGAGACCTGATTAAAAAACGTAAAGGCTGCCGGACTGATTGGCCCGTCCGCCAACCTTAAAATTGGACGGGCCACGAAAAATCGCTTTCAATTGCCTCCCTGATGGGCTTAATTGCCCACTTAACTGTCGGCCAGCACGCTTCAGGCCACCTCACGCGCCCGCCGAGCGAGGTATGGTGGCCGGACGGGTCGGGCCCACGGGACATAAAATTCTGACCATGATGGACATCAGTGTCACCCCCCACCCCCCCATCCCCCGGGTTTGTGCTGAGATGATCCCGTTTGGGCAGGTGGGATCCTGCCTGTAGTTTTTGGGATGTCAACTATCCATAAGTGGGCGGGGAGTGTGATTGGGCCGAAGACGAGTGCACTTCTGAATAGCGGAGAAACCTAGGGTTATGGGTACGGGGATATAGCGAGGCAGTGGAACTGATTGGTTGCTCTACAGAGAGATGGCATGGACGGGGGTGTAAATGGTGGTGTAGTGATAATCCAGAGGCCCAGGCTAATGTTCTGGGGATAAGGGTTCAAACCCCACCAATGCAGCCTTTTGTATTTAAATTAAATTAATAAATCCGGAATTGTAAAGCTACTCTCAGTGATAGTGACCATGAAACCATTGTCGACTGTCATTAAAAACCCATCTGGTTACGAACATATGACTTAGGAGCAGGAGTAGGCCACTCGGCCCCTCGAGCCTGCTCCACCATTCAATAAGATCATGGCTGATCTGCTTGTAACCTCACCCCCACATTCCTGCCTACCCCTGATAACCTTTCACCCCCTCGCTTATCAAGAATCTGTCTAGCTCTGGCTTAAAAGTACTCGATGACTCTGCTTCCACCGCCTCCTGAGGAACAGAGTTCCAAAGACTCTCAATCCTCTGAGAGAAAAAATTTTTCCTCATCTCTGTCTTAAGTGAGCGACCCCTTATTTTTAAACAGTGACCCCTAGTTCTAGAAAATCTGCCATCCTTACCTGGTCTGGCCTAGATGTGACTCCAGATCCACAGTAATATGGTTAATGCTTAACTGCCCCCTGAAATGGTGTGGCAAGCCACTCAGTTTAAGGGCAATTAGGGATGGGTGACAAATGCTGCCCTTGCCAGCGACGCCCACATCCCATGAAAGAATAATTTTTAAAAGACTCGATGGACAGAATGATCTCCTTCCAAGCCGTAGTGACTCTATGACCCTATGAGGCCTATAGAACAGGCCACCAAGAATAGCAGAGGCGAGGTATATCTAGAAGCAATAATTGGTTGACAAGAGTCTTGAATTCTAAAAGCCACAATGATATCGGGAGAGAAACTGAGGTGAGAAAGAATGAGTTCAAGTTGGAGACAGAGTAATAAGTCTTGATTTAACACAGTGAGGATGTAGGGAGGAGGAATAATGTGTTGGGTGAGATAATTAGGGCTAAGGAGAGCAATGGAAAACAAGCTTCAGATTCAGAGCAGTCTCACATCTTACCTTTCTTCCTTGGAATTTGAAAGCCTCCTCAAGCACAGGAGGACAAGGGGCTGAGGAGTGCGGGGACTCCCATGGAGTTTGTAGGTTATGAGCTAGAGTAAGAGGAAGAGTGCACAGGTCAAGTGGAGATGTAGGGTATGTAGAGACTGATCAAGTGTTGACCCTGCTTCAGTCACAGTGCATTCCATTAAGGTTTAGGCTTCACTTTGAGGATTATAGATAGAAGGTTATGATAATATGGTTAGATAAAGCAAAAGGGAAGAGGCTCATGTGGAGTCTAAGTGCTAGTACTGTTGGGCTGAATGGCCTGCTTTTGCTCTATATAATTCTATATAATTCAGTAACGTGTGCGTTTAATGAACCAGAGTAGAATTTCCTGTTGGTGGAGTGAATGTCAATGTTTAATATGTCTGAGCTACATTGCTATTATTTATCACAGCATTAATGGTTAACAATTGCTGCCCTCTGATGTCTGATTGCTTGACTGTGGTCCTTCCGGCAATGGTTCGTTCCTCTCTCCCCCACCTCTCTCTCTCTCTCTCTCCACCTCCCGGGCTGCTGTCTCTGACCCACGTTCCCTCACTTTGTTTTTCCAGGCTCTTTGCCACCAAGTGCAGCGGCTGCGCCAAGGCGATTGGCCCCTCCCAGTTCATCATGCGCGTGCTGGGCAGCGTGTACCACGTCGAGTGCTTCAGCTGCTGTGAGTGCGAGCGCCGCCTGCAGCGGGGCGATGAGTTTGTGCTGAAGGAGGGCCAGCTCCTCTGCCGCAGTGACTACGAGAAGGAGAGGGAAATGTTGAGTGGGATCAGCCCCACCCCAACCGACTCAGGTAACCCGAGCAGGGCTGCAGTCCTGATCGCTGCACAGATCAGCGTTATTCACAACCTAACGCCTGGTGAATAATAATAACGTATAATAATTCTATATTACCTGGAGTGCGGGAGTTATCCCCAGTCTCCTGGCCAATATTTATCCCTCAACCTACATCGCTAAAATAAATGGTGTGGTCATTAACACATTGCTGATTGTGGGATCTTGCTGTGTGCAAACTGGCGACTGTGTTTCCTCCATTACCACAGTGATTACACTTCCAAAGTGCCTGTAAAGTATTTGGGTGCACCCTGAGGTTGTGAAAGGTGCCAAACTATTCAACTCGGACAATAAAAGCAAAATGCTGCAGATGCCGGAGACCTGACATAAAACCAGAAAGCACTGGAGAAAACTCAGCAGGTCTGGCAGCCTCTGTGGAGACAGAAACAGAGTTAACGTTTCGAGCTTGTATGACCCTTCTTCAGAGCCCTGGGTTTTTCCAGCATTTTCTATTTTTATTCCACTCCGATCTCGCGTAAGTTTAGCATTGCAAAAAAAAAACCCATTAATAACCAAGAATTCGGTTAACCTTTTAATCACCTGACCCAGAGGTTCCCAAACTGTGGACGTGATGCCCCCCCGTGTGGTGGTGGGCCGAGATTTGGGGTCATGAGCTACGAGGCAGCGATGGAGTTCAAATTGTGTTTTGACAGCTGCGAGGCCCCTTTAAATGTTTGGTTTTTTCCTCCATTAGTGGGCGTGGCTTAATTGTCTGATCTATGAGGCCCAATCACTGCTACGACCACAGCCTGTTCAAAGTTGGCTCTTCACAGTTTTAAACCCCGACCCATCACCCCATCCCCACCGTGCAACAACTCAACCCCACCCCATTCAACAGCTCCCACTCCCCTCTCTCTTTCACTCAACAACTCTTCCCCCACCCACTCAACAAACCTCTAATCCTCTCCCCGCCCCTCAGTTTTCACCGTGGAGCCAAATGAAGTCTGAGGCATTAAAATGGGGTCACACCAAGCACTGACCTAACCTGTTGCGATATCGCTTTAGGAGAGGATATTCTAATGAGTAAGTATAGCCAGGATGTAAACCATGTGACCAGCAGACATTGTACAGAGGAGCCTGCATTATAGCTAGCAGCATGTGGTGTGAAGAAATTACAGTTGCACTTTCTTGTTAACAATAGCTGTTGAATCTTTACAGTAAATCTGCCTGCTGAGCAATCCTGTACTATATCTTCAAATAAACCAAATCTACATTTACCAGTCCTGTGTGCGATTGGTAAATTTGTATTAAACAAACATAGAAATACAACATAATCTACTTGTGCTGCCATTTTTAATGACCTGTATACCTGAAGACCATGTGTCCTCTCTTTACTCCATTCAGTACATTGTAGCATTAGGTAGATTTGTTTTCTCCCTTCTTATGTCAGTCTCTGAATGCAGCCAGTGAGGTTCATCCCAGGGAAATGCAGGATCAGTGAGCTTATCTTTTGATTTTAACATCGTGATGTTGCAGGGCAGAGGAAGCGATGAGATTAAATAATTAGGAAAAAAGTGAGGCTTGCGTTTACATAGCACCTTTCACAATCTCAGCTTTACAGCCAATGAAGATAATCTTTGTTGTGAGGTAGGAAACAAGGCAGCCAATTTGCACACAGCAAGCTCCATCAAACAGCAATGTGCTTATGTCTAGATCATTGTTATGTTGGTTGAGGGATAAATATTGACCAGGACACCATCCTTCCTACAGTTCTAGGGGATCATTTGGATCTACTTGAGAGGGCTGTCAGAGCCTTAGTTTAACGCGTCATCTGAAAGACAGCTCCTCCAACAGTACAGCACTGCCTCAGTACTGCGCAGTACAGCCTGGACTTTTGTGCTGAAGCCTCTGGCATGAACCCACGATCGTCAGACAGCGAGGTGAGAGTGCAACCCACTGGGCCACTTCTGAGGGCCTTAAAGCTGAAAATGAGCAAAAACAAAAGTTCATTAGAGTGATGACCATAGTGTTGCTAAAGTAGAGAGAGAGGGGGAAACAAAACAAAGCTGAGATGGAGAGAGGGGTTGGAGACCACTGACGAGAGAGGAGACACTATTTCCTGTACTTATCTCAGATTGTGAGAGAGGTGCTGGGTCACCCCTCTGAATATTGGAGTTATATTCAAGCCGTGGACAGATTTCAGCCTTTCAGATAGTCCGGGGAAGCGTAGAGATGAGCCAGAAGCAGTAACAAGGTTTAAAAAGAATAATTCACAGGTCAGAGAGGCGATGAATAGTCTTCGTCGATCTGTCAGATATTCGGGGACAAATGAGGCTACCACCCAAGCAGAGGGAGTGAAACCTGCCCTCCCAGGCCCCAGGTAAAAGAAGGAGTCCGAGTTATTTATCACAGCCCGTTATTCAAAAACATGTGAGGGTTGACTCTCCTGAAACACAGTGACCTCAGCGGCACACAAAGTGATCATGAGAAATGGAAGCATTAGAGACCTTCAATTGTTGTCTTTTGAACACAATTAAAACCTTCAAACAGAAAAAGAAAGAGCAGTAAGACTCCTGGAATGGCCACCCACATTCGACCCACCATAAACTTGAGGTCATCCAAAACTCTGCTGCCTATGACCTTACTCACAACAAGTCCCATTCCGCTGTCAACCCTGTGCTCACTGGCCTACATTGGTTCCCAGCTGAGCAACACCTTGCTTTTAAAATTCTCACCCTTGTTTTCAAATCCCTCCTTGGCCTCACCCCTCCCTATCCCTGTAAGCTCCTCCAGCCCCACAATCCTCCGAGATATCTGCGCTCCCCCAATTCTAGCCTCCTGAGCATCCCCGATTTTAATTACCCCATCATTGGGTGACTGTGCTTTCAGCTACCTGGGCCCTAAACTCTGTGATTCCCTCCCTAAACCTCGCATACTCTCTGACTCTCTCTCTTCTTTTTCTGCCTGCCTCTTTGAATAAGCTTTTGGGCATGTGACCTAATATTGCCTTATGTGGCTCGGTGTCAAATATTTCTTTATAACACTCCAGGGATGTTTTAGTAAGTTCAAAATACCGTATAAATACAAGTTGTTGTTAAGGACAGTTTTGCTTTAAAGTTACGGGCAGCTGTCTAAGCCCAGCAGGATGACCTACGATTGAGTCTCTCCTTGCCTCTTAAAGTAGCTGTCAACCACTAGCCAGCCACATAAAACTCAGCACACTAGGGAAAGGAAAGATCCCTGGCTCATCTCTATTGTTCCTCGGACTATCCCTGAAAGGCTGAAATTTGTCCACGACTTTAAAAATAACTCCAATGTTCAGAGGGATGGCCCAGCACCTCTCTCACAACCCAAGGCAGGTACAGGAAAAAGCGTCTCCTCTCTCCTGAGTGGTCCCTAACCCCTCTCTCCACAGTGTCAGGGTTTCCCAAGGCGCTTTACACCCAGTGAAGTACTTCTGAAGTGCAGTCACTGTTGAGATGTAGGAAGTGCAGCGGCCAATTTGAACACAGCAAGATCCCACAAAAAAGCCATGTGATGAATGACCTGATGATCTCTTTTAGTGATGTTGGTTGAGGAACCTGGTAGAATTCCCGTTGTTCTTCTCTGTGACAGTGCATAGGGAAATTTTATACCTACTTTAGAGTGTTCATCATCTCATCTGAAAGGCAGCACCTCTGACAGTCCGGCACTCCCTCAGTGCTGCACTGCAATGTCTACAAATTGTCCTTAGGTCAGAAATGAATGACAAAGGAGTCCATTCCCAATCACCAACCAGTAACCTGAATTCTTCAATCAAATTACCACTCTTAAAGAGAAAGGGTACAGAGTAAGTGTTTTAGAATTGGGCTTCACAAAAGACATTGGATAAAGTGACACATGAAAGTCTTGGGTAAATTCCACTATATTTATATATAAATGATAAAACTCACAGTGCAGTCGGAAATAGAGAGGTTGGAAATAAATAACTGGGAAACCCACCTCGATGCCAGTCATTTCCCTTATGATGAGGACGGGTCAGATGGAGAAGGGGTGGGCGGCCAATTCCCTCTCCGACAGCAGGTCGTTCTTTAAAATAAGTCAAGGAGGCCGTGTGCTTCCATTTTAACATTACATTCATTATTAACGCCTGCAGACCAGTTTTCCACGGTATTTATAAACCCGGCAGCTTGAATCGAGATGTGAAAGGCCACAGCAATCAGGAAAATGCTTTTGCAGCACTGCTTGTGGGCCAAGGGCAGCAGGAGGGCTCCACCTGGTCCAACAAGCTAACCTGTAAACCCCATCGCGATCTGTCCAGCTCCCTTCCGACCATAGACCCTCAGCAATATAGCCCGGAGCTGCAGACTTACCCACCCAACAGCCTGACACCCTACCCCCTGGCTGGCTGCGGACAGGAAACGGAGAATTTTTCGGCCCCTCCATCGAACCAAACCCTTCTCATCTCCCTGTTCATATCATGGCCATAAACTCAGCAGGTTAAAAGAAGTGTCTTGACACATGGAGTATTATTGCCTCACCACCACTCAGCAGCTACTGAAGGCACAACATTCAAGGAGGAATTTGATAAAATGTTAACGGATATGGGGAAAAGGACAGGGAAATCTGATTTCTGTCGACAGGTCCAGTTAGAGTTGGCACTGGTACAAGTTGTCTTCTGTGCTGCATTTTCATTACACCAGAGTGCATATTGGCTAAGGGCAGGATTGGGTTTAGCTGTGATACCTCCTATGGTTGCTACTCACTGCTACGCTCACAGTGAAATGGGAGACTTCGGTGCCGCACTGAGGGAGCGCTGCACTGTCAGATGTGCCAACTCCCAGTGGAGACGTTAAACCGAGGCCCCTCCTACATTGTCAGGCGGGCATCACAGAAGAAGAGCTGGAGAGTTTGCCTGATGTCCAGGTCAACACTCCTCCCTCAGCCAATGCCACCAAAAACAAAAGACCTGGTCATGCGGTCACTATATGTGGGATCTTGCTGTGTGCAATCTGGCTGGCAGGTTCGCCTATGTAACAGTAACCTACTCAGTGTTTGTCTATTGAACCCTGGTGAAGGGCCTTTATCATTTTCCTACACTACAGGTGCAAGTTACTGCTAAAAACACTTTGGAACTTACTGTAGATGTGATAAAAACGATATAAATAGACATTCATTCCTTGGAGTTAATGTAAAGGGCATTTCGTTGTCTCATTGCTCCCTCTGTGTTTCCTGACAGTGAAAAGTGAAGACGAGGAAGGTGAACAACTTGGGCAGGCCCAGGGCAAGGGCAGCAACGAGGGCAAGGACCACAAGAGGTCCAAACGCCCGCGGACGATACTCACCACCCAGCAGAGACGGGCCTTCAAGGCTTCCTTTGAGGTGTCATCCAAGCCTTGCAGGAAGGTACGAGAGAGGGCGGAGGGGCGCTGAGGCACATTGATGTGCCCACCCTAACAGAAGGGAAGGCAGACGCTCCTGGGTCTGTGCCCAGGAGCCCTAAGCGTTGGTTGGCGTGAGCGCCCAGCCACCCGATTTTCAAATATCTGCCATGCCCTGGGTGCAGGCCCAGGAGAGCCTGCACTGGCATTCTTGAAAGGCGATCAAGAACTTTCAAAGCCGGAACTGTACGATCGACGGAGGGATAGCAGAATGTCGGCAAGCACTATGGGGATATGGATGTGGAGGGTGTGGCCTGGGGGTCCTGGGGTGTTTGGCAGATTTTGGAACTGCACAGATAGCAGATCTAACAGTCTTGTGCATTGCTGTGTTGCTATGTGACACCAACATCCTCGTTGGGCCCGTGCTATGCCCTGAGCTCATTGGTCTAATTAGTTTCTCCTTTATCTTTTCTGCGGTAGCCTCCATTTTTCAATTTTATTGTCCTAATTTCATTTGCGATTTGGTTGGAGCGGAGTCCTCGGTGAAACGGTTCTGCTCGGGTAGTGTGTGGGAGAGACAGTGAGGCATTGACTGTTTCCTATCTATTAGGTGGGTTTTGCTCTCATTGAGGGGACTGTTTCCTGTGTTGGTACAGCCTTATGTCCTGACCCTTCCAGAGTCACTGTGCAAGGATCCTGAAAAGTTTACACCTGTATGATTTGTAGATAAAGAGGCACACTCTCTCCCCATAAAGACACCCCTCCCTACCCCCACCCACCCACCCCCCCCCCCCCCACCCCCAAGGGATTAGTGCATCAGAATGTGGATGCTTAGGGACTCCCCCAAGTGTGTTTTCAAGACTACTGCTGGAGTTTAACTGGATCAAATAGCATAGCGATGTTCAGCCTTTGTCCAGCCAGGAATACGCTACCCAATAGGCTATTTCCTCAAAGGGTTATTGAAGGTGAGAGGAGTCCTGGCCTCCTGTGGCATGTCCTGGGCTGGTTAATGAGTCATTAGCAGCGCTCTGGATCACTATGGCAAGGGCGAGGCCCTTGATGTCCAGTGCCAAGCATCCCTGAGTCAATTATAGAACACCATGCAGAGTGGCAGGCTAAAGCTATCGCCACCCGCCCTAACCAACATGCCTCTGGCCCAACCTCGGAGAAGCCTCCTTTACCTGGAGCAGACAGCCTTAGATTCTTTACGACTGAGATTGGGGGTAGTTTTGTGCTGTGAGCCCACGCATATTAGAAATTGGGTTTTGACTGCCTCATTTCCTGTAGGGGCACCTGCATCCAACAGGCAGAGGAGATTTCTCCAAAGCTTTCTTTGGGCAATGCACAGTTGGATCAAAGAGGCCGACTCTGCCAACAACACTGCGTCACTGATGGAGCTGTGCCCAGGGCTGTTCAGGAGTGATATCTTGTCAGGAAAATGAAAGCCCATGGGGTTAAAGGGGACAGAGGCAGCATGTACACAAAATGGGCTAAGGGACAGAGAGTAGTGGTGAACAGTTGTTTTTCAGGCTGGAGAGAAGTGGTGTTCCCCAGGGCTCAGTATTATAGTCCCTGCTGTTTTGATCTATATCAATGGCCTGGATGGGGGTATACAGGACATTGTTTCACAGTTTGCAGACAATACGAAAGTCGGGGAAATGTAGTAAACAGCGAAGGGAGTTTAGTAACCAATTTCAGGGCAACGTAGACAGACTGGTGAAGTGGGCAGACACATGGCAAATGAGGTTTAATGCAGAGATGTGTGAAATGATTCATTTTGGTAGCAAGAATGAGGACAGGCAATACAAACGAAATGGTACAATTTTAAAGGGGGGGGGTGGCGCAATGACAGAGAGACATGGGTGTCATATATACGCAAACCTTTGAAGGAGATAGGACAAGTTGAGAAGGCTGTTATAAAAGCGTACAGGATCCTGAGCTTTATTAATAGAGACACAGGGTACAAAAGCATGGAAGTTATGCTAAACCTTTAGTTCTGCCTCAACTGAAGTGTTGTGTTCGGTACTGGGTACCACCCTATAGGAAGGATGTGAAGGCTTGAGAGAGGGTGCAGAAAAGATTCACAAAATGGTTCCAGGGGTTAAGGGACTTCAGTTAAGTGGAGAGACTGCGGAAACTGGGGCTGCTCGGCTTAGAGCAGAGAAGGTGAAGGGATTTGATAGAGGTGTTCAAAATCATGAGTGGCTTGATAGAGTAAATAAGGAGAAACTGTTTCAAGACAGAAAGTTGGGTAACAGGGCAAAAGAACAAGAGGTGATATATATCAGGAAGGTTTTTTTAAACACAGAGAGTTGTGGAGAGTTAAAGTGCCGACTAAACGCACTGCATTGTGTCTGAGCGCTATCGAGCTACATGAGTGATGTTGCAGCCACAGCCAGAATGTGGACAGTATTCTTTCACACTCGCAATGCTCACACGTCAAGAGCGACCATTTGCGTGAGGTACAGGATAGCGTGAGAGCGCGAGGGGTTCAAGCCCAGCAAAGGGCCTTCAGGTGGAGAGGGGAGATGGTGGGAGGATGAATCTCAGCCACAGCTTTTGTTGATTTGTTTGGATTTGCTTTGCTCTAGGTGAGGGAGACACTAGCTGCAGAGACAGGCCTCACGGTCCGGGTTGTACAAGTTTGGTTTCAAAACCAAAGAGCCAAGGTGAGAGTCTTTTTCTCTCTATCTCCTTTTACCCAACTATTTGCTTAACTTACTTTTGGGGGAGGTGATAGCGACGTAGGGGTATTGTCAATGGACTAGTAATCCAGAGACACAGGAAGAGGAGCGGGGGAGTTTACCCTGATGCCCTCGACTATCAATCAGCGTAACTGAAAAGAAAACTAGTTGGGCCATTCGCCTCGTTGTCATTTGGTCTCGCAGTGTGCAAACAGGCAGCTGGGTTTCCTACATCCCAACGGTACTGCAAGAAGTGTCTTATTGGCTGTAAGCCCTTTGGGACGTCCTGAAAGGTGCTACATAAATGCAAACCTGGCATCAATGAAGCCGTTTTTCAACCGAGGGGCTCTCCCCTGACAGTTGCTGAGCTGCTGCTGTCCTTCGGGGCAGCTTCCCAGTTTTCTGGCAGGCTTTTCAAAGGAAACAATGGGAGCCATGCTGCCCTGAGGTTGGAAAGTAGGAGCAGTAGCAGCAGCAGTAGCAGCTCAGTGGCACTGACACTGACAGACTCCCCAGTTCCCACATCTTGAAGCCGATCGGGTCAGGTCTGCGGCTGGGGCTGCTCAGGCTGGATGATCATCTCACTTTGTGACATTGAATTCAATAAACGTCTGGAATAAGAAGCCTGACGATGACCATGAAACTATTGCCGATTGTTGTAAAAACCCATCTGGTTCACCAATGTCCTTTAGGGAAGGAAATCCGCCGTCCTTACCTGGTCTGGCCTACATGTGACTCCAGACCCACAGCCATGTGGCTGAACTCTTAAATGCCCTCTGAACAAGGGCAATTAGGGATGGGCAATAAACGTTGGCCTAGCCAGCGACGCCCGCATCCTGTAAATGAATTTTTTAAATTGGCGCACGTGCCATAGGTTGCCAGCCCTTGCTCTACTCTAATCTTTCTCCATGCTCTATTGTCTTCCATCACTGGTGATGTAGACTGTATATTTACACATTTAACGTTAACCCTTTATGTGACAGTCTCTAATTCACAGAATAAAAACAAATGGTCTACTGCACTCTGCATTTTTGTATCAAACTCCGTAGGTCACATGTCAGGTTGAGTTGTAGCCCCCAGAGGGTAGTTCCGTGTTCTCCGGTTGTAAGCTGCAGTTGAGAGAACTGTTGGTTTTCTTCCCTTTGTTTGGAAACCTCCAGATGAAGAAGCTAGCCCGAAGGCAACAGCAGCAACAGCAGCAGGAGCAAGAGCAGCTGAACTGTCAGCGGATGGGCACCCGGCGCAACTCGAATCGAGGGGCGAGGCAGCACAACGAGGACAGTGAAGGTGAGAAATGGTAAACAGA
The DNA here is from genome assembly GCF_964194155.1 of Cetorhinus maximus. NCBI lineage: Eukaryota > Metazoa > Chordata > Chondrichthyes > Lamniformes > Cetorhinidae > Cetorhinus > Cetorhinus maximus. The sequence goes on from NC_135906.1 coordinate 8,127,312, forward strand.
CTGGGGACCAAGGAACGAGGAGGTAAATGGAGGGGTTGCAGAGGAGATTTCATAGAATGGGTGACCCGGCTGTTAGGTGGAAGAGACTGGAGAAACTGGGGTTGTTCTCTGCCCCAGAGGCCTGTGGAGGCTCAGTCATCAAGTACCTTCAAGGCTGAGGTCGATAGATTTCCATTTATTCAAAACATCCAGGGATACGGGGGGGAAATGGTGTTGAAGTAAAAGATCAGCCATGATCTGATTGAGTGGCAGAGCAGGCTCGAGCAGGTTGGGCCTATTACTCATTGGAATTTCGAAGAACGAGAGATGATCTTATTGAAAACATATATAAGATTCTGAGGGGACTTGACAGGGTCAAGATACTGGAGAGGGTGCTTCCTCTCATGGGGGAATCTAGAACTAGGTGGCACAGTTTCGGAATAAGGGGGTGTCCCATTTAAGTTGGAGATGAGGAGGAATTTCTTCTCTCAGAAGGTCGTTGGTCTTGGAAACTCTCTTCCCCTGAGAGCAATGGAAGCTGGGTCATTGAATAAATTCAAGGCTGAGTTAGAGCTCTGTGGCCCAGTTCCACCAGAGAAACAGTGTTATTTACCAGAATTAGTAATGACTGTCTCCCATTACTTTGCCAACGGATCTTTCCAGGCAGACCCAGATGACTCAGATTAGTCAGGCATAGCTCCTCACTGTAGCAGGAAGGTCAGCGGAGCTCTCTTCAGGCAGGTTTAGTGGTTTCCTATCTTCTCAATGGAACCCTGCAAAACGAGGAGGGCGAGCAGTCCAATTATGATGGTTGTCACGGCGACCGCGGGAGTGGTTGATGGAACGTTTGAGAAACTGGAAGCCCTGTGTGGATTTCTTCTCTCAGAGGGTTGTGAGTATTAGGAATCCTCCAGCCCAGAGAGCAGAGGAGGCTGAGTCATTGCGCCACACAAGTGTCAAGCAATGACCATCTCCAACAAGAGAGAATCTAACCATTTCCCCTTGACATTCAAAGGTATTACCATCGCTGGATCCCCACATTAACACCTGGGGGGGAGAGGTCACCAATGAACAGGAACTAAGTGGACCAGCCGTATAAATACTGTGGCTACAAGAGCGGGCCAGAGGCTGGGAATCCTGCATCGAGTATCTCGCCTCCTGACTCCCCAAAGCCTGTCCACCATCTACAAGGCACAAGTCAGGAGTGTGATGGAATACTCTCTACTTGTCTGGATGAGTGCAGCTCCAACAACAGTCGAAGAAGCTTGACACTGTCCAGGACAAAGCAGCCCCGCTTGATTGGCACCACATCCACAAACATTCACTCCCTCCACCACCAACACACAGTGGCTGCAGTGTGTACCAGCTACAAGATGCACAGACAATGAACGCTGGCTTTGCTTACATCCCAAGGACGAATAAAACTAAATTCAGGGTTGCGATAGATAAATCCTTGAACTAAAGGGGAGGAGGCAGCAAAGTGGAGCTGAGGCCATGACCAGATCAGCCATGATCCTATTGAATGGTAGAACCGGCTTGAAGGGCCAAATGGCCTACTCCTGCTCTTATTTATGTCCGTACATTCTGCTCATATTCTGAAATGGGAAAGAGTTTCATTCAAATAACAGATAGGTAATGAGCAATGCTACTCCTGATACCTTATATATTAATGCCCATGGCCTATTGAAGCTGATATGGTGCTTTCATTATACACGTATTCACAATATTCATCCTGATCAGTGATAGACATTGTCCTCTGTGACTATGGCTTATCTCGCCTATAAGTCTTCAACTTAATTAGCATCCCCTAAATCAGCTTTTTTATTTTAATCATGCGTTCACAGGATGTGGGCTTTGCTGGCTAGGCCAGTACTTATTGCCCATCCCTAGTTGCCCTTGAGAAGGTGGTGCTGAGCTGCCTTCTTGAACCACAGCAGTCCATGTGGTGTAGGAAGGGAGTTCCAGGATTTTGACCCAGCGACAGTGAAGGAATGGAAATATAGTTTCAAGTCAGGATGGTGAGTGGCTTGGAAGGGAACTTGCGGTTGGTGGGGTTCCCATCCATCTGCTGCCCTTGTCCTTCCAGGTTGTAGAGGTCGTGGGTTTGGAAGGTGCTGTCGAAGGAGCCCTGGTGAGTTGCTGCAGTGCATCTGCACCCTGCTGCCACTGTGCATTGATGGCGGAGGGAGTGAATGTTTGAGGTGGCGGATGGGGTGCCAATCAACTCACTGAATGTCAGTGAGTTTGGGTTCCACCAAGGCCATTCAGCTCCTGACTCCATTTGAGCTTGGTCCAAACATGGACAAAGTAGCTGAACTCAAGAGATGAGAGTGACTACCCTCGGCATCAAGGCAGCATTTGACCGAGTGTGGCATCAAGGAGCCCTAGCAAAACTGGAGTCAATGAGAATCAGGGGGGGAAACTCTCTGCTGGTTGGAGTCCTACTTAGCACAAAGGAAATTGGTTGTGGTTGTTGGAGGTCAGTCATCTCAGCTCCAGGACATCACTGCAGGAGTTCCCCAGGGTAGTGTCCTAGACCCAACCATTTTAAAGCACTGCTACTCTACCTGCCAGTGGCAAAATTATTGTTTCAAATTCACACCAAATATATGATTAGACCCATTTCAGGAACAAGATGTGGGTTAGTGGCGGTGTCAGATCGGTGGACAATGCCCAGTACTTCAAAGAAATCATCACAGGCCTGAGATTAAACCTGGGACTTCACTCATCGATGTGGCTGAGTATTGTGTCAGGAAAGGCCCATCACCACCTTCTCAAGGCAGCCTGGGGAATTGGGGGACTCTCATTCACACCCCCTCAGCAAGTAATCAGACCGCAGAGCATTCACCATTAGCAAAACCTTGGATTTGAGCAGAGGGAGCAATCACTTTGGGGCAGGTTCCAGTTGAGGGAGAGTCAGGTGTGCTAGACAATGAGCTGACCTCAACAACAACAACAACTTGCATTTATGTAGAACTTTTAACAGCATCCTGAGAATCAGACAGCAATTATATACTGTCCAGCTGAGGAGATAGTAGCACATGTGACCAAAAGCTCCATCTCACAGGTAAGTTTAAAGGAGTGTCTTAAAGGTAGGGTTGACAACTGTGATTAAATGTATTCCTGGAGACCTCATCACACGATTTGCTCCCACCCTCCAGCCATTAGTCGGCCAACACATCCATCCTTGTGACGCACTGTCTTCCTACACTAATTGGAAAGCAAAAAGACTCATTTCCCAATTGGATGATGTTTGTCAGCCAAACAGCCTTTTCTCCCATTTTCAATATTTTTATATCTGGTAAAGAAAAATGTTCAAAGAAAATGACAAAATAACAATCTTTTTTAATGTCCCAATGATTTTTTTCTCCAGGGTTGCACCCAGCAGTGTCCTGGAGATTGATCTTTAATTCCTGGAGACTCCGGGCCAATCCCTGGGGGGTTGTCAATCCCAGTTAAAACAGGACAGAGGGAATTCCAGAGCTTTGGGCCTAGGTGGCTGAAGGTACAGCCACTAATGATGGTCTCAGCTCTCACTGCTGTACCTCTGAGGACAATGGTCGCAGTCAGACGGGTCCATCCGCTCCAGGGTAGACTTCCTGTTTGTGTCCCGTGCGTTCGCTGTCAGATCCACCGACGTCAAGCCGGTGTTCTTCTCTGACCACTGCCTCCTACTGGCCGACTGTCACTTAGAGGAAGACCAGAGGGTTGGCCGGGGGACATGGAAGCTGAACGTGCAACTGCTGACCCCAGAGAACATTGAGGAGCTCAAGAGGGATTACAAAGGTTGGAGAACCGTGAAACCCCTCTTTGAGTCCCTGACACACTGGTGGGAAGCGATCAAGAGAAAGATCAAGAGGTTTTTCATCCTCAAAGACACCCAGAAAGCTAGAAAGGAACAGAGGGAAATGTCCAGACTCCAGAAAAACATGCAGGTCCTGCTCCAGCTGCAGTCGATGGGGGTCGATGTCAAGGAGGAACTCCAAGAGGTGAAGAGCCAGCAAGCCTCGCTCTTTGCCTCGGAGGCCTCCAAGATCATCTTCCGTTCCAGAGTCCGCTCCGTGGAGCAGGATGAGACGTGCTCACGTTTCTTCTTCCAAAAGGTACACAGAGAGAGCTCTGTGATCAGCAGCCTGAAGGAAGAAGATGGCTCAGTAAAGTCGTTACAGTCCAACGTTGAGGATCAGCAAATCCTTTTATGCCAGATTGTATGACGTGAAGCCCACAGACAGCACAGCCTCCCAGTCCTTCCTGTCCTCTATCACGGAGGTCTTAGACGACAGTACACGGGAGAGCCTGGACAAACCGCTAACTCCTGATGAATTGACTGAGGTCCTTGAGTCCTTCAAGAGGAGTAAAACTCCCAGAAGCGATGGCTTGCCGGTGGAGTTGTATTCGGCTCTGTGGGACTTGATCGGCCCAGACCTGCTAGAAATGTACGAGAGTATGCTTCTGGCTGTTGAATGTGGACTATAAGATTCTGTCCAAGGTCATCGCCAATCGGGTCAAATCCGCTCTGGAATTGGTGGTCCATCCTGACCAGACCTGCACTGTGCCGGGCAGGAAGATCTCTGACAGCCTGGCGCTGCTCAGGGATACGATTGCCTCTGTGCAGGACAGGGGTGTGGACACCTGCCTCATCAGCTTGGATCAGGAGAAGGCCTTTGACAGAATATCGCACACCTACATGGTGGATGTGCTCTCCAAAATGGGGTTTGGGGAGGGAATTCGCAATTGGATCCAACTACTCTACACTAACATCAGTAGCGCAGTCTCAATCAATGGGTGGGAAACAGATAGCTTTCCGATTAAATCTGGAGTCAGGCAGGGCTGTCCTCTCTCGCCTGTCCTTTTTGCGTGTTGCATAGAACCTTTACTGAGTCCATCAGGAAGGATCAGGGCATAAGAGGAGTGACAATCCCAGGCAGTGGAGGCACTCAGGTCAAAGCCTCCCTGTACATGGACGATGTCGCCGTCTTCTGCTCGGATCCGCTGTCGGTGCGCAGACTGATCCACATCTGCGACCAGTTTGAACTGGCCTCGGGAGCCAAAGTAAATCATGGCAAGAGCGAGGCCATGTTCTTTGGGAACTGGGCTGACAGTGTCCCCTTCACCGTCAGGGCTGAAGGCGCTGGGGATATGGTTCGGAAGGAGCGAGTGTCTATGGTGAAAAGAAAACTGGGCATGTGGGAGCGACGCTCCCTCTCCATTGCAGGCAAGAACCTGGTCATCAGGTGTGAGGCACTCTCGCTGTTGCTGTACGTGGCGCAGGTCTGGCCCATTCCAGACTCCTGCGCAATGGCGATCACCCGAGCCATCCTTCGCTTTATCTGAAGTTCGAAGATGGATCGTGTTCACAGGGATACGATGTACAAACCTCTAGATAAAGGGGGAAAAAAACGTGCCCAACACCACCCTCATCCTGATGGCCACCTTTGCGTGCGGCTGCACCAAGCTGTGCGTAGACCCTCGGTACGCAAACACCAAGTGTCACTACGTGCTGAGATTCTACCTGTCCCCGGTGTTGCGAAGGATGGGTCTGGCCACGCTGCCGCGGAACGCTCCAAGTAGTTGGAAAAATTTATACAGAGAAACACATTTGACCACAAGTCCATTGGAAAATGGTCAGCATGTAACGTCCTAGAGGCCCTGCGGGAAAAGGAGATGGTGGATCCTGTTGGATGGTTCCCCGAGCAGACTGTCAAAGTCATTTGGCAGAATGCCTCATCGCCACAACTTTCCAACAAGCACCAAGATGTAGCTTGGCTGGTGGTGAGAAAGGCCCTCCCCATCAGATCCTTCCTACATGCCAGGAATCTCACCCCCTCCACACGTTGCCCTCGATGTGGCTATGGTGGGGACGAGACCGTTCACCTCCTTGTGGATTGTGCCTTTGCAAAGAAGGTCTGGAGAGAGATGCAGTGGTTTCTGTCGAGGTTTGTCCCGAGCAGTTCTGTGACACAGGACTCTGTGCTCTACGGGCTGTTCCCAGGGACACACACCGAGACAAACATCAACTGCAGCTGGAGGATCATCAACTCGGTGAAAGACGCGCTTTGGTCTGCCCGAAACTTGCTGGTCTTCCAGCGCAAAGAGTTGTCCCTGACCGAGTGTTGCAGACTGGCACATTCCAAAGTCCAGGACTACGTGCTGAGGGACGCACTAAAGCTTGGGGCAGCCGCCGCAAAGGCCCAATGGGGGAAAGGTCGCTGTGTAAGACCTTTCTGCTATAGTGCACCAAGGGGCTGGGAATTGTATAGACCCCTCGGGCTGTATGACTCACATTGAATGAATGTAGTGAATACTGCATGTATCTCAATTGTATTGAAGCACCTCAGAATGTAACATGATCTATGTGGAACACTTGAATATGATTGCACTTTTTGTGATGGGCACTTTGAAATGTTTTGTAATGTTCTTTCAGATATTTTATGAATAAAGTATATTTTGCAAAAAAAAAACAGGACCTGTGAGGATGATCTGTGCTGGGATCATTCTATCATGACAGGTATCAATAACATCAGATGCCGACTGTTAGAATGTCTAAGACAATGTCTCAACTGCGTCTCCCTCCCTCCCTCCCCCTTCGCCAAACCCCCCCCCCCGTTTGTGTAGATGCAGCGACTGCTCCTGGAATGGAAAGGATGACGGTTTCCTACTCTTCCCTGCAACGCCAGCAGCTGATGCCAATGGACCAAAGTGGCTACAGCACAGACCACTTTAGACAGGGACTCACCCCGCCACAGATGCCAGGTGATCATATGCATCCTTACGGTGAGTCCCAGGCGCAGATAGGAAAGGGCAAAAACGTAGCCACAAACCCGAAACGCGAAAGGCTGACCGCAGCCCGTTACCAAAGCCAAGATCGAGATGGAAACCTGTTGCACCACAGCAATTCGCGTTCGAATAGCGCCTGTACTTTATAAAAAAAAAATAACCAGGTCCTCAAAGAGCTGTAAGGAATGAAGAATGTCAAAAGGAGATGGGAGGGTGACCAAAACTTTGATCAATAGGCTGGGGTTCCAAGCAGGACCTTGGAAAGGGGGGCAATGGGGGATGTGCGGAGAAGGGAAGGTTCGGGAAGCGAATCCTAGAGAGTGTGTCCGGTGCGGAGCGGGGGAATTGCACAGGAGGCCAGAGGGACAGAGAGTTGGGGGGGGTGCAAGGTGGTGGTAGAGGTGGGTGAGGGGACCAGCTAGCTCAGATGGAGATCACAGGGAAACAGGAGGGGGAAAGCCATGGGAGGATGTAAGGATTAAGGCTGAGTCACAATTTGCAAGTGAAGATCAGCACAATTGGAATGGGTTGACTTTTCTACCAGAGCTCAGCCCTCACAGGGTCAAGAACATAAAGGGCGGGTGGTCTTACACAGTGTTAATGGGCAGTGAGAGTGTGGCAATGGCAGGGCCATGGCACCAGGCCGCTTCTCAACCAGGGGGCGTCAGAGGGGCAGAGGGAGGCGGGGAGGGGGAGAGGGAGGCATCGAAAGGCGAAAGAATGAAGAAAACTCCTGTAGCTGCTCCACCAGGAAGGGGGTGAGCAGCGTTTCAGTGGAGCAGGGTCAGCAAACACTGGTCAGCTTCCACCCTTCAGCTCGGTAGGTGGCTCATCTGCCTGGAAAGCTATTCAACCTTGGGCGGCATCACACTCCAGCCCAATCCTGCCCCATCCCCATGTTTTCATTCAAGGATTGGTTACAAGATAGTAATCAGGAGGAGCACCCTAGACCATCCTGTCACAGTGCCTAACTGATACCAGGGATTTTAAGCTGGGGCTCTTAGGCCTGCACAAGATTAGTGACTCTCTCTGTCTCTGTCAAGTGAGTCGTTGGGCTAGCTTACAAGATGGAAGCCTTTAATATTGATATGCCTGGTGAGCTCTGTCCATCCTTTGTCCCCTTCTACCCTCTGTCCATGTCTTGGCTTCGTCTACCCAGTGCTCATCTCTTGTCCACTTCCACCCTCAGTCCTGATGTTGTGGGACATTCCACAGTGTAGAAATTAAACCAAACTAAGCAACAAGAGCACAAGAATTAGGAGCAGGAGCAGGCTATTCATCCCTCGAATGCCTCACCATTCGATAAGATCATGGCTGATCTGATAGGGTCTCAGCTCCGCTTTCCTGTTTGCCCCCAGATCCCTTGACCCCCCCTTGTCAATCAGAAATCTGTCTAACCCAGCCTCCACTGCTCACTGGGGAAGAGAATTCCACAGACTAATGTGGCGTGCAACAACCGACCTTGGTGGGGAGGGGGGCTGGGGAATCGCAAATTAGACTGCCCCCACCCCCTCTATCCCCCTCCCCAACCTCTCAACAGCATCCAAATGAAAATGAGCAATCTGGGCTTCAGAGGAAAATAGGACTTGGCTCACTTGTGATGGCTTCCACAGTCCAAAAGCCTGTTTGCACTCCCTCATGGGCTGCCAGTCCAATAGTGATGAGAATGTGGGACTCTACCGCACAGAGTGGTTGAGGCAAATAGCGTAGATGCAGGTAGGAGGAGGTTAGATATGCTCATGAGGGAGAAAGGCATAGATCGACAGCATTAGATGAAGTAGGGTGGGAGGAGGTTCGTGTGGAGAATAAACACCGGTGTAGACATGTCTGTGCCGAACGGCCTGTTTCTATGATTTAAATACTTTGTAAACTCTACATATGAATCATCCTTTCCGGGAGCGATGAGAGATGTTGTAGCATGGGGGTTAATTCTGTTCTGTGAGATACCCGCGTGTGAATCAACAACAAAGGGTGACAGGCAAACCGTATCCTAAAGCAGTTGTTTCTCTTTGTGTGGCTTAGATTCCGATGCCGGCTTCCACGACATGGACCGTGATGGTTCCCTCGGTCATCTGGGAGACTGTCTCCTGGTCCCACCCGAATCGAACCTCCCCCCAGCAAGAGTGGGGAACCCCATAGACCGGCTGTATTCCATGCAGGACTCCTACTTCGCCTCCTGATCTGCAGCAACCCGCCACGGCTACGTTGGCTTCTTTCCGAGTCTTTTGCGGTAGATTTGTTGTAGTTGCTGTCGCTTTCTTCGGCCTTTAGATCTTTCCACGGGCCACTAGGAATGCAATAACACGTAGCAGTTCCCCCTTTCCTTGCACACAATTAAGTCCCTCTGCACATACCGAGAGGAATATAGTAGGAAACATGCAAACGGAACCCAGAAAGTCCTTCATATCACAGCACTCACAACCAGCTTTGAGTAGATCTTTTCTAAGCGAGGAACGATGAAGAGAGGAGTACGTACCTATTAAGTTGTCTCGCAAGGTTAAATATTCTCAGTCGTGGCGTTTGGATACTTAATCATCATCCCGTGTCTTTCAGGTTATTGATGTTCCTGATTAGAGGTAGTTTAGGAATAAATGTTTAGATCTGCACCCTTGCTTCAGGTGTCATGAATTGGGAGACATGATCTCTAGTTTGCTCCATTTTCATGTCCCTGGCTAGAAATGCCCTAGTTTCTCAACTTGGACTGGAGGCCTTACACCCGTTTGATGCTCAATCATGTGTATTTTAACCATTTCAACACACAAAGTATGATTACAAGGATCAACGGGGAGACACCAGTAACAGCACCATCATCTCCCCCTCCAACGTTTACATATAATTCACTGCAAATGCTCTGGGATTGGACTGCAACCATTGCCAGTGAGAAGACATTCTAAGAAGGGGTTAGACGGGTTCTGGACTCTGTAGTGTGGGGTGCTGCTGATGCATTCAGGGGTTCAAGTCCCATCAAGCCTCGGGGAGACCAGACCGAAGATTACTGAAGCCAGGTGCTTCAAACCCCGCAGGCACCCGTATCCCCACACCCACTTGTTCAGCTTGGATCACCCAGCCCCAAGTTCACATCCTGAGAGAGCAGACAGTCGGCAACACCTAAACACAGAACACCAAGCAAGTGGGGCTGACTGTTAGACATCCTGTTATAGAGTTGATTTTCCAGATAGGTTTCTCATTAGAAGCATCGAACTTTATTTACAGGCTGCAACAGCAGTTACGTACTTCCATCAAGCTCCACAGCTAGAAGAAGAACTCCCACGCTAATGTTCCCCGTGCTTAGAGCTGATTCGTTCACACTGTCACGTGACACTATACAACACAATAAGTCTTAAAGCTACAATCACCACATTCCTTAAAGCTACAATTACTAAATATCCCTTCAATCAGTGACTAGATCTACTGTCAGTTGCAGCTCCCCAATACCTTTAGACAGGAAATAAAAACAGAAAGTGCTGGAAAAACTCAGCAGGTCTGGCATCAATGTGACTCTTCTTTGAACTCAAAACAATTAACTCTGTTTCTTTCTCCACAGATGCTGTCAGACCTGCTGAGTTTTTCCGGCACTTTCTGTTTTGATTTCAGATCTCCAGGATCCGCAGTATTTTGCTTTTATGCTTGCGGGCAAGAAGCAAAATTTAAATTCGCTTAATAAAATCCAGAATTGAAAACTAGCCTCAGTAATGGTGACCGTGAAAGTATCAGCGATTGTCATTAAAACCCATCTTATGTCCTACATGTGACTCCAGATCCAAAGCAATTTGGTTGACTCTTAACTGCCCTCTGAAATGGCCTAGTAAGCCTCTCAGTTCCAGGGCAATTAGGGATGGGCAGCAAATGCTGGTCTAGCCAGCGATGCCCACGTCCCATCAAAGGATTTTTAAAAACTGACTTCCTGCAACAAGATGTGATGTGCCGTGCCAAAGTGTATTGAGAATTGAACTTCTGCAATGAGTTCCTTTATTCTTTCAACCACATTGCTGTGGGTCTGGAGTCACGTGTAGGCAAGACCAGGTAAGGACGGCAGATTTCCCTCCCTAAAGGGGCATTAGTGAACCAGATGGGTTTTTACAACAATCAATGATAGTTTCCTGGTCACCATTACTGAGACGAATTAGCTTTGAAGTCCAGATTTTTATTAATTGAATTTGAATTCCACTACAATGGGATTTCAACCCATGACCCCAGAGCATGAGCCTCTGGATTACCAGACAATACCGCTACACCACCATTTGCCCTGGACAGTGTGTTAGAAAAGTTACTCAAAGTGCCATTTAAAAATTCACTCACGATTGTAGGGCTTAATTTCTAAAGGGACGTCTTCATTAATTAATCTGGTGAATAGAAAAGGATGAGTTTTCATTTCTAATTTAACTACTGTGTCTCCTGCCAACGCAATATGGCCATACAAGATGGCCGCCAATACCCTGGTCTGCACATGCGCAGAAATCCAATGACATCAGCCTCAGCCTGGAACTCAGGGCGGCAGAAGAGTGGGGGGGGGGAAGGATTTGCGGACAGGAAAATAAAACCGTTTCCTTGTGGGATATTTCAGAGTTTAGAAACACTGACCAATTTCACTGCAGTAAAATACCTTTCCCTTCTAACCCCCTGTGGAAGGAATTTCCAAAACCCATCACTGTCAGTCCAGGATAAATATTCACAACACCCTCTCCTCCTGGTTCAGTGGTGACCGTGCATGTGCCTTGCTGTACATTGCCCCTTATATAGATGGTAGCCACGAACACGTCCTGCTGCACATTGCCCCCCATAAAGATGGTAACCATGCACACACCCTGCTGCACATTGCCCCTATAAAGATGGCGGCCACACATGTGCCCTGCTGCACATTGCCCCCCATAAAGATGGTAGCCACACAGGCACATTGCCCCCTATAAAAATGGCAGCCGTTAACCCGGGCCTGTCATCAGCATACAACTGTGCATGCATGGCATTGGCAGCAAATGTGGACTAATTTAACACCAGTTCTATCAACATCTGGCTCAAAGAATTAGACCATAAGACGTAGGAGCAGAAGGAGGCCATTCGGCCATCAAGTCTGTTCCGCAAGGTAATCTGCCATTGGTGATCTTTGTCACTGAGAACCAAGAGCTTCAGCATCAAGTAATTGGACTTCAACTAAACCAAGACTTAACCAGAAAGTCTTCAGTGAGAGCTAGATGGTCTTAAATATGAGTTAGATGGTCTTATGTATGTACTGAAGATTAGTGATAAGTAGATGACCTTCAGTATTGACTGAGGAGAGGTGATCTTCATGGTGAATCAGGTTGTTTTCCGTTTGACCAATGTTTCAAGGTCTTCAGTGTAAATAGATTTCAGTGTGATTGAAGTCGCTGGTGAGATAGCTTTTCAAGAACAATGGCGGTTTAGATTTGAAGCAGTTAAGTAGCACAGAATGGCTCAACGCCACATGTGACACACCATCTGGGAGCAATGCTGCACTTACAATGACCAGAAATTGAACTGGACCAGCCATATAAATACTGTGGCTACAAGGGCAGGTCAGAAGCTGGGAATTCTGCTGTGAGTAACTCACCTCCTGACTCCCCAAAGCCTGTCCACCAACTACAAGGTAAATGTCAGGAGTGTGATGGAATATTCTCCACTTGCCTGGATGATTACAGCTCCAGCAACACCCAAGAGGCTTGACACCCTCCAGGACAAAGCAGTCCGCTTGATTGGCACCCCATGTACTAACTTAAACATTCCCTCCTTCCACCACCATTGCACAGTAGCAGCAGTGTGTACCATCTACAAGGTACCTTGCAGCAGCTCTCTAAGGCTCCTTCGACAGCACCTTCCAAACCCACGACCACTACCAGCTAGAAGGACCAAGGGCAGCAGACACGTGGGAACACCACCATCTGGAAGTTCACCTCCAAGTCACTCACCATCCTGACTTGGGAAATATATCGCCGTTCCTTCACTGTTGCTGGGTCAAAAACCTGGAACTCCCTCCCTAACAGCACTGTGGGTGTACCTACACCACATGGACTGCAGCGGTTCAAGAAGGCAGCTCATCACCACCTTCTCAAGGGGCAATTAGGGATGGGCAATAAATGTTGGCCTAGCCAGGGAGGCCCACGTCCCATGAAAGAATTCAAAAAATTCCCTGAGTTGGTGTTTTGTATTTTGTAACACTGGGAAAACACCCACTCATGGGTCAAGACTGGTCAATAAAATGGATGGTGTGTTTTAGTACTAGGATCTGTCAAAATCTTTTTATTCCTGTCACTAATTTAAATTGGGATGTAGGAGCTGTTAGATTGCTTGAAACTTAGAGGCTGCGGTGCAGTAGAATTGCCTGTGGCAATGTGCATTTCAATGCAAAAATTACTCCACCACATTGAATATTGCCCTTATTGAATATTGCAATATTACTGTCTATTTATGCAACGTGGTGAGAGAATTTTACAGTAACACGTGAGGCTGACCTCTCCTTTTTTTAAACATTTTCTCAATTTTTATTTTAAAAAAGAGACAAGGGCTCCATTGTTGAGCCCTGTGCCCAGCAGCAATCAGCAAAAGCTGGAAGTACCTGGAACCTGCCCAGCAACAACCAAAGGAATACTCTGTGAGGATAGTGAACCTGCGAGGAATCACGCCAGATAAAACTGGGACAGACCAAACGAGCATCCTCGGAGCTCACACTGGGTTACCAACGCCGGATGGAGGTGTCCCTGGAGGTTTTGTCACATGACATCACCACCCCACAACCCCACTATTAGTCACATGACATGTCCATCCTCATGGTGTCCCGCCTTCCCCAGAGCCAGCACACGCTCCATACCTGATTGGAGGAATTGTGACTGTCAATTCTTTCCCCAACCCCAATACTTTGATAAAAGTGTTCCAAGAAAAGTTGGAGCAGTGCGCAATTTTGCTTTTGATAGGACTGTGATTGTTTTTCTCCTGGCTTGTTTGCAGCAGTGTCCTGGAGATCAGCCTTTCATTCACAATAATCTGGGCGGGTTGGCAGCCTTAATCCCACCAGATATATTCTTCGTCCTTAAATGTAAAACAGGATGCACTATTTGCGAGCCAACAAGGAGCGTACTGCAACAGTGCACACAATGTATCCCAAACTGCTTGGCTGTTCCAAAACCTTTGATGGGATTGCAGAGGGCACACTGGGTGCCAGACTTGGGCATGACTTTCTTGTAGCTTTGTTTTGGGGCAGGGCTGATGGTGACAGGGGCAGAGAACTCTTTCCCCTGGGAGTTCCCCATGTCCTCCTCCCTTCCAAAGCCTGACATACTTTCAGACACCACCACCACCATCATCCAAAAGCAGGGATGTTTTATTTCAGTCCCCGTTTAAGAGTCAGTCACATTGCTGTGGACCCAGAGTATCATGTAGGCCAGCACATTTCCTTCCCTTCCCAGACATTAGTGAACCAGAGGCAGTAGCATGTGACTCCAGACCCACAGCAATGTGGTTGACTTTCAAATGAGGGTAATTAATGACAGTCACAGTCACCCATCACTAAGACCACCGTTTAAATTCCAGATTATTAATTGAATTTAAATTCCACCAGTTGCCATGGTGGGATTTGAACCCACATCCCCAGAGCATTAGCCTGAGTTTCTGGATTGCTAGCCCAGTGATATTACCACTATGCCACCATCTCCCCTTATGGAGGGCAGTATGGGACATTCCCAAGTTTCTGTAGTCCGTTGGATCCATTGCAACGAATATTGTCAGCTTCCTAAAAAGCTTCATTCAACTTGTGCAGGGTCCAAACTTTGTAAATCTAGCCTAATGCTACCCTGCAGATCACTAAATTTCCCAGGCTGGGCTTCTGGAAGTTGGCTCAAAATTCCTTGCTTTACTTTGCTGCAAGTTTGTGAAGTTTGATGAGCAATTCTACATTGCCAGAGGTGGAAGCTGGATTTCTGTTTGAAAAGTCAAGGACTGTTCGTTATCCAATTTATTTACTTAAGGAACCTGTGGACAAGGCACAGTTTGGCCAAAAACCCTTTATCCAGCAAATGTACATCGTTAAGTCATATGAAATTAATATCCCATTAATCTTCACTCTCCCTTCATCGGTTTCCTGGATGCAACCAAAACAACCCACTCATGGTTCAAGACTGGTCAATAATATGGATGGTGTGTTTTAGTACCAGAACCAGTCAAAATCTTTCTATTCGTGTCACTGGTTTAAACAGGGGTGGCGAAGCTGTTAGACTGCTGGGTAGCAGCGCGAAACTTAAAGCCTATGCGTGCAGTAAGAGGTACAGGAAAGTGTGACTTGCTCTGTAGTTAGTTTAGGTCTGGTCTTAGTAAGATACATCACCCACTCATGGCATTTCCTGTACCTGAATTACTTCCTGCGCAGGACATGGAGAATCATTCCATCGCAAGTGGTTTGTGGTGGGGAGGGATGTTTTAGCAATTGTATTTTAAATTTATATATTATATAGTTGAATACACTTTTTTTGTGACTGTTTGAAAAGTAACCATGAGGCAAAATGTAACTGTGTAATTGAACAATACACACATGATGGAACAGTTTTGGAAAGGTTGACTCTATTTCACATGATGATGTCCTAAGTTATCAATTTGCCAGTTGTGGGTTATGTAAGAGGTCTTGTGGTGCAGTGGGTAGTGTCCCTATCGCTGGGCCTGAAACTCTAGGTTCAGGTCCCACTTCAGGATTTGATGGTCATTACATGGCCAATCAGGTTGGTCATCAGCCTATAAGTCCTTTCAATACACCTGATGGCAGGTGTTAAGACCTGGAGATTTTCCTAAATTAGAAACAAAAAAGTACTGTAAAAACTCAGCAGGTCTGACAGCATCTGTGGAGAGAGAAACAGGCTTAACGTTTCAAGTCTCAATGACTCTTCTTCAGAGCTAAAGAGAAGTAGAAATGTGATGTGTTTCAGAAGGTGTGGAGCAAGATAGAAGGTCAGAGATAGATGGGATCTAAGGAGAGATTGACAAAGATGTTATGGACACAAGACAAAGTGGGTGTTAATGGTAGTGGTAAAGATAAAGAAGGTGCTGATAGTGGTATAAAGGTAAGAGCAGAATGTTTTAATAGCAGAACAAGGGTCAGCACTCTGTGAAAGCACAACACAGAAACCAGTGACAGATGATCCTGTGGAGGCAGGGTGGGGAAAAGAGATTTTTAAAAATAAATAAATAAATATTTTAAAAAGGGAAAAAAGAACAGTTGGATTCAAAAAGGGGTAAAGGTGGAGGAGAGAGCTCATGGTCTGAAGTTGTTGAACCCAATGTTAAATCCGACAGGCTGTAAAGTGCCTAGTCGGAAGATGAGGTGCTGCACCTCCAGTTTGTGTTGGGCTTCACTGGAACACCGCAGCAGGCCAAGGAGGAGATTGTCCTGGTCAGCCATACTGCAGAAGGCAATGGCAAACCACTGTAGTACTTTGCCAAGTATAATCATGGACCAACCCAATGGAAGTCCATAGTCGCCAAGACCCTCTTAGGGCCTGAAAGTTCCTGAAGCAGGAGGATATTATATAAGGCAACAATAGAAAGCTGTTCTGTCCTGTAGTTGGATAATAGATAAACTCATTACTTGACCTGGTATTGAGCCAAACAGGCCAGTGTCTTGCAAGGTTCATTCCTCAGCATGCACTGAGCACACAATGGTGAGGATGCTGCAATTGTCTACGGAGGGAGGAATCAACCAGGGCTCCCGCTCCAGTGAACTCTGGTGGAAGGTGCTTGCGCGTGGGTATTGGCTGAGACTTGCCGACGATGTCCCCTCAACCTACCGTTGAGTTTCACACAGGAAGAGTGGCTTCTCGGGTGTGGCGCTTGGAGGACTGTATCCCAACACAAATCCCCATCTTCCAGGGCAGAGGGAAGAAGGAATCTTACAAATGCATGGGAATAAAGTTAACATTTGGGTTTAATCAGGAGAAACTATGTTCGTACATCTTCGAGCCTTTAAACCAAATGTAATCAGCAAATCTTTCAAGACAATGGAACAGGTGAAAATGATAAGGTATTATGTAAAATAGGGTCATTGTGCGTAGAATTAAAGATCAAGTGTGATGTTCGTTTTACATTATTCCTACACTGATGTTTTCCTTTCCGCTCCACTTATTTTACCGGCATTTATGAAATTGAAGTGATGATGCTAAAGGAGGTAAAATGAGCCTCTTGTGAAAGGGTTGAAATGTCGCACAGCCTGGGTGTAGATCTGAGGGAACAGCAGGACAAAGGGCATCGAATGCTGCGATGCTGCCAGGGATTGGCATCAGAAAGCATAGACCCACCCCATCCCCCCCAAACTCAAGGGGAATGGGGTATCCGTGTCTCCGAGTGGCTCCTGACAATGTCTCACCGATGTCAGATATGTACATGGGGGGGAGCAGAATAGAAGGCTGATGAGATTAGAAGGTGTAGAGTGGGACTCAGTTCTTCTGGAGCACAAAAAGGAGCATGGGCCAGTCGAGCCAAATGGCCTGTTTCCGTGCTGCGTGCTCTAAGTAATTGTATTTACCTGCTTTTAGTAACCCAAGGCTGATGCTCATTTAGGGTTGCCAACCCTCCAGGATTGGCCTGGAGTCTCCAGGAATTGAAGATGAATGTCCGTGCACACTGCCATGTGCAACCCTGGAGAAAAACCATCGGGGCATTAGAAAAGATTGGGGTTTTTTGTCATTTTCTTCGAAGATTTCTCTTTACCATATATAAAAAATATTGAAAATGATTGGGGGGGTGGTGGTGGGTAAGAAAAGGCCCTTTGGCTGATGGAGAACCATCATCTGCAGCAGTCCAAGAAGGCAGCTCATCACCACCTTCTCAAGGGCAATTAGGGATGGGCAATAAATGCTGGTCTAGCCAGCAGTGTCCAGGTCCCATGTAAGAATATTTTAAAAATCTGATTGGCTGATGAGTTTTTTTTTAGCGTAGGATAACGTTGCATAACAAGGTTGGATGTGTTGGCCGACTAATGGCCGGAGCACGGAGGCAAGTCATGTGATGAAATCTCCAGGAATACATTTAATCGCAGTTGGCAACCTTAGGCACACGATCAGCCCTGTTTCTAGCATCGGATGTAACATAACACAAGGCTGTAAGTTGCTGCTTGTTACTTCTGGACTTGACTATTCCAACACCCTCCTGCCTGGCTTCCAATCTTGTACCTCCCACAACCTTGAGCTCCAAAACTCCGCTGCCCATATCCTAACTCTCAGCAATTCCCATTCGCCATCACCCCTGCGCTCAGTGGCCTACATTGGTTGAGCAACTCCTCGGTTTTAAAAATTCTCATCCATGTTTTCAAATCCCTCCAGTACCTTGCCCTTTCCCCACCTCTATAACCCCCTGCGGCCCTACAGTCCTCTGAGACATCCCCTAATTAAGCATGCTCCATTTTAAACGTGCCACCACTGATGACTGTGCCTTCAAACGCCAGGGCCCCCAAGCTCTGGAATTCTCTCCTTACACCTCTCCTCCTTCTCTGCCCCTCTCCCCTCCTTTAAGATGCCCCTTAACAACCTACCGCTTTGATCAAGCTTTTGGTCACCTGCCCTAATATCTCCTTATGTGGCTCAGTGCAGAATTTTGTTTGCAACAACTTGGGACAGCGTTAAAGGAGCTATATGAGTACAGGGGCCAGGATAGCTCGAATGTCGGACTTACCCTTCCCGCCATCTGAGGAGTTGGTAGCAAACACATCCCTGTCCGTACTGTCTGCCCCGCAGCCATTTCGTGCTCCAATGAGCTTTGATTGGCCAGAGACTTGGGCCCCTCACTCAGGAGGAATTCCCGCCTCAGAGAATGTCTCGAGACCCTGCAATGCCAGAAGCTGCAGTGGACAGGACCAGGACTCCGAGCAGGCCCCAGAGTCTAAGCCCCAGGAGTTCAGGGTAAGGTAAGTGTGCTGGTCTCTGGACGGGGTGTGCAGGTGAGGCTTGGGGGAGTGGGCAGAGGAGGGTGGAGAGGCCAGGGGTGAGGGGGAAGGAAGCCCCTGCTGGGGTCAAACCTTTTGTGGGGATTGTCCGATGTTAAAGGAAGCTGTTGAGGGAGGCACGTTCCCCCCCTCTCTTCCCACCCGAGGCCTGAACAGGGTTAATTTTTGGGCCTCCCCCCTGCCCCCCCACCCCCACCCTGGCCCCTGAACTCCCCCTGCCAGCCTGAAAATTGAGGCTGTGTGGGAAACAGCCCTTAAGCGGTCAATAATTGGTCACTTAAGGGTTTGCAACGGGGCGATGGCGAGCTGAGCAGCCGAGGCCTTGCCTGTCCTGGTGTAAAATTGTGAAGAGGTCGGGCAGGCGGGAGCTGAGCGGGAAGGAATTCCGAAAAGTTTTACTGTCACCCACCCACCCCTCCATCTACAAACCCACCAGTGAGGAGGGGGAGAGGACATAAAATTCTGCCCAAGCTGTTGTTCTTGCCGAAATCAATGCACAGGTTAATGCGTATGGACAAAATGGCTGCCCACTATTTGAAAGCAGATGCCATTCTGTTTACTTCAAGTGAATGAACAGCTTCACTGAAGAAGGTGACGAAGAGAATTTCATACCAGCATCTTCCCGTACCGCATCTTCCAGGCTAAACCCATGGGATAGCAATCACCTCATTTTAAAGTTGCCACCAAGGGGACTGCAGAGTGCAATGGGTCAGTACACTGGCATCTCACCTGGGTTTGAATTGAACCCAGGTGGGTATAGGCTGAGAGCACCCACTTCCTCTGCGGTCTAGAAGCGTCCGACCTGAAATGAGTTTGGGCACCCGGTGGGTGCACAGAAATTGACCCCGAACTTGCCATGAGGTGACATTAAGTTGGCAGCTCCACTCGTTTGAGGGAAATGGAAAAGTCATAGCAAAGGATGTCCTTCTGAGATTAAGATTGTTGGAGTATACTTGAGGGAGTGTTATTCTGAATTAACCATCTGTTTTAATTGTCCTGGAAGTGCTTTATGCTAATATGGACCATAATGTTCCAATGTTGAGGCTATATAGTGTTAAACTGTGCATTGCAACTTCAATTCCCAATATGCACTCTTAGCAATCCTTTCCTTCAACATACGAACATAGGAATTAGGAGCAGGAGTAGGCCACAGTAGACTGAAACATCTTAACTCCTTAGGAGAAAGAAGCTATAACACTGATCGTAAACGAACATGAAGCATTTTTGTCAGGTTTCTAACTTCATAACTTTTGGCGTACCCTGATATTTGGGCCCTTTGATTCAACTGGTCAATTTGCTCTTTAATCTTGAAACTTAAATTTGTCACATTCAGAGTTCAAGGTTTTCCAAAGAATACAAATTTTCGGAACCGTTGCTCATAACTCAAGATTCTCGCGCTACTAGGTTCTATTTCAAGTGAACAACAATCTAGTTCACGGGATTGTCGGCACTATTGTGTGGAGCCCAGAATGCGAGACATGTCACCCTTTTACATTAGAAGCATCCGTGTGTAGAAACATGCTTGTAGGACATGGTATTCTCATTTTGTGCAAATGGCTGTGCTGAATATATTTAATTATTTATGTTAGTAACAGTATTGACTGTACAATGGTGTGGTTCTACCATTTTGTTAAATGATAAAGACTTCACATGTATTACAAACAACAGACTGGAGTTTTCTTCAAATTTCTTCATGATCTCTGTGACTTCAGGAAGGTCTTCAACAAATTGCCGCACAGGAGGCTTGATGAGATACGAACATACACATTAGGAGCAGGAGTAGGCCATTCAGCCCCTTGAGCCTGCTCCACTATTCAATAAACACAGAACTGCAAAAACTCACCAAAGCCCCTTAGGTCGCACCTTCCAAACCCATGGCCGTGAAAGTTACTTGCCTCTTGTCAACCCAAGGCCAGATATTATCCAAGTCTTGCTGCATTTGGACATGGGCTGCTTCAGTATTTGAGGAGTCGCAAATGGTGCTGAACATTCTGCAATCATCAGCAAACATCCCCACTTCTGATTTTGTGATGGGAGGAAGGTCATTGATAAAGCAGCTGAAGATGGTTGGGCCGAGGACACCACCATCTTCAGCTGCTTCATCAATAACCTTCCATTATAAGGTCAGAAATGGGGATGTTCGTGACTCTTCAGATACTGAAGCAGTCCATATCCAAATGCAGCAAGACCTGGACAATATCCAGGCTTGGGCTGACAAGAGGTAAGTAACGTTCATGCCACACGAGTTCAGGCAATGACCATCTCCAACAAGAGAAAATCTAACCATCGTTCCTTGACATTCAATGGCATTACCATCGCTGAATCGCCCACTATCAACATCCTGGGGGTTACCATTGACCAGAAACTGAATTGGACTAGCCATATAAGTTCTGTGCCAGCCTACAACAGCAGGCTAGAGGCTGGGAATCTGGCTGTGAGTAACTCATCTTGTGACACCCCAAAGCCTGTCCACCAATTACAAGTCACAAGTTAGGAGTATGATGGAATACTCTCCACTTGCCTGGATGAATGCAGAGATAAAAACAAAAAACTACTGCAGATGCTGCCAGACCTGCTGAGTTTTTCCAGGTAATTCTGGATGAATGCAGCTCCAACTCAAGAAGCTTGACACTATCCAGGACAAATCTGCCTGTTTGATTGACACCCCATTCACCACCTTAAACATTCACTCCCTCCACTACCAACGCATAATAGCAGCAGTGTGTACCATCTACAAGATGCACTGCAGCAAATTACCAAGCTTCCTTAGACAGCACCTTGCAAACCCACAATCGCTACCATCTAGAAGGACAAGGGCAGCAGACACATGGGAGCACCACCACACATCCTCTAAAATTAATTTTAAAATAAGATCATGGCTAATCTGATTGTGGTCTCAACTCCACATTCCCACCTCCCCCGATAATCTTTCACTTGACCCTTGATACGAATATACAAGACTGGGAATCCTGCGGGAAGTAACTCAGCTCCTGACTCCCTAAAGCCTGTCCACCACCTACAAGGCACAAGTCAGGAGTGTGATGAAACACTCTCCACTTGCCTGGATGAGTGCAGCTCCAACAACACTCAAGAGGTTTGACACCATCCAAAACAAAGCAGTCCACTTGATTGACACCCCATCCACCACCTTAAACATTCACTCCCTCTACTACCGACGCACAATAGCAGCAGTGTGTACCATCTACAAGATGCACTGCAGCAAATTACCAATCTTCCTTAGACAGCACCTTGCAAACCCACGATCGCTACCATCTAGAAGGACAAGGGCAGCAGATACATGGGAACACCACCACCTGCAAGCTCCCTTCCAAGTCACTCACCATCCTGACATGGAAATATATTGCCGTTCTTTCACAGTCGCTGAGTCAAGATCCTGGAACTCCCTCCTTAATAGCACTGTGGGTGTACATACACCACATGACCACATGGACTGCAGAAGCTCAAGAAGGCAGCTCACCACCACCTTCTCAAGGGCAATTAGGGATGGACAATAAATGCTGGCCTAGCCCACATCCCGTGAAAAAACGAAAAAGGTCCATATTAGGAGCAGGATGAGATGAAAGTTCATGGAATTAAAGGGATTATAATGATATGGAAATGTAATTGGTTCAGTGACAGGAAGCAGAGGCTGGAGGTCAATGGATATTTTCAGACTGGGAGGCTGCTTGCAGTGGTGTTCCCCAAGGGTTCATTATCTTTGTCAATTTGTATAAACCAACTAGACTTGGGTGTAGAGAGTAGCAATATAGAGTTTGCAGGTTATACAAAACTTGGCAAGGTATGGTAGTAGATAGTGATGAGGATATAGTTATGATGACATAAACAGGTTGGTGAAATGGGCGGAAGTTTGGCAAATGGAGTTCAATGTGGAGAAGTGTGAAGTGATACAGCTTTGGAGGACTAATAGGGAAAGACAGTATATTATACAGGATATGATTTGAGAAGTGTAGATGAGCAGAAAGTCCTTGGTGTCCATAAAGACAAATCTTTAAAGTTGGGAAGCCAAGTCAATAATGTGGTTAAACAAGGCCATTGGGTTGCTTGGGTTTAACAATAGAGACACAGGGTATAGAGTGGAGGTAATTCTAGAACTTCATAAATCACTAGTTAGGCCTCAGCTGGAGTATTATGTACAATTCTGGACACCAAACTTCGGGAAAGATGTAAAGGCCTTCGAATGGGTCCAGAGGTGGTTTACCAGGGTGTTATCAGGAATGAGGGACTTCAGTTGTGAGGAGAGATTGGTAAAATAGGGCCGTATTCTTGGATCAGGAGAAATTAAGAAGTGACCAACTAGAGGTTTTCAAGATGATGAGAGATTTTGAGAGAGTAGGTAAAGAGAAACTCTCCCCTCTTGTGAGGGGCTGAGTAAGCAGAGGTCAGGGATTTATCAGCATCAGCCAAAGGTCTGGAGGGGAGTTGAGGAGAGATTTTCTGAGAGAGTTGTTGGAATTACATAGGATATACAATTGAAGACAGGCTATGTGGCCCAAACAGTCCATGCTAATATTTATGGTCCACTTGAGCCGCCTCTCAACTTTTCCCATCTAATCAGCATAATCCTTTGCACCCTCTACCTCCATAACCCTTTACACCCACCATAACCCTTACTCCCTTCTCCCTCCATAACCCTTTACTCTCTTCTCTGTCCAAAACCCTTTACTCCCTTCTCCCTCCATAACCCTTCATTCCCGTTTCTCTCCATAATCCTTACTCCCTTCTCCCTCCATAACCCTTAAATCCCATCTCCCTCCATAATCCTTATACACTTCTACCTCTATAACCCTTTATACCCTGCATAATCCTTACTCCCGTCTCCCTCCATAACCCTTACTCCTGTCTCCCTCCATAACCTTTACTCCCATCTCCCTCCATAACCCTTTAGAGTCAGAGAGCCAGAGAGCCATAGAAATCCCTTCGGCCCATTGAGTCTGCCGGTCAAACAAGTACCTATCTATTCTAATTCCATTTTCCAGCACTAGGCCCATTGCCTTGTATGCCACGGCATTGCAAGTGCACATCCAAATACTTCTTAAATGTTATGTTGGTTTCTGCCTCTACCACCCTTTCAGACAGTGAGTTCCAGATTCCCACCACCCTCTGGGTGAAAAAGTTCTTCCTCACATCCCCTCTAAACCTTCTGCCCCTTACCTTAAATCTATGCCCCCTGGTTATTGATGCCTCAACCAAAGGGAAAATTCCCTTCCTGTCTAACCTATCTATGCCCCTCATAATTTTATACACCTTTACTCTCTTCTCGTTCCTTAACCCTTTACTCTCTTCTCCCTCCATTTCTTTTATGTTTTTGGTTATCAGGTTTGCTTTGTCCAACGAATGTGAGCTGCGCCCTTGATATTAACACATTAGTTGGTGCTTGAAACAATATAGGCAGAGAGACCAATTAACTGAGCACACACTGGTGGTTTGTTGGAACTAAGGACAGGACATGAACACCGTCTGTGTTTCTTCAACTATCTCAAGCTCTAGACTTCCTGCTGCCCAAATAGCCCGCACTGTATAGCGATTGGTCGATACAGTCACGTGGTCAGTTAACTACAGTCACTTAAAGGTACATATCACTCCACTTTACCACATCCCTCCCCCTTTACATGAAAGTACAATTGACAAGCATCACAACATCCCAACTATTTACGTGAATAATTATTTACAAGTCAAGTCTCTCAGGAGGGTTCCTCAGACGTGTTGAGCATCGTAGCTCAACGGCCTCGGCTGGTTTTTACGAGACCCCCTCCTCGGGGGTCAACTGTCCACCGGGCTCTTCAGTGGAAGTGGGAAAGTTTGTGCCTTTGACCCTCTCGGGTCGAACAGGCCCCACTGGTACTTCCACATCATGTGGCATTTCTGACACGTGTGGTGCAGACTCAAACGCAAGTGATGACTGGATTCCTTCTTGTGGGACTGTCTCTCTTCTCCAGAGATGATCCACGTGTCATCTAACTATTTGGCCTTTTACCCATACATTACAGGAGAGAGGTCCTGTCACGGCGCTCACTTCACCCAAAGCCAATTGGGCCCGTCTCCAGAGTTCTTCATGAAAAGTGTGTCTCCCACTGTGAAATTTCTTTCATGGTTATGGACATCGTGTCTAGTCTTCTGGGCCTCTTGGTTTCTCTCCACCCTCCCCCCTAAATTCAGCCTGATAAGAGTTAGGCAGGTGCGGAGACGTCTCTTCATTAGTAATTCAGCGGGGGCAATACCGGTGGTCGTGTGGGGCGTTGTCCAGTATGTGAACAGGAACCGTGACAATCTGCTGCTGATGGAATCCCCGTCCAGCTTTTTCATCTCAGGCTTAAAAATTTGGACTGCCCACTCAGCCAAACCATTAGAGGCGGGGTGGTAAGGCGAGGTTTTGATATGAGTTATTCCATTGAGGGTTGTAAACCTGTGGAACTTTCCGCTGGTAAACGCAGTCCCCATATTATCCAACATGAGCACCTCCGGTAACCCGTGCACTGCAAAACTCTGTCGTAAACCGTCTATGGTGGCAGCAGACGTGGGTGACCAGACTTCAAGGCCATCCATCCACTTGGAGTGGGTGTCCAATAGTAAAAGGGACATCGTGCCCAGGAAGGGCCCCACATAGTCGATATGGAGGCGCACCCATGGTCGCCCCGGCCATTCCCAGGGGTGCAATGGAGCTAAGGGGGGGCAGCTTTTGTACCTTCTGGCATTGAAGACAACTTTTAACTAGGGTTTCGGTGTCCACATCCACCCCTGGCCACCACAAGTAGCTGCGTGTGAGCATCTTCATCCTACTAATGCCAGGGTGAGCACGATGTAATTCAGCCAGTAATGACCTTTGCCCTCTCGGGGGAATGATAACCTGTGCTCCCCAGAGGAATATACCATCCTGGCAGGTGAGCTCATATCTGCCATTGAAATAAGGCTTCATGTCATCAGGCTTTGGCCCTCCTGACCATCCATTCAAGACCTGCTCCCGGACGTGAGATAAAAGTGGATCTTGGCTTGTCCACTCACGGATTTGTTTGGCCTGGACAGGGAAGGAATCCAAAAAATTTACTGACAAGTTCCTGGGGAGTTGGAACCTTCACGTTGTTATCTGGCAGGGGGAGGAGGCTCAGCGAGTCAGTATGTACAATCTGGCTTCCCGATCGGTGAATAAAAGTGTATCCGTAAGCAGCCAATATTAGTGCCCACCTCTGGATGTGACCAGATGCGATGGGGGGTATCACCTTATCCTCTCCAAATAATCCCAGCAGAAGCTTATGGTCAGATATAATGTGAAAATGGCGACCGTGGAGGTATTGATGGAATGTCTGAACACCAAACACAACAGACAAGCCCTCCTTCTCTATTTGAGAATATTGTCGCTCTGCAGCATTGAAATGTATAACCATTGAGATGTAGAGCCATCTGCCATCCAACATCCGATGTGCAAGTACAGCCCCTACTCCATAAGGGGATGTGTCACAAGTTAAAATCAATTCTTTCTTTGGGTCAAAGGGGACCAGTCGGGTCAATGATCTTAACAACTGCTTTACCTTCAGAAATGCCTCCTGGTGAGGAGCTTGACAAATCCATTGATGGTTTCTCTTAAGCAATGAGTATAACGGAGCCAGTGTGGTTGATAGGTTTGGGAGAAATCACCCATTGTAGTTTATCATGCCTAAGAAGCCTTTACTTCTGTAGCGTTCGTCGGTGTAGGTGCCTCGCGAATAACCTTGACCTTTCCTTCCACAGGATGCAGGCCCTGCACATCGACCTTATGCCCCAAGTAAACTGTCTCTTTGGCTGGAAAAGGCATTTTTCTTGCTCCAAGCGAAGCCCCCGCTTCTGAGAAATGTTTCAGCCCTTCCTCCAAATTAGCTAAATGTTCTTCGTCAGTTAGTCCAGTGACTAAGACATGATCCAGATAAAGAACGACATGGGCCAGTCCCTGGAGTAGATTTCCCATGGTGCGCTGGTAAATAGCACACGCCGATGAGACCCCAAAGGGTAGTCGAGTATATTGATACAATCCTCGATGTGTATTGATGGTCACAAACTCCCTAGAGCCCTTTTCCAACTCTACCTGCTGGTAGGCGTGGCTCATGTCGAGTTTTGAACATGTGATGCCCTCTGCCAATTTCGAATATAGTTCGTCGATATTTGGTATCAGGTGTCTATCAAGTTTGGCCACTCTGGTTATAGTTAACTTATAGCCACTGCATAAGCGAACACCTGTAAGTCTCTTGTTCTGATTTGAAAAATGTTGGCCCATTGCAATTTAATCTTTTTGAACCAGTTGCGACCAACTAAACTGGGGCCCGCCCCGGCTTCTACAATAAGGGGTAAATTTCCAAACTGATCCCCATACTGCACCAGGACTTGACATATCCCTTTCACTCTTATTTCTTCACCCATATATGTTTTTAGTTTAGTGACAGATTCTTCCAAACTTAAAGGATGGACTCCTTTATTCAAGTGTCTGAGCGTATGTTCTCCTATGCCAGACATTGTGCCCCAGTATCGACCTCCATCTTGATGGGTTGTCCATTGACTCTAATGATTACCTGGATTGGCTCAGTTCTACCCACTTTCAGGTTGTATAATGAATAAAAGTCAGATTCTGCTTCCTCTGGTTCTTCAACGAGACAGATTTTGTGATTTCTACCTTTGTTTTTAAAGTGCTGTCTCAGCCTATCTGTACAGTGCCACATGATGTGACCATTGAGGTGGCAGAAAAAGCATTCGAGATTTCTGACTGTTGATCGCTTGCAGGCTTCCTGAATGCATTTCTCTCATTAATGTCGTAGGTTTTCACTGTAGTTCTGTTGTTCTTCAATGGTCTGTACATAGTGAGCGTTCCCCTCCTTTCTGAGGAGTCCGACGTTTTTGTGCCTTTTCTTCCCGCCCTTCCCACCCTACAAGATGGACAACGCCATTTTGTGCATCTTTTATTGCCTCCGAGTCTCTAACAGCCTCTCCATGGCTGCTGCCAATTGTAATTCACCAAGTCTCCTTAGACAGCACCTTCCAAACCCATGATCTCTACCACCTAAAAGGACAAGGCAGCAGACACATGGGAACACCGCCACCTGCAAGTTCCCCTCCAAGCCACTCACCATCCTGACTTGGAAATATATCACCGTTCCTTCACCGTCGCTGGGTCAAAATCCTGGAACTCACTTCCTAACTGCAGTGTGGGTGTATCTACACCACATGGACTGCAGCGGTTAAAGAAGGCAGCTCACCACCACCTTCTCAAGGGCAACTAGGGATGGGCAATGAATTCTGGCCCAGCCAGCGAAGCCCACATCCCATAAATGAATATTAAAAAATAATGTTATACTGAAGTCTAGGTTAGTTTCAGGTAGCAATCGCTTTTGAACAGCATCGTCCCCGATTCTGAAGATCAATCAGTCTCTCAACATGTCATTAATTGAAGTTCTGAACTCACAATATTCCATTAATCCCTTTAAAGCAGCTACACAGCCAGCGATTGTCTCTCCTGGAAGCCTATTCATGGAATTGACTTTAAAACGCTGCATAGTGACTGAGGGCTTTGGCTTCACGCGGTTTTTTACAATGTTTACTAACTCATTGAAAGTCTTCAATCGGGGACGTTAGGTGACGTGAGGTTGTGGATCAGCCCATACGTTTTGTTCCTACATGTGGACAAAAGAATCACCCTCTTCTTGTCCTCCCCCCGTGATGTCGTTAGCAATAAAGAAGAACACTAGGCATTCGACGTAATGAGACCAGTCATCGGACACGGGGCCGATTGGCACAAGATGCCCAAACCTCGGTATACTCGATGACTAAGGAGACTGCGCTTTCAAACAGTTTCAAGGTAGTGGTGAAGTAACAGAGCTGGCTTATCGCAGCTTTCTTGATTGTCGTCAATTGATCCGGTTTATCCTCGTCACCAGTTTAATGTTTTTAGTTATCAGGTTCACTTTGTCCAGTGAACACAAGCTGCGCCCTTGACATTAACACATTAGTTGGTGCTTGAAACAATATAGATAGAGAGACTGATTAACTGGACAAACACTGGTGGTTTATTGGAACTAAGGACAGAGCACTAACACCATGTGTGCTTCTTCAATCACCTCCAGCTTTAGGCTTACAGTTACCCAATTAGCCTGCACTGTATAGCGATTGGCCAATACAGTCACGTGGTCAGTTAACGACATTCTGTTAAAAGTACAAAGCACTCCACTTTACCACAATAACCCTTAACTCTCTTGTCCCTCCATAACACTTCACTCCCATCTCCCTTCATAACCGTTCATACCCGTCTCTCTCCATACTGCCTCCATAATCTTTACATCCTTCTCCCTCCATAACCCTTCATTCCCATCTCCCTCCATAACATTTCACTCCCTTCTCCTTCCATGCTCCCTCCATAACCTTTACTCCATCTCCCTCCATAAACCTTAGTGTTTTGTCTCTCCATAACCCTTCATTCCCATCACCCTCCATAAACCTTACTCTCTTCTCCCTCCATAACCCTTTGCTCCCATCATCCTCCATAACCCTTCACCACCTTCGCCCTCCATAACTCTTATTCCTGTCTTCCCCATAACCCTTTAATCTCTTCTCCCTCCATAACCCTTACTCCCTTCTTCCTCCATAACCCTTTACTCCCTTCTCCCTCCATAAACCTTACTCCCTTTTCCCTCCATAGCCTTTCACTCCCTTCTCCCTCCACACTCCCTCCATAACCTTTACTCCCATCTCCCTCCATAAACCTTACTCCCTTCTCCCTCCATAACCCTTCACTCCCTTCTCCCTCCATACTCCCTCCATACCGTTTGCTCCCATCTTCCTCCATAGCTCTTTACTCTCTTCTCCCTCCATAACCCTTTATTACCTGTCTCCCTCCATAACACTTCACTCCCTTCTCCCCTATACTCCCTCCATAACCTTTACTCCATCTCCTTCCATAACCTTTACTCTCTTCTTCCTCCATAACCCTTCACTCCCATCACCCTCCATAACCTTTACTCTCTTCTCCCTCCATAACCCTTACTCCCTTCTTCCACCATAACCCTTTAGTCCCTTCTCTCTCCATAACCCTTACACTCTTCTCCTTTCATAGCCCTTACTCTATTCTCCCTCCATAACTTTTCACTCCCATCTCCTTCCATAACCCTTCACTCCCTTCTCCCTCCATACTCCCTCCTTAACCTTTACTCCATCTCCCGCCATAACTTTTACTCCATCTCCCTCCATAAACCTTACTCTCTTCTCCCTCCATAACCCTTCACTCCCATCAGCCTCCATAACCCTTCACTACCTTCGCCCTCCATAACCCTTTAGTCCCTTCTCCCTCCATAACTCTTACTCTCTTCTCCCTCCACAACCCTTACACCCTTCTACTTTCATCGCCCTTACTCTATTCTCCCTCCATAACTCTTCAGTCCCTTCTCCCTCCATAACTCTTCACCATCTTCTCCCTCCATAACCTTTACTCCATCTCCCTCCATAAACCTTACTGTCTTCTCTCTCCATAACCCTTCACCACCTTCGCCCTCCATAACTCTTATTCCTGTCACCCCCCATTACCCTTTACTCCCTTCTTCCTCCATAACCCTTTACTCTCTTCTCCCTCCATAACCCTGCACTCCCTTCTTCCTCCATAACCCTTTAGTCCCTTCTCCCTCCATAACCTCTCACTCCCTTCTCCCTCCATAAACCTTACTCCCTTCTCCCTCTATAACCCTTCACTCCCTTCTCCCTCCATAACCTCTCACTCCCTTCTCTCTCCACACTCCCTCCATAACCTTTACTCCCATCACCCTCCATAACCCTTCACTCCCACCTCCCTCCATAAACCTTACTGTCTTCTCTCTCCATAACCCTTCACTCTCTTCTCCCTCCATAACCCTTTACTCCCTTCTTCCTCCATAAACCTTACTCCCATCACCCTCCATAACCCTTCACTCCCACCTCCCTCCATAACCCTTACTCCCTTCTCCCTCCATAACTCTTACTCCCTCCTCCCTCCATAACCCTTTACTCTCTTCTCCCTCCATAACCCTTACTTCCTTCTCCCTCCATAATCCTTTACTCTCTTCTCCCTCCATAACCCTTTACACCCTTCTCCCTCCATACCTCTTAAACCCTTCTTCCTCCATAACCCTTACACCCATCTCCCTCCATAAACCTTACTCCCTTCTCCCTCCATAACCTTTCACTCCCTTCTCCCTCCAAACTCCCTCCATAACCTTTACTCCCATCTCCCTCCATAAACCTTACTACCTTCTCCCTCCATAACCCTTCACTCCCTTCTCCCTCCATACTCCCTCCATACCGCTTGCTCCCATCTTGCTCCATAGCCCTTTACTGTCTTCTCCCTCCATAATCCTTTATTGCCTGTTCCCTCCATAGCCCTTACTCTATTCTCCCTCCATAACTCTTCACTCCCGTCTCCTTCCATAACCCTTCACTCCCTTCTCCCTCCATATTCCCTCCTTAACCTTTACTACCGTCTCCCTCCATGAACCTTACTCCCTTCTCCCTCCATAACCCTTCACTTCCTTCTCCCTCCATAACCCTTCACTACCTTCTCCCTCCACACTCCCTCCATAACCTTTGCTCCATCTCCCTCCATAAACCTTACTCTCTTCTCCCTCCATAACCATTCACTCCATCATCCTCCATAACCCTTCACTACCTTCTCCCTCCATAACCCTTTAGTCCCTTCTCCCTCCATAACCCTTACTCTCTTCTCCCTCCATAACCCTTACACCCTTCTACTTTCAACGCCCTTACTATATTCTCCCTCCATAACTCTTCAGTCCCTTCTCCCTCCATAACTCTTCACTATCTTCTCCCTCCACAACCCTTCACTCCCGTCTCCCTCCATAACCCGTCAGTCCAGTCTCCCTCCAGAACCATTCACTCCCGTCTCCCTCCATACTCCCTCCATAACTTTTACTCCATCTCCCTCCATAACCTTATTCTCTTCTCCCTCCATAACCCTTGTTCCCATCTCCCTCCATAACCAGAGATGCGTAAACTGCCAACTACTATCCAGTGTAGCGTTGTGCAATAACTCTGGCAGTGAGACACACGTGCGAAAACAGCAATTTGTTCACTTCTACCTAATGAGCAGCACTGAGATTATGAAGCCCACTTTATATGAGTTCAGCAGAAGGCACCCCTGAGAGAGTGGCTGCTCCTTCAGTCAGATGTGACCTATTTTCTAGCTGTGCTCTTGTGGCAGCTCCCATCTCCCTGGGGAGGAGAGCAGCCTCTGAGTCCCAGCCTGTACCTCACCACTTCCCGCAGGTGCTTGTGTTTCTCACTGAGGCTCCAGCCTGTTGATCTACTTCGTTCCAAACAACCTATTGTGGAAACTTGACGATGATGCTCAAACCTGGGAAATTCACCCAGCCTCAAATCGAAATTGGATTAAACCAGGGGATCAGCATGGCTCATGTGTGGCACCTTGGTTTCTGAATCCAAAGGTTTAAGTCCTGCTGTAGGCCCAGAGTATAGACCAGGCTGCCTTTACTGAGGGAGTGCTACATTGTCGGAGTCCCTGCCTTTCGGATCATATGTTAAAATGGTTTACTTAAACCGTGTGAAACACAGAACACACAAGAAGGCATTGGATATAGGCCATAAACCCACAAGTTATAAATCAGCGTGCCTCACTGTCTCAGGCACTGAAGCAAACGGGCCTAGATACCAGTGAATTCCCACCTATTGGAAGGTTGTAGATTTCTGTGTGTGAACTGGGGTTGTAGGGCTGGAGGGGTTTACAGGGATTAGGGTTGCCAACCCTCCAGGGATTGGCCTGGAGTCTCCAGGGATTGAAGATCAATCTCCAGCACACTGTTGTGTGCAACCCTGAAGAAAAATCATCGAGGCAGTAAAAAAAACATGGGTTTTTATATGTCATTTTCTTTGAACAATGCTCTGGACCAGATATAAAAATACTGAAATTGGGGGCGTGGGAACGCGGGGGTGAGAAAAAATGTTGTTTGGCTGACAGTCAAACATCATCCAATTGGGTAATGAGCCTTTTTGCTTTCCAATTGGCATAGGAAGGCAGTGCATCACAAGGATGGATGTGTTGGCCGACTAATGGCTGGAGCGTGGGGGCAAGTCATGTGATGAAACCTCCAGGAATACATTTAATCACAGTTGGCAATCCTAACACCTATATCTGTCGTATAAGGGGGGTTAATGTATTAAGGGGGTTGCAGAGCAAGGGTTAATGTGGGACTGGAGAACAGTATCACCCACTGTCTGATGCAGAGGGTCACATGACAATAGACTGGGAGTGTTGTAGAGTCTGGAAGGAGCCAGCATGGAGGCAGCACACATGGAAGGCAGTACCTTGGATATGTATATAGTTATGGGTCACTAGTGAATGGCTTATGTTTAAGTACACAGGCCTCCAAACCTCCCCATGAGACACCAAACAACATTAAGAACAATCAAACGTAGGACTGGCTTGCAATGTAGTCAGTGAGATGTGGCAGTCACCGCACTGCATTACCCCTCCTTAACCTCTCTGCAACACAGAATGCCCCCATCATATTCCCCCAATGCCTCCCCTCCATTGTCCAGTAGAGAGGGATTGTGCTCACTTAGGTTCCACTCGTTCCTATCCAGTTATAGCTTGCACACCACCCCTGGTAACAATGCCTGCCACTCCCCTTGCCTCAGCCTACCCGCTGCTGAAACCACCTCCCACCGATGCATTTGCCACCTTCGGCCTTGAGTATCCCGATGCGTTCCTGGCCAACCTCCCACCCCCAGCGCAACTGTAAACTGACTCATCTAAAGCTCAGCTGCCTCTACTCTATCTGACGCACTCATCAATGGATTCACGCCCCTATGTGCCTCCAATTGAATTTTCTCATCCTTCTGTTTGGGGCCCTTCGTGGCTTCTCACCTCCGTGTCCCTGTCAGGGCTGCCAAGTGTGATTAATTGCAGGGATTTTAAGGTCGGTGGGCGGGCCCGATCGGCGGGCCTGGGAGTGGCCAACGGCCAGCCAGCGTGAAACACGCGCTGGAATGCTCAGCGCTGCCAGGGTGGGAGGCGGGAGGAGGGCGGGTGCTGACCTAAACTCAGGTGCGGGCGAGCGCTGAATGAAAGCTCCCTGAAGGCAGAGAGCTGCCCCAGGGAGCTGAAGACTTCAAAACAATCAAATAAAGATTTTAAAATCCGGGAAAAAAATGTCCACGTGTCAGAGCATGTACAGGATGAAAATTCTGTCCGTGCATTTCTTTTTTTTAAATTTAATAACAGAGACCTCATCCCACTCTTGGATGAGGTTACATCAAAAATGCAAAGTCCGCCTGGCAGGTTCGCCCGTCCGCCAACCGTAAGGCTGGACGGACCACAGAAAATTGGGGACAATTGGAACTTTAACGTAGAAGCAAAATACCGCGGATGCTGGAAATCTAGAACAAAAACAAAAATAGCTGGAAAAACTCAGCAGGTCTGACAGCATCTGCGGAGAGGAACACAGTTAACGTTTCGAGTCCATATGACCCTTCATCAGAATTAAGGAAATAGAGAAATGGGGTGAAATATAAGCTGGTTGAGGGGGGTGGGACAGGTAGAGCTCGATAGGGGGCCAGTGATAGGCGGAGGCAAAGAAGAGATTGCCAAAGATGTCGTAGACAAAAGGACAAAGGGGTGTTGACGGTGGTGATATTAGCTAATCTTAACTTTGGAACTTTAACAAGTTTAATTCTCTTCTTAGTTGTTGGCGGGCGCTCTTCCAGACACTTGCGCACGTCCACAGACCGAAATATCGCGTGAGCACCGGGTGACGTCGGAACGCTCACCCAAGGTCATCTCACGCGATTTCGCATCCAGTCGGGTCGGGCGTGCACACGCACACACACACGCCAACCTAAAAATTCTGCCCTAAGTGTATTCCTGGAGGTTTCATCACACCCACGCTCCAGCCATTAGACGGCCAACATACCCATCCTTGTGACGCACTGTCTTCCTACAGCAATTGGAAAGCAAAAAGGCTCATTACCCAATTGGATGAAGTTTGACCGTCAGCCAACCAGTCTTTTTTTTGCTCCCAATTTTCAATATTTTTATATCTGGTAAAGGGGAATGTTCAAAGAAAATGATAAAAAAAAAACAATCTTTTTGCATGTCCCGATGATTTGTCTCCAGGGTTGCACACAGCAATGTCCCGGAGATTGATCTTCAATTCCTGGAGACTCCAGGCCAATCCTGGAGGATCCTGGCAAAACCTAATCCCTGTAAACCCCTCCAGCTCTACAACATCAGTTTCACACATAGAAATATGAAATCTCCTAATACTGGACTTTTGCAATCCCCCTGCCTTTTCTCAACATTTTCAGAGACTACAATTAAGGATAAGGTGACTGAATATTTAAAAAATTTTCAGCTAATCAGAGGGAGCCAGTGTGGATTTGTAAAGGGTAGGTCATGTCTGGTGAACCTGATTAAATCTTTTGAAGAGGTGACTAAGGTAGCGGACAGGGGAATTGTCGTATGGTGTATGTTCAGTAGGTCTCACAAAGCAGTTCTGAATCTTGCATGGTTTAACATTAACTGTTTATTTACAACAACATGACTATGTACCTCTATACAGGGTATAAACCCAAGCTATGAGCTAACTCCATGCTTGCTTCTACATAGGTCTCTGTCCAGGCCACAACTGACTCTAGTCTCAGGTCATGTGTGTCTTTACACCACACTGTGGGCGGTACTGTTTCCCAGTCCCACATTAACCCTTGCTACGTCAGATACCCTTATACTGCAGGAATGTCCACCGATGTTAGTTATGTGGACTTCCAGAAGAGATTTAATTAAGTCCCTCATAAGAAGCTGTTAGGTAAAGTTGAAGCTTATGGAATTGACAGTAAATTACTGACCTATCTATGACCTATCTATTAACTAACCATTGGTTGAATGGCAGGAAACAGAGAGTGGGGTGTGAAATTGTTATATTATTCGTAAAGAGTTAGGAGTTAGGAATTGTTATGCGAATGTACACCCAGGGTGCCACATTTACTGCTGCACTGCAGTGGGTACCGAGCAACAGTTCACCAATCACATGGAGAGCAGCAAGAAACACACTCAATGAAGCTCTGGCATTTTGAGTCTAAAAATGTGATTATTTTCCAACCTATGG
Organism: Cetorhinus maximus; assembly: GCF_964194155.1. Classification (NCBI taxonomy): domain Eukaryota; kingdom Metazoa; phylum Chordata; class Chondrichthyes; order Lamniformes; family Cetorhinidae; genus Cetorhinus; species Cetorhinus maximus. The sequence continues at coordinate 8,163,132 of NC_135906.1, forward strand.
GAAGCAGAATGTTCTGAGATGAGTTCTTCTATCTTAGACTCTAATTATGGGGCTTGGCTAGTAAAAAGACTGTGGACATATTCTGTTATCTGCTTAACACTTGTTTATGAGTACTACATCCAAACAGGTTACAGAGTAGGCACGTAGCTCCTAGGCAAGGCTGCAACTCTCTCGAATCTAACACGTGACTGACTGACGGCAGTAGACCATCATCACCCACGTCATACATTAGCATATCCCATCTGTTATGCTATACAGAAGATATAACAGTGGGTATTCCGGACAGGTTCTTAATTGGCAGGGTATGACGAACGATGTTCTGCAGGGATCCATTTTGGGCCTCAGCTTAAGGAGATAAATGACCCACTCTTGTTCAGCAGCAGTGCCTTCGTCATCTCCACACTCTGGAACGTCTCCCCTCCCCCTAACCTGAAACCCCTCTCCTCCTTTAAGATCCCCCACAAAATTTCCCCCACCTCCAACGACACCCACACCCCACACCCCTCCCCCAACACCTCGCAAACCCATTCCAAGCTCTTGCTTTGGCCTGGCATCCGTTTGCATCTGATTACATCTCTTTGCATCTTGGTAGAGTTGACTGTGGATTAGGGTCAGTTGTGGACTGGGCAGAGACCTGTGTAGAAGCAAGCATGGAGTTAGCTCATAGCCTGGGCTACACCCTGTATATTTGTACATAGTTATGTGTGATCGATAAACCAGGTGCTATATAAATTCAAGTTGTTGTTACCTATCCAGAAGGGTAAAGGTTGTACGCTGTGCAACTGGACAAAGCTTCCGGTTAACCAGCGGGGTAAGGGTACAGTTCCTGTCTTTTCAGCAGGGCAAGGATTGGTCACTGTGTAACTGTGCAAAGCTCCTGTTATCTGGGTTAGTCACTGTGTCGATGTCAGAGTTACTGTTCACCCGGTCCTGATGGCCTACATGTCAGTTACAGGTCAATTTCACAAACCCATATTTAAATAGGGTGCTCCCTGCGCGCACAGGATAATTTAGAAGTGAGACTACAATAAGATCAGGCAACTGAACAGAAGAATGATTAGATTGAAATGATTTCAGATTTAATTTAAAAATTTCAGATGCCCTGTGATGCCCTTATTTATCTTTCCTCTACCATTGCTAATCCATTCGAGCGATTAAATTATTCCCAATTATTTGCACCTCCCTCCTTAGCTGGGAAAATAGAATGGCCTGGACAGCAGGTTCTGAAAGGGGCGCTGGCAGTCACTTCTTAGCACTCCTCCTGGTGGCTGGGTTCAGACGGCAGTACTGAGGCAGTGTTGCACTGTCGGAGGGCAACACTGAAGGAGCACTGCACTGTCAGAAGAGCAGTACCGAGAGAACGCTGCACTGTCGGACAGTGGTACTGAGGGAGTGTTGCACTGTCAGATGGGCAGTACTGAAAGAGCACTGCATTGTTGAAGAGGCAGAACTAAGGGAGTGCTGCACTGTTAGGGAGACAGTATGGGAGTGCTGCACTGTTGGAGGGACAGTATGGGAGTGCTGCACTGTTGAAGGGATAGTACTAAGGGAGTGCTGCACTATTGAAGGGGAGGTACTAAGGGAGTGCTGCACTGTTGCAGAGACAGTACTGAGGGAGTGCTGTACTGTCAAAGGGGCAATACTAAGGGGATGCTGCACTGTTGAAGGGATAGTACTAAGGGAGTGCTGCACTATTGAAGGGGCAGTACTAAGGGAGTGCTGTGCTATTGCAAAGACAGTACTGAGGGAGCGCTGCACTGTTGAAGGGGCAGTACTAAAGGAGTGCTGCACTGTTGCAGAGACAGTACTGAGGGAGTGCTGTACTGTCAAAGGGGCAATACTAAGGGGGTGCTGCACTGTTGAAGGGGCAGTACTGAGGGAGCACTGCACTGTCAAAAGGGTAGTACTAAGAGAGTGCTGCACTTTTGAAGCGACAGTACTAAGGGAGTGCTGCACTGTTGAAGAGGCAGTACTAAGGGAGTGCTGCACTGTTGCAGAGGCAGCTAAGGGAGTGCTGTACTGTTGCAGAGGCAGTGCTGAGGGAGTGCTGTACTGTCAAAGGGCAGTACTAAGGGAGTGCTGCACTGTTGGACAGACAGTATGGGAATGCTGCACTGTTGAAGGGGCCTACTCCTGCTCCTATTTCTTACGATCTTATGACCTTGTCATCTTGTAAATGGGATTCAACTCACAATCACCCAGGCTTGCAGTAACAGGATCGCACAGTTACACTGAATGGCAAGTAAAGGGCAGCCAGAACAGAACTGAAGTACCTGACTTGTGTATTTACTCAATGCCAAATCCCCTGGCCTCCATAATGAACAATTGTTCAAAAGCAGTAATATGGAAAGAGGAGTTTAGATTAACAGTATAAGGCTGAAAGTATGACTTACTGGCATATAGTGCAGCTGCTTTTTTTTATCTGTTCATGGGATGCGGGCATCACAGGCTGGGCCAAACATTTATTGCCCATCCCTAATTACCCTTGTTCAGAGAGCATTTTAAGAGTCAACCACACTGCTGTGGGCCTGGAGTCACATGTAGGCCAGACCCGGTAAGGACAGCAGATTTTCTTCCCTAAGTGACATTTGAGAAGTCAATGGGTTTTTAACAACAATCAATGTCATTCAACTTTTAATTCCAGATTTTCACTGGATTATAAATTTCACCATCTGCCTTGGTGGGGTTTGAACCCAATCCCCTATGTTTGCTAGAATATATAAATCCAGTGACAACACCACTATGCCATCACCTCCTCTAATGCAGAGCGGCTGCAGAGGAAAAGATGTCTGTAAAGGGCTGCTGTTTGTGCCGTAACTTTTCTATGGTTCTATGGATGATTTTCTGTGAACACCAAAGCCTCCTCTTCCCAAGGCGCTGACTTAATCTGGTCAACACTGTGACACATTTGCAAGTAGAACGCCGCTTCTCATTATGTGAGCTTAGACAGTTTTAAGGGAGGCTGTTTAACTGGCAAGTTGTGCCCTAACTTCACCCCGAATCCACATACACACAGGATAGTTTTGAGGGGATCAAACGCTGGCTGAGTGTCCTCTGGTGAGCCTGGAGGCGCTGAGATCAATTCTACAGCAGCCCAGCCGATTTTAGCCAATTCTGCACGGATTGAGGTCCAAACCTGGGGTCTTCCTGGCTCAGAATGTATAGTCTCTGTCAGCTTAACCAATTCTAAAAGCACTTCAGACACTCCCCCCTAATTACCCAGCTCGGTCACTCATACGAACAGCCACTTCCAAATATCCACTCCCCATACACCAAACCACTCTCACACAACACATTCCCAAGTCGCTCATACATACAACCAAGTCATTCTTACACAACAGCAACTTGCATTTGTACGGTGACTCTAACATAGCAAAATGCCCCAAGGCGTTTAAAGGACATTATCAAACTAAAAATGTAACACTCAGTCACATAAGAAGATATTAGGGCAGGTGACCAAAGACCTAGCCAAGACCTCTAAGGGGTCTGAAAGGAACAGGGGTCCAGAGGCAGAGAAGCTAAAGGAAGAAATTCCTGAGTTCAGGGCCGAAGCAGCATAAGGAGCGACCAGGCAACAGAAGGGTAAGAAAATCAGGATATCCAAGGGGCCAGAATTGGATGTGCGCAGAGACCTTGTAGGGCTGGATATAAGAACACAAGAAATGGGAGCAGGAGGAGGTCATTGGGCCCTTCAAGCCCACACCACCTTTCAATAAAATCTTGACTGATCTCCTACCTCAACACCACTTCCGGCACCAGCACCAAATCCGTTACTCCTCTTAGTTATTTATTGATCCCTGTCTTGAATATTCAATGGCTGAGCATCCAAAGCTATCTGGGGTAGAGAATTCCAAAGATTCACAAGCCTTTGAGAGAAGAAATTTCTCCCGATTTCTGTCCTAAATGGTCAACCCTTGTTCTGTGACTGTGATGCTGAGATTTTTACTCCCCAGCCAGGGGGAAATGCCTCCCTAGCATCTACTCTGTCAAGCCCCTTAAGAGTTTCATAGATTTCAATGAGATCATCTCACATTCTTCTAAATTATAGAAGTAGGCCTGGTCTACTCAGTCTCTCCTATCCCCTCAAAGAGAGAAAGAAATCAGGCGGCATGACTTGACCAAAGTTTACAGAGGATGGAGTTGAAAGGTATTTCACCTCATTTGAAAAGACAGCTGTGAAGTTGAAGTGGCCAGAAGATGCTTGGACCCTGATGTTACAAAGTGTCCTGACAGGCACAGATATGAATGTGTACACTAGTCTGTCAGAAGAGCAATTTGTAGACTATGGCAGATCAGTCATTGCTGGTGGCTGATAACGTAATTTGTGTTCCAGATAGTTTGATGAAGCGAGCTTAGGCGCTTGTCCCTGAAGTTTATCAAATAAAGCTTAGGACCACAAGGAAAAAAAACCTAATCAGACATTTGTAGAATTTGCTAGGGAAAAAGAAATGCTGTGGGATCAGTGGTTTCGATCGCTGAAGCTAGAGAAAACTTTTGAGAGCGTGAGGGAAATTATGATTATGGAAGGATTCCAAAATTGCATTCCGGTAACCATTAAGACTTATTTAGATCAGCATCAAGTATCGAAGATCCGAGAAGCGGCAGCTTTGGCTGGTACCTATGATATCTCACGCAGACAGTTACACGTGGGGAAATGGTCAAATGGGCATCAGCAAGGAAATTGGAGGAATAGAAAACCTGGCGATGGAAAAGGTTCTCGTTCTAGGGAACAAACAGAAGGATGCCAAAATAATAGAGGAGGTAGGCTAGAACCTAAAAGTGATGTAAAGAAAATAGTATGCTTCCATTGCAAAACTGGATATACTAAAAGTAATTGCAGAAATAAATTGGCAGATCAGTCATTGCTGGTGGCTGATAACGTAATCTGTGTTCCAGATAGTTTGATGAGGCAAGAGGTGTTAATAGGAGATATCCATGGAATTTATAAACCTGTTCCTTTGAGTAAAGTCAATTTATGAAGTGACTAAGTAAATGAAATTGTTTCGGTTGGAATTATTCCTAGATCACCTATTGAAGGGGTAGATTTAATTCTGGGAATGATTTGGCTCACGGAGACAGTAAAATGGCAATGACTATCGCAGCAGGTGCTTGATCAGGCCGACGTGACCAAACTCCAAAAAAAAAAATCACTGTGGCCAAATACGAGAAACTTATTGCCGAAAACGAGCAACCGGAGGAAAACCTGATCAGTGTAAAGAACCAAGTTTCATGCACGAAAGATGAGTTGGCTAATGAAAAACAAGAATTGATGAGAACAATTGAGCATCAGTCATGGGAAGTGGAACACTTGACTGAGCACTTGGAACGTCTAAAGGATAAACTTGTAGGATCAAATTCAACAAAGGCAGATCTTCAGTTGAAACATCATGAACTTCAAGCAGCAGAAGTCTTTAGGAAGTATCGTGAAAAGCGCCTTGAGAGGAAGAAGGAATTGCTGGTGAACCAGAACAGTTGGTTGAGTGCAGAATTTAAAACCAAGACTGATGAACTGTTAGAACTTCTTTGTGAAAAGAGAAATGAGATTCTCGAACTCCGATATGATTTGGAGAACCAGAAGAACAAGATGTATGGTACTGAAGAACGGATCCAGAATTTAAAAGCAGACAGGGAAAATCTTACAGATGGAAGAATCTAATGAATTAAGGAAGTCTAAAGAGCAGTCTGTAACCATGGAAGGAAGGTTCTGAAATAAACTGAATGCCCGTGCGAAGTTGTTCACCTTGTATAAGGGTTCCACAAATGACTCTGAAACAAAAACAGCTGAAATCACTGAAGTAGTTGCTGAGCTAAATGAAAAGATTAACAAAACTTGGGAAAGAATTGGAAAAGAAGGTTCCATTCCTGAGATGTCAACAGGGAGAGTATGAATGTGTTCAGAAGACTGTAGCATAAATCTTGGATAAACTAGAAAATGACTTGAGTGAAAAGAGAAAAAGGTTTTTGGTGCAAGTTCATTCATCTGGTGTTGATCAAAGCGATGAAAATAGAACATCTGTTATGGAAGAAATGAGCGAGGAAGATAATTTTGAAGTTGGTTGCCAATCAGACTTACATGATGTCCATTGCAAATATAAAGGACCCATTGGAGACTGTGGAGAAGAGTAAGAAAAATCCCATGCTCTTCTGTATTAAAGTTGAGAAATCTAGGCAAGAGTCATTTGTATCACATAAATGTGGATGCATATCAATCCTATTTGATGCATATCAATCCTATTGGCTCAGAATGTGACATACGCCTGGGTGGGTTGTTAAGAAATCTATGGAATCTGCTGTGGTCACATCTGTCATTTATTTTGGAGTGTGGTGTGTCTGACCACAGTTCACTTGTTAATTCACATGTACCTCATACTTACTCTGAATGTTAGAGTATAAGGTAGATATTGTAAATTGTTTATCTGTCTGAACTTATATGTGTCTGTAAAGATATTGCTGGGTAAAGGAATAGTGTGAATTTGAAGCATTTTCTTGTGTTTGTACTGAGATCTTTCCAACCTTTTTGCCTAGTGTAATATAGTTCATTTTTCTTGTTCAATAAATATTTTATTTCTTGTGTTAAAAGTTCATCAGCAAACTCCTGTGAATTTGTTCAGTAACTTTCCTCCACGGTTTCTAAAAATAAAACACAGTTAGGCTCTATCAAGCCAGGTCTCACTCTGGGATCTGACTTGTGCAATATTAACATCAGCTGGCACTGTAACACCACGGCCCGATCTAATTGTAGCAAGACTTCTTTACTCTTATATTCCCAATCTTCTTAATTTCTGTCAGCCCCATAACCCTTCAAGATCTCTACGCTCGTCTAATTCTGGCCTCTTAAGCATTCCTGATTTTAACTGCTCCACCAGCCATGTCCCCAGCTGCCTAGGGCCTAAGCGCCAAGGTTCCTCCCTAAACCTCTCCACCCTCTTTCTTCCTTTATGGTGCCTCCTTAAATGTTACATCTTTGACCAAGCTTTTAATCATCTGCCCTATTATTACCTGATGTGCCTCGGTGTCAAAATTTTCTTTGTAACATTTTTGAGAAGCACTCTGGCATGTTTTAAAAAGCACTATGTAAATTCTAGTTGCCTTGTTGTTGTAATCTAATCTTTTTGTAATACAGGCCAAACTTACCATTTGCTTTCCTAATTGTCTGCTTTTCTAATTGTTTGCTGTACCCACATGCTAACTTCCTGTGATTCTTGTACAAGGACACCAAGGCACCTCTGAATACCAACACCAATACCAACATACCAATAGTCCCTCACTATTTTAAAAAAGTATTCTGTTTTTCTATTTTTCCTACTAAAGTGGGTAAATTCACACCTCCCCACATTATATTCCGTCAACAGTGTTTTGCCCGCTCACCTAGCCTGTCTATAATCCCTTTGCGTTCTCCTCACAACAAACTTGGATACGCTACACTTGGTACCCTCTAAGTCATTAATATAGATTGTAAATAGCTGAGGCCCAAGCAACGATCCTTGCGGTACCCAGCCCAAAAATGACATACGAACATACGAAATAGGAGCAGAAGTAGGCCATTTGGCCTCTCAAGCCTGTTTCGCCATTCAATAAGATCATGGCTGATCTGTTTGTATTTCAAGTTCCACATTTCCATCTACCCCCAATAACCTTTGATTCCCTTGCCTAGCAAGAATCGATCTACCTCTGCCTTAAAAATATTCAATGACCCCACCTCCACCATCTTCCGAGGCAGAGAGTTCCAAAGTCGCACAACCCTCTGACCTGTTTGTTTATATTCTCTGTTTACTGTCCAATGACCGATCCTCAATCTATGCTAATATTACTCCCCATCTCTTGAGACTTACATTGCGTAGTAACCTCTTGTGTGGCACCTTATTGGAAGTTTTTTGATGATCCAAACGCACTATACTCACTGGTTTCCCCTGCTCATTACAACCCCAAAATACTCAAACAGATTTGTCAAAACATAATATTCTTTTCCGAAATAAGTTAGAAATAGGGAGTGACAAGTTTAGGAAGGGATTTGAAAACCAGAATGAGAACTTTAAAAATCACATACCACTTACCTCATACACTAACCAATTCTCTCTCAACAAACTAACCAAGTCTCTCTCACACTTACAAACTGCACCTTTCCCGTGCAGACAGGTTACACAGTGCCCGTACAAACATATTCATAATCAGTGGCCTCTCGGTGCTTGAAGCAATATTTGCAGAGATCCCCTGTGGTTTATTTTCATGAAACTACGATGATTTTAATCAAATCCCATCCTTGTGGTGTGATGCAGGCTGGATCATTACAGCTGGAAGAGGGACTTGGTGTGAGGGCTCTAGAGGGCACAGCTCAGAACACAAGCAATAAAAATCGGCTTTTTAGTGTCAGCCTGACATTTTAATAGAAGCTGTACATGTGTAAACTTCATTCATGTGGAATTATTGCGTCTTCATAATGCAGTCTCCCCAGACGGGGCTTTATACATATTGAGAACCTTCAGCACCCCGAGGACACAAATTTATCAGCTGGAATTCTTTCGTTTATTCTCAGAGTTTTTATTGCAATCGTTTTCCTTCTGCAGCTATTTAAGATAAAGCAACCTTCTATAAATAAACTGATTCTTGGAGATCTTCTGACATTTTAGACAATTAAATGTATTTTCCTCTTTCAAAATCTAGGCTGACACTCCCAGTGCGGTACCAAGGGACTGCTGCTCTGTCAGCGGTGCCATCTCCTGCAGGCGATGTTAAACCGAGGCTCCGTCTGCCCTCTCAGGTGGGCGGAATAGATTCTGTGGCACTATTTCAAAGAAGAGCAGGGGCCTCCTCCCCGGTGTTCTGCCCAATAGTTACCTCTCCACCAACATCGCTATGAACAGATTATCTGGGCGTCATCTCATTTCCGTTTGTGAGACTGCGCTGTGCACTAATTGGCTGCCGTGTTTGCTATATTACAATAGTGATTGAGTTTCAAAAGTACTTTGTTGACTGAATTAGAATTGGAATTGCTCAGCACGGAAGGGGGCCATTTAGCCCATCTTGCCTATGCAGCCTCGCTGAAAGAACTATCCAGTTAGTCCCATCTCCCTGCTATTCACCCATAGCCCTGAAAATTCTCCCACTTCAAGTATATACCCAAGTTGCCATTGAATCTTTTTCCACCATCCTTTCAGGCAATTGACTGAGTCAGTCCCTTCCACAGAACTTGTGCAGTTTTCTTCAAAAGACACATGACTTAATCCAAGTGAGGTGACTTGCTACAGGTAAAACTAGCGAGCAGATACAACCTCTGAATTCTCTCCCTAACGCCTGAAGTACAACTCCAGGACATTAACCCAGTCTTATGACTAACCAACCTTCTCCATTCATGGTCTGTATGTTTCTGGGACCCTTATTGCCGATGGAGTAATTGAGCATCTAACCTAATCTAAACCTTCAACCCTGTAAAGCGCTTTGTGACAATCTCGGGCAGTCAAAGATGTTTTATAAATGCAAGTCTTTCTTTCAAGTCTTGTTTTTTTTTCTCCCCCTTGCTTATCTGATGCACTGGCAAAGCTCTGGGAAGAGATAGGCTATTATGGAACTTGACAGGTTTATCAAGGCAAGAGAAAAAATGCAGTCATATTGAAAATATGGTGTTGTTCCTTTAAGAATAAAGCTACAGGTGTATGTGGTAAGAGCTACTTGAGTCCTTAGCCCATATCACTCCTGTCAACCTTGACTGCAGTCAAAATTCCTTCACTCTTTTCTTTCCCCTTACCACAGTGCCAAATACTTTGCCTCAACAACTTGCCTTAACTTGCCAATAACTCCTGCCTTTGTTGGGGGGAGATGGTGGCATAGGGGTAATGTTACTGAACTGGTAATCCCAAGGCCCAAGCTAATACACTAGGCCCACAGGTTCAAATCCCCACCATGGCAACTGGTGGAATTTAAATTCAGTTAATAAATCCAGAATGTAAAGCCAGTCTCAGTAACCATGACAACTATCATCAGTTGTTGTAAAAAACCCATCTGGTTCACCAATGCCCCTCCTTAGGGAAGGAAATCTGCCATTCTTACCCAGTCTGGCCTACATGTGACTCCTCTGATCCACAGCAATGTGGTTGACTTCTGAAATGGTCAAAAAAGCCAATGAGTTCAAGGGCAATTAGGGATGGGCAACAAATGCTGGCCTTGCCAGTGCCGTCCACATCCCATGAAGAAAGTAGGTAGGGAGGAGTAGCACACCATGTGCTACCCACTCAGGGAACATGTGGATTCATAATAGATTTTAACACAGAGAGCCCAGATTTGCATTGTTATTGGTTCTATTTTGTCACCTTTTTTGGGTTCCGCAGCAGCATCTCCACCCACCATTGCCCAAAGGCCATTTTCCTGTCTCATTGTCATTCCGTAATCAGCAGCTTGCATTTAGATAGCACCTTTAAAGTTGTAAAAATTCCCGAGGTGCTTCACAGGAGGGTAGCCAGCAGCATTAAGCTGCTTTACAGAAGCTGCATGGGAGGGGGGAGGTGGCTTATTCCTTTGACTGCCCCTTCTTCTCTCCACCTTCACCCCTCCTTCTTGTTTCCTGCCACCTTACTTTGTCAGCTTCCTCCCTCCAGGGAGAATGTGCGCTGAGAGACAGATCTGTACGCTCCCTGGATCTTCTGTGTACCTGCAACCTCGGTCCCCAGTGTTGTAACGAATGGAAAATGCCACCCAAGTGAGAGGAGCAGAGAAGGGCAAAAACAGGACAGGAGCGAAAACTGTTCAGGGGGGCCACTGTTTTGAACAACTTCTAAGGAAGATTTTCCACTGGCCCATGTGTTGAAACAGCTTTCTAAGATGATCTGCCATTTCTATAGTGCCTTTGACAATCACAGGATATTGCAAAATGCTTTACAAGCAATTTTCAAGTGTTGTCACTATTGTAATGTGGGAAACACAGCAACCAAACTGCACATAGCAAGTTCCCACAAACAGGCAATGACCAGATAATCTGTTTTAATGTTGCTGGTTGAAGGATAAATGTTGTCCAGGATACTGGAGGAATTTATTAATTATTATTAAATAATAATAATAAACTTTTATTTTATAGTGGCTTGAGAAATCTTCAATTCACCCGAGAGGGCAGAATGGGCCCCGGGGTTTAATGTCTCACCCAAAAGGCTGCACCTCTGACAATATAGCACACCCTCAGTACTGCACTGGGAGTGTCAGCCTGGATTTTATGCTCAAATCTCTGGAGTGGGACTTGAATCCACAAAGTTGCCGACTCAGAGGCAAAGAGGGCTACCCACTGAGCCACAGCAAGTCCAAATATTGCTCCTGTAACTGCTGAAGGAGCCATTTTTGCTACAATCAACGAAAGCAGCACACTTGCTTCAACAGAGAGAGCGCGCACAAGTTGAAACTGGGATAGAAAAACATAGGAACAGTCTATAGAAACATAGAAACTAGGAGCAGGAGTAGGCCATTCGGCCCTTCGAGCCTGCTCCACCATTCATTATGATCATGGCTGATCATCCAACTCAATAGCCTGCTCCCGCTTTCTCCCCATACCCTTTGATCCCTTTCGCCCTAAGAGCTATATCTAACTCCTCCTTGAAAGCATAGAATGTTTTGGTCTCAACTACTTTCTGTGGTAATGAATTCCACAGGCTCACCACTCTCTGGGTGAAGAAAGTTTTCCTCATCTCAGTCCTAAATGGTCTACTCCATATCCTCAGACTGTGACCCCTGGTTCTGGACTCCCCCACCATCGGGAACATCCTTCCTGCATCTACCCTGTCTAGTCCTGTTAGAGTTTTATAGGTTTCTATGAGATCTCCCCTCACTCTTCTGAACTCCAGTGAATATAATCCTAATCAACTCAATCTCTCCCCATATGTCAGTCCCGCCATCCCAGGAATCAGTCGGGTAAACCTTCGCTGCACTCCCTCTGTAGCAAGTACATCCTTCCTCAGATAAGGAGACCAAAACTGCACACAATATTCCAGGTGTGGTCTCACCAAGGCCCTGTACAATTGCAGCAAGACATCCCTGTTCTTGTACTCGAATCCTCTGGCTATGAAGGCCAACATACCATTTGCCTTCTTTACCACCTGCTGCACCTGCATGCTTACCTTCAGCGACTGATGTACGAGGACACCCAGGTCTCATTGCACATTCCCCTCTCTCAATTTATAGCCATTCAGATAATAATCTGCCTTCCTGTTTTTGCTACAAAGTGGATAACCTCACATTTATCCACAATTTACTGCATCTGCCATGCATTTGCCCACTCACTCAGCTTGTCCAAATCACACTGAAGCATCTCTGCATCCTCCTCACAGCTCACCCTTCCACCCAGCTTTGTGTCATCTGTAAATTTAGAGACTTTACATTTAGTTCCCTCATCTAAATCATTAATATATATTGTGAATAGCTGGGGTCCCAGCACCGATCCCTGCGGTACCCCACTAGTCACTGCCTGCCATTCGGAAAAAGACCCGTTTATTCCTACTCTTTGTTTCCTGTCTGCCAACCAGTTTTCTATCCATCTCAATACACTACCCCCAATCCCATGCACTTTAATTTTACACACTAATCTCTTATGTGGGACTTTGTCGAAAGCTTTCTGAAAATCCAAACAAACCACATCCACTGGCTCCCCTTCATCAACTCTACTAGTTACATTCTCAAAAAATTCCAGTAGATTTGTCAAGCATGATTTCCCTTTCGTAAACCCATGCTGACTCTGTCCGATTCTGCCACTGTTTTCCACGTGCTCAGCTATTAAATCTTTTATAATGGACTTTCTCTCTGCCTCCCTTTTTAAATAGTGGGGTTACATTAGCTACCCTCCAATCTGTAGGAACTGTTCCAGAGTCTATAGATCTCGGAAGATGACCACCAATGCATCCACTATTTCTAGGGCCACTTCCTTAAGTACTTTGGGATGTAGATTATCAGGCCCCGGGGATTTATCGGCCTTCAATCCCATCAATTTCTCCAACACCATTTCCCTACTAATACTGATTTCTTTCAGTTCCTCTGTCTCACTAAACCCTGTGTTCCGCAAAATTTCTGGTATGTTATTAGTGTCCTCCTTTGTGAAGACAGAACCAAAGTATGTATTTAGTTGGTCAGCCATTTCTTTGTTCCCCATTATAAATTCCCCTGTTTCTGACTGTAAGGGACCTACATTTGTCTTCACCAATCTTTTTCTCTTCACATACCAAAGAAACTTTTACAGTCAGTTTTTATGTTCCCTGCAAGCTTACTCTCGTACTCTATTTTCCCCTTCTTACTCAATCCCTTGGTCCTCCTTTGCTGAATTGTAAACTGCTCCCAATCCTCAGGTCTGTTGTTTTTTCTGACCAATTTGTATGCCTCTTCCTTGCATCTAATACTATCTCTAATTTCTCTTGTAAGCCATGGTTTGGCTACCTTTCCTGTTTTACTTTTGCGCCAGACAGGAATAAACAATTGTTGCAGTTCACCCATGCGCTCTTTGAATGTTTGCCATTTTTTATCCACCGTCATCCCTTTAAGTAACGTTTCCCAATCCATCATAGCCAACTCGTGTCTCATACCATTGTAGTTTCCTTTATTAAGATTCAGGACCCAAGTCTCAGAATCAACTACGTCACTCTCCAACTTGATGAAGAATTCTATCATATTATGGTTGCTCATCCCCAAAGGGTCTCGCACAACTAGATAGCCAATTATTCCACTCTCGTTACACAATACCCAGTCTAGGATGGCCTGTTCTCTCGTTGGTTCCTCAATGTATTGGTCCAGAAAAGCATCCCGTATACATACCAGGAATTCCTCCTCTGCGGTATTGTTACTAATTTGATTTGCCCAATCTATATGCATATTAAAGTCATCCATAATTACAGATGTTCCTTTATTACATGCATCTCTAATTTCCTGTTTAATGCCATTCCCAACTTCACCACTACAGTTTGGGGGTCTATATACAACCCCCACCAACGTTTTTTGCCCCTTAGTGTTTCTCAGCTCTACCCATACAGATTCCACAACATTGGAGCTAATATCTTTCCTCACTATTGCGTTAATTTCCTCTTTAACCAGCAATGCAACTCCACCGCCTTTTCCTTTTTGTCTGTCCTTCCTAAATACTGAAAACCCCTGGATGTTCAGTTCCCATCCCTGGTCACCTGCAGCCATGTCTCCGTAATCCCGATTATATCATACCTGTTTATATCTATTTGCGCAGTTAATTAATCCACTTTATTGCGAATGCTCCTCGCGTTAAGGCACAAAGCCTTAAGGCTTGTCTTTTTAACATTACTTGTCCCGTTCCCACTATTTTTCACTGAAGCCCTGTTTGATTCTTGCCCTTGGTTTCTCCGCCTATCACTTTTCTTATTCCGCTTTCTGTCTTTTGTTCTTGTCTTTGATTCCCCTTCCTCTGACTCCTTGCATAGGTTCCCATCCCCCTGCCATTTTAGTTTAAACCCTCCCCAACCACTCTAGCAAATGTTCCCCCTCGGACATCAGTCCCGGTCCTGCCCAGGTGTAACCCGTCCAGTTTGTACAGGTCCCACCTCCCCCAGAACCGGTCCCAATGCCCCAGGAATCTGAAACCCTCCCCTTCACACCATCTCTTCAGCCATGTATTCATCCGATATATCCTGCTATTTCTATTCTGATTGGCACGTGGCACTGGTAGTAATTTTGTGATCACTACCTTTGAGGTCCTACTTTTCAACTTACTTCTTAACTCCCTATATTCTGATTTGAGGACCTCATCCCTTTTTTTACCTATGTCATTTGTACCAATGTGTACCACAACCACTGGCTGTTCACCCTCCCCCTTCAGAATGTCCTCTAGTCGCTCTGAGACATCCTTGACGCTAGCACCAGGGAGGCAACATACCATCCTGGAGTCCCATTTGCAGCCACAGAAATGCCTATCTATTCCCCTTACAATTGAATCCCCTATAACTATTGCATTCCCACACTTTTTACTCCTCCTCTGTGCAGCAGAGACAACTGCGGTGCAACAAATTTGGCTGTTACTGCTTTCTCCTGAGAGGCCATTCCCCCCAACAGTATCCAAAGCGGTATATCTGTTTTGTAGGGGAATAGCCACAGGAGATTCCTGCACTGCATGCCTAGTCCTCTTGCTTTGCCTGGTGGTCACCCATTCCCTTCCTGCCTGTGGACTCTTAGCCTGCGGTGTGACCACCTCTCTATAAGTGCTATCCACGATACTCTCCGCCTCGCGGATGCTCCACAGTGTCCCCAGCTGCCGCTCCATCTCCAAAACCCGGACTTCCAGGAGCTGCAGCTGGCATTCAGTAAGATCTTGGCGGATTAACTTTATATACCCACCTTTGCCCTATATTTTTTAATATCTTTGGTTAATAAAAATCTGTCAATCTCGGATTTAAAATAAATAATTGATCCCTGGTAATCTAGTCCTCTAGGTGTATAGGCCAACAATCTATTAGGCTATTGATTATTGTCTGCACATATTCATAATGGTCTATGCACATTTTTTAAATCCTTTCAAGGGATGCGGGCACCACTGGCTAGGACAGAATTTGTTTCCCATTCCTAAACTGAACTTGAGAAAGTGATGGTGTGCTGCCTTCTTGAACCGCTGCAATCCATGTGGTGTAAATACACCTATAGTGCTGTTTGGGAGTTCTAGGATTTTGACCCAGTGATAGTGAAGGAGCAGCAATATATTTCCAATTCAGGAAAATGAGTGGCTTGGAGGGGAACTTCCAGGTGGTGGTGTTCCCATGTATCTGCTGCCCTTGTCCTTCTAAGTGGCAAAGGTCATGGGTTTGGAAGGTGCTGTCAAAGGAACATTGGCGAGATGCTGCTGTGCATTTTGTATATAGTACACATTGCTGCCACTGTGCATTGGCGGTGGAGGGACTGAATGTTTAAGTTGGTGGATGGGGTGCTGATCAAGCAGGCTGCTTTGTCCTTAATGGTGTCGAGATTCTTGAGTGTTGTTGGAGCTGCATTCATCCAGAAAAGTGGAGATATTCCATCACACTCCTGACTTGTGCCTTGTAGATGATAGGCAGGCCTTGGGGAGTCAGGAAGTGAGCTACTCGCCACAGAATTCCTAGCCTTGACCTCCTCTGGTAGCCACAGTGTTTATATGGCTAGTCCAGTTCAGTTTCTGGTCAATGGTAACCCCCAGCATGTTGATAATGGGGAACTCAGCAATTGTAATGCCATTGAATGTCAAGGAGGGGAGATGATTATACTCTCTCGTTAGAGATGGTCATTGCCTGGCACTTGTGTGGTGCAAACGTTACTTGCCATTTATCAGCCCAAGCCTGAATGCTGTCCAGTTCTTGCTGCAAATTGGCACCGTTTGCTTCACTACCCGAGGAGTTGTGAATGATACTGAGCATTGAGCAATTGCCAGCAAAAATCCCCACTTCTGACCTTATGATGGAAGGAAGGTCATTGATGATGTAGCTGAACATGGTTGGCCCAGAACACTAACCTGAGGAACTCCTGCAGTGATGTCCTGGGACTGAGCTGGGCCTCCAACAACCACAACCACCTTCCTTTGCCAGGACTCTATGATGCTACACTCGGTCAAGTGCTGCCTTGATGTCAAGGGCACTCACTCTCACCTCTTGAGTTCAGCTCTTTTGTCCATATTTGGACCAAGACTGTTATGAGGTCAGGAGCTGAGCGGCCTTCGCAAACCTCCCAAACTAAGCATCAGTGAACAGGTTATAATATATATAATATATATATCTATAGTGCCACTTGATTGCATTTTCAATCTTACCTTCCATCACTTTGCTGATGATTGAGAGTAGGCTGATGGGGCAGTAATTGGCCAGATTGGATTTGTCCTGCACTTTTGTGGACAGGACATACCTGGGTAATTTTCCACATTGTCCAGTAGATGCTAGTGTTGTAGCTGCACTGAAACAGCTTGGTTCAGAGTGCGGCTAGTTCTGGAGCACATCTTTAGTTCTACTGCCAGGGTGTTTTCAGGGCCCATAGCCTTTCCAGTATCCAGTGCCTCTATCTGTTTTTTATATCATGGGGATTAAGTTAGCTGAAAATTGGTACCTGTGATGCTGGGGACCTCAGGGGGAGGCCGAGATGGATCATTCACTCAACACTTTTGGCTGAAGATGGGTGCACATGCTTTGTCTTTTGCACTAATGTGCTGGGCTCCCCCATTATTGAGGATGGGATATTTGCCCCTCCTCCAGTTAGTTGTTTAATTGCCCACCACCATTCACAACTGGATGTAGCAGGGCTGCAGCGCTTTGATCTGATCATTAGGTTGTGGAATTGCTTAGCTCTTTTTATCACATGCTGCTTCTCCTGTTTGGCGTGCAAGTAGTCTTGTGTTGCAGCTTCACCAGGTTGACACTTTATTTCAAGGTATGGCTGGTGCTGCTCCTGGCATGTCTTCCTGTGCTCTTCATTGAACCAGGGTTGATCCCTTGACTTGATAGTAATGGTAAAGTGAAGAATATGCTGGGCTATGAAGTTATAGATTGAGGTTGAATACAATTCTGTTGCTGCTGATGGCCCACAGCATCTCATGGATTTCCAGTTTTGAACTGCTAGATTTGTACTGAATCTATCCCATTTAGCACAGTGATAGTGTCACACAACATGATGGAGGGCATACTCAGTGTGAAGACGGGACATTGTCTCCACAAGCACTGTGCGGTGGTCACTCCTAGCAATATAGTCATGGGCAAGCATCTCCAACAGGTACATTGGTGAGGGTAAGGTCCAGTAAGTTTTTCCCTCTTGTTGATTCCCTCACCACCTGCCACAGTCCCAGTCTAGCAGGTATGTCTTTTGGGACTTGGCCAGTTCACACAGGGGCATTGCTACTGAGGAGCCTTTGGTGACGGAAATTGAAGTCCCCCACCCAGAGTACATTCTATGTCTTTGCCACCCTCAAGTGCTTCCTCCAAGTGGTGTTCAACATGGAAGAGTAATGCTTCATTAGCTAAGGGAGGGTGGTACGTGATAATCAGCAGGAGGTTTCCTTGCTCATGTTTGACCTGGTGCCATGAGACTTCGTAGGGTCCAGAGTCGATGTTGAGGACCCTCAGGGCAAATCCCTCCCGACTGTATACTACAGCTGACACCTCTGGTGGGCCTGTCCTGCCAATGAGACAGGACATACTCAGGGATGGTGATGGTGGTGTCTGGGACATTGGCTGTAAGGTATGATTCGGTGAGTATGACTATGCCAGACTGTTGTTTGACCAGTCTGTGAGACAGCTCTCCCAACTTTGGCACTAGTTTCTTTGGATCTTCACGATTGTTATAGATCTTTTATTAAGAGCAAAGTGGATGACCTCACATTTACCTACACTGGAATCTATTTATCGCAGTTTTGCCCAATCACTTATCTATGAATTTCTCTCTGGAATTTTACTTCAACTATACTGCTTACACAGTTGCCTACCTCTGTGTCCTCAGTAAACTTGGATCCAGTTATCTAAGTCGCCAATAATTAGAGTGAATAGTTGAGGCCCCAACCACAAATCCTCCTTTAAAATTCTAGAAGCCTCTGGGATTTTTTAAGGTTTATATAAAATAGTGTAAAAATATAAAATATAAATATAAAATGTAAAATATAAGCCACATTTATTTAAATAAAATTAAAAAACCCATTTTTCCTGGGCATTTGTCACTCTTTAGTACCATTATTTTCTTCATTAATGTTACATTATTCAAGCTAATTTTGGTGAATCCCTGCTTCAATATTAGTTTCCTTAGGATACAAATACTAATGCAAAATAATTACTGAACACACCCACCATTTCCTTATTTTCAATGACCATCCTATTCCCTAATAATTGTCAACATTTTTTGTATTTGGAGATCCTTGTCAAGTGTTTCGCGCTCCCGTTTCGCAGCTCTCACTGTTTTGCCACCCATTGCTGTTCTTTACCTCTCACCCATTCACCAGAATCTGTGTTCATTTTTGCCTGTTTTTTCCTTTCAATTTTATGTTGTCCCTTACCTCTTAAGTCATCCGCGGCTGCTTGTTTTTTTTTGAAAAGTAGAGCTCTTGCCCCTCAGGGCTATACACTGGTTCTGTATCACATTAAATTATCCTTGAAAGCCTCTCACTGATCTTCGGTCATTTTACCCATTAACAGATGTGCCCATCTTTCTGTGGGCAGTCTCTGCCCCATCACATTGAAGTCAGCCTTTGCTAGGTGGGAGAATGCAAAATCACTTTATCTTTCTCCTCCAAGAACAGGTGTCATGTCTGAAACATGCACCCTTCCCCTTTGATGCTACCCCAGGTGGAAAAGGTGCAAGACTTAAATAAATAAATACAAATTCTTTATTTTAAAAAAAAATCACATTTAAAAAGACCAAACACCGAGGGAACTGCAAACTGTTTGAACTAACTTCAATAAACGGTGGTAATGTACAGACTCCAAAAACTGCCCGAGTGACAAGGGGTTAGTTTCAAAACCACGTACATCTCCCTCTCAGGCTTTTACGTTCAGCTACCATTTGAGGATTCTCAAAAATACAGCAGTCCTTTGTTGAGTGAAACACAAAACACCTCTACCAAATTCAAATCAGATTTCATTGAAAGCACTGGGAATGTATTTCTTAGCGAAAGGGAGGCAATCCTAAATAGGAATAACACGCATCAATGAGATTCTTCAGGAGCTAGCTGGTAGGGAATAGAAGTGTTGCCGTAGTCTCACAAAGGGTCAGACAGAGGAGAAAAAAATGGTCTGGAGTCTGGCTGTTCACTGTAACCTATTTCCATGATGTCCTCTCTCAAACATCTTCCTTCAAGGACTTTCACGTTACAATAACCCAAAGATCTCCTATCACAACTTGGTCCTCTTTAGTAATGTGACAAGTTTTGTGCTGTCTGCAGCTATTTATCCCCAGTCACAGGGAACCAGAGAGGGGATTCTATGTAAACTACCGACTCCAATATGTTCCGGAGAATAAAACGCGAGACCAAAGACACCAGAAAGTACATGGTTGCCCACCTACCCCCCACAACTGTCCCTGAGAAAATTTAGGATTTTCATGGCAATACCTCTTTGAAGTTCCTCTTTAAGAAGTTATAACGACTTCTTAAAGCTGTAGGCCTATATAGCTGCTCCCTTTATGAACAAGCTTCATCTTGAACTCTTCACCATTCTGAATGTAATTATTTTAAACAAGTTGTTCTACAGCCATTTGCTTCTGTTTCCAATGTTGACAGCTGGTCAGGTTACACATCATCCATCTCCGGCAGGTTCTTGATAAGGGCGGCTGCCTACATGTGAATCTGTGGAAGTGATGATCCCAAGCCTGTTGCGCCCTCACATGCTTTGCTGTACCGTCTCCCCTATGATCAGAAACAGACAGCATGAGTGAATTGTCAGGGGCAGAGTCATCAAATTGAGCTTACTTATGTAAAAGGCTTGAATTTATATCGCGCCTTTCGTGGTTGCAAGAAGTCCCAACGTGCTTCACGGCCAATAAAATACTTTTGGAGTGTGCTCACTGCTGTAGTGAGGGAAATGAAGTAAATGGCACACAGTAAGATCTCACAAACAGCAATATCATAATGGCCAGGTAATTAGTTTTAATGCTGCTGGTGGAGGAATAAATATCGGAGAGGACACCGATTTTTTTTACAGTGCGATGGGATCTTTCACATCCACCTGAGAGGGCAGAAAGACCTTGGTTTAACATCCAAGATAAATCACCGCTGATAATGCAGCACTCTCTTGGTACTGCACTGGAGTGTCAGCCGAGATAAAATGCTGAAGTCTCTGGAGTGGGGTTTGAACCGACAACCTTCTGACAAAGAGACAAGAGAGCTACCAACTGAGTCACGGCTGACAACTTATATTAGAACGTTATATTTGTTTCTTTGTCAACCAGGTTAAATCAAACTAACTAGTTTAATTACATGGAATTCATAAATCTTGTGTTATCACCAACTGTGAAACCGTCTATTATCTGGTGTATGCATAAAATCAAGTTATCAATATTGTTACAAACAGAATTTGGTTGCATCTTGAAATCCCATAAAACTGTACTATAATTTAACGTTTTATGAGCTACTTTAAGACTTTTTTTTAGTGGATGGTTGTGCTCACCAAGGTGAAGGGTGCTTGTGATGGGGGAATGGAACATTTTCCATTTAATACACCTAGTGTCACCGTCAAACTCAGGTCCCTGGTAAGGCACATCTCTAAACAGAATGCCTCATCAACAAGCATAGCTGGCAGTGAGAAGGACCCTCCCCATCAGATCCTTCATGTACACCCAGAGCGTCAGCAGCATTGCATGCTGCCCTTGAGGCTGCTGTGGTGAGGAAGAGGCTGCCATCCACCCACTCCTAATATACGCATTTGCAAAGGATTCCTGGAAAGAGTTGCTGTGGTTTTTGTTGAGATTCATCTCGAGCATCTCTATCGGTTCTACAGACCGTCTCCAGGGACGCACACCAAGAACACCATCAACTGCTGCTGGAGGGGCATCAACTCAACGCTGTTTGGTTTGCCCGAAACTTGTTGGTCTTCCAGTGCAAGGAGCTGCCTATTCCAGGGTCCAGGATGATGAGCTAAGGGGCACACCCAAGCTTGGGGCAGCCACCACAAAGGCTAAATGGGGAAAGACCAGTCTAGGCCCTCTGGCCATAGTGTACCGAGGGGCTGCAACCAGTGTGAAATCCCCCTGGCTGTTTGTATCTGGAAATGTTTAATGTACTGTAAATATAGATGCAATCCATGTTGTAAGTGGTGTGAAGCAACCTAGAGCGCCATGCACTGTAGATTTTTTTTATTCTTTCATAGGATATGGGCACTGCTGGCAAGGCCAGCATTTGTTGCCCACCCCTATCACCCTCGAGAAGGTGGTGGTGAGCAGTGTTCTTGAACCGCTGCAGTCCATCTGGTGCAAATACACCCACAGTATGCTGGGAAGGGAGCTCCAGGATTCTATCCCATAACAGTGAAGAAATGATGATATATTTCCAAGTCAGGATGGTGTGTGCGTTTTTGCGTTATTTCTTTTTTCTTTCATGGGATGTGGGCATCGCTGGCTAGGCCGGCATTTCTTGCCCATCCCTAATTGCTCTTGTTCCACATGGACTACGGTGGTTCAAGAAGGCAGATCACCGTCACCTTCTCAAGGGCAATTAGGGATGGGCAATAAATGCTGGCCCAGCCTGTGAAGCCCACATGCCGTGAATGAATTTTTAAAAAAATTTATGAGTCAACCACATTGCTGTGAGTCTGGAGTCACGTGTAGGCCAGACCAGGTAAGGACAGCAGATTTCTATCCCTAAAGGACATTAGTGAACCAGATGGGCTTTTATGACAATCAACAATGGCCTCGTGGTCATCATTAAACTTTTTAATCCCAGATTTCTATTGAATTCAAATTCCACCATCTACCGTGGTGGGATTCGATCCCAAGTCCTCAGAACATTACCCTGGGTCTCTGGATTACCAGCCCAGTGACAATACCATTACATGTTTTCAATTTTAATCAATGGACATTTTTTTTTTCCTTTAAGTAGGGTTAGCCTCCAATTCTTTTGAGGTAATTTTTCTTTTCTCTTTCCTGGGCCTCTCAAGTTAGTGTGGTTCACTTGGCAAGCTGGTAACCAGCTCCCAGGGGTGCCTCTCCCACCCTGCAGGGCAGCCTCTGGCTTTCGATTTAAATCTTTTCACATTGGCACTTGAATGGGTCACTCACTATGTAACTGATGACTGATACAAAGCCACATTATCTCATGCCCAGCTGGAAAACCAGTCTATACTACTGCAAAACACTCCAGGCTGCAAGCGCTAACTGGCTGACTCTGTCTTTGGCGTCACAATAATAATTTGAGGTAAATAACTCTACTATCTAAACCACAGCCATTATTCACAAGCACCAATTTTGCCCTTGGTATTAAAGAGTTTACATAAAGCACTAGGACAAAGGTACAACTCATAAAACAGAATGATTCAGCACAGAAGGTCATCATTTGACCCATCGTGCCTGTGCCAGCTCTTTGGAAGAGGTACCTAATGTGCCCCACTCTCCTGTTCTTTCTTCACAGCCCAGCCAATTTACTGTTTCAAGTATTTATTCAATTCCCTTCGTAAGCTGTTCTTTGAATCTGCTTCAATTATCCTTTCAGGTAGCTCATTCTAGACCACAACAGCTTGCTGTGTTAATTTCTTTCCTAATGTCGCCTCTGGTTCCTTTTTTGCCAAACGCCTTAAATCTCTATCCTCTGGTTACTGATCTCCTGCCACTGGAAACAGTTTCTCCTTATTTAACCTGTCAAAAACTTTCATGATTTTGAACACCTCTTCCAAATCTCTCCTTAGCCTTCTCTGCTAATGAGGAGAACAACCCCAGTTTCATTACTCTCTCCACATCGCTGAAGTCTCTCATCCTACGTCTTTTCTAATAAATCTCCTCTGCACCCCTCCTAAAGCTTTAACATCCTAAAGTGCAGTGCCTAGAATGCCTGCAATACTCCATCCAGGATCTCACTATGATTTTATAAAGGTTCAGCATAATTTGATTTTATGCTCCATGACTCTATTAATAAAGCCAAGTATACTATGTGCCTTGTTAACAGCCTTGTAAACTTTTCTTGCCATCTTCAAAGACTTGTGCACATACCCCTCCAGGCCTCGCAGTTCCTACGCCTCCTTTAAAGCTGTACCGTTTAGCTTATTTTGTCTCTCCTCATTCTTCCTATCAATATGCACTGACATTTTTTTTTACCCTTTCATGGGATGTGGGTGTCACTGGCTAGACCAGCATTTGTTGCCCTACCCTAATTGCCGTCGAGAAGGTGGTGGTGAGCTGCCTTCTTGAACCGCTACAGCCCATGTGGTGTAGGTACACCCTCGGTGCTGTTAGGAAAGGAGTTCCAGGCTTTTGACCCAGCAACAATGAATGAACAGTGATATAGTTCCAAGTCAGGATGGTGTGCGGCTCGGAGAGGAACTTGCAGGTGGTGGTGTTCCCATCTATCTGCTGCCCTTGCCCTTCTAGGTGGTAGAGGTCACGGGTTTGGAAGGTGCTGTCAAAGGAACCTCGGTGACTTTCTGCAGTGCATCTTGTAAATGGTACACACTGCTGCCACTGTGCATCGGTGGTGGAGGGGTGCCAATCAAGCAGGCTGCTTTGTCCTGGATGGTGTCAAGCTTCTTGGGTGTTATTGGAGATGTCCTCACCCAGGCAAGTAGAGAGTATTCCATCACACTCCTGACTTGTGCCTTGTAGATGGTGGACAGGCTTTGGGGAGTTAGGAGGTGAGTTACTTGCCACAGAATTCCCAGCCTCTGACCTGCTCTTTTAGCCACAGTATTTATAGTGCTAATCCAGATCAGTTTCTGGCCAATGGTAAACACTAGTATATTGATAGTAGGGGAATCAGCGACGGTAATGCCATTGAATGTCATGGGGAGATGGTTGGATTCTCGGCGGTAAATTTCATCTGCCATGTTTCTACCCATTTCACTAGTCTACGTCCTCCTGAAGTGTGTTCCTAACCTCCTGACTGTCTACAACATTTCCAAGTTTTCTGTTATCTGCACACTTTGAAATGATGGCCTGTATATCCAAGTCCAGGGTAATAATATTTAACAAAAAGAGCAGTGGTCACAATGCTGACTCCTGGGGGACACACTTGCCTCCAGTCTGGTAAACAGCTGCTCATATGACGACCCTGATTCTTCCAGCCCATTTTGCCATCAGTGGTGAGGATGAGGGGCTGAGCAAAGAGAAGAAAGCTTGTCAGTTATCATGGTGCATCTGTGCATTGAGAAATCGATTGTTCCTCTCTGTTTGTGCTAATTACACTTAGGATAATGGAAGCCAAGAGTGATTTCATCCCAGTGATCTTAAGGTTTCAATGTCACAATTGGTGAACATGCAACAGATATACAAAGGCACTTAGTGATAACACAACAGGTTTATTTGGTAAGTAGCTTGAATCATGTAGACCAAGTCGTCCCCGGATCCTGCTGATTGGCTAATCTGAGATGGGATGGCAGTAATCGCCCTAGAATTGGCCTCAGTGTCTGGGCAACGGATAGGAGATGTAAAGAAAAGAAAATCATTAAGGTTCCCAATCCCGATTGACATCCAGTAACCCCTGATGGAAGTGGGTACATGTGAACACTGGGTGAGGTTCAGCTGTGAAGCTCCCTGCAGCCTGGGGTCACATGTGAACACTGGCCATTTGGACAAAGTACTGGAGGGGTCAAACCTTCCTGAAGTATAAAAGGAGATGCTCAGAGGATGGAATAGTATGCAGTACGATTTTGGGGGCTGTTTTTATTTATGATTCCCACTGCTTACACCGAGCACAGACATGTGAACATGATTTGCGCAATATACCCAAACCCAATAGTGGGTTCATCTTGTTCTTACATTCCAAGGCTAAGTAACATAGCAGACAATGGAGAAAACATACTGGAAGAAACCCCCGATACAATTTCTCATTCTCTTTCACTCAGATACTACAGGACGTGGACAAAAGAGCTGAACTCAAGAGGAGAGGCAAGAGTGACTCAAGGCAGCGTTTGACCAAGCATGCCATCAAAGAGCCTGAGCAAAACTGGACTCAATGGGAATCATGGGAAAACTTGGTTGGAGTCATACCTAGCACAAAGCAAATTGGTTGTGGTTGTTGTGATCTCAGTTCCAGGATATCACATCCGGAGTTCCTCAGGGTGGTGTCCTCGGCCCAAACATCTTCAGCTGCTTCATCAATGACCTTCCCTCCATCATAAGGTCAGAAGTGGGGGAATTCGCTGATGACTACACGATATTCAGTACCATTCACAACTCCTCAAATACTGAAGCAGTCCATGTCCATATGCAGCAAGACTTTGACAACACTCAGGCTTGGGCTGATAAGTGGCAAATAACATTCACGCTACACAAGTGCCAATCAGCATCTCCAACTAGAGAGAATCCAACTACCTCCCCTTGACATTCAACTGCATTATCATCGCTGAATCCCCTAGTATCAACATCCTGGGGGTTACCGTTGACCAGAAACTGAACTGGACTAGCCATATAAATACTGTGGCTACAAGCACAGGTCAGAGGCTAGGAATCCTGCAATGAGTAACTCACCTCCTGACTCTCCAAACCCTGTCCACCATCTATAGGAAACAAGTCAGGAGTGTGATGGAATACTCTCCACTTGTCTGAATGAGTGTTGCTCCAACAACACTCAAGAAGCTCAACACCATCCAAGACAAAGCAGCCCGCTTGATTGGCATCTGATCCATAAACATTCACTCCCTCCACCACCGACGCACAGTAGCAACAGTGTGTACCATCTACAAGATGCACTGCAGGAATTCACCAAGGCTCCTTAGGCAGCACCTTCCAAACCCACGATCGATACCATCTAGAAGAACAAGGGCAGCAGATACATATCTGCAAGTTTACATAGTATTGAATATGAAACAGCACTGTGCCCTGCACCATGGAACAGTAAGACACAGTACTTCACGGTCTATTCCAGGTCATCAAGACAAGGCTCCATGGCCTCAGGATGTCCCAAAGCACTTTGCAGCCAATGCAGTTCTTTTGAAGTATATCTACCTTTGCCATGTAGCAAACGCAAGAACGCATTTGCACACAGCAAGCGCCCAGAAATGGCAATAAGATGAAAAGTTAATCTGTTTGAGTAACGGATGGTTGAGGGATAAATAGTGGCCAGGATGGGGGAATCCCCCTGATGTTCTTTGGCTAGAAGTGGGATCCCTCAAGTCCACCAGAGAAGGCAGAACAGGGCCTGGGTTTAACATCTCATCCAAAAGGCGACACCTCCGACAATGCAGCATTCTTCAGTACCACAGTGATTCAGAGGCAAGAGGACGGAGTAGATTTGATGCGATGACAATTTGCAAAATTGTGTGTGTTAAATATGTGTAATGATAGGTTGCATTGTTGTATTTATTAACTTTTGATAGAATTTTAAAATCTTTCAATCACAGAATTCTTTACCTAAAGCTGGCACTTTGACTTTCTCCGCACAGGCCAGGAACTCATTGACGTGGTCTGTGCAGTTCAAAACAGAAGACTGATTCTGCTTCAAACACTGCTCAAAAGCCAGGAAGGGCTCTGCACACTCTGTACGGATCTTTTGAATGACTGGGCTGTAAGGAGACAGAAGTTAGGTTTGACATTTCATAGCAGCAGGCGGTTTCAGTTTTATAGGAGTCTGTCTGGATACAAACATTATAACAGGATCTTCTCTGGAATAACTCAGGAACATTACAGCGCCACACAAAGTCACAATTGCCCTCCACATCAGTCAATGCTGTTAGTCATTATCTATCAATCTACCAGCTTGTTTCTGTTCAAATAATTCCCTCTAGCTCCAAATCACTAGAAAAGGAGTTTCCCAAGTTTTTCTTCAAGAGTTCTTTGTGTTGCTTCCATCAGTCCTATTTTTAGCAGCCCTGTGATTTACATCAAATGGGCTGATATTGATCTCTCCCCTCTCCTGGCTTTAAAATTCTGCATTGTGTCCCCCTAATCCTTCTCTCTGATGACATCTGTCCACATTTTGTTCCATTCTTGCTCTCCAGGGGACTCCCGCCAAGCCCCCTACCACTTCCCGGTGTTCTCCCCGTGCTGCACACGCTCGAAGCACAAAGTCTGAGAGGCAACTGGTTCCCAAAATTCCACCAGCGCTGTTCCAAAACTGAGGAGGCGTACATGGGTGCTCTGAGTTTCATCTACCCCAGACCACATCTGAGGTAGGTGAATGCAGCCAGGCCTGCTTTCATCTACCCCAAGACCCAGCCATCCCCAAAGGGCAGGTGCTTGGTTGCCAATCTTCAGTGCGAATCCAATCTTTTGATCTCTGTAAAACCCTCACTGCACATGATATGTAGCATGTAAACTCTGTAAACATAAGAACAGGAGGAGAACATCATTCAGCACCTTCAGCCTGCTCCACCATTCAGTTAGATCATGGCTTCTCCACACCTCAATCCATTTACCTGCCTTTGCTCAATATCCCTATTTATTCTTCCCTCTCTTCATATAGTGTCCTGTTGTGCAAGGGTTGCTCATGGCTCATGCCACAACTATGGGTCATGGCAAGGAGGTAAACTTCCTGAACTACCTCAGTCAGTATGAGGATTAAACCCACACTGTTGAAGTCATTCTGCAGCGCACACAAGCCATCTAGACAATTAAGCAAACTGACCTCTTTGATGCTCTTACCCAACAAAAACCTATTGATCTTAGTCTGGAAAGCTCCAATTAACTCCCAGCATCTACAGCCTTTTAGGACAGGGAATTCCTTATTTCTAGCACCCTTCTGTGGGAAAAATGTTTCCCGGTTTACCTTGACTGGATCAGTTGAGAATCTGAGAACTGGTGGATTATATAACTGGTGATTTATAGATGGTCAACTCCCCCAAAGAACATTATTCTAGGGTTTTGTTGATTAAACCCAACAAAAAATTCTAAGGTGTGAAGTCTTCACATGTGGAAGAACAACAATGGAACATCAAGCAATGGATAATAATTAAGCAAGATACACATGCAAGGCATATTCGTGATAAACAAGCTATCCCAAAATAGAAGGAAAACAATCTACAGAAAACCTGTAGGGACAAAAGGCAGCAACATCTTCAGTAGGTGCAGGAAAATATTATAACAAGTTTAGAAAAAAAAAGGTGCTTAAAAAAAATTGTGGATATTGAGCACTAGTTCCGCAGCATTGCAAGAAAATGGGGAGGTTGAAACCTGGGTGAAAACTGAGCATTGCTGAATTACATAGAACTTACAGCACAGAAACACTCCATTCCTCTGTGCTGGTGCTTAAGCCTCTTCCCTTTTTCCCCTCATGGACTTGTCTAGCTTCCCCTTAAATGCATCCATCAACTTCTCCCTGTGGTCAGAAGTTCCACATTCTCACCACTCCGACCTGGTGCAAAAATGACAAGTACAAACTAAATCCTGGATGTTTTTGTTGCACCTTTTGCAAATATTTAGAAAAGTCTCTTTAGATTCTCCGTGGATCCCTGTATTTTTTTTTTTATTCTTTCATGGGATGTGGCAACCACTGGCTAGACTAGCATTTATTGCCCATCCCTAATTGCCCTTGAGGCGGTAGTAATGAGCCACCTGCTTGAACTGCTGCAGTCCTTGTGGTGTAGGTACGCCCCACAGGATTTTGACCCAGCAGTGGTACATCTCCAAGTCAGGATGGTGTCTGACTTGGAGGGGACTTGCAGGTGGTGCTGTTCCCATGCACCTTCTGCCCTTGTTCGTCCAGGAGACAGAAGTCATGGGTTTGGAAGATGCTGTCGAAGGAGCCTTGGCAAGTTGCTGCAGTGCAACTTGCAAATGGTGCACACTGTTGCCGCTGTGCTCTGGTGACTGAGCTGGCCAAGTCTTGAAAAATCAACCAGGACATGCCAGAATGGGCCTGCATGAAGCGGAGAGAGAATCAACAAGAGGTAAATACCTATGTGACCTCATCCTCACCAATTTACGTGTAGAAGATGTACCTGTTCATGACAGTACAGGTAGGAGTGGCCACTGCACAGTCCTTGTGGAGACAAAGGCCTGTCTTCACACTGAGAGTACTCTTTATCATGTTGTGTGGCACTACCACCAATGCTAAATGTGGTAAATTCTGGACGGATTAGCAGCTCAAAACTGAGCATCCACGAGGCGCTGTGGGCCATCAGCAGCAGAACTGTATTCAATCACAATCTGTAATCTCATAACCCGGCACATCCCTTACTTCACCATTACCATCAAGCCAGGGGTTCAACACCAGTTCAATGAGTGCAGGATAGCTCGCAGGAGCAACACAAGACATACATAGAAATGAGGTGCCAGCCTGCTGAATCTATAATAGAGGATTATATGCATGCTACACAGTGGAAGCAGCATATGATAGACAAAGCAAAGTTATCCCACACTCAGCAGATGAGATCAAAGTTCCACAGTCCTGTCACATCCAGTCATGATCAACTGAAAGCAACTAACTGGAAGAGAAGGCTCCATAAACATTCCTGCCCTCAATGATGGAGAAGCCCAATACGACAGTGCAAAAGACAAGACTGAAAGCGTTTGCAACCACCTTCAGCACAAGCT
Organism: Cetorhinus maximus; assembly: GCF_964194155.1. Classification (NCBI taxonomy): domain Eukaryota; kingdom Metazoa; phylum Chordata; class Chondrichthyes; order Lamniformes; family Cetorhinidae; genus Cetorhinus; species Cetorhinus maximus. The sequence goes on from NC_135906.1 coordinate 8,193,213, forward strand.
ACTGAGTGGATGATCCATCTTGGCCTCCTCCTTGGGTCCCCACATCACAGATGCCAGTTTTCAGCCAATCCAGTTCACTCCATATGATATCAAGAAACAGCTAAAGGCACTGGATACTGTAAAGGCTATGGGCCTGACAGCATCCTGGCTGAAGAATTGGACTTGTGCTCCAGAGCTAGCTGTGCTCCTAGCCAAGCTGTTCCAGTACAGCTACAACACTGTCATCTACCCGGCAATAGGGAAAATTGCCTGGGTATGTCCTGTCCACAAGAAGCAGGACAAATCCAATCCAGCCAATTACTACCCCATTAACCTACTCTCAATCATCAGCAAAGTGATAGGTGGTATCATTTACAATGCTACCAAGCAGCGCTTACTTAGTGATAACCTGCTCATCAATGCTCAGTTTCAGCTCAGCCAGGGACTCTCAGCTCCAGGCCTCTTTCCAGGCTTATTTCAAATGTGGGCAACAGAACTGAACTCGAGGTGAGGTGAGAGTGACTGCACTGGACATTAAGGCAGCATTTGACCAAGAGTAGCATCAGGGAGCCCTAGCAAAACTGCAGTCAATGAATCAGGGAAAAATCTCTCTACTGGTTGAAGTGGTATCTAGTATGAAGGAAGATGGTTGTTGCAGGCCTATCATCTCAGCCTCAGTGTATCACATAGCAGTTTCTCAGGATAGTGTCCTAGACACAACCGCCTTCAGCTGCTTCGTCAATGACCTTCCCTTTATCAAAAGGTCAGAAGAGGGAATGTTCACTGATGATTGCACAATGTTCAGTGCCATTCATGACTCCTCAGATACTAGATACTGAATCAGTCCATTCCCATATACAGCAAGACTTGGACTGATAGTGGCAAGGAAAATTCACATAACCAGGCAATGACTAACTGCAATAAGACAGAATCCAACCATTCCCCCTTGACGTTCTTTGGCATTACCATTGCTGAATTCCCCCACTATCAACATCCCGAGGGGGTGACCTTTGACCAAAAACTGAATTAGACCAGCCATATAAATACTGTGGCTATAAGAGCAGGTCAAAGGCTGGGAATTCTGCAGAGTAACTCACCTTCTGTCCACCCAAATCCTGTCCACCATCTACAAGGCACAAGCTGGGAGTGTGATGGAATACTCTCCATTTGCCTGGATGAGTGCAGCCCCAAAAACACTCAAGAACCTCAACACCATCAGGAAAAAGCAGCCCATTGATAAGCACCACATTCACCACCACATTCATTCCTTCTATCACTGGTGCATAGTGACAGCAGCGTGTGCATCTACAAGATGCACTGCAGCAGCTCACCAAAGCTCCTTTTGACAGCATCTTCTAAAGCCACAACCTCTACCATCTAGACTGGCAACGGCAGCACATGCGTGGGAACACCGCCACCTGCAAGTTCCCCTCCAAGCCACACACCATCCTGACTTGGAAATATATCACCGTTCCTTCACTGTTGTTGGGTCAAAATCCTGGAACTCCTTCCCTCACAGCACTGTGGGTGTACCTACACCATATGGACTGCAGAGGTTCAAGAAAGCAGCTCACCACCACCTTCAGGGGTGATTAGGGGTGGGTAATAAATGCTGGCCTTGCCAACTACACCCACATCTCAAGAGCAGCAAAAGGTTTCACTGGATTGCCCTGGAAGCACCACCACTACCAGATCCCAGTAAAGAGAAAAAACACTTAGCAGGAGTCAGCAGCACAGATTCCAAAAGCGATGATTGTACTTAATAAATCTCAGAATTCTTTGAGGGGCTAACAGATTACAAGAGAAGGCAAAGGCATATAGATTTAGTAGCTGGATAACAACATTGGTTAGAAGATTAGGAGTTAAGGACAAGTCTTCCAGAGTGTTTGAAAGTGGGTACTGGGTGCCCCACAGGGTTCAGTCCTGCGGTTCACTGCGTACATCTAGGATTGGGATACAGGCCAAGAGGGAGTGATGTTGACATTTGTAGATGATACCAAAATAGGTCAGATGAAAGAAACAACAAAGGGGTATTGACAAGCCAAGGGGAGAATGAGCTAAAAAGTGGCAGATGGAATTCAATATCAATAAGTGTGAGGTGATGCCATTTGGTTAGCAGTAGCAGTAGCAGTAATAATTATACTGCGAACAGAACTAGGCTCAAAAGAGCAGAAGGATTTGTTAGGAGGAGTGGTGGGGGAGAGGTGCACGTTAGATATTAAAGGCAGCATCTCCATTTGATAAGGCTGTAAAAGAAGCAAAAGAAATTCTAGGTTACCTTAAGAGGGTTAAGGTAAAATATAATATAAAGGCAAGAGACAATGATGAGTGTCTTTATTTGTTAGAACAAATGCAGTTAACTGGACGAAATACTGGTATTTTAAATTATGAACGGAGGGTATTTGGAAGCTGAACATTTAGAGTGCTTGAGGGGTGTAGAATGATGGGATCCATACTTAAAAGTTAGGGATTTAGAAAAGAGTCAGAAATTATGCCAAGATTCCAACTGGTTTGGACAGAACGGCCACAGGATGTCCCAAAGCACCTTACAGCCAATGAGAATGTAATGTAGGAGAGGCAGCTCAGTAGATGGAGCCCAGTGAAGCACTGCCTCAGCTTGATTCCTGCACAGATTTTCCAGGTATACTTGGAGGTATTTAAATTTATCGGCTGACTGATTTTCTTATCCTGACTTTACATGCGGGTGGAGGGATAGAACACTCCAGTCCCTCACTGAAAGTAGGAAATGGGCCTACAGCAGTTCCTACAAACAGCAATGTAATAGTGACTCATACTTCTTTTTAAGTGATGTTGGTTGAGGGACAAACACTGGCCCTTGGACACCAGAGAGAACTGCTCTGCTTTAAATAGCGTCAAGGCATTATTTCCGTCCACCTGAGAGAGATTTAGCATCTCATCCAAAAGGCAGAACCTCTGACAGTGCAGCACTCCCTTGGTACAGCACTGAAACGGTCAGCCTAGATTATGTGTTCAAGTCTCTGGGGCGGGACTTGATTCCGCGTCCTTCTGATTCAGAGGTGCAAGTGCTACCCACTGAGCCCTGGGCTGCGCCCCACATGCTCGACTCTTCACTACCGAGAGCGCTGTCGGCAGGCCCTCCCGCGCCCCAACAAACTCACTGTGATGACGTGCACTGTGCAACCCTGGTTTTCAGCTCGTGACAGTCCTTCTGCCACGAGGCCGGGTTGGAAGCGACACACTGTCCATACGCCTCCATTTCCTTTGAACAGTAGCGCGCGGTTATCTCAAACGCGGCTTGCCTGCCAGTAAAACAAACCAGAGATCAGACACATACGGGGAGGGGGAAGGGAGAGAGAGAGTGAGAGAGAGAAAACCAGATACAGCTATTAGAGGAGAACAACATTTTTTAAAAGAGAAAACTGCATGGGAGATTGAGCATTTGTACAAACAAAAATATGATTATTTTCAAGAGCAATAGAATAACTAAAATGGACAAACGACTTAAAGTTACTAACTGTTAACTTTCAGAAACTAGGACCTGGAATTTCTTGTCCGTTTATGGTCAGAGACATGCAATGGGGTGCAGTTTAAACTACTGCAGAATTTGGAGGTGAATTAGTACCCCCAGTACAGTACAGCCAAACCTCCTCGACTACCTGCCCAAACACCCTGTTTGAATCTTGAATACTGGCACTGCTGTTACAGAGGCATATTTCCACAGATCGCACTTGTTCCGAAACTCCCTTCAAATTGTGACCAGATTTTCACGGGCATGGGCACCCACAGTCACCGGCGAAAATCAGCTGATCATTGAAGCACTGAAGCCATTCTCATCCCCGTTACATCAGACAATTCCCGACAAAGTGGGAGGATGTAGCTGAGACAGGAATTAAATTCCCCTTGATCCTTCTACCCGCCTTTCTGAGCCCCAGTGCGCAGTAAACCTGAGGTCAGAGAGGTGGGGCGTGGGGGTATGATGCCAGGTTGATTGCTTGTGTGCTCCTCCTGCCTGGATCCTAGAGGGAGACGTCGAGCTCCCTTGTGCAGCGTGCAGTGAACATGTGACACCAAGCCTGCTGGGAGAGATGGCGGCAGCAGTAGGCACTGCGCCTGCACCAGCTGCCCTTCCATTGAAATGCAGCCCCAGGCCTCAGTCTGAAGTCTGGCAGGATGGCAGTCCTCAGATACTGCAAGGCCTCAGTAAGAGACTGGAAACCCCAATTCTTCATGCGCTCCTGTCTGTTACCCAAAGCCTTAGGTGCAGATATCTGAAATTCCGTCAAGTTGAAAGCTCTGATTACTCCCTCACCGCCCCCTGCGAGGGTATCTGTAATGCACCTCAACGCCATCACCGCCTGGTGCACTGGTTCTCCAGCATCAGTGGCTGGTAGTGCTTGAGAACAAGAGGATGATCTGAAGGTGAGGGTACATTCTCAGGAGAGGAGGTATAGTGCTCTAGCATACCATCCATCCCTCATCTCAGCAGGGAACAGTCCTGCAACAAACTTCTATAGCTCTTTTCTCACTCCACACTCCCAGATCCTCCCATTACTCCTGCACAGTGTCTTCAAGCTGTCTGAATGTCCTGTTGGAAGACAAACCAAAGGGTTACAATGGCTGCCTTTGCCAGTGCTGAAAGGCCCTATCGGGGGATAGGTAGGGAAAGGCAGGGCCACCATACTGGAACATTGATCGTGGGTGGATGTTTACTCACCTAGCTCTGGACTCTCTCCCCCAACATGGCCAGTGGTGTAGCAACACAGTGGCACCACCTCTTCTTCTCATGGAGGGTCAGAGAGCAAAGGATTGGGACTCTTCCCTGCCTCCCCTTGGCCTTCTCTGTGTATCATGCACCACCTTACCCTACAAAGCCAAAATTAAAAACTTGGCTTACAGTTATCTGAGCAAGGAGCTACTTGTCTGTATCCTTCCAAGGGGTCTCATTGGATGGCCACCAATCAGCCAGGAATGCCTGAGGGTAGTATTCACAATGGACAAGGAAGAAAGGTGTGCTAAGTATTCCATCTTCTGTGGTCTGGTCATTGAATTTCTTGCAGCACTACTTTGCCACCCTAGGCATTATGAATGTGGCACTCAGTGTTTTTACCACCTACATCGGCTCCTCACTCCTGGCTATGCGAGAGCTATAGGGGAGTTGAGTAGCTGGCACCATCCAATCCAGATCTTCAGTGAAGCGGAAAGCCTTCTTCTTAACAACCTTCTCCTGAGCCAGGTAGCTACAAGAAGGAAAAGATTTGAGGCATTGAAGATTTCGAACATAGCAATTTAAATTAATTGATTAGAAATCTTTATTAGAGATCTGTGCTCTTCTTACCTTACAAGTTCCAGCCTCATCGAAGGAAAAGGTTTTTCTTCCATTTTTATAGCCCTCCATTTTAACACTTTGAGGGCCCATTGATTATACCCCATTTGCATTCAAATCACACGGCCTAACTACGTGGATTTACACTTAGGCTTATGATAATTGTTATAATTACAATCGGCAGGAAATCTGTAGGTAACTTAACATTGGTAGAATAGAGTCCTAACATTCAGAGTTGTGGCCATGGAGGAAATTCCAGGTTTACGATACGCCCACAAACCACTCGTGTGTCATCCTCACTCGCACCCGAGTCAGAAGATTGAGGGTTCAAGTCCCATTACGCACTGAAGCATATAATTCAGACGGAAGGCTTCAGTGTGACCTATTGGTGCTATTGAAAAAGCAGAATTCTACCGACATCCAGGACAATATTTCTCCAACACCACCCAAAACTGAGAGCTCTTCAAATTGGCTCCCACATTTGCATATATAACAAAGTGAGTGTACTTCGACTGTCATTGTTGGAGGTGCTTTGAAGAAGTGCTGGGGTGTTAGATAAACAGTTGTTTTGAACAGTCTGTTTCATTTCTAATTTCAATGTAAATATCTCTTTAAAAGGCTGCAGCCAGGGGTTCTATCAGATTCTACTTTTCAACTCCTTTGTGTTATTTTCCTTATCTTAATCAACTCTTGAACAAATATACCCCAGGTAATACAGCACCCCCCCTCCCCACACAGTGCATTCATCCTAGGTACCCTGTGCTCCCCTCCTCAGACCAGGATAGCCTCCCCCCATGTCCCCCTCCTCCTCAGGCCAGGGTGCCCACCCGTGTCCCCCTCCCTCCTCAGAACAATTTACTCAGCCCCATGCCCCCCTTCCTCAGGTCAGGGTACCCTTCCCCATGCCCTCTTCCTCAGGTCAGGGTACCCTTCCCCGTGCTCCCCTCCTCCTCAGAGCAATTTACCCAGCCCCGTACTCCCCTCCCGCCTCCCTCAGAACAGGATCCCCACCTCCTTGCCCCCGCAGACCAAGATCCCCTCCCCCATTCAGACCAGGATACCCTCCCACTTGCTCCCCCCCACCCCCCCAAGATGAGGGTCCCCTCCCCCTTACTCCTCTGACTCAGACCAGGGCCCCCTCCTCTCCCCCCACTGCCTATGATTCCCTCCCCCTTGCTCCCCCAACTCAGACCAGGGTCCCCTCCTCTCCCCCTCCCCCTTGACCCCCACCCTCAACCATGATCCCCTCCCCCTTGACCCCCCACCCTCAACCATGATCCCCTCCCCCTTGACCCCCACCCTCAACCATGATCCCCTCCCCCTTGACCCCCCACCCTCAACCATGATCCCCTCCCCCTTGACCCCCCCACCCTCAATCATGATCCCCTCCCCTTGACCCCCACCCTCAACCATGATCCCCTCCGCCTTGACCCCCACCCTCAACCATGATCCCCTCCCCGACCTCCCACCCTCAACCATGATCCCCTCCCCCTTGACCCCCCACCCTCAACCATGATCCCCTCCCCTGACCTCCCACCCTCAACCATGATCCCCTCCTCCTTGACCCCCCCACCCTCAACCATGATCCCCTCCCCCTTGACCCCCCACCCTCAACCATGATCCCCTCCCCCTTGACCCCCCACCCTCAATCATGATCCCCTCCCCTTGACCCCCACCCTCAATCATGATCCCCTCCGCCTTGACCCCCCACCCTCAACCATGATCCCCTCCCCCGCTCAGAACAGGATGCCCCCCTCACCCCAAAACCCAGACCAGGATCCCCTTCCCCCTATCCCCAGGCCAGTGGTCACTGAAGCCTCCCTCACTCACATTGCTGCCGGTCACTCGGGGCCGCTGCAGAAGGTCAGGGGGCGGGTCCGGGGGGTGGGGGTGGGGCCTATTGGCCCCGTCCATAGCGCTCATTGGCCATCCTGTGACGCCCGCCTGTCAAAATACCAGCAGCTCATTGGACGACCCGACTGTCCATCAGCAGGCTCTCCCTCTCTCTCTCCTGATACGTTAATATAGGCGGCCTCCGAAACGCTCATTGGTTGCTTTCCAGATCAAACGAATAAAAGACGAGGAATCATAGAATATCCATTCTAATCTATAGGGGAAGCTTTTTTATATCGGATGAGGGTTGCTTTTTTTTTTCGCGGCTATTTTCTATCAGCGGAAGTGCTGGTTGCTAAGGGGGGAGGGTTGGGGGGGTGGGCGACCTGAACCGGAAGCGGCGGTTGCCAGGCCGGGGTCACGTGGGCGGGGATGCCGGTTGCTGTGCAGCGTCACCGTGTCGGGCCTGCGGCCATGGACAAGCCGGAGCTGGACTCAGAGGCCAGGCCGAGCGGGGTGGCCGCCTTCGGCGAGGAGCTGGTGCAGAGCGTGTCGCTGTACCGGCGCCGGCCGCTGCTCCTCCACGGCACCCTGGGGCCGTTCGCGGCGCTGTACGCCGCCTGGCTCTACCTGTGGGTGTGCGAGTACGGGGTGAGCCAGTACCCGGAGGCCGGCCTCATCGCCCTGGCCGTGATCGGCATCGCGCACATCCTCACCGTGCTGTCCGGACACTGGTCCGTGCACGCGCACTGCCTGCTGACGTGCACGAAGGTGAGAGCGCGTCCTCGCGCCGGGGCTGGACCCGGGAATGGACCGGGGTTGGGGAATGGACCGGGGTTGGGGAATGGACCGGGGTTGGGGAATGCACTGGGATTTGGACTGGGAAAAGGACAGACTGGGAATGCACTGTGAAATGGACTGGGATTGGATTGGGAAAGAGCAGGGATTGGACAGGGAAAGGGATTGGACAGGAACAAGACTGGGACAGGGACTGGGATCAGTACAGCCCAGGGACAGGCACTGGGGATAGACCAGCCTGGGCAGATACACTGGTACAGTGCTAGGATTGGGAATAGACAGTCCAGGTACTCCCTGGTATTGGGAATAGAAAGGGATTGGGATCAAGCCAGCCTGGGTACTGGGATTGGGAATAGACCAGCCCAGGCGTGGGGATTGGAAATAGACCAGCCCGGGCAGATCTCGGTTAAGTACTGGGATTAGGAGTGGATGAATTGGGTATACCTGGATACAGGGACTGTGGATATATAGTGTGGGTGTAACTGGTTGCTGCAGTTTGTAGCCACTCCTTATCCAGGAGATCTGCTGTCATGGTATATTCACACCTGTTGTCTTGTGCAATTCTCACACATCCACTGCTTGTCTGCAAACCACTCTGTGATGTCCTTCATCCAACTACGCTGAGGTCGCGTCCTGTTTCTGCTGCCCTCCACTTTGCTCTCCAGTCGAGATCTCAGTAGCTTTTCAGCCCTGATCAAGTGGCTGAGATGCTGACATTTTCTTTTCTGGATGTCACTTTTTAGCGTTGTTTTCACTCTTGCAATTTCATTTACCTCTTTGTTGCCTTATGATCTGTACATGAAATTTTTGCCATGCGTCATAGCATCCACATTTCAACGGTCTCTATTTTCTTCTGCTGATCTTTACTTATTGTCCAAGTTTCTGAGGCAGAAGGAAAGTGGGTGGAATGCCCCATCTTATGAATTTCCTTGTTAACACATCCTTAATCTTCACAAAATTACTCTAGTTGTCTCTATCCTTCCAACGACTACATCTGATCCAACCATCTTCTGTTGTTGCTTGTCCTAAATAGACAAACCTGTCTGCTTGTTCCATTGTCCATCCACTTCAATCTTCACTCTAGCATCTTCTAATGTATTCCTTATAACTACCATTGTTTTTGTCTTTTTGGTGTTCATACTCAATCCAGATTCTAAACTTCTAGATTTTACCTGATCTCTGATATTTTGCCTCTTATTCTCCAAGCCATGCTGTGTTGTCAGCGTACTGCAAGTTTACGTTCTTGCCTATAATTTTTGCCTCTGCAGTAGTTCTCTGAATAGTTGTTCTCTGTACGTTTTAGCAACAGTACTCCTGTTGTACTCCTCTCTTCACTTGAGACATGTCTGATTATCTATCTTCTAGCCTCACTATTTGGTCACAATGTAAGCTCTGGATAAATCTCATCTTTATTGTCAACGTTAGTAACTGGTTAATATTCAACATTGGTGGATTTAAGTTCAGGATTTTTTATGTACAATGCTGGTACGCCTAGCATCAAGGATTTAAGCATAATGTTCTTTCTGCTCATTCACAGCAAAATAAAGTAGCGTTGTAAGGGTTTGTGTAAGTGAGCAGTGCATGTAGAGTATACTACCTGTTGCTTCTGTTCAGTGATTAAAGGTTTGTTCATTCCAATAATGTTCCAAGCTGTTGAAAAAATTTAAACAAAACTTCATAAGTGCCATTTTTGCACAATTTTAGTTCAAATTACCTGATCTTTTGAGTTCAGCAACTTTGGCTAGAGGGTAGATTGTATTGTCACCTCCACCCAAGTGGAGAACACAAGCTTGGAGTGGTGACATAGATTCCTGTAATTTTACTGTCTCCATCAGATGACTAAACAGGGATGGTTTGTGAATAGCATTCCATCTTTAGCTTGTGAAATATTCAAAGGCCCTTGATCATTCTGAGATTTAAGCATTGTTCTCTGTACTTCTGTATGCAAGGTTTTCTTTGGTGTAAAGTTTTTTGAGCAGAGTTTTATGATGAAAGAAGCACGTTCTTTGGATTTGAACCTTTTTTGTTCAGTTGGCTGACAGAATTCTGGATCTTCTATAAACAGAGCTTCCAATATGTCGTTTGATTGTACTCTGATAAAGAAAAGAATAGCACGTTTCAGGCTGTCTGTCCCAACCTGCTTTACAGACAATTAAGTACTTTTTGAAATGCAGATATTGTTGCAACATAAGAACATGGCAGCCACCTTATATATAGGAAGGCCCCACAAACAGCAATGTGATAATAATCAGATAATCTTCATTTTTAGACCTTACTTGAGCGATTAAGTATTGACCAGGGCACCATGGAGGATGCTTCTGCTCTTCTTTGAAATAATACCACCTTTCATGTTCACATGAGGGAGCCTCTGCCTAAGAGACAACACCTCCAGCAGTGCATCACTCCCTCGTCACTGCAGTGAAGTGTCAGCCTAGATTTTGCTTAACTTGTGGACAGATAGGAATGTGTGTGTGGTTCATTGGATCAATGAATACATTGCAATGCACTATGCTTATAAATACAGGCCTTCAGCTGGCATTTGACCAACCACCTCCATTCAGCATTTATTTTACTTTCTGTTCAAGAGAGCTTTTTCCAATTGCAGACCAAAATCTTGCTTCTGCAAGTCACTGGTCTTTTTCACTTCAATTCCATTGGTTTTATTAAGGACTAATTTGAATTTAGTGCTAGTTGTTTAACGAATTTATTAGTCTTTTTTATGAAGTGGCTACATAGATAGAATTTTCTGATTTGACAACATGTTTTTTTTTAATGAGGCTTGTCATAAATACCTAGATAAGCAGTATGAAAAGAAATGTAGCAGCACCTCCTGGCAGCTGTCTGAGGCTGAACCAGACTGTTTGCAACCTTGGTGTTATATATGACCCCGAGCTGAGCTTTTGACCACTTGTCTGCGCCATTATTAAGAATCCCTGTTTCCACCTCTCTAACGTCGCCTGACTTCACCCTTTCCTTAGCACATCTGCTGAAACCCTCCTCCATGCCTTTAGTAACTCGCACTCGAGTATTCTAATGCACTCCTGGCTGGCCTCCCCCATTTTACCTTCTGTAAACTTGAGGTCATCCAAAACTCTGCTGCCCGTGTCCTTACTTGCACTAGGTCCCATTCACGTATCACTCCTGTGATCACTGACCTACATTGGCTCCCGATAAGCAAGGCCTCAATTTTTTAAGAAATTCTCATCCTTGTTTTTAAATCCCTCCATGACCTTGCACTTCCCTATCCCCGTAATGTCCTCTATCCCCACAACCCTTGGGGATATAAAAGCAAAAAACTGCGGATGCTGGAAATCCGAAACAAAAACAAAATTACCTGGAAAAACTCAGCAGGTCTGACAGCATCTGCGGAGAGGAACACAGTTAACGTTTCGGGTCCGAATGACTCTTCACCAGAACTAAGGAAAAATAGAAAAGAGGTGAAATATAAGCTGGTTTAAGGGGAGGGGGTGGGACAGGTAGAGCTGGATAGAGGGCCAGTGATAGGTGGAGATTGCCGAAAGATGTCATAGACAAAAGGATAAAGAGTTGTTGACGGTGGTGATATTAGCTAAGAAATGTGCTAATGGTGACATTAAGGGTAGAAAGCAGGACGAGCAAGGGACAGATAGCCCTAGTGGGGGTGGGGTGAGGGGAAGGGATCGAAATAGGCTAAAAGGTAGAAATAAAACAATGGATGGAAATACATTTAAAAATAATGGAAATAGGTGGGAAAAGAAAAATCTTTATAAATTATTGGAAAAAAGGGGGATTGCAAAGGGGGTGGGGATGGAGGAGACAGTTCATGATCTAAAGTTATTGAACTCAATGTTCAGTCCAGAAGGCTGTAAAGTACCTAGTCGGAAGATGAGGTGCTGTTCCTCCAGTTTGCGTTGAGCTTCACTGGAACATTGCAGTAGGCCAAGGACGGACATGTGGGCATGAGAGCAGGGTGGTGTGTTGAAATGGCAAGTGACAGGGAGGTCAGACTGAAGGTGTTCTGCAAAGCGGTCACCCAGTCTGCGTTTGGTCTCTTCAATGTAGAGGAAACCGTATTGGGAGCAGTGAATGTAGTAGACTAAATTGAGGGAAGTGCAAGTAAAATGCTGCTTCATTTGAAAGGAGTGTTTGGACCCTTGGACGGTGAGGAGGGGGGAAGTAAAGGGGTAGGTGTTGCACCCTCTGCGGTTACATGGGAAGGTGCCGTGGGAGAGGGTTGAGGTGTAGGGGTGATGGAGGAGTGGACCAGGGTGTCCCAGAGGGAATGATCCCTGTGGAATGCCACCTGGGGGGGTGAAGGGAAGATGTGTTTGGTGGTGGCATCATGCTGGAGTTGGTGGAAATGGTGGAGGATGATCCTTTGAATGCAGAGGCTGGTGGGGTGATGAGTGAGGACAAGGGGGACCCTATCAAGGTTCTGGGAGGGAGGGGAAGATGTGAGGGCGGATGCGCGGGAGATGGGCCGGACATGGTTGAGGGCCCTGTCAACCACCGTGGGTGGAAAACCTCGGTTAAGGAAGAAGGAAGACACGTCAGAGGAACTGTTTTTGAAAGTGGCATCGTCAGAACAGATGCGACGGAGGCGAAGGAACTGAGAGAATGGGATGGAGCCCTTACAGGAAGCGGGGTGTGAGGAGCTGTAGTCAAGGTAGCTATGGGAGTCGGTAGGCTTGTAATGAATATTGGTGGACAGACTATCACCAGAAATTGAGACAGAGAGGTCAAGGAAGGGAAGTGTCAGAGATAAACCATGTGAAAATGATGGAGGGGTGGAAATTGGAAGCAAAATTAATAAATTTTTCCAGGTCCGGAGAAGAGCATGAAGCAGCACCGAAGCAGTCAGCGATGTACTGGAGAAAGAGTTGTGGGAGAGGACTGGAGTAGGACTGGAACAAGGAATGTTCCACATACCCCATAAAGAGACAGCCATAACTGGGGCCCATGCGGGATATATGCACTCCTCTAATTCTGGCCTCTTGACCACCCTCCATTTTAATCCCACCACCTATGGTGGCCATGCCTTTGTTCCCTGGACCCTAAGCTTTGGAGATCTCCCCGAACCTCACCATTTCCCTACTTCTCTTTCCACCTTTAAGATGCCCCCCGAAGGCTACTTCTTTGAACAAGCTTTTGGCCACCTGCCCTAATATCTCCTTATCTGGCTCAAATGTCATGTTTCCTGTTATAGTGATGAGCATTAGGATGTTTAATTATATTAATGGCCCTGTACAATTACTTGTTGCATTTAAGTGATGTGAACTGGGACACTGGGTGTGATTTCTGACCACATCAAAGGGAGCTTGGCCAGCAGCGAGTGAGACTATGGATTTCAGCAGGGAATACATTGCTTAGTGGAGTGGAGCTACAGATGACATACAATTTGAAGTGAAATGTGTGGCAATACATTCTTCCTGGATCTGCGAGACCGGAAGGGAGGTTGAGGTGGGCCAGGGATAAATGTAAAGTTCTTTGAAAGAGAGATTGTAGGTAGATTAAGCCTTAATTACCAACCCCTCCTCAAACCCACCATTAGCATTTGGATTGTACAAATAGCAAAGAGGTTATGAAAAATTTGTATGTGGTTAGGAAGTGACCACAGTTGGAGACTATGTGATGTTTTGGGCACCCCCCCCCCCCGCCCAAAGCGACCTTTATGGAAAGGATTTGAAAACCGTGGAGAGTGGACTGATTCACCAGTATGACGCTAGGGATGAGGAACTATAGTTATGAGATTTGAGAAACTGGGCATATTTTTGCTGGAGCAAGGAATAGAGGTTTTTAAAATTACATAGTTTTTCCCTATTCACTCTCTTTCCTCTGGTTGGGGAGTTGTCGGTGAGTGGTGATCAACTTTGAATGGAATGCTTTGTTGTGAGATGGTTGAAACAGAGTCCGTTGCATCTTTGAAGATAAAATTAGACGAACTGATGAAGTAAAGGACAATATTCAGCTATAGGAGAGAAGGCAGGACAGTGGGATTTGTTTTGAATTGTTCTAGTAAAGAACCAGCAAAGACCTGATGGGCTGAATGGCAATGTTCTGTGCTGGAGACTTCTATGCTTCTAAAATAGTTATGCTAGTCAGAATCTCCTAATCCACTTGTCAATCTTTTCATATTTGATTCATGTTTGAATGACTTTGGTTACTGTATGTGTTATTATTTGAATCACTTTTTTGCAAGCAGTGGGACCCAGTAGCGTAGTGGCTAGGTTACTGGATGAGTAATCCAAAGGCCCAGGCTAATGCTGAGGGGACGAGTTCAGATCCCACCAGGGCATCTGGGGGAATTTAAATTCGATTAGTAAATCTGGAATAAAATGCTAGTCTCAATAATGATCATGAAAGTACTGGATCGGCTCACTGATGTCCTTCAGGGGAAGGAGTCTGCTGTCTTTATCCAGTCTGCCTTCAGGTATCTCCAGATCCACAGCAATGTGGTTGACTTTTAACTGCCTTCTGAAATGGCCGAGCAAATCACTCAGTTCAAGGGCAATTAGGGATGGGCTCCAAATGTTGACCTTGCCAGCAATGCCCACACCCCAAGACCAAATTTACCCACAAAAACAAATCCTCTAGCAACTATAGTTTACTACTCATACTTGATCTTATTTCAACAAATCCAACATTTTTGTTCTTGATCTTCCTCCCACTCCAAATAAAAAGAAAATTTGATGTTGATTGCCTAATCCAAACTGTCGCTGCTTTGGCCAAAATGGATACCTATTAGAAGAGTCTAAGTATTGAGAGCTGAGTATGATCTGTTGGACAGTTTCATGTCCTGCTGCAGGAACGTGATGGGAAGATAATCCCCTGTGTTGCATCAGTCGGTGATATTGCTGCAATAATTGGGTGTGGAGTCTGAGGAAATTATTGTTTCATTTAGCATGTTTCTTAAATGTGCCATCCATGCTTATTAGGGACAGCTACCTATATCCGGAAAATAACACTGGCAGTCTGTCACTATCCTAGGAGTCAATTAAAGGTGCCACTTAAAATGTGTATAGAGTGCGGACTATTTTGGGCATTTAGGTGCTTAGCACTTTAAAAACTCTGCTTATTTCAAGGAAAGTCAGGCCTTCAAGCCACTTCAATGGGATATTAACTACGTAGAAATATATAGAATATACAGCATAGAAACAGGCTGTTCAGCCCCAGCAGTCTGTACTGGTGTTTATACTTCTCACAGGTCATCCATCTTCCATTCCGTTTACTTCTTCTTAACCTTGCAGCAAATTTTTCAATTCCCCTTTCTCTCCTATATTTGTCTAGTTTCCTTTTGAAAATATTCTTGCCTCAGTCACTTTCTGTGATAGAAAGTCCCTCGGGTCTCCTCTAACTCCTGTATTTTCTAACGAAAAAAGCCCCAACCTTTCCTAATGGCCGTAAACTCTCATTTCTGCTTTCACCCTTGTCAATCTCTTTTGCACTTGCTACCGTGTTTCTGAGCTCTCTTTCTATTGTGTGGAAATCAGAACTGTGCATAGTACTCTTTCAGTGCAGCCTGACAAGGATCGTACAGACGTCACAGCACAGGAGGCCATTCGACCCATCGTGTCCATACAGGCTCTCTATAGAGCAGTCCAGTCAGTCCCATTCCCAGGTTGCATCCCCATGGCCCTGCAAATTTATTTCCCTCAAGTGCCAATCCAATTTCCTTTTGAAATCATTGATTGTCTCTGCCTCCGCCTCCGCCTCCTTTGAAGTAATTTCAGATTATTACCACTTGCTGAGTTTAAAAAAAAACAAATCTTCCTCTTATCACCCTGCATCTCTGGCCCAAAGATTAAAACCATGTACCTTGACCTTGTACATTCAGCTAAGGGGAATGGCTTTTCTTTGTCTAACTTATCTAAACCTGTCATAATCTTTTGCATTAATATAAAATCTCCTTTGCTTCAAGGAGAACAATCCCAGCATTCCCAATCTAACCTTGTAGCTAAAATTCCTCAATCCTGAAACCATTCTAGTCCTGCACAAGTTTAACATAATTGCATCACTTTTGAATTCTACACCCCCCAGAAATAAATCGAGTGCTTTGTTAGTATTTTGAATTGCTTTGATGTCCTGCAGTTCTGCTTTCGCTGGTTTGCTGTTCCATCTATTCAGTTTGTTTTATTTTCTAAGGTTTAGGTGAGGTTTGTTTTTCCCACCAAAGTGCATCACCTCACCACTTACTTATGTTAAAGTTCATTTGCCACTTAACTGGCTGCCTGTGATTTTCTAATGTCTTCACGTATTGGGTTGCATTCTTTCTCTGTTAGCTTTACCTCCAAGTTGGATGTCGTTTTCATATGTTTTCAAATAAACGACTGACAGTGACTCCCAGCATTGATCCTTGTGCAACGCTGCTCTCTATATTCCTCCAAGCTGAATAATTATCCTTTACCCCTAATCCCTTGGTGAGCCCCTGTACTATCCATTCAGATAATAGCCTGATGGCTTTATATGTCCTAACCATTGTCATGAGCATACTCTGTAGTAACGTGTTGGAAAGTGGAGACTTTGTGCAGCTCCAATCAGCTGTTTGCACTTTTAACTATGGGAGTTAATTCATTGCTACAGCCTGTTATGAGCTTATCATCATGTATAGTGTAAGAATCAAATTGGTGTGGATGCACCTGCTCGATAGATTGGACTGTACCAAGGTGTCCAGTTGCCAAAAGCTGTGAGCTGGGTGCCAGACTGACTGAGTGCTCCTCGACCCTGAGGAGGTTAATGCTGTTATATAGAGCAGCCCTGTCTCACGAGGATTATCTTCATCATAAAAGTTTCTTGGGTCCTGTGGTAAGTCAAGTGATGACTGATAAACCCAGTGCAGGAACCACATATCCGAGTGTGTTGATCACAGTGTGGCATGGTTAGATTTAGGGTCACTTTCTGAGTGGTGTCCACAGTACATTAACTCTTTCTATACATTGACTTTGCGAGGGGCTGGGTGCTTTCTGCCTCCCTTCCCCTCCTTGCCCCAGGTTATCTTTCCATTGAAACTATGAATTACAACCATTCAATCAAGTGCATCTGTAATGATTACTGCATCCCCATCTCCTGTTAACTTTTTTGGTACTGTGATGGGTGCAGACTCCTTCTAGTCCATAATAATTCAGTGATTCTGTGGGTGTTATCAGAATGGGAGAGGTGGCAGGGGAGAGGCTGGGGGTGGGGCTGGTAGGTATCTAGGCAGGAGAGTGTTTGGCATCGGGATGGAAGTGGGAAAGGGTTTGACATCAGATTGTTCAGAAAGTAGCATTTTGCGATTCAGGATCTGAGTAATTTGAGACTTGACGTGAGGTGAGTGTAGCATGTTTGGGAGGAACAAGTGACTTTGGACCCATGGTCCCAAAGCTGATTGCCACTAGATTTGCTCAGCTCATGCCTGGGCCTGTTGAAGACTCATTAATAGAGACTGATTGTGATTAATCAACAACTCCATTATCATTGTATCACGCGTCCACCAGGATTGTGGAAGGTCAACTAGATGAACGTTAAATCTTTTTACCTCAAGAAATTCCTGTGTTTCTATGAAATAATAAGAATAGAGGGGGAGGAGAGTGGGCAGGCTGACTATTACAACAATTTTTTTGTTTTAGATTACTGTTTAAAACATTCCCGGACATGAATGCTTGGAACTTGTGGTGCTTCCCCAGACTCATGAAAATGTGTCCTTATGAGCTTGCTGAATGGTTTGAGATGCACAGGAGAGCTTGAGTGTACCTGGATTATAACCTGTTTTGTTTCCATGTGCTGCAGGAGCCCAACCCCATCAAAGCTGCCTGGGCCAAGGTGGTCCCAACGCCCAACAATGGGTCCCCTGAACTGGTGGCGCTCCAGCATGACCAGGTACGCAGCAGATCCCCGCCAGCGGGAGCTCTTCAATCACGCACAAGGCCGAAGGTGTTCTCGGTTTCCAGGAAACCCAACTTATTTAAATTGCAAAAGCAAAATACTACGGATGCTGGAAATCTGAAGTGAAACCAGAAAATGCTGGAAACACTCAGCAGGTTAGGCAGCATCTGTGCAGAGAGAAACAGTTAACGTTTCGGGTTGATGACCTTTTCGTCAGAACCGGAAGATGAACAGATTTTAAACAAATTCAGGCTGGGGAAAAGGGGCAGGGAAGAAACAAAAAGAGATGGGATGACGAGGAGGAGTGATTAAAGGACAAAGGTTATGGTGGATGACAACAGTGGGTGCTACTGGGACAATGAGGAGGAGTAGTGTGTATAGACACCCTACTGTGCCATAAATCTAGGCACAAATAACCTGTTAAAATGAAACGTGCAAAATACTGCGGATGCTGGAAATCGGAAATAAAAACTGGAAATGCTCAGCAAGTTTGACAGCATCTGTGGAGAGAGAAACAAATTTAATATTTCATGTTGTGACCTTTCATCAGAGCTCTCCTTAAAATGAAACCTTTTGTTTTAACAAAAATGGTTCAGATTTTCTAATGCTGTTGATTCACTTATGTCTCTAATGCCTGCATTTCTTGCAAGCAATTTTAATGCATGTTTAAATTGTAAAGATATCTACATTAATATTTTGATCATAGATCACAAGATTTTAAGAAAAAAATGCAAATTATTAGATTCTAGTACAATATTGTTCTGCTACTGAGGTAGAATGCATCCTTTTTATGACCTTTTAATAAAGTTCAATTGTTAATTAACCCCAAACTCGGTCAGTCGGAGTTAAATTGTTTGGTCGAACTTTGCATATTGACAAGCAATTTAAACAGCAAGTAGAACATTGGGATGAATCGTCTGAAGAGAGGGGCATAAGTGAAGAGGTTATACTGATGTTTTACAGTGCACCATAGTCTTCACTTAAGTACTGTTTTTATATCACATTCGCCATAGAGGCATTCATCCATCGCAACGGGCGTAGAGAACAGCACACAAAGTGTAAGGGTGTGAACTATGTGGAGGGTTTAGAGGGGAGCGATTAGTTGCCAATTAGGTTCCTGGTGGTTCATTTAGAGTCCCAGCTCAGTAGACTGGCCCTTTCTCGTCTTTATATTCTGACTCGTGCTGCAACCCTGATTCCCATCGTTCTCATACTGGTCCTTTAAGCAGTTTTATCTCTCTTTGTGCAGGATGAGAGCCATCAGAAAACCATCTCTTTTGAGTTTCAGAAGATTAAATACTGGTTTGATGAAAATACAAAAGAGTTCCATCCAGTGGCTTTCCCAGTGACTTTTCAACTGCAGTTCTACCAGGCAGCCAAGGGGTTCCAGGATGAGAAGGAGCTTGAAGCAGCAGAAAGGAAATATGGCTCAAACAAGTATGTACTGCAGCTTGAACTCTGAGGAAGGATGGTGCCATTCTCCTTATGCCATCTCTGTAATCAGCAGTATACATTTCTTCACCTCTAGAACAATAACTAATTAATTTGGTGGTTTGTGTGTATTATTAATTTTATTTTCTATATCAATATTTTGCTCATTATAGTGAACAATATTGCTGCTGAAAGGTAGCGGTACAGGAAATCAATTGACTGAACCAATTTTTTTTGATGGTATCTTGCATCAAATGCAGAATCGATACTGCAAGACAAGTTATCTTCTTGACACTGAGACTTGTTAAAAGTATTGTCGTGGCACAGAAAGCATGCACTCAATGTAGAATTTTACGCCACAGAAGGAGCCTATTCATCCTATTGAGCCTGTGTCGACTCTTTTAAAGAGCTATCCAATTAGCCCAACTCCCTGTTCTTTCTCTCAAAGTCCTTCCGATTTCTCCTTTTCAAGTACATGGGAACATAGGACTTGGGAACAGGAATAGACCATTCAACCCTTCGAGCCTGCTTTGCCATTTAATTAGATCTGGTTGTGGTCTCAACTCCAGTTTGCGGCCTACCCCCTAAACCTTATCTCCCTTGTCTATCAAAAATCTGCCCAACTCTGCCTTGAATAAATTCAATGACCCAGCCTCCACTGCTTTCTGGGAAAGAGAGTTCCACATACTAATGACCCTTTGAGAAAAAATTCTCCTGATCTCCTTAAACAGTAGACCCCTTAATTCTTAAACTGTGTCCCCTGGTTCTAGTCTCTCTCACAAGTGGAAACATCCTCCTGACAACTACCCTATAGGCCCAAACTGTTCAATCTTTCTTCATGAGTTAAGCCCATCATCACAGGAATCAGTCAAGTGAACCTCCTCTGAAATGCTTCTAAGACAATTATATCTTTTTTTCAAATATGGAGACTAAAACTGTACACAGTATTCCAGATGTGGTCTCACCAAGATCAAATGGGAATGTGGAAATCGAAACACAAGCCATGATCTTATTGAATGGCGGAGCAGGCTCGAGGGGCCGAATGGTTTATTCCTGTTCCTATTTCTTATGTTCTGTACAGCTTCAATGAAACTTCCCTTTTATATTCCATTCCCCTTTCAGTAAATGCCAACATTTCATTTTCCTTCCTAATCGCTTGCTAGTCCTGCATACAAATGTTGTGATTCCTGTACCAGAACACCCAGATCCCACTACCACCGAGTTCTGAAACCTCTCTCCAGTGAAAGAACACACCGCTTTTCTATTCTTCCTGGCAAAGTGGACAAGTTCACATTTTCCCACGTTATATTCCATCTGCTAGATTTTTGTCTGCTCACTTAACCTGTCCATATCTCTTTCTCAAGAGGAGGTAGAGAGTCTAAAACTTACTTTCCTACCTATCCTGGTGTCATCGGCAAATTTAGCCACCATACACTTGGTCCCTTCACACAAATCATTGATGTCAATTGTAAATAGCTGAGGACCTAGCATTGATCCTGTGGCAGTGATTCCATTTTGAAAGTTACCGCCAAATCTGCTTCCACTACTCCTTTTCAGGCAGTGCATTTCAGAGCAACATAATTTTTTCCAAAAAAATCTCCTTTCCCTAGCGAAGGGTTTCTGCACCACTGGATTGTAGGCATTTTGGAGAATTCCGGCAAGTGACACACTGGGTTTTGTTAGAATAATAATTAGTCGTTTGGTAGTACAGAACTTGCGTATTGCTGAAAGAAGAGCCGTTGAAGCTTTTTGTCTTGCGTTCATCAGGATACTTCACAAGAATACTAATACATGGGAAAACAATTTATACTGTATGTGAAAAGAGTATGTGATTAGTTGGCAAGTGGACTCTGGTAGAGGTATTACATGGAGAATGTACCAGTAATGGTGACTGACAATTAACTGCCAAGCATTGTTTCAAATTTAAACCAGGCAGCTTGACCCTGATTGGTCAAGGCATTGCCCTAAGGAATGAGTCAGTGAATGGCTGTCACTTATTTTGTTTAGCTGAAGCAGACGCAATGTGTGTACATGTTCTTTCTGCCTGCAAAGAACATGGCCCTGTGCGTTAATTTTGAGCAAGCTTTCCACATACATGGTGATGGATTCCTTCACATTTGAGAATGTCATACAGGACTTGCATATTGGTAGCAGTGCTGTGTCCATCTGCTCGTTTGATATTGCTAGCCTATTCACCAATATTCCACTTAGCCATAGATATTTGTGCTGTAGCAATATATCATGGCGATCTTGACCCACCACCGTTGCATGAATCAGTATTCATTGAACTTATGAACTTGGCAACTTGCGGTTGAGTTCAGTTTTAATGACATCGTGTATGCCCAAATAGATGGTATTGCCGTGGAATCCCCACTAGGTCCAGGTCTCGCAAACATCTCTGTTGGGTTCCATGAGAAACGTGTCTTCGATGGAATAACACTTAATCTCCTGCCCCTCGCATATTTCCAATAATGTGGATGATACATTCGCTATATTTGTATCCGCCGCTGCATGTAGTAATTTCTGTACATGTCTTAATGGGCTCCATCCTGCGCACAGATTCACCTTTGAAATGGAGCAGTCAAATGAGCTCCCCTTCCTCGACGTACTTGTTGAGAAATCTGCCTGGGGTTCTCTACCACGGTCTACCGGAAGCCTACCTTCACTGGTCAGTATACACGTTGGGACTCTTGCAGTTCCACATGCTATAAGATTGATCTTATCAGCAACCTTGTAAATAGGGTCCAAGCCATTTTTTCACCATGCAAGCTTGATGCTGAAATAGGACGTATCAAAGGCATCCTGCGGGATAATGGCTACCATGGTGAGATCATTTCGTGCTGTATACCGGAAACTCATGATCGAGCCTAAGGCTGTCACTTTCAGCACAGAAAGGTGCCCAGTCCACCTTACCTTGCCCTTCCAGGGTAATCTTGAGCAACAGATGAAGCTAGCTGTTTCATGCTGCTGCTATGCAGTAGCAACATCAGTGGTATATGAATTTCAGTGCCACTGTGATGCTAGGTATGTAGGCCGTACACCCCAAAGACTGGTAGATTGTATCAACAGCATGTCCCAGCCGCTGTTTACAACGGAGAAGGTACAGATCGCACCCGACCGGCCTGTGTTTGCAAGACTCAAAACAGTGTCCAATTTTAGATGTGATTCTGTGATTGGACAACATTTGCTAAATGATCCTCAATGTGCTAAAAATTAGGCTGGCAACCAATTTAAGATTGACAGTCAGGCTTGCAGTGTGGTACATTTATGTGTACTGGGAGCTACATATATTAATACATAGGGCTCTGTTCTTTACAGACAGAAAAAACATGTACACACATTGTGCCTGTTTCAGCTAAACAAAATAAGTGGCACTCATTTCTCAGGGCAATGTCTTGACCAATCGGGGGTCAAGCTGCCTGGTTTAAATTTGAAACAATGCTTGGCAGTTAACTGTCAGTCACCATCACTGGTGCATTCTCCATG
The DNA here is from genome assembly GCF_964194155.1 of Cetorhinus maximus. Taxonomy (NCBI): domain Eukaryota; kingdom Metazoa; phylum Chordata; class Chondrichthyes; order Lamniformes; family Cetorhinidae; genus Cetorhinus; species Cetorhinus maximus. The sequence continues at coordinate 8,215,885 of NC_135906.1, forward strand.
GCAAAGCCTCTACCAATCACAGCCCACTTGCTAAGCAATCAACCCTCTCTTCCCATGCAGTATAAATTGTTGTTTTCCTTTATTTGGGTATTCTTGCAAAGTATCCTGATGAGTTCAAGATGAAAAGCTTCGACATGTCTCTTCTTTCAGCAATACTCAAGAATAATAATTCTGAAAACGTTCTTTCCTGCTTCTTCCAACCCAGGCATGGCAGGGCAGCTTGATCTAATCTTGTGTGTTTCAAAGCTACTAGGTACGATTGGGTTAGTTTCCCTGTGAGCCTGAGAGTCTTTCAGCTTGCCTAAAGGGATGGCAGAAACTTTGCAATAAAGGATTATTTTTAAAAAATCAACGCAAGCAGTAATTCCTGCAAAACCGATGACTAGTAATGTGCACCTCCAAGTATTAAAAATATCCAGTGTATCCTTGTATGCAACTTGATGACAAAGCACCTCTCTGTCTCTAACAGGAGTGTTTATTTATTTATTTGTCAGGGCTGAAATGGTGGTTCCTGAGTTTATGCAACTCTTCAAAGAGAGAGCTACTGCTCCTTTCTTTGTCTTCCAGGTAAGTGCCTTATCCCATCTCTCAAACATGCCAAAGTATTTTGAGTACAATGACAAAAGCAAAACACTGTGGATGCAAAAAATCTGAATTCGAAGCAGAAAATCTTAGAAATATTCAGGTCAGAGAGCATCTGTGGAGAGAGAAACAGTTTCGGATCAAGGACCTTTCATCAGAACAAGTACAATGAGTTACTTTGAAATGTAGTGAACATTACATCGTGAATATTATGGAGCAACTATTTTGCACAATAAGATTCCAAAACAGTAAAGAGATAAATCATTAGTCAGTCTGTTTTATGGTAACTTTGCTTGAGGGTGGAATGTGGGAGTTTTGCATTTGTGCATTTACAGGTTTCACATTTGTACTGTGGAGTTATTTACCCAGTGCTCTAGGAAAACCAGTATTGGAGGGCAGGTGGAAAAGGAAAGGAGCTCCTGTCGAAAAAGTCTTTATTTTTTTAAAAATTCTTTTCATGGGACATAGGTGTCGCTGGATAACCCAGCACTTTTGTTGCCCCCCCCCCACTAATTGCCCTAGAGAGGTGGTGGTGCGCTGCCTTCTTGAACCATTACAGTCCATGTTCTAGATGAGGGATTTTGTCTCTCTTGCAGCATGTAGACTACAATGCTCTGTCTCTTAGCAAGCCAGGCAGAAAGTTTACAAAACAGCCTGTGAAGGAAAAGAATACATTTAAAAATCCATGATTTTACATGCTATCGAGTATCAGTTGATATAATAGTATTTTAATTCTTTTGGAAATGGGGAGGTTTTTTTTGTTCTAATGGCAATGATTTGGGAAATGCTATGCGCATCCATTCTCTGGGTGAATTCCTTCATTATGATATTATTCTCGAAACTCGCCTCTAATAATCATTTCACGTAGCGATTTGGCCAATTAGATAATGGCCAAACCTCTCCATCAAAAACGGGGGAGAAAAAAGAAATTCAGCACAGCAGCCAATTTGTAAAGCCACTTTTTTTAAAAAAACTAAGTCGTTTAGTAGTACAGAACTTGAATATTGCTGAAAAAAGAAACATGTTGAAGCTTTTTGTCTTGCACTCATCAGGACACTTCGCAAGAATACCAATATAAGGGGAAAACAACAATTTATACTGTATGTGAAGAAAGTGCTGATTGGTTGCCATGAAGAATGTACCAGTGATGGTGACTGACAGTTAACTGCCTAGCATTGTTTAAAATTGAAGACGTAAAGCTTCAACATGTCTTTTTTCAGCAATAAAAAAAAAACAAGTAATGAAACTTTGATACATCTAGATGTTGCTAGCTTACTATTAACTTGCATTAATCTCCATATTAACTCCCTAAGGACTTGCCTCGGGATACCTGTTTGAATCATAGAATGATAGAGCATGGTAGAAAGCCATTCAGGCCATCATCCTTATGTTGGCTGTTTGGTAGAGCTGTCCAATTAATCCCAGTTCCCTGCTCTTTCCCTATAGTCTGTATTTTATTTTTTCTTCAAGTGTTCGTTCAATTCTCTTTTGAATGCTTTTGTTGAGTCTGTTTCTGTCACCCTTTCAGATCACACACTGTAAATGAAAAGTTTCCTCATGTCAGCTCTGGTTCTTTTGTCAATCACCTTAAATCTGTGGTCCTCTAGTTACTGACTCTTCTGCTCCTGGTGACAGTTTTTCCTTCCTTACTGTGTTAAACCATTCATAATTTTGAACACCTCTATCAAATCTCCTTTTGGTTAAGGAGAACAGCTCCGGTCTCCAGATAACTGAAGGCACTCTGGTGCCATTCTAATAAATCTCGAGTACTGCCAATATTTTAAGTAACCCTTTATTTTTATTCTATCCAATATTGCTGTTCCCCTTACTTTATTCCTGCATTGGCAGCATCCCCTTCTCTAGTGAAATGAGATGTGAAATACTCATTTAGCGCTTCGGCAGTGTCCTCTGCCTCCAGAAATCTCAAAAGAAACTTTGGGTTCCCTTTTATTTTAGCTGCTAATTTATTCTCATTCTCTTTCTGCCTTTTTTATTTAAGGTCTTCTCTCCTTTCTAAATTCAGCTTGGTTCTCTTTTGTGCTTTTAACTTATTTTTGACAAAAGGCTTTTCTGTCTTATTTCAGCCTCTATATCTTCAGTCATCCAGTGACCTCTGGCTTGGTATACCCTTCCCCCCCCCCCCTCCCTCGTGTCTATTCTGTACCTGAACCATCTCCTCTTTGAAGTCCTCCCATTATTTAATGACTGTTTTCCTTACCAATTTTTGATTCCTATTCACCTGCTCCAGATCCCTCTTCAACTCATGGAAGTTGGCCCTCCTCCCGTTAGTCCCCTGTCTAATCCCCCTCCAATTCTGAACTACTCTTTACTCTCGTCCTATTTGTTGTTTCTCCTCATGAATGTTTCATCCTGGTGCCCGACCCCCTGCCAAATTAGTATAAACCCTTTCCCATAATATTAGTTAACTTGCTCAACAGCATTGATCCCAGTCCTCAGCTGCAACTTGTCCACCTTACTGTTGAATGGTGGGACAGGGGTTATGCTAGCAGCAGTTAGCTGTACTTAATAGAAATTATAAATGTGTATCATTTGTCACTAAATTACCTTTGGCTATCAGCACTGCACGGGTTGTAGTGTAAATCGGTCAGCCGGCCTTTATACAGCATTTGGTTAAAATGCGTGTTATTTATTGTAAAAGAGACTTGAAATTTAAAGTGCGCAGACAGTGCTGACATTCTGCCTGGGGGCATACATGTATGAAAGAGAAATTTCCTGGTTGAAGCCATCCACAGTGAAGATATATCCTCAGCCCTGAGTGAAAGCTGGAAGCAGTTAAAAGGGTTTTGTGTCAGGAGGTGCTTCTCCCCCTGCAAAAAGACACTTTAATCTGTGCGATTGATTCCAGGTCTGATGGTACCTGCTCCTCTGCACTAAGTTAGAGTCCATCACATTGAGCAGAAAGCCAAAAAGAGAGTCGGCCTGTCCAAATTCTTGGGAGGAATCCAATAATCCTCCCCACTTCTGGCAGCGGTTTCTCTCTCGTTCAGATAAATTGGAATTTTGTTTGTGAAATAAATATGTATAAATCATTTTGCTAACCGTCTTAAAGGAGCGTAAAGCATGATTTCTGTTCACCCTACAGTCGCAAATGTTTCTGGGGTTGGGTAGGGGGCTGATGTAGGGTAGAAGGGTTATGAAAGTACTCAACTAAAATAGTTCCAAAATTGTCTTGTGGAGACTTCATGTTGAGTCCGGGTGATATGCCCAGGCACATCTCCGGTTGGCTTTGAGTTTTGGCGGGGGTGGTGGGTGGTTGGTGGCAGAGGTTAATGTCCTTCCCACTGCCAAATCTAACTCTACCTTGGTACTAGCTGCCATCAGTCTCCAGGACATTTTGATTTCCTTTTAACACACCAGTTCAACATTTATTTCTTGGATTTGCTATGCTTAGTATTAAACTGCACCCGTCTGTTTCTGCAGGTGTTCTGTGTGGGTCTCTGGTGCTTGGATGAGTATTGGTATTACAGTGTGTTTACCCTTTTCATGCTGGTAGCCTTTGAGGCCTCCTTGGTGCAGCAGCAAATGAGGAACATGTCGGAGATTCGGAAAATGGGCAACAAACCTTACATGATCCAGGTAGGATTTTATAAGGGTAAATGTTGGCGGATGTCCGACTGAGTTATACAAAATCAGGAAAGTAGCCAGGGGTGGAAGCCTTTCACCTGTTTGCATTAAGGGTCTTGAGTGAAATGAGTTTGGACAGTGGCAGCCAGCTGCTATTAGTGGTAAAACTACTCTAATTTGTCACCAATTTAGCTCTTGAGATGCCTGATGTAAGAATAATATTGGACTGGTATGCATTTCCACTTTGTGATCCCAATGTCACCATCAAATATGCCCAGGGCAAGCACAGCACGGTTAGATACATAGTTCCTTCCGCAATATTTCAACAAAGTGTCTCCATTCCAATCAAAAACTACTTTCCACTGCAACGGTTTTTTTTTAAGCTGCCAATTGGCACAGGATTAGGAGCAATTGTATGCTGGCCCCTTTCCCAATAGGGACTGTGTTTGGACACCCACCCTTGTTTCACAGAGGATTATTTTAGCCCGTAAACAGAGAAGACCTTCATTCATCCATGGGTAGACAAGTGGCAGTTGAAATTTAATGCAGAGAAATGTGAAATGATTTATTTTGACAGGAAGAGTAGGGGCAGGCAACATAAGATAAAGGGTACAATCCTGAAAGAGATGCAGGAGCTGAAGAACCTTGGTGCACAAATTATTGAAGGTGTCAGGGCAGGTTGCGTGAGCGATTAATGAAGCATACAGGATCCTGGGTTTTATAAATGGGGGCACAGAGTGCAAAAACAAGGAAGTTATGATTAAACCTGTTTAAACCACTGGTTTGGCCTCAATTAGTGTTGTGAACACCACACAATAGGAAGGATGTGAAGGCATTAAAGAGGGTGCAGAAAAGATTCACGAGAATGGTTCCAGGAATGAGAAACTTCAGTCACTTGGGTGGACAGGAGAAGCTGAGGCTATTCCCCCTTAACAGAACAGAAGGTTGAGAGAAGATTTGAGTCAAACTATGTGAAAACGAGCATGAATCCTCCCAGCTTCCTTCTCAACTGATTAATTCTCTGTCCGTGCTCCCTTATAACTGATACACCAACCTCTGGAAATTACCTTTTTACTTTTGCCCCCACCCCCCCCCCCTTAAAAAGCTTTCATAATTTTGATACATTCTAAATAATTCACCCAATCCAGCATCTCTGAGTACAGCTGCCATGTTCAGAGTGAGACCTTAATTATGTTGCACGATGTCATGAAGCTATTAATTTAAAGAATGCTATTGGAAATTATTTTTTAAAATAAAGATTTAGTCTGTGGGTATGTGTGCGTGTGTTAATTGGATTAAAACCAGCTAGTCTGGAAGCTTTGATGTTTGGTAGCTTTGAGATGTAAACAGAGAGGCAGCGGTACAATTGCATTTTGTTGAATAGAGTGTTCAAGAGTGGGAGTAAAATCTTGCACCTCGCTAGGAGAGACCAAGCAATGTTTATATTACTATAGAATTGGTACTATGAAGGTTGTTCAAAGGGCCTGGTGATACAATGAAAATTTACATTCAAAGATGGGTATAACCTGAGGGGAGTTTGTGTGTGCAAAGGCAGAGGCATGTAACATCAAAGCAGCTGTAAGCCTACAACTGTCTGCAAAGGGACTAAATTGAAGGGAACCTCATTTTGAATTCGTAAGCTGAAAATGCTTTGCCTGGTGTCTGCTTAAAGTCTATGGGTTGTTGTTGCCTTAGTGGAGATTAATTTGTAGCCATGTGTATATGTTTAATTTGTTGTAAATTAATAAATGTCTCACGTAGTTTGATATAAAACCTCTTGAGAACTGGTGGTCTTAATCCTGAATTTAGAGCTGCAACTCAAACATACCAATTGAAAGTATAGGTTATGACAGTTGTTTAAAGTTTCCCTCTGGGATTTTAAATAACAGCCTTTTCCCACTGCTGTGTCATAACACACGAAGAGAGAGAGAAAATTTGATCTTTCAACAAGGAGCAGTCCTGCTGAGAGCATCCAGTAGCAGTTTTATTAAACTACCTTCAGCAGTCCCATACACTTGAGTTCAGCACCAGTCTCCATACAATCAAGGCAAGTGTTGTGGTTGATTTAAATCCATTGATCTCTGGAATAATAAATAGTGGGTTCCATTGCACAATGTTTAGTTGTTGCTAGTTTCTTGAAGGTTTGGACACAGCAGTAAAGAATGTGAAGGCTGCTAGTCCATGTGATATGGCAAGTTGGTCCCTTAGTGACTAAGTTTCATTCAGAACCAAAGCATGCCTCACCCTGGCACACTCCCCATTCCCGACTTAATAGTTTATTGCTCGTTACTAGCCAGATTATGATGCTCTTCTTAAGCAAAAGATGTAGAGAGACACATACTGCCCCATATTTATTATATGTGTGTCACTGACCAGCTATATCAGCTTTCATGTGTGATTGACACAGCTTTAGATATTGAGAGCAATCACGTGAGGATCAAAGTGTGGTGTGGTTTAGGCATCAACAGAAGCACCTAATATTTAGAATGGCATTTTTAAGGTGACATGTGCCAGCATCAACAGCAGAAAGAATATAGCAGAAACAATCGGAAACAGGCAGGATGCAAATAAAGAAGTTTATATTTAGTCAATTTAGAGGGTATTCTGGCAGGGATGTTACAGTTTGTTTATTGCAGCACAACAGTGGGTTAATATGTGGGTCTGAAAGCAAAAATAAAAACAGAACACGTTGGAAAAACTCAGCAGGTCTGGCAGCATCTGTGGAGAGAGTTAACATTTCAAGCCCACGTGACTGCTCTTTCTGGACATGTGTCTGTGCGCACGTGCACGTGTGTGTCATACAGGGTGATATGGTTGCCACTAAATGAGTTTTATTTTGTTCCTGGATTTTTCTAGGTTTATAGGAACAGGAAGTGGAGGCAAATCTCAAGTGATGAACTCATTCCTGGTGACATTGTTTCAATAGGTAAGCATTTATTTATGTCATTAAAGGAGATGGCAGATCTAAGGGAATCCTTTTGTGGGAATAGTGTGGGCGGGGGGGAAATCACTTCCCTTTTAACAAAATCTTAAAACTAAGCCCATGTTTAAAATATTTCCACTTTTCCGTATCATTTGTAACGTGACACTGACTGCCAATTGTGCGGGCATGCCCTTCCTAAGTCACCACAATGATGCAGATTGTGGACGTTACTCCAGGTCACTCCATTGACTTTGAGAACCAGTGGTTTTTTCTGATCCTAAGTCTGCTCCCCCCCCCACCCAAAACCAATGAATTTGTGATTGAACAGTCATGTCCTGTATCTTTGGAATCTGATTGAAGAACTCTCCCTCACAGCTCCTATTACCTGGCTCACTATTATTCATTAAATGATGAAAAAGTGTATTGGATCTTTGCCAGTTGTAGCATATGAGCCATTAGCTTAATGTTACAGGGCAGCAATACATACGTTGGCTTAGCCAGCAACAGCTTGCATTAGTTTAGAAATGTCATCCCAAAGCACTTCATGGAGGTGTAATCAGACCAATGGCCATGACAACCCAAACCTGAGTGAGTATTGACAGTACCTAACCTCTAATTTCCTCCATGCAATAACGTTTTGAGGTGGCATGTTTTTTTCCCCCTCATTGTACCTGTTTCTCGCGGGCAAATTGAATCGCAAATTTTGGGTTGAAGTGCTCTACTGCCCTTTGGTTTACCTCTTCAGGGCTTTCTTTCTCTTCCATTGCATGTTGCAAGTTACATACAGCTAGACGCAACAGGGGACTTATCAGTTTCCTGGCTGATACTTATCCCACAGCCATCACCAAATATCTGATCAGGATCACATTTCTGTTTGTGGGACCTTGCCATGCATAAATTGTCTGCTATGTTTCCTACATTCTGTCTGACTACATTTCAAAAAAAATCTTCATTGAATGGGAAGATATTTTGGGTATCCTGAGTTGTGAGAGGCATTGTATAAATGCAAGTCTTTTTTTCTTGTATTGTATGAGTACCGCATGTCATTATCTTCCTCCTCGTTAGAGTTGTGTTGCTTTGTTTCTGGCTAGGCCGGTCCCCCCACGAGAATCTGGTTCCCTGTGATGTTCTGCTGCTCAGAGGGCGATGCATTGTAGATGAAGCTATGCTGACCGGGGAGTCTGTCCCACAGATGAAGGTATGGCATAGTGGCAGTGTTAGGAAGAATGATCATTTGAGAACAATATCTGATTGCTTGGAAACCAAATAAATTAATTTAGACTTCCTGAGGTAACCGGGAGTTAATATTTACAAATTACAAATTCTGTGTTTTAATTTCTTGCTAATAGTTTGATTTATGTGTATTTTTGTAACCAAACTATGTTTAATTTGTAAAGCGATAGCTTATCAGCCACCTTGGTACAGAGATGAGGAATATTCATTTGCAAATTGTCTTCAATTATCTGTGCATTATCTATTTTATCCTGCTTGAACTGGAGCTGAACTTCCAAACCCAAATCCACTCTATCACCGAGAACTACTTTGCCAATGGGCCTGCTTCTGCCCCAGCCTAAACTCCGCACCTGCCTTTATTGTCTCTAGACTTGACAGTTCCAATGCCCTCCCCTGGCCGACCTCCACTTTATACCCTCCGTATGCTTGAACTCATCAAAAACTCTGCTGCCCATATCCTAACTTTCACCCAAGTTTCGTTCAGCCGTCAGCCACGTACGCGCTGACCTACTTTAGCTCACAATCCAGCAACATCTTGAATTCTCATCCTCGGTGTTAAATCCTGCCCCGGCTTTGCTTCTCCCAATGTCTATAACCACCGCCCAAGCTGTGTCCGTGCACTGTCACGTAGCAATCTTAAAGGGGCTGCACAGTGCAACAAAGAGGCTGCACATAACAAATAAAAATTAGGTAGAACATCGCTTCTAATCCTATAATCCTCTGCAGTTTTTGCGTTCCTCCAATTATAGGCTTATATAAGTCCTGATTTTCATTGCTGCACCACTGACGGTGGTGCTTTCAGCTGAGACTCTATAACCCTCTCCCCTAACTCCTGTGCCTCTCCATATCTCTGCCCTTCTTTGAGCTGCTCCTTAAAAACTACCTCGCAGCGGTGGTGATACCCCCTTGTGTGCTCGGTGTCAAATCCTGTTTGATCGCTCCTGAGAAGCTTGGAATACTTTTGTTATGTTAAAGGAGCTATGTAAATGCAAGTTGCTGCTGTTAATGGTGGAACAATGAAAATCAGGATGAAACAAGAAGCCAACATTGAAGAGCACAGAGGGTAATAGGATTGAATGAGGCGCAGAAAAAGACATTTTCTGTTCCTAGGTCAACAGCTGTGTCAAGTAGTGCTTGATGCATGTGCCTTTTTGGGTGGAGGGGAGAAGAGTCATTTCTGCATGCACCTACTTGTCCAGGAACAGGAAACATTTTGAGGTACGTATGTTGCCAAAGCCTGATGAGAGCTCTGCTGGCAATGAGAAGAGCTATTGTCTTCTCTGCTGCGAGATAACTGATCCACCTGGTGGCCAGGACATGACCCCCCCAAGCAATCTGCTGCAGTGACCTGTCGAATTCTCAGTTTCCATATTGGGAAGTCCAGGCTATTGGAAAACTAATATTTTCACTGCGTTGGTTCTTGCAGGAGCCAGTAGAAGACCTTGACCCAACGCATCTACTGGATTTGCAGGCAGATTCAAAGCTGCACGTAATATTTGGAGGAACCAAAGTAGTTCAACATTCTCCACCTCAAAAAACCAGTGCGGGACTCAAACGTAAGCAGAGAAAGAGCATTGCAGTGCCATTGATGTACATTGTGTCACAAAAACCGCATCACCGTTTCTCCTGTCAGTCATTCTAATGTGTTCTTGCCCGATGTAGATTTTTAGTTTTGGACCTTTTTTTAATGTGGTTGGCTTGAGCATTCCCCTTTTTCCAGTTATACCATATCATCAGAAAAATGAGATTGTGCTGCAGCTTCTCCCCTGAACACCAGTGTTGAGGCAGAAATCCTTCCACTTGGAACAAGGAGCAATTCCCTGGCTGCCCTGTGCACCGCCTGTACACAATGAGTGAATACAGGTGGGGCTGCTATAAACTGTAATGTGGAAACACGTTGTCTGCTGACCAGCGAAGCAAAGCACTTGATAACTGAGCGGAAACCATAAAAAATAGAAAGCGGATAGAAAACTACAGTTATTCGACTTAAGCCAAGATTGTTTTCAGAGGAACAATACAGAATTAATGGAAATTTTGAGACTGTTGGCAATTCCACACAATTGGTTGAGAGTGCCTCATAAGCATCACCAGAATTGACATGAAGCAGTTTACCTGCAACTAAAGCAACAGAACAGATGTCAAAAATCAATCAGTAAAACACACATTTAATGATATTCCTTGCTTCTGGAAATCTTCAAGTATTGAGCAAGTGGTTCTTTGGTTTTTGATCTACACCACTGCCCTGGTTTTGCACAGCGGAATGGTTTGTCTATTACAGGTATTCCACCCTCTTTGCAGCCTATTACTTACTGGATTTGTGACTCCGCAGTAGCCACAATACAGACAGTCAAGAATGTTGCCCTTGAAAAAAACATGAGCAAACCCAACACTTTTTTTACACTTTTTTTTACCCCAACCTTTAACCCAAAAGGACATTTTTGATCTTTAAATATAATTTTGCCAAATATTCTAGTTTTGTTCCACATAAATATTGCTGCCATCACGATGGACAACCTAGTGATGTAGCTTTCAAAGCATCATGAAATCCGCACTCCCCCCTCCCCCAGTGATTTTGTTTGTCCACCTGAGTCATGATGGCAGCAGGAATGACCCGCCGATCTGGGTAAAGTCGGTAGAAAATATTGTGCAACAATTTCATGTAAGTAGGGGAAAGTGAGGAAGCTTAATATCTGCTGGCCCCTTGACATAAAAGAACGATGCAGCTTAACCTGCCAGTGTCTTTTCATGGGAAGCCAATCCCATGTAGCAGAGGAATATGGAGGGAGAGCCAGGTAATAAGGCAGAACTGAACCTGCTCAGAACCTTGCAATTCTCTCAGTTTATCCCAGTTAATTCCCAATTGTTGCATATAAAAATGCTTGTGCCTGCGCATTCCGAATATGACGCAGTTTCAGCATTTGGACAACAAACAGTTGTTGCCTGAAGAACTTCAATATTGTATATGGTATATGTGTGATAACTTATTCCTTTTATGCTTATCTTTTTGACTTTTTATTCATTTTGACTGCCTTCTGCTTACTGAACCAAAAATGCCATTCCCACCACTAACGTTTCTGTAATTCTGATTATTTTCCCAGCTGTGGACAACGGTTGTGTTGCCTTTGTCCTGAGGACTGGTTTCAACACTTCTCAGGTGAGTAGACCACCACAATACAGTGAGATGTGAAACCGTTTAGCAGAGTAAGGGCTGAACATTATGGCCGAGAGTCGTACTTGGCAAAATGTGCCTGTCACAGTGCCAGCTTCGGCGAGTGAAGTTACACCCAAGTTTCTGTGCAAAGCCATCAAAATATGCCCAAGCGCAAAATGTCCCATGAGTTAGGACAGCCATGCAAGTGTAATTGAAATTAATTGATTTCTGACTGGACTGATGCGATTGTGAGAGGCCAGGGCAGGGTAGAATAAAAGGTTTGGGGAAAATTATCCCCTTCAGAGTGAGGCTCAAGACTGCTAAGGTAAAGCAACGCTTTTCTGTTTAAACCAATGGATGTCAGCAGCAAGTCAGACCAGCCCAGTGGCTTCCATGCACTGCTGGTCAACTAATTAATGCTGGATTACTGAGGTACGGATGCCTGTGCACCTGAGAATCTAGCCACACTGGAATAAACCATGCTTAATGAGCACAATTGGCAGAAACTCTGCTTTCTGCCATTTTGCAGATGGGGACTGGTTTGGGCAATGGGACTCTTGGACTAGCGCAAAAGATCACAGATGCTTGAGGCTGAAGTAGTTATGGGTACAACTCGCTCACACTTAAAATTTCATGATTTTCTTTTTGTCTTATTTGATTTGATTCGACCCAGATTGCATTGTTATCTGGGCGGAAACTCCAGACCTAAATATCATTCAGTGATAAGGTCTACAATCGAAACCCATTGCAATGCAGAGTGAGGCACTATTTAATTATGCTGCTTCAATGTGTTCATGGTAATGGAGGCGTTGCCTTCAAACCCGGCAGAGAGAAATAACTGTGGTCAACAGCAGTAATTAATGCTGCTTGAATAGGAGCGGAATATTTAATTATTGAGTTATTTGCATTGAGTTAGCAGGTTCATTGGAATACTCGCCCTACTGTCTTGTAACATCTGCAGTGTTTGGCACAATATTATCTGGGTATAGAGATTGTGGGTTCAAGTCGCACGCCAGAGACTTGTATTGGAGTGTCAACAAAAATTATGTACGCTCCCGAGGGTGTGCCATATTTCCGATGGCACTTCAAACCAGAGCCTCGTCTGCCTGCCCAGGTGAATATAAAAGATCCCATGCTCCTGAATGAAGAAGTCTGAGGGGTTTGCTCTGTGCTTTAATTAATAATTTCTTCTTCCAAAAAAAAAACCCATCAAACTAGATTTTGTGGGTACTCATCTCACTTAGCTTATAAGAACCTGCTGAATGCAAACTGGCTGCTGCATACCCCTAGCAAAAATAATGAATTGGATCTTAAGCACTTTGAGATCCTAGATATCTGATAAGGCACCCTTGTCTTTGTTCTTTAGAGCTCCCTGCTTATTTTATCCTCAATTCCCAATGTAGCACAGGCAGCCAACAACCTTTCTACAATAAAGCTTTGCAATTGCATTCATTCTCTGTCATCGTTTTGGTTATAAATTCTTTGTCTACATTCATAATGGGAATTCCCAATGTAAACTTGTCGGGTTGTGATTTCATCCCTGCCCCAGTAGAGGTACACGGTACCACCATTGATTGGAAGGTTTAATTACAGTGCAACAAGTTTATAACCCCAAACTGCCTTTGTAATGTGGGAGTAGAAATTTGTAATATTAAATTAGGGAGAAAATAAATTCATTTAAAATGAGAACTGAATTGGTTCAATTATCCAATACCCCTCAGCCGATTCACTGGAAAACTACACTTATTCTGTGACCTTGTATACAATCACCTGGGAAATTGACTAATTATTACTTCATCATTATTAATGAATGTATCAACAACTGTAGGAATGGGTTGGTTCTGTTGTGCGCAATTAACTGTATATGCGTTAGAAATCTAAATTCCACTAAAATTCCATTCCCTGTCCCAGATGAAATGTTAAATTGAAGCCCTGTCTGCCAGATCCAGTGGTTCAGCTGGATGTTGGAGGAGCAGAGAGTTCTTTCCATGCCCTAGCCAATGTTCCTTCCTCAACCAACACCGCCAAAGCAACAGACAAAATGGTTATCCATCTCAGTGGGGCCTTGCTCTGTAAACCCACTTGGTGTGGTCCCTGTAAGAGTGACTGCACTTCAAGTAATTCATTGTTTATGAAGCACTTGGTAAGTCTCTGGACATAAGGGTGTGACGTAATTGCAAGGGCTAAAATGTGCTCTCACTCTCGCTCATTCTTGCACTTGTGCTCCATGCTAACGCTTTCTTGTGTGCATGTTCTTTTTTCATTTTTATACTTTGTTTTTCTTTCCCTCTTTCAAAAGTTTGACTTCTCACCTGCCTTGCTCTCGCGCCCTGACGCCCCATGTGCAGCCGCTTCCTGGCACCCCTCCTTCACGCTGTCCTCCCTGCCCCTACAACTCTCTCTGCCTCCTTGTGTGTCTATCTGATTTTTCTCTGCTATATGTCTCCCTCTTCCTCCCCATCCGTTGTGTGTGAAGTTATGTGGAAAGTCAATTCCGGATGTTGCATGTATCGCCTAATTGGCCATCCCTGGAGAAAATGGGGAAGTAGGTTGCTGGCTACATTGGTACAGAGAACAGGAAGAGGATGCATGGAAAAGACAGAATTATTCACTAGTTCTATGAGTTTAATTTTTGTTTTCAAACTCCCAGGGAAAATTACTGCGAACAATCTTATTTGGTGTCAAACGAGTTACTGCCAACAATCTGGAGACATTTATCTTCATCCTCTTCCTTCTCATCTTTGCTGTTGCTGCAGCTGTATACGTCTGGGTCGAAGGTAAGCCTAACTGAGCCCCGAATGTTATTTTCACTAGCCATTGCAGCTTGAGGAAAGCCTATTGGAGCATGAGCCCAGTGCCCCGTTGAATGCGAGGCATTAATTCAAGTTCCTGCACTTACCGTTGCCGTTCTTATTTGGGGGTTGGGAACCAAATGCTTCGCTGATTTCTCTGGAAAGGGATGCTGTGGAGAGAAAGAATCCCCTCCAATAAAGATGAAGGGGCAGAATGGACCCCAGCTGTACCTCATCACGGAGCCTTCAAGGCGAGTAGATTGGTGAGGGGAAAGGAAGGGAGGGCTTCTATTGCTGATATGAAAAATAATCTACTCTGTATCATGGAGGGAAAAGAACCATGGGCCTCTTACTTGGCAGAAACCTCCATGATTTGATGTTTGATTCGTGTGTAATGACAGTATGTACTCCCATCACATAAGCAAGATACCAGAATGTTCATTACTGATGACTCTCTTGAGGCAAAAGAAAACTTGGAAAATATTTAATTTATATATTTTTAAAAAATTTAAAATCCCTGTTGCCAGAACACCGGTTTATATCAAATATGTGACCTGGCAGTTGGGCTTCTACAGGATGGCTCCTTTGATTATAAATCTCCCACTTTTCATATTCTTGCCTGCAGACAATAATTACAGCAATGACTCGAGCATTTGCTTTCATTGTCAATGTGGTCCAGTTAGGGGCCGTTCACAAGACTTATTTTCTAAAGTGTTTTAGGAGACATTTAATGCTCTTTTGCAAGCATTTTACATATCACCTTTCTCCTCTTTCCTTGTCCATTCCTTCATTCAAATGGGAACCACAGTGGAAAAAGTTGCTTTTTAAACACTAGTCAGCCATTAGTTGGATAAATGGGTGTGTTCATAATGGCCTGTGTCAAGTTATCAGGCTAAATGTCAACTTGCCATCTTGAAGAGTTGTGACCTGCAGGGCTATAGACCAAGTGCACCAAGGTGGGATTAGGCTCGGGACTCTCCATCCAGCACAGACAGGATGAATATCCTGCTGTGTCGTAAATTTTTGTGAAATGGCATGTTGGTCAGTGGGCATTTTTAAACATGCCTGGTTTTGGAACATGGGTGGAGGTATATACATATAACTGCTTTAGCGTTTTCACCACTGCCCCTAGCCGTGTATTCTGCAAGACTTACACTCTCAATGTGAGACAGGCTACCCATTCATCTGGATTAAGATGTGACAAGCCTGTTAGTTCTGTGCACTAATCTACTGCACCTCACAGTCTCCTACGCATGCTGATGCAGTTTGTGTGCAAGAAGCTCCTTATTGAACATCCTCCTTTCTTTCTGTATTCCATCACTGACGGTGATATTGTGATAATTGTCGTGCCAGTCTGAGATTGGATGACTCTGCATGGCAGACGAGGTGATGCTTGCCAGAGTTTTGTAACTCCAGGGTGAACTGTTTGAAAATCAGAAAAAAAAGCTAGCTGGAAGGCATATAAACTGCTTTTTGTGTTTGGTGAGAGGTGAATTAATACAAAATGATTTTTTTTAATTGATTGGTATGGAACAATTGAATGTTTTTTGAGATATACAGATTTCTTATTCAGAATCACAGTGCAGAAGAGGCCCTTCGGCCCATCAAGTCTGCACCGACATGTGAGAAACGCCTGACCTACCTACCTGATCCCATTTACCAGCACTTGGCCCATAGCCTTGAATGTTATTGCGTGCCAAGTGCTCATCCAGGTACTTTTTAAAGGATGTGAGGCAACCCGCCTCCACCACCCTTCCAGGCAGTGCATTCCAGGCCGTCACCACCCTCTGGGTAAAAAAGTTTTTCCTCACATCCCCCCTAAATCTCCTGCCCCTCACCGTGAACTTATGCCACCTTGTGACTGACCCTTCAACTAAGGGGAACAGCTGCTCCCTATCCACCTTGTCCATGCCCCTCATAATCTTGTACACCTCGATCAGGTCCCCCCTCAGTCTTCTCTGCTCCAACGAAAACAACCCAAGCCTATCCAACCTCTCTTCATAACTTAAATGTTTCATCCCAGGCAACATCCTGGTGAATCTCCTCTGCACCCCCTCCAGTGCAATCACATCCTTCCTATAATGTGGCGACCAGAACTGCACACAGTACTCCAGCTGTGGCCTCACCAAGGTTCTATACAACTCCAACATGACCTCCCTACTTTTGTAATCTATGCCTCGATTGATAAAGGAAAGTGTCCCATATGCCTTTTTAACCATCCCACCAACATGCTCCTCCGCCTTCAGAGATCTATGGACACACACGCCAAGGTCCCTTTGTTCCTCAGAACTTCCTAGTGTCATGCCGTTCATTGAATACTTCCTTGTCAAATTACTCCTTCCAAAGTGTATCACCTCTCACTTTTCAGGGTTAAATTCCATCTGCCACTTATCTGCCCATTTGGTCTATATCTTCCTGTAGCCCAAGACACTCAACCTCACTATGAACCACCTGGCCAATCTTTGTGTCATCCGCAAACTTACTAATCCTACCCCCCACATAGTCATCTATGTCGTTTATATAAATGACAAATAATAGGGGACCCAGCACAGATCCCTGTGGTACGCCACTGGACACTGGCTTCCAGTCACTAAAGCATCCTTCTGTCATCACCCTCTGCCTCCTACAACTAAGCCAATTTTGAATCCACCTTATCAAATTACCCTGTATCCCATGTGCATTTGCCTTCTTTATAAGTCTCCCGTCTGGGACCTTGCCAAAGGTTTTGCTGAAATCCATATAAACTACGACAACTGCACTACCCTCATCTACACACCTGGTCACCTCCTCAAAAAATTCAATCAAATTTGTGAGGTATGACCTCGCTTTGACAAAGCCAAGCTGACTATCCTTGATCAAACCTTGCCTCTCCAAGTGGAGATAGATTCTCTCCTTCAGCATTTTCTCTAATAGTTTCCCTTCCACTGACGTGAGACTCACTGGCATGTAGTTCTCTGGCTTATCTCACAACCCTTCTTAAATAGCGGAACCACATTAGCTGTTCTCCAGTCCTCTGGCACCTCCCCCGTGGCCAGAGAGGAATTAAAAATTTGGGTCAGAGCCCCTGCGATCTCCTCCCTTGCCTCCCTCAGCAGCCTGGGACACCAATCATCTGGACCTGGAGATTTGTCCACTTTTAAGCCTGCCAACCCCTCCAATACCTTGTCACTCCCTATATCAATTTGCTTATTCAGGCTGTCTATCATACAGTAGGACATCAAAAAACACAAATAGCTTGGAAATGGGGTGTTCATATGTACAAAAGCATAAACTTTACAGATATTATCTCTGTTTAATTCTGTGCAACATAGTTTTGCTAAGGAGTAGTGCCTAATAAAAAGAGTGAAATGCAGTCTTTTTGAGGCCCATAAATGTACAATTTTGTTACTTATGACTGAGGGCATTGTAGCTGATCTTAGTTACATGATGCTCTACATTCTGATGCTTTTTCTCCAATTAGATTCATTATAATTTCCAATAATGCTTTCCTTTCTCAAGCATAGAGCTCTAAGGAATGAGATGGTCAATGATGATTAATCAATATTACATGTTAGAAGGATGCAGTTTAAAGGCTGTTTAACACTGAACCCTCTCAGGTCGCAAACTAGTGATTGTAGAAGTCACTAAATCTCATGGTTGGCATAAGCCAAAAGCATTTGCATTGTTTCAAAGAATTGTATTCACTGTGGACATTTCTGGACCTTTTCATTCTTGCTTGCAGGTACGAAGGACCCAAACAGGAACCGCTACAAGTTGTTTTTGGAGTGTACACTAATCCTGACGTCTGTTGTCCCTCCTGAGCTCCCAATTGAATTGTCACTGGCAGTCAACACTTCTCTTATTGCACTGGCTAAACTGCGTAAGTACAATGTGGAGCTGAAAGGTGTAAACATTCACACTGTAGGGATGCATGCACTGCTAGAGGGCATTTCACATTCTGCTAACTTTCTGAAACCATTGTATGCTGAAAATCACTGCAACAGCTAACCAAATCATATAGATAAATATTGGTTTTAAATAGGCAATGGCCATTTTATATTCAGACTGAATTTAGGCCATTCTGGAGTGTGACTTTAACCCGTGACCCTCTGACGTAGAGGTGAAAGTGCTACCAACTGAGCAATGGCTGACAGCTTGTCCTGGAACCCACTTATCAAGTGAATAATGGGGGAAAACTGACCAGGCGACACCTGCATTTGATTCTTTGTCTCTGCTGAGTTAGCTGATCTCAACCAGGCCCATGCTAGGGGGATGTTGTAATTGGCCTCCGCATATTTGGGAGTCTGCAGTCTGGACATGGAGATGGAGCTCCATGGTGATAACCCCTCCCTTGCGCCCAGCTGCCAACCATCACTGCCGAGTCACAGAGGCTAAGCAGTGACAACGTGGTCAGTGTACTGAAGGGCACCTGACGCCCAGAAAACCCGATCAATCCCTTCAGATGAAAACCGGAGGGAGTTGGCGGAGGAAAGGGGCAATTTAAAAATACGCTGAGGCAGAGCAGTGGGAGGACGGTTGATAAAGCTGCAAGGATCCTCGGCTTTAAAATAAAGCTATAGTCAAAAAACCTACACAGCCCATTGGCTGTACCGCATAGAATATTGTGTCTGATCTTAGGAGCGTCTGAAAAGACGTCCAGGCCCCAGAGAGGGTGCAGAAGAGATTTGCTAAGATGATACCCGAGATGAGAGGTTCTGAGTACGAGGAAAGATGAGAGAAACTGTTTTGTTTTCATTACAGCAAAGAAGGTGAGGAGATAAGATTGAATTGCCCAAAATCATGAGGGGGTTTTGATAAGTAACTAGAGGTAAGCTACTTGTACCAACCATTCGGTGAGTTACTAAATAGGGGTGAATAAAGTTAGCAATGATCTTAAAAGAGTGAGTGGAGACGTTAGCAGAATTTTATTTCGTGCAATGTCTGACCAGAAAGGGTGGACGAAGCAGAATCTATAGTAGTTTTTATCTGAGGAGGAAAGATTCATAAAGGACCGGAGAATGGAACTAAGTGGCAAGATCCTTTAGAGAGCTGGCACAGGCACAATAGGCCAAACTGCTGTAAAATTCCATTATTATAGTGACCAGACATCAGATCTGTTTCCCTGAAGCATGAAAACATTGCAAATTGAGTAGTGACAGCGAACTTTTCCCAGTTAACACTATAATACAATTAATCAGTACAGTCAGTGTTCCTAGTGACCGGTACCAAATAAAGCTTAATGGGCATGTGGTACAGAAATTAATTTTCCAACATGCCTCGTGGTTGTGATAACATTTTAGTCGGTAATATTGTCTGTATGAATTTATATCCTAATAAAAATTGAGACTGGCAATGAAAATCTTTTAGGGCTGTTCAGAGCTAGGCCAAGTCAGAAATATGGCTTGGCAAACCATGTCGGACTGAAAATGTAGAAAGTCACTGTGTTCCCTTTTCATATGAGTTATGAGCCAGGAATACTTGTTGCATATCACAACAGCCTCATTCACCTGACCATCAGCAAAAGGCGATCTGAATTGCTGGTAGAGATCTAAGGACTGAATTTGCAGTCACAAAGACACTTGTTCATGTTTTCCTTTGGGTGTGGGAAGGGAAGGACTGTCGTACGTGCAACATGACTAAAGTCGGCACAAACTGGCATGCGTGAATGCACTAGGGTAGTTCATATTAGTGTTCTGCGGCCAGGCAGCATGTAGTTGCACTGCAGCCCCTTGATATTTCCAAAAGCATATGGTTTAACAGCAAATGTATAACGATGCAATGAGGAGAGAGAGTACAGCACCCAGACCGTAAGGGCACATCAACCAGCTATGGTTTACATTTCTATAACATCTTTTATAGAATAAAATATTCCAAGGTGCTTCACAGGGGAGTTATCAGGTAAAAATTGTTAGCGAATGCATCCTCGTGTACTTGCCTAGTTTCCCCTTAAATATGTCTGCTATTTGGCTCAACTGCTCCGAGTGCAAGTAAGTTCCACATTCTCAAGACTCTTGAGTAAAGGGTAAGGACAGGTGGAAGAGTTAGGTTTTTAAGAAACATCTGAAAGGGAAAGAGAGAGGCGGAGAGGCAAACGGAGTGCAGCCGATTTGGAATGCAGTGAAGAATGGAGTTTGGTGAGTGGGGGAGTTCAGTGAAGGGGGAGAAGGAGTTGTTTGTTTCCTCTTTCTATTTTTCCCACCCCATAGAAATTGGTTCTTGCTCTACTATAGGGAAAGGAGCTAGCTGTTTGGTGAGTATCTGGTAAGTGGGTAAGTTCTATTCTATCCCTAAGGTTTAAAATAGTACATAATATGGTAGTAAAGCTAATAAAGTATATAAGAAAGCAACATAAGTAACTGATTTATATAATAAGTAATAATTTAAAACACGTCAAGCACGGCAGGTGATGTCAAGGCTGCAGCATGTGGGAGCTCCTGGATAACATTGTGATCCAAGGCAAACACGTCTGCAGTAAGTGTTTGTGGCTTGAGGAACGTTGGCTCAGAGTCATTGAGCTGGAGGCTGAGCTGCAGACTCATCAGGGAGGGGGAAAGTTACCTGGATGCTTTATACCAGGAGGCAGTTTCACCACTTAGGATAAGGTCTTCTGATTTGGTCAGTGGCCAGGGACAGGAGAGTGTGACTGCTAGTGAGGCAGGTAAGGGGACCCAGAGGGCAGGAATGCAGGAGTATGAGCTTCTGCAATTATCCAATAGGTTTGAGGTTCTCTCTGCTTGTTTGGATGAGAGTGGGGGCTGCAGAGTGGATGAGCAAATTGGCCATGGCACCGTGGCACAGGAGGCCATCCAAGTGGGGGGAACAAAAAGGAATTGTGGTAGCAGGGGACAGTATAGTAAGGGCGATTGACACAGATCTCTGTAGCAAAGAGCGAGAGTCCTGACGGCTTTGTTGCCTACTCGGTACCAGGGTTCGGGACAACTGCTCAAGAGGAACTTGTAGTTGGAGGGGGAGGATCCATTTGTCGTGGTTCATGTAGGTATCAACGACATAGGCAGGATGAGGAAGGAGGCTCTATGTAGTCAGTATGACAAGCTAGGCACCAAGTTAAGAAGCAGAACTTCAAAGATAATTTCTGGATTATTACCTGAGCCACGTACAAATTGGCATAGGGCAGCAGATGCATGGAAATACCACCCCCTGGAAGATCCCCTCCAAGTCACTCACCATCCTGACTTGGAAATATATCGCCGTTCCTTCACTGTCACTGGGTCAAAATCCTGGAACTCCCTTCAAACACCATATCGACTGCAGCGGTTCAAGAAAGTAGCTCACCACCACTTTCTAAAGGGCAGCTAGGGTTGGACAATAAATGCTGACCCAGCCAGCGAAGCCCACATCCCGTGAATGAATAATAAAAAATAAATAAATAAGATTAGAGAAATTAATGCGTGGCTCAAAGATTGGTGTGAGAGAAGTATGTTCCGGTTTGTGGGACACTGTCACTAGTATTGGGGAAAGTGGGATCTGTACCATTGGGATAGTCTACACCTGAACCATGCTGGGGCTGGTGCCCTCGCGAGTCGCCTAACTAGGGAAGTAGAGAGGGTTTTGAACCGAATAGTGCAGGCAAGGGATCAAATTTGGGAAGATGTGGTAAACCAAAGAGTAGAGATGAGGCAAGAGAGTTATTAATATGGGAAATGATAAACAGACCATGACAGGAAGGGACTGGGAGTACAAATCTAAGAGTAAATCAGATAAGGCTACACGCTACAAAAATAATAGGAGGACAAAACTAAAGGCTCTGTATCTAAATGCACGTAGCATTCGAAACAAAACAGATGAACTGATAATGCAAATAGAAATAAATAAGTACATTCTGATAGCCGTTACAGAATGACATAGATTGGGACCTGAATATTGACGGGTATGACATTTAGAAAGGACAGGAAGTTCAGAAAAGGTGGAGGGATGGCTCTGTTAATTAATGATGGCATTAGCACATTAGAGAGGGATGAGCTAAGTTCAGGAAACCAGGATGTAGTAGCGGTTTGGGTTGAGATGAGGAATAATAAAGGCAAGAAGTCACTTGTGGGAGTGGTGTACAGGGCCCTTAATTATAACTACACAGTAGGACAGGGTATAAAAGAAAAGATAATGGGAGCTTGCCAGAAAGGTAAAGCAATAATCATGGGGGATTTTAATCTACATATAGACTGGAAAAATCAGATAGGCAAAGGTAATGTAGATGAGTTCATAGAATGTTTTTGTGATAGTTCCTTAAAACAGCATGTTCTGGAGCAGGCTATACTAGACCTGGTATTGAGCAATGAGATGGGATTAATTGATAACCGCCTAGTGAATGTGCCCCTAGGTAGCAGCGATCATAATATGATTGAGTTTTACATTCATTTTGAGGGAATGTTCCATTAGATTGGAAAATAGCAAATATAACTCCCTTATTCAAAAAGGGAGGGAGAGAGAAAGCAGGAAACTATAGGCCAGTTAGCCTAACATCTGTCATAAGGAAAATGTTAGAAGCTATTATTAAGGATGTTTTAGCAGGGCACTTAGAAAAATTCAAGGCAATCAGGCAGAGTCAACATGGTTTTGTGAAAGGGAAATCATGTTTAACCAATTTATTGGAGTTCTTTGAAGGAGTCATATGTGCTGTGGAGAAAGGGGAACTGGTGGATGTATTGTATGTACTTGGATTTCCAGAAGGCATTTGATAAAGTGTCACATCAAAGGTTGTTGCAGAAAATAAAAGCTCATGGTGTAGGGGGCAACATATTGGCATGGATAGAAGATTGGGTAGCCAACAGGAAGCAGAAAGTTGGCATAAATGGGTCTTTTTCTGGTTAGCAGGATGTGACGAGTGGTGTGCCACAGGGATCAGTGCTGGGGCCTCAACCTTTTACATTTATATAAATGACTTGGATGAAGGGACCGAAGGAATGGTGCTAAGTTTGCTGACGTCAGGAAAATAGGCAGGAAAATAAATTGTGAAGAGGATGTAAGAAGGCTACAAAGTGACATAGGTTAAATGAACGGGCAAAGATCTGGTAAATGGAGTATAATGTGGGCAAGCATGAAATCGTTCATTTTGGCAGGAAGAATTTAAAAAAAGCTTATTACCTAAATGGTGAGAAATTGCGGAACTCTGAGATTCAGAGCGATCTTGGTGTCCTAATGCATAATTCACCAAAGGTTAGTATGCAGGTATAGCAGGTAATTAGGAAAGTTAATAGAATGTTATTATTCATTGTGAGGGGAATTGATTACAAAAGTAGAGAGGTTATGTTTCAGTTGTACAGGGCACTGGGGAGACCACATCTGGAGTATTATGTACAGTACTGGTCTCCTTATTTATAGAAAGATGTAAATGCGTTAGAAGCAGTTCAGAGAAGGTTTACTAGCCTAATATCAGGAATGGGATTCACTGGAATTTAGAAGAGTAAAAGGCGACTTAATTGAAACCTTTACGATCCTGAGGGGTCTTGACAGGGTGGGTGTGGAGGGGATGTTTCCTCTTGTAGGAGAATCTAGAACTAGAGATCGCTGTTTAAAAATAAGGGGTCGCATACTTAAGACAGATGAGGAGAATTTTTTTCTGAGGGTTGAGTGTCTTTGGAACTCCCTTCCTGAAAACGCGGTGGAAGCAGAGTCTTTGAATATTTTTAAGGCAGAGCTGGATAGATTCTTGGTTAACAAAGGGGTGAAAGGTTATCTGGGGTAGGCAGGAATGTGGGGTTGAGGTTGCATTCAGATCAGCCATGATCTTATTAAATGGCGGAGCAGGCTCGAGAGGCCGAGTGGCCTACTCCTCCCAATTCGTATGTTCCATATGAGAATTCCAGAGCTTGCAGCTGGCGGCATGTCTGCCAGTGGTGAGACAAAATAAGTTGGTAATAGACAAGAGGCCAAACCCTGAAAAGGGGGAGCATGAGGAACAGACTTACCTATTCTCAAAAATAACATACCACTGATGCTGTCTTAGCCCCTTTGAACATATAATAACAAATAAACATTACAAGAGCATTACAGTGCTGTTACTCAGTACTTGCAAGCTTGCCTAGTCTTCCTGCTAGAAAATCTTTTGGGGGAAGCCTCCCCAACTTATTTTGCCCTGCAATTGGTAACCATGCCTTCTCCCCTGGCCCCACTTCTCCCGTCTTGAAATTTATGCTTAAAATGTCCCTTTGAGCAACTTTTTTGCTTTGTTGTCAGTTTTTGTCTGACCAAGCTTCTGTGAATGTTTTTTAAATTTTCATGCTTGATTTCAAACCATGACCTCCCCCAGCCTTACAACGCTCTGAGATGTCTGCGCTCCTCCAACTCCGGCATCTTGGGCATCCTCGGTTCTAATAGCTCCACAATTGGCTTTGCCGAGGTCCTCAGCTCTAAAATTCCCTCTCTAAGCCTCTTTGTGTATGACTCTCTCTCCTTTAAGTTGCTCCCTAAAACCTACTTTGTTGCTATGCACTTGGTCATCCGTCCTAATATCTCCTCGTGTGGCTCAGTGTCAAACTTCGATGATGCCCCTGTGAAGCACCATGGGATGTTTTACCATGTTAAAGGTGCTACAGAAATGCAAGCTGTTGTTGAAATGGGATGCGAAGTCTCACATAGTTTTACACAATTGTGGTGGTGCACCTGCCTCAAGCAGCCGATTTCGGGCTTGTCAGGTATATCATTTTTTGTGCTGTTAAATCGACAAGTGACTTTTTTTAATGGCTCAGTGAGGACTTGTCACCTCTCGTGGCGGGTAATTTAAATTGTTTTTTGAGGGGGTGGGTGGGAAGCACCCCAGAACAAGGTTCTACATCAGACTTCCCCAGCAAATCCATCAAGTTAATCATACTGATCAAAAGGGTGTCCGATTGAGACCCCGGAGTGTGTAATTTGCTGGTCTCAATCAGGCGTGTGTCAGCTGACTTCAGCTCCCTGCTGCCAGAGGATGAACATCAGCTGGAGTTTCCTACTCCTAATTGTGTGATGCTGCCTGTGGTTGAATAGCATGTGATTCTATTTTTATAGCTGTAATGGCTCACCCTGAACGAATAGTGCGGGCTGTGGGAGCAGGGTAGCAGGCAGTGTCCAAGGACCGTGAAGCCCTCCCCTGGCCAGCAACAGCGCTTTGGGTGGAGGTCCAGAAAAGGGAAAGCTTAGTGCTGATCTGCAAGCATAATCCATTTGGGCCTTGCTCGGTTTTCCCTGTGTTGGTCCACCCTTTGTTATGACATTGACGAGAGAGCTATAATGCATGCATTTTATTTGGTGCTGATATTATTTCTCCAGTGGGGAATAAATCTTGCGCTGAGATTTGACATGGGACGCTCTCTTATCAGATGAACAAGCCCTCTGATGTACAAATGTGGTGCCTGTGTTTGTTTAAGATTGGCTTTCGATGACTGTGGTGTCTGTGAAATGTAATCCATCACGAAGGGAAGAGTTCCTTGTCTTACAGTGCATGACAGTGAAATAACTCACCTGCAGTATTTAACTGTTAATTGTGACTTGACATACGGACGAATAGGACTTACAAATGAGTCTGCACTACAGAAATGTTTGATGTTTCTTTTGATGTGATTTGTTTTTTTTAAATTGTGGTGTTATTGAAAGTAAAATTCCTGTATATTAACTGGGGGCCAGTGTGGGGGATACCCAAAAAGGCTGAGGCGAACTTTGTGAAAAATTGAAGCTTTATATTTTAATCAAATATCTTTTTAAATGGCTTGAAGCTGCGATTTTAAGATCTATTCGGAATTCTTCGCACAATGGGGGCGGTGGGAAGTTTCGGTGATGTTGGGAAAGACTTGTTGTACCCTCTGATAGAATTGGGTCCCTTTTTCACCTTCTGGAATGTTTGATTTATGCAGGATTTTCAAATGAGTCGGAACTTGCCAGTAAAAAAATTGGATGAATTTCGAAAGGCCTTCAGCAAGGTGCCACACAATAGACAAATGAATGAGGTCAGAGAATGTGGAGTCGGAGCAAGCGGCAGAATGGATTGCAGGCTGGCTTCAAGGCAGAGAGCAGAGAGTGGGAGTAAAGGGTCGTTATTCAGTGTGGCAGAAGGTGGGAATCAGGGATCAGTGCAGGGATCACTGCTTGTTCACAATTTACTTTAATGCTTTGGACTTCAGGAGCACAAACGCAATTTCTAAATTTGCACCAAGTTGGGAGTGGGGGTGACCCAATACTGAGGAGGACTGCATCAAATTGCGGGAGGTTACTAATAAACTTGCAGAATCGACAAATAATTGGTCACTTTTTACTTGGAAAGTGCAAATCTAGTTGGGGTAGGGAAATAAAGGGATTCCGGAATATAAATTCACCAATCACAGGGCTACGGGCCAAGTGCTGGAAAATGGGATTAGAATAGGTAGATGCTTGACAGCCGGCACGGACACGGTGGGCCGAAGGGCCTGTTTCTGTGCTGTATGACTCGATGACACTGAAAGTTGTACCACAGGTTAGCAAGGCCATGGAAATAAAAAAGCAAACCAAGTATTTCTGGAGGGATAGAATTGAAAGGTAGGGAGATTATGCTAAACCTATATCAAATCTTGTTTAGACCACATTTGTACTGCATGCATTTCTGGATGCCATATTATCGAAAGGATAAAAAGGC
Source organism: Cetorhinus maximus (assembly GCF_964194155.1). NCBI lineage: Eukaryota > Metazoa > Chordata > Chondrichthyes > Lamniformes > Cetorhinidae > Cetorhinus > Cetorhinus maximus. The sequence goes on from NC_135906.1 coordinate 8,242,728, forward strand.
AGAGATGATTTACAAGGATGATATCAGAAATGTGCGGGTATATATATCAGGAAAGGATTGACAGGCTGGGCCTCTTTTTTTTCTCTTGAAAGAAGGCAGCCAAGGAGTGACCTGATAGAGGCTTTTTAAAATTCAGAAAGGCTTTGATAGCATGGATGTAGAAAAGATTGCGTTCTCTTGTGGGGAACAGTATAACTAGAGGCTATCGATATAAGGTGGTCACCAAGAAATCCAATAGAGAATTCAGAAGAAATTTCTTTACCTGAAGAATGGTGAGAATGTGGAACTTGCTACAGGAAGTGGTTGATGCAAATCGTGTGGATGCCTTTAAGGGGAAGCTGGACAAGCACATGAGGGAGAAGGGAATATAGATGGTTATGATGGTAGATTTAGATGAGAAAAGATGGGAGGAGGCTTGAGTGGAGCATAAACACCAGCATGGACTAGTTTAGACTAGTTAGAATGGCCTGTTTTTGTGTCATATATCCTATGTATTGTTTGCACCTCTAGTAATATACCTCTGCTATTGGTCAGAAGGCAAAACTTCATTAGACAAAAATAGATGGTATTCAGGGATGCTAACTGGAACACCTATGGTCTGTCTGCAAGCATGACCCAGACCTCCCTGTCGCTTGCCATTTCAACACTCCACCCTGCTCTCATGCCCACATGTCCGTCCTTGGCCTGCTGCAATGTTCCAGCGAAGCTCAACGCAAACTGGAGGAACAGTACCTCATCTTCCAACGAGGTACTTTATAGCCTGCCGGACTTAACGTTGAGTTCAACAACTTCAGATCATGAACTCTCTCCTCCATCCCCACCCCCTTTCCCATCCCCCTTTTTCTAATAATTTATATTTTTTAAATATATTTTTCTTTTCTCACCTATTTCCATTATTTTTAAATGTATTCCCATCCATTGTTTCATCTCCACCTTTTAGCCTATTTCGATCCCTTCACCCCACCCCACCCCCACTAGGGCTATCTATACCTTGCTCATCCTGCTTTCTACCCTTAATGTCACCATTAGCACATTTCTTAGCTAATGTCAGCACCGTCAACACCTCTTTGTCCTTTTGTCTGTGACATCTTTGGCAATCTCTTCTTTGCCTCCACCTATCACTGGCCCTTTATCTAGCTCTACCTGTCCCACCCACCTCAGCCAGCTTATATTTCACCTAATTTCTATATTTCCTCAGTTCTGTTGGAGAGTCATATGGACTCGAAACGTTAACTGTGTTTCTCTCTGCAGATGCTGTCAGACCTGCTGAGTTTTTTCAGCTACTTTTATTTTTGTTATTGATTTGATAACTTGGTTACTGACTATCGTGGATTTGGGTGACTGACTGACTGTGTGTCCTGGGGGGTTTGGGTGACTGTCAGACTGTATGTCCTGGGGGGGGTTGCGGTTTGGGTGACTGTCTGACTGTATGTCCTGGGGGGGGGGGTTGGGTGACTGTCAGACTGTATGTCCTGGCGGGGGGGGGGGGGGGTTTGGGTGACTGTCAGACTGTATGTCCTGGGGCGGGTTTAGGTGACTGTCTGACTGTATGTCCTGGATTTGGGTGGGTGATCTTATAAACTAAGCCATGTTATGTTGACCACCATAATGTTTTATTCCCACTGCTCTGACATAAACAGCTAAACCATTATGCATGACCTATTCCACTGCTCCACTTTGCTGGCCTCTCATTTACTCATCTCCATAAACTCCCAATTTGTGCAAAGTTCTTGCCGCTTGTGTCCTGTTGTGCAGTAAATCCCGTGCTTTCATCTCTGCAGCCCTCACTGGCTCCCCTTCTCCTAGTGCATTGCCTTGCTCTACCTCAAACTCCACAACTTTATACCCTGTTTTGCTCTTCCGCTTCAGGTCTTCCATTCGTCCCTCCTCCCTCCCATTTCAATTGAAAGCTTTGAAATAAATCTGTAGATTTTAGTTGGTCGAGGGTATCAATATGATGTGGATCAACCATGATCTCATTAAATGGCAGAAGAGACTCGAGGGGATAACTGGCCTCCTCCTGTTCCTCTATTCCACTGTTCCATGACCTCAGTCCTACCTCCTCGAGTTCTGTTCCTGGCCCCTCCAACTTTTTCTCCACCCCGCCCCATAACCCCTCCCAGTCTCATCACTCCAGCCAAGCTTTCTACATAGGTATTAGAATGGAAATGGAACCAATCAGTGAAATAACCTTTTTTTTAAATATTAAAGACAGCAATCATATTCACATTCTTGTATTGACTCTGCACTACTGTATCAGCTCAGCTGTCACTGTCAGCACTTTGCAGACAGAACAAAAAATTAATTTTCTTTGGGTAGGGAAGGAATTTTCTTCTCTCTCTTTCCTTTTCAACCCCCTTCATGGAGGTGGTTGCCTCTTTGCTAGGGAGTGTTTGTCTGGGAACCAGCTGCTCTCACCAAGGGGCTCTTTTTTTAAAAAATGTATTCTTTCGTGGGATGTGGGCGTCGCTGCCAAGGCCAGCATTTGTTGCCCATCCCTAATTGCCCTTGAGCTGAACGGTTTGCTCGGCCACTTCAGAGGGGCAGTTAACAGTCAACCACATGGCTGTGAGTCTGGAGTCACATGTAGGCCAGACCAGGTAAGGACAGAAGATTTCCTTCCACGAGGGACAGTAGCGAATGTGTTTTTACAACAATCAACAATGGTTTCACAGTCCGTATTACTGTCAGTAGCTTTCAATTCCAGATTTATTTATTGTTTTGATTAACTGAATTTAAATTCCACCAGCTGCAGCGGTAGGATTAGAACCAGGCGTTCCCAGGGCATTAGCTTGCTGCTCTGGATTGCTAATCCAGTGCCATTATCACTACACCCATCACCTCTGCTTTTTCAGGTGGGAGACTAGGCGGGGAGCATGGAGAGGATGGTCAGCCAGCGAGGGCTAAGCCTGATTCATGCCCTTTCTGGGAAATGTCAGGACCTAGTGACTGGGGAGAGAAACAAGGGCTGATTCTCCGTACTTCACTGCCCCCCCCACCCCACCCCAAAGCTCAGGGGCACCAAAGTCAGTTGTTGCTGCTACTGTTGTAAAGCTCTGCTAACTTGGCACAGTTGGAGATTACGGCTGGGTGAAGAGCATTAGCCTTGGCTTTCTATTCCGTAATACCCTTGGCCTGCAAAAGTCTTGTCATTCTCAGGTTTAAAATGATGAATTGAGCTAGTGTCTACTAGCTCTTTGTCTGAAGGAGTGTTTCCTAACTTCTCCCCCGAGTAACCTGCCTCTCATTTTAAGGTCATGTCCTCTGGTTCGAGTCTCCCCCACCGGCAGAGAAAGTTTATCTACCCTATCAAATTACCCTTTAACCTTCTATATTCCAGGGGATGCAGGCTCTCCTAATTTAACAATTGTAGCCCTGATAACATTCTGATGAAACTTTGCTGCATTCCTCCCAAGGCCAAATTTAATAAGTCTTCAGTAAAAGAGAAAAGGAAGAACTTGCATTTCTGTAGCGCCTGTCATAGCCTCAGGATGTTCCAAACCACTTTGCAGCCAGTGGTAGAGTCACTGTGGTAATGTAGGAATGCAGTGTTTGTAAGGCCCTTGTGTAGAACGTTTGTTTGTTTCACCTTCACACCGGTAAGTTCTGCAGACTGAAATTAGGAACAATAATGTTCTACCTGCTGCTTCCTCTTTCAGACGTTTACTGCACAGAACCTTTCCGAATCCCCTTTGCCGGGAAAGTGGAATTCTGCTGCTTCGATAAAACTGGCACTCTGACGAGTGATAACCTGGTTGTCAGAGGGGTCGCTGGACTCAGGTGAGCATTCCTTCCTGGGGCACAGTTGCATGGCTGCTGGCCAAACTTCAGTGCTCCCTTTTCTTCTTTATTTCTTTTTCCATTCCCCGCATACAGACTGTGTTTTCCTCCAATTCTGGCCGCTTCACATCCACGATTTCCATTGTCACACCATTGGCGGAAGTACCTTCAGCTCAAAACTCTGGAAATTCCCTCCCATAACTCTGGCCCTGTTGACCTCTCTCTCTCGTTTAAGATGCTCCTTAAACCCTACCTCTGACGAAGTTTTTGGTCACCTTTTGACTTGATTGTCACGTCCTGTTTACACTCCTGTGAAGCCCCTTGAGATGATTTACTACACTAAAGGCGCTATATAAATGAAAGTTGCTGTTGCTTTGACGCTACACATCATTTGTTGTGTGACTACCTGAGAATGCCCGTCAACCTATTTCCAAACCCGTCCTCTCATTACTGTGCATCACTGCTTCCCAGTAAATGCACAGCTTCACTAGCCTCCCAATTCCTCTTCTCCCTTCAAGAAAAGCTGCTACCATAGGTGCCCAGCTGAGTTTGGGAGCTTGCTGTGCACATACCATAGGATGGCAGAACCGCACCCTACTGTGCATGCAATACCACTGATCAAACTGCCTCACCTCAACAATCTTTATATCGACACTTTCCCTTCCTAACAGCACCGTGAGAGTATCTGCACCATATGGACTGGAGCAATTCAAGAAGGCGGCTCACCACCACCTTCTCGAGGGGCATTAGAGATGGGTAGCAAATGCTGGCCTTGTCAGTGGTGCTCACATACCATGAAAGAATGAAAAGAAACTTTGAAACCCCTTTGACTGCGGTAGAGCTTAATCTGATAGCAGCCAATGGCATAATTAGATGCAACAGTTTCATTACGAAGTCAAAACCCTGTTGGGGTGGGACCGTTGATTGATTGATTGTTTTCTTTTCTAATTCATTTATTGGATGTGGACCTCACTGGCAAGTCCAGCCTTAATTACCTTTGAGAAGTTGCTGGCGAGCCACTTTCTTGGCAGCTGAGTGGTTTGCTGGGCAGAGAGAGATTCAGAGAGCAGTTAAAAATCAGTGCTTTGGATCTGGAGTCACAGAAGAGTAAAGATACCAATCTGATAGCTATAGGCTCACCATTCCTGATACTAGCTTCTAGTCGAGATTTTTTTATTTAATTAATGAACTTCAAATTGGATGGCTGCCACATAGCTAAATAATTAGTCAAGACCTCTGGGTTACTTGTCCGATAACATAACCACTATGCTACTGTTCCCGGCTGGGAAGTTGTAGCAGGAAGGGAGGTGGTGGTGTAGTGGTAATGTCACTGGGCTAGTCATCCAGAGGCCCAGACTAATGCTGTGGGGACCTGGGTTCAAATCCCACCATGGCTGGTGGAATTTAAATTCAATTAATAAAAACAAAAACAGAAGCAGAAATACCTGGAAAAACTCAGCAGGTCTAGCAGCATCAGTGGAGGAGAGCACAGTGACGTTTCGAGTCCTCATGACCCTTTAACAGAACTAAGTAAAAATAGGAAAGGGGTGAAATATAAGCTGGTTTAAAAGGGGGGGGCGTTGTTGGGACAAGCAGCCAGTGATAGGTGGAGGTAACCAAACGATGTCAGAGACAAAAGAACAAAGAGGTGTTGAAGGTGGTGATATTATCTGAAGGAATGTGCTAATTAAGAGTAGATAATTAATAAAAACCTGGAATTGAGAGCTACTCTCCATAATGGTGACCATGAAGCTATCATCGGTTGTTGTAAAAACCCAACTGGTTCACTAATGTCCTTTACGGAAGGAAATCTGCCACCCTTACCTAGCCTGGCCTACATGTGACGCCAGACCCACAGCAATGTGGTTGACTGTTAACTGCCCATGGCTGAGCAAGCCACTCAGTTCAAGGGCAATTAGGGATGGGCAACAAATGCTGGCCTTGTCAGCGATGCCCACACCCATTAAAGAATTAAAAATAAAGTAAAATCAAAGGCACTTTTGAGGTCCCTGACCAGCTTCTGTGTTGTCTTTGTATTGTCTTCTGTGTTGTTTTCGTGTGTTTTGTCTTTCTATTCTTTGGAGAGCGTGATATCTCACCTCTTCCCTTATGTTTAAACTGGATCGTTGACTTGGCCAAAGTTGATTACTTTTTTAAATAAAAAATCCCCACCCCCACCTGCAATGATTGTTGGAAGCTACCAGTTACCAGCAAAATACCCCACATTGATTAAAGTGAAATACTGATGCCAAGTATCCCACTGCCTCCCAAATCTGGGTGGAAAGAGCCATCATGTCAGGAGCCTGGTCAGACATTATTGTATCTGGTTCCAGTCATACGCCACAACTCGGGCGCATCAGAGAAACTATTGTTCCAAAGAATTTTTAATATAACTTAGTCCAACCACGAGGGAAATGCAAAATTCGCCTCAAGGATCTTTATAATTATGTCAGGGATTTTTTAATCTACCACCCCAAAATGCTTGGATGGGGACAAAGTAGAAACCGTGAGATCTGGAAGAGCAGATTAATTCAAGAAAGGGACCTATTGTTCAAAGGCTGCAGGTGTAGACAGCTCCCTCTTCATTAGGCCAGGCTGATGAGAGAAGGAGATGAGAGGGCACGAAGGCAGTCCTTGATCTCGATCTGCGTGCTCACCCACATGACCCTTCAGCTGATGCGCGTTGTGATCATTGTCCTAGTTTTAACTTGTTAGTAGAATTATGGAATGTGCTTTTTATTTAAGTACAACTGTCATTTTTCCCAGTCTTATTCTTTTCACAAAAAGTCCTGGGTGCCCAGTGTAAAGGTGGCATTGATGCCTTTGCATTGCCCTTTTCCAGCTCACATGATGCTTGGAGTATGACCAAAGTCATTGAGCGATGCCCGCTGTTGAAAATGGTTTGGATTATTGCCAGAGGCTGTATACTCACATGCCAGTACAGGGTGACAGAGGACGTTTTTTTTTTAAACAATGAATTTTGTGCTTAAGGTGAGGTATGTTGGTGCTGGGGAATGGAGAGCTGTCTGATTGAAGTGCTGCCTGACCCCTAGTGCCAGCATCAAACACTCAAGGTATGCGTTAGAAGCTGTAAAGCTCCCCCCACACTGCTGCATCAAACACTCCCAGGACAGGTACAGCACAGGGTTAGATAGAGAGTAAAGCTCCAACTACACTGTCCCCATTAAACACTCCCAGGGCAGGTACAGTACAGGGGTAGATAGAGAATAAAGCTCCAACTACACTGTCCCCATTAAACACTCTCAGGTTAGGTACAGCACAGCATTAGATACAGAGTAAAGCTTCCTCTACACTGTCCCCATCAAACACTCCCAGGACAGGTACAGCACAGGGTTAGATACAGAGTAAAGCTCCCTCTGCACTGTCCTCATCAAACACTCCCAGGGCAGGTACAGCATGGGGTTAGATACAGAGTAAAGCTCCCTCTACACTGTCCCCATCAAACACTCCCAGGACAGGTACAGCACGGCGTTAGATACAGAGTAAAGCTCCTTCTACACTGTCCCCATCAAACACTCCCAGGACAGGTACAGCACAGGGTTAGATACAGAGTCAAGCTCCCTCGACACCATTCAATCAAAAGCATGCCTTAGTGGGAAAGAGGTCTTGTTGATCTAATCCTGCTGAAATATTCAGAGTTTTGATTATTACATTGCTGTCAGCAGGAAAGACTTTAAATGTTCTAAGTTATTGAGTAGAAGTCGGATTTGATACAGTGAGAGTTTAATGTGGTGCATCATTTGATCAACCTTTCCCCTGACCTGCGGAGATGGGATTTGGAAAATGCCAGCTGTTTGGTAAAGAGATTCTATTAAATTCACAAATTGAATTCCCCCACTCGCCCCAACCCTTTTGTGGCCCTCGCCATAGGAATAACTTTAAAACAGACCCCTCAAGGGATTCCCATTTTGTCCAGTATAACCATTGACAGAAATAGTCAATTCTCAATGTGCAAGTTGTTTTCTATGGTCTTTAGTGACCCCTGGAGAGCTTTGTGGAAATTGCAGGCTGCACAGAAATGAAGCAAAGCTACAACTTGTGGCAAAAAGTTGTCTTTAATTTATATTTTAAAAAACGCAGCTTATAGTGATTTGTTTCTTAGCTTGTCTTCCCTTCCTTTTGCATTCACGCTTAATAACCTGAGTTCACACTGCATTGTTTCTTTCTTCCTGATCTGTTTGCAGCTAATTGACCTGGTTGATCACGCCATCCTCCTCCAATACCTCTCTACCTGGGTGGGACTGCATTAAGCTGGTTCCATTCTTATTATCTAATTGTAGCCAGGGCATCACCTATTGTGTCAGCCTTGGCTCAGTTGGTAGCGCACTCGCCTCTGAATCAAGGTCTACTCCAGAAACTTGAGCACAAATATCTAGGCTGACACTTCAGTCCAGTACTGCATTGTCGGAGGCCGGTGCCTTTCGGATAAGATGTTAAACTGAGACCCGTCCGCCCTCTTAGGTGTATATAAAAGACCCCATGTTGTTATTTCAGAGAAGAGCAGGAAATTTATCCCTTGTATCCTGGCCTCCCTCTCTTTCTCCTGGGCAGTCCCTTGGGATCAAAGATGACTTGCTTCCACTCTGGTTTGATTGGGTCCTGAGATGGCTGATAAGTTCAATATACGATCTGCAGACTTTGTCACATGCGTGGCAGGTGGTGCTTGAAGGGTCGGGTAGATGAGTTGGTTGGAGATCTGTGTACCCTCTCTGGTGCCTTGACTGTCTCCGCATGAGTTCCTCTATGCGCTCAGTGCCTTCCGGAATGAACCTTCTCCGTTTTTGGTCGGTCGCAAGCCATGAGTCGGGGATGTTTGACACCTTCAGGGATGCTTTGAGGACATCCCTACTTATTCCTCAAGCAACATCACAAAACCAAATTATCTGGTCATTATCACATTGCTGTTTGTGGGAGCTTGCTGCATGTAGATTACCAGCCAAGTTCCTGTGTTATAACAGTAGCTATGCTTCTAAAGTACTTAATTGGGTGTAAAGTGCTTTTGGACAGCTTGAAATGGTGAAAAACGCTTTATAAAAGCAATTTTATTTTTGCATTGGCTTCTCTTCCAGCTCTCCCACCTCTGGTGTTCCCCCACAGATGTATTCTTGGCCCCCTTCTATTTCTCATCTATATGGTGTCCCTTGGCAACATCATCCCAATACACCATGTCAGTTTTCACATGTACACTGGTGGCACCCAACTTTACTTCACCAACAGCTCTCCCTGATCCCTCCACTGTTTTTTTAAAATTATCAGACTGCTTGTCTGACCTCCCATACTGGATGATCAAAAAGTACCCCCAATTAAATATCGTGAAGACTAAAGTTATTGTCGTCTTACCCGCTGCACACTCCGTTTCCTAGTGACCGATTGTATCCTGGCAACTGTCCAAGGCTGAACCAGACTGTTTGCAACCTCGGTATTATAGTTGATCCCGAGATGAGCTTCAGACTTCATACCTGGGCCATCACTAAGACTGCCCTTTTCCACATCCATAATATTGCCCGTCTCTGCCCCTGCCTCAGCTCACCTTGCTGCTGAAACACTCAGTCGTTACCCCTTTGCTCGCTGACTTACTTTGGCTTCAAGCAACACCTTGATTTTAAAATTCTGAACCTTGTTTTCAAATCTCTCCATGGCCTTGCCTATCTCTAATCCCCTCCAGCTCCACAGCCCTTGGATATCACAGAATCACACAGTGCAGAAGAGGCCCTTCGGCCCATCGAGTCTGCACTGACACGTGAGAAACACCTGACCTACCTACCTAATCCCATTTACCAGCACTTGGCCCATAACCTTGAATGTTATGACATGCCAAGTGCTCATCCAGGTACTTTTTAAAGGATGTGAGGCAACCCGCCTCCACCACCCTCCCAGGCAGCGCATTCCAGACTCGACACCCTCCTGGGTAAAAAAGTTTATCCTCTCATTCCCCCCCCCCCCCCCCCCCCAAACCTCCTGCTCCTCACCTTTAACTTGTATCCCCTCGTGACTGACCCTTTGACTAAGGGAAACAGCTGCTCCCTGTCCATGCCCCTCATAATCCTGTACACCTCAATCAGGTCGCCCCTCAGTCTTCTCTGCTCCAACGAAAACAACCCAAGTCTATCCAACCTCTCTTCATAACTTAAATGTTTCATCCCAGGCAACATCCTGGTGAATCTCCTCTGCACCCCCTCCAGTGCAATCACATCCTTCCTATAATGTGGCGACCAGAACTGCACATAGTACTGCAGCTGTGGCCTCACCAAGGTTCTATACAACTCCAACATGACCTCCCTACTTTTATAATCAATGCCTCGATTGATAAAGGCAAGTGTCCCAGATGCCTTTTTCACCACCCACTAACATGCCCCTCTGCCTTCAGTGATCTATGGACACACACGCCAAAGTCCCTTTGTTCCTCAGAACTTCCTAGTGTCATGCCGTTCATTGACTATTTCCTTGTTAAATTACTCCTTCCAAAGTATATCACCTCACACTTTTCAGGGTTAAATTCCATCTGCCACTTATCTGCTCATTTGACCATCCCATCTATATCTTCCTGTAGCCCAAGGCACTCAACCTCACTGTTAACCACCCAGCCAATCTTTGTGTCATCCGCAAACTTACTAATCCTACCCCCCCCGCCACATAGTCATCTATGTCGTTTATATAAATGACAAATAATAGGGGACCCAACACAGATCCCTGTGGTACGCCACTGGACACTGGCTTCCAGTCACTAAAGCATCCTTCTGTCATCACCCTCTGCCTCTTACAACTAAGCCAATTTTGAATCCACCTTATCAAATTACCCTGTATCCCATGTGCATTTGCCGCCTTTATGTCTCCCATGTGGGACCTTGTCAAAGGCTTTGCTGAAATCCATATAAACTACATCAACTACACTACCTTCATCTACATACCTGGTCACTTCCTCAAAAAATTCAATCAAATTTGTTAGGCATGACCTCCATCTGACAAAGCCATGCTGACTATCCCTGATCAAACCTTGCCTTTCCAAGTGGAGATAGATACTCTCCTTCAGGAATTTCTCCAATAGTTTCCCTACCACTGATGTGAGACTCACTGGCCTGTAGTTGCCTGGCTTCTCTCTACAACCCTTCTTAAATAGCAGAACCACATTAGCTGTTCTCCAGTCCTCTGGCACCTCCTCCGTGGCCAGAGAGGAATTAAAAATTTGGGTCAGAGCCCCTGTGATCTCCTCCCTTGCCTCCCTCAGCAGTCTGGGACACAAATCATCCAGACCTGGAGATTTGTCCACTTTTAAGCCTGCCAACACCTCCAATACCTTGTCACTCCCTATATCAATTTGCTTAAGAACCTCGCAGTCTCTCTACCCGAGTTCCATACCTTCATCCTCATTCTCTTGGGTGAAGATGGATGTGAAGCATTCGTTCAACACTCTAGCGATGCCCTCCGGCTCCACCCATAGATTGGTCCTTAATGGACCCTACTCTTTCCCTGGTTATCCTCTTCCCATTGATATACTTATAGAATATCTTGGGATTTTCCCTACTTTTACCAGCCAGAGCTTTCTCATATCCCCTCTTTGCTCTCCTAATTGCTTTCTTAAGCTCCACCCTGCACTTCCTGAACTCCACTAATGCCTTTGCTGATTTGCTCCCCTTGTACCTGCTAAAAGCCTCTCTCTTTTCCTTCTCATTGTATCCTGAATATCCCTGGTCATCCATGGTTCTCTGGGCTTGTTACTCCTTCCTATCACCCTAGATGGAACATGTTGAGCTGGTACCCTCCCCATTTCCTTTTTGAACACCCCCAACTGCTCTTCTGTAGATTTCCCTACAAGTAGCTGTTCCCAGTCTACCTTGGCTAAATCCTGCCTTATTTTACTAAAATCCACTCTTTCCCCCAATCCAAAACATTTTTTTGCAACTTGTCTATTTCTTTGTCCATAACAAGCTTAAACTGTACCATGTCGTGTTCACTATCACTAAAGTGATCGCCCACCACCACCTCAGCCACCTGTCCGGCTTCATTCCCCAGAATTAGGTCCAGCACTGCACCATTCCTTGTTGGACCCTCTACATATTGACCTAAAGAGTTCTCCTGTACACATTTCAAGAAATCCACTCCATCCAAGCCCTTAACACTATGTCTATCCCAATTAATGTTGGGAAAGTTGAAATCACCTAATATAATTACCCTATTGTTATTGTTTTTACACACATCTGCGAATTGTGCACATATTTGCCCCTCAATTTCCCACTGACTATCTGGGGGTCTATAATAAACACCTAACAATGTGGCTGCCCCTTTTTTATTCCTAAGCTCTACCCACAAAGCTTCATTTGATGCCCCCTCCAAGATATCATCTCTCCTTACTGCAGTAACTGTCTCCTTAACTAATAATACAACGCCTCCTCCTCTTTTACCCCCTCCCCTGTCTCGCCTGAAGATTCTATATCCTGGAATGTTGAGCTGCCAATCCTGCCCTTCCCTCAACCACAACTCAGTGATGGCTACTATATCATAATTCCACGTGTCAATCCTCATCCTTAACTCATCCATTTTACCTGTAATAGTCCTGGCATTAAAGTAGAGGCCATCCAGCCTTGCCTTACTCCTTTGAAACTTAATGCAGTTGTACTCCCTCTGACTTGATTCTTTTACTGTATTATGATGTGTCCCTATTCTGCTAATATTCTGTGTCCCCTCCCCTGCCGAATTAGTTTAAGCTCCTCCCAACAGCACTCGCAAACCCACCCTCTAGGATGTTAGTCCCGCTCTGGTTCAGATGTAGACCGTCCCACTTGTACAGGTCCCACCTTCCCCAGAAACGGTCCCAGCGATCCAGGAATCTAAAACCCTCCCTCCTGCACCAACTCTTAAGCCACGTATTCATCTGCGCTATTCTCCTATTTCTGTGCTAGCACGTGACACTGGGAATAATCCAGAGATTACAACCCGAGAGGTCTTGCTTTTTTGTCTACTGCCTAACTCCCTGAATTCTTGATGCAAGACCTCATCCCTCTTTCTGCCTATGTCATTGGTACCAACATGTACCATGACCTCTGCCTTATCACCCTCCCCCTTCAGGATGCCCTGCAGCCGTTCAGTGACATCCCGGGCCCTGGCACCAGGGAGGCAACATACCATCCTGGAGTCACGTTGACGGCCACAGTAGTGCCTATCTGTCCCCCTGACAATAGAATCCCCTATTACTATTGCTCTTCCTCCCCTCCTGTACAGACAGGCTGCTTGTGATGCCAGAAGCTTGGCTCTCTGTGCACTCCCTGGAGGAACCAGCGCCCTCATCTGCCTCCAAAATGGAATACCGATTTGCGAGCGGGACCCCAGGGGACTCCTGAACTACCTGCCTGTTTCTCTTGGACTGCCTGGTGGTCACCCATTCCCTTCCTTCCTCAAGTCCCTTCAGCTGCGGTGTGACCACCTCCCTAAATGTGCTATCCACCATGCTTTCGGACTCGTGGATGCTCCACAGTGTCCCCAGCCGCCGTTCCAGCTCTGAAACCCTAATGCTCCTAATTCTGGCACCTAGAAGAATTTTAATTGGTCCAGCATTGGCTGCCTAAGCTCTGGAATTCCTTGCCTAAACCTCCCAACCCCTCTCTTCCTTTTAAGATGCTCCTTAAAATCTACCTTTGACCAAGCTTTAGCCATCTGCCTTAATATCACCAGCAGCTCGACCAGTATTCTTTCATTTGCAATTAGCTGGTGTGGCTATTCTGGTGTAAAGTGCTTGGCCTCTGCTTGACTGAGTTTGGGAACTGTGTGTTTACAGAGGGACTGATCTGCGTGTTGTACAGTCTCTATCTGGGTATTTAGTCAGTATGCTACAGGCATCGGAAGTGTGGGGAAGGTTTGATGGGTCACCTGGTCTTTTCCCACCTGTCATTTTTATATTCTTGTATCTACCTTGATGCAGCTAAGTTACTGGAGTAGTAATCCAAAGGCCTGGACTCATAATCCAAGCGAACATGTGTTCAAATTGGTTGTGGCAATTTGAGTACTTGAATTTAGTTTAAAGATCTGGATATAAAATGCTGGTGCCAATAAAAGTGAGCAATGAAACTGTTGGATTGTCATAAAAAGCCAGTGGATTCATGAATATCCAACAGGGGACAAACTTGCATCCTTATCCAATCTGGCCACAATATGATTCTGGTCCTACATCAATGTGGTTGACTGTTAATTGTCCTCTGAGGCATAACAAGGCACTCGGTTACATTAAACTGCTACGCAGCACTTCAAGAAGGTGGTGAACTAACCAACTTCTCAGCGCAGCTGAAGACAGGTAATAAATACTGACCTTGACAGCGATGCTCACATCCTGAGAAGGAATACTTTTTTTTAAAACTGAAAAATAGCCAAATGATGCAAGAGCTAAAAGCTCAATATCTCATTCTCTGCACTGTCCGCTGTGATCAGTTGGTCAGGGGAGGTGATGGCGAAGTGATATTGTCGCTGGACCAGTAACCCAGAGACCCAGGGTAATGCTCTGGGGACCCGGGTTCGAATCCCACCACGGCAGAAGGTGGAATTTGAATTCAATAAAAAAAAAAAGGAATTAAAAGTCTAATGATGACCATGAAACCATTGGTGATTGTTGTAAAATCCCATCTGGTTCACTAATGTCTTTTTAGGGAAGGAAATCTGCCGTCCATACCCGGTCTGGCCTACATGTGACTCCAGACCCACAGCAATGTGGTTGACTCTGGGTAATTAGGGTAATAAATGCTGGCCTAGCCAGCGATGCCCAAATCCCATGAATGAATAAAAAAAAAAATACCGTGTCCAGATTTAGGTATTGTTTGCCAGCAAAGGCAGTGTTAAATGCAGACCTCCCCACTCTCAAAATTCAAAGAGAACAAAGCAGCAAGGAAGAAATATAAGTGTGCGAGTGGGTGAGTTGTGGGGCTCAGGAGCTCCAGTTTGGATACTCTCTCAATGCTTCTTCTGACTAGTGGCTGAAGTCTTTATTTAAACAAACATAATTCCATTTGGCTGTGGGATTATTTTTGAAATTGTGCAGCGTGAGGTGTTAATATTCTGGACTGGAAATGCTGCAGCCAAATTATTCATGAAGTTGCTACATTTAGAACGAAGATGAACCTTTCATCATAAGATCTCCTCACATTGCAGGGACGGGAAGGAGCTGGTCCCAGTGTCAGAGATTCCCCTGCAAACACACCGGGTGGTGGCAACGTGTCATTCGCTGGTACAGATGGACGATGGGACATTGGTTGGCGATCCCCTTGAGAAGGCAATGCTAACTGCAGTGGACTGGACGCTCACAAAAGGTGAAAAGGCTGTTTTTGTATTTCTATCAAAATGGTGCTGTGAATGCGGGCACATTCTCCACTTACTGTGGCGGCAGCTGCCAGTACAAAACAAACATTCAAAAAATAAATATTTTTCTAAAAGTAAATCATATGTGAATGATTTCATTAATGGTGCTTTGGTACCTGTAACTGAAGTTATCAGCCACTGCCATTTTAAACGGTATCGCTAGCCTGCAATGTATAATTACTGAATGAACCAAGCCTTCTAATTTGTGGGGGAAGTCCCCCCTCTAAAGAGGACAGGATGCAAAGAAGCTGGGATTACTGTATGACTGTGTGCGTGGGACTTGCTTTCTTGCACAATCTCATTCTGATGCTGTGCTCCTGCACACTCAGTTCTGTTTTTACCCCTTGTTTTGCTCTTTCCTGTCACACCTCCTCCGCCCTGAACTTCCTCCTTTTGTGTCTCTCTTTTTACCTACTTGTGTTAAAGTTGAGACTCATCGCACTGTGTCCTACTTAAGTCATTCTTGAGCACCATCATCCCCCAGTATTTATTTCCAGATTTAGCTTGGCACTGTCCTGCTTACCTCAACAGATGTCCTGCAAGTGTCGCCTTAATTTAAAGAAATACAATTGTTTTTGTAGCCAATGACTCTTGCCTGGGTGATTCTATTAATTTATTCTTGATTGTGCAATATGCAAAATTATTGACCAGTCCAGCCACCCTGCTCCACGCAGTTGTAATGTCTTGCGCATCACATTAGAACCATAGAAGGGCTGAATGGCCTCCTTTTGTGCTGCAGCCAATTATGCCCAAGGGTGGCTCTCTGCAGCTAGTCCCGCTCCCCTGTTATTTCCTCGTAGCCCTGCAAATTTTTTTTGCTGCAGGCACTTATCCAATTCATTTTTGAAAGCCCAATTTTAATCCTCCTCCACAACACACTTGGGCAGTGCATTTTAGATCCTGACCACTTGCTGTGTAAAACAGTTTCCCTTCGTGTCGCCGTTGGTTCTTTTGCTAACCACCTTTTTGTCAGTACCTTCCAGTTCTCAACCGTTCAGTCAATGCGAGCAGTTTCTCACTATCTACTCTATCTAGACTCATGATTTAAAACATTTCTATCAAATCTCCTCTCCTCCTTCTCTCCTCAAGGAGGACAATCCCTGTTTCACCACTCTATCCGTATAACTGAAGTCCCTAGGACAATTCTTGTAAATCTTTTTCGCATGCTCTCTAAAGCCTTCACATTCTTCCTGAAGTACAGTGTCCAGAATTGGACACACTACTTCAGTTGAGGCCAAACGAGTGTTTATAAAGGTTCACTATGGCCAGGATTTTTCAGTGCGTAAAATGACATGCGATGACATCGGGCGTGCGTCCTGACATCATCGCGATGTTTCGATCGGCAGGCGCGCACCAGAGTCGGCTGTGTGCCTGCCGATAACTGATGGACCTATTAAGGCCATTAACGAATTAAGTACCATCATTGTTTACGCTGCACGTCCAACCTTAAGGTTGACGGACAGGCAAAAAGGCCAAGCGGCCTTCATGTTTTTTAGGCAACTTCATTCACGAGCGGGATGAGGTTTGCTCATTAAATACTTAAATAAAAATTTTATATGAAAAATAAAAAAAATGTCCCATCTCTTGTGACACAGTCACATGAGGGGACATGTCTCGTTAAATGTTTAATTTCTGTAAAAATGTTTTTACAAACTGCTTCAATCTCCCTGAGGCAGCTCTGTGCCTCAGGGAGATTGAAGCGCTCTTTTGAGCGGTGGCCCTGACTCTCCCTCCTCCCCCTGCCCACACTGAGCGCTACCGCTCATGTTATGCTGGGCAGGCCTTAATTGGCGTAAAATGGCAGTGCGGAGCCGATTGCTGGCGGCTGTGCGACTGCCCCCTCCCTCTCCCGCCGAGCCTGCCCAACGCAGGAAAAATTCTGGCCCATGACTTATTTGCTTTTGTGCCCCGTGCCCTCTATTTATAAAGCCAGGGTCCCATATGCCTTATTAGCAGCTTTCTCAACTTGCTCTCCGCCTTCAATGATTTACGCTTGTATGGCCCCAGGCCCCTCTGTTCTTGCACTTCCTAGAATTGCACCCTTTATTTTATATTGTCTCTCCTATTATATGTACTCCCCAGCCTAAGTGGAAGCATGTAAAACCTGAGAAATGATACCCCAAGTTCAATTAGGGGTAGGTATACTTGAAAACTCCCTCCATAGGCAATCCAAATTAGTCCAGATCACACTGACCTTGATTTATATTACCGATGCCATCTTCTAATACAAGGTGATCTCCACCCACTGAGAAAACAGATCCAGTTCTCGCTTGAGGAGAATTCGTCTGAAGAACCAGTAACCTGTTCCCCATCACTGTTTATAAGAATCACCTCACACCCAAACTAGTTCTGTGCTTGCATAACTTGTAAGTGTGACCTCTGGTCCTCCCATACCTATTCAGCTGAAATATTTGAAATAATAACACAAGCTAGTCCCTTTATTATTCTATAAACCTCAGTCAAGTCACTGTTGGGTCAACACTTCTCTAGAGAGATCCAGTTCATTGAGCTTATCTGGGTAACTAAGGTGCTTCAGATTGGGAATTAATCTTGTGGCCCTCCTCTGCACCCTTTCCAGAACCTCAATATCACCCATCATATGAGGAGACCAAAACTGGACACAGTATTCTAACTGAGGCCCAACCAAGGTCTTGTACAAGAAAAAAAATGGTATGCTTTGTTTTATAGTGAATTGTCCTAGAACCCTGCTCGCTTTAGATGTAGCTTCACCACATTGATCATGAACCTTTAGAGAATGATGCACTAAAACACCTAGATCTCCTCCTTTCACCACTGGCTTAAATTCTTTTCCCTATATATGTGTAGCATTTGATCAAACCACACGCATAACACTCCACTTTTCTAAGGTCAGCACCATTTGCCCAACATAGTCCTAATACCCCAGCACACATTAGTTGCACGTGTAGTAATGGGCGTGCTCTATAGCCCTGACTATATCCTATCACCTGCAAACTCATGTATTATTGCCCTAACGCCTACCTCTAGATCATTAACAAAAATAGTAAACAGTGAAGGTCCCAACACCAGTCGCTGCAGGACACCATTGGTAACTGGTCTTTAGCATGTTTAAATCTTATCGTCAAAACACTTTCTCCCTACAGGTATTCAGCCAATTCTCAAATTGCTGTGGTAAAGTAACCCATTGCATGACACCTTATCAAAAGCTCCAAGTAGACAATATATGCCAGGTTACCCTCATGCTGAAACTTGGTGAACTCTACAGTCAATTTCTAGAAGCCATGTTGGGTGTCCCTATGAGGCTGTCTCTGTCTAAGTGGTCATATAGTGCATCAGTAATGATTCCCTGGAGCTTTTTACCCATTACTGACCCTTGGGTTAGTTACACCCGGATAGTTACCCTGTTCTAACTTTATCTCCCCTTTTAAAAGTTTGGAATTGCAACTTTATTAACTCCCTCCCAGTCTGAGGGAGCAGCCCCTGACTCCATTGAGCTATTAGAGATCTGGGCAAGGGGTTTGTGATGTACCTCTGTCCCATTTCCTTAAAGAACACTCGTGTGAATGTGCCAGCAGCCTGATATTTTAAGGTCCCTTATGCTTTTTAAAGCAATTTCCTTGTTTACGTTAATATTAACAACCTCACTTACTTCTTAGTGTGAAGTGATTCAAAAACATTTACAAACCAGAGGTGTTGTTTTGATAAGCCAATTGCAAATGATGATGTTTCCCAGTTGGCTTTTGTGCAGAAAAGTTACCAAATTCAGCTGAATGTTTTTTTTTTAAATAAGTACTTTGCCTCACTGTTTGTCTTTATTCCTTAGATGAGAAGGTTTTTCCCAAAAGTATCAAATCGCAAGGTCTGAAAATACACCAGCGCTTTCACTTTGCCAGCGCACTAAAACGCATGTCAGTCCTTGGGTCTTACGAAACAATGGGCTCCACGGATCTCCAATACTTCAGTACTGTGAAGGGAGCACCTGAGACACTGCGTAGCATGGTAAGAAGCCTGGTCAGGCTTGGAGCAGATTCAGAATATGAAAGAATATTTATTTCACTGGATCACACAGCAAAGCCTTATTTCTGCCCTCCCCCCACCCCCCACCAAACTTCATTGCTCACCCCACCACGGTAGATAACTGTAAACCACAGTCACCCCTTACTAAGTGACGGTGCATGTAATTAAAGTAATTGGCAAAAAATACAGGTGGAAGTTGAAAAAAATGTAACCGGTCAATTGTTGTGATATGCAGTGTGCTGCCTGAAAAGGTGGTAGAGGTAAATTCTGTAGTAACTTGCAGCTGAGGGCTATGGGACAGTGCTGCTCCGCAATTGGGTCACAGGAGTAGCTCGGGGTGGCTCACCTTGCGTGTGAGGAAGGACTCGTTGCCGGTCACTCGGGTCTTGGCCATCATGTGAGGGAGTTAACAAAAGGGCACCTACTGTTGTGATGCTTCTGGAATCTTGTAGCTGAATCTATCATCAGTTTAGTTTTGTGACTTGTGTTGTATGTGTGATTGTTTTCTAGTTCTCCGAGTGTCCCAGCCACTACGATGCAGTCCACACTGTGATGTCACGAGAGGGAGCACGAGTATTAGCCTTGGGATATAAGGAGATGGGTCACCTCACTCATCAGCAGGTAAAAATATGCTTGGATGTCTTAGCTTGGCTCTCTCACCTCTTCTGTACAGTAACTGTACTGAATTGTACGCTAACTACAGGTAGCAGTGTTATCATAGTCATTATGGTACAGAAGGGGGCCATTTAACCCTTTGAGTTTGTGCCAGCTCTCTCGAGCAATGTAGTCCATCGCAATCCCCTGCTCTATTTCCTGTAAGTTTATTTTCCTCAAGTGGCTATCCAATTTCCTTTTGAAATCAGTGATCATCTCCATTTCCACCATTAACTTAGGCAGTGTTCCAGGTCATCACCATTACTAAAAAAAAAAACCTGTTTTCCCTGTATGGAAAATGGAACATTACATTTGCCTTCCTAATCACTTCCTGTACCTGCATACTAACTTTTTTGTGATTCATGTACCAGGACACCCAGATCCCTCTGTACTGCAGAGTTCTGTAATCTCTCTCCATTTAAATTATATGCTGTTTTGCTATTTTTCCTGCCAAAGTGGACAAGTTCACCTTTTCCCACATTATACTCCATCTGCCAAATTTTTGCCCAATCATTTAACCTCTTTGTATCCCTTTGCAGACTCCTTATGTCCTCTTCACTTTCCTACCTATCATTGTGTCATCAGCAAATTTAGCAACTATACATTCAGTCCCTTCATCCAAGACATTGATATAGATTGTAAATAACTGAGGGCCCAGCACCGATCCCTGTGGCATTCCACTTGTTACATCTTGCCAAACCGAAAATGACTCATTTATCTTTACTCTGTTTCTTGTTGGCTAACCAATCCTCTATCCATACTAATGTTACCCCCTACACCATGAGCTCTTGTTTTGTGTAGTAACCTTTGTGGCACCTTGTCAAATGCCTGCTGGAAATCCAAGTACAGCACATCTACAGGTTCCCCTTTTATCCACATTGCTTGTTACTTCATCAAAGAACTCTAAATTAGTCAAACATGATTTCCCTTTCACAAAACCATGTTAATGCTGCCTGATTGCACTGAGATTTTCTAAGTGCCCTGCTATAACCTCCTTAATAAATTGCAGCATTTTCTCTATTACAGATGTTAGGTTAACTGGCCTGTCATTTCCTGCTTTCTGTCTCCCTCCCTTCTTGAATAGAGGAGTTTATATTCGCTATTTTCCAATCTGATGGGACCTTCACAGAATCTAGCGAATCTTGGAAAATTTTGGAATACAGCCAATGCATCTACTATCACAGCAGCCACTTTTTTTTAACAACCCTAGAATGAAATAATCAGAGGTGCGGTGAGAGTGACTGCCCTTGACATCAAGGCAGTATTTGACTGAGTGTGGCATCAAAAAGCCCTAGCAAAACTGGAGCCAATGGGAATCAGGGGTTGGGGGGGAAAGCTCTCCACTGATTGGAGTCAAATCTAGCACAGAGGAAGATGGTTGTGGTTGCTGGAGGTCAATCATCTCCGCTCCAGGACATCACTGCAGGAGTTCCTCAGGGTAGTGTCCTCAGTCCAACAATCTTCTGCTGCTTCATCAATGACCTTCCTTCTATCATAAGGTCAGAAGTGGAGATGTTCTTGATGATTACACAATGTTCAGCACCATCCATGACTCCTCAGGTACTGAAGCAGTCCATGTCTAAATGCAGCAAGACATGGACAGTAACCAGGCTTGGGCTGACAAGTGGTAAATAACATTCAACACAAGTGCCAGGCAATGACCATCTCCAACAAGGGAGAATCTAACCATCTCCAACAAGGGAGAATCTAACCATCTCAACTTTGAATCCCCCACCATCAACATCCTCGGGGTTATGATTAACCAGAGACTGAACTGGACTAGCCATATAAATACTGTGGCTCTAAGAGCAAGTTAGAGGTTTGATTCACAATTATTTCTTGGATGTTATTTGTATCCTCTACAGTAAAGGCAGGCACAATATTTGTTCAATTCACCTGCCATTTCCTTATTTCCCATTACTAATTCCCCAGACCTTCTCTCTCCAGAGGACCAACACTCACTTTAGTTACTCTTTTCCTTTTTAAATAACAGTAGAAACTCCTACTATCTGTTTTTATATTTCTAGCTAGCTTTCTGTCTTACTCTAGTTTCTCCCTCATTTTTATTTAGTTATTCTTTGGTGTTCTTTATACCCTATCCAGTATTCTGACCTGCTAATCTTCACAGAATTGTATTCTTTTTTAGTTTGATACTATCTTTAACTTAGTTAACCACAGATGCTGCGTTCTTCCCCTAGAGTATTTCTTTCTGGAATGCATCTTTGGTGGCCTATAAACTACACCCACAAGGGAATTTTTGCCTTTGCTATTGCTTGCCTCTACCCAAACGAATTCTACATCTCGATATTTAGAATGAATTTGGGTCATCTCTCCCTGTTGTACTAATGTCGTCCTTAATTAACAGAACTACCCCTCCACCTTTTCCTAGCTTCCTGTTCTTCCTAAATGTCATATACCCTTGAATATTCAGGACCCAGCCTTTGTCATCCTGCAGCTGTGTCTCTGAATTTATTTATTTCAATTTGAGCTGACAAATGCTACATATATTCTGAAACAGAGCCCTTAGTTCTGTCTTTTTACTATTTTTGTAATCTTTAGCCTTATCTGCTGTCACCCTTAAGTTTGTGCGCTCTCTCCCTTTCTGCCATGCTCTGATTTTCATTACCTCGTTGCTACTTTGCTTTGATAAGAGCAAAATATTGCAGATGCTGGAAATCTGAAACAAAAAACAGAAAATGCTTGAAAAACTCAGCAGGTCTAATAGCATCTGTGGAGAGAAAAAAAAACAGAGTTAACGTTTTTAGTCCTTATGACTCTCCTTCCCTGCTCTGAAGAATCATAAGGACTCGAAACGTTAACTCTGTTTTTTTACCTCTCCACAGATGCTGTTAGACCTGCTGAGTTTTTCCAGCATTTTCTGTTTTTGCTACTTTGCTTTCTTGCCTTGTCCTCTCCTGTTAATTTATCACATCTTCCTGCACTTGATCCCTCAGCCCCACTTTTTTTAGTTTAAAGCCCTATCTACTGCCCTAGTTATACAACTCGCCAGAACATTGGTCCCAGCACTCTTCAGGCAAAGACCACCCCAACAGTACTGCTCCCACTTTTTCCCAGTACTGGTGCCAGTGCCACATGAATGGAAACCCATTTCTCCCTCACCAATTTTTGAACCACGCATTCAACTCTCTAATCTTATTTACCCTACACCAATTTGCTCATGGCTCGGGTAATAATCCAGAGATTATTGGCTTTTGAGGCTCTGCTTTTTAATTTAGCCCCTGGCTGCTCATAAGCAGAATCTCTTTCCTTGTCCTGCCTATGTCTTTGATACCGACGTGGACCATGACAACTGGATCCTCTCCCTTCCACTGCAGGTTCCCCTCCAGCGCTTGGCAGATGGCCTGAGCTATGGCGCACTGGGCAGGCAATGCAGTCTTCTGGACTTTCACACCAGCCTGCAGAAAACTATGTCTATCCTCCTGATGACACTGTCCCCTACTTTCACTACATTCCTATTAACTACCCACCCCGCTTGAATGGCTTCCTCTACCATGGTGCTCATCCACCCTGTGTTTGTCCATACAACCTGCAAGAACCTTGAATGCATTGGATATTTGAAAATACTGAGGCTCCTCCACTTCTACCTTCTCAATTCCCATACCTACTTCACACGCTGTCACACCTTCCTGTCTCTTACCATGGACCAAATTCGATTCCCCTAGCCTAAGGGATGTGACTGTCTCATAAAACACAGTGTCCATGTAATTTCCCCCCCCGCCACCAACTAATGCATCACAGTGTCTGTAGCTCGGACTGCAGCCCATTGATTCTGAGCCAAAGTTCCTCAAGCCACAGACACTCACTGCAAACGTGTTTGACTTGGATCACACTGGTGCACAAGGGCTCCCATGTATTGCAGCTGCAACATATCGCCAGCCTTGCCAGCATTAGTGTTTTAATTAATTATTTTATTGATTAAATTGAATGCCTTTAGTCCTGCCTGTGCTTATATTTTTATTATTTCAATTGATGTTGGACTTATCCCAGTTGAAACACTCTAGTTTAGATGAGATAAATAGGATTTTTTTTTCTTTCATGGGATGTGGTGGGGGGTCACTGGCTAGGCCAGCATTTATTACCTATTCCTAATTGCCCTTGAGAAGGTGGTGGTGAGCTGCAGTCCATGTGGTGCAGGTACACCCACAGTGCTACTAGAGGGGATGTTCCAGGATTTTGATCCAGTGACAGTGAAGGAATGGGATATATTTCCAAGTCAGGATGTGGAGTGGCTTGGAGGGGAACTTGCAGGTGGTGGTGTTCCCATGCACCTGCTACCCTTGTCCATCTAGGTGGTAGCAGTTGTGGGTTTGGAGGATACTGTCTAAGGAGCCTTGGTGAGTTGCTGCAATGCATATTATAGATGGTACACTCTGCTGCCACTGTGCATTGGTGGTGGATGGAGTGAATATTTGTGGGTAGGGTGCTACTCAAGCGGGCTGCTTTTTCCTGGATGGTGTTGAGCTTCTTGAATGTTGTTGGAGCTGCACTCATCCAGGCAAGTGGAGAGTATTCCATCACACCCCTGACTTGTGCTTTGTAGGACAGGCTTTGAGGAGTCAGGAGGTGAGTTACTCGCTGCAGGATTCCCAGCCTCTGACCTGCTCTAGTAGTCAGTATTCTTTCTGGTAACCCCCAGGGTGTTGATAGTGGGGGATTAAGTGATGGCAATGTCATTGAATGTCATGGGGCAATGGTTAGATTCACTCTTGTTGGAGATTGTCATTGCTAAATACTCACCAGCCAGTCACCTACCTATTTCCCTGTGATGTCACACCTTGATTATTCTTTCCAAATGCGGGTTCTGAGCCTACAGGTTGGCTCCTGTTGGATAGCTGTTTATATCCCTGCCCTGGCCTTGCTGTTTCCTGCTGCTCACTGACTGAATACTCACTTTTTGCATTGCTTATACCCCCGCTCTTGGTCTCGCTCCTTCCCACCAACTGAGTCTAATCAGACAAGCATTGAACTGAGCCAAAGAAGATATTAGGACAGGTGACCAAAAGCTTGGTCAAAGGAGGTCTAAAGGCCATCGTAAAGGAGAAAAGTGAGGCATTAATGTTTAGGGCGGGAATTCCAGAACTTGAGGCCTAGGTGCATGAAGGTACTTGGAAATACATCGCCGTTCCAATGGTGGGGTGATGACAATCAAGGATGCGCAAGAGGCTAGAGTTGCAGGAATGCAGAGATCTTGGGAGAGTTGTAGGGCTGGTGAAGGTTACAGGTATAAGGAGTGGCGAAGCCATGGAGGAATTTAACTTGGAGGCATTGCTGGGCCGGGAGCCAATGTAGGCCAAAAAGCACAAGGGTGTTGGGTGGAAGGGACTCGGCCAAGGTTTAGATGAGTTTAACTAACTTGTGTGTAATATGAGAGGTAGTGCTGTCTTGGTTGAGATGTTGAACTTGTTTGCAGGTAGATTTAAAAGATCCCATGACACAAAGCGAAAAGGAGCAGAAGGGTTCCCTTGATACCCTGGACAACACTTCTCGCTCATCCAACATCACCAAAACAACTTGGTTGCTCAATCATCTCATTGCTGTTTGAGCGACCTTGCTGTGTCAAACTTATTGCTTTCCTGCTTTGCAGTACTGTGATTGCACTTCAGAATTATTTCCTTGACATTGAAACATTTTGGGTTGTCCTTGAGTTGTGAAAGACGTCATATAAATGCAAGTTTGTTCTTATTACAAATTCATGTAGACATTTATCATGAAAATTTCCTTTATACAAATAAATCCTGCTGTAATTCGATTCTCTGGCTGGGAGGTGCAATTATAGAGCGGCATATTTTGTTGGACTGTTTCCACTATAAATGGGACATGATGGAATTGTAAAAATAAGGGCAGAATGTATGATTTTAAAGTAAGAATTGAATTACATTTGCATACTTCACAGTCCAATTATTCTTCATTGTTCTAACTCACTTCATCTGAAATTTGCACCTGGCTTTTGCTCTCTGTGGAATGCTATAGGAGATCAGTTGGTCATTAGGTTAAAACGACACATCAGTACTGGCCATAAAAGATGTAGAATTATCTATATTCTTCAAACTAGAGCCAACGCCCCTGTTCATGGGAATTGGGAACCTTGCATTGCATCCTGTGTTGATATTGTGGATTCTGTCTACTGTGGTAGTTCTAAGGTGGAGAAATACTTCTTTTTAAAATATAATTCACACCAGTCACTTTTATTCATTCAGGGGATGTGGGCTTCGCTGGCTATGCTAGCATTCATTATCCATCCCTAATTGCCCTTGAGAAGGTGGTGGTGAGCTGCTTCCTTGAACGCTATAGTCCATGTGGTGTAGGTACAACCACAGTGCTGTTAGGGAGGGAGTTCTAGGATTTTCACCCAGCGACAGTGAAGGAACGGCGATATATTTCCAAGTCAGGATGGTGAGTGACTTGGAGGGGAACTTCCAGGTGGTGGTGTTCCCATGTGTCTGCTGCCCTTGTCCTTCTAGATGGTAGCGGTTGTGGGTTTGGAAGGTGCTGTCAAAGGAGCCTTGGTGAATCCCTGCAGTGCATCTTGTAGATAGTACACACTGCTGCCACTATGCGTCGTTGGTGGAGGAAGTGAACGTTTGTGCAAGTGTTGCCAATCAAGTGGGTTGCATTGTCCTAGACGGTGTCAAGTTTCTTGTGTTGTTGGAGCTGCATTCATCCAGGCAAGTGGGGAGAATTCCATCACACTCCTAACTTGCCATGTAGATGGTGGACAGGCTTTGGGGAGTCAGGAGGTGAGTCCCCTGTTGCAGGATTCCTAGCTTCTGACTTGCTCTTGTAGCCACAGTATTTCTACGGCTAGTCCAGTTCAGTTTCTGGTCAATGGTAACCCTCAGGATGTTGATAGTGGGGGATTCAGTGATGGTAATGCTATTGAATGTCACGGGGCGATAGTTAGATTCTCTCTTGTTGGAGATGATCATTGCCTGGTATTTATGTGGTACGAATGTTACATGCCACTTGTCAGCCCAAGCCTGGATATTGTCCAGGTCTTGCTGCATTTGGACATGGACTGCTTCAGTATCTGAGGAGTCTGAACATTGTGCAACCATCAGTAAACATTCCCACTTCTGACCTTATGATGGAAGGAAGGTCATTGATGAAGCAGCTGAAGATGGTTGGGTCTGGGATACTACCCTAGGAAATGCTGCAGTGATGTCCTGGAACTGAGATGACTGACCTCCAACAATCACAATAATCTTCCTTTGTGCTAGATATGACACCAACCAGTGGAGAGTTTTCCCACTGATCCCTATGGACTCCAGTTTTGCTGGGGCTGCTTGATGCTAGACTTGGTCAAATGCCGCCTTGATGTCAGGGGCAGTCACTCTCACCTCACCTTGGGAGTTCAGCTTTTTTGTCCATGTTTGAACCAAGGCTGTAATGAGGTCAAGAGCTGAGTGGCCCAGGTGGTACCCAAAGTGAGCAGGTTATTGCTGAGCAAGTATTGCTGATGACCCCTTTCGTTACTTTACTGATGGAGAGTAGACTGATGGGGTGATAATTAGCCAGGTTGGATTTGTCCTGCTTTTTGTGTACAGGACATACCTGGGCAATCTTCCACATAGCTGGGGAGATGCCAGTGTTGTAGCTGTACTGTGACAGCTTGGCTCAGTGCATGGCAAGTTCTGGAGCACAAATCTTCAGTACTATTGCTGGAATATTGGCAGGGCCCAGAGCCTTTACGCTATCCAGTGCCTTCAGCCATTTCTTGATATCACGTGGAGTGAATTGAATTGGCTGAAGACTAGCATCTGTGATGCTGGGGACCTCCGGAGGAGGCTGAGATGGACCATCCACTCGGCACTTCTGGCTGAAGATTGTAGCAAATGCTTTAGCCTTATCTTTTGCACCGACGTGCTGGTCTCCCCCATCATTGAGGATGGGGATATTTGTGGAGCCTCCTCCTCCAGTGAGTTGTTTACTTATCCAGCACAATTTATGACTGGGTGTGGCAGGACTGCAGAGCTTAGATCTGATCAGTTGGTTGTGGGCTCATTTAGATCGGTCTATAACTTGCTTCTTATGCTGTTTGGCATGTGAATAGTCCTGTGTTATAGCTTCACCAGGTTGACACTTCATTTTTAAGTATGCCTGGTGCTGCTCCTGGCATGTCCACCTGCACTCTTCATTGAACCAGGGTTGATCTCCTGGCTTGATGGTGATGGTAGGTATGGAACTAGATGTCATACTAGTGCCATACCTAAGCAGTCAGAGTCTTCTGTTTAACAGGATGTAAATTTGCCTTCCAGTGTTTCTTGACTGTCTTCTGGACTCTACACTTATGGCTTTTGCAGGAAGGGCCTTGTTCATGTGGGAGTTAAGTGTTGGTACTACTCCAACAAGGTGGTACTACTCCAACAAGGTTTTTTTTTCTTGTCACCATAAGAGCCGTTGTTAATTTTGTTTCCCTGTTTCTTTCCTCCCAGGTACGAGCAATAACCCGCGAGCAGTTGGAGTCAAACCTGAAGTTTGCAGGCTTCATGGTCGTTTCTTGTCCCCTCAAGGCTGATTCGAAAGCAGTCATCAAAGAGATCCAGAATGCGTCACATCAGGTAGGTGCACCTTCCAATTAGATTGCAGACAATAACTGTGCATCCTGCAGTGATCTCTGGTCAGTTCGCTCGTTGTCCAGGTGGGCCTCCAGTGTGAAGAGTCATTAAAGTCAATCAGCAAATAGTCACCTCACTTAAGTTCTTGTGTTGATGCATCTAACAGCAAGTCGAGACTTTAGGGGAGGTGGGCTTCAGGGCATCAAGTGTCAAATGTAAATATCCACGCTGTTAGAAACTAATACCATGCAGCTGTGGCAACAAGCTAATATATTTGGCTAACAGACCTCTTGCAATTTTGACTCGTCATTGAAAACTTTCAAATATTTATAATCATTCAATGGTTACAGCACAGAACGAGGCCATCTGACCCATTGTGCCCACGTTGACTCTCTCTGCAAGAGTAACTCATCTCGTCCCAATCCCCTGCGTTTTCCCTGTTGCCCAGCAAATTTTTTTTCTCTATTCAGATAATTATCCAGTTCCCTTTTTGAAAGCCGCGATTGAATCTGCCTTCACTGCACACCCAGGCAGTGCAATCCAAATCCTACCCACTCGTGTTTGCAAAAAAAAAATGTTTTTCCTCATGCATCCTTTGGTTCTCAATCCTTCCACCAATGGGAATGATTTCCCCCTAACTCTTGATCCAGGCACTTCATGATGTTAAACACCTCTTATCAAATCTCCTCTCCACCTTCCCTTATCTCAGGAGAACAGCCCCAGCTTCTCCAATCTGTCCACTTAACTGAAGTCCGCCATCCCTGGAATCCTTCTTGTAACCTTCTCTGCACCCCATCTAAGGCCTTCATATTCTTTCCACAATGTGGCGTCCAGAATTGGGCACAATACTCCATTTGAGGCCAAACCAGTGTTTTATAAGGCTCATCGTAATTTCCTTTTTTTTTACTTTGCCTCTAATTCTGGATTCCATACACCTTATTAACTGGTTTCTCAACCTGTCCTGCCACCTTTCAACGATTTGAGCACTTATAACCCAAGGTCCCCCTGCTCCTGCATCCCATTTAAAATTATATGCTTTATCTTATGTTGCCTCTCCTTGTTCTTCCCACCAAGTGTACCACTTTGCATTTCTCTGCGTCAAATTTCACCTGCCACCTTCCTTGCCCATTTCCAGCGGCCTGCCAACGTCCTCGAGGTCTAATACTATCCATCTCACAGTTCACAAGTTCTCCAAGTTTTGTCATCAGCAAATTTTGAGATTTCTTGCATCTAAAATGATAGTGACATTGGGACAATATTAATCCCCAGCCAGATAAACCTGGCTATGGAGTGCAACATCTGTAATTAACATTGCAATCATTTAATTAGTTTGAGGAATTTTTTTTGTGATCTCTTCCCCACCCCCTCATTTCATTCCATCTCATTCTTCCCTTAAATGTTTTCTCTCAATCCTTGTTGATTGGCTGTCTAATCACTGTGACTGTCTATCCCTTCCTCTCTTTTTCACTTCCACTCCGTCCCCCCACCCCACCACATTTCCTTTCTTTCCCCCCCCCCCACCACCACCCACTGCCTTGCTCATGTCTTCTCCTCCTTACTCATCCTCCCTCCATTGTGCCTGTGCCTTGCCATGTTTCTGTCTGTGACCCTCTCTCCCTGCCAATCCCTCTGCAGGTAGTTATGATCACCGGTGACAACCCGCTTACAGCCTGTCATGTGGCCCGAGAGCTCCACTTCATCCAGAAAGAGCACACTCTTGTCCTCCAAGCACCTCACACTAAAGGTAAAGCCACTACCCAATACCTGTAGCCTGATGTACTTAATTGAGGTTTCAAAGCAGCAGATAAAATGGTCCAGCTCACTAACACAAATGTGTCAATGTATGTTTTCTTCATATGCATCTAGTGCAGTAGAGCTAGGTGATCTATTCCTCCTAGCCCTTATTCTTACTCGATGTATTGATTAAAACCAGATTATTGCTGCACCTCTGAGTAGGACACTGACCCCCTGCCCACCAACCAGGATAAACAGAGCCAACGCTCAGCAAGCCGGGCAGTCTCTATGGAGAACGAGAGGGTTAATGTTTCAGGGCAATGACCTTCTCCTCAGAACTGGGATAACTACGAGTAGCCATATTTGCCACCAAATTGACCCCAGAGACTAAGAAAATAATAAACTGCCTTAATCCCTAAATCTGCATTGATCTTGGTACACATCTCCCATATTTGAAAACTGATCTGAGCAGCCACATGTTTGTTTTATGAAGACAGTTACCATGTGTGGTTCTAAAGCCTTGTATTTAGCTGAATAGAAACATGTGTAAAACAGATCAGTTTGTACCTTTTACTTGGTGCGCCATAGGCTAGACAGCATTGAGGTGCACAATCATGTCACATGTCAATAGGTATCTGTTGAAGTTATTTTAAGTGCAACAAAAAGCATTGATAGAAACACCTGATTATGGTATTAAAACTTCACTGGTTAGCAGCAATCCCCAAGGAACATCATTTTGTAATGGAATGTTTGGAGGACTGTCCTATGTTCATGAAGTCTAATGGAATGTTGTGTGTTTATCCCTTCAGATTCTCGGTGGCTGTGGGAGTCCATTGATGGCAAAGTTACCAGTCCCGTGATTCCATCCACCCTGAGTGACCTGACTAGACACTACGACCTGTGCATGACGGGAGAAGGGCTCAATTATTTAAATATGATGGACAGGCCCTTCCTGATGCAGCTGATACCTCATGTCCACGTGTTTGCCCGGGTCGCACCCAAGCAGAAGGTTAGACTTTTACTACAGTAACATTGCATTCATATGGTTCTTTTAACGTAATAAAACATCCCAAGGTGTTTCGAGATGTTTCCAGGCAGTGCATTCCAGACCCGAACCACTTGTTGTGTGAAAAAGTTTTTTCTCATGTCACATTTGCTTCTTTTGCAAATCACTATAAATCTGTGCCCTCTCGTTCTTGATCCTTTTACGAGTGGGAACAGCTTCCCCCTATCTACTCTGTCCAGCCCCCTCATCAGGCTAAGAAAATAACGAATCATCTTAATCCCTAAACCTGCATTGATCTTGGTACATTCATCTCACATTTGAAAACTGATCTGATAAATCCTTCCATATTTGAAAGCTGATCTGGTTGACTGATAAATGCCCTCTGAAATGACCTAGCAAACCACACAGTTGAATTAAACCGCTACAAAGTCAACAAAAAGGAATGAAACCGGACGGACCACCCGGCATTGACCGAGGCACCAGAAACGACAGCGGCAAACCAGCCCTGGTCAACCCTACAAAGTCCTCACTAACGTTTCGGGGTTTGTGCCAAAATTGGGAGAGCTGTCCCACAGACTAGTCAAGCTCATACTCACGGAATCATGCTTTGCAGATCATGTCCCAGAAACCATCATCACCATCCCTGAGCAGAGGTGGCGGCACAGTGGTATAAGTCAGGAGGGAGTTGCCCTGGGAATCCTCAACTTCAACTCTGGAGTCTGAAGTCTCATGGCATCAGGTCAAACATGGGCAAGGAAACCTTCTGCTGATTACCATATACCGCACCGCCCCACCCACCACCCTCAGCTGATGAATCAGTACACCGCCATGTTGAACACCACTTGAGGAAGCACTGAGGGTGGCAAGGGCACAGAATGTACTCTGGGTGGGGGTCTTAAATGTCCGTCACCAAGAGTGGCTTGGTAGCACCACCACAGACTGAGCTGGGCGAGTCTTAAATGTCATAGCTCCTAGATTGGGTCTGAGGCGGGTGTGAGGGAACCAACAAGAGGGAAAAATATACTTGACCTTATCCTCACCAACCTGCCTGCTGCATATGCATCTGTCCATGACCGTATCGGTAGGAGTGACCACCGCACAGTCCTTGTGGAGACAAGGTCCCGTTTTCACATGAGGATACCATCCACTGTGTTGTGTGGCACCGCCACTATGCTAAATGGGATAGATTTCAAACAGATCTAGCAACTCGAGACTGGGTAACCATGAGGTGCTGTGGGCCGTCAGCAGCAGCAGAATTGTACTCAACCACAATCTGTAACCTCATGGCCTGGCATATCCCCCACTGAACCATTACCACCAAGCCAGGTGATCAACCTTGGTTCAATGAAGAGTGTTGGAGGGAATGCCAGGGGCAGCAGCAGACATACCTAAAAATGAGGTGTCAACCTGGTGAAGCTCCAACACAGGACTACTTGTGTGCCAAACAGCATAAGCAGCAAGTGATAGACAGAGCTAAGCAATTCCACAACCAACGGATCTGATCTAAGTTCTGCAGTCCTGCCACATCCAGTCATAAATGGTAGAGGACAGTTAAACAACTCACTGGAGGAGGAGGCTCCACAAATATCCCCAGCCACAATGATGGGGGAGCCCAGCACATCAGTGCAAAAGATCAGGCTGAAGCATTCGCAGCAATCTTCAGCCAGAAGTGCAGCGTGGATGATCCATCTCAGCCTCCTCCGGAGGTCCCCAGCATCACAGATGCAAATCTTCAGCCAATTCGATTCACTCCACGTGATTGCAAGAAACAACTGAAGGCACTGGATAATGCAAGGCCATGGGCCTTGACAACATTCCGACAATAGCACTGAAGACTTGTGCTCCAGAACTTGCCGTGCGCCTAGCCAAGCTGTTCCAGTACAGCTAACAACAGTGGCATCTACCTGGCTATGTGGAAAATTTCCCAGGTATGTCCTGTACACAAAAAGCAGGACAAATCCAACCCGGCCAATTATCGCCACATCAGTCTACTCTCCATCTTCAGTAAAGTAATGGAAGGGGTCATCAACAGAGCTATCAAGCAAAGCAGCACTTGCTTAGCAATAACCTGCTCACTGATGCCCAGTTTGGGTTCCTCCAGGGCCACTGACCTCTTTACAGCCTTGGTTCAAACATGGACAAAAGAGCTGAACTCTAGAGGGTGAGGTGAGAGTGACTGCCCTTAACATCAAGGCAGCATTTGGCCGAGTGTGGTATTAAGGAGCCCTAGCAAAACTGGAGTCAATGGGAATCGGGGGAAAACTCTTTGCTGTTTGGAGTCATACCTAGCACAAAGGAAGATTATTGTGATTGTTGGATGTCAGTCATCTCAGTTCGACGACATCATTGCAGGAGTTCCTCAGGGTAGTGTCCTCGGCCCAACTATCTTCAGCTGCTTCATCAATGACCTTCCTGCCATCACGAGGTCAGAAGTGGAGATGTTCGCTGATGATTGCACAATGAAGCAGTCCATGTCCAAATGCAGCAAGACATGGACAATATCCAGGCTTGGGCTGACAAGTGGCAAGTAACATTCACACTACACAAGTGCCAGGCAATGACCATCTCCAATAAGAGAGAATCTAACCACATCTCCCTTTGACATTCAATGGCATTGCCATCACTGAATCCCCCACTATCAACATGCTGGGCATTACCATTGACTAGAAACTGAACTGGACTAGCCATATAAATATTGTGGCTACAAAAGCAGGTCAGAGGCGAGGAATCTGGCTGTGAGTAACTCACCTCCTGACTCCCCAAAGCCTGTCCACCATCTACAAGGCGCAAGTCAGGAGTGTGATGGAATATTCTCCACTTGCCTGGGTGAGTGCAACTCCAACAACACTCAAGAAGCTTGTCACCATCCAGGACAAAGCAGCCCGCTTGATTGGCACCCCATCCACAAACGTTCACTCCCTCCACCACTGATAAACAGTAGCAGCAGTGTGTACCATCTACAAGATGCGGTGCAGAACCTCAACAAGGCTCCTTAGGCAGCACCTTCCAAACCCATGACCGCTGGCATCCGGAAGGATAAGGGCTGCAGATGTATGGGAACACCACCGCCTGGAAGTTCCCCTCCGAGCCACTCACCATCCTGACTTGGAAATATATCGCCGTTCCTTCACTGTCACTGGGTCAAAATCCTGGAACTCCCTCCCTAACAGCACTGTGGGTGTACCTACACCACATGGATTGCAGCGGTTCAAGAAGGCAGCTCATCACCACCTTCTCAAGGGCAACTCAGGATGGGCAATAAATGCTGGCCCAGTCAGTGATGCCCACATCCTGTAAATGAATTTTTATTTTAAAAAGTCAGGATGGTGCCTTCATCCTACTGTTCAGAGCAATCATCCTCCCCAGGGTTAGACATAATTAGAAACTTAGAATTTTCAGCAGTGAATTGAAGGCATTCAACTCATAGGGCTTTACATCATAGTACATTCCTCCTAATCCTCTACTCCCGCCCTTTTGAATATTTTTGTTCACTTAGTTGCACCTTAAATGCAGTGATTAACTTAGCTTCAATTGTAACTTGTGGAGATGGATTCCCTATTTTAATAATCCATTGTGTGGAAACATTTCCCCATGGCTCCCCTTTATGCTGCTATATTTGTCCCAAGTATTGGTCAGATGTCTTTTTGCTGTGCAGCTGTGTTGTGACTGAATGCTGCCATCCTCTGTTTACAGGAGTTTGTAATCACCAGTTTCAAGAGCCTCGGTTACACCACATTGATGTGTGGTGATGGGACCAATGATGTTGGGGCCTTAAAACATGCTGATGTTGGTAAGCATTAAAGGCCTGAATGCATGGTACAGAGCAAGATACTGACTGCAGAAGCGCTGACTGTCAGATTCAAGCATCACTGAGATGTCTGGTTTAAGTATTTAACCCTGCACTGAAGTTGAATTGCAAAGCTATGAATTAAAAGCTGAACAAAATTATAAAATGAAATTCCACGCATGTCCTTGCCATTACCCTCATGCTGTGCTTGGATTTGATTTACTTTTTAAATCCAAACTATAATCATAGAATGGTTACAGCACATAAGGAGGCTATTTGACCCATTGTGTGTGTCCATTGCCAGCTCTCTGAAAGAGCAACTCGCCTGATCCTATTTCCCTGCCTTCTTTGTAGCCCTGCAAATTTTCTCTTCAGGTGCTTATCCAGCCCCTGTTTGACAGCCCCGATTTCTATATGCCCCTGTCACAGTCAGTGCATCCCAAACCCTAACCACACGCTGCATAAAAAGTTTTTCTTCATGTGGCCAATGGCTCTTTTGCCCGTCACCTTAAATCAGTATTCTCTGGCTCTCGACCCATCTGCCAGACAGCTTCTCTGTCTTTTTTGAACAAGGATATAACATTTGCAATTATCCAGTTCTCTGGCACCACCCCTGTATCTAAAGAGGATTGGCGATTACCTCTGCAATTTATACTCTTACTTCCCTCAAGATTTTGGGTGTATCTGTTCCAGTCCTGGTGACTCATCAACTTTAAATACAACCAGCCTCTGTAGTACCTCTTTATTAGTTTGTCGCCCATCCGCATCTCACTGTCTCCTCTTTCACTATGACTTTGTCAGCATCATCTTCCTTGGTAAAGACAGATGTAAAGTACTCATTTAGTATCTCTGCCAATTTCTCTGTCTCCATGCGTCTGTCCCAATTTAGTTCCTAATCGGCCCTACTCTTTTACTATTTATATGCCTATAAAAGACTTCTGGGTTCCCTTTTATGTGAGCTGTCAGTCTTGTCTCATACTCTCTCTTTGCCTCTCTGGTTTCTGTTTTCACTTCCCCTTTGTGCTTTCTATATTCAGCCTGGTTCTCACTTGTATTATCAACCTGACACCTGTAATACACCTCCGTTTTTCTGCTTCACCTTTTTCTCTATCTCTCTCGCCATCTGGGGAGTTCTGGCTTTGTTTGTCCTACATTTACCCCTTGTGGGAATGTACCTGAACTGTCTCCTCCATTGTGGGTAGAGCTTAGGAATAAAAAAGGGGCAACCACATTATTAGGTGTTTATTATAGACCCCCAGATAGTCAGCGGGAAATTGAGGAGCAAATATGGGCACAATTCGCAGATGTGTGTAAAAACAATAACAATAGGGTAATTATATTAGGTGATTTCAACTTTCCCAACATTAATTGGGATAGACATAGTGTTAAGGGCTTGGATGAAGTGGATTTCTTGAAATGTGTACAGGAGAACTTTTTAGGTCAATATGTAGAGGGTCCAACAAGGGATGGTGCATTGCTGGACCTAATTCTGGGGAATGAAGCTGGACAGGTGGCTGAGGTGGTGGTGGGCGAGCATTTTAGCGATAGCGACCACAACATGGTACAGTTTAAGTTTGTTCTGGACAAAGAAATAGACAAGTTGCAAAAAAATGTTTTGGACTTGGGGAGAGTGGATTTTAGTAAAATAAGGCAGGATCTGGCCAAAGTAGACTGGGAACAGTTACTTGTGGGGAAATCTACAGAGGAACAGTAGGGGGTGTTCAAAAAGGAAATGAGGAGGGTATCGGCTCAACGTGTTCCCTCTAGGGTGATAGGAAGGAGTAACAAGCCCAGAGAACCATGGATGACCAGAGATATTCAGGTTACGATGAGAAGGAAAAGAGAGGCTTTTAGCAGGTACAAGGGAAGCAAATCAGCAGAGGCATTAATTGGAGTACAGACAGTGCAGGGTGGAGCTTAAAAAAGCAATTAGGAGAGCAAAGAGGGGATATGAGAAAGCTCTGGCTGGTAAAAGTAGGGAAAATCCCAAGATATTCTATAAGTATATCAATGGGAAGAGGATAACCAGAGAAAGAGTAGGGCCCATAAGGGACCAAAGGGGCAATCTATGGGTGGAGCCAGAGGACATCGTTAGAGTGTTGAATTAATACTTCACATCCGTCTTCACCCAAGAAAATGAGGATGAAGGTATCGAATTCGGGGAGAAAGACTGCGAGGTTCTTAAGCAAATTGATATAGGGAGTGACAAGGTATTGGAGGTGTTGGCAGGCTTAAAAGTGGACAAATCTCCAGGTCCAGATGATTTGTGTCCCAGACTGCTGAGGGAGGCAAGGGAGGAGATCACAGGGGCTCTGACCCAAATTTTTAATTCCTCTCTGGCCACGGGGGAGGTGCCAGAGGACTGGAGAACAGCTAATGTGGTTCTGCTATTTAAGAAGGGTTGTAGAGAGAAGCCAGGCAACTACAGGCCAGTGAGTCTCACATCAGTGGTAGGGAAACTATTGGAGAAATTCCTGAAGGAGAGTATCTATCTCCACTTGGAGAGGCAAGGTTTGATCAGGGATAGTCAGCATGGCTTTGTCAGATGGAGGTCATGCCTAACAAATTTGAATTTTTTGAGGAAGTGACCAGGTATGTAGATGAAGGTAGTGCAATTGATGTAGTTTATATGGATTTCAGCAAAGCCTTTGACAAGGTCCCACATGGGAGACATAAAGGCGGCAAATGCACATGGGATACAGGGTAATTTGATAAGGTGGATTCAAAATTGGCTTAGTTGTAGGAGGCAGAGGGTGATGACAGAAGGATGCTTTAGTGACTGGAAGCCAGTGTCCAGTGGCGTACCACAGGGATCTGTGCTGGGTCCCCTATTATTTGTCATTTATATAAACGACATAGATGACTATGTGGCGGGGGGGGTAGGATTAGTAAGTTTGCGGATGACACAAAGATTGGCCAGGTGGTTAACAGTGAGGTTGAGTGCCTTGGGCTACAGGAAGATATAGACGGGATGGTCAAATGGGCAGATAAGTGACAGATGGAATTTAACCCTGAAAAGTGTGAGGTGATACACTTTGGAAGGAGTAATTTGACAAGTATTCAATGAACGGCATGACACTAGGAAGTTCTGAGGAACAAAGGGACCTTGGCGTGTGTGTCCATAGATCTCTGAAGGCGGAGGGGCATGTTAGTGGGCTGGTGAAAAAGGCATCTGGGACACTTGCCTTTATCAATCGAGGCATAGATTACAAAAGTAGGGAGGTCATGTTGGAGTTGTATAGAACCTTGGTGAGGCCACAGCTGGAGTACTGCGTGCAGTTCTGGTCACCACATTATAGGAAGGATGTGATTGCACTGGAGGGGGTGCAGAGGAGATTCACCAGGATGTTGCCTGGGATGAAACATTTAAGTTATGAAGAGAGGTTGGATAGACTTGGGTTGTTTCCCCCCCACCAATGAAATTGGCCTTCCTCCACTTTAGTATTTTGACTCAGGATTGCTCCTTGTTGCTTTCCATAGCTAACCTTTGATCATTGTTCTCTTGACTGACACTTCATCCATTTAGTACACATCTTCATTCCCCAGAACCAGATCCAGCAATGCCTCTTTCCTCATTGGGCCAGAATCCTATTGATCAAGAAATTTCTCCTGAAGACACTTAAGAAACTCTTCCCCCTCTGTCATTTACGCTATTTCTATCCCAGTTTATATTGGGATAATTGAAGTCCCCATTGTAACTACACTAATTTCCCTGCAGATGTGCTCTTCCATATCTTTCCAGTGGTTGGTGGCCTATAGACTACGCCCAGCAATGTAATGGTACCTTTATTGTTTCTTAACTGTAACCAAATAGATTGTGAGCTGACCCCTCCAGGACATCCTGTCCCTCCACCAGTGTAATATTCTCCTTGATCAATACTGTCGCCCTTCCCTAGCTTTCCTGAACACTTTGTATCCAGGAATATTTAGCACCCGCTCCTGCCCCTCTTTATTCCATAAGCATAGAAATAACATATACGTAAGTGGCTACTTGCACCTGCAGCTCACTGACCTTATTTATTATGCTTTGTGCATTTACATACATGTGCTGTAAACCTAATTTAAACTTTACTGCATCGCCTCCTAGTCTGACACCACCTTATTATTTCTTACTGCAGTGCTATCTGCTCAATCCTTCCTACACCTTGTTTATTCTAGTTTAAACCATCCTCATATCACTGCCAAACTGCCCTGCGAGGATATTGGTGCCAGCTTTAAGTGCAACTCGTTTGGCCTCTACAGGTCCCAACTCTCTGAAAACTGGTCCCAATGTCCCAGCAATCAAAAGCCCTCACTCTTGCACCATTTCTCCAGCCGGGCATTCATCAATCATCTGCTCTATACTCACTAGCGCGTGGCACCAGAAGTAATCTGGAAATTACTATCTTTTGGGTCCTACTTGCTAGTTTCCTTCCTAGCTCCCTAAAACCTGCTGCAGGGCCTCATCCATATTCCTATCCATGTTGCCGGTGCTAATATGCAACATGATCTCTGGCTGTTTACCCATATCCTTTTAGTGCTTTGCAGCCGTTCACTGACATCCTCGGTACCCGGTAGTTACTATACCATTGTGAATTCACACAAAAACGCCTGACTGTTCCCCTAACTATAGAATCCCCATTCACTATTGCTTTCCCAATCTTCTTCCAACCCCCTTGTCCAGCTGAGCCAGCCGTGGTGCTGTGGACTTGGCTCTGATTGCATGCCCCAGATGAACCATCACTCCTGCCTGCATTTAGAACTGAATACTAATCGGAGAGTGAGATGCACTTGGGACCTCTGGACTACCTGCCTGCTGCTCCTTGACTGCCTAGCAGTCACCCATTCTATCTCTGCCTGCAAACCCTTAACCTATGGGGCTCACCACGATCTTCTCAAGGGCAATTGGGGATGGGCAATAAATACTGGCCTAGCAAGCGATGCGCACATCCTGTGAAAGAAATTTTAAAATAAAAGAAAAATGTGCTATCCATGTAGCTCTCAGCCTCGCGGATAAACCTAATAGACTCAAGCTGGTGCTCGAGCTCCCAAACCCGGAGCTCAAACTGCCCCAGCTGATAATGCTTCCTGCACATTTGGTTGTACAGTGCACTAGAAGCATCCTGAAGTTCCCACATTGAACCAGATGTGCACTGCACCTGACTGAGCTGCCCTGCCATGTTTCTATTTATTAGACCAACTAAACAGAACACACAAATGAAAGACTTAACTAAACAAAAGAAACTAACCAATCGTAATCTTCCCTCATGCAGATGACACTTTTTTTTTAGTTTCTTTTAAACGTCACTCCCTGGTGCTTGTACTCTCTCTGCTCTGCTGCTCTGCCCCTAGACTCCTCCATGCCACCGGGCTCTCTATACATCCGACCACCTACCTCTTGTCCTGTGATATCACTCAACAGTGTGCTCTCTGACTCCCACTGACTCTCCGCCGTTGCTATTATCTGTAGGTCTCTGGCACTTTCCCCTCAGACTCTCTCTGATCACAAACTTTTTGTTTCGCAAAGATAGTCAGATGGAAGACACCCTTCCCTCCATAGATGACCTACAATTCTCACCCTCATATCTTCTAACCCCAGATTCTGAGTTTTTGCCTCTCCTGCCCCATCCCAGTTAGTGATCACAGTCTGTCTGAAAGGCTTCCTTAACACCTTGCTGTTTCTCAGTTTCTACTTGAGTCCCTTTGTCTGTAGTCATGAGTTAACTTGAAATAGT
Source organism: Cetorhinus maximus (assembly GCF_964194155.1). NCBI lineage: Eukaryota > Metazoa > Chordata > Chondrichthyes > Lamniformes > Cetorhinidae > Cetorhinus > Cetorhinus maximus. Next base: position 8,283,333 of record NC_135906.1, read on the forward strand.
GCAGAGGCGTCCCTGAGGCTTCCTTTCATTTTCATATTTGAAGGGTGAAGAGTTCAATTTCTCCAATCCTTTCCTCACATTTCATTAATGTGACATTATTTGATTAGCCCTGTGGACCTTTCTACCCCAATTCCAAAGTTTGGACACCTCCCTTATATCTTAATGAACTTTGCTTTCAGTATGACGGCTGCAGATTTGTAAACCCTTAGTCTTATGGGCTCGTGTTGTGCAATAACTTAATATGCTCACCACTGTGCGTGCTATCACTTCCAGATATTTGTTCCAGCGCCTTTCATTGAGTAAAAGTGTCTTCACTATTTCTTCCAGTGTGGTATTTTACTGAATTGATTTTGGAACTGAGAGGTTATATTTAATCGGGAAAGGCTGATTAAGATGGGGCTCTTTAAAAAAGATAAAGCTGAGGGGTGACCTCATATTGGCTATTTAAATTATGAAGGGGTTTGATAGGGTAGATATAGGGAAGACATTTCCACTTGTGGGAGAGACAAAAACTTGGAGCCATAAATGTAAGATGGTCGCCAATAAACCCTGTGAGGAATTCAGGAGAAGCTTCTTTACCCAAAGGTTGGTTAGAATGTGGAACTTGCTATCACAAAGGGACCAGCAATCCACCCTGGGATATTGTGGTCAGTGAGACGGAGTGCTACAGCTGGCGCTGCTTTTGGGAATTTCCTGTCTGCCCGAGGCAGCCTCGAGCCGCGCCATCAGTGCTTCTCGCGGTTCAGCATTTTAGCGAGTGTCCTGTCGTTTCAGGAGTGGCTTTGCTGGCTAATGCTCCCGAGCGGATTCCGGACAAGAAGAGGAAGCCAAAAGATGGGATAAACGACGGGAAATCTCACACTTCCAACATGGGCAGCAACATGAAACCAACCTCTCGGGCGGCAAGGCACCGGTTAATGTCGCAGCGAGAGGAACAGCTCGCTGTACAAAGGGTGGGTAATACTGGATTATCTGGAATGGTTAGCCTGGAGTCGTCATCGTATCTTAACTTCCTGATATGAAAGTGTATTATCTTTAAAGTTATTTTACTCAAAAACCAAATATATCTATTAAAAATGATCTAAAGTTTGTTTTCTCCCAGTGGTTGCACAGGGTAAGTTACTGTGAGGCACAGGTCCAGTTCCCAATCTGTGTTTCAGGCTTAAGTCAACTAGTCCAAGCTGGTGCACTACAGTTGTTCATCATTAAAGGGGAGAGAGAAAAAAAAAATCAGCAAGGGTCCCTATACCTGATACCTCTGTGTTGTTGCCCCTCTCCACCACATGCAACCCCTGCAGCCACCCCCCCAGCAGAAAGTAGGTGTCAGGTGAGAACAGGATCGGGCTCAAGTGTGATGCCTCTGCAGTTGAATACCCACTGTCTATTGTTTCATGGCTGCTTAAGTGTGGTAGATGAGGGTGTCATCAGTGCCTGCCATGCCAGTGTCTTTGGGGGGGTGGGGGGGAGTGGTGGTGGTAGTGGTAAAGGGGTATATCGTACCCTTAACCCATAAATGGTTGTCCACGCTATGGCCTGGTTACCACGGCTTGCAAGGCGGGTGCCGACGCTGTTCAGAAAGCAGCTGTTGTGTGTTGCGCAGAAGCGGCCCTGGGGTGGCAGCTCCCTCGGGTTTTCCTCCCTGTCGAGCAGGGTTTGGCCGCTGCTCGGTGATGCAGCAGGAGCTGGGAAGGTGGAGGATCAGAGCTAATGAGCTCGCCCCTGGGGGTCTGAATGCCACGGGATGCTCCGCACAGCTGTAAACACAGAACTTAGGCTCTCATACACTGAGCACGCTTGGATCAAGCTGCAAAAGCACTCCACTTCTATCCAGCAATTGAGGAATAATATGGGATTTTATGTTGCCCCCCCTAGGCACACTCACATGTGGGCCTCAATTATTCATTAACATCGCAGCCAGATTTTTGTTCCCTGGGATCTCCATAAAATAAACAGCCAGTCAGCAGTTGGATTTCCTAGTAGCTGATATAACACACAAAGGCAATATTCGGGGAGTGAGGGCCAGAGGCTGTGGCAACAAGAGTAGAATAGGAGGTGCACAGATCACAGAGTGAAGGGTGCGGCCTGGGGTGTAAGGTTGAAGGAGGCTGCAGATGGAAGGTGGAGCAAGGCCAAGGATTCTGCATGGGGAGCCAATACACAGGCAATTAATAAGAGAGGGAAGGAGCAGAGCTGGAGATGGCAAAAAGATGGGCCACTGTAAAGCCTGTGGGTGTTGACGGTGTGGATGAGGGTTTCAGTGGAGGTTGATGGGTGAGGTGGGGAGTGTCATAAAGTGGCCTCGGTAATGGGCTGCACATGGAGTTCAGAGCTCAACCAGTTTGATTTTATCAGTATGACTTAATTCAGTGCTTCGAATGATTTTCTTGCATAATTTGTCCCACGTCCTGTAGGTATTCTAAGCCAAGAGGCAGCGTTTGGAATGTTTTGAGTTAACAAGTGTGTAGTTGCAGGCTGTGTCTTGTTGGCTGTAGTTCCTGCCCTGGGGTTAACCCACTTACATTACTCTAAGGGTTAGTGATATTAGCAGCCCTGTGTTTGCTCTGAATCATCTCTCCACCCACCATGTGTTCTTTCCCTACAGGAGCGTCTTAACCAGGTGCTGAAGGACCTAGAGGAGGACCAGATGCCTGTAATAAAACTGGGAGATGCCAGCATCGCAGCACCATTTACTTCCAAGCTATCATCCATCATGTGCAGTGAGTATTTGTATGTAACCCTCCCTCTCCCTGGTATTCCTTAACATATATACAGCACATGCTGTGGTTTGTGCTTCTTATACAGATTTTCTTTGCCTCAATTAAATGTCGTTTTTTCTCGCTCAGTGTCCCTGTGTTATGCATCATTCCGTTGTGGAGTGAGCAGGTTTCCTTTAGGAGCCCAAGACCTGGGACTCGTGTTCTAGATGCAGCCAACTTGGGTAAACTAGTTTGTTTGCTCTGGCTGTGCATCTTTTTGACTTTCGCCACAGCCTCATGATGCGAGTGGCAAAATGTTAATGTTTCATCAACTATGACCCCCAGATCCTTCTGTCTCAGAAGCATTGAGCAGTGACCTGCAATAGGTGTTGTATATGATTGGATTCCCCCAGCTCCACACACCGCACTGCTCAACATTGAGAGACAGCTACCATTCTCCCAAGACTTTTAAATCCGCTTCCAGACAATAGTTTCATCTAAGACCTTAATTCCTGTATATAACTTGGTGTCATCAGCAAGCATATGGACCTTTCTCCTTCCACCTTTATCCAGGTACATTAGCAAAGGTGTTGAAGAGTAATGGCTCTAACACTGATTCTTGTTGAACTCCACTAGCAATTGGATCCCATTGCTAGTAACCACTCACTGCCAATGTGAATACAATCCTCCATCCAACCTGAAGTCTTCCTACCCATCCCACAAGACAAAGCCTTGCTTAGCAGCCTTTTGTACGGCACTTAATCTCTTTGAAAATTAAGCTGCATAATGTCTGCAGGACTTTCACTGTCCATCAGGGTTGGTAGGGTGGGTGGTGGTTAAGGGCTATTTCCCCCAGTTCTAAAGTTTTCCACTGGCCCTGTGAGATGGAGCAGGATGGTAGAGCTCATTGGGAACAATGCTGGGGGTGAATATTGACAGTACGACTCTGAAGAGCAAAAGCTGGAGAGTGGATCTCTTCACATCACTGCTAGATCTAAGAAACTTACTTGGCATAGTATTGATGAAGGCTTTGGAGCAGGGGAATTTAATACATAGCCATTACCGCCCTGAAGGAGACTTTTCGGCCCATCGAGTCCAATCAGTCCCATTCCCACACAGTATCCCTGTAGCTCTGCAAGTTTATTTCCTTCAAGTATCCATCCGATTTCCTTTTGAAATCATTGATCATCTCCGCTTCCACCACACTCGTAGACAGCGAGTTCCAGGTTGTTACCACTCACTGGGTAAAAAAAGTTCTTCCTCACATTCCCCCTACATCTCTTACCTGAAACCTTAAACCTGTGTCTCCCTACTCCTTGTACCATCAGTTAATGGGAACAGCTGAAAAGCTGCCTACCTTATCTAAACCCATCATAATCTTGTCCATCTCTATCAGATTTCCCCTCAACTTCTTTTGCTCCAAGGAGATCAACCTAAATTTGTAGCTAAATTCCCTCAGCCCCGGAACCATTTTAGTAAATCTCCCCTGCACCATCTCGAGACCTTCGCATCCTCCCTAAAGTGCGATGACTAGAATTGGATGCAAAACTATAGTTGTGACTTAACCAGAGCGCTTCTGTCTTGATTGCAAGTAATGTACGATTCAGAGCACAAGGAATAAAATAAAATACCATGTTGTGTTGGAACTTCTGCCATCAATCTGACTGGCTGGCCAAATGGGTAGCCGCAAGTTCAATGCACAGAAATATGAAGTAATACAGTTTGGAAGAACGAGGACAAGTAGCATGAACTAAATGGTACAATAGTAAAGGTGGGGTGCATGGACAGAAAGACCCGATGGTGTATGTACACAAATCTTTGGAAAGTTGAGAATTCTTTTTAAAAAGGCATTGGCATCCCGGGCTTTATGAATAGGCACAGAGTACAAAAGCAAGGAAGCTATGCTAAACCTTTTTTAAAAAAAACACTGGTTAAGCCTTAGCTGGAGTATTGTGTCTAATTCCGGGCACCACGCTTTAGCCAGGAAGCGAAAGGGAGAGGGTGCAGAGGATTTGGTCAGAATGAAATCAGGAATAAAAACAAAGTGCTGGAAAAACTCAGCAGGTCTGGCAGTACCTGTGGAAACAGAGTTAATGTTTTGAGTCAAATCTGACACTTCTTCAGAACCAGGGATCAGGACATTCAATTATGTAGAGAGACTAGAAATGCTGGGATCCTTCTCCACAGAGCAGAGAAGGTTAAGGAAGGTTTAAGAGGTGGTCAAAATTAAGGAGGGTTTTGATAGAGTAGATAGGGAGAAGCTGTTCCTGTGGGCAGGAAGGTCAGTGGCCAGAGGACATGGGTTTAAGATCTGGAATGCACTGCCTGACAAGGCGGTGGAAGCAGATTCAATGGCAGCTTTCAAAAAGGAATTGGATATACAAATGTGAAAGACAAATTTGCAGGACTCGGGGTGGGGGGGGTGGGTGCTGGTGGAAAGAGTGGTGCAAAGAACTGGACAAAATGAATAGTTCCTTCAAAGAGCTGGCACAGGCATGATGGGCTGAATGGCTCCCTCCTGGGCTTTACATTTCTATGAATCTCCAAGATATGGTCTAGTTCAGCTCCTAGTAATTAAATTAATATTTGATGTTTGAAAGACGAGATAAAATGCCTGTATTCTCTATCTAGTTCCTGAACATTGTATTGAGCCACGATGATTTTGATTTGGTCCCTGATTTGTTGCTGAGGTAGCCAATCCCTGTGGGGGAAACACACAAACACATTTAGTCCGTGTCTCTGGGTTAGGCAAGGGGGGAGAAAAAAATCAGCCAGGCTTCCCACTGTTGATACAAGAGCAAAATACCGCTGATGCTGTAGTTAATTAACTAGTTAATGATGCCAGAAGTCTGTAGGTTGGTTAGTTACAGGATTGGATGTCAAGCTTCAATGCCTATCATAACGCCAAGATGCAACATCTAGATTCATGGTTGAAGAACAGTTGATAGCAGTCTAGCAGCAGTGCTCCCAAGTATGTGTCCTTGCGTCAGGAGTAAGGGGAGAGAGTCTATAATCCAGGGCTTTGAAGCGGGCTGATAAAGCTACTGAAGCTTGTTCCCATGCCTCCTCCACAGCCAGTTTGAGATCTACCGATTTTCTTTGTCCCTGTGATTATCAATCAGCCGTTCCCTGCCATGGAACATGGAGAATCAGGATGTGACCTTGTGTGCGGATTACAGGCACAGCTTACAGGGAGATATATTAGACTTGCTGAAAAGAGAGACATGCTGTTGAAGCTTTTTGCCTTGCACTCATCAGGATAGATGAAGAATATCAAAGTGAGCAACAATTTATACTGCATGAGAAAAGGGTACTGATTGGTTGGTAAGTCGGCTGGTTAAGGCATTGCCATGGGCCTCAGCCAATCTGTCGACGTGTCAACCAATCAGTACCCTTTTCTCACGCAGTATAAATTGTTGCTCACTTTGGCATTTGGTATTCTTGCATCTGTCCCGATGAGTGCAAGATGAAAAGCTTGGACAGCGTGTCTTTTTTCAGCAATACTCCAGTTCTGTACTATGTATTTCAGACTTACGAGCATTCTTTCCTTCCCCACCCCTCTCTTTCTGCAGTATGTTATGTGATAAAACAAGGCCGTTGCACGTTGGTAACCACGCTTCAGATGTTTAAGATCCTGGCCCTGAATGCGCTGATCCTTGCCTACAGCCAGAGCGTGTTGTACCTGGAGGGAGTTAAATTCAGTGATTTTCAGGCCACGCTGCAGGGGTTGCTTCTCGCTGGCTGCTTCCTCTTCATCTCTAGATCCAAGGTAACGTGTACTTAATATTTGTGGATCTGTACTTTACCCATTATTCTGCATAGGCTGTCACTCGTAGACTTGGGATTTATTTAAACATTTTGAAGAATAACTTAAATGTGATCAGTTGTGATAGCCACGTACCAGCCACAATAGTAATTCTGTTGTAAAATCCCCTTTGCTAAAGCCAGAGGGAATATGGATCATTTCTGTTCAAATACGCAAATGGAGGAAAGCTTGCCTCCTAATAACCTGATGTCAGCAGTGCCCGGAACTGACCCAGGATCAGCAGATTAAACGGCAGTGATCTAGTTGATGGAAGATCAGACTTTGTATCCACCATCCAATCCCACTCCCTCAAAAATCACTCAGCTGTGTTGTATATCAGACTAGTAGATCTCAGTTCCTCAGCAGTATGTTGTGTTAGCTTCCCTGATCCGTGGGGATGAGTGTAGGGACTGGAAGCACTCGGTGAACGAGGCTGGCAGTCCGCCAACAGGTTCGAGGCTGGTGAGGTTTGAGGTCAGACTGAAGGTGCTGGTGAAACTGTGTTCTTCCGGAATAGTAAATGTATCTCATCAATGATTTGTGGTCACAAAGTGCTGATTTGTGGTTTCCTCCCTGGTCCCCAGTGACCTTGTCATTCATTGGGTTTCTGTCTCCTTGTGTGTCTGTGATTTTTGCCTCAGCCTGTTTGTGTGCCTATCTGTTTTTCTCTCCTATATGGCTCTCTATGCTCTCTATCCCCTGCCCCACCTCCCCTCTCTGGTTTTCTCCTCTCTCAGGCTCTCTCTATAAGACGGTAGTGGGAATGTTCACCTTTTTAATTTTTGCAACAGTTTCTTCCTCTCCTCTGTGTAGCCGCTGCTAGGGCCCAGGCTTCCTGGGGAACACGGGTCTCACGTTGGTCAGCCTGCCTTGGTGAGTCAAGGTAGTGAATGCCCACAGGTGGAACACACACTAGTTGGCTGGATGCGTGCAGCTCCAAGAACACTTGAAGCTCGACACCATCCAGGGCAAAGCAGACCGCTTGCTTGGCACCCCATCCACCACCTTTAACATGCACTCCCTCCACCACTGACGCACAGTGGCAGCAGTGTGTACCACCTACAAGATGCACTGCAGGAACTCACCAAAATACCTTCAACAGCACCTTCCAAACCCACAGCCTCTACTACAAAGGACAAGGACAGCAAACGCATGGGAACACCACCACCTGCAAGTTCCTCTCCAAGATGCACACCATCCTGACTTGGGTCTATATCTTTTATCTATTAATATATTTGGGGGAGACGTTGGCGTAGTGGTAATGTCACTGAGCTAGTAATCCAGAGACCCAGGCTAATGGGTTCACATCTCACCATGGCAGCTGGTGGAATTAAAATTAATTGATAAATAAAATTTGGAATTGAAAACTAGTCTCAGTAACGGTGACCATGAAACTATCATCGATTGCTGTAAAAACCCATCTGGTTCACTACTGTCCTATAGGAAAGGAAAGGAAATCTGCCATCCTTACCTGGTCTGGCCTACATGGGACTCCAGACCCACAGCAATGTAGTTGACTCTTAACTGTCCTCTGAAATGGCTGAGCAAGCCACTCAGTTCAAGGGCAGTTAGAGATGGGCAACAAATGCTGGCCTTGCCCACATACCATGAAAGATAAAATCACTGTTCTTTCACTGTCGCTGGGTCAAAATCCTGGAACTCCCTCCCTAACAGCACTGTGGGTGTACCTACAGCACTTGGACTGCAGTGGCCCAAGAAGGCGGCTCACCACCACCTTTTCAAGGGAAATTGGGGGTGGGCAACAAATGCTGGCCTAGCCAGTGACGCCCACATCCTGTGAATGAGTAAAAAGAAAAGATTGACAACCCAAAAAGGGCATCGTAACTGAGCCAATGTCCCCACACAGCACAGTCTGACTGGCAACCCTGGCCAGTACACTCCTTGTAGTTGCCATGACCACATCAAACTTGATGGATATAACGACTCCTAATCGCTGCAGGTTTATCAAGCGATAGTCTACAGTCCGTGACCCATAAGTGAGATTCTGTGCAGCTGTAGCGTATGATATACAGTGGCTATCGTGACTCAGCCAATACATTGTTAGATCGATCAAGAAAGTTCTGTCTTTAACCTCTGGTCTTGTTGGGGGGGGTGCGGGGTGATGGTGGGCAGTGACGGAGGTCTGATGAGGATGTTCCTTCCTCCTGGCCATTGGCTAGTGACCCCTGATCAAAAGTTTTGGATGTTTGCCCAGTGAATATAGCGTTGGGTTCAGTTGTTTCCTGCTCACTGTCCAAATTCGGACAGGGTTTGTGGCCATTTGGATAATTGGACAGAGGGTACCTGGACCCTATGGGTCCAAACCCATTAGGAAAGGGGTGGGGCAATAGGACTTCCTGTTGGTTTTTTGATAACCAAACCTCCTAATCTCTTGACTTTCCACAGCCACTGAAGACCCTATCGAAGGTGCGTCCGCTGCCAAACATATTCAACCTGTACACTATACTCACCGTACTGCTGCAATTTGCTGTCCATTTCGCCAGCTTAGTTTTCTTGTACAAGGCGGCACAGGAATTTTCCTCCTCCAGGTGAGACCCTCCTCATTGTTTTCCTTCTCATCTCCTGGCTCTGCCCAGGGAAAGATGCAGATCCCTCGCAGAAATGTACTCCCACTCTTCCTCCTTGTGCTAATGCAAGTGTGGGATTTGCCAGTGTTCAATGCCACAGCAATTTAATCCCCCTCTTTCCGTATCGAAAAAAGCCTGCATTTAGGTAGCACCTTCCACAACCTCAGGGTATCCCAAAGTGTAATGAAGCACTTTTGGAGTGTAGTCCCTGTAATGTACTGATCTGGGTTAAGACAGTCCCAGACTCATGGAAATCTCTAGTTTTGGCAGCATAGTACAGGTTGTCTAGTCAGATCTCGGCAACCAGCACAATCCAATTGATGTGACGTGTTCTGTCCCTTTAACACTGCCGCCCAGTAACCATATTCTGTGGTGACAGTACAGTGAAGGTTCACTAAATTGGGCCCTGGGGTGAGAGGGCTGTGTTAGGATGAGAGGCTGAGTGAATTGGACTTAATATTCTCTGGAGTTTAGAAGAATGAGAGGCGATCTCATTGAAACATTCAGGATCCTGAAGGGGTTTGACAGGTGTGGACGCTGAGAGATTGTTTCCGCTGGTCCGGGAATCAGAAACAGGGGGGCACAGTCTCAGGATAAAGAGCCGATCGTTTAGGACTGAGATAAGAAATGTCTTCACTCAAAAGGGTTGTGAATCTTTGGAATTCTCTACCCCAAAGAGCTGTGGATGCTCCATCGTTGAATACGTTTAAGGTTGGGATGGACAGATTTTTGGTGTCTCAGGGAATCAAGGGATACGGGGAGTGGACGGGAAAATGGAGTTGAAGCCCAAGATCAGCCATGATCGTATTGATTGGCAGAGCGGGCTCGACAGGCTGTGTGGTTCACTCCTGCTCCTATTTCTTAGGTCCTTGTGTTCATATCTTCTTGTCAACCAGCACAAGCATCCCTCACTAGCTCCCTGGCCTGCCAGGATTTGGTAGTTACCAGGGGCCTGCCAGTCTCTTATTTGCTTCCCTGTGCGGTGAGAGGGGAAAGAAAACTGATTCTGCTATCTCCAAGGAAGGAAAATGTATTTAAAGGGTTAAAATTTATTCTGGCAGTGGCTGATTGATGAATGCCTTGTTCTTGAAGAACGCAGGGTCAGAGCCCTGGTCTGAGCTAGGGAGGGGAATGTTGTGTGCATTACATACCTAGAGCTGCAGAGGAGAAAAGGTTTGCTGGGGCTCCTATTCAGTCACCCCTCTTTAACATTTGTCCAGGTGAATTTTAGGAATTGGGTTCAGTTGTGATGCCTTCCATTGTCTGATTGCTCAACAACACTCACTTCCCTGATAGAAAGGTGGCCGCCACCTGTATCCCAGTGAGAGTTAGCATCTTCCAGTGAGGAAGGTGCAAAGTTTGTTGTTGCTGAGTAAATGGCTCACTGTTCGGAGTTGCACGGTAGGGGCTGTAGCCAGGATAGCAACGGATAAATTACTTACAGAACCAACACACATGTTGCAGCCAGTAAGTTACCTTTGAGCTGCTGAGGTACAGAGTCTTTGTAGGAGACTGGGGGCGTGACATTGGGCTGTTGTGGATAGGCTGTGTTTTCACTGCTCTCCTTCCTTTTCCAGCACAGACGAGTTTGTGGATCTGTACAAAGAGTTTGAGCCCAGCCTGGTGAACAGCACTGTGTACATCATGTCCATGTCGATGCAGATGGCCACTTTCGCCATTAATTACAAGGTAAGGGGACTTGCTGGCATACCAATTGGGAGCTGATCGACCTTGGGGGGTTGGGGTGGATGGTGGATTCCTCGCTGGCCTTTAATCATAGATTGTTGTGCTGGAGCTGGCCACTACACTGCCACCTAGCTGTGGTGCCAATAATTGCCTTGGAGCGAGTGAGGCGGATGCAATTCCCGATTTACATTAGATTGTGGGATTGTTTAATTGCCAGCGAGCACTCTTTTAAACCCATTTTATTTGCCCAGAAAATTAATTTTCAGCCCATACAAAAGACTCGGAGGGGATGCGGTACTGTTCTGAAATGTGGCCTGGTTCTAAGCTCGCCCTTGTGTATGTTTTCAGGGTCATCCGTTCATGGAGAGCCTACGGGAGAACAAGCCCCTGTTGTGGAGTATTGTGATTTCAGGCCTTGCTATTTTGGGCCTGCTGACTGGCTCCTCACCAGAGTTCAACGAACAGTTTGGGCTGGTGGAAATCCCAACAGAGGTATGGTCACACTCTTGAGCACCCTCTCAAGCTCGCTCTGAATCTGACGGACTTGGGCATGGTATCATTGGGCGGGGAGGGATCTCCATTTGATCTTGAGTGAGTGAGTCTGGGGGCAGGAAACCTGTTTCCCCCGATTCTGAGGGTGAAATTGGCTGAAGGACCATGTAGTTGGGATAAAAATGGCTGAAGAGGGGCTGGTTTTAACTCGGGCAGTGATGTTGAAGCCAAGAGGATCGCTTCAGACTCTGTAAGAAGAGGTAGTTTGAACTAAAATGGACATAGGGGGAGGGGAGTGATTCACAAGGAGTTTTTAGCAGTACTGTCGGCAGCGTGTTAATGAATAACAAGACCCAGAGGGCTCATACTGAACGTTATGACTTGAGAAATAAAGGGGAATGTTTATCCCAGAGGGTTATTGGAACAGAGAATGTTTCCCCACAAGGAACTATTAGAGCCTGTAACATCATTTAAAAGGAAATTGGGTCAGTATTTGAAAGAGGGAGGAAAGTAAGGTCACAGAAGTTGGGCTCAGTAGCAGTTTAGCACCAGCATATTGAGATGGTCCACATAACCCTCTGTCCCATGCCCAAGTTCCTAACCTGCTGCACAGTTCCTGCCCTTTCTGCTTTTAGCTCATCCTTGTTTTCTCTCTAGCCCTGCCTGGGCTCAGCACCGGTTGGACTGCTCCCTTCAGTCATGCTTCGTGGCACAAGGACTGCAGCAGCTGTAAAGCACAGGATGTTGTCACTGAGTTCAGACTTCAGGCAAACAGCACCAGAGGGGTGCGAGGAAGATTAAAATTGCATTTGATCTGTGCTGTACGAGACCCAGCAGTCCTCGGTTTGTGGCACACCCCAGTGGGCAAGAGAGGGGTGTAAATCACCCAACATGAACACCAGTCAGTGAGTCCCTGCCCTGCTGCAAATTTGCCAAATACGAATCAAACTTGATTGCAATGCACACTGTAGTCAAATAGCCTGCAGGCACTGTGCTGTGGCTGACTGTATTCTGTGAAAATACCCACTGTAATGGACTAGAGGGGCAATTAGCACCTGGAGAAACATAGAAATTTTAAGACAGAGCTGTTGGGAGACAGAAATGAGAGCAACAGACTGGACATCATGAGCTAAGATTAATTCTGGTTTCTCCGATGCAGCTGAAGATCGTGATTGCCGAGGTCCTCGTGGCTGACTTCCTGGTGGCACTTGGGCTGGACCGAATCCTTCAGGCGTTGCTGGGGAGCAGCAGACTCTGTGTGCCTTCATGATAACGGAGCTGGCAGAACTGACCGGTCCTTTCTCCGCACTGCGCTAGCCCACAGCTGGCCCGTGCACCGGTGAGAGATTTCAGGGCGAGAGGGACTAGGCACCAAGCCACTCCCCGCGGACGGACTTTTAACTCGCCAACCGTTTTCATAGATGGTTTTTTGATATAAAAGCAAAATCGACTGGTATTTTCGTACCCAAAAAAAAAAAAATCTGGATGAGGAAAAAAAAATAAATCCATGTACAGTTTGAGTGTGTTTGTGAATTCAGCCACTCGGTCCCCAATCTCTCTACATACTATGGAATGTGAAATCTTCATTGCTGCTGCTGGGTTTTTTTTTTGTGGACATACCACCAAGGCAAATGTCTTTCATTGATTTAATTAATACAAAGGTGAAGGTTTTCCTCATGTACTCTATCTGTTGGCCAGCCTCTGCTTTGCAAGAGGTGTTGTGTGAGAGTTTTCTTTTACCCTCCAGTAAGTTAACTGTGTTCCTCCAACTCTGGGCTTTTGTGTATCCTCCGCTCCCTTTATCCACCGTTGGTGGGCGTGCCTTCAGCTTTTGAATCCTCTCCTCCCTTAAGGCACTCCTTTAAAACTTGCCTCTTACATTGGCAGCGCCATATAAATGAGAGCTGTTATCCGTTCTGAACTGGCGAATTCTAGTCCTCTTGCACTCCCAGTATCAGACTTGCCAGCAAACTGCAGACTGTGGCTGCTCCTGTAATGTGGACAGTAAAGCACTACGTACAAAATGCTCTCACAATAGAGGGATGTTGCTCCCTCAGCTTGTGCTACAGCTGACAGTGTGTGTGCGCCAGCTGACTGTGAAAGTCTTCAAAATCAACGGGACCTGAAAGATCAGCTTCCCCTAGTCTGGAATCAGAGTGAGATGGAATCTATTTGGTCTTGCGGAACCATTTCTGTAGTGTCTTCGGAACCACCACCTCGGAGCCGTCCTGAAGTGCTTTTCAACCAATGAAGTACTTCTGAAGCACAGTCACTGGTGTAATGCAGGAAACGGGACAGTCAAATTGCGCACAGCCAGATCCCACAAACTGCAATGTGCTAATGACCCCAGTTTTACTGATGTTGGTTAAGGGATAAATGTCAGGATACTGGGGAGAACTTGCTTTGGTTTAATGTCTCATCCAAAAGACGGCATCTCTGGCAGTGCTGCATTTTCTCAGCGGCAGGTAGTGTTGGCCTCAGAATCAGACATTCTCCCACCCCCCGCCCCCCTTATCCCTGACCTACACAGCGGTATGAGATCAAACTTCATTGACTCATCTCTCCTTTCCCCACAGCTCTTCCAGTTCACTGTCACCCCATCCTCTGAGTAACATTCCAAATTCCTCGGCAGGTATGCTCACTGCCTAGAGTACTTGCTAAGTTTGACATACATTCTTAAAGGGTAGGAGTGCTACTGACTGCCAAGTGTCTCCTTAAATCCCTTCCCTCTACCCTCAAGTCTTGCCTCCAACAAGCGGGGAATTATTTGATTTCTTTTGACATTAAGATTGCGATAATCCATTCATCTGTCTTTGCTAAGGTCCCACCCCACCCCAATAGAGCTCTGAACTCTCATCTTTCTGTAGTTTTTCCCCATACCCTCTCTTGCCCTCTCCAAGTTAATTTTCCCCATAAGACCCATCCTTTCCTGTTCCCTCCAAAATACTGACCACCCCCTGCCAACTTCCCTTCCTGGCAAAGTTCTCTCTTCAGGCACTACACCTCCACCCTTGACCCCTCTGTTCTTGCAAACTAATATCCCATCTCCAACCTCCCTTTCTTCTCAAGTTTTTGCCTCCCAATATATGTCCATCGTTCCCTCAATTTCAACTTTGAATCTCTCAAATCAAGTTTCATTCACTGAAATGGCTCGATTGAAAGTCACAAACGACATCCTTTGTCCTTAAAATTTCTGCAGCCTTTTACAATAGTTGACCACATCATCTTCCTCGAATGTCTCTGCTCTGTTGTCCAACTGGGTGGGACTGCTCTCCTCTGCTTCCACTCTTGTCTTTATGATGGTAATCAGAGAATCACCAGTAATGGCTTCTCAACCCACCTGCATCGGTTCCTCCAAACATCATTCTTAACCTCCCCCTCCACTTCATCTGTGTGCTGCTCCTTAGCATCGAACGATATGGTGTCAGGTTCTATATGTATGCTGACGACACCCACTCAACCTCACCACCAAACCTCCCTGATGACTCGCCTGTCAGACTACTTTTCTGACATTTAATTCTAGATGAGCAAAAGTTTCCTCTTGTTTAAAAACGCACCTTTAACATATAAAAAGCCTCAAGGTGCTTCACAGCATTATCAAACACCATGAAATACATAGACAGGTGCCAGAATGCTTGGTAAAAGAGGTGGACCATCAGGAGCGTCTTGAAAGGAGGGTGGAAAGGTTTAAGGAGGCAATGCTAGAGCTTAATGCCTAGGCAGCTGAGGACATAGCAACAATAATAAGAGTGATGAAGATTAGGGATTGTGCAAGAAGCCAAAATTGGAGGAGCGCAGAGACTTCAGAGTTGTTGGGCTGGAGGATGTTGCAGAGGTAGGGAGCGGCAAGACCGTAGAATGATTTGCAAATGAGAGTGACCATTTTGAAATAGGTTCATTTCTTGACTATGTCTGGATAAATCAGAGTTGAAACACTTGAGTGTGGTCCCACCCAGCTGGACAACAGAGGAGAAGCATTAGAGGATAATACTGTGGTCAACTATCGTCAAAGGCAAATTGTCAAGCCATTGTCTTCAGCCCCTGCCATAAACTCTGCACCCTCATCTCTAATTTAAACCCTTTCTGGTGAAGGCATAGGCTGAAGAAGATTATTCATATCCTTGGATCCATTTGTTCTTCAGCTGAGCTTCCAACCCCCTATCCTTTCCATCACCAAGACCACTCCCTGGTAAAACCCTCATCTAAGCCTTTGCAACCAATTGTTATGACTATATTTCATTGCTTCCCTAGCCAGCTTCCCATCCTCTACCTTCCATAATCTTCAGTTCATCCAAATCTTCACTCTGTGTCGCCTCCCCCTGTCAACACTGACCTTCATGGCACCCACACCCACCCCCAAAGCCTTGAACTTAAAATTCAAATCCCTTCAAGTCTTTGCCCTTTTCTTTCTCTGTAAACTCCTGTCCCTCTAAGAACTCTGTGCTCCTGACACTGGCTTCTTGTGCACCCCTCAATCCCTTCATCTCACCATTGGCAGCCATGCCTTCGTGTGTCTTGCCCGTAAACTCTGGAATTCCCTTCACCTCTCTCAGAATCAGGGATTTTTCTTTTGCGTCATGTGTCTTGCACTTTGAAATGTTCGTGGTTAGAAATGTAAAGAAAATAAAAGCTGTGGATGATTGCATGGAAGCTGGAGGAAGAATTTGGTCTGCCGGGAGTTTGTGGTCTCTGTCCAGCTGAGGGAACTTCATGCTGGCTGCTTGGGATTGTCTCCAATGTGCCCAAAAATACCACAGCTGCCAGATGATGGACTGGGAGAATTGTTTAGTAGGCTACAAATGTTACCTCATGATGCCTACAGCCAATCAATTTCCTAGTTTGAATTTGATATATATCTATATATTAAAAACTGTGAATGGAGCGCAAACTTCCTGTTTGCATGGAAGACGGAGGATGAACTCAGTCCACCGGGAGTTTGTGGCACTGAAATGAGGCTTAGATTGAGGTCTCTGGATCGGAGCTTGAACCTACAGCCTCTGCCTTGGGTGAGATTTGGGTATTAAAATTTACACAGTGCTTGAAATTGCCATGGGCAGAATTTTTCCCCGCCAGGTGGGTGCGGACCTGACCCCAACGGGAGAAAAATAGTGCGCGATGACGTCGGGCAGGTATCCTAATGTCATTGCGCACTCTGGCGATATTTCGCTCGGCGGGCACACGAGTGGCAGCAGGCGCCCGCTGATAATTAAGAGGCCTATTGAGGCCCTTCATCAATTAATTAAATAGACGTTTTCACTGCCCATCCAACCGT
This sequence comes from Cetorhinus maximus, assembly GCF_964194155.1. Taxonomy (NCBI): domain Eukaryota; kingdom Metazoa; phylum Chordata; class Chondrichthyes; order Lamniformes; family Cetorhinidae; genus Cetorhinus; species Cetorhinus maximus. The sequence goes on from NC_135906.1 coordinate 8,299,872, forward strand.
TCGGTTGACGGGCAGACGAATAGCCAAGCAGCCTTTGTGTTTTTTTTTGCAAAACCTCATCCACGGGCGGGATGAGGTTTCAACCAGTGATTTTTTTAATAAAAATTTTTTTTTAAAAAACTTTTAAAACTCATTTTTAACATGTCCCTGCTCATGTGACAGTCACATGAGGGGACATTTTCCTTATTTTTAAGTTGTTTATTTTTGATGTTAAAAATCTTCAGCTCCCTGAGGCAGCTCTGTGCCTTCAGGGAGCTTTCACTGAGTGCACTTGCCCTTGTCCCCACCCGCACCCAGGCAGCACTGAACGTTGTAGCGCACGATTCAAGCTGACTGGCGGTTAATTGGCCAGCCAGCGTGAAATGACAGGCAGCAGTTGGTTTCACGGCCACTCCTGGGCCTGCCCACCCGACGAGGTAAAAATCCTGCCCCAAGACATGCTAAGACACCACAGGGTGCTTCATAGTAATTTAAGTGTAGTCACTTGCAGCACAGGCCACACAGAATCTTCATTATACAAGCAGTGGAGATCAATGACCAGTTAATCTGTTTGTGGTGGTAATTAGGGAGCAATATTGACCACAACCCTGGGGGAATTCCCCACGCCTAATAATGCCATGGGCTGGCAATATGCACCTGAACTGAAGCTTGTCCAAATTTCACAATTTGCTCAATTGAATCATGAAAGCACAGAAGGCCAACTGTGTTGTTCTCCAATTACTCACTCCCCCATGACCCTCCCCTTTTTTGACAACGTTAAGTGGAAATCTGAAATAATGGAAATACCGAAGTGGTGAGTAAAAACCAGGAGGGAGAACAGATTTAAGTTTCAAGTTCTGATGCTGGGTCTTAGCTCATCAGGGTGAGACTATTTTGAGCATTTTTTAAGGTTTGCATATTGTTCGGTGACAAGGTGTGGAGCTTTGTCTAATTATATGTAAGAGAATCAGCACAATTGATTGCGCAAGCTTTTAACTAGAAGAAGCGATTGGGAAACAACCAGGATCACTTGTCAGAGAATAACTCAGCTCTGCAAATGAGATTGAGAGTGCACCCAAGCCGCCTTCTCCACAACACACTGCAACCCTTTTAACAAAGCAGCACATCTGAACCCTTGAATTGAGAATGCCCAGTCTCTCTCCTTGTAACTAAGGATGTCTGCACCATAACACCATTTGGAAGTGGAGGAGGTATGAGCCAGTACTTAGGGTGAGGATCCAGTCAGGACACAGCCAGCAGGGTCATCAGCATTCCCGTGGAACTATCCACCTTTCTCTGCCATAGATCCCAGAAGTGAATTGCCAGTGTTTAATTTACTGCATCATCACTTAAAGTAATTTAATTTTTTTTAAAAAAAAAACCTTTTGAGTCATTGTTCCTGGAACCTATTGTAAAACCAATTTTGTAAAGAGTGCAATATGAGCTGAAGCTTTACACACCAGTTTGTACAGATTATTTTATTAAAGCAGCTCACCACCTTGCTCAGGCTCCCTGAATTATAAATATTGTACTCAACTAGGCTTTGCCAACTCTCCAGGCTTTGAAGATTAATTTCCAGGACACTGCTGCAAGTAACTTGGGAGGAAAATTATTGGGGCCTTTAAAAAAAAAGACTTTGAACACATGCTTAGTAGTTATAAAATGTTAGAGATGAGGGAGATCAAAGTTGGCCCTCAATTCCAAATCCTATCTTATCAATGTGCCCTCCTTTTTTTGTAATTTTTTTTTACAGTCACGCACAGTTGTAATTTACTTAGAGCCAACAGTGGTGAAATGTCATGCAGTGAAAACTCATGAGTATGACCGGAGTTGGCAGCCCTACCTCAATCCCAAAAATTACCACCTCTTCATTGTCCTGGTCAGCGATTGTTGCTCATTTGGCACACAAGGGGTCGAGGACTATCTGAATGCCAAGTGGTCTTCCTCCAAACCCTGCTCCTTTGGGGGCCTCTCCACTGCCAAAGTAAACCATGTAGGCAGGGAATCGAAGTATTTCAGAGTTAAACATCTGAACAATTACAGCCAGGTCTGTGATTCTGATCATGTAAGCATGTGGTATGATAAACCTGTGTTAAGTTCCTTAACTCTGGTTAACATGGGTGCTAATCCATTTTACAAGAATGGCAGCAACTGGAATTTAAAGCTGCAAGGTAGATTTTAAATGTCCATTCTGCAGTTTAATGTGAACAATGGAAGGGCACATTCATCCATTATACCAGCAGGGGGAGGCAGTGGCATTGTCACTGGACTGGTAATCCAGAGAACCAAAATGCTCCAGGGACCCAGATGTGAAATTTGAATTCAATAAAAATCTGGAATTAAAAGTCCAATGATGACCATGAAAACCATTGTTATTAAAAAAAACCATCTGATTCACAGAAATACCCTTCAGAGAAAGAAATCTGCCGTCCTTACCTGTTCTGGCCGACACGTGACTCCAGACCCACAGCAATGTGGTTGACTCTTAACTGCCCTCTGAAATGGCCGAGCAAGCCACTCAGTTGTATCAAACCACTACAAAGCCACAAAAAAGGAATGAAACGGGACGGGCTGTCCTGTATCAACCTAGGTACCGGAAATGACAACTCAGCCCTGTCAACCCTGCAAAGTCCTCCCTACTAATATCTTTCTTACTAACATCTGGGGGCAAGTGCCAAAATTGGGAGAGCTGTCTCACAGACTAGTTAAGCCACAGCCTAACACAGTCATACTCACGGAATTATACCTGACAGGACAGACCCAGCAGAGGAGGTGGTGTACAGTCAGGAGGACATTGTCCTGAGAGTCCTCAATACCGATGCTGGACCCCATGAAGTCTCATGGCACCTGGTCAAACATGGGGAAGGAAACCTCCTGCTGATCACCACATACCATTCCCCGTCAGCTGATGAATGAGTACACCTCCATGTTGAACACCACTTGGAGGAAGCAATGAGGGTGGCAAGGGCACAAAATATAATCTGGCTGAGGGACTTCGGTGTCCATCACCAAGCGTGGACCAGTAGCACCACCACAGATTGAGCCCTAAAGAACATGGCTGATAGACTGCATCTGCAGGAGTAGGTGAGGAAACCAACAAGAGGGAAAAACATACTTTACCTCATCCTCACTAACCTGCCTGCCACAGATGCATCAGTAAGAGTAGGAATGACCACCACACAGTCCTTGTGGAGACAAATTCCTGTCTTCACATTGAGGATACCCTCCATCAGGTTGTGTTACCGCCATGCTAAATGGGAGAGATTTCGAACAGATCTAGCAACTCAAGTCTGGGCAACCATGAGGCGCTGTGGGCTATCAGCAGCATAATTGTACTCGAACACAACCTATAATCTCATGGCCTGGCATATCCCTGACCTTACCATTACCACCAAGCCAGGAAATCAACCCTGGTTCAATGAAGAGTGCTGGAGGGCATGCCAGGAGCAGCACCAGGCATACCTAAAAAATGAGGCGTCAGCTTGGTGAAGCTACAACTCAGGACTACTAGTGTGCCAAACAGCATAAGCAGCAAGTGATAGACTGGGCTAAGCAATTCCACAGCCAACAGATCAGATCTAAGCTCTGCAGTCCTGCCACATCAAGTTGTGAATGGTGGTGGACAATTAACTCACTGAAGGAGGCGGCTCCACAAATATCCCCAACCTCAACGATGGGGGAGCCCAGCACATCAATATCAAAGATAAGGATGAAGCATTTGCAAGAATCCCTTCAGCCGGAAGTGCCAAGTGGATGATCCATCTTGGTCTCCTCTGGAGATCTCCAGCCAATTTGATTCACTCCACATAATATCAAGAAGCAGCTGAAGGCATTGGATACTGTAAAGGCTATGGGCCCTGACAATAGTACTGAAGACTTGTGCTCCAGAACTTGCTGCACCCCTAGCCAAGCTGTTCCAGTACAGCTGCTGGCATCTACCCGGCTATGTGGAAAATTGCCCAAGTATGTCCTGTACACAAAAAGTAGGACCAATCCAACCCAGCCAATTACTGCCCCATCAGTCTACTCTCGATCATCAGTAAAATGATGGAAGGGATCGTCAACAGTGCTATCAAGCAGTATTTGCTTAGTAATAATCTGCTCACTGATGCTCAGTTTGGTTTCTGTTAGGGCCACTCAGCACCTGACCTCATTGCAGCCTTAGTTCAACCGTGGACAAAAGAACTGAACTCCAGAGCTGTGTGACTGTCCTTAACATCAAGGCAGCATTTGACAGAGTGTGGCATCAAGGATCCCTGGCAAAACTAGAGTCAATGGGAATCAGAGGGACAACTCGCTGCTGGTTGGAGTCATACCTAGCACAAAGGAAGATGGTTGTGGTTGTTGGGGGTCAATCATCTCATTTCCAGGGCATCACTGCATGGAGCTCCTCAGGGTAGTGTCCTAGACCCAACCATCTTCAGCTGCTTCATCAATGACCTTCCATCCATCATAAGGTCAGAAATGGGGATGTTCGCTGATGATTGCACAATGTTGAGCACCATTCATGGACTGCTTCAGTATCTGAAGAGTCATGTCCAAACGCAGCAAGACCTGGACAATATCCAGGCCTCGGCTGACAAGTAACTGCTAAGTAACTTAGTAACCCCACACAAGCGCCAGGCAATGATCATCTCCAACAAGAGAGAATCTAACCATCGCCCCTTGACATTTAATGGCATACTTTCGCTGAATCTCCCACTAACATCCTGGGGGTTACCATTGATCAGAAACTGAATTGGACTAGCCGTATAAATACTGTGGCTACAAGAGCATGTCAGAGGTTAGGAATCCTGCAGCGAGTAACTTACCTCCTGACTCCCCAAAGCTGTCCACCATCTACAAGGCACAAGTCAAGAGTGTGATGGAATACTCTCCACTTGCCTGGATGAGTGCAGCTCCAACAACACTCAAAAAGCTTGACACCATCCAGGACAAAGCAGCCCCACTTGATTAGCACCCCATCCACAAACATTCACTCCCTCCACCACTGACACAGTAGCAGCAGTGTGTACCATCTACAAGATGCACTGTGGTAACTCACCAAGCCTCCTTAGACAGCACATTCCAAACCCAGAACCACTACCATCCAGGAAGACAAGGGCAGCAGACAAATGGGAACACCACCACCTGCAAGTTCCCCTCCACGCAACTCGCCATCCTGACTTGGAAATATATCGTCGTTCCTTCACTGTCGCTGGGTCAAAATCCTGGAACTCCCTCCCGAATAGCACTGTGGATATACTTACACACATGGACAGCAGCGGTTCAAGGCAGCAGCTCACCATCACCTTCTCAAGGGCAATAAATGCTAGCCTAGCCTGCGACGCCCACATCCCATGAGTGAATAAAAAAACTTGAGCTGCAAAATCACCTCTGCAAGTTCAAAGTGACACACAGATTTGACACAGCAGTCATACCGTATTTTAAAACCTTCCCTCCGTCCCCTCCCTTTCATGACTCGGTTCCCAAACAAGTGTCCATTCTGCAGATGCAAAACTCGACAGCGAGTATCAGTGACCTATTTGAGCAGCTAAGCTCAATCTGCTCCGTCAGCTGGCATCCATTTGCATGCATTCTCTGGCTGAATGCACTGGACAGAGGTCATGAATAGAAAAGTCTGATTTCCTCCTCTAATTGTCATCCCCCTGTTACTAGCTGATCTCAGCCAAGATAACAGGGCACAGAGCAGGAACGAACACTGAGGTCTTTCTAGTAGTCTGTGCAGCCCAGGAATACACAGTGCCACATTGTCCCCCGAGTTACTGAGTAGCTGCAAAACACTGAAGGGAAATCACCACCCACCTTGCCATAAGATCTCCATACACCACTCCCAGTCAGCCATTAACTCAGAGATAGCATAAGCCAACTACCATGGGGTTTAAATGACTGAAGGAGAAAAGAATACAACAGGACACAAACTATTCTCAATAACTTTATCAATTGTTAAAAACTGGTTTGTGGAAACCGCAGAATAACTTTTAAAAAATCAGACAAAGAAAGAAAGTGGGCGGTATTGATTCTGAGTGTAGATATATATTCAAAAGATTCAGATTGACTTCAGCTCACCTGTCACCTAAGATGAAACATTCACCCTTTAAGAAGCTATAATCATATGAACATACTTCGTAATGTAGTCTACCCTATCCTGTCTCCTGATTGGCTACAACAGCAAACCTGAGCCAAGGGGGTTGAGACAAACCTGAACAATTTAAAACAAAAAGTACCCACCCCCCACACACACAATGAAGGAAGGTCCCTGGGTTGATGAGGGTCTCACTATCAAGTTGGGTGGCAGTAGGCGAGCAGAGCCTGCTGGAGTTCACCCCATGCTGCGCTCTGTGTTGAATTAATTCACTGCACATCCGTTTATGCGCTAATTAGGAGGGTTGAATGGACACCGTCAGTCAGTCAGGTAGTACAGAATGTTCCTTGTGCTCATTCAACTACATAAACCTGCTTCACATCCTGCCTTATTACACCAGCCAGCTGGCAATGACAGCAAGGTTCTGGGTATTAAACCTTCTCAATAATGCCCAAACTTCCCCCACACTCACTTTGCAATCTCTCACAGGCCCCATCTTTCAAGATCTAAACTACCTCAGTCTAACCTTTAAACTTGCTTCCACATTATGCTACTATACACTTTGTTAACGTTTATATATTTTTAAATGAATACATCTCTTTCCATGACGCAAGGGATTCCACTTGATTACAGTACCTGCAATAACAAACCAAATTTCAGCAACAATGTACAAATAAAAAGTTAAGAAGGCAACTGTACAGGGACAATCTCAGAACAAGCCCAGGCTGCTTCTTTGAAAAGGGTTTTGTTACATCTCAGTGACACCCATGCACAACCTCAGCTTTTAGCTTCAAGAAGTCAGATGTAAGATTCTGCTGAAAGCCCGATGGGGGGGAAAGGAGGCTTCATCCTGAGGTTCTGTCAGACTCTCACTGGTCCAAGCTCTAGGAGGCTGTTGGAGGGAGTCTAGCAGCTGCAGTCTTCTCCGTCATGAAGCTGTAGTTATACTGAAATGAGAACAGTTACACAGGTTAGTTGCAAATTTGCTTGTCCTAGTCGGCTGGGAGGTCGGCTCGAGGTTTACATATCTGTGGGTGAACATGTCCCTGTGTTAAGGAACCATATCGATCAGAAGGACTCAAGCTGGTGTCTTGAGTTGTGCTCAGATAGTCTAATTAGCACAGACACAGGGGGGGGTCTATAATTCTCCTCATCACATAGGGGAGGAAAGGGGGAGAAAAAGACAATTATTCGCTACACATACAACTTCAGAGGGCAGGATCAAGCTCAGCTCCCTGTCCTTCACAGGCCGAACATCTGCCAATCACCGTCTCCGCTCACACAAACCCAGCATCATTTTGGCGACAGACAGGTGGGATGTTCACCTCACAGAATCACCACTGTAGGAGAAAAATTAAGGGAACCTAGATCTTCAGCTTCTTCAGAGACCCCGGCTCTCAGAATATTCAGCTGTGGTTTTCCTCAAGGCCTTTACAAATCTCAGCCCAGCTGATAACCGTGTGCTTGCCACGGTTCAATGGCATCCAAAGACAGCCACCCGATATCGCTTCAGCAACAGTTCTCATTCAAACCAAACTTACTCCATACTCTGACCCAACATGCTCACTTTAGATCCTTCAATCTTACCCACTGATACCCACTGTCAGATCCATGCAGGTGCACTCCCTTTGTCTCAACATTAAATGCAAGAATCGCACTTTAAAAAAAACACTTGAAACCTTTCTGAGCTATAAGATTTGTCCCTCCAGTGCACCAACTCTTCCATCATTCTAGCACCCTAACTCCCGTTAGTCTCAACTTCAGTTTGTCCCCTCTGGTACATTCCTCCCATGCAAGTATCCAATGGCATCTTGAATGCACCTGATGTGTTTTCCCAACAAGCTCCCTGGCATTTTACTGCAAATACTCATCAGAAAATTATTCCTAACACACAAGCCTTAGAATCAGTCTTCATCCATGTCAGCAGCAATGATGCAGTGTCTAGGGCCTCACCTTGCAGCTCCTCCAAGAATTATTTCATTAGATTCTGAACAAACTGTGTTAATTTCCTACCAGAGGATGATGACATTTCTTCAGGGCTACATATGATCAAAGCCTGTTTCGCACACAAATTGGGAGACCTCATGGTGGGTCAGAGCATGTTTTATAAACGACAGCAGGGCTATAGTATACAATTTGTTATACCAGAATGGTAACCAGAGGTGTAACAAACACTGGATTTGAATTTTTGTTAGCAAGGGGATTAGAATTAAATTGGGTTTTCTCCTCAAGTATTGTATAGCACATAGTATCCTGGGCTTTATCAATATGGGCAAAGAGTACAAGATGAAGGAGGTTATGCTGAATTTATATAAGACACTCGTTAGACCTCAGGTGGAGTACTGTGTACAGTTCTGGGCACCACATTATAGGAAGGATGTGAGCACATTGGTTAGGTTCCAGGGATGAGAAACTTCAGTTACAAAGATAGATTGGAGAGGTTGGGACTGTTCTTCTTGGAGAGAAGGCAGCCAAGAGGAGATTTGATAGAGGTGTTCAAAATCATGAGGGGGCTGGACAGAGTAGATAGGGAGAAGCTGTTCCTGCTCGAATAAGGATCAAGAACGAGAGGGCACAGATTTAAAGTGATTGCAAAAGATGCAAATGTGACATGGGAAAAAACCTTTTTTTTTTTACACAATGAATGGTTCGGGTCTGGAATGTGCTGCCTTGAAGTGGTGGAAGCAGGTTCAATCGAGGCATTCAAGAGAGCGTTAGATGATTATTTGAATAGAAACAATGTGCAGGGGTATGGGAAAAAGGCAGGGCAATGGCACTAGGGCATAATGTTCATTTGGAGAGCCAGTGCAGACACGATGGGTTGAATGACCTCCTTCTGTTCCATTAAAATTCTGTATTGTGTGCAGTTTTGGTCTCTTTACCTAGGGAAAGATATACTTGCCATAGAAGCCATGCAGCGAAGGTTCACCAAACTAATTCCTGGGATGGAGGGATTGTCTTATGAGGGACGATTCAACAGACTGGGCCTTTATTCTCTGGAGTTTAGAAGAATGAGAGATGGTCTCATTCAAACATAGAAAATTCTTACAGGGCTCAACAGGGTGGATGCAGGAAGGATGTTTCCCCTGGTTGGGGGATCTAGAACCAGGGGGGACAGTCTCAGAATAAGGGACAGGCCATTTAGGACTGAGATGAGGAGGAAATTCTTCACTCAGAGGGTGGTGAATCTTTGGAATTCTCTACCCCAGAGGGCTGTGGAGGCTCAGCCATTGAGTAAGCTCAAGACTGAAATTGATAGTTTTCTACATATGAAAAACATCAAGGAATACGAGGACAGTGCAGGAAAATGGTGTTGAAGTTGAAGATCAACCGTGACCTCGTTGAATGTCAGAGTGGGCTCAAAGGGCTGAATGGCCTCCTCCTGCTCCTTTTTCTTATGTTCTTATTTTCTCACAAGATCCTGGGGAACTTCAGCCCATTGTTCCAAAATTTTGTCTATTTTGGAGCAAATGAGCTTAATGCAATTTTTTTCTATACATAGAATTGAAGCATAGTCACTGCTGTTGTTCTGTGGGAAAGTGCAGCAGCAGTGGGATTAACGGCCAGTTTGTGTGTTTTAGTGATATTGGTTGGGAGAGAAGGACTGGTCAGAATACCTGACAGAACTCATCTGCTCTACTTTGAAATAGTATCAAGGAATATTTCACAACCAGCCCATTTAACATTTCACCTGAAAGTCAGCACCTCTGGCAGTGCAGCATTCCCTCAGTACTGCACTGGAGTGTCAAGCTAGATTGTGCGCTTAACTTTTGGAATGGGTCTTGAACACATGACCTTCTGACTCAGAAAACTTTGTATGCACTATTTAGAAGAAATTTATTGTGCCTGTTTCTACGGCCAAGTACGTTTGCTAAAGTCTGAGACGAAATAACCATAAATAGCAAGCCACTACATCGAAAGTGCAGCTGTGAGGCGTTCCATTCAGAAAACATTTACAATTTCTATAACACGTTTAGTTGGCTGAGTCTTCGATCTCATGAAAAACAGGAAGTTCTCCCAGTGTCCTGGCCAACATTCAATCTTCAACCAACAGCAGGGATGAACTGATCATGTATCTTGCTGCTGTTTGTGGGGTTATGCTAGGTGCCACAATGCTTTGACCGCAATTTAAAGCCATTTGCTCTGTGAAGCTTTTGAGAGAGTTTGAGACTTAATAATCAATTATAGAAACACAAGCCCCATCTTTTATTTTCAATGATTTAGGCTCTGATCAGGAAGGCTCATTGTTCCATAAAGCAGTCTAACAGTATAAATATTTAGTTAAACATTATTCCCTAAAATAAAAGGCTACTTGTGCAGGGTGTGGCCGTTTCTTGGTTCTGTTACTAGGTCAATAATCCAGAGAATATGGGTTTATGACATTTTGAGAACATGAAATCAGTTTTAAACTCTGGAAATAAAAATCTAGTATCAGTAAAAATGACCATGAAACTCTTCTGATCCAATCTGGCCTATACGTGATTTCAGTCATATTAGAATCTTAACTTCTAAGGTGCTTTCTAGAAAGCCAGTTTTATCAGTCATTTAAATGTCAGCGGTAGCTCAGTTGGTAACATTTTCATCCGGGTAGAAGGCTGAGAGTTCAAGTCTCACTCCCCAGACTTAAACACAAAAATCTATGCTGCCACTCTACAGTGCATACTGAAGGAGTGCCGCACCGTTAGAGCTGCCATCTTTTAGATGGGATGTTAAACCAACCTGCAATCTCAGCTAAGATGTTAAAGATCCCATGACACAATTTCAGAGAAGAGCAGGAGAATTCTTTTCAGCATTCCGGCCAATTATTTATCCCTCAACCAACACTATTAAACAGATTACCTCGTCAGTATCATGTTGCTGTTTGTGGGATCTTGCTGTTCACAAATTGGCTGCTGCATTTCTTACGATACAACAGTGACTAGACTTCAGCGGTTGTAAAGTACTCTGGGATGTTCTGAGATTATGAAAGGTGCAACAGAAATGCAATGTATCGCCAACTCAGAGCAAGTGCAGATGGGCAATAAATGCGAGCAGTGCCCAGATGTCCAGAATGAACTTTATAAACAAATATAAAGAGACTCAAGAAGGATGTTAGGTGAATGTCAAAGATTAAATTGAAAAACATAGAAAGTGTAGAACAATGTTGTATTGCTGTATGTATTACAATCCTGAGTGAGGTGCAATTGTGGTCCCCTGGAGAAGAGAAACAAAAGAACATAAAGAATTAGGAGCAGGATTAGACCATTCAGCCCTTCGAGCTCACTCTGCTATTCAATGAGATGAAGGCTGATCTTCTACTTCAACACCATTTTCCTTCACTACCCCATATCCTTTCATGTTTTTAATAAGTAGAAATCTATCAATCTCTGTCTTGAACATACTCAATGACTGAACCTCCACAGCCCTCTGGGGCAGAGAATTCCAAAGATTCACCACCCTCAGTGAAGAAATTCCTCCTCACCTCAGTCCTAAATGGCCTGCCCCTATTCTGAGACTACGTCACCTAATTCTAGACCTCCCAGCCAAGGGAAACATCCTTCCTGCATCTACCCTGTCGAGCCCTGTAGGAATTTTGTATGTTTGAATGAGATCACCTCTCGTTCTTCTAAATTCCAGAGAATAAAGGCTCAGTCTATTTAATCTTTCCTCATAGGACAATCCCTCCATCCCAGGAATTAATTAGTGAACCTTCATTACACTCCCTCTGTGGCAAGTATATCTTTCCTTAGGTAAGGAGACCAAAGCTGCACACAATACTCCAGTTGTGGTCTCACCAAAGCTCTATTATGACGTCTTTACCCCTATACTCAAAGCCTATTGTAGAAAGACCAACATTCCATTTGCCTTCCTAATTGCTTGCTGTACTTGTATGTTAGCTCATGAATGTTAGTGATTCATGAACAAAGACAACCAAGTCCTTTTGATGTTCAACACTTCCCAGCCTTTCAACATTTAAGAAATACTCTATTTCTGTTTTCCTACCAAAGTGGAAAACCTCATTTCTCCACATTGTATTCCATCTTCCAAATTTGCCCACTTGCTTTGCCTCCCCAAATCTCCTTGGAGTGCCTTTGCATCCTCCTCACAACTCACACTTCCAACTAGTTTTGTGCCATCTGCAAACTTGGAAATAATACATTTAATCCCCACATCCAAATCAGTGATGTAGATTGAGATTAGCTGGGGCCCAAGTATCCCAACAGTCACTGCCTGCCAATCTGAAAATAACCCATTTATTCCTACTCTCTGTTTTCCGTCTGTTAATCAGTTCTCAATCCATGCCAGTGCATCCACACACCACCCTCCCTTTCCCCAACCGATGTGATCTAATTTTGCTTACTAATCTCTTCAGTGGGACTTTACCAAAAGCTTTCTGAAAATCTAAATATACCACACCCACCGGTTCCCTCCCCCTTATCTACTCTGCTCATTACATCCTCGAAAAACTCCAACAGGTTTGTTAAACATGATTTCCCCTTCATAAATCCAAGGCGAAGAGAAGTTAGATACACACGTCAAAACCCAAAGAGTTCTGTGGAGGGAGACAGAAGTGGAAGATAAGGTGTTGTTACAGTTGCTGATTTGTTCTTGTTAAATACTTACTGCCGTGTCTTCCTACACATCTAAATCCTCCGCAAATCTGAACCACATCATTTGTCCTTATTTTAGAGTCAGGTGACTTTAACAAGCTTACAAATAATATCTGCATCCAGCTTGTTTGTACAAGCTGACTATAAGGTGTTTATATAAAATCCAACACACAAAACCAGAAGCCAAGCCTACTGCACTGCCCAATGCTCATTTTGTGCTGTGGTCCCTTGACAAGTGGGGGCTTGATGGAGAATGCTTTGTGCTCCAGGATCATTTCACAGCAATTACCCACCACCACCACCCCCCCACCCTTCACAATCAACAACTTGCATTTAAGTTAAACAAATAATTATAGGTGCTTTGTAGTAGAGATGGGTCACAGATTTTACAAGAGGGCATTCAATGTTTATACTGCACGTGAGCCTCCTCCCACCCTACTTCATCTCAATCTCAGTATTATAAGACCATAAGACATAGGAGCAGAAATTAGGCCAATCGTGTCTTATGGTCTTATAATACTGAGATTGAGATGAAGTAGGGTGGGAGGAGGCTCACGTGCAGTACAAACATTGAATGCCCTCTTGTAAAATCTGTGACCCATCTCTACTACAAAGCACCTATAATCATTTGTTTAACTTAAATGCAAGTTATTGATTGTGAAGAGTGGGGGCGGGGGGTAATTGCTGTGAAATGATCCTGGAGCACAAAAATCTTATCTTTTATTTCACTCTACCGCACGTACATATCTAACTTCTCCTTAAATGCATCATTCTTGGAGGTGGAGAGAGAGCAGGCGTGATTAAGGGAAGGGACTACAGAGAATAAGATTAAGGTGATTGAAGGTCTCACCAGCTTGAATTTAACGAGCTCTACTCGGACAGGGCTTCTTCCTGTACTTTATTTAACACTGTAATACTGATAGTTCCCACTGACAAAAGGAGCAAACTCAGAAACTGGTTTTGTTACACAGGTGAATTGGCAAATGAGTTAGTGCCAGGAGCTTAATGCCTGAACATCAAGGCACTGAACCATAAGACCATAAGACGTAGGAGCAGAAGTAGGCCATTCGGCCCATCGAGTCTGCTCCGCCATTCAATGAGATAATGGCTGATCTGATAATCATCAATTCCGCTTTCCTGCCTTATCCCCATAACCCTTGGATTCCCTTACTGATTAAAAATCTGTCTATCTCAGCCTTCAATATACTTAACGACCCAGCCTCTACAGCCCTCTGCGGTAAAGAATTCCAGACTCACCACCTTCAGAAGAAATTCCTCCTCATTTCTGTTTTAAATGGGCGACCCCTTACCCTGAGATTATGCCCCCTGGTCCTAGACTCTCCCATAAGGGGAAACAACCTCTCAGCATCTACCTTGTCAAGCCCCCTAAGAATCTTACATGTTTCAATATGGTCACCCCTCATTCTTCTAAGTTTCAATGAGTATAGGCCCAACCTACTCTCCTCATAAGAAAATCCTTCCGTACCCGGGATCAACCTAGTGAACCTTCTCTGGACTGCCTCCAATGCCAGTATATCTTTCCTTAGATAAGGGGACCAAAATAGGTATTCTAGTTGTGGTCTAGCTAGTGCCTTGCATAGTTTTAGCAAGACTTCCCTATTTTTATACTCCAATCCCTTTGAAATAAAGGCCAACATTCCATTTGCCTTCCCTATTACCTGAACAGGAGCTGGAATCCCACTTTCAATCAACATGTGTCAGATGGACAGGAAGCAAGCGCACAATGTAAAAACACGGAGGCTGATCCACTGCTTATATCTGTCTTGGAACCACTTTCAAATAACGAGCATTTCCTGACTTACCTCATTCTCTATGTCTGCATGGCTTTTAATATGAAAATTTGTAATGTTGGCACTGGGTACCTGCAGGACGACACCAACAATGAATTACAGCACCCTGTGCCATTGCAATTCAGCACAACATATTGTAACATTTTACAGCTGGATAAAGTGATAAGGGCCACCGTGCATTGGAGCTCCAAATTGGCTTCTGTTTGTCTTTTAAGGTTGGGTTAAACCACCGTGCCAGTGAATGCAAGATCAATCCAGCCTCAACAACAAGTACGTAAATTGTGGCTGCGTTTACTGTCACTGCGGGGACACAGTCACCATGCAGATATGCAGTTGCAGTGCTTGTGATGTCACTGCCAGCCACAGGTAGCTGCCCGCATCAAAGGACAGGACCATCCATAATACCGAGCAGTAGAAAGACATTCAAACAAGTGCAGCATCAATAGTGTTGTGTTTTTTTTCCCACCATGGTTGAGGATTGCAGTTTTCACAGAACATCGAACCCCAGAACACCACTTAAAAACCCTGGCACTGCGACTGCAATTTGCTCACTGCCCTCCTCACTGCCTGCCCCATTCCGACTGCTCACTACCTCCTGCCACCCTGAACCCGCACTGTCTGTGGGCAGAGAGTGGGATAGTGAGCAAAGTGGAGAGTGGATCAGCGGGTGAGGTGAGCATGTGGGTGCTGAGCATTCACCAAGCCCCCAACGATGACATCAGTGGCACTGCGCACGCATCTGGGGCAAAGTGGGTGTCGACATACTGTTTCAGGTGCACAATGACGATGTCAGTGACACTGACTTCCTGTTCCAGTGCGTTGGCAGGAGATGGTGTATATTTATATAGCACCTTCAATGTAATAACATTTCCAAGGCACTTCACAGGAGCATTATAAAACAAAATATGACACCAAGCCACATAAGGAGATATTAGATCAAGTGACCAAAAGCTTTGTTAAAGAAGTAGGTTTTAAGGAGCTCTCAAAGGAGGAAAGCGAGGTAGAAATGGAGGGAGGTTTAGGGAGGGTATTCCAGAGCTTAGGGCCTCATCAGCTCAGACATGGCCGCCAACATTGGAGCGATTAAAATTGGAGATACTCATCAGTACAGGTTTTACTTCATGCTCTAGTATCAGCCTCTGAAATTCCCCTCCCTGCTGCCTTTGGGGAGTGGATGTGATGTACAAACACTCCCCCAACTGGTGACAGGGCTTTCCACAATGGTTTCCTGCTTCTCCCCACCTCAAGCTGCAGTTTCACAACAATACAGGCACTGATGAAGGTTCAAAAGTCAGTTGACAGCACAACAAGACTGTCATTTTGAAGTTGTTGCATTTCAATGTCCCAAAGTTATTCTCCCCCAGTCTCCACACAGACTGGGGGCCTGGGATAGCAGCCAGTAGTAGAGGGCTGGTCCCTTGACATTGGTGAACAGTGGGGGAAGGCCGGGGGGTGATCTCTCTTGACTTCAGTAAGTAGCAGGAGGGTGGAAATTACTGGATTGCAGTCGGCAGCGGGGGATCTGGACATGGTCAGTGCTCCCTGGAGAGCAGTCAGTAGCAGGAGCGCATCCCTGAGCAGAGATTAACTTTGGTGCCTTTCTGATCAAAGCAGCTGACAACCTGACCCTCATCCTCGATGCCTCCTACAAAGAACTGCTAAAACCTAGTGGACTTTACAAAATGGTCACGAATGACGGAATGAAAATCTTCACTAGCTTCTCAGTCTGTTATGCAAGCCCTGAAAATATATAATTGCTGCACCAGCAGATTCCTGAGCAGATAGTGAGGAGTGTGGAAATTAAAACAAACTCTCTCTAATATACTACTCAATAAAAACCTACTGGAGGAAAGGCAGAATTAGAAATCACTGCAGCTACATTAAGACAAAGATAACTGCAATGGTTTGAGCCGTACTTACATTCACAGTGCTTTCGAATCTGGGATGCAGCACAAATGGGACACCATCCATCGCTGCCAAATAGAGAGAAAAAAAACAAGGTGTTGTGAACAGGTTCATTATTCTAACTGTTATCACAGCTAGTCAAAATTACAGTGCCATCTGCTCCTGTGGAAGCCATCTCCTACTCATGTACAGTGTATCAGCCCTGCCAGTGCCTCACCTGAGTACAAGTCTACCCTTAAAAGTCAATAGGCTATTTGACTATGAGGTGCATCATTTCCAAGACCCTTCTTGTTCGCATCCCAGTATCTATACAAGTCGTGCACTTTCCAGCAGGTTAAAACCCTGGGGGAGCTTTCCCTTCCCTTCCTTCTGGGTGGGTTGTGACTGTAGTGTGGGTCAAGGAGGGCGGGAGGCAATGTTACGAGGAGGAGCGTGGTTCGAGGAGCAGTCGGCAGGGAGATTTCCCTTGGGAAAGAGAGATTCATGACCACTGCAGCAATCCTTGCCTCCTCCTGGGTACTGCAGAATGCTAGGCTTCCCACAGGGAGTGTCACCATTAGGGGAGACTGTTTAAAATAGACATTTACTTATCAAAGGAACAACCCACCGTTGTACAAGGCTGGGAAGCATGGCGGCACAGAAAAGAGGAATTACAGTTATCATTTTCAAATCTGTGCTACACAGATAGCTGCTGAGTACAACTCGGTCCATCCTTCCCAACACTGGCACCTCATCCCAAACTTCTAAGTCCTCACATGGTGATTAATTCTCATAGAAAAACTGGGTTGAGTCTTATCTCATTTCAGATTTGGTCTTTACAGCAAAGGTTTCTTTGCTCATGGGTCTGGGTTGGATTTAAACCCAACCCTGGAGGGTGCAAGGAGTCATTCAGTCCAGTAATGGTGTAATATACACACACCCACCACACCCACACAGTGCAACTATCAGGATCCTGCACCGAGCTTGCAATCTCACTGCCAAATCCCATTACAATGTCCCTTTAATAAGGTCTGGCAGCATCGGCGGAGAAGAGCACAGTTCACGTTTCGAGTTAACTGTACTCTTCTCTGCCAATGCTGCCAGACCTGCTGAGTTTTTCCAGGTATTTGTGTTTCTGTTTTTGTTTTGGATTTCCAGCATCCGCAGTTTTTTGTTTTTGTCCCTTTAATAAGTTTCTTTTTTGGGTTCTGGAGTGAGCAGTGCTGCAGCAGGATGTTTCAAGGATAGTCTCAACTCACAATCCCATCATGGTTACATCTAGCCCTAAGCCCAGTGTTAGATGAGGTTCCAGGGAAAAAAGAACAATAGCATTTAAGTTGGAACAACCATCAGCAACTAAAGACTGTTGCAGTGACAATGTTTACTACTAAATGTTGTCAGTGCATTAAATACAATGTACTGAGGAAGGCCACACCTAGTCGCAGAGGCAGAGAGAGAGAGGGAGGGAGGGGCCACAGAGAGGGAGGGAGGGGCCACAGAGAAGGAAGGAGGGGCCACAGGGAGAAAGAGGAAGGGAGGGGCCACAGGGAGAAAGAGGAAGGGAGGGGCCACAGGGAGAAAGAGGAAGGGAGGGGCCACAGAGAGAAAGAGGAAGGGAGGGGCCACAGAGAGAAAGAGGAAGGGAGGGGCCACAGAGAGAAAGAGGGAGGGAGGGAGGGAGAAAGAGGGAGGGAGGGAGGGAGAAAGAGGGAGGGAGGGAGACTGGGGGCCAGGGACCGAGAGACAGAGCAGGAATCACTAGGCATAAAGTTCCCTGTCTAAGGGAGAGATAGATTCTTGACTAACAAGGGAGTCAAAGGTTACCAGGGGTAGGGAATCTGGAGTTGAGGCCACAATCAGATCAGCCATGTTCTTATTAAATGGCAGAGCAGGCTAGAGGGGCTGACTGGCATACTCCTGCTCCTATTTCGTATGATCGTGTGCTCTCCCTTTGGTAGTTCCACCAATGATTTTGACTCACTAGGGGGTTACAAGCAGGGAGAGGAATGAGAGAGTTGACTATCAGTGAAGTCGATGAGTCAGTTGGGTTTGTCCACCCTTACCAGAGATGCCATAGATATTTTCCGCGCTGTACACAGCATCTTTGGCCTCCAGGTTTGAGCGTGTCTTGCTGAGCCGAACTGAGGGTAATTCAAGTTCTTTCACTTTCCTACAACAAATGAGAGAGATTCAATTGAAGATTTTACAACTTAATCATGATACTTGCATACGCTTTATGCCAGTGAGACACTCAGTCCTGTGGCCAATTGCCGTGCTGGGTCTGAATTTGCTCCTTCTGCAGCATAAATCTTTCTGAAGTTTGAAAGCTTTTATTACATCCAAAAAGCTGAATTTAATGTTATATAAAACAGATGGAGTTTTGTAAATGGATGCAGCCCAGCATCAGAGATCGGAACAAAATATTGCTGCACTTTATCTTTGTTCTGTTCCGTTTTATCTTCCAGCCAAAGCTAGCCATGTTCTCTGGGAAGCACATTTGAGATAAGCACCTTGAACTCTCATTCTCCAGTGACAGGGCTCTCATATCAACACTAACGTTTCTCGGCTTGGGCAGCAGTTTTGGCTTGGCCACTTTCCCTTTTTTACACCAGATGACAAAACCATTCAGCTCTCTGCAAAACAAAACAAAAAAATCAATTAAATACACATGCATGCTAAACAGTCAGAGGGAGGGAGGGAGGGAGGGAGGGAGGGAGGGAGGGAGGGAGGGCCAAATAGAAATGGATGCACAAGGGATAAGTATGCAGACACGTATGGAGTAAACACGCAGCCATGTAAATGATAAATATACATCCCTGAAAAGTGCATACGATACCAAAGGTCTCTAACTATCTAGAGTCCCTTCAAATCCCCAGGCTAAGTAAATCAGACCAGTCACGGTGACCAACAATCGGATAATCTAACAATCCCTGTTAGGTAGCAAACTAAAGGTATTTGTTGAAATATACTTGCTGGTGACAGACTAATGCAAATGAAACTGAAAACACAGTCAGGGAGCCAGAAACATTGGAATCTGAAATGATTACACAGAAACTTCACTTTCATAGACAGAGTCACTGAGTTGCGCATAAAGCTCTCCTCCCTTCTACTTACTTTGAAAGATATCAATACCAGTGTAGAATTCATTAAAATTAATCACAAGTAGAATTCATTAAAATTAATCACAAGTATTGCTGCACTTTGAGGAATTGGTAGTGTTGGCTGAGTAGCTGCACTCTCCAGCCTGCTGGTGCAGCACCTGAGATTACCCTGATGTTCCTTGAAGGGTGGGATTGCAAGGTATACTTGCAATTAGCTTGAACACTTGTGTGGTGGCTGGTAATGTGAGGCTAGACAATGGCTTTTGAATACAATGTGGAATGGTTGTGTCTTTCTGATGAGCTGCTGAAGCTAAAGGCAATAAATAAACTACACTCAAAGAAAATTCACTTTAACTGTGCCAAAAATACACTTGATGGGCTTTGTCTTTTGTTGACTGTAAAGAGGCACTATTGTATCAGTAATGATGGTGGGAATTACTTACCCTATGCATGTGTACGAAGGCACAATCTGCTTGCTTTTTCCGGTCAGTGTGACATCAAAAACAGCAGTGTCAGCCTCACCGAATGGAACCCTCTTAATACACAGTCGCTTCTTTTTAGACACATTGACCTCTAGGGAAAGAACAGGGTAATTGTTACTTGATACATGAAAATCAGCAGACGAAGTGGGCTGGTGGGGTAGAGGGGAGATCCAGCAGCAGCCAGCCCAGCGTACAGGGATCTGCGCTGACACCACTGGGTAGTTGGGCTAGAGCGTTGCATGCTGTGAATCCTGAGCTACTCAGTCATACTCCAACTGCATACCAATTCTGTGGAGTGAAGGAAATTACCCTTCATGTATCTGTGCAGTGCTAGAGGTTGCAGCCTGATTGAATGCCTGAAGGAGCTGCAACTTTATTGCCAACGTTCCTCAGCTTTAGCCACCTGGATGGTGGGGGAACAGGTCGGAGGATCTCCCAGTCGCTCTGTTCCTGGGCCCGCTAAAATCGCCAGGCTGCACAAAACTACAGTGAATGCGGGGACCCTCTGATTAATCCAGCTGTCTTCCAGTTTGGAAAATATACTTCATTCATAAAATATCTGACAGAACGCTACAAAACATTTCTAAGTCGCCATCTCAAAAAGTGCAATCATATTCAACATTTACACATGGATCACGAGGTGCTTCAATATGGTCAATGCATATTACAGTCATTTCAATATGGTCAATACAGACAGTCGGACAGTGCAATGATATTGGAGTTATCGACATACATCATGTTGCACTCTGAGGTGCTTCAATACAATTAATATACATTTAGTATTTACTATATACATTCATCGTGAGTCATACAGTCCGAGGGGTCTATACAATTCCCAGCCCCTCGGTGCACTATAGCAGAAAGGTCTTAGACAGCGACCTTTCCCCATTGGGCCTTTGTGGTGGCTGCCCCAAGCTTTAGTGCGTCCCTCAGCACGTAGTCCTGGACCTTGGAATGTGCCAGTCTGCAACACTCGGTCAGGGACAACTCTTTGCACTGGAAGACCAGCAAGTTTCGGGCAGACCAAAGCGCGTCTTTCACCGAGTTGATGATCCTCCAGCTGCAGTTGATGTTTGTCTCGGTGTGTGTCCCTGGGAACAGCCTGTAGAGCACAGAGTCCTGTGTCACAGAACTGCTCGGGATAAACCTCGACAGAAACCACTGCATCTCTCTCCAGACCTTCTTTGCAAAGGAACATTCCACAAGGAGGTGAACAATGGTCTTGTCCCCACCACAGCCACCTCGAGGGCAACGTGTGGAGGGGGTGAGCCTCCTGGCGTGTAGGAAGGATCTGATGGGGAGGGCCTTTCTCACCACCAGCCAAGCTACATCTTGGCGCTTGTTGGAAAGTTCTGGCGATGAGGCATTCTGCCAAATGACTTTGACAGTCTGCTCGGGGAACCATCCGACAGGATCCACCATCTCCTTTTCCCTCAGGGTCTCTAAGACGTTACGTGCCGACCACTGCCTGATGGACTTGTGGTCAAAGCTGTTTCTCTGCATAAATTTTTCCAGGAGGGACAGGTGGTACGGCACGGTCCAACTACTTGGAGCGTTCCGCGGCAGCGTGGCCAGACCCATCCTTCGCAACACCGGGGACAGGTAGAACCTCAGCATGTAGTGACACTTGGTGTTTGCGTACCGAGGATCTACGCACAGCCTGATGCAGCCGCACACAAAGGTGGCCATCAGGATGAGGGCAATGTTGGGCACATTTTTTCCCCCTTTATCTAAAGGCTTGTACATTGCGTCCCTGCAAACACGATCCATTTTCAACCTCCAGATAAAGCGAAGGATGGCTCGGGTGATCGCAATAGCGCAGGAGTGTGGAATGGGCCAGACCTGCGCCACGTACAGCAACAGCGAGAGTGCCTCACACCTGATGATCAGGTTCTTACCTGCAATGGAGAGGGAGCGTTGCTCCCACATGCCCAGTTTTCTTTCCACCATAGCCACTCACTCCTTCCAGTTTCTAACACATGCCCCGGTCCCTCCAAACAACATCCCCAGCACCTTCAGGCCGTCTGACCTGACGGCGAAGGGGACAAAGGATCGGTCTCTTCCAGCGTCTTGAATGTGCTAAGGTAACCCTAGACTGCGATCTCCCTGTGCCCACCAGTTCTCCAAGTGCTTTGTGACTGGCGAGAACCACTGCACACACCAGTTGACTGTCAGAATAGAATATTTTAAACTTGCAGATGCTTTCAATTTGTTGCGAGTTGCTGGTTTCACTGGTATCCACCAGTAAAACAAGCAACTCACAACAAATTGAAATTTGTAATTGGAAAAGAGGATACTGGTCTGAAACAGAACTATTTTGAGGCAAATGCCACTTATTGGTTAGAACAGGAGATAAAACCTCACCTCACTGCTGGACCTCCCCTCTAACCCACCAGCCCACCTCGCTAGGCATTAAGTTAGAAACATTTGGCTAATTATAAGTTCTTAATGTATCAAGCTTTAGTGTCCAAGCAAAGGATCACATTCGGTCCTTGCACCCCGACAATCCAACCCACGAAATCAAAACAGCAAAGGCTGTTTACACTTATTCTTCTTCTTCGCTGCTTTGTCCCACGTAGATTTCATGGGGCTGGAGGTTTGCAAACATGTTAGTTTCAGCCCATTTGCCTCATACCTCCTAAATGGGAAGATGGTGGTGCAGTGGTTCTGTCACTGGACTAGTCATCCAGAGGCCCAGGCTAATGGTCTGGGTACACAGGTTCAAATCCCACCACGGCATCTGGTGGAATTTAAATTCGATTAATAAAACCTGGAAATAAAACTAGTCTCAGTATTGGTCACCATTGTTGTAAAAACCCATCTGGTTCACTAATGTGCTTTAGGGAAGGAAATCTGCCACGCTTATCTGGTCTGGCCTGACTCCAGACCCTCAGCAATGTGGCTGACTCTTAACTGCCCTCAGAGATGGCCTAGCAAGTCACTCAGTTCAAGGGCAATTAGGAATGGGCAATAAATGTTGGCCTTGCCAGAGACGCCCAGATTCTATGGAAGAATTTTTTTTAAATGAGAATACTTTGATCATGTAACATCTGCAGCTCAGGGTATGAGAACAAGCATTGTGATCTCTGGGGACAAGGTACACATGGCATATAGTGAGTGACCGTAGAAACAGAAAGCTTGGACAACTTCACACTAATGGATCACATACACTATAGCTCACAAGTTACAAGATACAGTACAATCTCAGCATGACAACGTGCCTCTGTATAGCACCTTTATCAAAGCAAAATATTGTAAGGTGCTTCGCTGGAAACAAAATTAGACAGGAGAGAATGGAGAACAAAGCACCATTTGTTAATGAGGGCTTGAAAAAGCATTTGAACATCAAGTTTCTGACATTAAGTCAAAGAAGGGACTGGAAGCTTGGGGAAAGGGTTCAGCATCTTAAAAAAAGAAAGGTGGAGAGGTAATTCCAGAGGTTAGTGCCTAGACAGCTGAAGGTATGGCTACCAATGGTGGGACACAGGGAAACGGCATGGCCCAAACAGCCAGAATTGAAGGGGGACAAGAGTTCTCGGTGGGATGTAAGGCTGCTGGAGGTTACAAATAGTAAAAGGGAGAGTTTTGAAAACCAAGATGAAGATTTTAACATTTTGGGCTTGCTGGACCAGGAGTCAATGTAGATCCGTGACCCAAGGCGACTGGATATGAGGTTAGGCTACAGGGCATCTGAGTTTGGGGGAGCTCAAATTTATGGCGTGTTTATAGTTTCCATAGAACTAGAGCTCAGGATAGGTGCAGTGAACTGGAAATTTGGAAGAATTTCATGATATGTGCTCACGTTTTTAGTATATCTAATCTCTCAGGTACCGGAGGTGTGAACAGATTTCTTATAGAATAACTGGTTTCAAGCGTGAGGGGCATTGTATTTGAATCACTATAGCCAGTGAATTTTAAGACTTACTCCTTTAACTTAAGACATGGCTCCGTGACCCATGACAGCCCCATTTCTCCATCACCCTTATGACTGTAATCAGAAGTACTCACTTGGATCCAGGAATTCAGAAATGAAAGCATATCCTGACGGTAGAGGGTTCTTATCAGGAAGCAACTGGATATCTGACACAATGTCCCCTTGAGGATTCTGCAAACAGGACACAGCAGCAGCATTAAATCATCATTGCCTCAAAGACCTGCACTGAAGGCATTTCAAAACACCACGAGTTACAGACAAGTCCATTACCCACAAAGACTAGCAGAGTTATTGTATCTGTCTTTCAGTTTCTCCCCTAAAGGTGCTAGCTTTGTGCCAGTCTTCCAGTAACTTAATCCCACAACCCCATCAATCACTATATCCACATCACCCCCTCCTCCCCCCACTCCGCCACAAAACCACCAAAACAACCACTTGGTGGCCATTCCTCATGCCTACCCAGCAGGACATCCAATTGCAGGTTGGTTGCAAGTGACCTCAAAGTTATTTGAAATCTGACAAGTGATACACTTCCCAGAAAGAATAAAAAAGGGAATCCAGGCAGAATTCCCTTCTCTATAGTCCGAGAATGCAGAGGCCGTTGTGGGACTGTATCCAAGGCCCAGCAAGAAATCAGTGAACTCAACCCTTGGGTCAAACCAGAACTCGATTAGTTGGTGTGCCTCAGTACCACAGTTGATGATTCTCTGTCCCTTCATATTCATTGTTGTTGCAACAAAGTGTCTCAACCTTTGTAATGCAGGGTATGCGGAATGGTGGGGCAGGGGAGGGGGAGAGAAAGAGCACAAGATAAAAGAGATTGGAGTAAGAAGGTGCCCAGTTATAAAGGTTCCTTGCATTTGAACTAATTTCAACCCTTCTGAAGTATAGCATCCCTTTGTTCCATACCAGGGACTGCTGACAGGTACCCAGCTCAGAGTGTTTATAAACCTACCTCTTTATTCAGCAGGGAGCTGACACACAGATAACAGCTGGATTTCTGGCCAAAGCCCTTTGCAAAGTTTGCGGAGGATCCGTCTGTAGTTGCATTGATCTAGAATATAAAGAATACAGGGTCAGATAATGGGGTGGGGAGGGGGGGAAGGAGGAGATGGGTGGTGCGATGAAGGGGCGAACATGTCTAATAGGTCTCATAATTTTTGGGCAAGTGATACAAAAGGAAATCACACAAAAGAAGTCCTTCTGAATATATCTGACATTTTACCTTACAGCTCACTATGTAATGGAGCCCATTAAATAGAATCAACAGCAGCAATTTCCTGATCAAAACAAGTGAATTTAAAGGACAAGAAACAAACTAGTTTACATGCAGCTCAAGTTTTATTGCTTTTTCTTCTTCACTACTAAACTTGTGTCTTTTATGTTTCTTGCATGTGATGGTATTAAGTGTATTTTGAAAATCCATATAAACCACATCCACTATCCTTTCCTCTTATTTCTTCAAATAATTCAACAGTTGATCAAAGACTACCTGCCTTTTAGAAATCTGTACTGCCCTGAATAGCTTCATTGTGCTGAATGGTCTTCAGCACAATGAAACAGTCTGCTTCGTAGAACTTTCCACAAAAAGCCTCATCAATTTGATTAGGAATAAATTCTCAACATGCCAAACCTAGTAATTTCACTCATCATTATAGACTCCAGGAGTTCACCAATGACTCACCTCCAAGACACAATTCAGGAGTGTGGTGGAATACCCTCCGCTTGCCTGGATGGCTATAGCTCATCAGAGTCCACGACAACATGGTCTGCTTGATCTGCAACCCATCTTCTAACTAAACAAACTTATTCCCTCCATCACCAGCCCACAGTGCATGCTGCCGATACAATTTATAGAAGTTACCAAAGCTTCTTGAAACAGCACCTCCCAAACTAGTGACCTCAGCCACCTCGAAGGACAAGGGCAGCACATGTATGGGCACATCACCAACTGCAACTTTCCCTCAAAGTTATACACCATCCTGATGTGGACATATAGTGCTGTTCCTTCATCATCGTTGAGTCAAAACCCTGGAATTCCCTACCTAACAACTTTGCCACATACACAACAATCCAAGCAAATGGTCCACCAGTATTTTCCAAGGGTAACCAGGTATGGGCGTAAATGCTTTTTGTCATTATAATTTCCTGAATTATCCTGCCCTCTTTTTCCTTTCCCTCTCTATAGAATTTTGCAAGAATGCTGCTCCAGACACTGGAAGAACTCCCTCAATCTGTTTTTGAAAAGTGCTACAGAATTCACAGAAAGGTTTCACCAAGCGCCCTCCATATGAGCAATTGGTTCTGATTTTAATACCCGACTAAATCATTAGAATAAGCAGACAGAGCCTCAAGTTTAACATCTCATCCAGAGATAGCTCCTCCGACAATGCAACACTCCCTCAGCATTGCACTGAACCATCATTCTAGATTAAAATGCTCAAGACCCAAAATGTTGATTCAAGAGCAGAGAACAGCAATAAATGGATATTTTCCCCAGTTTGTAGACCAACATATTCATTAGTACCTCCTCCTGCTTAAGGTACCATGCCCTTAGAAGATGTTGGCGACCACTAGCTTCCATTGGATTGGTCCATGATAATGCTTGGCAAAGTACCAGTGATGCACCATTGCCTTCTGCAGTATGGCTGACCAGGAAACTCTCCCGATCTTACCACCTGCCATCAGGCACACAGGAAGGATTTACAGGCTCATAATCAACCTGTTTGGCCGCATTATGAACACACCTTCCATGGTCATCAGGTCCTGGATTGGGACTTGAACCTGCAGCTTGTTGCCCAGAGGTAGGGATGCTACCCACTGCACCACAAGATATCCCTTTCGTTAGTACAGTGATGACCCCAAATTTGAATTCCAGCCCCACATTAGGATTTAATTTACAAAGGTTCAGAGAGCATTTCTGATTTACTCCCTCCAAAAAAAATAGCAAGCAAAAAGGAGTACCTCAGAATTACTGTAATCTAACCAAACACGTAGACATACCAGCTGATATTCCTTTGGACATGTGCTCTGGTTTGAGGCCCATCCTACTCCGGTTAGAGGATAGCAGTTCGGATCACTGATCTCAGGTGCAGCCATCTGGAACAAGGCACAAGATATATCCTATAGGCCAGCCACTGCATCAATTCAGTTCTCTCGCTAAAATCAAAAGAAAACACAGAATTAAAGAGGAGATTGGGGGGGGGGGGGGGGGGGGGTAGAGGGAGAGCTATAACCTTGCTGGAATTTTTGGTCATGGACTGTTGTAGAAGCAGAGTCCAAAAGTTCTTTTCAAAAGGGTTGCCAGCGGTTAAATAATAACTTACCACATCAGAACATCAAAACTCTTTACTATATCGCTCCTGTTGCGTGGGAAAACGTGGCAGACAGTTTGCACTGAGAAAAGTCCCTTAAATAAAATATCAGGTTCAATGACCAGATAGTCATTTTTTTCTTTGATGAGACCGGTGAGAGAAAGCATGGGGAGCTAGCAGGAGGACAAAATGAGACAAGATGGTTTATGTGCAGAAAAATCTGGCCCATTAACCTATTTCTGTGAACTTTTAAAATTAATTTATGGGATGTGGGCATCGCAGGCTAGGCCAGCGTTTAATGTCCATCCCTAATTTCCCCTTGAGGAGGTGGTGGTGAGCTGCCTTCTTGAACCGCTGCAGTGTAGGTACACCCACAGTGCTGTTAGGGAGGGAGTTCCAGGATTTTGACCCAGTGACAGTGAAGGAACGGTGATATATTTCCAAGTCAGGATGGCGAGTGGCTTGGAGGGGAACTTCCAGGTGGTGGTGTTCCCATCTATCTGCTGTCCTTGTCCTTCTGGATGCTAGAGGTCATGAGTTTGGAAGGTGCTGCCTAAGAAGCCTTGGTGAGTTGCTGCAGTGCATCCTGTAGATGGTAAACACTGCTCCCACTGTTTGTCAATGGGGGAGGGATTGAATGTTCCTTTGTTGCTGTTGGGTCAATAGCTTGAAATTCCCAGCCCTACAGCATCATAAATACTGTGTTTTAACGCAACAGTCCAACACCACCTTTTCAGGGCAACTAAGAATGGTTGATAAAAGAAGTCTTGCCAGCAATGGCCATGTCCTGAGAACAAATTTAAAAAATAAACTCTCCTGCAATCCCACAGGGAATATTAATTAACAGTTAAAAGGTGCCTGCATTTCTAATGAGAGTTTACAACTGTAAGAGAAGTTAAGCAAACACGAGTAGAAAACTGGGCTGTAGCCTAGCAACAGGGGTCGAGAAAGGCAGGTCCTTCCCACAGACACACACAAAAGAAACTAGAAACAGCAGTTTTTGAGTTCAGTTTTGAAGACAGCTGCCAAGCAGAAACAGCCCAGAAGGGGCAGGTAGCCAGTCCCAAGCTAAAGTTAGTTAAAAAGTAGCTGCCAGAGTGGGACTGGAACAAAAGGGGACAGATAGCAAGTCCCAAGCGAAGAAGAAAGTCCCCAAGAATCCAGGGGAGTGGAACAGGAGAAAGCCCCAAGCAGACCTTCTAGTCAAAGGAAGGACAGGAACCTGTAAAAGGTCCTGTTAAGTTAAGTTAAGAGTGAGGAGCAGAGAAAGGCTCCAAGCTTCAAACTTGAAGAAATAAAGGCTTGGGAAAAGGCAGAAGACCCAAAGAGACAACTGAAGGTCTGTAGCTCTTTGCTATGGGCACGTGAAACAGTAGTGCACGGTTGACAGTTGAGTCAGTGAGTGTGTGTGTTTGGTAGAAAGGTTGAATGCACGTGCTGAACCAGGGGAGAGGAACGTCGGAAAGAGTTCAAAACCCTGGAAGTGAACCCTTGCGAAAGGTGTTGAGAGAAAGCGTTGGTTTGGGAGACGATTCCAAGACGAGTTCTTGGAAAGTGAAGAGCGGAAACCTATGTGAAAGATGGAGTTCAGTGTGACTGGTTGGCTCGCGGTGTAACAAGTGACTGTGGGGGATGGAGTTGAGAGGTTCATAGTATCTGTCTAGAGTGGCATCGGTCACTTGGTTTCAGAGTGTGGTGTGTCTGACCACAAATTGCCAATTGGTTTATGTGGACTGTACTTACTGTGAACATTAGAGTATTAGATAGCTTTTATAGCTTCTGTATATATCTGTAAAGGTATAGTTGTGGGCAAAGGAGTATTGTAATATAGTTCAAATAAAAACAGAAAATGCTGGAAAAACTCAACAGGTCTGACAGCATCTGTGGAGAGAGAAACCGTTAACGTTTCAAGTCTGTATGAGCCTTCTTCAGAACTAATATAGTTCATCTTTTCTTGTTTAATAAAATGGTTTATGCTTTTGTTCAAAGTTCATTTGTTGACTCTGGTGACTTTATTCAGTAGCCCCTTCTCCACCTTTCTAAACAAACAAATAAAAGTTAGGGTCCATCAAGCTGGGTTCCACCCTGGGATCAGGTCCAGTGGTAACCTCAGTTGGGGATCATGACACTATACACAGCCTGCATATTAATAGCAATGCTGTGTCTATGTGCTCATTCAACATTGCAAGTCCATTCACTAATGTGCCACTCAAGGAAACTGTAGACATTTGCACTGCATCACTTTACAATGGTGATCTAGACCCACAGCCAATACATAGAGTTGCCATGGATTCTCCTCCAGGCCCAGCGCTTACTAATATGTTTGTCTGTTTCCACAAGAAAAGTATTTTTGATGAATCGACCCCTAACCTCCTACCTGTTGCATATTTTTGATACATTTGCTATATTTGAATCTGCAGCCTTTCCTTACACACCTTAATACACTTCATCCCACGCTCAGATTCACCTTTGAAATGGATGTGCTAGTTGAGAAATCTGTCAATGGGTTCTCTACTACCATCTACTGCAAGCCTACCTTTGCTGGTCAATATACGCGTTGGGATTCCTACAGTTCAACGCACTAGAAGATCGGCCTTATTAACAATCTCTTAAATGAGGCCCCAAGCCATTTGCAAATAGGGAAAATCATAGTTATCCTGCGGGATAATGGCTACCCCAATCAGATCATTGCTCGCTGTGTATCACGTTTACCCACAAATTGGGCCTAAGTCTGCTACTTTCGGACCTGAAAAGTGCCCAGTCTGCCTCAACTTACCTAAGAAGGGTAAAGTATCTCAAAAATTTGAGCCACAGGTAAAGCCATCCTGTTTTATGCTGCTACTATTCAGTAGTAACACGAGTGGTATTTTCCACCAACAGGATGTTACTGTCAAGCTAAAAAGACGCTCTGCCTACCTGCGGTATATGAATTTCAGTGCCAGTGCGAAGCCAGGTACATAGGCTATATGTCCCAATGACTGGCAGATCATATCAAACAGTACATCCTTCGATTGTTCACAATAGACAGAGTACTGACTATATTCAAACAGCACAAACTTGCAAAATTCAGGACATAATGTCTAACTTTAGATATGACTCCGCTAATGTTAGATATGACTCCGCAATTGGACAGCACTTCCTGAACAATCCAGAGTTTGCTAAGAATTACACTGACAACCAATTTAAGATCAGTCAGCAATGTAGCTCACTTAGGCTTGCTAGAATCTACATATATTCATACGCAGGGCCCTGTCCTTTGCAAGCAGAAACAGCACGTCCAGGCATTGTGACTTTAATTAAACAAAAGCTTGAGGAACAATAGCTCTGTGGTGCATTCTCCATGGCAACACCACAACCAGCCAGAGCTGACTGGCCAACCAATCAGCACCCCTTTCTCATGCAGTTTAAATTGCTGCTTTCTTTGAAATTTGGCATTCTTGCATCTGTCCTGATTAGTGCAAGACAAAAAGCTTCTACAGCATGTTTCTCTTTTCATAGGAGCATATAGGATCATAGGAGCTGTAGTTGGCCATTCGGCCCATTGAGCCTGCTCTGCCATTCAACTAGATCATGGCTGATCGTTTACCTCAATGCCACTTTCACGTGCTATCCCCATATCTCTTGATGTCATTAGTATCCAGAAATCCATCAATTTCTGTCTGCAACATGCTCAATGGTAGAGGGCAGTGGATGCTCAGAGGTAGAGAATTCCAAAGATTCACCACCATCTGAGTGAAGAAATCCCTCATCTCAGTCTCAAATGGCCTCCCCCTTACTCTAAGACTGTGTCCTCTGGTTCTAGGTTTTCAGCAATACTGAAGTTCAAGTACCACATGAATATTCAAGTAACTATTTGCGACAAATTGTGCCAAGGCATTGCATAGGAGCACTATAAAACAAATTTGATACTGGGCCATATAGAGATATTATGACAGGTGACCAAAAGCTTGGTTAAAGACGTAGGCTCTAAGGAGTGTCTTAAAGGAGGAAAGGAAGAGGTAGAGAGGTATAGGGAGAGAATTCCAGAGATTAGGGATTTGACAGCTGAAGGTACAGCCACCAATGGTGAAGTAATTAAAATCAGGGATACTCAAGAAACCAGAATTAGAGCAGCAGAGATATTTGAATGTTGTGGGGCTGGAGGAGGTTATAGAGGTAGGGAGGGGTGAGGTCACAAATGGATTTGAAATCAAGGATAAGAATTTTAAAAGGAAGGCTTGCTTAACTGAGAATCAGTACAGGTCAATGAGCACAGGGGTGATGGATGGACAGAACTTTGCGCAAGTGAAGACACAGGCAGCAGAGTTTTAGAAGACCTCAAGTTTATGGAGGGTAGAATGTTGGAGGCAGGCCAGGCGTGCACTGTAATGGTCAAGTCTCGTGCTAATAATGAGGGTTTCAGCCATTAGGTCGTAGTCATGGTTCAGTTTTGTGGTCTGAAGGTCAACTCGTGTCACATTTGACACCAAAGTTGCAAACAGTGTGGTTCAGCTTCAGACAGCTGCCAAGGAGAGGGATGGAGTTGAATGGGGTTTGTAGCAAGGACTCAAAACAATGACTTGGGTCTTCCCAATATTTGGCTGGAGGAAATATCTGTTCGTCCAGTACTGGACGTTGGATAAGCAGTCTGCCAATTTAGAGACAGTGGAAGGGTCGAGAGCAATAGAGCTATTTCAATACTGTGGCAGGGCAGAAACTCAATTGGAGGAATTCAAACATGGAGTTCCAGAAAAGGCCCACATGAACATGTTGTTACCTTCCAAGTCCAAGAACTTCAGAGAGGAAAGGGTGGTTTAAAATGGAGGTAGTAATTTTCAAGGAGGAAGGGGCCAAGTGTTTTTATTTTGACAGGGATGATGATATAGAATCGTAGAATTATAGAGCACATATAGACTATTTGGCCCATCATGCCTGTGCTAGCTCTTTGGTAGAGCTAACAGATTTGAGGTAGGGGACAGTATTTAAGGAGGGAACTGTTAACAATATCAGTTTACTCAGGATATAGGAAGGGAAGTCGGGTGGTCAGCAGTTTAATGGGGATATTAGGGAACAGGAGGTGGGTCTCACAGACAAGGTGAGTTTCAAGAGGGCACAAGGGGAGATATGGGAGAAAAATGATAGATCAGGACTCGGGCAGGGGGAAGCTTTAGAAGAAGTTTGGCCTGGTAGGCTAGAGAAGGGACATGGCAGAGGCAGCTGATCAGATGGTCTGAAGTTGATTTGGAGAAAAGTTCTAGAGGAAGAAGTGGAATGAGAAACATTACAGCTGCATTGTGCTGAAATCCTGCTCACAACGTGCACCCTTTTTACTAAAGAGATGACACCACCTCAATGTCTTTAGGGAAATGCATTTCTGGGAATAATGACTTCAGTGTGGCTGGCCTCTGCATCACATGTTGCAACAACAACAAACATCTGGTGAACATTAGACCATCAAGAAAGATCTTTCTTTGAGTCGTCAAGATTCTTTGAGAATTTTAAAACCACGAATCAACAGTGAAGTCATTCCTCCCAGAACATACTGCCTCTCAGTAATCACAAATCAACAAAAGGGGTAGAGATTGCAGCAACTGAAATAAACTTCTCTCTCTCACACAAACCAGGTCATTGTTGAGACAGAATTTAAGGCAAATACACACCGTCAATGATACCTTCCATTACTTCAAAGAAAAAGAGGTGTACTCTACTGAAAGAGACAGAGGAAGGGGAAAGTGGGAGAGGGGTTATTCTGACTGGTAGAATTTAGTATGTGGTGTTCCTCAAGAACGTGCACTAGAGCCTCAGCTCTTCATTGTATATACTGACAATCTAAATAAAGGAATACAGAGTTGCATATCCAATTCTGCAGATAACACTAAGTTAATAGGCACAGGAGATTGTGTGTTCTTGTATGACCAAAGGCACAGAGACAGGGAAGCGAGTGGCAAAACTATAGCAGTTGGAGATCAGCTTGTGGAAGTCTGAGGTCATCTACCTTGGGTCTGAGAAAGACAAATCGGAATAATTTGCAATGGCTTCTCTTCCTGCTTCCGCACTGTTACTTCTGGTGTCCTCCAAGGATCAATTCTTGGCCCCCCACTATTTCTCATTGACATGCTGCCCCCTCTGCGACATTATCTGAAGGCACAGCATTAGTTTTCCCAAGCGCGCTGATGACACCCAGCTCTACCTCACCACCACCCCTCTTGACTCCTCCACCATTACCAAATTATCAGCTTGCTTCTCTGACCTCCAGTACTGGGTGAGCAGAGATTTCCTCCAATTAAATATTGGGAAGACCGAAGCCATTGTCTTTGGACCCCACCCCAAACTCCATTTCCTAGTTACTGACTCCATACCTCTCCCTGGCAACAGCCTGAGACTAAGCCAGTCTGTTCGCAATGTTGCTGCCACATTTGATCCCGGGATCAGATTCCAATCTCTTTAACTGCACCATCGATAAGATCTCTGTATTTCCACCTCCGTAACATCACATGGCTTCGCCTCTGCTGCTGAAACCCTCATTCATACCTTTGTTACCTCTAGGTTCAACTATTCCAATGCACTCCTGGCTGGCCTCCCACATTCTACCCTCCATAAACTTGAGGTCATTCAAAACTCTGTTGCCCGTGTCTTAACTCGCAACAAGTCCCATTCCCCCATCACCCGCTGTACTCCCACTACACTGCCTCCCAGTCAAGCAATGTCTTGATTTTAAAGTCATCATCCTTGTTTTCAAATCTCACCATGGCCTCTCCCCTCCCCTTCTCAGTAATCTCCTCCAACTCCACAGCCCTCCGAGTTATCTGCGCTCCTCTAATTCTGGCCTCTTGTGCATCCTCAATTTTAATAGCTCTGGCATTGGTGGCTGGGCCTTCAGTTACTTAGACCCCAAGCTCTAACCATCTTTACCTCTCCATCTCGCCTTCAGGACACTCCTTAAAATGTACCTCTTTGACCAAGCTTTTGGTCATTTAAGGGCACAAGAATTAGAAGGTATAGGCCATTCAGCCCCTCAGAATGCTCCACCATTCGATAAAATTATGGCTAATCTGGTTGTGGCCTCAACTCCACTTACCTTTCTGTTCTCCATAATCCTCGACTCCTTTGATTATCAAAAATCTAACTCAGCCTTGAATATATTCAAAGACCTAGCCTCTACTGCTCTCCAGGGAAGAGGCTTCCACTGATTGATGACCCTCTGAGAAAGAAAAAATCTTCTCTCAGTCTTAAATGGCAGATCACCAATTTTTAAATGGTCTCCCCTAGTTCTGGATTCCCCCACAGGGGAAACAGCCTCTCATCATCCATCCATTAGTTCCTCTGGCCTAATATCTGTTTATGGAGTTCGGTGTCATATTTTGTCTTATAATGCTCCAGCGAAGAAACTTGGGATGGTTCAGTATGTTAAAAGTGCCATATAAATATACGTTGTTGTTGCAATTTCTTAATGGTAAGAGACTAGGAAGCTGTGAAGGAGCAAAGTGATTTAGATATCCAAGCCCACAAATCACCAAAATCTAGCAAACAGGTACAAAAAGTAACAGAAAGGTGATCTCAAAGGACATCGGAATGCTGAACTAAGGAAGCGATTCTTCAGTTGTACAGGTCCTTGATCAGGTCCCATCTGGAGTACAAAGCTTAGTTTTGGGTACCAAACCAGAAAAGCGATACTTTGCCCCTGGGGGAGGTACAGTGCAGATTCACCAGAATGACATCAGGTCTTAAACTTGAGCACTAGCAAACCTT
Organism: Cetorhinus maximus; assembly: GCF_964194155.1. Taxonomy (NCBI): domain Eukaryota; kingdom Metazoa; phylum Chordata; class Chondrichthyes; order Lamniformes; family Cetorhinidae; genus Cetorhinus; species Cetorhinus maximus. Next base: position 8,334,780 of record NC_135906.1, read on the forward strand.
CTAAGAGTTAGTAAAGGAATCCATTTTGTATAAAAAATAATTTATTTAAATCAATTTCATTTTTATCTTAGCCTCTGTGGTTGTAAACCTAAGTCTAGAATTTTGCAAATGACTAATTGTGCAAATATGGTAGAGAGGCCATGAGCATCCTGCTTCTAGATTAAGGTCACTCATGGTTTACAATTCTAGATTAAGTTATCTGTAACAATAATACAATCCATGCCTGGCTAACCCTAAACACTAGTATTAATCTTGAGACTATGGAACAGGGAAAGATACATATTTACAATACCAGCAATTGCTGGATAATGAATGGTGAAAACTGGTGCAAATTTCATCAGATCACGTGAATAAAGTAGTTAGAAAGATATCAAGATTGAGAGAAGGATAAGCGTTGACAGTTGCTCTTTGCTGACAGTAATACGTTTACCCTCCATGGCAAAGCATTCTTTATATTCTCAGTGTTGGCCACACGCGCATGTTAAAGTTTAGCTTTTCATATGCAGCAAGTGATTGAATCCATTTCTAAAAACTCATTCTTAACATACAAAGAATATATTGCAAAATTTACATTTGTGTCATTTTATGAGGACACATTGCTGAAATTAACTTGCACTCCCTTAGGTTTAGAGGGGTGAGGAGTGACCTAATCAAGGGGTATATTGATACAATCTCCTTTGATGGGGGGGTGGGGTTCCAGAACAAGGAGGCACAACCTTAAAACTAGAATTAGGCCATTTAATCCTGAAATCAGGAAGCACTTTTTTCACACAAAGTGGCAGTCTGGAACTCCCTTCCCTGCTACCTGTAGATGCTGGAGGCCAATTGAAACCTACAAGACTGTGATTGATAGATTGCTAAAGGCAAAATGTTGCAGATGCTGGAAACCTTAAACAGAAACAAAAAATGCTGGAAAAGCTCAGCAAGTCTGACGGCATCCGTGGAGAGAAAGACAGAGTTAATGTTTTGTGTCCGTGTGACTCTTCTTCAGGGAGGAGTCTTCTTCAGGACTCTTCCTGAAGTAGAGTCACACAGATTTGAAACGGTAACTCTGTCTTTCTCTACACAGATTGATAGATTGCTGTTGGGTGTGGGTATCGAGGGATATGGATCAAAGGCGGATAAATGCAGTTGAGCCAGAGGACAGGCCAGACCCAAGGGGGTGAATAGTCTACTTCTGTGACATCTTTCCAAATAGCCCAAAGAGACGTGCACAATGAAGCAGCATCAACTCCACGTGCATCACATCAGGAGAACAAACTTTTTCCAAGTTCTGCTGAGCCAATTTTACTGCAACTTTTAAACTGCAACTGCGCCATTTTGACACAATCTCTATGGATAGCAATGCTGCTAATTAAACTATTACATACAGTAAAAATATCTGTTTAAAATATCTTTGTGCATACCATCTACAAGATGTACTACAGCAACTCACCAAGGCTCCTTCAACAGCAACTCACCAAGGCTCCTTCAACAGCAACTCACCAAGGCTCCTTCAACAGCAACTCACCAAGGCTCCTTCAACAGCAACTCACCAAGGCTCCTTCAACAGCAACTCACCAAGGCTCCTTCAACAGCAACTCACCAAGGCTCCTTCAACAGCAACTCACCAAGGCTCCTTCAACAGCAACTCACCAAGGCTCCTTCAACAGCAACTCACCAAGGCTCCTTCAACAGCAACTCACCAAAACCACAACCTCTACCACCTAGAATGACAAGGGCAGCAGATACATGGGAACACCACCAACTGCTAACTCACTCACCATCCTGACTTGGAACTATATCGCCGTTCCTTCACTGTCGCTGGGTCAAAATCTTGAACTCCCTCCCTAACAGCACTGTGGGTTTACTTACATCATATGGACTGCAGCGGTTCAAGGCATGGCTCACCATCACCTTCTCAAGGGCAATTAGGGATGAGCACTAAATGCTGGCCTTGCCAGCGTCGCTCACACCCCATAAAAGAATTTAAAAATAATTTTGTCCTAGCAATATCAATACAAATGATAAAATCATGCTGAAATAAGACAGAACTGCATTTCTATGGAGTCTTTCAAGGCTACAGAATGAGCTAAAGTGCTTTACAGCCAATTAAGTATTTTTGAAGCGTGGTTACTTTTGTAATGTGGGAAACATGATAGCCAATTTCCACATAACAAGCTTCGACAAACAGCAAGATGATAATGACCAGATCATCTGTTTTTTTGTGATGTTGATTGAGGGGTAAATATTAGACAGGAAACTAGGGAAAACTCCTGTTCTTCAAAATAGTACCACAGCACCTTTTACATCCCGCTGAGATAACAGACAGGACCATAACAGGCAGGTCCTCGGTTTCAAGTCTCATCAGCACCCGTCACCCCTCCCTCAGTACTGTGCTGGAGTTTCACCTTTGATGTTTGTGCTCAGGTCCTGGAGTGGGACTTGAACTCAGAACCTTCTGAGTCAGGTGAAAATATACCCACTGAGTTACAGATGACATCTTCACCCGTGAAATGAGTAACACCTCTCAATATGCAAGTGAAAACATCAGGCCCATCATTGCTAACTGGGACACTCTGCACCTACAGCACAGGAGACAACATACATATAAATTTGTTTTAAAAAGCCTGGGGCAAGGGAAATTGGACCACTTCCCCATTATTCTTTGAAAGATTCAAATTATTTGGCTTTATTCAAAATAAAGTCTGGTGCAACATTTTATTACTAAAATATCATGAGGCACCACTGATTTAAACTTCATCGTGTAAGACATGAACAAACCACAAGAACCACAAACATCTTCCTCTGGTGCTTCCAAGGATGAGACTGCAGTCAGCAATGATAAAGCAAATCCGAGACACTTTAATTTGCACTTTACAGTAAGAAAGAGCATTTAAGCGCAGAGGGTTAAACAAAACTTGTATGTGCCAGAGTTTTGAAGTTCAAAAATAGGAAATCTATGGGTCATAGGCCACCATTTCAAGTGGGCCTTTCATTAGAATAGATCTCAGCAAGGACTTATCAGTGGACAGAAAGTCTCTTGTCTAGAGGTTCTAGTCTTCAGCTCTGAGCCTTGGCAACCTTGATTTCAAAACCAAGGCAACTTTATCTGCCCTTCCATATTTCCTGTTTGAATTTCATGGAATTGGAAGTTTGGAAAGGGTTATCTTTAGTGCTGGAAAGATCCTACATCAAAACACTTAGGTAGATTAACAACAGCAAGCCACGCAACTTAATGAGAGTACTGATATATAAAATTTTAGTTCCAACCTTAACATGCTACGGATGTGCTGATGGAACCCAGTGAGACATCCTTGCTTTACATAGCTGAACAAGGAGAGTTAAGCTAAATGACTGCACTTTCGTAAGGAGACAGCTAATTGTTTTACTCTGAAAAACAAAAACTCTATGCAACCGAAAATGTCTTGAGCATTCTGCAAATAAAATGGAAGTTCAAATAACAAAAGGGAAGTCACCTGAATCCTGTCATTAAATGACAAACAATGCAGCTACGCCCACCTAATCTCTCGCATTACACATGCTTTGTCATTCATCTGTAACATGCAGTGAAATAAATGCCAGTGCCATTGGTCTTTCAATCATGAGTCCCTGCACCACTTATGGCCAAAATTGATAAAACGATGAGAATTATGAAATGAGACAAACAGAACTGGTGATTTTGCAGGTGTACAATGTACACAGCAGCTGCAGCAGGCTGTAGTTTCCAAGGCAATGAAGCATCTTACAGTTGAGGCAATGTCAACCAGCCTTCTGAGCTCAATCCATTGGTTTATTAGTCATCACGGCCTCGCAATGAGTTACTGGCTTGATGTAGACTTTGCTCATCACATGACAAAACTCCCAGTGTAATAAAACCAGACAGCAGTGGCATTACCGTCTGCAATGAAGTCATTGGTTTGGAACAGTTGCAGGCTTCACACACACCCACTGTACTGTGGAAAAAGACAACTCTCAGATTCAACTGGGAGGTGCACTGCCCAGCCATATGTCTAGAAAGGTTCCAGGATCAATATCAAATCTGTGTTAAATTAGCCCAAAACAATTGGGGTACCAGGAACAAGGCTCTGCCCCCTAAATGTGGGGCTGGAGCAGGGTGGGTAGCGGAATGAAATTCAGCCAGAGCCCTCGGTCCTAATTGCCAGCCAACTATCTCAGCTACAAAGCATCAGATCAGCTATAAAGTCTTCTGATATTCTCCGTAACCTTCTCCCCTTCATGCACCAACATCCTCTGGCTACACAGCACACAGTCGCCAGGCATTTCAAGGCACTAACACTATGAAGAAAGCAGATGATCCGATGTGCTTGAATGGGAGCTCACTTAATTATTTTGGCACAAGAAAAAGTTCTGGCACTTGCTTCCAGCTTTTTCAGAGCTGCCAGCTGGGCAACTTAAAATCAGAAGCTGGAAGCAATCCTCCAACCTTTCCTTTCGTTCGTTACTTGTTCTGGGTGCCGGCTGGAGCTCCACACACCTCTAAACTCTCTCGCGCTCTCTCTCACGCCACAAACCTGCCTTTAGTTATAAGCAACAGACAGAATTTCTTAGTCTTTTGATATCTGCAATACTCATTCTGCACCTGGAAACAGCAAGAAGGGAACTGGGATCTACTTGGAGCCCGACTGGTGTCCCGAGTGGGAACCAAGGACTCAAACAAAGGTAAAAGATCCACAATTCACAGAATGGTAATTCATTTGGTTTCCTAGTCAACATTCATCACTCAGCCAATACCAGCAAAATCAGATTAACTGGTCATTAATTGCTGTTTGTTGCATTAGTCTGCATAATAGACTTCATTTCTAAAGTAGTTATTCACTTGTGAAGTGCTTGGCAATGTCCCGTTGACATGAAAGGTTCTATAGGATGCATTTCTTTAATATACACTCCCTACCTGAATCCTCATCTAACAGGACAGTGAAACGCTGGGCAGTGTCCACTCAGGAAGTGACATCCTCTATACACACGTGGCAGTAACAACCCTGCTCTCATTCTTTTAACATATTAATGTTGTCATGTCTGAAGTTACAGCCTTCGCATCTTCCTACAGCAGCAAGCTTACTCAATTCTGGGCCATTTTTGTCAGGCCAATAAAACTGCTCAGAACTCTATACCCAAAGACAAAAGATGGGGAATGGCATTCTTTTGAAGTCAGAGTTGGATATCGCAAAGTCTCTGGCTGCAGTTATCTGGTCTAAGTATTTAAGAGGGTTAAACACTGTAGCAAATTCCTTTATGAATAAAGTGTGCAAATCCTCCTTTTTGAAAATAAAAGACTTGAGTGGCCTGAAGGTCACAAGAGAGATAAATATATAGGAAGCCATTCGGTTCATTTTTGTTCTGCACCATTGATTACATTCTACGCCACAGTACATTCTTCTCCCCCATCTGATCTCTTGAATGAATCTAAAATTTTAACTATCATTCGCCCCTACAGACTTCAAATGCTGATCATTCTGTGATGAAGAGTTCTTCCTGACAACTGTCCTGAACGTTCCTTTCAATAGTTTTACCCTAAGCCCACTTGTTCTGAAATCCTGGCAAACTTTTAAACAATGCTCTCAATTAAACTCTATCTCAGTTATATCAGATCTGGTACACTTCTGCAAAGAATCCTCTCAGTTGCCACATCTCAAAGCCAAAGAGAGGGTTTTTCCAGTCTTTCCTCATATCCAGTTAAAAAAAAATTACTTCTGATTCACCGCCAATTTTTTTTTTAAAAAGCATAAAAACATAAGCATGGAAAATGAAAAGGCTGTTCAATCTTTCCATGGACTGTTTACAATTCGCTCAATTATGCCCCTTTATTCAACTCAAAGTTGAAGCAGAGGGCTATGAATTGATCTGTCATGGGAACTGTAAGAAAATTCACAATATCCAAACATACAGTCAATGCTACGAAATCCTGGCTTATTGCTTTCCACAATGTTTCCACTGTCTAGCAACACAGGGTTTCCATGTGATATTTAACACACACAATCTGCCCTTAAGCTTCAATCCTGTCCTTAACCATATGATTATGCAGCTCTTGTCTAAGGATTGAATTAAAACTGAACTAAGTGAAAGTCTTTTCCGCACATCCATCAATTGATTTGCGGGAGAGCAAGAAATGACTCAATCCCCAGTCTGGCTTGAGGTATAACCATTTTATAAACATTATATTAGTTATGTCACTCAACATCTTAGAGCTGGATCACATCGACTCTTAAATCGCCTTTTTCCCCAATTACCAGAACTTCAGTTCAGCTCTCACTGAAGTTAGAGCCCGAATTGTCAGAATTACACCTTCCCGAATCAGACCAGCCTCGAAAATCAAACCATCTTCAAATGCACCACAGGACCCCACAAGGGAAGCTAAGCCACGGCTTTGTACTGGCTGACTTTCTGGCCAATCACATGCTTCAATGAGCAGTTAGTAAAAATAGCGTGTATGGGAGGGAACTAAAGAACTCGGCAACGTCCTTAGGTACAAAGGCCCTATCCTGAAAGAGGCTGCAAATTATCATACAGGGAACAAATTTGTTGGGCCAGTAAACAGAAACAGCCATTAGGATTAATTTAAACTAGATGAGCTGAGGGTGACTTCAGTGACTACAGATGAACAAATTCAAAGAAAATATTGGAATGCTGAAAATTTACGAACAGATAAGGCAATGGGCACAACTAAGGAGGATATCAATATTTTATAAGGACCAAAAAAGAGTTGATTTGTTAATGTTTGTACAAATCCAAACCTGACTTTGAAAAACCTCCTACATAGGCATGCACTGACAGTGGGCTGTAGGGTATGAGAGTTTAGGCTAAATGATCTGTAACTTTCGGATCCCTACCTTTTTTAAAATAAAAAATAAGTCCATGTTTTCTATCCTCTGTGCTAGTTACAATGAATTATACCACAGAGAATGCCATTCAGCCCAACTGGCCTATGCGCCACAGAAGCTTCTGTCAACTCTATTCTATCTCACCCTATCGGCATAACTTTCTACTCCTTTGTCCCTAATGTACTTATTTAAAGGAAAGCTAGATGTATCTAGCCTCAATCAGTGGTTGAGGTAGCAAGTTCTACGCTCTCATCAAGCAATGCCGAGTATATATCATACAATTATAAATCTGAGTTTTGCATTTTGCGTACGCCTTTCTTTAAGGATACAAAGATGAATTTCGTTCTGATACCCTATATTCAGAGCTTGAGTTTGTGCAATACATGTAGTCTCTAGCCTCGACGTGTTCCAGCCTCCTCAGTTAACTTTATAATTTTTACAATTTGTTTTTGCTTTAACACATCTACCATTTCTTAATTTCCATCCCCGCACCAATATTTCCACATACCTAGTGTGTAACACACCAACTGTTTATTATTTTGCATATTACTGTTTGTCATAAACAAACAATTTCTAAATTAGACCAGGTACTTCCTGGAACAAACACTTCCCTCGCAAAGCAGAGGTTTAAAAACAAAGGCTTCTTTTGATCAATACCACTGTTAGTTCAGCTAATAGGATCATTGCTGGGTGACCCAGACTGCCAATTTTTCAAGTAAGCCACCCCAAAGACATCCAAGATAGATTTGAGATAGCCAAGGCAGCTTTTTCAGAATGATAGAGGTACTAACGTCAAATAAACTGAGCCTGAATCATAGGAAAAGAATGTCGAGGTGCTACATTTTGTCACTTATATTATATGCCTCAGGGATATGGCAACAAACAAAGAGAATATCAATAAGCTGAATGCATTGGAGATGGGGACATATAGGGGGATGTTCCACATATCCTATGCGGACAGAAAGACTAATGAGGAAGTGCTGGAAATTACTGAATTGTTACAGTGCAGGAGGAGGCCAATCAGCCCATTATGTCTGCACCAGCTCTCCAAATGAGCAATTCCCTTGGTGCCATTCTTCCCATAACCCTGCACATTTTTTCCTTTTCAGACAATAATCTAATTCCTTTTTGAAAGCATTGATTGAATCTGCCTTGACCACACTCAGGCAGTGCATTCCAGACCTTAACTACTTATTGCGTGAAAGTTTATTTTTCATATCACTTTTGTTTCTTTTGTCAATTATTTTAAATCAGTGCCCTCTCGTTCTCGATCCTTTCACAAGTGGGAATAGCTTCTCCCTATCCACTCTGTCCAGACCGCTCATATTAAGTCTCCTTTCAGCCTTCTTTTCTCCAAGGAAACTGAATATCTGAAGTTCCTCATCCCCGGAACCATTCTGGTGAATCTTTTCTGCACTCTCTCCAATGCCTTCACATCCTTCCTAAAGAGTGGCAATAGTCCAGCTGAGGCCGAACTAGTGTCTTATATAAGTTCAACATAACCTCCTTGTTCTTGTACTCTATGCCCTTAGTAATAAAGCAAAGGAGGTTGAATGTTTTATTAACCACTCCCTCACCATGGCTGGAGAAGAGGAAATTATTGCGTAAGATCAAAGAGAGAAGGATACAATATTTTGGTCACATCATTACAGCAGACAGTAAACAAAGACAATTATTATAAGGAAATATCAAAGTAAATATAGGAGGGGGAAACAAAGAAGAAAATGGATGACAGATACAATGGATTGGATGCAATTGCAATTGTGGAATGTGTAAGGGTAGCATAGGACAGACAGAGGTAGAGATCATGGCAGTCAACCTTCTGGGAAGAGAGTAACACCAACGAACAAATAAACCTTAAAAGGACAAGACCAAGACCCATAGCCATGGTTGCCAGGAGAGTCATGGGACCAGGATCTATGTAGGATACCACACAGGGCAACACACCTCTGAACTGACCCCCAATTATAATATTACCATGAAGACTTGAAATTAGAAGAGATAATAGGGAGATTTGTTTTTTAGGAAGGCACAAAATATCACAAGAAAGAGAGGTTGTCCAAAACATACAAACACGTTGAATAATTTGGGGACTGAGCTAGAGTAAAATGGTTTTTCTAAGGTGCTTTAACTGCTGGGAGTTTGTTCTCACAGTCAGCGAGGCCGCACTGACCTGTTCATTCAGGTGTCAGCTCCAACCTGATACTCACCTGGGCGGCTGCCTCTGCCCAGGTGAGCTTCACTCCCTCGCTCACGCGGTACATCCCAAAGCAGGCAGACCCGGCACAGACAGCCTGTTCCTCACCCCACCCTTCCCTTCCCTCCCCAATTTCCACATACCCACATGGCAGCGCCGTGTCTTTTACCTGAAACCCTCTCCCTGGGATGATTTCGCCCCACGAACCACCGGCCAATGCAAGTCGGAACTTTCCCCGAGCTCCCGTCGGCAGTTCGGGTTTGTTCGGCTCTTTCCGGAAACCTCCTCCTTTCCGAACTGCAATTACCTCATCAGCCAGCGGACGGCCGTTACTGGCGGTTGGGGGGGCACTGCCTCGCGCAGGCTGCAACTCCCCCGCAAAAGGAGGCGGGGCAACGGGTTTTTTTTTTTTGCCACACCCCACGTGCGCAGTGGCAGCGGACGACGCTACCTCAGGCGGCCTGCCTCAGCTCGCCGCGCCAATCCGGACGGCGCACTACAATGACCGGCCTGCCTTGCGGCTGGAGCGCATGCGTCAGGCTTGAAGCCGTAGCTCTCTGCCCCCCCCCCAACACATCCATCCTTCCTCCCATGGTTCCTCGCGCGCTTTGAGCGGTGGGCGGGAAAGGGTGGAAGAAAATGGCGGAGGGCGATAGCATCAAGAAAAGGTAAGTGCCCCGCTTCGGCATAGTGAGTCCAGCATTCAGGTATTCCGTTATCCCCGAGCTCAGGTTTACTTAAAAGACTGCTAGTGCCGCCTGAGTGTTGTTTTATAATGAAACTGGCAGCTGTATAGATGGGGATAGAGAGGGCAATGGTAGATTGGGGGGGGGAAGGAGGAGGCTCTAGTGGAGCCTGTATTTTAAGGGATTGCCTCTTATTTTGACTGTTTGTCCCGCGTACCTTAAGGGATGCCTTTTGTCCCATATTTCTACAACAGTCTGTACGGGAGACTGAGCCTGGGAGTCTCAGTTGAGTAATTTGAGCAAGACTGCAAACCTGAGTTGGCCAGCAGAGAGAGAGAGAGTTCTACTGTATAAGTTATATGTTTTGGTTGCTTTAAGTACACGCCCCCCCCCCCCCCCCCCCCCACTACTCAAATCCCCCTCCTCACAATAAGATGAAGAGTGAAGATGTTCTCCCCAGTGTCCTGGTGACCATTCTTACATTGCCAACTGGTCACTTACAACTGGGAGCTTGTTGTGCCTAGATTGGCAGATGTTTCCCTCTACCTAGTACCAGCTGCTGCCCTTCAAAAATGCCCCAAATGATTTGTAAACTTCCTGAAGATTTGAAGGATGCTATTTTTTAATAAATGCAAGTTTTTCATAATGAAATATGTGTTTACACATGGTAGGTTGAATGTAGTGCAGCAGATGTTATTGTGGCTTTAGTCCTGAGCCTTTTGCCTCACTGCTGATGACAATTCATAAATAATGAATCATAAAATGTAGAAGTAAGTGGGGATAAAAGCATAAGATGCTGGAAATACTCAGGTCTGACAGTATTTGTGGAGAGAGAAACAGTTAAAGGTTTCATGTCTGTGACCTTATATCAGAATTGGGAGAAGTTAGAAATGTTTTGAGCAAGTGAAAGGCGGGAGGGTGGGGAGAGGAATAAAAACAAAGGGGAGATTAAATGTGTATTAATTGTGGTTTTATTTAGTGTAATATGCCTTTAGAAATAATACTTGTTAGGCAAGGTCACATGATCTGTTGTAACCAATAGGAGAGTAGCACGGGCTATCTCAGCAGTTAGTGTAGAGATAGAGTTAAAAGCACATGTGTAGTTGTTGCTGAGTATATTGTAAATAAACTTAATGTTTCCACCCAAGAAGTGTCTGCAGATCAACTCAATCATTAATAGCACAATTTGGCCACCCTACAACAAAATGAGAAAAGGGTCCATGGTGTAATGGGACAAGTAAAGAAACAAGATGTATCCAGAAGAGGTGTGAATGGCAGAATCCTGAATAGCTGCCTTCTGAAAGCAAAATAACGGAAATAAGAGAAACAAGAGAAATAAACAAACCAAAGAAAAACACAAAAGGTGGTTACAATCTAAAATTGTTGAGCTCAGTGTCAAGCCCGGAAGTGTCCAGTCGAATGATGAGGTGCTGTTCCCCAACCTTGATTTCAGCTTCATTAGAACACTGCAGCAGGCCAAGGACAGAAAGGTTAGAGTTAGAGCAAGGTGCAGATTTAAAATGACAGGCGGCTGGAAGCTCAGGGTTGTGCTCGCGGACTGAACGGAGATGTTCCGCAAAACAATCACCCATTCTACATTTAGCCTCCCCAATATAGAAGAGGCTGCATTGTAAGCAGCGAATATAGCCTGCTATATAGAAAGAAAAACAAGTAAATTGAGGCATCTGGTGGTTTTAAAGGCACTATATAAATTTCAGTCCTTTAATCCTGATGAAAGCTGTATTATACTTTGGCAGGGGACGGGGGAAGATGAATAATGTCATTGTGTATCTGTTCTCAGATATCTTGTAGAATAATATAAATTCTCTTCCTTTTTTTTAAAAAAAAATAACGTTTTACTACATTGGCCCAACCAGCAGAGTGCTTTGAGAACTGAATTTTCTCGTTGGTATTGATTGAAGCCAAGGTTCAGCAAAGTGTAATGGTGAAATTTTCATACCATATTTTTCTGAATTACAAAAAATACCTAGTATTACAATGAATTATGTATTTATTCCTAATCATGCTGAAATATTTTCAGTTATATAATGCTACTGGTAGAAATGGGAATGATAGGAGGTGATAAATTAAATGTATAGACAGAACAGTGGGGAGGAAGAGAAGCAGGTCAGGAAACTTCCGGGATGGGAGGTGGGCGTGAATTATCGAGCCCCACTATTCCATAGGCTGTACCATTAATTTAAATGTTTAATTTTCTCACCGAAATGGCCAATTATTTACCTATATCTCTTGTACACCGAAGAAATGAGACTCTGACCATTCTTCTTTCAAAAACTCAATGATTAAGTTATTTTAAAATAAAACTTCTTTTAACAAGTTGCAAATACTGGTTACACACAATTGTTTAACTACCTATCTCTTCCTAAAGAATTTCCCCAGCACGCACACAAAGGACAAATAGTCTTTCTGTAGAAGTGGGCTTTGAAGGATGGGTGTTATAAAATAAAGGATAAAGTCCGCAGGGTCTTGACCTTCTGTTGAAGGGTATCAAGAGATAGTACCTGCAACTGTTTATAATGGATTTTATTATCATGCTTCACAGCCAATGAAAGTGAAATTTCACTGAACATGAAATTGCATTGGAATTGCAGAAACAGAATTAAACTGTTTTGGGGTCATGCAATTTTTCTTATACTGGGTTTATACAATACACTGATGTGGAAGCAACGCTGCTTATTGTGTCATTCAGGTCAATTAGTAACACTCTCGTCTCTGAGTTGGAAGGTTGTGGGCAATGTTTCCTTTGGGCTGCGTTGCAAGCTGTAAGCTCCCATGCAGGCCATGCACAAGTCAGCTGTGCAAAAGTAAAAATGAAAGAGGCCGTGCACTTTTTTTTTAAAAAGAAGAGAGGGAACATTGGTTGTGGATTCAAGTCCGTCTCCAGATATTTGATCGCAAAATCTAGGCTGGCTGTTCAGTACAGGGCTGAAGAAATGTTGCACTTTGACATCATTAAGGTATAACGTTCAACAGGCTTCTTCTGACCCTTCAGGTGGATGTAAAAGATTCCACTGTGCTATTCAAAGAAGAGCTGGCAAATTCTTCTGATGTCCTGGTCAATAGTTACCCCCTCAGCCAGCATCTCACAAACAGATTATCTGGCTGTTTGTGGCACCTTGCTGTGTGTTGCATTTCCTGCATTAAAACAGTGGCTGCACGTCAAGTGCACTTCATTGGCTGTAAAGCATCTTTGGACATCTTGTGGTTGCAAAAGGTGCTATAGGAATTCAAGCTCTCTTTCTTGAAGCGATAAGAGTGAGGGGGAGTGTATCGAACTTGCTTTTGGAAAATGTTTGCTGATTTTTGTTTCCCTACAACATATTTGCTGAAAATCCTTTCTCTATCTCTGTGACTATTTATGAGTTGTTTCTGTTCTGTTGACCAGACTCCGGAGTTCCTATCAAAATACGCCGATACCAGATCAGGTCAGTAATGTATTCTTTAAAAAAAAAATCTTTGGTGTGTCTTTGTACTTCACATAAAGAGTGATGTCAACATTTCTCCACCCTTTACTTTGGGGTCAGTGTTAAGCAGGAAGGATTGGCTGGGTACCCTCTTTGCAACAAATGTGAATGGCATGGAAAGATCAGGGAGTGATAAAAAGAGGGAATGTTGCCTCCTCCAGTGGCTCACAGGTTTATCCAATCAGTAGCTGAGCATTGAGAGCAGAACAACCCCAGGTTTAATGTTTGGCCCTGTCTGAGTTAGCTTATCTTGCCAACCAGTGCTATGGCTGGCTTCTTTGTCTCCAGGCTAGGAGCAAGATCCTCCTCTGTGATGCCTGCTGGAGAGTAAGTAAACAAAACGCGTGTGTTATATAAATCATACGCACTGACCTGGTTCACCTCTGATACCCTTCTCTCCATCCTGCCCTACACAATCCATTTTCAAAAGACAGCTTCATCTGCACAGAGGTTTCAGCAAACCACTTCAGCACGGGAACATTACGTTATACAGGTGCAGTGTCTCAAATCCGGCTGTCTGAAAACCAGGCATTTTTATAAGCTGCCGTGCACCAGTTTTAATTGTTATTAAATGAGTGGCTCACTAGTTGTCAGCTTCGCACGCTGGTCTTTTCCTGTGCTCCGAATGGTCATAGCGACCTTTGCCCCCACCCGACTCAGCTTGGTCCAGCCCGCCCGACCTGCATAGAAGTGCCTAACCTGGTCCCAAAGTATGGGAAGCATCCTCTGGACTGGCGTACTGTGACTGTCCTAGCACTCCCTCACTGTTATTGGTCAAAGATACCGCGGGGGACAGAGATTGAGAGAAAGAAATGTTTTGCTCTCTGCACTTGGGGACTTCCCAAGAACATTCCAGAGTAATTTCCTAATTGATGTTTTAATCAACACACAATGGAGGTGAACCAGGCCAAGGGTTCTCAGTTTGACTATTGGCCAGTGAGATTCACTCCATGCGCTGTGCTTGAAGTTCTTTGAAATAGCTGATAGGTCGTGTTTCTAAATACAGGAAGCTACGGTTCTCTGGTAGCTTCACTAGCACGCCTGTACTTTGAATCCATCACAGCCTGAGAGTCAGTCTTACTTGCCCTATTAATTTCCTTTCAAACCCTATTTCTTCACTGTTAATGTATTTTTTCAAACTTTGAAACTTATTCACTTAATTTCATGTGTCTTATTAATTGGATTAAGGTTCTGATTTTTTTTTCTCTGCAAAATCCAGCAAGATCCAAAATCCAGCACAGACCTGGACCAATGGCTGCCAGTTTTGAGACACCTGTACCTGTGCTCATTCGTCAAACTCAAAGATCGATCTTTTAATTTGAATTGGCATATCTCACCATTATAACTTATTTAAAATATGTATCAAAAATTCAGTTTAGATCTAAGTGCTTAAAATGGCAGCACAAGTAGTTTCTACATATAGTGATGTATAATATAGCGATCTTGTAGAACAGCAGGATGATCTTCATTCTGAACAAACTGTAATAACCACTAATCTTAACACACAACATTTTCTTTTCTCAGTAGAGTTCCTCATCTAAAGGAAAATGTGCCAAACATCAGAAGCCTGGGAACCCTGGTAAGAAATCTGTTCACTGTATACACAGTGATATCATTCACAAACATCCTGTGGAGATAGGTACCGCACCTATCCATGTGCTGTAAAAAGTCACACAATGTGTTCTGAAGAGGGAAAATTAAAAAAGGAGGTAATGGAAAATGTACAAAGCTTGTAGAAAGAGGGTGAGCATTTGACAAAGTACAGGGTTATACAAAGCGTTCCTATATAAGGATTGCACTGAGGCTCATTAGTGCCCAACAAAGCTCAATGTGGGCAAATGTAAAGTGCTAACAAAGTAAAAATAGGGCCCATATGTACCCAGTAGATGGGTAGACCTTGCTGCCGGCAAGTTGAAAGAGATCCAGCAGTGTTAGTTAACTCATTGCTCACCGCAGCTAGATATTGTGAGGGAACAGTAAAGAGAGCGGATAGGCAGCTTGGTTATGTTTAGATCCCGAGAGGTCACACTGCTTTGCTGCTGTTGCTTTATCATCAATAATAACTGACCTGTGTATGAATGAAATTTCTTTTTAAAAGATAAAAGGCATGCCCAAATTTTCATACAAATCAGTGCGAAAGTTTCTTTCTTTCCCTCCCTTGTGGTATGACTACACATCTTAAACCTTCAAGTAAAGCCTGGCAGAGAAAACACCGAGGATCAACCGTAGCAAATTATTTTAAGTCTTTAGCACGTCAATGTTTAATAGTCTGCCACTTGCACAGTTAAAATCCTCTCTGCATTTTCATTGATGACTAAAGTGTATAACTATGATCATGCAATAAGCGAATGCATGCAGCAATGAATGTAGCACTTAGTGCCATTGCCGGCTTCCATTCCTTTGCATGTTGCTCACATGGTTTGGCACTGTAAGCTTACCTTTTCGCTTGAGTGCTGTATAAACACCAGAACAGTC
This sequence comes from Cetorhinus maximus, assembly GCF_964194155.1. Taxonomy (NCBI): domain Eukaryota; kingdom Metazoa; phylum Chordata; class Chondrichthyes; order Lamniformes; family Cetorhinidae; genus Cetorhinus; species Cetorhinus maximus. The sequence goes on from NC_135906.1 coordinate 8,350,444, forward strand.
TAGTTGGGCCGAATGTCCTGTTGTGTGCTGTCCATTCTATATAAATTTATTCAGTTTCCTTTTGGTTGAGCTTTCTTTAAAATTACAGAAATGGTGTCCCTCTTCACGGCTATCTGCATGTTTCTCTTGTAATATTGTCTGTGTGTAACATTTGATGTAGAACTTAGTTGATTGCTTCACTTCCCTCCATCTGCATCACCATCGGGAGCCTTCTGGGTGGTGGTTCTTTTGCACTTGTGCAGATAGGAAATCTAGATACTGTTAACATTAAACCATAATTAATGGTTAATATTTCAATTATCGTGACTCTGGAGTTGGAAGTTAACAGTGGTTCCGGAGCAAGAACAGTGCATATTGAAACCAGTATTTAGCAAATGCACTCTGACATTATGCATTTAGTCGACGATAGTCCCACGTGCAGGAAACAACTTGAGCGATTCTCTTGATACCTTTGATTCTTTAATTTCTGTTACAATGTGGAAGAGATGAGAAAGGAAGCTGTCACTTCTGCCTCTTTATGAAGTTACTTGTGTTCAGTCAGATGCAGTCCACATGGCGGAAGATCTTCTGTTTTTATTGTTGCTGAATGCTTTCTTCGTCGTTTCACTTTTTTTTTTCTAGAACATGCCGCCAAGCAGGATGAAGCCCCGCAAAGGAGCAGCCTCCCGACCCGGCGCAGCGCCAGGCTAAACCCTGCTCAGTGTGTCGGTGCCAATCTGACCCCTCAAGAATGTGACAGTGTGAACCCGGCCTCCCAAACCAAGGTGGCCCCTGCCAGCCCCACCAGAGAACCTGAGGCCGGTGAGGCACCGTCTCCCAACAAACGGCTCAAGAAAAGCCCACAGTCGCGGTCCCTATCGTGGCGGCGCTCCAGCTTCAAGGGTGGCAAAGGGCGGAAATCCCTGCCTCCAATCCACCGCGACGCAACAGGTGAGGAAGGATGAGAGTTGCCTGCTTACGAAACAAGGGGGCCTGTTTTGAAAACTTTACTCGTTATATCCGCAGCAAGAAATAGGCTTGATTCCTGCCCTTTTTGTTTTGAGATTCTTTCGTGGAGCGTAGGAGAATCACCCGAGCGTTCTGCATGCAGCATTGTTTCCACCTGTTCAAAGCTCCTTCTGCCTTGTGCCCTGGAGCAGTATTTCCACTGAAGTATTTGCAAAGTTATTGGATGAGCGGTTTGGCCATGGCTTGTGCCAAGTTCCTGCCAGCAACACAAGTGGCTTATGAGCAGCTTCCCCTAGAGCCCCTATCACCTTTAAGGAATTTTCACCAGCGTATTTCAGGTGTACAGTTTGTAGGCACTTGTACAATTGTTATCCGTCGGATTGTGAAGATTGCAGAGTGCTCAGTTACAGGTCGATCTTTGCTGTTCCCAGCTGCGTGAGATGCCTAGAAAGCTCCCCAGCTTTGGAGTGCAGGGGAGGAGAGAACTGGGGGTGATTGCTGTTGCGTTCCTGCCAGAGGCTGCAGTTGTTGTGGCTTTGGCAGTGTCCTGGAGGCAGGCCTGTCACTCTGTCTGTAGAAGCCATGTAGTGAAAAAAAAATGGAGGGCTTTCGTTCCCTTGTGCATCTACAGCTTTGGCATTGAAAAATTTGGCGAATGAACTGTTCTCACACTACAAAAACGTCTTTTTTCTTTCTACATACAAGAACACAAGAATTAGGAGCAGAAGTAGGCCATTTGGCCCCTTGAGGCTGCTCCGCCAATAAACTCATGGCTGATCTGATTGTGGCCTCAACACCACTATCCCCCCCCCCCATAACCCTTAACTCCCTGCTGATAAAAAATCTATCTAACTTAAAAATATTCAATGACCTAGCCTCCATTTCTTACTGGGGGAAGAGTTCCACAGATTAACTCAGAGAGAAAGAAATTCTCCTTATCTCAGCCTTAAATGAGAGACCCTTAATTTTTAAACTGTGTCCCCCTGGTTCTCGACTCCCCCACAAGGGGAATTATCCTCTCTTCAACCATCCTGTCACCCCCTTAGGATCTTATATTAATCAGATCACCTCTCATTCTTCTAAACCTCACTGGGTATAGGCTCAACCTTTCCTCAGAAGATAACCCCTTCATCCCTGGAATCAGTATAATGAACCTTCTCTGCACTGCTACAAATGCAATTTCTTGAGGAGACCAAAAATGTGCACAGTGCTCTAGATGTGGTCTCTGCAACACCCTCCATAACTTCCTACTTTTATACTCCCTTCCCCTTGCAATAGACGCCAACATTAATTTTGCCTTCCTAATCGCGTGCTGCACCTTCATACCAACTTCTTGCGATTCATGTACAGTAGAGTTCTACTGTTTCTCTCCGTTCAAATAATATGCTGCTACTAATTTCTGTTCTTCCTACCAAAGTGGACAAGTTCACATTTTCCCGCATTATACTCCATCTGCCAAATTTTTGCCTGCTTGCTTAATCTATCTACATCCCCCGTAGACTCTTTATGTCCCCTTGACAACTTTCATACCTATCTTTGTCACGTCATAACATTCAAGGCTATGGACCAAGTGCTGGTAAATGGGATTAGGTAGGTAAGTCAGGTGTTTCTCAAGTGTCGGTGCAGATTCGATGGGCCGAAGGGCCTCTTCTGCCCTCTGTGATTCTGTGATCAGAAAATTTAGCAATCGTGCATCCAGTCCCTTCATCCATGTCATTGATATAGATTGTAAATATTTAGCGCCCCAGCACTGATCCTTGTAGTACTCTTAATAATAGCTTGCCAACAGAAAAGTAACCCATTTATCATTACTTCCTGTTAGCTAACCAATCCTCTAACTGTGCTAATATGTTGTCCCCTCCGACCATGAGCTGTTATTTCATGAAGTAACCTTTGATGTGTAACCTTGTTGAATGCCTTTTGGAAATCCAAATACCCCCACCACATCTACAGGTTCCACTTTATCCACTTGGTTGCTTTGCACTTCCTCAAAAGAATTAGGCAAACATGATTTTCCTTTCATAAAACCTTGCTGAATCTGCCTGATTGCATTGAGATTTTCTAAATGTCCTGCTATTACCTCCTCAATAATGGACATACTCCTCATGTTCTAATCTTTTTCAAGTTGTAACTTTTTATTGCTTGTTTCTTGACTGTTTCTGTTCTCCATTAACTTTTGGAACATCTTGAGTTTTGTTTTACTCTAAGCCATGGAATTTATACCTTTCTCTGTTGTATTCTCCCGGATGGTAATTCAAATCCACCTTTCTTCATGAGGTACTGTCCGTGAGATGTGTAGGAAATATGGTTTTGGGGGCACACTGCTTCATGCCCTTGCGGCTTCAATAGGTTACATGCTGCAGTTTTTATATTCTTTTTGTTATGTTAATCGTGCTGATTCCATGGCAGCATTTCCTTTAGTTTGGCACAAACATAACTGGTTCAGTGTTTGGAACGGGGATCGGTCGCAGAGTTTCAAGCGCCGGTATCTTTCAACTAAAAAACACCAGAACTACAAACTGATAGTCCACAGGACACATAATAGGAAAAGGATGCCTGGGCATTGTTGGTCAGTGTATTCAAGCCACCTGAACAAATAGGAGTGACAAATAAAGGAAATAGGATTATGTGGAAGGTGCAATGGAACCGAAACCTCATGGCATTGGTTCATTTCTATCTGGGATGTTGTGCGCTGTTCTGATCGTCTTTTTACAGACAGGACTTTGTGGCCCTGCAAAAAGAATAGTGAAGGACTACCCATCAGATACCGGAGTTAAAGGCAAGGCTGAACGAACTGAGTTTCTTTACGACAGAGGAGAGTTGAAAAAGGATCTTATTGGTGTAGTCAAGATCCTTCTGAGTATCAACAAGTAGAGAAACTGTTCACCAAAGTCCAGGAGTGACCAGAACGAGCACAAATGAAGCTCGGGGCGGAGGTGAATAAATGGCTCTGGTAGAACTGTTTTGCATAGAGGTTGGAGAACGTTTGGATTTTGCTGTCCTGGAAGGTGATCAAAGACGGGAGCACCTTTACAAGAGGGAGTTGGCCAGGCATGTGGCAAGCGCACCAACTGATGGACATAGCTTGTGTTTGTGACATCTGGGGTTGGCCAGATGGACCAAAGTGGTTGTTTCCAGCCTGCGCATTCCTACATTCCATGTATTCCTATGTGCCTCTGTGTTCCTATATATATATAACAGCTTAGAACAGAGTCAGGCTGAAAGGTGATGCACTCCATGGTTGAAGAACTGAGTGACTCTCTAGGGTCACAACATGAAGAATTTCAGCCTGGGCAAGTTGTAGAGCCTTAATCCAGCAAGAGACAGTGACACAGAATCAGTGGCACCTTTGCCTGGTTTTTGGAGGCTAAGTGGATGCCTCGCCTTCATTGTGGCGGGAAGGAAAACACATTGTGTATGAGCCAAAAGTGCAATCCCTGCCATGGCAAAAAAAAAGGCATTCAGGGACTGTGTCTAAAAGACATCAAGTCCTTTGGGCTATTTGAGGTCCACTGTGCAAAATTGGGTTGCCTTGAATGAATTCTGTGCTGGAGCAACTGGACTCATGTGCCAGGTAATGCCCATCTCCAACAAGAGAATCTAACCACCTCCCCTTGGTGTTCAAAGGCATTGCTATCACTGCATCACTCACTGTCAACATCCCGGGGGTTACCATTGACCAGAAACTGAACTGGGCCAAATACCGTGGCTACAAGAGCAGGTCAGAGGCTGGGAATCCTGCAGCAAGTAACTCACCTATGTCTCCCTTGCAAAACCTGTATCATCTACAAGGCACAAAGTCATGAGCGCAATGAAATATTCTTCACTTGCCTAGATGGGTACAGCTCCAAAACTCATGGACCATGACAGCATGTAGGGCAAAGCAGCTTGCTTGATTGACACCCCATCCGCCACCTTCAATGTTCACTTCCTCTGTCACCGGTGCACGGTAGCAACAGTGTGTATCATCTACAAGGTGCACTGCAGCAATTCACCGGGGCTCCTTCGATACTATCTTCCAAACACGTGACTTCTACCACCTAGAAGGACAAGGGCAGCAGTCGCATGGGAGCACCACCACCTGCAAGCTTTCCTCCAAGTCACACCATCTTGAATTGGAAATATATCGCTGTTCCTTCACTGTTGCCGAGTCAAAATCCTGGAACCCCCCCTCCCTAACAGCACTGTGGGTGTACCCACACCACATGGGCTGCAACGGTTCAAGAAGGCAGCTCACCACCACCTTCTCAAGGGCAATTAGAGATGGACAACATATACTGGCATTGCCAGAGACACACTCATCCCATGCATGAATAAAAAGTGAAGCATTTGTAACGGGTAAGTAATTTCTAAGGAACATTGAAGTTTTTGAAGAGGTAACAAATGTTGATAAGAGAGAGTCTAATGATTTTATTTATGTAGACTTCTATAAGGAATTTGACAAGGCTCCACATAAGATTCTTGACTAAAATCAGACTGCATAGAATTGGAGGCAATATATTTGCTTAAGTAGGGGATTGATTCGGAGATAGACTGAGAGTGGGGATATTGGAAATGTACTCAAGTCAGCAGGATGTGATTAGTGGTGTCTCCCAGGGATCTATAGTGGGGCCTCAGCTTTTCACTGTACTTATAAATGACTTGGATGACGGAATAGAGAGCCAAAATCTCAGCGCTGCTACTAAATTAGGTAGCACGGTTTATAACGCAGAACGTTTCAAAGGAACATTGATAGATTAGTGAGTGGGCAAAACTAACACTGAAGAAGTTCAATGTGGGGTCATCCACTTTAGATGAAGAAAAGATAGGTCAGAGTGTTTTCTGAACAGTGAGAACCTCAGACCTTTGGGTTAGCTGAGAGATTTAGTGGTTCAAATACTGAATTCACTAGAAGCTACTGATCAGGCCCAAAAATAATTAAAAAGGCACTTGGAATGTTGGACTGAATGTCAGTTAAGGCTGCAATACAAAGGGGTGGAAGTTGAATTACAACTGTACAGAGTTCTGACTAGACCCTGTCTAGAATACTGCATTCAATTCAGGTCACTGAACCTCAGGAAGGAGGTATTGGCCTTGGAAGGGTTGGAGTGCAGGTTGACCAGACTTGTCAGGCTAAAAGAGTTAAATTACGAGGATAAGTTGCATCAACCTGGTTTGTATTCTCTTGAGTTTAGAAGATTTAAAGGATGGTCTAATGTAATTGTTTAAGATGATCAAAGGAGTTGATGGGGTAGATGAAGGGAAACTCCCCTCTGATGGATGGGGGTGAGTGGGAATCTAGAACATGGGGGGAAACCTTAAAATGAGGCATAAGATGTTCAGGGGAAGTGTCGGGAAGCACTCCTTCACGCAAAAGGAAGTGGAGATATCTCCTAAAAATGCTGACGGTCAATTGAAGATTTCAAAAACAGATTAATAGCTTTATCTTAGACAAAGGTATTAAGGCAGGTAAATGGAGATGAGGTACAGGTTAACCATCATCTCATTGAATGGCAGAACAGGCTTGAGGAGTTATGGTCTTCTCCTGGTCCTGTGTTCCTAATATTTATTTGTCAAGAAAATCACTGATTACTTGGTCATTATCATACTGCTGTTTGTGGTAGGGGGGGGTCTTGGTTGCTTTGTTTGCCTTCTTTACAACAGTTACTGTGCTTCAGGAAGTGTTTAGTTGGTTGTGATATTTGGGATATCCTGATGTAATGAAAAGTGCTGTATAAAGACAAATCTATCTTTATGTTACCTTGTCTGGTGTAATGAGTTGCCTTTCTGACCAGCTTCACTCTAAACCACAATCCAGCCAAGAGAAACCGCCTACATTTTTCTGGTTCTCTCCCGCTCAAGCTATTGTTCTGAGGCTCTTGCCTTGATCTCCCTTACAGAATGCAATAATGCAGCGTAAATAAACGTGTGTCCCCCCGGCATTATAATCACCTGGCACCGCTCATCAAGATCACATAATTTCCAAGTGTGCAACTCAGAGCTGCTCGTGTAGATCCTAGCGTGACCTTGAAAAATTGAGGCTGGAGTTTTTAACATCAGAATAATACAGTGCATTTCTTCAAATGATTACTACACCAGGAGTGTAAATATTCTGCGGTTGGAAACTCTGAATAGGTTTTAAATGAGCATTTTACCTCTAGCTTTTCAACTTTATCCATTTCTTCAGAGATCCGTGAGGGAATCCGGCTGGATTTGCCTGAGGATGAAAGACTGGCACTGCTGTTTCATGTGTGTTTGGAGGTATGAAACTTTGGGGATCCATTTTGCTTTCTGTAAGTTCTGACATTGGTGTAATCACTGGGATTTCAGTAAAAATTAACAGTGGAGATGTGAAGTTTTCTTGTGTCCAACGTCGACTGTTTTAAGCAAATGTTCACGTTTAGACGAGTAAATGAATTTGTGCTTTTTAATCTTCCTGTCGCACCCTACCCAACGGTTACAACCAAAAGGGTGGGTGTTCGTAATCTGGGGCTCCAGCATTGCTTCAGGGAATAAAGCTACAAAATTCCACGGTTTTAAACAAAAGGCGTTTTACTGTACACAAGTTAGAAAAGCCAACAGCTAATACTATCTATCTCATACTCTTAACATTCAGAATTACCATGAGGTAAATGTGAATCAACAGGCAAGCAGTAGTTGAACACACCACAAGCAGCGCATTAAAATGGCAGACTCAACCGAGACAGGTCACCTGAATATTCTCAGCAACCCACCCAGATGTTAGTGAGTCACAAAAATTCTTGAAAACTATGTCTTCCCCCGAGGGATTTCAGCACCTCTTTCAAAGATTAGCCTCCGATTTCCTTCAAAAGCCGCTCCGACTCAGACTGCCTCGATGGCTGCTTGCCTCAAAATTGTCACTCTCCCCCTCCCAGGGCTCGATTCGCTTTTCCCTTTTTTACTTTTGAAAAGTTTTTAATTCTGCCAATTTTGTGGGGGGTGCAGGTGGGTACATTTAAGACATAGAATGTACGTCAAATTCTGCCTAGGAAAAGGGACCGAACTCTGTTGGGGGTGGATAATAGGTCTCACATCAGTTGAAGGTGCCAGTTAGTTGGGAACAGACGGAGGTTTAGATTGGCTCCACGCAGCTGAAGTGCTGCCGTTGCCTCCATGCTGCTGAGGGGGATGGAGCTCAGAGAAGCCCTGAGAGCCGTCGGTAGATCGGTGCTGCTGAGAGTTGGGGCTTAGGAAAGCCCATGGGCAGTGGTGTTCTGCTCAGAGTAGCCACAGTGCTGGGATCGGTGATTCATTGATAGCTCTGTGAAGTTGGCAGCCGGGGCAAAGAAAAGCCTATAAACAGCAGCCGCCTGCTACAGAGCTGGAGTTGTGCCGGTGGTTAGATGCTGTAGTGCAGCCTCGTGAATCCAGTGGGACGCAGTCTCGGGAGGAGAGAGTGACAACTTTGAGGCAAGCAGCCATCGAGGTAGTCCGAGTTGGAGCGGCTTTTGAAGGAAATCGGAGGCTAATCTTCGAAAGAAGTGTTGAAATCCCTCGGGGGAAGACATAGTTTTCAAGAATTTTTGTGACTCACTAACATCTGGGTGGGTTGCTGAGAATATTCAGGCGACCTGTCTCGGTTGAGTCTGTCATTTTAATGCGCTGTTTGTAGTGTGTTCAGCTACAGCTTGCCTGTTGATTCCCGTTTACTCATGGTAATTCTATTTGTTAGAATATGAGATAGATAGTATTAGCTGTTTGCTTTTCTAACTTGTGTACGGTAAAATTTATTTTGTTTAAAACCGTGGAAGTTTGTGGCTTTATTCCCTTGTAAGTAACTGAGATTTCAAACTTTGTCAACTTCAACAAAAAAAAGTTACTGGTCCCTATCTGGATCATACCAAATTTGGGGGTCTGGTCTGGGATCATAACAAGCTTGTAGCTAAGTTTAAGCCACTATGCACTGGCTTAACTATAATGGACTTTAGTATTCATACATATTTGAAAAGATATGTTTCTTTTGGATATCAGGTTTTATTTTTGGATCAATAGATGTAAAGCAGTTAATGTTTTTCTCTCTCAGTTTACTCTGCAGAAGCTGCAAGGCTCCTTGGAACCGCTAAAGGGTTTCAGTCTAGATGCCTTTCAAGCACATGGTGAGTCAGAAATATCTTCAGTCTGTCATCTCTAATTTATTGCCTGCGCAAAGCTTTTCTTTCTCAGTTAAGTTGAGCACCCGTGAGTGGAGTTACTCTTTTGCCTTGCTGCATACAGTATATCGTCTGCAAGCGTTTGGCATTCCCATCGACCAGGTTTGTACTGCCACCTTCTATTGTCAAGTCTCGCAGGTTCTGGTGCCCGGGACAGGAGCTGTGTGTATGGAGGTCAAATAAGCAGGTGTTTCTCTCTGCCCTGGCGCTTCTCATATCAGTAGCATCGTGACCTCATTAGAAGCACGAGGGAAAAACATTCCATAGACCCAAACCAAACTGCAACTCTGCAGCCCACTGAGTTGAAGCCTCGAGCTGGTTGATAATGGAGCAAGGAAATGTTCACCTCTACTTTTCCACAGAATCTAGACTGCTCCGACCTCAGTTATACTGTCATGAAAATGTCAATGCAGTTGCCCAGCAAAAAGATTGAATACGAAAGCTTTCCCTCAGCCTCTGCTCCTGTTGACGTGAACCGCCACAGTGAGTTTCCTGGCTTCCGATTGTGGACGAGGACTTGATCTTCCCTTGCAGAGCTGTGTGTGGTTAATTGTATGTGACATTTTCAAGTCCCTCCATGGCCCCTCTCTTCCCAATCCCTATAACCTCCTCCAGCCTTACAACCCTCTGCACTCCTCCAATTCTCTTGCACAACTCCAATTTTAATCACTCCACCCCACTGTGCTTTCAGCTACCTTGGCTCAGAACTTCCCTAACCCTTTCGGCCTCTCTCTCCTTTAGGATGTTGCTTAAAACCTACCTCTTTGATCAAACGTTTGATCACCTGCCCCTGACTCAATTTTTCTTCATTTAATAATGCTCTTGTTAAGTGTCTTGGAACTTAGTGTTAAATAAGTGTAAGCTGTTGCCTGTGGGGGTCTTTGAATTGAGCAGCTTTATCTGTGTGCTGGCCAGCGCTCTAGCCTGTGAAAAGTTGATGTAAAACTCTCCGGCAAGCCACTCACTTCATTTAATTGACTTAAGCGTGGGGTGTGGTGAGTAGCCAGGACTTGCTTCCACCTCTACATAAGATCAGATGTTCAAAAGCTGATCAACCTGTCAGACTAACTGTGTACCTGTGTGCATAAAGAACTGAAAAGAATTAAATAATGTTGCCGTGTCCAGGAACTGACACTGGGGGATGGACCAAGATGCAGCAGGTGGTCTCGGGCTGATGCTAATGTTAATTATGAGCTTGCATATAACCGGGGGGTCGATTTTTTTTGTAAATACATAAGGATTTAGCTTTGCACAGACTTGTTTAATTCTGTCATAATACATATAAGAGGTTTTAAAATAAACTGCCCTCGGCCGCAGAACCAGCATAATTTTATATGATTATTATAGAATTAGTTAGTGTCTGAAGGGGGAGCCCAGCTATTCCATCCAAACATACAAGTTTTGTGGCATTTGTCCAAATATATGTCCTTGAGAGCTTCCGTTGAAAATTGGTGGAGCACAGTGCTGTTTTCCTGTACTGCATCATTTTATGAATCTAATTCTGCTTGGTGTAATTGGCTTTGTGAAGATATTTATCAGCCTGTTGCTTTTGAAATCCATCTGTCTGCCTAAAGATTTTATTTTGAGAGACTGTTGAGCGCGATAACTTCCTTAGATGGCGAGATAAGGGCAGGAGCTGCTATTTAGATCTAGTTTAGCGATGTGGTCACGGGCTGTGCGTTTTCCGCTCCCAAAGGTGCTCACGAAGCTGACTTAATGAGTGCTGTATCACAAGTACTATTTACTTCGTCTCTTACTTCCAGACTTTGTTTTCTGAAGATCCGTGAATTTGTAAGGTGAATTTAACACCTGTTTGTGCCCTGGACACACTACGACGTCCTCTTAAAAACAACCAGAAAGACCTGCGTTTATATAGCACCTCTCTCACAATCACCAGATGTCTCAAAACGCTTTACAGCCAATGAAGTATTTTTGAAGTGTAGTCACTGTAGTAGCATAGGAAACATGGCAGTCAGTTTGTGCACAGCAAGCTCCCACAAACAGCAATTATGAGGTCATCTGTTTTGCTGACACTGGTTAAGAGATAAACGTTGACTGGGACACTGGAGATAATTCTGCTGCTCCCCCTTTTGTAATAGCGCCATGGGATCTTTTACGTCCACCTGAGAAGCAGGCAGGGCCTCGAGTTCATATCTCATCCAACAGAGCAGCACTCCCTCAGTACTGCACTGGAGTGCGAACCTTGATTTTTTTTTTTCTTCTTCTGCTCAAGCCCTCAAGTGGGACTTGAACTCCCAGACTCCTTCCTGACTGAGGCAAGAGCACTACCCACTGAGCCACGGGTGATACCTGATTAGTGAAAGCATTCCCTGGACTATAGGAAGGTAGGGCTGACCTGTACGAGTAGGCTGAAACATGCAAGCCAAACTTATGTGAAGTAAAAATAAATAAGTAGTGTTTGTGCTTGTCATGTTTTTAACTCTCTAAATCTATAAAGAGTCTATATGTAAGCAGTGAATCGCAGTTAATGGAGGAGGAGGAGGAGGCAAGCTGATCCATAGAACCACATGGAATTTACACAACAAAAACAGGCCATTCAATCCAACAGTCTGCGCTCCCATTTAGACTCAATATGAGTTTCTTCCCACATTACTAATATTCCTTTCTCCCACATGTTTACCTAGTTCCCCCTGAAAGACATCTACAATATTCGCCTCGACTACTCCTTGTAGCGAGTCCCACATTCTAACCACTCTCCGGGCCTGTTCAATGCCATGACTCGGACACTCCAATCCACCAGGCCCCAGTGTGACACTCTGTGCAGTTGCAGGAAGAAGAGTCTCCTGAAGGTTGGAGCCTATCCCGTCCAGGGCAGTTTCATTGAAGGTTGTGTGTCGGTCATCTGATGCAGCAAGTTGTCGACTATACAACATCGACACTGCAGAGGCTTTGACTACTTGTGCGTGTTTCCCCCATCAAAAGCTGGTGCAGCCTCTGAGAGGAACTAAAGCAAAATAACCTGGATCAAAATTCTTCATGATAGCAGGTGGTTGATTTTCTCTCTCACTTTTTCTTTCACTTGCTTGTTCTGCCTATTTCACTCCTTTCACTTTCTCACTCCTCTCTGTCTCTGTCTCATTTCTTGTCTCCTTTCTTTCACCTTGACGCATCGCACTCTGTCTGGCTGGGAATACAGATGATCTCTTACCCTAGCCATGCTGAAGTCATCTACTACCTTGAATGCTTTCCCTTCTGAGATTGGACTTTACCTGCCAAACGAATGTGTTAAACAGTGGAGTGAATCGTAGCAGTAATGTACCAGTCATTAGTAAGCTCATTGTGAAGTGGAAAATAATAAATCGCTCACAGCTGCTGCATCAAACTGGATCAAAGCTCTTTGTAAATAGCAGTTCCTTTGTTTATCACTGTCTAGAGAGTTTATCCAGAGAAATGCCTGCCCTTTGGCTGCAGCCCCTCAGTGATATGGCCAGGATTAGGAAGGTGGTGCACAGCCTGTTCGATGGTGCTGTGTTTTTCTCTTTCTCGGTTTGATCTTTTATTCTTTGTACCTGCAGCCTCTGATATTTCCGGTGACGTTAAGCGCATTGTAGAGACGATGAAACTAGACGGGACTCTGAGGAAATGCACAGAGAAACCAGACGAGTAAGTGACCCAAAGGAAGAGGCGAGCCTTAGACTTTACCACATTTGCTGGAGAGTCCATGTTAATGATTCTTGTGGCTTTCACAGAATTGTTACAGTGCAGGAGGCCATTCAGCCCATCGCATCTGCACCAGCTCTCCGAATGAGCGTTATGACTCCGTGCCATTCTCCTGCCTTTTCCCCTTAACCCTGCACATTGTTTCTATTTAAATAATTATCTAATGTCCTCCTGAATTCCTCGATTGAACCTGCCTCCGCCACACTTCCAGGCAGTGCATTCCAGACCCGAACCACTTGCTGGTGTGAAAAAGTTTTTCTCTCATCGCATTTGCTTCATTTGCAAATCAGCTTAAATCTATGCCCCCTCGTTTTCGATCCTTTTACGAGCGGGCACAGTTTCCCCCTATCTAATCTGTTTACCCCCTCATGATTTTGAACGCCTCTATCAAATCTCCTCTTAGCCTTCTCCTCTCCAAGGAGGACAGTCCCAACTTCTCCAGTCTATCTTCATAACTGAAGTTTCTCATCCCTGGAAACATTTTTGTAAACCTCATCTGCTCTCTCTCCACTGCGTTCACATCCTTCCTAAAGTGTGGCACCCAGAACTGTACACAATACTCCAGGTGAGGTCTAACTAGTGCCCTGTACAAGTTCAGCGTAACTTCCTTGCACTTGTACTCTCTGCCCCTATTAATAAAGTCTAGGTTCCTTCGTCTCTGTGCTCACTTCTTTGGGCAGGAGTCCTCTCCCTCTTCAAGGGATCCTTTTACCCATATCCAATATTCTCCCTCCACCTGGACCCCTCCCTCTGGATTCTTACCTGCTCTTGATCTTTTCATTGAGAACTGTCGGTGTGACATCAGTCGTCTCAATTTCTCAGCTCCTCTCACCCACTCTAACCTGTCTCTTTCTGAATTTACTGCACTCCATTCTCTCAGGTCCAACCCTGACATTGTCATCAAACCTGCTGACAAGGGTGGTGCTGTTGTTGTCTGGTACACTGACTTCTACCTCACAGAGGCTGAGCGTCAACTCGCAGACACTTCCTCTTACCTTCCCCTGGACCATGACCCCACCACTGAACATCAAGCCATTGTTTTCAGGACTGTCACTGACCTCATCTCCTCTGGAGATCTTCCCTCCACAGCTTCCAACCTCATAGTCTCCCAACCTTGGACGGCCCGCTTCTACCTCCTACCCAAAATCCACAAACAGGACTGTCCCGGCAGACCGATCATGTCAGCCTGTTCCTGCCCCATGGAACTCATTTCTTGCTATCTTGACTCCATTCTCTCTCCCCTTGTCCAGTCCCTTCCCACCTACATCTGTGATTCCTCAGACGCCCTACATCATATCAACAATTTCCAGTTCCCTGGCCCCAACCGCCTCCTCTTCACCATGGACGTCCAATCCCTCTACACCTCCATCCCCCACCGGGATGGTCTGAGGGCTCTCCACTTCTTCCTCGAACAGAGGCCTGAACAATCCCCATCTACCACTACTCTCCTCCGTCTGGCTGAACTTGTTCTCTTACTGAACAATTTCTCCTTAAACTCGTCTCACTTCCTCCAAATAAAAGGTATGGCTGTGGGTACCTGTATGGGCCTCAGTTATGTCTGTCTCTTTATGGGGTATGTGGAACATTCCTTGTTCCAGTCCTACTCAGGCCCCCTCCCACAACTCTTTCTCCGGTACATCGATGATTGCTTCGGTGCTGCTTCATGCTCTCGACTGGACCTGGAAAAGTTTATTAATTTTGCTTCCAATTTCCACCCCTCCATCATTTTCACATGGTCCATCACTGACACTTCCCTTCCCTACCTTGACCCCTCTGTCTCAGTTTCCGGTGATAGACTGTTCGCCAATATTCATTACAAGCCTACCGACCCCCACAGCTACCTCGACAACAGCTCCTCGCACCCCGCTTCCTGTAAAGACTCCATCCCATTCTCTCAGTTCCTTCGCCTCCGTCACATCTGTTCTGATATCACTTTCCAAAACAGTTCCTCTGACATGTCTTCCTTCTTCCTTAACTGAGGTATTCCACCCACGGTGGTTGACAGGGCCCTCAACCGTGTCCGGCCAATCTCCCGCGCCTCTGCCCTCACATCTTCCTCTCCCTCCCAGAACCATGATAGGGTCCCGCTTGTCCTCACTTATCACCCCACCAGCCTCCGCATTCAAAGGATCATCCTCCGCCAACTCCAGCACAATGCCACCACCAAACACATCTTCCCTTATCTCTCTGTCCTCCCCTCCCCCGCCGGGTGGCATTCCGTAGGGACCGTTCCCTCCAGGACACCCTGGTCCACTCCTCCATCACCACCTACACCTCAAACCCCTTCCACGGCACCTTCCCATGCAACCGCAGAAGATGCAACATCTGCCCCTTCACTTACCCTCTCCTCACCATCCAAGGGCCCAAACACTCCTTTCAAGTGAAGCAGCATTTCACTTGCACTTCTCTCAATTTGATCTACTGCATTCGCTGCTCCCAATGCGGTTTCCTCTACATTGGAGACCAAACGCAGACTGGGTGACCGCTTTGCGGAACACCTTCAGTCTGTCCGCAAGCATGACCCAGACCTCCCTGTCGCTTGCCATTTCAACACTCCACCCTGCTCTCATGCCCACATGCCCGTCCTTGGCCTGCTGCATTGTTCCAGTGAAGCTCAACGCAAACTGGAGGAACAGCACCTCATCTTCCGACTAGGCACTTTGCAGCCTTCCGGGCTTAACATTGAGTTCAACAACTTTAGATCATGAACTCTCTCCTCCATCCCCACCCCCTTTCCGATCCCCCTTTCTTCTAAAAAAAATTTTTTTTAGATATATTTTTCTTTTCCCACCTATTTCTATTATTTTTTAATTTATTTCCATCTATTGTTTTATTTCCACCTTTTTGCCTATTTCGATCCCTTCCCCCCCCACCCCACCCCCACTAGGGCTATCTGTCACTTGCTCGTCCTGCTTTCTACCCTTAATGTCACTATTAGCACATTCCTTAGCTAATATCACCACTGTCAACATCCCTTTGTCCTTTTGTCTGTGAGATCTTTGGCAATCTCTTTGCCTCCACCTATCACTGGCCCTCTATCTAGCTCTACCTGTCCCACCCCCCTCAGCCAGCTTATATTTCACCTCATTTCTATTTTCCTTAATTCTGATGAAGAGTCAAACAGACTCGAAACGTTAACTGTGTTCCTCTCCACAGATGCTGTCAGACCTGCTGAGTTTTTCCAGTTATTTTTGTTTTTGTTTCAGATTTCCAGCCTCCGCAGTATTTTGCTTTTATCTAGGATACTGTGTGCTGCTTTAACTGCTCTGCCTATCTGTCCTGCCACCTTTAATGACTCATGCACATAAACACCCAGGTCCCTCTGCTCCTGCACACCCTTTAGAGTTACACCCCTTATTTTATATTATCTGTCCATGTTCTTCCTACCTCACACTACTCTGTATTAAACTTTATCTGCCACCTAAATGTCCACTCCACCAATTTGTCCATGTCCTTTTGAAGTTCTATACTGTTGTCCTCAGTTTGCAATGTTTCCAAGTTTTGTATCATCCGTGAACTTTGAAGTTGTCCCCTCCACACCCAGATCTAGATCGTTAATATATATCAGGACAAACAAGGGTCCCAACACTGGGGAAAAGTAGGGGAGGGGGCTTCCTTCGAACTGGAATTGGACAAGCGTTTTGGGTGCAGTTTTTAAGTTGATGTATCTGTATAAAATATTCTCTCCCTCCATTCCCACCTGGGGAACCGTGCTGGAGATCTGTGCTGCTTGGTGCCGAGCTGATAGGGAGATGCCAGCATGGAGACACTGACTGGCAGAGTGATTTCCCCAACTTACTGCAGGACTGTCTGGCCCCAATGGGGAGATCTTACTGCCAGTCAGCCTGCACTGCTGGTGCCTGAGATTACTGCGCCCCAGCGTTGCTATTAGGGTGTATCCTACAACACACTGCCTCCGCACTTTAATAAATACCTAGAAAAGGCCGGCTGTTTTCTGCGTCAGTCAGTGGCACTGGATAATTCCTGACACTGCAGTTGTTTTGTGCTTCAACTTGTTCTGTCTCATAGAGCCTGTTTGTTTGTGTGTGATTTCTATAACCACTCTTGACTATGTATTACACCTGACAGTAGCTCCTCCTAGTGCCAGCTTTTGTGACCCCAATGTTTATTTTTCAGCGTTCTTCCCACACCAGAAACTGAGATGATGATGAAGCAGCTAAAGGATGACATTTCTAGGTATGATACCCTGACACCTCATTCCATGTGAAAGCTCTGGATCGTATTGCCAGATCTTAAAGGGGCTTTTTTTGCCCAGTAAAAAACCGCTTTACAAGCCCCGGAAGTTTGGACTGGTGCCAGGCAAGGCCCAGTTCGCAGAGCTCCTGCTGGAGAGTCAGAAGCTTGTGGGCTCTAGACCCAGTCTCGGACCTGAGCATAAAAGTCCAGGCTGACCCTCCAGTACTAAGAAGTGCTGCACTATCAGAGATGCTGGCTTTCAGTTGAGACATTAAGCTCAGGCCCTGAGCGTGTTCTCAGGTGGATGTAAAAGATCCCATGGCATTATTTGAAAGAAGTGCAGGGTAATCGTGCCTGATGGCCTGGCCAGTATTTATCTCTCAATTAACATCATGTAAACAGATGGCCTGATCACTTTGTGGGGGCTTGCTGTGCATCCTACACTATCAATGACAGTAAATAATCAATGTAATACAGTGTGACCATACTTCAAAGTACTTAGGATGTCCCAAAACATTTTACAACGGTAGTAAAAGTGCAATATAAATCCAAATTATTTCTCTAAACGCCGACTGTATTCTTTTTCCCTCAATAGATGAAGTCAGTTTGTGAATCACAGCACTTTGCAGTTCCAAGTACTGGTGAGTCACCAAGAGGAAGCTGGGCACTATCCCATGGCGGGATTGGAGAGCCCAGAGCTAATGCCTGAGTCAGTGTTACACCAAATCACCAGTCCCATTATCTTCCTACAGGTGGTGCTGTTTGCCTTCTCGATTAGAGCAATTACAGCCCTAATGTTCAGGGATAGCAACTTCTCTCAAACTAGGAGGTCAGTCAGCATGGGAAGTGGCTCCCTTCAGGAATTCGGGATGTTTGTGTGGAACTTGGCGTTTCAGCATCATAATTTCTTCCTGGGAGCCCGGGTTACCTTGGGGTGCAGTTCCGTGAGTGTTGACCGCTCTCTGGTGCCTTCTCCAAGCAACTATTCTTCATGTATGTGCAGAGACCCAGAATGTCCGCAGGCTGTTTGATCTTCACGTGGCAAGCTGGGCAGTGTCCAGCCTAGCCATTCTCAGCAGACCGATATCACTGATGTGCTCTGGCTGAGGTTCAGCTAACATAGACTCGGCACCCTGTTTGTGTTCTGATACCTTGCAGGCCTGTGCGGCTCGATCCCAGAGCAACTTAAACACTGAACCATCGGGAGAGCTTCCAGTAGCTCAGTGTCATCGTTTGGTAAATGCATTGGAAAGGAATCAGGACCAAGCTGTTTTAGATTGCAAATTTTAACATTGGCAATGATGGAGAAACTGCGCGGTTAATGTGTCTGTGTGTGTGTGTTTGTGTAATATAATAATTTTATATTTAAATAAAGGTGGGAATATGAGACTTGAGTTCAACTCTATAGTTCCTTGTGTACAACATCTAAGGAACATAAATTGATGTTAGGTATTCCAAAATGTGGAAATTAGACTTTGTGTGCAGTTTGTTTAGTCCTGCAATTACTACATTTGAGGTGTAGTAATTCAGAGTTTTAATCTGGACTCCTTAGTTCCTTGGGGAGTAACTGAGCCACACAGAGCAGGATAGTCCCAGAGTAAGTCCCTGATCTCAGCTTAATGCTGGGTGCTCTGTCATTCACCCCCCAGGGTAACTGTGGGCGCCCTGTTATTCTCCACGCTCCCCCCCCACCTCCAGTACCCTGTGAATCACTGGACTAATGATTGGAGTTCGGATAGAATGAGTCGACTGGACAATAAAGGTCTCCAGTTAGAGACAATGGGGGTTCATTCCAGTCTATATTTATACACTGATCTATTTCGAGTGACTCAAGCAGCAGGAACTTGCCTGATGGGCTGTGAGAGAGGGATTTGGGCAAGGGTCAGAGGTCAAATCTTTGGCACAAACTGTGTCTACAGGTGGTGGGGATGTGAGCGAGCACGATCTCTTTCTGTAAGTGTAGTGCAGACTAGATATGGGAGAATGCTAATGAGAAACCTGTATGGTGCTGGGTGGTGGGACACTGATGATGTTATCAGGAATATTACAAGATTAAGTTCACTAATCATTACATCCCTTCATGTATTATATATAACATATATATATAAACCAGTCCATAGCCTCTAGTTGATCTCGCTCCACTAAATGTTGGTCTGATTGCCTGTCCAGTGAGAGGGAGGTATGGGAGGTACAGATGTGGTTCTAGTATCTATATTTGGGCAGTGAAGACCATCTGAATATAAGGTACAAGGGGTCCACTTATGGGAGATAGTGGCAAAGCCAACCTCGAAACTAGTCACGAGAGGGCAAGATGGGGTTGAGCTGTAATGTTCCCCATGATGCGATGTTCTACTGACAGCGGTTCAAACTCTCTGGATTCTGGTCTTTTTTTGTGTGGCTCTTAGAGGATGCTCAGCAAAGAGACAACGTCTTAAAGGGGAAGGGAAGCTAGCAACAAATAAAATTCTTCACTGTGCTGCTGTTTCTGTTGTAGATTAAATGTTGAGTGTAAGGCTTGGGATCAACTGCTGGAAGTCTATCGTCAGAAAGCAGAGGATGCAGCCGCGTAAGTTCCTGATTGGTTTTTTTTTCATTGGTCAGCCGGGTGTCTGATATGCTGGAGCCCCCTCAATATGAGTGGGAATCTCATTTAACCTGTCCAAGCCCCACACACGTATGACTTGCTCATGTGCAGTGTACACACCCTCCATGTAGAGAGACACCGCACGCTTGAAGCCAAGCCCCACACACCGTCCCCCCACCCCGCCCAGTGTTCTGCAGCTCTGTCTACCCTCCTCTTCTTGCCCACTTTTCCGCAGCACTGTGATTTTCTTTAAATGTGAGTTGAAACAGTGGACGTGAGGGGTGCAGCAGTTCTCCCTCATGTCTGGTACTGGCCAGAGAAAATAAGCCAGGAGTCCCACTTCTCTCGCTGTCCAGAAAGTACAAGTGTTGGCACGGGATTGCGCTTATGCTGTGAACATCGCTTCATTCCAGTCCAACAGGCTGATACTTGCCGTATCTGAGCTTGTTCGGGTGAGGGGCCCCAGTCGGGGTGACCAGCCATCCCTTATTTTATGGGACTGTCCTGTAGTTGAGCCCACATTCCCGTGTCTCAGGTTGCATTTGTCCAGGACACGCTTCCTTCCACGATTCGGACCTTTAACTCTCGTGCGTGCGCAGTAACTGCTCTGCTTCCGTTTGTGTACTTTAACAGCTCTGGCAGCACCACCCACCCTGCTCTGATGGACCCCTATGCCAAAGTGAAGAGTGTCCCTCTGAGAGTTGGTCACCATGCACCTAATGCACACGACTGAATCCAATAAAGGGAGATACTAGCAAACAATGTTATTTTAATTATAATATTAATGGTGAAATCCTCAGTCACTTCAGTTGCCATTTTTTACTGAGTGAGATTCAGGAGTGGATCAATAACCTGACCAGTCAGGCACAATGGACAGAAGCAGTGGAGGGAGATCTGGGGACAGGTATTCTCTCCACCTGATTAAACTAGGGTTTCAACCCGATAACAAAACACTTTCTCCAAAAGCCTATACAGTGCTTGGGAGAGAGGTAGAGGGCATAACTGGGCTGACCTGGCATTCTTTGGAGAGAGTACCTGTCCGCAAATCTGTCTCCACTGATTCTGTCCATTGTACCTGACTGACATTCTCTGTTTGCAGATATTGGAATCCAGTTTCCTGTTGCCGCTTGTTAAAACAATCTTCTAATTTTACTCATTTCAGTGGTTTGGAGAAAGCAACGCTGGCTGGAGGGGCACTCGAACCAGTCACTATGATGGAGAACTCACAGATCGATGTGATCAGGACAAAACCGGATTATCAGTGTTATCTGGACAAGGATGTGTCAGTTCTCCAGAATATGGAATGTATAGTGAGTACATTGGCCAGGAAGGGAAGCGGGGGTGCAGTGCGTTGTAAAATATTCGTTCAGGAGTCACAGGTTACCCAAAAAAGGGGGTTGAAGTCATAGGTGATTTTAAAGCGGTTTATTAATCAACAGTTTACATAATGTAAACAGGCAGAAAAAGACATATTGACCAGTAACAGGTGAGATTGGTTTCCTGGTCCCAGATCAGACTAACAGAGGGAAGGAGAATGAAGCTGATCTCCAGGGTTGAGGATGACAGTCTCCTCAATGATTTACTGGTCACAGGTTGGGAGAAGCTGATCTCCATGGCTGGAAGTTGAAGTTTCTTCTGTTTACTTCAGCCTCCTTGAGTTAGACAAAGTGTTAGGTCATTGCCAGTGTGGATCACTTTGAAAAGCTCTTCAGCCTTCTTGAGCTAAGCAATATGTTAGGCCGGAGCCAGAATTGGTCCACCTCAAGAAACTGTTTGTCCAAAGTGATTTTTTTTCCCTCCTGGTAGTTCATTTATTTACCTTATTTCTGGGATGTTTATGTATGCGTCTGTTGGGAGCCTATGAAGTCATCTTGTGGCTCAATGCTTGCTAGGACGTCCTGTTTAACATTGAGACAGTTGGTTCATATATGGGTCATGGAGTCACCTCCCAGGATTAGCAATGTCTTGTTTCAGTGCTTGTGCTAGAGACATGTCCTTGGCCGAGATAACAGTCTTCGCTACCTATTGTCAGCCCAGCAAGTTGCTATGGAAGGGAAAGAGAGAGACATTCCTATGATATTCAGTAAATTTCTTATGATTTTATATCGTTATTATACAGCGATTTCTTACAGCAGTTAGAGGGTCGGGACCAGTAAGCTGAAGACAGAGAAACCTGTTGGATGGGGAGAAGGTAGAACTTGAGGCAGAGTAACTTTTAACCACAAGTCTGATGGGACAAATTTATCTTTTTTTAAACGCGAGTTGAAGGAGTTAGTCTGTTGGTCCATATTCCCTGCCCATTAATGGACCCCTGTTGATCATTTCCTTGGGGCTCTGCCCTTTCCCTTTCCAGATTGGCACTGAGCTGAGGAGGCAGAGCAAGCTGTTGTTTGTGCATCGTCTAGCTGTTGAGATCAGTTTAGGCAGCTTCCATCCAGGTACAGCTGTAATTGTTCAACTCTAGCGGGAGTGAAGAAGGCAGATCAAGCCTCAGTCTGAGTGTCAGCAGGTGGAATAGAGAGACCTGAGGAGGAGCTGGAATATCAACCTTTATCTCTAGGGCTGGAATACAAAGGGATGACAGTTGTGTATTAGCAGTACAGAGCTCTGATTAGGCCCTTATCTGGATACCAAGGATAGAGTGATGACCCATTAAACTGAACAGACAGCTAGCTCCCTCTAGCCCCGAAACTCTGCCCAATTCCGTTTCACCTATTTGTAGGATATAAAAGCTTTCCCAGCGGCCCCTCTAGTCCAGCTGTTGCCACCAGCTGTGTCTCCCCCAACAGGCTGGAGGTCTTCATACGTCTTGGAGGTTCATCACCCCAGGTGTAATTGAGGCTTTAACCTCAGTCCATGGTGATGTGGGGGCAGATCTTCAATCACACCTCCCACGAGCAGCCGTGTAAATCGTTGCTTGATGTAGGCTTGAGTGTGCACACGCTGGGAGGGGAGACAGTCCAGACTGTAAATGCTGCCTTTCCCTTTAGAAGTGTGTTCCATCAGTGATTTTAGATTGTGTGGAACATTATACAGACGGTTAATGGTTTTAATTGTGGCTCAAGAAAGCAATGAAAATATTGTTATTGGAGCTACAGAAATCTGGACAGTGTGTAAACGACCTGAGAAATTGTTAGGTGATATATCTCTGGTCACCATACCAGCCTGTCTCTTGTGATTTTTGATGCATTGATAATTGTTTTTTTAATTCATTCATGGGATGTGGGTGTCGCTGGCTAGGCCAACATTTATTGCCCATCCCTGATTCCCCTTGTTCAGAGGGCATTTAAGAGTCAACCACATTGCAGTGGGTCTGGAGTCACATGTAGGCCAGACCAGGTAAGGACGGCAGATTTCCTTCCCTAAAGGGCATCAGTGAACCAGATGGGTTTTTACAACAATCAGCGATGGTTTCATGATCATCATCAGACTTTTAATTCCAGATTTTTATTGAATTCAAATTCTACCATCCGCTGTGGTGGGATTTGAACCCAGGTCCCCAGAGCATTACCCCTAGGTCTCTGGATTACCAGTCCAGTGACAATACCACTATGCAATAGAACTGCATTAATCACTAGTCCCCAGTACCTGCTCTTCCTCACCCCAATCCTTTCAAATCCAAAAGCAAGCACTTCATCAATTTGTAAAACATGCTAAAACTGAAACTATAATACAAACCCACCTCATCCCGATCAAAATCTGCCCCGTGGATACTCCCAGGAAGACATTGCAGGGGAACACAAGACATCCCCCCCCTCACCAATAGCCCAACAACCTGAACTACACTCTGTTTGATCCAGCATGGGTTCCCATGAGCA
Organism: Cetorhinus maximus; assembly: GCF_964194155.1. Lineage (NCBI taxonomy): Eukaryota > Metazoa > Chordata > Chondrichthyes > Lamniformes > Cetorhinidae > Cetorhinus > Cetorhinus maximus. The sequence goes on from NC_135906.1 coordinate 8,373,822, forward strand.
GGTTGGCAGCCTGGTATCAGGAGGTCGTCACTGGCTTTGGATGTCACCTACTTCCCAAAGGGCAGCTGTCACCAGGATAGGCTTCACTCCCGAGACCTGGTGACACACTAACCTTTCAGCGCAATGACTGCCACCACTCTCCCTTCAAACAGTGAGGCCCCTACAGATCAATCCCCATTGGTGTTCACCGCATCTGTTTACACATCACGGAAAACTGAAAAGTGGCTGGAAGCAAGGCTTGGGTGGGCCACAAATACAGAAGCAAAGGAATTTAAAGCCAGACCCAGCAGAGTGAGTGGGCCAACCGAAACTCATCAGTCGCTAAGGGCTTGTACAGTGAGCCCTGAACTGTCACTTCCGTTTCCCCATATATAAAGCAAGCAGCCAGGGATTCGAGTCGGCTGCGGCTAGACTGTTGAGTTTGTGGTCTAAAGCACAGTGTACTTCCCTGTCCTTGATGTTTGAAATGTTTTTGTGAGATTTCAGTGATATTCGGTTATTCCATTGTGATCTCTTGTAGATGGACCAGCTGCAGCTAACCCTGAATCTGATCACCAGAGCCAGACAGGAATGGGACTCGTGCCTGCAAAGTATATCTGAAGAGCTGGGTGAGTTTTTCCGCTGCTTTCTGTCGTGCTCAGAGTCAGGCTTTCACATTAAACTCACCTGCAGATATCACAATAAGATGGTGGAATTTGCTGGATCTGAAAGCTACTCTGAGGCACACCTGGCTTTCTGCCAGTCGCCGCTTCTCACTCTCATGTCCCCAGGATTTCCTGACTGCGGGGGGGGGGGCTCGAGGTTAAGGAAGCAAAATCATTCAAACTGTTTCTAAGCATCTCCTCGCACAGCTTCAGAACAGCACTGAGCGGTTGAATCACCTGCTGTCTGGGCTTTGACTGGGGTAGTGTTCAGCTTGAATTGTCTTGCGACTGTCTAAGGCTTTCATTTGTCTTGTAAATAATTTGTATCCATAATATGAACACACACTCTGGAGACACCAATCATCATAAAAGTAAGATTTGTCCCTTGCTTTGAAATGGACTTTACTGCTGTACTGCAATCCATTATGAAGATGGTGTCTGACGGTATCCCAGTGTTTGTGGAGGCCCTGCCCTGTGGTCAGGGGTTTTGTAATGTAGTCTGATGACTGTCTAGAACACTGCTGCTCGCTAACTTGGTGTTGAAGGCCATACTCTAAGCTGCAGCTTGAAGCGAATGCTGCTCCATTGCCAGACCCATAATGACAGTATCTGGAGAAGCCAATTGGCCCACTCATTGGCAATGAGATAGTGTCTGTACTGCAACAGAGGAGAGCAAGCTGATTTAACCCCCGGCCACAGAGCCAACAAAAACTGTGTGGTAAGGGCCTCAATTGATTGGAGGTGAAGTGGGCAGATGGTGTGAGTGCCACCCTTGTAGATTGTTTGGCATACTCCAGTTGGTGAAACAAAAATCACAAGAGTTTCTCCTTTCTCCTGCAGCATCCAGAACATTCGAAGGGCTGGAGCAGCGACCGGTACAGAAATTTCTAATGGCTATGAAGGAGTAATGCAGAGAGCGGAGGTGGCCATTGAGCTGAGAGGATATCTTCTCATTGGGCTTTAAATGCCTGTGGGGCTGTGACCTGAAGCATGCTGAAGGAACCTGGACTTTGCTTAGGATCTTACCTGAGACTTTACTGCTTTTTAACACCCTATACTGACACTTAAGCTAGTGATGCTTCCCCCCCCCACCCACCCACCCTACTTCCCCAGTTAGAGCTCCGCAGTGAAAGGCAGCCTCTGTAATTTAGCATTTAGTTTCACACATCCTGCATGGACGGAACTATAGATGGTGAACAAGCAGGGAGACAACAGGATGGGTCCTGGTGGATCACTAAGCAGTGATGATGTCTGTGCAGGAATATAGAGTAGGGCCAGTTCCTCACTTGGCTGTGGATTACCCTGCTGATGCTTGCTGACTAGTCTTCTGTTAAGAATGGTCATTCAGTCAAAGTATGAAAGAGCCGTGGGACCATCAGGCTCCTTGCTTTCAGGGCAGGAGGAAGTCAGAAAGAGATTGAATTGAAACTAATGTGATTAAGAGCTGAAACCTGAGGGAAGCCAGCCTCCAACAAAAGCCTTTAAACCTGTCGTAAGATTGCGGTTTATTAACCTAATACCAGAGCAGCTGCGGACATTTTGGATTGAAATGTGCAAGGACTTGGTTTGAGCCCACATTGTAAAATTAGGAATTAACGATTCAAATAGTTATTTGGTAGTACAGAACTTGAGTATTGCTGAAAAATGAGACAACGAATGGCTGTCACTTATTTTGTTTAGCTGAAACAGGCTCAATATGTGTACATGTTCTTTCTGTCTGCAAAGATCAGGGCCCTGTGTATTAAAGAACATGGACACTTATTGCACCTGTTTCAGCTAAACAAAATAAGTGACAGCCATGCGCTGACTCATTTCTCAGGGCAATGCCTTTACCAGAGTCCACTTGCCAACCAATTGGCACACTCTTCACATACAGTATAACGAAAAGCTTAGACATGTCTCTTTTCAGCAATACTCAAATTAATGAATCATCAACTGAATGGAAAACATTCCAGATTCTTTCTGTCATTTTGCTACAAGCACCATTATCCTGAAATCCAGCTACACAGTCTCCCACAGGGCTTGTTGCAGTAGCCAGCATTGACGTGTGCACGTAGAGAGTTGGGAGTGTAGGGAGCCTCTAGCCCAAGCTTTGCCTCACCTTGTTCATGGTTTCCAGTAGCAGAGGTGGCTGGATAGTGATGGGGAGACCACTTATGGTTATTGTTCTATGTCTCTACCTGAATCTCAACTAAACCCAACACTGAGCAGGAGAGGAAGCTGCAACCTTCCTGGATCAATTTTAAAATCTTAACTTGGACACAATTAAGGAATTACATTTCTGCATCTGAGCCATTTGTCAGATTTTGTGCTTAATATTTGCAAATAGAAAATTTGTCGTACTGAAAGGGAAATTTCATCCCTTGGGTAGACATTTTCTTTCTTAAATAGCAAACGTTTTTGGAGCACTAACTGGCCAGGAGAGCTTGTTTTGAAAAGTGGTTACTATTGCAAGGTAGATCTGACCAACCCAACTTCAGTTACGAGAGTGAGTGGTTCTGAGATGAGAAAACCAAGAGCCTGTGAAAATCAGTGTCCACAGCACAGGAATGAAACACTTGATACTACTCCCCTTCCCCTAAGTATTTAAGTCGGTGTGTTGGTGGCATTCTTGCCTTCTACTTCCAGATTTCAAATATTTGTTCCTTAACTGCAGTTAACTTTCTCTATATGGTTTGTAATTTGTATAGTAGATTGTACATTAAAGTGTGATTTCCACAAAGATTGCTCCTGACTGTTCAGTTTTATCCAGTGTCTTAAAAAAGTCGTGTGCCATCCTTGACCCCTAAATTGTATTTAACCACACCATGAGTGAGGATTGTTAGTGGCAATTTACTGAACTAATATTCCAGAGAATGTAGGCTCAAATACTGCTGTGGTCATTTGAGAATTTGACTCGAGTTTATTTAAACTAAACAGTGAGCTCATCAGCAAAACTGACTCAAGAAGCTGTCAGATTGTTCTTGAAACCCAACTGGACAAGGATTCCCTCCCTAAAGAATACTTAGTCCCAAGCCAACAGGGCTGAATCTTAACAGCCTTTGCAATGGGCCAGCAAATCAAAGTGCTGTCTGCAGCAGTTCAAGAAGGCCTGATATTGTCACCACCTTTTTTATTCATTCACAGGATGTGGATGTTGCTGGCAATGCAGCATTTGTCACTCGGCCCTCATTGCCTTAGGAAAGTGATGGTGAGGCACCTTGAACCATCTGGTGTAGCCACACCTATAATACTTTTAGGAAGGGAGTTCCAGGATTTTGACCCAGTAACAGCAAAGAAATGGCAATATAGTTCCAAGTCAGGATGGTGTGTGGCTAGGAGGGGAACTTGCAGGTGGTGGTGGGTTTGGAAGGTGCTGTCAAAGGAACCTCGGTGAGTTGCTTCAGTATATCTTGTAGATAGTGCAACTGTGTGTTATCAAGGCTAGTAAAATGTCAGTGTTACCCAGATGCCAACATCCCAAGAATGAATAAAAACCCATCACTGCAGAAGTTTGTACAAGAATAAAGTTTATTTTCACTGATGGAGGATTGTCAAACTTGTGGGCACTGGAAATGTGTTGGTGGGAGTCACAACCTAATATAGTCATGACACACTCCTCCCTGTATGCTGTTTAAATCACCATCTCGTTCCTGAAACAAACTCCTTACCATTCCCTCAATCTGCCTCCTACAATGAGCAGGTATTTAAACATATTAGTTCCAGCTAAGTAGCTCTTTAATTCACATCACCTTCTGTGGTGTCCTATGCTTCACTCAGCCTTTGGTGCAGGACTTAAATTTTTGTATTTGAATTATTTCTGTGTATATTTTAAATTGTTCGAAAACAATATCTTTTCCATTGACTGACACTGCAGGATTTACACATGGCTGGATTCAGGGTACCTTTAGATTTGAATGCTGCAGTGCAGCCATTAGCTGATGCTTGGGAAACAGATGCAGGTTTCTGTGTACCCACAAGCATTAAATTCCAGTAAGAAAGTGATGGTGAACTGACTCAAAACCTGCATATCATTAATGTGCAAGTACCACTATTCTGGTGCAGTCCTTGCTGCTAATTGCTGTTTTCCATCTCCCCAGGGAAGTCCCTATATGTGCTTATCCAGCAACATGGAATGTCCCAGTTTTAAAATCAGTAAACCTGTTAGTGAGCTATTAATAGGGGCCTGCACGCACTTAAATCAATCTCTCCTGCTGCTTACCAGTTTTCCTTTACATTCTATTTCTGTAGGTGAGATCAGTAACAATGAGGCTATTTAACCGGTTCAGGTGCAACTGAATGTACAAGTTTATTTCAGTTGCTTTCCCAGGACAACAAGATATTACAAATCAGCCATGTTTAAAAAGCAAGCAGGAGGAAGAGAAAAATGCAGGAAAAGAAATACAATAATACTGTCAAATGATTGAGTGGAGAACAGGACAGGGTTAAATCATCAAAATTATAACATGGAATATGGGTAAGATTGAGCAGGCTCCAGTGGCCTGGGCATTGTTGGAACACAAAGGGTGCAAATCACCCTGCCAGTGGTGTTCGTTTCCATTGGGTCTACTCCCAATCGCCCGGTCCTCCTATCCCTGGAAACTCTCAACCATCCTTCAACCAGCACCCGTTCCAACCCTAGTCAGGGTCCAGAACATATCTGCTGCTATATTAAGTAGGTGCAATACAAAAATTCTTCTGTCGCATAAAACAAATTTATAACTAAATTCCACAACAGATTTGGTTTGTGGCAAAAGAAATGTTTTATTCTGTTTTGTGTTAACCATACAAATAAAAACGCAATACACCTCTTCCTTAACATTTTTTTCAAAACTGCTATCAAGCCGTTTACACAGTATCTAGTTTTGAAGGAAAAGGTTTGCCAAGGCATGAACCCATTCCAGTAACTGAAAAAAGGACCCACCGTGCTCACAGTTACTTTCCAAAAGTTTTAAAAGCAAATTTTATACATTTTTCTTTTTTAAAGTTTTCTTTTATCTTCATAAAAAGTTTAATACAGTAGACTTCTATTTAAACAGATGTACGATCCTGCCCATTTGGAATGGTGTTATTCTATTACTAATGAAAGTATATGGTCTACTGAGATTTCACGTAGTCTGACTTCTCTTGTATTTTCAATAATGCTACTTTATTTCCTGTTGCCAGCTCCTACCTAGTTTTGTTTCTGAACTTTTTATTAAAAGAAAGCTTTGTTTTAAAAATCTGAGGTACTAAGTATTGGTGTCTCTGAACCACAAATATAATTAATGACTCATCTTGCCAGCACTCTGATTTCTATTAAATTTTTAAATGTGACTTTGTAAGATTAGTTATAAATCATTGCATTATTCGTGATCAATAGTTGACAGTGTATTGTTACTGCTGTTACAAGTACCTTTGTGAGACCAAACTCCCAACTGGTAGGAGAAAACTTGGGAAAAAAATAGCAAATTCAATTTTCAAATGAAATGTTTTATAAACAGAAGCTATCGATAAGATTGGTGTGTTTAGAACATCTCTGTATATGTAGTTGACTTCCCCACCCCATACACCAAAAATGCAAATTATAAGTGCAGGATGAGGAGGGAGCATCATTACCATGTAAGGTTTCTCGCCCTGTGAAAGAGAAACTGACACTGGATCGACTGGTGTTAGTGGAATTAAGGGGCTGCTTTTAGAAAGATGCCCTCCTGACAAATTATGCCCTGCACAAACTGCAGTTGCAACCTCAATTTCCACTTTTATATTTTGTTGATAGAAAAATGGCAAGGATTAAATGGTCAGATTAAAATCATTTTCTTTAAAAATGTTTTCCAACCCTCTGGTTCCATCTGAATAAACAGAAATCTCTTGTATTTCTTTCGAATTGAACGTTGATTTACGTTAGTGGATCACAATCTCAGATTAATGGAGCTTTACACTGCTTCACTCTTCCAGAGTGAAATAAAATGATCAGGACTGTAGGACCCTTTCTGTAATCGGCAGATAGTTTGGAAAGGCTACGCCACCATGTTGGCCACTGATTGAAACACTGTAAACATTAGGCGTGCAGAACACATCCAGAATGAATGTAAGTTCAACTATTATTTGAGTCTTGGTCATCTACTGGTGGCGGCTCAACAAGTTAACGCAGCATCTTATGCCGAGGTCTAAAGTGATCAGTGCTGAGATGGGAATTCTGCACTCCTGTGGTTAGCAGCTGCAACAGCAGGCTGTCCAAGGCCGAATACATTTCAGACTTTCCTATCAGATTTTCATCCGATTCCTATAAATCTTCCACTTGCTGAAAATTACATGGATGCCAACAAAAGTACCTTGCAATTAAAGAAAAATTACTTATGAGGCTATTTTTTTTTAAAGTTGGAACTTTTTCAGGGAGCAACTGACTAGTTCTTTTGTTTGCGCTCCCAGTCATCCCAGATTTCCCGACTCTTACACAGCCGTCCTGCAGTTTGAGTTTTTCCACAGTGTGATCTTCCAACAGTGTTCCATAACTTCCAAATCCAAAATCTGCACAGATCACCTTGGACCAACGCACAGAAACAGCAGCCTAAAGCTTCATAGGGATTGAATACATTCATAGCAAAACACGTGTAACATTTAGGGGGCAGGAAGGGTCCTGCAGCAAATGAAAAGCTCAGCTTCCACATTTTTTTTTAAAAAAGAGCTCGGGAATCTGTCTGGGACAGAGTCCTGTTGAAACTTCAATCAGTCATGTCTTTACATTTACAGTAACTGAGTCTGCACGCTCACAGAGTAAAAATTACCTTTGGGATTTAGAATTTTTACAATGACATCAAATTTCAAAAGTTCAAACACCACAACCATCGAGACAGAACGCCAGAAACGGAAGATTAAAAAAGTTAGTAAAGCTGAACCATGTGTACTTTTTGTGTGAGCGTCTGTGTGTTATGGAGATTTTTGGTACAGGCAGTGTAGATTTGGATAGACATTAATTGCACACAGAAGGCAACTACAAAAAGGACTGATTTTCAGGAATGTCACAACTCCAATCTTGTTTTTCAATATAAGGTTACTTTTGACAGTCTATGTCGAATGATTTATAAAATCCCAAGTGGAAACATTGGAAAGTGCCAGTCCTGGGCACAGACCATTCCTGCAGTCCGACATCACTTTACTAAAGTAAACTTTCTCAGCATTTCAAACTCCATTTAATTTCTAGTTACCACACTAGAAGACTTCCTCATCCCTACTGGATAAAATGCTTCTGTCTCCCACTGTTCATTCCATTTATATCATGGACTGTTTTATTCTATACTGTGATTCCAAGAGTTGTCCAATAATTCCTTTTCCCCATTGAAAACAATCCAGTAACTTTGCAATTTTGAAACAGAGAAGGAGTTTACACAAAAGGCTGTACTAACTGGGACTCAATCAGAAAAGCAGATTTCTGATAAAGGGTAACTAAGGGATGGAACTACAGAGTACATAAGGTCACAATAACTAACAAAAATCTATTATCCATTATTTCTATTTTCCTTTACATAGTGAATTTCAATTTTAAGAAAAAGTTAATAAAGGGCTTTGGCCATTGTTAACATTCACACTGTGCAGAACAGTGCAGAACAGTATCAGCTGTCACCAGGCACAGTGCTACCTCACTGCTCCAACATCAAAATCATACGGGAAAGTGCAGACCAGGTCTGAGTCAGCCCAGTCACCAACAGAGACTTTCCACAGGGTGACTGAGGTCCATCCTTCAATTATCCTTGCACAATGAGTTTTCCTTTTTTAAACACGGTGCTCCATATTCCCAAATGTCCTGTATATATTCCTGAAACACCTGTCTTAAACACAGTGGTGCCTATCTTTTGTCCACTGCTGCCAAGCTTGAAGAGGAAGTGGTCTAAAATCAGCCCTGAGAAATATTATGTTTGATTCCTAGCCAGATTCAGAGCTGCTCTGTACATCCATAAAACCAAATACTAACTTCTAGTCAGACACTAAAGACTAACACGTCATTAGCAAAAAAAAGTCAGTCTGCATTAGTTGAGTAGACCTGGATACCCCACAACAATCACATGGTCAGTGTAGGGTTCGATGTCTGTTTCTGCAGTCACTTCAACCTACACAAAACACAGCTAAACACCTGCTCACTTAGGAGCAGAGACTTTTAAAAGCAGTAATAACTTGGGTTTTATTTTCATGCATCAGTCTGTTAGTGAACTGTTTTCCTAATACAGCTGACCCGTGGAGCTGAATTTAAACTTGCACATTGCAACACTGATAGAGGTTCAAGGGATGGGATAAAACTCACAAACGTAAGGTGATGGCTAAAGTATGAGCGTAAGTCTAGTGTATATTGCTGAGAGGTAGTGTGTAAGCACTGTAACCTAAACAGGAAGCATTCCTCTATTGGTTTTAAAAGGGTTTTACAGTGAGGTAATTGGCTGCACTCAATTGTGTGAAAAATGTATAAATACCTTTTCTTGTCCTACTATATTTACAAATAGGTGGCAGGGAGCTTCTACCCAAGAAAGAATCCCAATGACCCTTCCAATGAAATCAGGTTGGAATCAAATTCTTCTCATCCTATGGGTCAAGTGAAATGAAAGCCAGTGGGCAGTGGATGATCGCTGACAGCTCATCAGTTGGAAGTGTCTGAGTTGACACTGCCGGGTCCTCCAGTGGGTGAAGTCACAGAAGATGGGGTAGTAGCATCCTGCCAGCTGCCATTAGCCTGTGAAAAAGAAGAGCAGTCAGGGTCAAACTCATTCATTCTTTGTGCCTGCTCCCTCTGGGTCTACATCGTTGCAACAGGTCACAATCGTACCCTTTCACATTTTACTAAAATAGTCATAATCAACATTCCATCCATTCAACTGAAAGCTTTTTGGTTCCTAACAGTTCTGCCCCTGTCTGCAGTTCACCCCAGGGCTCATGTTATTCACAGTACACAAGGATGGGGCTTCTCCAGGACTGCATTCATAGTTTGCCTGCCAAGAGATACATCGAGCAATGCAGGAAGGGATTCCTTTCCCAGACCTTGCTGAGACCTCTCGCTCACCAGCTCCTGGGAAGTTTGAGTGAGTCTGTCAGTCATGACAAGTCCCAGTGTGAAGTTCAGCAAAGTCCTGTGGCGTCATTGTGTTGATAAACTGTCACACCACACAGCACCTGGGAGTTTTATGCAATGATTCCTTAGGTTGAACCAACCATGAGACGAAAATGGAAGAAAGTAAAAGAAAATTCCTTACAGCCACGATAGAAAGAATTCACTCTTATCTGTGTCGCTCAGTGTGATTAGCTCAATCTACCAGTTGGATAAGAGATCAGCAATTCCAGCAGGAATTGATGTGGAATTCTCCAATGAATCAACTGTTTTGACATACATTGTCTTTTCACGCTGAATATTTTAGTTACAGGTTCCACAGCCCCATTCAATATTAATCAAATACTCCAGGTAAATCCAGTGCAATGGACAAAATACGTTCAACGCAATGAGACTCTAGGCCAAAGGAAAGGCTGCAGCCCAGATAAGCTCAATAATGGTAGAGATCAGGTCTAAGCACCATGTGGGTTTTAGGGGCAGGGGATAATGGTGGGGCATTGAAAACTATTTGGGGTAGATATGGAGACTGGGGTGAATGCAGGGGGTAGGAGGGTGTTCTGTGGGGGAGGGGGCTAAGAAGAGGTTTTTATATGGGGTTGGCTGTGGAGAGAAAGAGGGGAAGGTTCCGCAAGAACATAAGAAATAGGAGCAGTAGGCCATTCGGCCCATCTGCCATTCAGTACGACCATGGCTAATCTGCTGTCTCAACTTCACTTTCATGCTCCCCATGACCCTCGATTTCTGACCAAAATCTAATTATCTCAGCCTTGAGTATACTCAACGATGGAGCAGCCACAACCCCCTGGGGTAGAGAATTCCAAAACTTCAACAACCCTTTGAGTGAAAAAAATTCTCCTTATCTCAGTCTTAAATGATTGACCCCTTATCCTCAGGGTGTCCCTCCCCACCATGGTCTAGATGCCCCAGCCAGGGTAAACAAACTCTGAGTGTCTACCCCATCAAGCCCCGTCAGAATCTTGTGCTTCAATGAGATCACCTCTCAGTCTTCTAAACTCCGAGAGTATAGACCCAATTTACCCAGCCTCTCATCACTGGAAAAGCCTCTCATCCCAGGAACCAGTCTAGTGAACCTTCCCTGTACTACCTCCAAGGCAAGGATATCCTTCCTTAAAAATGGAAACCAAAATTGTGCACAGTACGCCAAGGTTACCCTGTACAAATCCCTGTGCAAGACTTATTTGTCCTTGTACTTGAATCCTCTTGCAATAACAGCCAACATGCCATTTCCCTTCAAAAGGTATTTCTGAAACTGAAAGGAAGAAACTACAAGACAGTTGAGACCGGACTGGTTATATCGTACAGAAACTTGGGCAACATCAAAAAGAGTGGAACAACGGCCAGATACTAATGAGATACAGAGTCTGAGATGGATGTGTGGAGTAACGAGAAAGGACAAGATCAGGAAAAAGCACAACATGGGGTCAGCGAAGATTGTGGGAGCATCAAAGAAAGTAGCTGAGAAGAGATTGAAATGGGATGGTCATCTGTTGGGGCAGGAGAGAGGAAATAAGGTGAAGCGAGAGATGGAGATAGGACTGGCGAGAAGAAGAGGAGGAAGGCCTGAGACTAGATAGAAAGATGTGGCAGTGGGAGACTTAAATGTAGCAGGATTGGAAGGGGAATGAGTAACTGACAGGAGGATATGGAGAAGGGTGAACAACCAGCATTGTGACGACATCAAGTAAAATGGGAGAAGCTGAAAGAAGACTACCATAGCGAATACCCTCACACTTCCCCACACTATACTCAATCTGCAACCTTGTTGCCCAATCATTTAACTTGTCTACTCTCTTTGCAGCCTGTGTCCTCCTGACAGTTTACATTTCCATAGCTTTGTATCATCAGCAAACTTAGATACATTATTCTTAGTCTCTTTGTCTAAGTCATTAATATAGATTATAAATAGCTGAGGCCCCAGCACTGATCCTTGCAGTAATCCACTAGTCACAGCCTGCCAGCTTGAAAATGCCTCTTTTATCCCTACTCCGTCTTTACTGTCCACTGACTAATCCTTCATCCTTGTTGAAATATTGCCCCAACTCCATAAGTCTTTTTACTGCGTAAGAACTTTTTGTCTGGCACCCTACCAAATGTCTTTTGGAAATCCAAGTATACTACATCTGCTAGCTTCCTTTTATCTACCCTAGTAGTTACATTCTCAAAACACACTAATAAATTTCTCAAACATGATATTACTTTTGTAAAACTATGTTGATTTTGTCTAATCTTACCATGATTTCCTAAGTGCATTATTAAGACTTCCTTAATAATTTCCTGACGATTGATGTCAGGCTAACTGGCCTGTAGTTCCCTGTTTTCTCTCCCTCCTTTCTTGAACAGTGTTGTTACATTTGCCAACTTACAATTTGTTGGGACCAAATCTAAGGAATTCTGGAAATTCATAATCAATGCACCCACTATCTCTGCAGCTACCTTTTTTAGAACTTTAGGACATAGGCCACCAGGTCCTGGGGATTTGTCGGCTTTTAGTTCCTTGAGTTTCTCTAATACTTTTGCTCTGCTGATATCAATTACTCCTATTAGCCCCTTGGTTACCCTCTATTTCTGGGATGGAATTTGTAGCTTCTTCTGTGAAGACAGACACAAAATATTTGTTCAATAGCCATTTCCTCATTCCCCAGGATGAGAGGAGAAGAGGAGGGCTCCATGTGGGGGGTGGAGGGGAAGGGGGCGTGATACTGCCTGTGGGGGTTCCGCACCAGAGGGTGGATGGGGGAGGGTTGAAGAGGAGGGAGGATTGGCTGCGTGGAGGGGAGAAGGGTCCACACCCAGGCAGTACGGGGCTCAGTGCGTGGGGGCGGGGCAGCGTGGAAGGGCTCCGCACGTTTGAGCGCAAGTGGATCAAAGGTAAGGCGTTCCATTTGAGGGACGAGAGAGGAGGGGCTCTGCGTAGGGGGCTGAGGAGGAGGAAGGCTTCCATGCACATGGTGGAAGGAATGGGAGGAAGAGGAGGAGGGATTTTGTGTGTGTGAAGGTTGGTGTGGTGGGTTTTCACATGCAGTTTGAGAGTTTTATCAGCATGTGCACAGGGTCGGGGGGGGGGGGGCTGCTGCGGTGGTGCTGTGGGGTTTACACTAGTTCCATTCATGTGTCACAAGGATTGGGGGAACAGGGTTTACACTAGTGAGGAGGGAATCAGGTCAACCTAGGGGGGCTAGGAGGCAGCAGCCTGCTCTTCCTGGACCACAAGCTATGCTGGAAAGACACTCCCCTCTTCCACACAGAATTCCTCACCTCCCTTTAGCTGCTGGGCTTCCCATGACCTGGGAAACCCAGATGGTCAGGGTTAAACCTGGGAGAGGTGTCAAATCCAAGGCACACAGCTTCATGAGTGTCCAGCCTCCAGGGAGCAGGTTGGTCAACTGTCCCTGCCTTTGTCCCACCTTCATTAAAACCAGGATTGTGGGCTTGCTTGGTTTTGAGATGTATTTATAACACACTTCACCTGAAGCTCCTCTAAAGCTGTGAAATCTGAAGCTCCATTATAGTCCCATTCTCAATCACAAAATGGTAGACACAGCATCCAGGCACGCTTTTCATGCAACTTGGTAACATATACTGATGCAACACTGACATCAGACATAACAACCCTATCAAATACACACACACACAACATACATACAAACATATGAAATAGGAGCAGGAGTAGGCCACTCAGCCCCCTGAGCCTAGCCCGTCATTCAATAAAATCATGGCTGATCTGATTTTAACCTCACATTCCTGCCTACCGCCTATAACCTTTCATCCCCTTGCTTATCAATAATCTATCAACCTCTGCCTTAAAGATACTCAAGGACTCTACCTCAACCACTTTTTGAGGAAGAGGTTTCCAAAGTCTCACAACCCTCGGGGAAATTTTTTTTCCTCATCTCTGTCCTAAATGGGCGACCCCTTATTTTGAAACAGTGACCCAGATTCTTCCACAAGAGGAAATATCCTTCCCACATTCACCTGTCAAGTCCCCTCAGGTTCTTATATGTTTCAATCAAGTCGCTTCTTACTCTTCTAAATTCAAGACTAGCCTGTCCATCCTTCCATCATAAAACAACACACCCATTCCAGGTATTAATATAGTAAAACTTCTCTGAACTGCTTCTAATGCATTTACATCTTTCCTTAAATAAGGGGACCAATACTGTACACAGTACTCCAGAGGTGGTCTCACCAATGCCCCATATAACACACACACACTTACAGTCAGATACCAGTTAATTGAAGTGTTTAGACATTATTCTGCTTACTGACAGGACCATTGACTTTCAGAATGGCAAACTCAAGCCATCTCTGATGTACGGCTTAAAGTAGAGGTGGCTGTAAATGGTGGTCAGATACAAACAGGTCTGCCAAGGGTCACAAGTGATGAAAGCACGGGTGGCTGCCAGGTTCTATTAAGAACACCCTGGTCATTCCCAGAAACAATGCATACAATAGAATGAGAGTGAGGATTGAGAGGAGCCAATCTTAACTAGGAATGAATAAAAATCAAAAAATGGCAAAGAACTTTCAACTCATAAAGGGTTAAAGCCACGAGTTTAAAATAAGAAAAGCTGACCCTTACATCTATACGTCTTGGGGTGTACATCTGGCTTGCCGCCATCTCATCACTGTATCCGCCTGTCTGGTGTATAACATGACGCAGGGAATCCACCTAAAGAACACAATAAGTCAATTTAGAAGTTTCTTCACAGATTACAGAGGGAACAAGCTGAGTTATTGGTCTCAATTCTTCATCCTCCAGCCCCCATTTTCACAATGGCCAGGATTTTCCAGCCCTGTTGTGACAGGGCCTACCGGGGGAGATGCGCCGGCCCAGCCAAAAGCCCATTGACTTTGGTAGGACCGAGCAATCCCGGCAGCGGGCGGGGCTAGAAAATCCCAGCGGGTGAATGATGATGAAGTGAGAACATTTTGATTGTACTGGTTAGTAGAAGTTGATTCACAGGCCACACTGTGGGTATCTCAGTCCCCGATAACAATCCCGACAGCAAAGCAAATTTCAAACTTGGATTCAACTTCTGCTCCCAATTTGCTTTTAGAATCTCTTCTCGTAAATTAATGTTAATTTTGCAAAGGTAATGGATTAGGCAGCAGATTTAATTGAACTGACAACTGAACATTTTATTGTGTGATTTTGGAGGGGGGCCATTGTGTACATTATGTTTGAAGTCGACAGGGTCCACAATGCAAATAGTGAAAAATGGTGATACACGATATACAGTATCTTGTCTGCTTGAAGTTATGCAGCTGAAAGCTCCACTGCATGTTACCCTGGACTGGAAGGTATTGGCGAACCATGCTGGATATCGAGCAATTGCTTCAATTCTTCTCAGTAATAGCTTCACATAACTGATTAGGCTGTGTATGACTTGCTTTTTTTTGTTCAGTTGGTCACATTTTTACCAGTCATTTAAATGCATAGCAACACCAGCACTCACTTCTAGTGGTGGTAGCCTTCTGTCTCATAAGATGATGGTGGCCAGCCCTGTGTTAAGCGTTGCCTGGTGTGACACAGGAACCCCATTCTCGCATGGCACAGCAGTTTCTGCCTCATTCACTTCTAGTATTACTATTGTATTTGAAATCTACCTTTAAAGGAGGCAGTCTTAATAAACAAGAGGCAGCTTCTTAGAAGAGTCCAAGATGACAGCTGAAATTATGGGTTTAGCAGCAATACCTTTGGGCCGCATTTTAGTGGTGATCTGGACACTTACACTTCAGATTTATATTAACCCTGAGTTATAAAATCTGCAAACAGCACCATATTCCAACACCAGACTCTGAATGTCGATCTGTGATTCAGAATAACACTGCTTAGGCGAGTTGAGATAGCATTTCAAGGCAGTTTCTTGTATCTCAGGTGAAAATATTTTAAAGGGAGAAAAATCTCAGGTGTTACTGCTTATTAAATTAATTAAGTGCTGAAAAGTTCTTTTGTATAAATGTGCTCATTTCAGACTTTACTTCTTTTCTGTTTTGAACTAAAAAGCAAGGGTAGGTTTGAGCATTGCTTCTACTGAAGAATTGATACTTAGCCCTGAAATTACACCATGGGATACACTCCAAATGTTTGCTTGAAATTCCCATCTCTGTTATTTTGTGGAGGCATTTTTATCAATTCAAATTAAACATTGTTACCACAAGGAGTAGTAAATAATAGGAAACTACTTAGGGCAGTTAGATAAAATACATGAGGGAGAAAAAACAGAAAGATGCCCTGATAGGGCTAGATGAAGTAGGGTAGGAGGCTCAGGCTGAACATAAACAATGTCAGGCTAAAATGGCTTGCTTCTGTGCTGCAAACACCATGCAATACTATGTAAACAGGGCAATGCCTACTCTGAATACTGGAGGCAGAATTCAGGAAGCATCACACAGCCACTTTGTGACGTCGAAGGATTATTACTGAGCCAGAACTTTGCAAACAAAAGATGGGCAATAACGGGTCAGCAATGATGTACGCTGAATCAAAAAAAATTCTTAAAAGCTGCTATAATGGTTCATGCTGGTGGCTGATAAAGCAGCCACAGTAACAAGGTTTTACAGAGCAGAACATAAGAAATAGGAGCAGGTGTTGGTCATTTGGTCCGCTATTCAATGGCTCCACTGTCCAATACAATCATGGCTGATCTTTCACCTCAACTCCACTTTCTGGCACTATCCACATATCCCTTAGTATCCAAAAACCTATATTCAACAACTGAGCACTCTGGCTGTGAGAATTCCAAAGATCTACAATGGTTTCAAGTGAAGAGATTTCTCCTAAAATCAGTCCCAAATGGTCAACCCCTTATTCTGAGACTGTGATCCTAAATACTAGAATCCCCAGTCAAGGGGCAAATCCTCCCACCACCTATCATGTCAATCACCTGAGGAATTTGATATGTTTCAATGAGATCACTGCTCATTCTTCTAAATACCAGGGAATATAGGCCCGGTCTACTCAATCTCTCCTCATAGCACAATCCTCTCATCCCAGGAATCAGCCTAGTAAACTTTTGTTGCACTCCCTCCAAGGATTAGGAGACCAAAACTGCACACAATACTCCAGGTGTTGTCTCACCAAGGCTCCATATAATTGCAGCAAAATGTATTCATTCCTAAGCTCCAAGCCATTTGTAATAAAAGCTAACAATACCATTTGTTTTTCTAATTACTTCCAGCATCTGCATGTTTTTGTGATTCTTGTACAAGGACACCTGGGTTCCTCTGAACACCAGCATTTCCCACTCTCTCACCATTTAAAAATATTCTGCTTTTCTATTTTTCGCTCCATAGTGGATAACTTCACATTTATCCACGTTACATTCCATCTGCCATATTCTTGCCCACTCACTTGTCTGTCTATATCCCTCTGCATCCTCTTTGCATTCTCTCACAGCTTACTTTCTTCCCTAACTTTGGATAGTCAGCACTCTTGGATACATTACATGCTGTTCCCCCCATCTAAGTCATTGCTATGGCTGAGGCACTGATCCTTGTAGTAACCCATTATTTATATCCTGCCAGTACGAAAATGACCCGTTTATTCCTATTCTCCGTTTTCTGTCCATTAACCAATCCTCAATCCATGCTAACATATTACCCCCACTCCAAGAACTCCAATTTTGTGTGGCGCCTAAACAGATGCTTTTGAAAATCCAAATACAATGCATCCACCGATTTCCTCTTTATTTATTCTGCTAGCTACAATGTCAAAAAATCTCTAACAGCTTTGTCAAACATGATTTCCCTTGACTCTGTCTAGTCATATTGTAATCTTTTGTTAACATGCCCTTTAATAACAGATTCAAGCATGTTCCCTACTACTCATGCCAGGCTATCTGGCCTGTTTTCTATTTCACTCCTTTCTTGAATAGTGGAGGTTAATATAAGCTGCTTTCCAGAGCATTATGTTGAGGAACCGACTACAGAACAGGCTATTTTAGATCTAGTATTATGTAACATAAAAAGGGCTAATGAATAATCTTGCTGTAAAAGAACCTTTAGGGGTGAATGGCCAGAATATGATAGAATTTTACATTATGTTTGAAAGTGAGGTAGTTCAATCTGAAGCCAGGGTGTTTAATTTGAGCAAAGGGAATTAAGAAGGTATGAGGGGCAAATTGGCTGAGATGGATTGGGAAAATACATTAAAAGGTATGACCGTACATAGGCAATGGATCGTCTTAAAAGTATTATTACATAGTTTACAGCAATTATACATTCCTTCAAGGCACAAAAACCCAAAACGAAAGGTCAGTCAGCCGTGGCTAACAAAGGAAGTTAGGGATTGTATAAGTGTAAAAAAGGTCTATGAAGTTGCCAGAAATAGTAGTAAACCTGGGGATTGGGAGGATTCTAGAATACAGCAAAGGAGGACCAAGAAACTGGTAAAGAAAGGGAGAATAGAATATGAAAGTAAACTAGCAAAAAACATAAAAAACAGACTGTAAATACTTCTATGGGTATGAAAAAAGGAAACACATGGTTAAGGCAAATGTGGGTTCATCATATGCAGAATCAGGAGAATTTATAACGGGGAATAGAGAAATGGCAGAGAAGCTAAATAATTACTTTGTGTCTGTCTTCACTGAGGAAAATACAAGAAATCTCCCAGATTTAGAGGTCCAAGGGACTCGGGAGAATGAGGAGTTGAAGGAAATTTGTATTAGTAAGAAGGTTGTATGGGAGAAATTAATAGGGCTGAAGGTTGATAAGTCCTCAGGACCTGATGACCTACATCCCAGAGTGTTGACAGAGGTTGCTATAGAGATAGTGGATGCATTGGTGATCATTTTCCCAAACTCCATAGATTCTGGAATGGTTCCTGCAGATTGGAAGATAACAAATGTCACTCCATTATTTAAGGAGGGAGGGAGAGAGAAAACAGGGAACTGCAGACCTGTTAGCCTTACATCAGCAGTAGGGAAAATGCTAGAATCTATTATACAGGATGTGCTAAATGGACACTTGGATGATAATGATCTGATTGGGCATAGTCAGTGTGGATTTATGAATGGGAAATCATGTTTGACGAACCTGTTGGAGTTTTTTGAGGATGTTACTAAAGGGGAGTCAGTGGACATAGTTGGACTGTCAGGAAGCTTTTGATAAAGTCCCCTGCAGGAGGTTGGTTAGCAAAATTAAAGCACATGGGATAGGAGGTAACATACTGGCAAGGATTAAGAATTGGTTAACAGGCAGAAAACAGAGAGGAGGAAAAAACAGGTCATTCTCACATTGGCGGGCTGTAACTAGGGATCAGGACTCAGGCCCCAGCTGCTCATGATATATATCAATGATGGATGTGGGGACCAAATGAAATATTTCCAAGTTCGTGGATGATACAAAGCTAGCTGGGAACGTGCGCTGTGAGGAAGATGCAAAATAGTCTCAAGAAGGTTTGGGCAGATTTAGTGAGTAAGAACATGGCAGATGGAATATAATGTGGAAAACTGTGAGGTTATCCACTTTGGTAGGATGAACAGATGCACAGAGTATTTCTCAAATGGTAAGAGATTAGAAAGTGTAGATGTACAAAAGGACCTGGGCGTCCTTGTCAATAAGTCACCAAAGGCCAACATGCAGGTGCCGCAGACAATTAGGAACGCTAATGGAATGTTAGCCTTTATCGCAAGAGGGTTTGAGTACAGGGGTAGTGAAGTCTTGCTTCAGTTATATAGAACCTTGGTTAGACTGCACCTGGAGAACTGTGTGCAGTTTTGGTTCCCTTACTTTGAGAAGGATATTACTGTCATAGAGGGGGTGCAACGAAGGTTCACCAGACTTGTTCCCAGGTTGGCAGGACTGCTTTATGAAGAGAGATTGGAGAAACTGGGCCTGTATTCTCTAGAATTTTGAAGAATGAGAGGTGATCTCAATGAAATCTACAAAATACTTAAAGGGCTAGACAGGGTAGATGCAGATAAGATGTTTCCCCTGATTGGGGAGTCTAGGACCAGGGGACACAATTTCAGTATAAGGGGGAAGCCACTTAAGACAGAGGTAAGGAGAAATTTCTTTACTCAGAGGACTGTGGATCTTTGTGGACTTCTCTACCCCAGAGGGCTGTGGAAGCTGTTATTGAGCATGTTTAAAGTAGAGATGACAGGTTTATAAATGCCAATGACATAAAGGGATATGGGGATAGTTTGGGAAAAAGGCACTGAAGTGGATGATCAGCCATGATCATAATGAATGGCTTGATGAGCTGAATGGCCTACTCCTGCTCCTAAGTTCCTCCTAATCAATGGGGACTGTTCTGGAATCTGGGGAATTGTGGAAGATCAAAACCAATACATCCACCATCTCAATAGCTACCTCTTTTAGGAACCAAACCTGCGCCAAGTGCATCTTACCCTTCCCCATTGTCCCCATGACCTCTTTTTCAGCTCAGGAGCAAACCTACAGTTAGAGGTTACAAACTGTTTCATGAAGTCTACTATCTAAAGTGATCCTGAGGCAAACCAAGGCGCATACTATTCTGTATTTAAGGAAATTCAGAGAGGGAATTACAGACCAGTTAGCCTAACATCTAATCTTGGGAAATTTCTAGAGTCTATAATTAGAGATAGAGTGACTGAACACACTGAAAATTTAGCTGATCGGAGAGCGCCAGCATGCATTTGTAAAGGTTAGATCATGCCTTACAAACCCGAATAAAATTCTTGAACAGGTGACACAAAGTAGTGGACAGGGGAATACTTATCAATATTATCTATATGGACTTCCAGAAGGCATTTGTTTAAGTACCTCAGAAGAGGCTGTGAACTAAAGTTGAAGCTTATGGAATTTTTGTTAATCAAAGGTATTAAAAGACATGGGGAAAAGCTGGTGTATGGAATTAGGTCACAATTCAATCGTGATCTCACTGTGTGGGGAAACAGGTTGCAGGGACCAAATGGCCCACTCCTGTTTCTAATGCAATTTTCACATTTTTAACTGAATAAAGAAATGCCACTTTTTCGCAAAACTATTGAAACTTTCACCTGTTTTTCTTTGATCCAACGTTAGGAACTTTGAAATCTGTGAAGCATCTGTTTCGAAATAATAATTTCAAAGTCCTCCACGAACTTGCCTCTGCCTATCTCTATAACCTTCTCCAGCCCAGAACCCTATGAGATCACTGAACTCCTCAAATTCCAAGCTGTGGCGCATTTCCAATTGCCATTGCTCCCATTGCTGCTAGGCCCTAAACTCTGGAATTTCTACCCTTTACCTCCCTGCCTCCTTCAACTCCTTTAATATGCCCCTTAAATGCTCCGTGATGGTGTCCTAATGCCTCAAGTGGTTTGGTGTCAAATTTTATTTGATAACATTCTGGTGAAGTGCTTTGGAACATTTTATTACATTAAAGGCGCTATATAAATGCATGTTGTAGTTGTTTTGTTGTTTGTGTGTGTGTGTGTGTGTGTGTGTGTGTGAGAGAGAGAGAAAACGTGTATGTGTGTGTTCCTATTTAAGTGTCGTTCATCTGTAATATCTTCCAGTTCTGATGAAGGGTTTACACTGCATATTTTAACTGTCTGCCCTCTCCACAGATACTGACAAACCCTGCTGAGGATTGACAGCATTTTGTTTTGGTGACAGTATAGCAGGACTGTCCAGGCAATGTTCCTTCATGCCACATCTTAGAGACACATGTTCTACTAAAGAAGATTGACTTCCTAGTTCCATATGCTAGGCTTAGACTGCAAACTGACAAAGAAGTTTTGTTTTGTGAATCTCCAACACCACTAAATAAACTCCTCCATTGGGAAAAGTGTGCAATCACAGCATGACAAATTTACGTAGGTAATTGTAATTATAAATTTGGAAATAGGAATTTAAAATGGAACTACGAAAATTTAGACAGAATTACATCTGCATCCTGCACAATGATCTACTGGCTTCTAATTCCACTTCAGCTGAAAACAATACTAGTATTAACTCCCTGTATGCAATTCCAAGGTAGATCGATTGGTATATATCTCTCAGATACTATGTCTACCTGTAATCTGTTGCTGTCACACTTTCAATGCCATGTGCAGATAAACCTATCCATTCTTAAGTACACTTGGACATATTCGACAGAAGGCATTTCAGTGTGACCATTACTGGGCATCAAAGGGAGATGGATGTCCTCACTCACAACTAGACAGCATCTGAATTATAGTGAAGGGTATAATCTGTATTTTAAACCAATTTGTTAAAAAAAACCAGCTCATCATTCAATGGATAAGCAAAACAACAAATGTCAGTTCTGAAAATGTCAGAAGTGAGGAGAAAATAGGAATCTAGAGATGAAAATTGACACACTGATTCAGATTATAATGGATATGTTGGCCTGCTTAACCCTGTCCCTTTCCCTTGGTAATTTATCTCCACTAGCAGTGTCCATTATGTTCCTGACATTGTTAAAAGGCTATAAAGCCTCAATTATAACTGTGTGCTGTCTAACAGGTCACTTCCAATGAATGTCAGTACAGTAACCAGTTAAGGCAGCTGATACTACAGAATGGCATGTATTGCAACAAGCAGAATATCTGATCTGAAGGACCAGCTCACATCGAGATGGATGATAACTCACAATAAAAAGTACAGATTCCGTGAGTTCCTCTTCTTCCCACTTGAGCCCAGGTAAGAATCCCATGCAGCCAATCACACAAAAACGAAGTGACCCGCTGGAGGGGACCTACTAACTTCTCCAAAGATTCAGTAGGTTCAAGCCATTGGCCAAGGCCACAGCCCAACCACCTCTCCACCTCTTATCCTGCAAGATCATTTCACCCCACCCAACAGTCGGGCATGCACGTGAGTGCATCAAGTGCCTGCTTCCTATTACAGGCTCACACATGGTCTCAGGTTAAACAGATGAGAGAATTCAGACCTGCAACAACCTATGCAGATCTACAAAATACTGCAGAAGCACAGCTTTCACAGAGTTTCACTGGCACACTGGTTGGAGTGGATGGGAAGGGCCTATTTACTTTAGCAGAGTGGTGAGTGGCTAGGGGGCATAGATTTAAAGTGATTGGTAGAAGGATTAGAGGTGGGATGATGTTAGGGGAAAATTAAAAATGCTAAAAGAGAACACTGTAAGAATTTACTGAAGAACACTTAAAATCTTCAGGCAGACATGGCTGCTAAATATATTAAGAGTTGACGATTACCAGATGAACATCGCACAGCCTTGACAGTCAGACTAGAGACACAAGAAAGGACATAAGTTAGATTAGGTGTACTCCCTTCTCACATAGGAAAGGGGCAGATAGTTTTAGCTTAGATATGGGAATCATACAATGGACAAAGAGGGGGCTTTGATGAAACACAAACAGTCTTGAGCTGTGAGAACCAAGGTCTTTGCGTACATGTTTTAATTTTGATTGGATAATATAGTTATGTATACGTCCTTTAGAATAATTGGTTGGCAAAATCACACGTTTATGTACTCTATAGAATAGTTTTAACATGGTACCTGTGTGTCGGTTACCGATTGGATGTATTCAAATGTACTCAAATGTATTATGATAAGAAAAAGTATAAAAGTAATGAAATGTAATCAGTCAGGGAGCTGGGTCTTCATTCTTAGGAATGATTGCGGCTCCCTTGCATATGCTTGAATAAAACCGGTTAAAAGAAGCCTGAGTCTCTGTGGTCTTTGTGGGATCAGGGATTGTAATTTCTCCTCTTCAACTGGCCTATGTGGTAGTTGCTGGATTGGAGGGAGTACCGTCTTCAGATGAGGAAACATTTTTCACCCATGGGGTTATAGGGGTCTGAAAATCATTGCCTGAAAGGGTAGTAGGGGCAAAAACCCTCAATATTTAAAAGGTGTCTGGATATGCACTTCAAGTGCGGCAACCCGCAGGGCTATGAAAGAGATGCTGGACAGTGGGATTAGGCTGGGTGGCTCGTTATTATGCTGGCGCAGACACGATGGGTTAAGTGGCTTCTTTCTGTGCTGTAAACCTTCCATGATTCTATAAGGAGACGTTTAACAGGATTTTACTGGGTCATCAAAAATACTAGGGGTAGGGAAGAGGAAAGAATGAAAGAACTTGCCTCTCTTCAGCACCTCTCACAAACTAGGATGCCTCAAAGTACTTTATAGCCACTGAAGTACTTTTGAAGTGTAGAGACTGTTGTAATGTGGGAAACAAGGCAGCCAATTTGAGCATAAGCTCCCACAAAAACAATTAAATAAATGGCCAGGTGATCTGTTCTTTTCGACGGAGTTGGTTGAGGGATAAATATTGACCAGGACACAATGCAGAACTCTACTGCTCTTCTTTGAACAGTGTCGTGGGATTGTTGATGTCCGCTTGAGAGGGCAGACACGGCTTAATGTTTCATCTGAAAGACATCACTTCTGACAATGCAGCACTCTCTTAAGACTACACTGCAAATGCCAACTTAGATTACGTGCTCAGGTCTCTGAGACCTGAACCCGCGGCATTCTGAGGTGAGGTTTCACTGGGGCACTGAAGATAAACCATCAACTACCAATTTATATGACAGGCCCTATACAGCAATTAAGGCATTCTCTCTTTACATTTTAAACACTTAAGACTTGCACAGAGCGTATAATATCCTTTGATTTCTATCAAATTGTTGTCCTTTATATTGTTTCATATTGATTTTTATTTGTTTTTGAAATTGAGGAATGATTACTGAGAAGTGTTGGGGAAACTGTAGGAAATAAAAAGCCAAATGGCAATGCTGTATTAAATATTGGGTATCATTAAAGCTGCAATGCACCATGAACAGTTTTCACTGGTGAAACAGTGGCAGCAATGCACCATAGCAAAAGTAACATTTACTTCACCAGGAGATTTTGGATTTTAAACGTACTTCCCAAAGCGCTATCATCTCACTTTCAGTCCTTTCCTTCCAAGTTTTTCTTTCCAAGTTAATCCTTCATATTAGTATTCCCTCTTAAGTTGGAACAGTGGCACTTTACAACCCATAGGAATGGTCTATGTGTGTGTGTGTGTGTGTCTTGGTCAACCCACCATTTTTTACATAAAGGGCATGGGCCCAGCAGCTTTCACCTCCTGCACTACTTGGGGAAGCTCAAGTTCAAAACTTCCGCATCACTGCTATACAAGCAAAGCCCCCAAGGGCTTTAATCAAGAACACAGCTACTTTCCTCCTCTCCTGCCCTGAAGGTATTTGTTCTGGGACAGTTCCACAGCAGCCAGCTTCCTTCCACTTTCTTGCAAGAGCCCAGATAGACAATTCAATTGTGGGAAGTGTCCTGTCCTCACACACCACTAACACAAACTTTTTAGCAGGGTTCACTGGCCAGCAAACTGACAGGTGTATCTCTCAATAGCTCTGAGGCACTAAGGCCAATTATTGCACATGGTATGACCAGCACAGACCAGCATCAATGCTAAAGCCCTCAAACTGATGTGGATCATCTGCATACTGTTTGCCAGTGGAACTATTAAGGGGCAATTACTCAGGAATACGGCTAGTGGGAAGGCTCACCCAGATGATAATTCCAGTTAAATTAATCATAGCATAACAGTGATGAATATTGGATGGAACTAAATAGATTTGGACCAGCTAATGCCACATTCAAAAGCATCTACAATTGGAGCTTCCTGTAATGAAACTGAGCACATCATGACTTCTCAGCAAGAAAGCACAGTGACATTAGGAGGACCACATACTCAACGATCTGGTGGTAGTTGTCATTACTCAATTGGGCATTTGTAGATATTGACCATTTAGATCTCCCAAAGCCATCAGCAGGTTCTGGCCATCTTTGAAGCTTCCTCTTTTGTGGGTGGGGTTTGTTATTCTAATCTCTTTGAAATGTCCCGTACTCCAAACAAATCGTCCTATGCCTACCTGTGACTGCACGTTAGCTCCAACTTGAGAACCCTGGTAAGAATCCCCATTCAGTGACTGCATGTTCATGAATAAGTCTCCAGAGTTTGGCATGTTAAAAGAACCAGAAGAACCTGGAAAGGAAAGAGTCAGGTACCTGAATCACGCACAGATCGCACACAGTACCGTCCCCCCTTGAGCCAAGCACAGAGACAAGCTGAAAGTGCCAACAGGAAGGGGTTAGTTGAGAAACAAAGCTGCATGCAGTCAAAATGCCCAGATTAAAACTTTCAACATGCTCACAATATCTGTTAAATAGTTACATGCAAGGGTTCATTTTTGTTTACTCATTCATTTACTTAATTAATAGTAGGAAAAATAACTTTTCAGTTGAGAGCAATTAGGTTTTATTGTTTAGACAGCATCGAACCTAGTTTAAGAGTACCTTGAAAAATATTTTAAAAGTCAAGACATCATGCAGAATTAGTAACTTTAGGACAAGAATGAAGTAGTCACACAATGCACCTGGACCATCACAAAGTTTGGCAAGAGTCCTCTATAGCTCTAATCTACTGTAGGTTGTGTATAATGTCACTGTGTTTGTTACAGGAAGCCTGGTCCATGGTAAAACACCCAAAAAAAAGCCAAACCTGGATCAGCACATCTCCACTAACCAAAGAACATTGCAACAAGCTGTTACAGTTTGTATATTACTAATGGTGCACTTACTTTAATCTTTACCAAAGCAGCCTAAAGATTTTGGCCAAAAGTTCGCCGAAGCTGGTGTACCCATATGCTGCTGTTTACAGTCTGTGTCCATAGCTAATAAGGAAGCAGGAATGGATCTTCCACCTCAGCTGTACTTGAAGTTAAGCACCTCAAATAGAACTACCAGCCAGGGAGGCAAAGATAGCTGATTACTCCCAAACTGTGGTATTTGAGCATCACTAACTGAGAAAGGCTTAAACTGTAAGCCCATCTTCAAGGACTAAGGAAGAGAAATACATACTTAAAATGATTAATGACCACCAACCGAATTGCTCATGGTGCACCAGATATGAGAGGAGTTTATTTCACACCAATTAGTCTGCATAGGCCTAGACATGGATAACTCACGTGCAAGGTCTTGGTAAAAGCATGGTTTATGGAGCTCCAGCAAAGCAGCTAGCTGTCGATGAAGCCTTGTAACAGCAACACACTTGTACCTTCTACAAATAAGTTCCCAAGAAGTAGTAACATGCAGATGTCACACATCAGAAGCAAAGTACCAAGGGTAGCATTATTGCCAACTCAAGTCAGCAACATTCTTACATTGCATATTGGAGGAGAGAAATACCCTGGACCTGGCTTGAACATTGTGCACGAGTTCCACACACAATGGCAACAGATGGGACTGATGAACTGAGAATTAATTAAAGTGTAGGACAAGGTGATTTAGAATTCTGATACTCTTTGAAAGCTAACCTTGTGCATCAGTCTTCCTTGTTGCATTATTAGTAGCATTCAATGACATTTTCACCCTCCTGGTTAACCATCCTGGTGATAGAAATGAATGCTTCATGAGGCCTCTATTCAATAAAGATGTGGAGCATGCAGCAGAAAACTGCTCTGGAAATCCTGGAGGTGCAAGGGGAGTCACTCTAATCACTCCAATAGTATATTTGATCATTCCGGTTGTAACACATCAAATAAGCCCACAGCACTATGTTCAAGCCAATTGTAGCACACTAATTTCATCCATGGTGAAATGAATATAAGAACAAAATAGGAGGAGTGGGCAATTTTGGCCTTCAAGCTGTTCCGCCATTCAAGAAGATCTTCAACCTCAACTCCACTTTCCTGCACTGTCCACATATCCCTTAATTTCCTTAGCATCCAAAAACCTATCAAAGTCTGTCTTGAACATATAGATGGTTTAGCATGCACAGCTCTCTGCAGAAGAGAAGTGAGTGTACCATCTTGAGTTGACCTGATGCTGTCCCTTGCTGCTCGCAATTTTTCCCAGATGCTTGACACCCAACCTAGCACAAATCCTCAGTGCCCTCCTTGTGGGAGAAGCAACATTTGCCGCACCCATGCTCTGTTTTGTCCATACTTGGCACATGGACACAATGTGCTGTTAGCCCCATACCATGGCACATTAAGCATTGCATCTAGGAGCCTGACTGGCTGGCCGACTAAGCAAGTCTACAGAATATGTTGCCTCTTCATATTGCTGCAATTAGTAAATGGATTATATTGCAGACATCCCCTATGGTAGCCCAGAAGCAGCCAGTACCACAAGTCAGAGAGCCATGGTTAACTTGTTAGCCATCAACAGTCCCATTCCTAAGTTTAAGGTTAGCTGCAGATCTCCCTGAAGTATGGCACTGCAACTGCCTTCCTCATAAACCTGAATTTCTAGAGATAGTGTTCTCAGTCATTGTTCAGGTAGCTGTGTCTGGGCCTGTATATGTGATGAGAGGCATAGCAATATGTGTAGATCAAGGACATCTTTTGCGCTCTGACACTCTAGCTGCCTTCTCTGCTTATGATCATCCTGCTTCCATTGGTGGAAACAGCAATTTCTAGACTCCAGTAAGTAGGAACCTTGATTGGCCTAAAAAGAAAAATGAGCCCAACACATTATATAAAGTTACCACCTACATTCAGAATGCAATAACAGCATAGCACAAAGACTTTATTTAAGAAGTTTTCTGAGGATAAAGTAACTAAATATTTGAACTGCTGTATCCCTAATTATCAGTAATCCATTGTATAGGTAACATTGAAAGCAGCAATGTCATCCTCTTAATCTTTAACAATCAGCGACCATTCTTCATTCTTTCTCTGTCCAAACTTAGAATCCAGTACCTCAACCACATATACCCAATACTTGAAAGTGCAGCGATTGCCTAGATCCCAACATGCAAGGAACAGGATATTATTATGGGCATTGTATTTAATTAGCAACTGAGTGGCAATAATGATGGGGTTCATATTTCTAATGTCATTTACTGCCCAGTGTGGCTGGGAAAGTGCAAAATGCATGGAAAATCCTGCAGCAATTGGAATAATTGATGATCAGCAAAGTGACAACTCAGGGAATTGCTTCTCAGTTGCCAAGTGATACAAGTTCCAGGCTTAAAACTGATGATAACAGCTTCAAATGTTGTATCCAAAGTTAACTTTGCTGTAAAAAAATGCTTAGCTAATAGTGGATAAGGTGGTGTGTGCAACAAGCACAATCCTTTGAGTTCCTTATTACTGTTTATGAATGATCACACAGCATTGATTCACTAGAACTATAAATTAAAGGTTCCTATTGTGTACTTTTATTTTTATTTAACCAGGAAGAGCATTTAGAATTACCCTCCATAAGTAATTATTTTTAACTTCTGAAAGACAGAAATCATCATAACTTCAGCTAGCAAGTGACAAGCTGCAGGCTGGTATACTCTCTCTCTCTGTCTCCAAAACCCACTTCCCTGTGGGACAGCAGCAAGCAAAACCATCACAAACAGATGAAGTCCCCCAAAACATAGGGACAAGAGTTGACAGGAGAGGCAGTCCTGTGACATTCTACTACCTGACAGGGAGGCATCATAACATGCAACTTCTAAATGAACACATTGGGTAGAGTTTTCTGCCTGTCGGGCGGGCGGGGAGCAGATCCCCGCCAGAGAAGCGGGCCGCGCTGCCATTTTACTTGGGTGGGCCAATTAAGGCCTGCCCAGCTTGACGTCCGTCGGGAAGCATTATGCACTTCCTGTGCGGGCAGGGGGGGAATTCCCCAAAAGCGAGAGTGCGCTCTTTCACGCATGCGCACGAAAGTGCGCACACCTCCCTAAGGCTAAGTGCAGGCTCAGGGAGATCACTTAAACTTTTAGAAGCATTAAAAATAGAAAATAAAATTCCCTAACATGTCCCCCTCATGTGACGATGGGACATGATCATAATTTACATAATAAGTTTATTAAACTTTTAAAAACCTTACAAGAAACCTCATCCCGCCGCTGGATGAGGTTTCATGTTTTTTCTATTTGCCGCCGGGGCTCCTGGCCTACCCGCCAACCTTAAGGTTGGACGGGCAGGTCCTTTAATTGTATAATTGATCCTGTCAATGGCCTCAATTGGGCATTAACAGGTCGGCGGGCGCACAGCTGATTTTGCTGCGGGCCCACCTTTCTGAAGATTTAAATGGGGCGGGATGACGTCGGGGGTTCCGCCTGACATCATCCCGCGTCATTTTACATGTCGGCGAGCAGGCCCCGCCCCCTGCTCACCGACGGCAAAATTCAGCCCATTATTTATTCCACGATAGTCTCAGAAAACACAATCACACTCTGGCTATCTTTGCACCAAAACATATTCACAGTAATACAATTTTCTTTCTCACTTTATCTCGTGTTTTTCAACTATTATCACCATCTTGCCATGCTCCTCTTTCAGATTTCCTCATACAGGAAAGCATATAAAACTCTGCTATTCCTTCCTTAGCTATTCTCCATGCTTCACTTGAGATGTCTCTGATGGTTTTCAGGCAGCAGATCTCTGCCTTGACAAAGTTTCATACTACCCTCCCAAAGAACTGACTGGATACATCATATATACGTTGGCTTTTGGTGTTAGTCATGTGGGAATTCCAACCCATGAAACAGAGTGCCAGGAAGTGGGAATGCTATAGTGGTATTGGTTAACTACATTTTGGCAACTCTTAAAAGCTTCAAATTTTCCTATCCCATGACAATTGCTAAATCAAACTAATGAAGATGAAGAAACATTAAAACATAAATGAAACCACTGCAGACTAATAAAGCCCTTGTGAGTTAATGTAAAATGTGAATTAATGTTTGAGATGACTCAGCAACTTAATTATTAAATATATTGGGCAGCTGAACCACAAAAACCTGAAAATCTGATTTCAAATTGTTGTAAGTTAGCTAATCTAAATGGGGCTGACAGTACAAGGAAACAACAGGTCTCAGTTCCACAGGCTAGTGAGAGCAAAATTAAACCAGGGCCTGGGCTTTCTGGCCCCGCTGTGGGACCTGTTGCGGAGTTGCGGCAGGCTTTTATGGGACTGGAAGATCCCAACAGTGAGCTGGACGAAAAAACCCTGGCCCAGGTCTCCTGTCCCGGAGGGGAAAAAGACATTTGTGTATGTTGTATGAGGACTAGATTGGTTCAGCTGTAAAATAAGTGAGAAGCAAGAAATTGGGATAGCACCGTGTTATAAGAAGTCACACGCGATCCAATACTGAAATAAAGCTGATGATGTACTATGTTTTTCAGAATCGGAAAGTGATTTGATTGTAGTTATATGGAACAGCACAGCCTAGTTTCATGTTGAGGAAGATCTCCCTGTATTAATATCTGGTATTGAGGAAGATCCCGTTCCTGTATTAATATCTGGTGTTGAGGAAGATCCCATTCCTGTATTAATATCTAGTATTGAGGAAGATCCCGTTCCTGTATTAATATCTGGTGTTGAGGAAGATCCCGTTCCTGTATTAATATCTGGTGTTGAGGAAGATCCCGTTCCTGTATTAATATCTGGTATTGAGGAAGATCCCGTTCCTGTATTAATATCTGGTGTTGAGGAAGATCCCATTCCTGTATTAATATCTGGTATTGAGGAAGATCCCGTTCCTGTATTAATATCTGGTGTTGAGGAAGATCCCGTTCCTGTATTAATATCTGGTGTTGAGGAAGGTCCTGTTCCTGTATTAATATCTGGTGTTGAGGGAGATCCCATTCCTGTATTAATGTCTAGTGTTGAGGAACAAACCTCCCTGTATTAATATCTGATGTTGAGGACATTTCCCTCCCTGTATTAATATCAGGTGTTGAGTAAGAAACTTCCCTGTATTAATATCTGGTGTTGAGGAAGTTTCCCTCCCTGTATTAATATCTGGTGTTGAGGAAGAAACCTCCCTGTATTAATATCTGGTGTTGAGGAAGTTTCCCTCCCTGTATTAATATCTGGTGTTGAGGAAGTTTCTCTCCCAGTATTAATATCTGGTGTTGAGGAAGAAACTTCCCTGTATTAATATCTGGTGTTGAGGAAGATCCCCTCCATGTATTAACTGTCTAGTGTTGAGGAAGAAACCTCCCTGTATTAATATCTGGTGTTGAGGGAGATCCCCTCCATTTATTAATTGTCTACTGTTGAGGAAGAAACCTCCCTGTATTAATATCTGGTGTTGAGGAAGAAACCTCCCTGTATAAATATCTGGTGTTGAGGAAGATCCTGTTCCTGTACTAATATCTGCTGTTGAGGAAGATCCCGTTCCTGTATTAACATCTGGTGTTGAGGAAGTAACCTCCCTGTATTAATATCTGGTGTTGAGGAAGATCCCATTCCTGTATTAATATCTGGTGTTGAGGAAGATCCCGTTCCTCTATTAATATCTTGTGTTGAGAAAGAAACCTCCCTGTATTAATATCTGTTGAGGAAGAAACCTCCCTGTATTAATATCTGGTGCTGAGGAAGATCCCATTCCTGTATTAATACCTGGTGTTGTTTAAGATCCACTCCCTGTATTAATACTTGGTGTTGTGTAAGATGCGCTCCCTGTATTAAAATCTGGTTTTGAGGAAGATGTGCTCACTGTATTAATGTCTGGTGTCGCGAAAGATGCGGTCTCTATATTAATGTCTGATGTTGAGGAAGATGTATTCCCTATCAATATCTGATGCTGAAGAGGATCCCTCTGTATTATATTAAGCCCAAAGGTTTGTAATGTTGAAGATAAAGAACCCTGATTAACCTCTGTAAGACAAAGGGGGAAGTCTTGGAGCTGGAGTACTTAACAGCCATTTTCATTGCATGCATTTGAATTTCTGTAGTGAAGTGGTTATCACATTCACCTACATAAATGCAAGCTATTTAATCATTGGGGAAGCCTGAGGGGGACCCAAATATGGATTTGTTTTCCCATGACCTCTGTCTCAGAATCTATGTGGAGTAGACTCTTCTGGCAGGCTGCTGCAGGAGAGTTTTGATCAAACATTTCTCCGGTCCTTGAACCCTGGTTTCCAACAAAACTCTGGCATATACTTGAAAAGCTCAGGTAGCATGGACATGTATCAATGTACATCAGGAAACTATATGAGGTGACTTTTCCATGTGTGATCATCAACCACCAATAAATGAATAAAACAAAAATAAAATCAATAAATAGAAAGGTATTTTCAAACACAAGGGACTAACCTGAAGAAAAGAAACACTGCAATTTTCTGCCTACAGTCAGCAGGAAAGCAGTGAGAGACAAGGAGGAAAATGAACTCCCAATAGGACAACTGGTGAAAGGCAACAGATCTGAATTCCAGTCAGGTGCATAGTTTTTTTTTTTGCTGGGTAACAATGTTGTTATGACTAGTGTATGAAGCAACATGCAGATGTCATGCAGTACATTGTAATTTATCTCTGGCAAGCCTCAGGAGAGACGATACCTGTGGCATATGTACAAAGGAGAACATACAACAAAGGCCAAGTTGAGGGAATTAAATAATACATGCAGCCTCCTCTGTTGTGTTGTTGAGGCATTGTGTGAATTGTGTTATAAAAGCTTGAATATAATGCACTGCTGGGTTAACATATATCCAAGTCAATAGTTTGGTACATGAGTATTGCTGAAAAAGAGACATGCCTAAGCTTATCATCTTGCACTGATCAGGACACTTGCAGGAATACCAATATAAGGGGAAAACAAGAATTTATACTGTATCTGAAAAGAGTGCTGATTGGTTGGCAAGTGGTGATGCCATGGAGAATGCACCAATATTGGTAACGGACTGTATTGTTTGTACAGTGGGGGTGGGGGAGTAGGTGGTTGTACTTTCTGTATCCCACCCCTCCCAAACATCTCTTAAACAATGACCATATTACACACTTGTTAGCTCACAGCATTGATTTTACAGACTATGAAACTATGGGCAGAATTTTTCGTCCCACGGGTGGGTGCACACCGGACCCGAACAGGAGTGAAATAGTGCATGATGACATCAGGCGAGCGTCCCAACGTCATCGCACACTCGTGATCTTTTGGTTTGCAGGCGCGTGTGAGGGGCAGCAGCGTGCCTGCCGACAATTAAGAGGCCTATTAAGGCCCTTAAATAATTAACTAAGTTGCATTTTTCGCTGCCCGCTCAACAGTTCGGTTGGCGGGCAGGTGAATAGGCCAGGCGGCCGTTGCATTTTTAACAAAACCTCACCCACGCAGCTCTGTGCCTTCGGGGAGCTTTCAGTGTGTGCCTCCCCGCGCATGCGCACACTTCAGCGCTCGTGCTCCTCCCGCCCCCACCCCAGCAGCGCTGAGGCTCTTAGCGCATCTTTCATGCAGCTGGCCGTTAATTGGCCAGCCAGCGTGAAATCGCGGCCGGAGCCCGATCGCGGGCGGTGGTCAATCTCACAGCCGTTCCCAGGCCCATCCGCTGTGCCCGCTCAACGGGGGGAAAATCCTCCCCTATACTTTGGGCTTCATTTTCCTTCCAAAGCCAAATCAGCAAGATTAAGAGGGGACTATACAAAATCTAAGGTAGTTCTTGCACTGATATCACGACAGGAAATCAACTCAACACCCACTTGCACACCCCACTCCAACC
This sequence comes from Cetorhinus maximus, assembly GCF_964194155.1. NCBI lineage: Eukaryota > Metazoa > Chordata > Chondrichthyes > Lamniformes > Cetorhinidae > Cetorhinus > Cetorhinus maximus. The sequence continues at coordinate 8,407,947 of NC_135906.1, forward strand.
ACCTCCCCATTACCAGTCATTATGTCAGTGGAAAAGGCTTCCAGACAACCTCTAAATGTGAATTTCAACAGATAAATCAGATTTTAAAATATAAAAAATATGCTCTGACATAGAGGAATGTATACTTCACGCGCTTAACTTTACGTGAACGCTGTGGTGGCTCGATCTTTATACTGATCAGGCTTGTCATTACCTTACATTACTGTCACCAGGCAGTAGGTAATAAATATACTCATTTCAAAACCCAAAAATTAAGCTAATAGCATTACTTAAACAATGGTCACAAAAGTTTATGATGATTTTATTACTGTGGCTACGATTGTATTGTGAGAGACAACATAGTATCCAAATCGGGAGCCATGGATTAAGCAAATATAATTTACTCATGAGACATAGAAACATAGAAAATAGGAGCAGGAGTAGGCCAGACAGCCTCGCAAGCCTGCTCTGCCATTCAGTATGATCATGTTTGATCCTCTATCTCAATGCCACACTCCCACTCTCTCCCCAAACCCCTTGACACCTTTAGAGTCTAGAAATGTATCTATTTCCTTCTTAAATATATTCAGTGACTTGGACCCCACAGCCTTCTATGGTAGAGGATTCCACAGGTTCACCACCCTGAGTGAAGAAGTTTCTCCTCATCTAAATGGCCTACCCTGTATCCTGAGATTGTGACCCTTTGTTCTAGACCCTTCCCCCTGCAGCCAGAGGAAACTTCATCTCTACATCCAGTCTGTCCAGTCCTGTCAGAATTTTATATATTTCATTGAGATCTCTTCTCATTGTTCTAAACTCCAGCGAATACAGGCCTAGTCAACCCAATCTCTCCTCATACAATAATCCTGCCATCCCAGAAATTCAGTCTGGTGAACCTTCACTGCACTCCCTCCATGGCAAGTAACTCATTTCTTAGGGAAAGAAACCAAAATTGCACACAATACTCCAGGTGTGGTCTCATCAAGACCCCGTACAGCTGCAGTGAGACATCCTTACTCCAGTACTCAAGTCCCCTCACAATGAAGTCCAACATACCATTTGCCTTCTTAACTGCTTGCTTCACCTGCATGCTTGCTTTCAGTGATTGGTGTACAAGGACACCCAGGTCTCTTTGTACATCAACAATTCCCAATCTATCACCATTTAAATAATACTCTGCCATTCAGTTTTTCCTACCAAAGTGGACAACTTTGTACTTATCCATGTTATACTGCATCTGCCATGTATTTGCCCAATCAACTTGTCTAAATTGTCTTGAAGCCTCTTAACACCCTCCTCACCACTCACATTTCCAAGGAGTTTTGTGTTGTCAGCAAACTTGGAAATAGTACATTTGGTTTCACCATCCAAATCATTGATACATATCATGAATAGCTGGGGTCCCAAGCACTGATCCCTGCGGTACCCCACTAATCACAGCCTACCGCTCCAAAAAAAGATCCATTTATTCCTCCTCTCTGTTTCCTGCCTGCTAACCAATTCTCAATTCATGCCAAAAATTACCCCCAATCCCATGTGCTTTAATCTTGCACACTAACCTCTTATGTGGGACTATCAAAAGCTTTCTGAAAATCCAAATACACCACATCCACTGGTTCTCCCTCATCTATTCTGCTAGTTACATGCTCAAAAAAACTCCAGTACATTTGTCAAACATGATTTACCTTTCATAAATTCATGTTGACTTTGTCTAATCCCACTGATATTTCCCAAGTGTCCTGTTATCACATCCTTTATAATAGACTCCAGCATTTTCCTTACTAATGATATTAGGCTAACCGATCTATAATTCCCTCTCTCTTTTCTCCCTCTCTCCTTTTTTAATACGGGGGTTACATTTGCCAACCTCCAATCTGCCGGGACTGCTCCAGAATCTCCAGAATGTTGGAAGGTGACAACCAACACATCCACTATTTCCATGGCCATCTCCTTTAATATCCTAGGATGTAGATTATCAGGCCCTGGGGATTTCTCATATGTGCATATGTAGCTCGAGCTCAAGCATCTTCACAGTGCCACTCAATGAGTTCTTCCCACATGCTTCGATCGAAAAACATTCCTTTAAATTCACTCTGGGGAAAAGGGTAGCAGATCTGGATTGTAAAGAATTTTAATGCGGGACAAAAATTGGCAATGCTGCAGGCCGTTTCGGCAGATACCCAGAGGAACATTGCTCCCATTTTTGAATGGTGCGCCATTGGACAAGATCAGTCTGCAAATTCTGATGACGCCAACATTACGACATGCTACGAGGTATCCAATGTTATGAGGTATACTTTATGTTGTGGAAGCCATCTAACCCTCCAAATTTAACAATATAAATAAGTTATAATGAATAACACACCTCAAAAAATGAACATTATGTAGAATTATAGTGTTTGCAATGCTTACTCCCAATATAATCGTCCTTCAACAACACATGGGATAATTTGAAATCTGACACTCAGTTTGAATGCAATTCTTAGAACACAAGGTGTTTTCTCTTGTTAACTGAATATTGGAATATCTGAACAGCTGATTCCACAACAACTCTCTGCCTCTCTACTTTTATACATGTGAGGTTGTCAGGGAGACTTACCTGAATTGGGCGTGGAAGGGGAGTTTGCCTGACTCCCTTGATGGGCTACCACAGTTGTGGCATCTGCCGCAGTTTTGGCTGCATAAAGATTGGCCTCCTCCTGGAATTTGCCAATGTTTTTCTTATACCTGATTCGCTTATTACCAAACCAATTCGACACCTGTTGATTGAAAGACAAGGTAAATTAATGAAAGACATTCAACTAATCAAATTAAAGGCAAAGTAAATTAGCAGGTAGTACAGGATTCTTTGCAATGTTTATTAAAATCATTAAAGGATGTGCCATTAAATGTACATCAAATAGAAAGTTACTTTACAAATGGTATTTCTGAATTAAAGATTTTTTGCTCCTCTACATCCGATGGTGCAGTCGCATACTCGAGAGTGGTTCTGTGGGTACCAGTTCCCCTCCAATGCCTTGTCAAAATGGCTAATCTTCACTGAAAGCCAAGATGCAAGTATTGTCAGATTTTTTTTTTAAACGGAGGTCATCACCCAACATCCGCTTTTCTGCAAGGATCAGTAGATAGTGAACAGGATGAAGAAAGTTTTTTCCCCCTTCACGTCATTGGGTTCTGAAACCAATTGTACTGTCTTACTGCTAAACCCAAATGAAATTAGCTAATTTGGCAGATGGGGGAGTGCAGGGATGCCTTTCCTGTTCAATTCTTGACACTTCATGACTATCATTTTTTATTTTGTTACTTAGCTTGAAAATCAAACATTCCAGTCAACGTAACTGAGGACCTTCCTCGTATTAAAGCAATTACACGCTACCTGCCAATGCAGTACACAATAGAAATTAAGTGTTTTCTTTCAGTTGGGTCTCATACAGAGAGGGTGATTACTGATAACTAATTAATAATCATAATTTTGTGAATGGCTGCTCCACATTCACATTTATATACCCTCCTGGGTCCTTAGCTTCTATGGGCAGCACTTCAGCAGAGTCTAAATACACCTTTCATTATGGACAGCCCCAAGCCCCAGATATTACAATTAAAAGTAGTTTTCCAAGATGGGGTCAAAAGGCACTCTTCCCATTCATCTGACCAGTCAGGTTTTTTTTGGTTTTGGTAAATAACAATGAGGTCCTACAATGCCATCGTATGCAGTAGGCACTGAATTTCTGCAACATCATTCCAAATTACACTCGCATGGACAGATGGAGATCAGATGTAAAGAGCAGGGTGACTGATGTGAAATTCTGAATCCATTTTGGGAAGTAAGAAAGACTCAAATAAAAGAATATTAAGGTTTGGGCATGAAGTAAACTAGTGAGTCAAATTCAGATCCAATGTCTAAAGTAGGTGTGGAGGGGATAAGGGCAAGGTGTAGAGAAGAGAAATAATCAACATTGCAAGACCTACTTGATGTGTGATAAATGTGTACTTGTCTTGCAAGTAGGGAGGAGACATCCATCAAATTTCTCATGGGACCAATGTCCCATGTCCAACTTATATAGCATCTAATGAGGCTCAACTTGGCACTAGATTCAAATAGCCAAATTCCAATTAAAAAAAACTTGCCTTTATATGGCATTTCTAACAGGTTATGGGAGATTTGAGTACAAAATCAAGGCTGACGCTCCAGTGTAATTCTGCGAGTGCTGCACTGTCATAGGTGCACTCCTTCAGATGAGACATTAAATCAAGATCACATCAAAGTATTTGAATTAAATCTGGGCAATTCCCTTGGTGTATCTCACCATTATTTATCCCTCAATCAGGTGCAGTAGTACCACACTTCAGAAAAGCAATTCATGGGCTGTAAAGTGTTTTAAGATGTCTTGATGACAGCAAAAGCAACATATGTCAATACCAATTATATATAGTAATGACTGGGAGCTGGATTTAGGGGGTATAATTTCAAAGTTTGCAGATGACACAAACTTGTAAATGTAGCAAACATTGTGGAGGATAATAACAGTCTTCAGGTGGTCATAGACTGGTGCAATGGCAGATGAAATTTAATGCACAGCATGTGCAGTGATGCATTTTGAGGGGTAAAATGATGAGAGGCAATATAAACTAAATGGTACAATGTTAAAGTGGGTGTACAAACAGCGACTTTGGTTGTATACGCAAGTCTTTAAAAGTGGCAGGACAAGTTGATAAAGCTATTAAAATGCACGAAGAATCTTTGGCATAACAGAGGCATAAAGTATAAATGCCAGGTTATACTAAATCTTCAAAAATCTTAGGCCTCGACTGGAGTATTGTAGAGTATATTCTGGACACCATACTTTAGAAAGGACACTAAAGCCTCAGAGAAAACGCAGAGGACATTGACCAGATAGGTGCCAGGCACGAGGGACTTCAGTTATGTGGAAAGACTGGAGAAGTTGCGGTCATTGCTCTTAAAGCAGAGAAGTTTTAATGGAGATTTAATAGAGGCATTCAAAATTATATCAGATTTTGATAAGTGTTGCTAGAGAGAAACTAACTTTCACAGGCTGGAGGGTCAGTAATTAGAGGACACAGATTTAAAGTTAAAAAAAATGACAGGAGAGGGGGGAATTTTCTGTACTCAGTGAATTGTTATGATTTGAAATGCACTGCCTGAATGTGTAGTTGAAACAGCAACTTTCTAAAGGAAATTGGATCTCTACTTAAAAAGGAAAAAATGCAGAAGTATGGGGAAAGAGCAGGGGTGTGACTAATTGGTAATCCTTTTAGAGAGATGCACAGGCACAATTGCCTTTTTCTATGCTATGAGAGTCTAAATAAATCCATGTTCTTTCTTCCTTATTTAAAGAGGTGCAAAGTTCAAATAATTATCTGCTTACTTGCCCTCCTGAAAAATAAGACAGAAAAAGGAATTTGCATTTATAAAGTGCCTTTTATAACCACAGGACATGCCAAAGCAATTCACAGCCAATGAAGTACTTGCATTGTACTTTTTGTACGAAGCCCAGTCTACAGTCTGTGCTCTGCTATATAGGTACAACCACAAAGGTTGGTCCAATCCTTGAGGATGACAGCATTGTGCTCCTGATTGTACCTAGTTCTCAACAGTATCCAGATTAACTCCATAACTGATCCTGCTGCACACACATTGGCTGATCCTCTTCTCGTTAGGTTTTATTCATAGTACTGGCTAATGTCACCTGTATTCCTCCTATTGATAAACTCTATAGAAAAGTGCAAGCAGATCCCTCTGATTATTTTAGGCTCCATTTCAACATTGTTCATTCATCGTCACTGTCCACTCATTTCACTTAAACCGCTGTCATAGCCCTCATCATCTTCCTGCTACAGAAAGAGTTGCCTTCTAACAGATGATAGAACCTCAGGGTCCTTACAAGGTGACATAGCATAAAACCCTTTGAAAGCTCTAACAAAGCTTTCCCCAGATTCCTTAAGTAAATTTCAGTCGCAAACCTTCAATAAAATGAATGCCGCTATCAGCAGCAACCGGTTTGCCAGTTTCCATGAGTCTTTCATTTGTATGGTTTCAGAGTGCAACAGCAGCATGGAAGGTGAAATTTATAAAGTTAGGTACTATACTAATCTTTGTTCCCTGCACAAGGAAATTTCATGCACATGCAGACATTATGTTTCATCCTATGGACATGTACACTGATCTGGAAAATATAAACTTAAGTGTGTGTCACCTCAAGACCTGCCATGCAAAGGGCAGTGATGTTCTAATAACTTAACCAGTCAACATTCATTTTACTGACTAGTGAACGAAATCCCGTTTTCCTAACCATTCAGAGGAAGGGCTTACCAGTCCTTTTCTCTCAATTGTCCTTTTCATTGAAAGCGAACAACTCGCATTTTCACTCTTAGCAAATTCTTCTATAGAACTGCAGCTTTTAGTATAAAAGCATTGAAATACTAAAAATGATATTCAAATTTTATTTCATTTAAACAAATGGTTTTGAAAGAAAATTATGCTCTGGACTTGTGCAGTAAATACAAATATACTGTAGATTAGACAGCATTTTAAACAGCTCATTGCATTTTCACCAATCTGTACATACATAACAATAAATCCCCAGTTCCTGTCTACAAACCTTAGTTCCTTCTGTCACAATTTTCTGTTAGCCATTGTTGCAATTGCTATGTTAATATTTCCCATTTCGTTTTTTCTGTATTAACTGTCATGATGTAGTGCAGGCTCTGGCCACTAGTCTGCACTTTGGAGGTGAATTTGAAGTCTCCCAATTCTGTCATGGAATAATGGAGCACAGGGAAACACTGGTTCCATTGTGCCTATAGTAACATGTCCTTGCACGTAAATAAAACCCTAGATTGACCAACTGACTGTAGGCAATGCTATAGGCAATTTACAGGCAGCACAAATTTTTCTGAAATCATATTCCTTCTAAGGCACACGTTTTGAAAAGACTCTTAACTCAGTAAATTGGCAAGAGAGAAAGGGAATCTAACTAAAAATCCACCCTGTAGAAACCACTGCCAATCCTGTCAACAGGAGTGCTCAGTTATATTATTTTTCTATGATAAAATAAATATGTTCATGCTAATAGGAGGAGGCAATCGTGGCCCAATCTTTAATGTTAAGAAAACATTCTCTGTTGCCCAAGGAAATAGAAGATGCAGCATTGTTACTCAGCTAGTCAGTATTGATCTCATGGGCCCTGGTGCTAGTTTATCACAATCAAAATATTGTGCCCCACATGCTGAAACAGAGACATATTCTCCCCAAATGAGAATCTGAGAGGTAGATGTGTTAAAGCTGATTCAAAGTGAATGTCTGCTGAATTCTACTTTTATGAAGGGACAAATTTGCTTCAGATCCTGTACCCTGCTCGTCAACAGGCCAAAGTATGCTCTTATTTTAGTTGGTAGCTGCCCAGATACAAATGGAAGGCACTCCCTGTTTTGGTTTTGTTCTTACTTTTCCAGTCCATAAAAGTTGACTTCTGTGCAAATTACTGATAAAGAGGTGCTTCCATTAATCTAATGTTGCTGCAAATTGGTTTTAAGTACTTAATTCCAAGCAAATAAAAGGTCATATTTGCCCCCAGTACAAGTTTATGATTTGATCTACTTGCCTGAATGTCAAGATTCTTCATTCACACGATAACCTTCGCCCTTGATTTACTTTACCTCCTCACCCTCTTGGGTATCATGCATGTCTCGCTTTGTTGCTCTTAACTGGCCAAAACTGCCAAGTTTTTTTGAACCATAAAGATCCTAGCAGGCCTGTCTCTTGGCAACCCTAGAGGGCCTATCATATTAGTCATGTAATTTTGTTATTCAATCATGCAACGGATTGAAAAATACTCCTCGGAGTCTGCAACATCTGGCACTGACTGCCAGGCCATTGAAAGATCCAGGCCCATTAACCACTGTGTCATTCTATTACTTACTAAATCCTGTAAAATACAAAATTGAATGTTTTCACTATTTACTATTCCTAACAACCCAGTCACCGTGCCCATGCTTGACAATAATGGATCCTCGAACACTAAGACTCTCAGGGCCAATGTGCAATTTTCAGCTGTGTGATAAGTGGAATGGAAACAAGAAACAAGAATAAAGAGAATACAAAACCTACCACTAAGTTTAATGTATGAGTGATTTTTTTTTGTATAAGACGACAGAACTAACTCAGTTAAAGGCTGCACTTGTACAGTTAAGCAACCATGGACAACAAATGAGGTAGGAGATAGAAGCAAACTAAAAGAAAGGGTTTTAAAAAAATGCAAGCAAAAGTGGGGATCCAGTGAACTGGGAGAGCCCAAAATAAAAGGGGCATGCAGTGAGAGTAACATCAGATATAAAAAGGGAATATGAAGAAAACTTGCTGGGGATATCAAAGCTGATAGCAAATACTTTCATAAATCTATTAAGAGGAGAGAGGTAAAGAAAATTGCAGGTTATATTATAATGGATACTAGAAAATTGTAGGCTTGATAAATAAATACTTTGTTTTCACGGTGGAGGAATAGGGCAAAATACCAGAGGTACAAAAAAATCCTTAAAATAAGCTGAAGAAAGGAACATAGTGGATTTAATATAAATTTAGAAAATGGCAATTGAGAAAATAATGGGATTTATGATAGATCTTCAGGACGTGATGGTTTTGACTTTTGGGTATTAAAATAACTAAATGAGGAAACTGTCAATTTATTAGTCATAATTTTCCAAAGCTCTCTAGTTTCAGGAATTTGGATTGGAAAATTCAAATAACACTTCATTATTTAAGATGGGAGGAAGGGAGAAATCAGGTATCTACAGTCAGTCAGTTTAACATCATTTTTTACTTGAATCTATCATGCTCAAACACATTGAGGAATATCAGTCAATCAAAGAAAGTTGGCATGGACTTGTCTCAGGTAGACCATATGTTGAATCTAGTTGAATTTTTTGAGGCCATCAATAATATGTTGGCCAGGGGAGTATCTACGGATGTTGTCTATATCGAGTTTCATTCTATAAGATTTCACACAACAGATTATTAGCAAAAATGAAAAGCGCATGGAATTGAAGGTAACTTCGTGATATGGGTTGAGAATTGTTTGGGAAATAGGGCTCAGAGACTAGGGATAAAACGTTTGTCCTCTGTCCTCTGATTGGCAACATGTGACAAATGGTTTTCTGCAGGGATCTATAGTGGGGCCTCAGCTTTCAGCCATGCCATTGACTTTGAAGAAGGAATAGAAAGTGCATTCCCAAGTCTGCACGTGATATTAGATTATAAGGCACATTGAGTTGTGTGGATGGAAACAGGATGTTACAAAGGGATATAGGTAGGCCAAGTGACTGGGCAAATGTATGGCAGGTGGATTTCAATGTGGGCTGAGTAAAGTCATCCACTTTGGATCTAAGAAAGACAAAGTGAAATACTGTATTGCTTAATGGTGAGTGATGAGGAGCTGTGAAGAAAAAAGGAATTTGTGTGCCCAAATACACAAGCACAAAAATCAAGTACAAAAAGTTATCACAAAAGCTAATGAAATGTTGGCCTTTCTCTAAGGAGTTTGACATCAAAAGTGAGAAAGTGATATTGTCAGTTGTACAGAGCCTTGGTCAGGCCCCATCTGGAGCACTGCACTCAGTTTTGGGCACTAAACCTCATGGAAAAATATACTGGCATTGGAGGAGTTACAGTTCAGACCCACCAAAATGATATCAGAGCTTAAAAAGGTTAAATTCTGAAGACAGGTGGCATAAATATATTCCGTTGAGTTCATGAAGTTAAGCAGTAATCTAATTAAGGTATTTAAAATTATTAAATGATTTGATAGGATAGAGAGATTCCAGAACAAAGTATAATTTTAAAATTAGAGCTCGGACATTCAGGAGTGAAATCACAGAGTAGAAGAAATCTGGAACTCTCTTCTCCAAAAGTTTGTGGATGCTGAGGGTCAATAGAAATTTTCAAGCTTCAAATTGATAGATTTTTGTTAGGTCGGGTTATACAGGGCACTGGTGGGCAAATGGAGTTGAAGTACAGATCAGTCATAGTATTTGATTGCATAGCAGAACAGGCTCAAGGGACTGAATGGCTTATTCCTGTTCCTATGTTAGTGATGATGCAAATAAAATAAACATCAGGCATACAATTTAATGGGAATCATCAATAGTCCTCTTCACAGCTATTACAAAACTTGCATTTCCTAGTTTGAAAAACACTGAGCACAATTTCACTTTTTTGAGCCAACATTCATTTGGAAACTCAATTTGAAGAATTAAAACAACCACACATGGACTCTAGTTAAGTGTAAAGAACCACCATAAAATTTCCGTGCCTTGAAAGAACCACATAAAATTATTATAATAATAATTTTATATCGAATGTGCTGAATACAGCAGTTTCAAACCTGCTGTTGTGAGTTTTGTGAGGGTTAAAAGGCCAAAACAATTGAACAAAACTCACTGAACTTAAATAATCATACTTCAGCACATCAAAGGTGATAAAATACTATCTGGCACATTTAAAGTTATGTGCTTTCAAGTAAAATATGGACAAGCCATTAACATTTACAGGGTTAGTGAAACATGCTAAATCACCTCCAACCAACCAACCTTTAACAATACCCTACATTTCAACAAAATTACTATAGCATACCTAATTATAATAAAAATTTCAAAACTACAAGAGGCCAAAGAGAAATCTCCATCTATCACCAGTCAAAGTGATTATTCGTGCAATTAAGAATTCAAAACAGCGTCTGTTGTCTAATTTTACTATAGCCAGTAACAGTCAACAGACAGAAACAGCCAGGCTTGTCGTACTGAGTTCAAATGGCCCTTCAGGGTTCAGGTTTTCCTCTGTGTGAATCACCACCCGCGCCTTTCCTCTACCAGTGAAAATAGGATTTGTCGACATGGAGACGGGACTTCCTGAACCTTCTTACTTGTTACAAACATTTGTTCATTCATTGTCACCATGGTTACATAGATTGTCACCATAGCCTTAGTGGAGCTGTTGGCATCATCTTGCACCTTCTCTGGTTTTCTTCAAGCCTCCCTCACGCCTCAATGTTATCCACCCATCGACTTTTCTTCTTCCTCTCTGTTTTTATCCTCAATTTCTCCTTCAATTGCTGACAGGGCAAGGCTGTCGAGTCTTCGTTTCCAATGACCGTGCTTGATGAACTTCCTCTAGCTGTACATGAGCAACTCTTCCTGAACTTCTAATCCACTCATTTGTCTTTCTGCCCATTCAGCAGATTCTGAGCACCTTCCACCATACCACATTTCAGAAGCAGCTCTCCTCGCATCCTCTTTCTTCAGAGTCCAACTCTCACATCCACAGAGTGCAACATGCCACACTAGTGACTGTACTAGAAGGTTTTTATTACAAACAGATATGTTGTCAATTTGCTTATTTATACAATCTGACCAGAATGGTTACTGCTTCAATTGCAGAGTGAGACTGATTTTACCAAATTAATCAATATATTTAACAGTATGGTGAATAAGATTGGATAACTTAATTTTATTTTATTCTTTCATGGGATGTGGGCGTTGCTGGCAAGGCCAGTATTTGTTGCCCATCTCTAATTGCCCTTGAACTGTGTGGCTTGCTAGGTCATTTCAGAGGGCAGTTAAGAGTCAACCACATTGCTGCGGGTCTGGAGTCACATGTAGGCCAGGCTGGGTAAGGGTGGCAGATTTCCTCCTTAGAGGAAACCCATCTTAGATGGGTTTTTACGACAATCGATGATAGTTTTGTGGTCACCATTACGGAGACTTGCTTTCAATTCCAGGTTTTTATTAACTGAATTTAAATTCCGCCAGCTGCCAAGGTGGTATTTGGCCCCATGCCCTGACAGCATTAGCCTGGGCCTCTGGATTACTAGTCCAGTGACATTACCACTATGCTACCATCTCCCCTCCAAAAAATGTTTTGTATGAATTTGGTCTTGATTAACCATTAGTGGTGATTACTCAAGTTGAATTGAGCGCAATATCTTTCGTAATACTAGCAGCAACAGAATTCACCATCTGAATGCATTTAGCAGTTGCATGAAATTTAAGCTGAGAATTGAGATATTGACTTCCTATAGTGGACAAGGAAAATGCTATTTATTTTCCAGGAACTATCTAAACTTAAAATGTTCACTTGTAACTTGCTTTTTAATTTATTTCCCTACAGATTGCATCATCTTTCTAATACTGCATTTCTAAATACTGAATTTCTAAATACTGAAAAATACATTGCTTTTTGAAAGGGAGTAGGGATAAAAGATAGTCATTGATGTTGGAAATAGGTAGAAAGTGGTGTTCCACAAGGATCATTTCTAGGAATAGTATTCTTCATAATTTACAGTAATGACTTGGAAGGTGACTTACTATCAAAATGTAAAGGTTATACTCCTCAAACTGGGGTGGGGTGGGGCGGGGGGTTGTGCGAGAAGGAGGAGTATAGCTAAAACTGAGGAATAGTGCAAGAAGATATTAGAAATCTTGCAGATTGGGCAGTTGAGTGTCAAATGAATTTCAACATAGATTACTGGTGAGGTGATGCATTTTGGTAGGAAAAGCAGAAACATAACTTGCAGCTTTGAAAATAAAAAACTGTTTAGGAATATCTAGAGAAAGCACAAAAAGATTTACAAGGAAAATACCAGAACTGAGAAATCACAGCCATCTAGAAAGATTGAGCAAGTTGTTTTTATTTTCTATAGAAAAGAGGACTTAGATGACCTTAGGTGACCTGATAGAGGTCTTTAAAATTATGAATGGTTCAGAGAGAGTAGATGTGGAGAAAATGTTTCTTCTTGTGGAAGAATCCAAAAGTAGGGCCCTTAAGTACAAGGTGGTGACTAATTAATCCAGAAGGGAAATGAGGAGAAATTTCTTTACTCAGAGTGTTTATGATGTGGAACTTGATACTACAGGAAGTGGTTGAGGCAAATAGCTTAGGTGCATTTAGAAGGAAACTAGACGAATACAGAGGTAAGGGAATAGAAAGGCACGCTGAAAAGCTGAAATGAGGTAGATGAAATGGGTCTAAACAGCAATACAGAGAAACAAAAACAGAAACAGAAATACCTGGAAAAACTCAGCAGGTCTGGCAGCATCGGCGGAGAAGAGTTGATGTTTCGAGTCCTCATGACCCTTCAACAGAACCGAGTAAAAATAGGAAAGGGGTGAAATATAAGCTGGTTTAAGGGGGGGGAGCGGTGGTTGTTGGGACAAGAAGCCAGTAATAGGTGGAGATAACCAAAAGATGTCACAGACAAAAGGACAAAGAGGTGTTGAAGGTGGTGATATTATCTAAAGGAATGTGCTAATTAAGGGTAGAAAGCAGGACAAACAAGGTACAGATAGCCCTAGTGGGGGTGGGGTGGGGTGAAGGAATACTAAAAAAGCTAAAAGGTAGAGATAAAACAATGGGTGGAAATACATTTAAAAATAATGGAAATAGGTGAGAAAAGAAAAATCTATATAAATTATTAGAAAAAACAAAAAGGAGGGGGAAGAAACAGCAAGGGGGTGGGGATGGAGCAGAGAGTTCATGATCTAAAATTGTTGAACTCAATATTCAGTCCGGAAGGCTGTAAAGTGCCTAGTCGGAAGATGAGGTGCTGTTCTTCCAGTTTGCGTTGAGCTTCACTGGAACAATGCAGCAAGCCAAGGACAGACATGTGGGCATGAGAGCAGGGTGGAGTGTTGAAATGGCAAGTGACAGGGAGGTCTGGGTAATGCTGGCGGACAGACCAAAGGTGTTCTGCAAAGCGGTCACCCAGTCTGCGTTTGGTCTCTCCAATGTAGAGGAAACTGCATTGGGAGCAACGAATGCAGTAGACTAAGTTGAGGGAAGTGCAAGTGAAATGCTGCTTCACTTGAAAGGAGTGTTTGGGCCCTTGGACGGTGAGGAGAGAGGAAGTGAAGGGGCAGGTGTTGCATCTTCTGCGGTTGCATGGGAAGGTGCCGTGGGAGGGGGTTGAGGAGTAAGGGGTGATGGAGGAGTGGACCAGGGTGTCATGGAGGGAACGATCCCTACGGAATCTACGGAATGCCGCCGGGGGGGTGAAGAGAAGATGTGTTTGGTGGTGGCATCATGCTGGAGTTGGCGGAAATGGCAGAGGATGATCCTTTGAATGCGGAGGCTGGTGGGGTGATAAGTGAGGACAAGGGGGACCCTATCATGTTTCTGGGAGGGAGGAGAAGGCGTGAGGGTGGATGCATGGGAGATGGACCGGACACGGTTGAGGGCCCTGTCAACCACCGTGGGTGTAAAACCTCGGTTAAGGAAGAAGGAGGACATGTCAGAGGAATTGTTTTTGAAAGTGGCATCATCAGAAACAAACTGTTTCTGAGCTGTAAAATCTACATTATTTTATGTAAACTCATTGTTACAGCAACTTCTTTACTATGTTCATATTTACATACATATTGTATAGACAGCCTGCAGGGAATCATACCAAACACGATGGAAGTTTGCTCCAGAATGTGGCTTTCACACATAGACTATGACAAGCAGGTACTTGAAATGAGTTGGAATTGTCTCATCAGCTGCCAGTGATAGGTGTGACAGTAATAACAAAAAGCTATTCCCATATAAGTGAAATCCCCGCATATGATATATGATGTATCAGTTCATTCTCAGTGGCACCTTCATGATAAAATATGATACATTATTTTATAAGGCCTAGATTGTAATCCCAATGTTCTGCATATTAAATTAACAACGTATTATTATGTTTTGGTGAAATTGTTCATTTAAAACAACAAAATCTAAGGGCTGGATTTTCCAGCCCTGCCCACCAAAGGGATCGTCTGGTCCCACTAAAAGTCAATGGACTTCTGACTGGCCAGTGCGGCCAGAAAATCCGGGCCTAAGTGTTGCTAACTAAACAAAAGTTCAAGTCATTTGGAGTTTGTTATTTAGTTAGAGAACTTGGTAAACTGTATTGCAATTGAGTTTCAGGCTCCAGTCTCGGTATTTGTTCCCTATAGACTGGCTCATCCCTGGTGGCATTGTTCATGGTAAAACAGATGATACATTGTTTTGTAATGACTGTAATGAACATAATACCAAAGTACGGTAACAACTTTTTCTTATTCATTCAAGGGATGTGGGCTTTGCTGGCTGGGCCAGCATTTATAGCTCATCCCTAATTCCCCTTGAGAAGGTGGTGGTGAGCTGCCTTCTTGAATCTCTGCAGTCCATGTGGTGTAGGTACATCCACAGTGTTGTTAGGAAGGGAGTTCCAGGATTTTGACCCAGCGACAGTGAAGTAACAGCGATATATTTCCAAATCAGGATGGTGAGTGGCTTGGAGGGGAACTTCCAGGTGCTGGTGTTCCCATGTCTCTGCTGCCCTAGTCCTTCTAGGTGGTAGTTGTCACGGGTTTGGAAGGTGCTGTCGAAGGGGCCTTGATGAGTTTCTGCAGTGCATCTTGTAGATGGTACACATGGCTGCTACTGTGCGTCGGTGGTGGAGGGAGTGAATGTTTGTGGGTGGGGTGTCAATCAAGCAGGCCGCTTTGTCCTGGATGGTGTCATGCTTCTTGAGTGTTGTTGGAGCTGCACTCATCCAGGCAACTGGATGGTATTCCATCATGTTCCTGACTTGTGCCTTGTAGACTGTGGACAGGCTTTGGGGAGTCGGGAGGTGAGTTTCTCGCCATGGGGTTCCTAGCCTCTGACCTGCTCTTAGAGCCACAGTATTTATATTGGCTAGTCCAGTTCAATTTCTGGTCAATGGTAACCCCCAGGATGTTGTATTTATATAGTGCCTTTAACGTGACAAAACATCCCAAGGTATTTCACAGGAGCATTACAAAGCAAAATTTGATGACAAATCACATTAGGAGAGATGGCCAAAAATTTGATCAAAGAGGCAGGTTTCAGGGAGCGTCTTAAGGGGGGAAGGCGAGATAGATAGGTGGCAAGGTTTAGGGAGAGAATTCCAGAGCTTAGGACCTTAGCAGCTGATGGCACGGTCACAAATGGTGGGGTAATTAAAATTGGGAATGTTCAAGAGTCCAGAATTAGGTGAGCGCAGATATTTTGGAGATTTGTTGGACTGGAGGAGATTAAAGAGATGTTTTGCGGGGGGTGGGGTTGTGCGGCATGCAAGGCCACAGAGGGATTTCAAAACAAGGAAGAGAATCTTAAAATCGAGGCATTGTTTACTAGTGCCAGTTTAGGTCAGTGAGCACAGAGAAACAGGACTTTGTGCAAGTACAGACACGGGCAGCAGAATTGTAGATGATTTCACGTTTGAGGGGAGAATCTGGGAGGCCGACCAGGAGTATGTTGGAATGCTCAAGGCTAGGGGTAATAAAGGCATGATTGAGGGTTTCAACAGCAGATGAGTTGAGGCAGTCTGGAGCTGGATGATGTTATGAAGGTAGAAATAGGCAGTCATAGTAGTAGTGCAGATATGTAGTCAGAAGCTTACCTTGGGGTCAAATATGATACCAAGGTTGAGAACGGTCTGGTTCAGCCTCAGTCAGTTGCCAAGGAAAAGGATGGAGCTGGTAGCAAGTAGATTTTGTAGTGGGGATCGAAGATAATGACTTTGCTCTTTCCAACATTAATTGGGGGAAATTTCTACTCACCCCGTACTAGACATCAGACAAGCAGTTTGATAATTTAGTGACAGTGGAGGAGTCAACAGAGAGAGAGAGATAGAAGGTGAAGAGGTAGAGTTGGGTGTTGTCAGTGTACATGCGGAAACTGATACTGTGTTTTGGAATGGGGCAGAGATGCAGCACGTAGTTTAGAAACAGGAGAGGTTAAGGATAGGTCCTGGTAATGGTGCAGGAGTGGAAAGTTAAGCCAATGTAGGTGATACTCTGGTTACTACTAATAGGTAAGAATGGAACTCAATAAGCATGTGCAGTCCCACCCAGCTGGATGACAGGTGTTGGAGGAGGATGGGTGTGATCAACCATTTCAGATGCTTCGGACAGGCCTGGAAAGATGAGGAGGGAGAGTTTACCTTTGTCACAGTCACATAAGATGTCATTTGTAATTCACACCTAATGAAATGTGGCACCTGGAGTATAGCATCTGCAATGAACAGAGGTTCAGGTCTTTCAGGACACAATCGTTATGTGGTCAGAAACTTTAGGAAATGGAATGAAAGCATTTCGGGCTATGATACTGAACCATATAACATTTAAGATTATTTTGGATCCAACAAAGTGTAATACTTTAACTCAGGCATACAGAAGTCTATTTCATTGACATCATCTGATTCAAATGGAGTGAGCTTTAAATTTCAATTCCATTTCATTTCAAATCATTCTGAAAAACCAAGTTAGAACACCTACCCCAGCAATAGGATTGTAAAAATATATTTTCTATGAATAATTAATTTCAAATTGCAAACAACTTTTTCTATTTAGAACTTATTAAATTCTAACTACAAAGCGAAACAGTCTGAAGTAAAAGATATTAGTTTTTGTATAAAATTTTCACATGCAAATAGAGTTAAAATGGATAAATACTGGTGCAGCCTGGTAGCAGTATGCTTGTAGGTGCTCAGATAGATCCATGCTGATTGATGCACGCTGTACATGCTCAGACTTTGACAGTCTGGGAATTGTGTACAGAGGAATAACGGCTCTCAGCTAACAAAGTAATAGGTATGAAAAAACATCAACTCTAAAAATTTAACAAAGGAACACAAAATACTTTTTCTGTGGTAAGCTTAATATGTCATAGTGAAGTATGTAGCTTTTAAGTGTTGGCATTATGTCAGAATCATCAGAGGACAATTTTTAACCCTCAATGTAGATTACTTACCACTCTGCTCCTGTTGTATTAGCAGTGATGGGGCCTCATGAATATGTGTAAATTGAGTTCCTATGAAACAATTAAGACCTCATTTCATGGATGTCCTGCCCCGTATGCCCAATCTGCCAGTGACACCTATATGGGTCTCTCAAAGCCAGTGAAGCATTATTTAAAGGGGCTTAACGGCATGTAATAGGACCTGTGTGCCATTGTGGTGTTTGGATTGCCAGGAGTGTTTCTAGCCACCCAGTCACTTCTTTCTCACACATTTCCCCTTCCTTACTCTCAGTAAGCTCTATCTGTTTACCACAGGTCTGATTATTATCAGGTTCAGTTGGAGGGGGAGGAGCAGCAGATATTCAGCAACCAGCAGCATCTGGGCCTATCACAAGACAGCAGGTGAGGGGCTGCTCCTGGCGGCCATGTCCAGCAAACAGGATGTACAGACCCAGAATCACTTGCCTGCATCTATCTGGAGCAGTGCATCAAGTGGATTTCTCCAAGCAGGCTGTTGCAGACCTGTTGTCTGCTGGGTCAGGGACATAAGGGACCATTGGTTCTCAAGGTCACGGAAGCCCTTTTACTTTTTGCCACTGGCTCGTTCCAGTTTGCTGCAGGGAACATCTTACTCATCTCCCAGTCAACAGTACATAGCTGCGTTAAATAGGTGACCAATGCCCTCTTCACCTGGACTGAGCAACATATCACCTTTCCCGCTGACCTCAGCAGTTAACACAAGGGAATTGGAGGATTTGCAGAAGTGATTGGATCCAGGCTGTGATTGACCGCACAGATATTGCCATCAGGGCAGAACCAGAAATAGAGCCCAAAGCATTTGTGAATAGGAAGGGCCACCACCTCACCACAGAGACAGGATTGAGAAAATGAGTGTAAAGTCCCCAGGGAGCTGTTGTGATGCAGTTTTCCTGCAACACAAACCCTCCCCCAATATTTGATCCTTCCACCAATGTAACAGGATGGCTGCTGGGGGAACGAGAGACCCCCTACACACCCGTCCATCACACACCTTCAAACCCAACACGATTGAGCGACAGAGGAAAAATCAAAGCCTCAGTGGCCACCAGGAAGATTATGGAGCACATCTAGGGCTTCTGATGCAGAGATTTAGGAATCTGGGCAGATCTTAGGGCTACCTACAACATACACCACAAAGAGTTTCCCACATCAGAGTGGTGTGCTGCATCCCTGCCATACAAAGACTTAGGAGGACGAAAAGCAACAGCAGCATTCCTCTCTGAATGAAGAAGGCTGGGGGCAGAGGGGTGGTGGGGAAATGTGGAGAAGCAGCAGGAGAAAGAAAGCCATTTCAATACCTTGTGACAAGAGATGAAATGGATGTGTTAGTTGCTTAACGATTCTGCTCACCTACTCATAGCTCTGCCCTGAAAACCTATAGAAAATTCCTCTGAATCAATAGTCATTACTCCATCCTTTAGCACTACTTCATCCTGCATTAAAGAACATTCAAACAGCTTCTATCTTAATGGCATACTGTCATTGCCAGATCAAATGCTGCATTCACCTTTTTTGGAATATTTCTTATCTCTACTTCTGTGAGGTGCTTTCCCGATGGCCTGAGCAGGGTTGGTAGAACGTGCTGTTCTTCATTAAGCTGCCCTTGGCTAGTGACCTCTGGGTACTGAGCCTGTGAGAGCACAGCCAAGCCGCAGTTTGGCCCATCTGACCCACTGGCACCATGTGGATATTAGTTGAGATGGTGGCAAAGGAG
Source organism: Cetorhinus maximus (assembly GCF_964194155.1). Taxonomy (NCBI): domain Eukaryota; kingdom Metazoa; phylum Chordata; class Chondrichthyes; order Lamniformes; family Cetorhinidae; genus Cetorhinus; species Cetorhinus maximus. The sequence goes on from NC_135906.1 coordinate 8,427,458, forward strand.
TAGATATGCTGACGTCCTATGAGAGAGTATCACATACCGTGGCGCTGGGGTTTCATTGTTCTGCAGGAGGGCAGATTGCAGAAGACAAATGACACCTAGAAAGCCCTGAACGGTTCATTCCACCAATCTGTCCAAGGTCCAACTGTCCCTCCAAGGTCACGCCGAGAGTATGCCAGGCAGATGATTAAGCTTCCAGTGAAGCTGCAAAGACTAATGACACTTACCCTGCTGTGAGACTGCAGCATTTCTAAAAGTGGCCACACCCTCCAACTTAGGCCGCAGAGTGCAGATGAGGCACAAGATGAGGCACCTCACAGATTTGAAAGAAATTCCTCCTCGCTCTCAGCCAAAGTCCTGAAACTCCTCACATGACCTGGTATAACTGCTTTGGAGAGGTAAGCTATTTATTTTCTATGGCTGGGCCCTGAAGTCCTCAAATTGGTCCAGTTTAGCTGAGTTGGAAGAAGGCCTCTTACACTCCTGACAACAGCTTCCTCAGCTATCCCTACAAACCAATACCTCTTCCAGCCCAGCTCAAAAGGGACCATTAGTGCTGGGTGTTTCCCTCACCTGGAGGCCCCCCCCCTTGTCTACTAATTAACTACAAAGAATGCCAATATCTGTGCTGGTGTTTGGGAGTGATGGAGCGCCTGATGTTGCATCTTCAGAATTGTCTTCCTCTGAGGTGCCATCTGCAGGAAGCTCTTGCTAAGCAGACCTAGAAGGGGAAAGGACAAGAGTGAGGATGGCACTGAACTTTTGCAGGCGACAATCTTCAGAATGTAGCTTGAAGTTGTGAAATGTACGAACATTTCCTGAGGTGAATGAAGAGTTACAATATTCAGGCACCCAGGTAAGCTTTCAGCCTCGCCTCCCCCAGTGTTCGCGACTTGACTTGGGCCAGTGATCTCCAGCATTTTTTGCTTGGGTGAGAGCTACAATGTTAGCTATTCCTCCCTTGGTCTTGGTCCTCTCCCTGCCATTATGTGCTATCTTATTCTGCAGAAAGAGTAGAATGTAAGCGGTGTAGAAAAAGTAAGAGGAGTTGTGTGTGACTTGTGACTGTGTTTCATGTGCTGAGAGCTGGAGAAGAAGCAAAATGGAACGAGGATGGGAGAAGGCGAAGAATGGAAGATCAAACAGATGGAATGTTGAAAAAAGTAAAGAATGCTAGATGGAGTTGCCCCTTGTACAATGCTAAGATGTGAAAAGAGAATGATGTTGTGAAGAAAGCAAAGAAAGAGGCAAGCGTGTTTGGAATGCTGAGGAAGGAGTTTTGTCAGAAGTTGTTAAGAGAGATGAAGAGCTGTACTCCCCCTTGCTGCTCATGAGGTCTTTGAACCTGTTCCTACATTGAAACCAAGTCCTGAGGGTGATGCTGCTGGCACTGGCCTTATCAGCATCCTCTATCCAGGCCTGCTGGCACATGCACTGGAGATAGCTCGCACGAGACTAGGGAAAAGTACTTCTCCCCTTATATTTTTCACCGTTAAAGACTTCCGGAGAGGTATTTGAAAAACTTGTTGGCAGGCCTGCAACTCATTACTGGGAAGCTAAGGCCGGAATTTTCCGCTCCCATTGGCGGCGGGCATCAAGGCGGGTGTGAGTGGACAACATGGCCAGAAGGCCAAAAATCAGTTTTACACTGTTTTGAAACCAATTTACAGTCGTCCACTCCGCTGTCAATGACGGGCCACGTTTCCCGCCGCCCAACATCGGGAACTTAATTTTAATGTATTTGCATCTCATCATTATGCCTGCACACCGGAATCATCCCCCCAAGTCAAATTTACCTCTCACATCGGCGTGACTTCAGAATGGCGTGATTTATGACTGTCTTTAAAAGGCGTGCACCTGGCGAACTGAACTTGGAGGGAAACTCGGAGGTGAGTGCACACAACCTTGCGCAGCACTCATGGGGATCACCCGTAGTACATCAAGGAAGAGGCGCAACGCATTCAGGGGGGGCACAGGCAACTTGCTTTCTCCTGGCTGGCTTTCAGTGCGGTGCCAGGGTAAGAGTTCCAGTGCGGGTAGGGCCAAAGGGGGTGCAAGGCAGCACAAACTGAAGGAAGTACAGAAGCACTACTCCAGGGGTTGGGGGGCTGAGAGAAGCGGCCACGCACTTGGAAAAGCCTGTCAAAAGTGAGCGTTCTTCCGCAGCTGAGACTGTTCAGCAGCTGCTCCATTGACATGCTTGAAGTCAGGCCTCTGAAGCATTTCTGCCCACTCAAGCAAAGCAAAAGCATGAATGTACCACCGAAAACTCCAGAACTCTACACCCCTCTGGTGCAGACTGCAAATTAATGTGCGTTTAGGGGGCAGCAGAACAACTGGATGACTGGGCAAGTTTCAGAATCTCCTTGCGAAAGGTGGCCATGGCTCAGTCACTGGTGGAGGTGCTCAGAGCCCTTTGCGACGTCTTTATTAAGGTTTGGACCAGTATCCCTCATGGTTCAAGCTAACAGCATAGCCTTGCACTGCGGGTTAGGAGAATGCCTGTACCTGAACTGAGAGCACAGCATGCAGTCCAGTGGGCAAAGCTGCCACCAATCAGTCAAGTGGAGTGGGGTGTAGGTGGTTGGGCTTTTGGACAGCCATGAAGCACACTACACATTGGCCACTCAAGTGATGGCCAGCACTCTGCGGCATGCATGAAGGGGCTTCAAGAGAAGTCCTTAGGACATATATGCTAACCTACGCGTCTCTCTATTTGATCCTGCAGGAGCAGAACATCAGGATCATGGAGTCTGGTGATCTAGAGGTATGCCTCATGGCTTACAGGGAGCAGAGAAGAATGCAACAGAGGCGCCTGGCTCACCAATGGGAGGAGCACCACCCTGTAGATGAAGGTGCAGCAGGGCTTCCTGTGAATGCAGTTGAAGATCCACAGTGAGCTGTAGGCGTCTTGCTAGACCCAGCGTCTATAGACGGCGCTTGCCATTCCTGCAGATGACTAGGAACCAGTGTCGCTGAAGACTGCGCATGTCTAGGGAACTGGTCGGTCACATATGCCACCTGCTGCAGGATTGGGCACCACAGGGACATGGAGGGCATCCACTGCCAGTGGCCATGAAAGTGACCGCGGCGGTCAATTTTTACATCAGTGGCTCCTTCCGGGGCTCCACAGGTGACTGTACAGGATCTCGCAAGCCTCCATCCACAAGTGCATCCAGGAGGTCACAGGTGCCATCTTTACGAAGGCACAGAACTTTATGCATTTCGACCAGGATCAGGCAAGCCAGGAAGCAAGAGCGCTGGGATTTGTAGCGATATCTCATTTTCCACAGGTGCAAGGCGCCATTGACTACACTCACGTGGTGCTTAGATCTCCATGGCAACAAGCAGTCAATTACGTCAACCACAAGGGCTTCCACTCACTGAATGTTCAGCTAGTCAGCAACCAACTCAGCAAGCATGCTACAGGTTTGCGCACAATTCCCAGGGTGCGTCCACGATTCTTACATCCTTAGCAGGTCTCAGATCGCTGACATCTTCCAAAGGTCCACAGAGGCTGCAGGGTTGGTTCCTTGGGGACAAGGGCTTCCACAGAAGACATGGCTGATAACGCCATGTGGCAGCCTCGGAGAGACGGCATAACAAAGCTCATGCTGCGACCTGGACTTTGGTAGAGCAAACAATAGGCATGTTGAAAATGAAATTCCGGTGCCTTGACAGTTCTGGTGGAGCACTGCAACATAGTCCCCAGAGGGCGTCACACATCATCATAGCTTGCTGCACACTACGCAACCTGGTGCTGCACTGGGGGGCAGGACCTGGCTGAGGAGGAGATGGAAGAGCTGCACGTCTCCTCCGATGAGGAGGATATCAAAGGGGATGAAGGTGATGAAGTCCTCGAAGGCGAATATGCGGGTGGTGAGGCCATTGCACTGGCCAGACGAGGCAGGCGCACTCGTAAAGCCCTAATAGCCAAAAGATTTGTGGAAGATGATGACGAGTTGCAGTGAGGGCAGTCCTGACATCCTTGCATCTGTGAATGTTTAACTCTGTGTGGCTAATGGCAGCGCACATACCCTCAGTGCTCAGGCACATGTCATGGAGACACAGCGGAGAGCCTAATAGTTGCAAGATTCCAGGAGGATGATGACAACATGCAATGAGGACACTCCATAGATCTTCACATAGCCTCTGTGAACGTCTGACTCCTGTCTGGCCGAGGGCAGCTCACTTGCACTCTGTGATCAGGGTCATATCATGGAGACTCAGCCTTGAAACTTTAAGTGCAACTGGTCCTTTGACAGCCTTCAGCACCTGTCACCTTCAGGATCACACCATCACTGGACACAGGTGCTGAAGAGGGTGAGGGATTGGCAGCCCTACTTCAAAAGGTGCTGAGAGCACACAGAAAAAATGATGGAACTCTGCGACACCTGCCCATGACATTCTGGCAGCAACGACAAGCACCATTGAGGTGCAGGCATCAGTAATGTGTCCAGTGAGTGTGAGGCCGGACCATCACTTTGCTCTGAAGGTTACACACTGCAAAGGGAGGAGGCCCTGGACTAAGACACTTTATCTTGTACAGAAACCAAGGTTTCACATCTCAAAGACATGAACACTGCTCATCATAACAAGGAGCCATAGACATGGAGACATTCTTGAGACGTTATTTACAATAATGAACATTATGTACAAGTGATTATCAACTGTGCCCACACAGTGCAACTGCATCTTCTTAACCTTCCTAACCCTGCCGTTATGTCTTGCTGCTCCCCCGTCTTCCACAGTGCACGTGGAGGCAGCCTGCTGACGGCTACGTCCTGTTGTCTGTGATGACTTTGACGAGCATCCTGTGGAGGGCTGAGACCTGGAGGGACCAGGCCTGTTTTGGATATCCTGCTGTGGGCCAGTTGCATCCTCCTCGGCCTGCAGAGCTAGAGATGATGGGGTCACAGAAGAGGGGATTTGGATCAGCCAATCCTGGAGTCGCCTTGGTAGATGGTCCTGGGGTGCTGAGCTGCTGGGCCTCCTCCCTATGGGTGCCAGACAGCCCCAAGTTGACTCCTTGAGGAGAAGGGGAAGCTGGAGCTAGGTCAAACTGCCCCACACCCCTCTCGCGTTGACACTGTTGGAGGACAACTATGGCATCAGTAATGGAGTTCAGCCCGCGCAGCAGTGCAGGACTGATGTCCTGGGCCAAGATCTCCATGGCGGCCACCATTCTGCCAGTGTTGACCTCAATGCTCATGATGGCGCTATCATCTCAGACTGAAGGCGGATGGACTCCTCCATCATCCCTTGCAATCTGAGTGCATCAGACATCCCTTCCTGATTTTCCCGTGATTATCTTTGCAGCTCCAACAACTGATTGAGGACAGAGTCCAGAGGCTCATCATCTGACTCGGAGTCAGCAGATTCCTTGCCTCTGGCAGTCCTCCGAGTGCCAGCAACCTCAGATATCCGCGCCTCCGCCTGCTGTGGAACAGACTGTGTGCCGTGCTCACCAGATTGCCATCCCGAGGTTGCTCTACATCTAGGTCCCACCATAGTGCGTGTTGCTGCGCTGGTGGAAGGTGTGGGTGAGCGTTGTGATGGTTCTTCAACAGTGCTGGCCTCAGGGTCCTCATCCACGGTCTTCTCGGCGTTGGGGTCGGGGTCAAGGTTGCCTGGGCGCGGCGTGTCAGATATGCCTATGAGAAAAAGTGCAGATTACTAGTGCTTGGCAGCCACGTTACACACAGAACAGTGGACTCAGAGTAGCATTGAGAAAGGGATGATCTGGTGCAGGATCCTCACGTGGGTGTTTGCTGCCGACCTCACTGTCGCCACAGGAATGGCCCACGTCCTCTCCGGCCAGCTCCAATGCACGGCTCCCGAACGGGGTGAGGATCTTGATGTCTGGCACTCCACCCCTGGCCAGGGATCTCTCCCATTGATTGTGCGCAATCTTATCCTGCATAAAGACACATGGAGAGAGTGTGAGCAAAGCGTGTGCCAGGCCAAATGAGAAGGATGCCAGGTGTGCGTGTGTGCCGAGTAGAGCCATGGACGGGATAAGGAAACGATCTCCAGAGGAGATGAGGCCTGATGGAGATGTGAGGGTGTGTAAGAGAGAGAGAGAGAGAGAGAGAGAGTGGTGATGTTCCTTGAGCTGGCAGTGAGTGAGATGTCAGTGAATGTGTGATAGGCTTGTGAGTGGGTGAGTTGAGATTGATGAAATCGTTGACTTACCCTGGCGGTACGGATGAGACCATTCATCGTTTTTCTGCACTGGATGGCCGGCCTCTTGTGTCTAGCATTGGCACTGACCACCTGTGCCACTGCATCCCAAGCTGCAGTGGTGGGACTGATGGGCCTCTGCAGCCAGAGTAGGGGTAGAGAACATTGCGGCGGGCCTCCAAGGTGTCCAAAAGGTATTCCAGGGATGCAGCACTGAATCAGGTGGGCTGCACTCTTCTTGGCTTTTAAGGCCATGTCTTCACCGGGGCAGTCCTGGGGCTGCAAGCACTGAGAACTGTGCGTGCAGCTACAGTTTAAAAATGGCGCCCAGAGTGAGGAAGCGGCAAGGTAACGGCATGGCGGGCAAATCGGAGGCTGGCCACCAGCGATTCGGCGTGTTTCCCGTGACTGCACAACTTATGAGGCAGGAAGGGGATGATATGGTGTGAAAATCCGCCTTTGTGGCCAGTGGGTAAAAAGCCTTTTCTCATGCCCGCTATCATACTTAGTGCAAATCTGGGACGATCATGCCTTAAGTCTCTCTTTTCACCACTGCAAAGAAATCTGGCATTGGAAATTAAAATCTTGCTTTAAGGGGTGTATTCCCACTTTAACTAAGTCTTGGCAGACCTTCCAGAAATTGTGCTGCGAAAATGGGAGCACTTCTCACTCCTTGACACAATCACATAGGCAACCCTTCAATCACACTAAAATAAGGCCACGCAGTTAAAATTGCCTGGGGCTTACACTGGCAAATGGGGGCTTTTATTTGGAACCTTCAGAAAAAGAAAGTGGATGAAAAGTTTTTGTAAAAGCAGTTAGAGCCAAATGATTGGTTCTGTTTTTGCTCTTTGGTATGAAAAATTTTTCTGCATTATTCATCAGCGATCATTTGATTTTTGAATGTTTCAGATTGATGATGTCCTTTTCTTCACAGTTACTGTGTGGCCTGCTGAATATTTCCAGCATTTCCTGACACTGTTTTTATTTCAGGTTTCCAGAATTTTGCTTTTGTATGATTTTATTTGTGTTTGCTTTATTTCAGCCAATTAAAATGTGATATGCCAGAAAGTGACACTCACCAGCAGTAAGTGCATATAGATATAGATCATTTTACTTAGCTCTTCAGCAGTTATGATTTTGAAATTAACTTGCCCATTATCACCACTAACTATCCTTATGGTGCCCGTGACTACTTATGAGGAGTTCATGTGACAGGAAGGGGTGTTTTACAACGCTAAAATACTGAAGTTTATGATGTAGTCAGGGGACAGAAATTAGGGATTTCAGAAGGATAAAGGCAGATGGTTCTTGTACCTATTACACCCATAAAATAAACAGGATAGTGGTTAATCTAGAGAAAATAGAATTCATTTTGAGTGAAACTGTTTGTTTCTGTCACATTTCTTCTTTTTCATACACTTCTTTTTCATGAGTTATCCCTTTCCGCTGTCCAATGCATGGTGAAACGTGTTAATAATGAAAGACACAAAAATTGAATGAGAAAGCTCACCAGCAAAAAGCCAACAGGAGACATTCAGGAGCATTTAAATTGACTTCACTAGCCCTATATCTATATAAATAAGCATTATATCCATTTTTTAATGGGCCATTTGCTATCATTCAGATCTGGAAGTCACTCCCTGTTTCCCATTTTTTTTCCTCTTTGACACAAGTATTCATTGCATATTTTATCTTTCCACATTATCTGCTCATTAACAAAAAATCTGCTTTAGATCACGTCACAGATCATTACTGATTGCTTCCCAGCCTTGATCGCACTCTGTAAAGAGTCACTAGAAGCCACATAGGGGATTCTTGGGTTGAACTAGCCACTATTTTCCCCGTCCTTTACCAAGCCACTTAAACTCCTGCTACTTGAAGCAAAGAATTGTTAAAAACATACAGCTCGAATTGCAAAGAGATCAAGTCTATTTTTCTTAAAATGGTGCATTATCTTCAAAGGTGACTAAGAAATTCATCTTATTTCAAGTAACTGCTCTTATTGCTCCAAGTAGCAGTGCAGCATCTGCTTTTCATCCTTCCATGAATTATATATCAAAAGCTCTGATAATTGGGTACACTGGGATTCAAAATAAAGTATATTCATATTCATAAGAAAATCCATTGTAATATTTAATAGAAAAACATGTATCGCTCCAAAGCATAGACCTGATATGGCATTTGTGTTCTTTTAGAATTTGCCTGTTAGAACTCTTAAAATATTCTTACACCAGGTATGTGGGTTTAAAGGAAAAGTCTATGTTTTCTAAAGGATGTCAGAAACTATATACATTTTTGACCAATTTTAATTTTTGTCGCACCTTTAAAATTTAAAAAAGATCATAAAAATGTAAGCAAAATTTCAGTAGAAACCAACCCGGAAGCTGGTGTTCACAACATCACAATGAGAAGGTAAAAGCAAACAGAAAAAATATTTCCTGAGATTCCCATTCCACTCCTCCAGTGGTAAATGAACGACTCATGAGATCTACTAATCTGAAGTCTTTGCCAAGTTTAGTAGAATGCCCTTCACCAGTGATGATGCAGGATAAACCCTACACAGACACTTTGGTCTCCCTCCGTCACTTATTACTAGGACAGGTAGCAAGCAGCTATAGTCTCTTTCCCAATGTATGTCCACTTGTGAATTTGTGCAGTGGTTATTCAGGGAATATCAAACACCTTTCCAGGAATAAAAACCCAGCAATGTCTCAGGCTTCAATCACTAGCTGCCCAGAACAGGTTAATAACCACACTACAGTGAACCAGGGACTCAGTTACCACAGAAACAAGAATTTCAGCTCAAATTTAAGGCATGCATTTTATTTAGTTTACCTTTGCCTGATAACATACAGTTTTGTGTCATCATAATATTACAAGAGAGTGCTGCAAACTGGAATAATCATGTCACAATATGGCAGCCTACTCTATGTTAATCTGCACTGGTAAAGAACACCATTACTTAAATGATTAAATAATGCAAAATGAAAACACTGGCGGGCCAGCACTTAGGGTTTAAATGGTAAATTTAATCCATCTATTTTTATTTCTGAAAACGCAGATTTTTCCTTTAAATTAGGTATTTCCGTGTGTGGCTAATTTAAATATGGTGCAAGCTTGTTAATGAGAAAGCTCATGTAAAGATAATACTTCTTCACACAACGATTCACTCCCACATTCAGCAGTGTATTCTTAACAGTGACTGGATAAAGGGGCTGGTCTCATCACCAGGCTTGTTTCCATTAGAAGGTCGTCCTGTACCATTTTTAACAAAAATGCCTTATCAGGTTTATTCTTTTCAACTTACTTTAATTTGGACATTACCAGTACAATTTATAAATCCCAAAATGGTCAACATTTTGCCAATAAACCACCTGAGTACAAAAAAAAAGTATCACAAAGGAATGCAATGATGTAATAAAAACAATTTTTTTTTTTGCCAAAAACATACCTGCCAGCATTTCAAATTTACAGGGAATTTCATGAGCTGAGCAGAAAAAAAAATCTGGACATACGAGTTGAAGGGTGGAGTATAAGTGGAGGAGGACTCAAAAAGTACTTATTCCAATCACACTGGGACCAGATTACAGACCCTGCATTGATCACTTTAGTGACAGCATTTCTAACATATTGAACTTGCTATCTGTGGACTCAGGAGATGAGGTGTAGACGATATAAATCTGGCTGGTACCTGTAGTAGCTGCCCTCTTTTATACCTTTAACATGCAGCTATTGTAGTTCTGGTGTTGCAAAAAAGGCTTGACCCAGCAAACACATTCAGTTCGTACTTAAGTATGAGTGGACAGGAAAATCACTGGCCCAACAATGACACTGGAATAATTGGCAGGTATGACACATGATAAAGACCAGGACATTCACAGCAATCCAGAGCTGGCAAAACATGAATATGTTTTTACCTTTGCTGCAAGTGTAAGCCCTTGTTATCTTGATCATGAATATATTTACATACAGAGAAGGAGCAACAGCTTTATCATAACAGTTTAATTCATGTAAAATATTTATAAAATGTTAAGATTTAGCTAGAAGAGGTAGTCGCCAATCTCTGTGGGAGATTAGCACTGTTCATTCACAAGGTTACACTTCATTCAGACTTCAGACTCAAATGTCAGCATACTATCCTATAATCACACCAGCTTTGTGTTTGGGAAACAAATTTCATTGGTAAAAAAATGTTACGAAAGTGTTTGGATCCTCCCTCTATCTTGGGCTACAGCAAAAGTTATAACTGCAGTGTGAAAAAAAGCAGCCAGCAACCATTAATTTAATATTGTACAATATCTTGTAATATATTATCCCGGAATCCCTGGCAGGTAGATCAAACATATGTACGGATATAAAAGCACAATTTACATATTAAGCTTTTCGCCTACATTTGTTGCTTTGCTTGTTTCTCCAAGCTGGCTTGAGGGAAATGTGTAGTGATATCTGTGGATGTGGACTGCAGGCGAATCCCAGGCTGAAGCTGGGAGAGTAGGCTGTACCTGTGACACTGTGATACCACATTTCTTTGCCAGTTCCTCTTTGGCTTCCTCACTAGGGTAGGGATTACTCAGGTGGGAGTAGAAATACTCGTTCAGGACTTCCGTGGCCTGTTTGCTGAAGTTACGTCGTTTCCGCCTTTAAAGTGAAACAAAAAGTGTAAGAGTTTTTTAGTGTCATTGGCTTTAAGTGGGTCTCAAGCATTTAAACTTTTCCTTCTATATCAAACAAATGCTGTTCACCCCATCATACCTTACTCAGCCATGTCGGTTTTTCACTGCATGCAGAGTGAAAAAACAAAACTGGAAAATACGCACCTCAAAATGGAATATTTTATTCTCACTTTTGTTATACACAAACTCAATCCCTTTTATCAATTAAGTTAGAAATCATAGAATCTTACACCACAGCCTATCAGTTCTGTGCCAGCTCTTTTGAAATATTTATCCAATTGAACCTACTCTTCTGTTGTTTCCCCTTAGCTCTGCAATTTTCTCCCCCTTCAAGTATTTCTCCAATCCCTTTTGAAAGTTACTACTGAATCTGCTTCTATCACCTTTGCAGGCACTGCATCCCAAATCATAAAAACTTGCTGGTTAAAAAAAAGGACCTCTCCTCTCATCTCTGGTTCTTTTGCCAACTACCACAAATCTGTGTCCTCCAGTTGCTGAGCCTTCTGCCATGGAAATAGTTTCTCCACAGTTACCCTATAAAAACCCTTCATGTGCCCACATTTTGCAGCAATAATGACAGTGAAACTGTCAGCAACTTTGGGAGTTTGCACATGCCCAGAATAACAGGAAAACCCAGAAGTTAATGTTTGTGGTTCTACACTCCTCCAGAGTCTGCACTGTCAGAGTGCAAACCCTAAACAATCAATGAATTGATGGGAATTCCCACATTTACACTTAGTCTCATTGTAAAAACCCTTAACAAAATTACACCTTGTTGAATGAGGTGTAATTGGATTTTTAACACTTCACTGAGTTCACAATTACTGCTAAACACCCTCACTGGTCCTGAGAAGCTAATTTTATATTAGCGGAATGTCAAATTTCTCAATTTTGATTAAAAAATTCCACATTTTTTATAAACTATAGTTTTTTTCAAAGGTTTGTTTATATTTTAGCTTGTATTTTAATCCAATTTATTTTGCTATATGAAATTTTAAATTAAAAGTGAAGGATAATCGGTGCTTTTAAATTGTCAGTTTGTGGTCTGTGAAAATGTTTCAATGTGTTTGACTGTTTACTCTGATTGCTGACATCACTGCTGCAGGATACTTTGAGATCCTCTTGCCTTGGTGGAAGAGTTAAACTGCTGTTGGGAAGGGAAAATCCACGCCACAGAGATCACTAGACGTTAGCGAGCAACTTTCTTCGAGGTCAACTGTGATGCAGTTGCTTCGACACTGACTGCAAAATCCAACCCATAATTTTGAATGCTTCCATTAAATCACCCCAACCTTCTCTGCTCTTAAGGGGAACAATCCCTGCTTCTCTGGCTCTCCATATACCTGAAGCCCCTCATTCCTGGCACCATTCAAGTAAATCTCTGCACGTTTTCCAAGGCCTTGCGGCCTTCCTAAAGTGTGAATTGGATATGATACTCCAGTAAACAAGGAAATAGATTTGCTCCATTTGACAGAACATTACACATTCAGGGTTAAATATCTTTCTTTGAAACAGAACAGTTAAAGCTAAATAGGGTGATAAATTAAAATTTTACCTTAATTATATAGTCTAGTAGAGCATATATGTTCCAAGATCATGATATCAAATGGCTGATCAGTGAGTGCTCAAAAGATACATGGCAAAAGATTGGGATAAATGGTGTCTGTTGTTTGGGCGCTATAGGTGTTTAGGGACCAAAATGGCACATGCAGTGTGGGTGTTTACTTTTAGGGGGATTTTACTGCACACCATAATAGTGAGATGTTAAATAGAGCCTAACTTAAATACACTTAAAAGCTTTTATATATGAAGATGCATTACATGTCGTGCACCAAATCCAACAACCAGTTTCAGCCTGCTCCTATATATATCAGCACAGACAAATTCCGATTGTTATGTTCCTTCTGTCAGGTCACTTTGCTCAGCGAACATGGTTGCACACCTATCTACTGGTGAGTGAGTTGATAAACAAGATACTGCAGACGCAGAGACCAACGTAAGATGAAGCACATGGTGTTTATTAACACAAGTCACAGAGCACTAACACACGTGCTTCTCAAACCAGGCCCTATTCTAAACTACTGATTAACATTGTAGCCCGTGCTACACAGCAATTGGGTAATACAGTCACGTGATCAATCTGCTCACATTCTCTTAAAGGTGTATTGCACCTCAGATTACCACATCCCTCCCCCTTTACTACAATTTACAATCTTTACAATATATCAACTATTTACATAAATAAATTATTTACAAATGCAGTCTCTTTGGAGGCTTCTTCAAACATGTCGAACGTTTGTAGTTCTACGACTTCGCATGGTTTATCCGAGGCCTCCCTCTCAGGAGTCATCTGTTCACTGGGCTCTTCAGTAGGAACCTGTAAGTTTGTTTCTTCAACCCTTTCAGGCTCAACGGATCCTATAGGTACTTCCAAACCAAGTGGAGTTCCTTCCACATGTGGTGTAGACTTCAACAGGAATGCTTGGTGCATCCTTTCTTGTAGATCTGGTTCCCTTTTCCTGAGGTGATCTACACGTCTCCTAAATATCCAACCTTCGACCGATATGTGATAGGAAAGGGGTCCTGTCACTGCACTAACTTCACCTGATAGCCATTTGGGCCCATCTAAAAAGTTCTTTGCAAAAACTATGTCTCCAACAGTGAAGTTTCTTTCACAACTGTGGTAATCGTGGCCATTTTTCTGGGCCTCCTGACTTTTCTCTACCATCCCCCCTAAATTCAGCCTTATGAGACTCAAGAGTGTCCTGAGACATCTCTTCATCAATAACTCTGCGGGGGCGATACCAGTGGTTGTGTGTGGCATAGTCCTATAGCTGAGTAGGAAATGTAATAATCCGGTTGCAGTAGAGTCTCCATCCAGTTTTTCGTTCCAGGGTGGTATGGCAAGGTCTTAACATGTGTTATGTCATTGAGACGTAAATCTTTGGAATTCCCCGCTGGTGAATGCCATTCCATTATCAGACACTATTATCTCGTAACCCGTGTATCGCAAAACTCTGAAGCAATCTGTCTATGGTGGCGGCAGGCGTAGGCGATCTCACCTCGAATATAACCATCCACTTCGAGTGAGCATCTATAAGCAAAGGGAACATTGTGTCCTAAAAAGGTCCCATGTAGTCAACGTGGAGGCGACCCATGGCCTTCCTGGCCTTTCCTAGGGATGCAACAGAGCAGAAGATGCAATTTCTGTACCTGTTGGCATGTACACAGCTCTTGACTAAGTTTTCAATTTCTATATCCATCCCTGCCCACTATAAGTAGCTGCGCGCCAACATTTTCATTCTAATGATGACGGGGTGAGCACTATGCAATTCGGTCAATAATGGCTTTCTTCCTCTCGGAGGCACAATGGCCCTCGCTCCCCAAAGCAAGATGCCATCCTGGCAGGTGAGCTCGTATCTCCTATTAAAGTAGCGCTTCATTTTGTCAGACTTTGGCTCGTTATACCGTCCCTGTAAGACTTGTTCCCTTACGAGAGACAAAACTGGATCGCGGTCTGTCCACTCTCTTATTTGTTTGGCGTATACTGGTGACAAATCCAGAAAGTTTAATAACAAGACAAGTTCTTGAGGAATTGGGATGTTCACATTGCTGTCTTTTAGACGCAATCAGCATAGTGCTTCAGCATTTGTAATCTGGCTTCCTGGCCGGTGGATAAAAGTATATTTGCAAGCAGCTAGAATCAGTGCCCACCTTTGGATGCATGCAAGGACAATTGGGGATATTGCCTTCTCTTGCCCAAACAAGTCTAGTAGTGGCTTGTGGTCGGATACAGTGGTGACCACAGATGTATTGGTGGAACTTAATGCCAAATACGATGGATAAGCCTTCTTTCTCTATTTGTATCTTCATTCTGCGACACTGAGTGTTCTTGAGACGTAACCATTGGGCCATTCAGAACCATCCGTCATCCGGAGAGTACTGCCCCTACTCCGTAAAGGGATGGATTGCAGGTCAAAATTAATATTTTCTCTGGGTTGAAATGTACCAACAGGGCCGATGAATGTAACAACTGCTTTACTGTCATAAAAGCCTGTTGTGGAGCTTGCCAAGTCCACCTGTGGTTTTTCTTGAGCAAACTGTATAATGGAGCTAGCACTCTTGATAAATTTGGGAAAAAACGGCCATAATAGTTAATCATTCTCCCAGAAAGACTTGATTCTATGGCGTTTTTCGGTGCTGGCGCCTCACGAATATCTCTCGCCTTGTCTTCTACTGGGTGAAGGCCCTGCGAGTTGATCCTATGATCCAGGTAAACCACTTCTTTGATGAAAACAAAAAGCTAAAAGCTACTGCGGATGCTGGAAATCCAAAACAAAACAAAAACAGAATTACCTGGAAAAACTCAGCAAGTCTGGCAGCATCGGCGGAGAAGAAATCAGTCAACGTTTCGAGCCTTCATGGCCCTTCGGCAGAACTGCAGCATAGTTTCAACAAGGGAGAAATATAAATTGGTTTAAGGTGGGTGGGGTGGGGGGGGGGGGGGGGGGGAAGAGACACATTGAGGGTGTGGTGTGAGCAGATAATAATCAAAAGATGTCACAGACAAAAGGGTAAAAGAGGTGTTGAAGGTGGTGGTCTTTGTCTGAGAAAAGTGCTAATTAAGAATGGAAAACAGGATATTCAAAGTACAGCTCTAGTGGGGGTGGGGTGGAAAGACTAAAGGTTTTAGTTTTAGATTTAAAAATAATGGAAATAGGTGGGGAAGAAGAATCTATATAAATTATTGAAAAAAAAAAGCGGGTGGGGGGGGAAAAGAAACGGGGTGGGGATGGGGGGAGGGGGAGTTTAAGATCTAAAGTTGTTGAATTCAATATTCAGCCCAGAGGGCTGTAAAGTGCCTAGTCGGAAGATGAGGTGCTGTTCCTCCAGTTTGCGTTGGGCTTCACTGGAACAATGCAGCAAGCCAAGGACAGACATGTTGGCAAGAGAACAGGGTGGAGTGTTAAAATGGCAAGCGACAGGGAGGTTTGGGTCTTTCTTGCGGACAGACCGCAGGTGTTCCGTAAAACGGTCGCCCAGTTTGCGTTTGGTCTCTCCAATGTAGAGGAGACCGCATTGGGAGCAACGAATGCAGTAGACTAAGTTAGGGGAAATGCAAGTGAAATGCTGCTTCACTTGAAAGGAGTGTTTGGGCCCTTGGACGGTGAGGAGAGAGGAAGTGAAGGGGCAGGTGTTGCATCTTCTGCGTGGGCATGGGGAGGTGCCATAAGTGGGGGTTGAGGAGTAGGGGGTGATGGAGGAGTGGACCAGGGTGTCCCGGAGGGAACGATCCCTACGGAATGCCGTCAAGGGGGGTGAAGGGAAGATGTGTTTGGTGGTGGCATCATGCTGGAGTTGGCGGAAATGGCGGAGGATGATCCTTTGAATGCGGAGGCTGGTGGGGTGATAAGTGAGGACAAGGGGGACCCTATCATGTTTCTGGGAAGGAGGAGAAGGCGTGAGGGAGGATGCGCGGGATATGGGCCGGACACGGTTGAGGGCCCTGTCAACGACCGTGAGTGGAAAACCTCGGTTAAGGAAGAAGGAGGACATGTCAGAGGAGCTGTTTTTGAAGGTAGCGTCATCAGAACAGATGCGACGGAGGCGAAGGAACTGAGAGAATGGGATGGAGTCTTTACAGGAAGCGGGGTGTGAGGAGCTGTAGTCGAGGTAGCTGTGGGAGTCGGTAGGCTTGTAATGGATATTGGTGGACAGTCTATCATCAGAAATTGAGACAGAGAGGTCAAGGAAGGGAAGAGAAGTGTCAGAGATGGACCATGTGAAGATGATGGAGGGGTGGAGATTGGAAGCAAAATTAATAAATTTTTCCAGGTCCCGACCACTTCTTTTGTTTGGAAGATACATTTTTCTCTTTTCAAATGTACTCCAGCTTTTGAGAAATGCTTCAATACCTCTTCCAGGTTAGCCAGATGTTCTTCATCAGTTAGTCCTGTTACTAGGACATTGAGATAAACCACAACATGTGGCAAACCTTGAAGTAATTTTTCCACTGTCCATTGGAAAATGGCACAAGCCAATGAAGGGTAAACTGGTGTATTGGTATAAACCACTATGTGTGTTGATAGTCACAAAATCCCGAGAGGCCTTTTCTAGCTCGACTTGCTGGTAAGCGTGGCTCATGTTGAGCTTCGTATAGGCGGTTCCCCCTGCCAGTTTGGAGTACAATTCATCAATTTTCGGTTTGGGTTTGCCTGTCAAGTCTGCCCACTTTGTTAACGGTCAACTTGTAGTCCATGCACATTCGTACACTCTGGTCAGGCTTTAGTACTGGAACTATGGGTGCTGCCCATACGGAAAATTGTACAGGCTGTAAGACTCCCAACCTTTCCAGCCTGTCTCATTTAACATCAACTTTTTCTCGTTTACCAGTATATGTCTTTAATGCAACATCTGAATTTTCCAGATATAATGAGTGGTCTCCTTCATTCAGATATCTGAACATATGTTCCCCTATAACTGTCTTGGATGCCCCTGTATCCACCTCCATTTGGGTGGGTTTCCCATTGACTTTCACTGTCATGTAGATTGGCTCCGTTTTACCCATTTTTAAGTTGTGCAGTGAATAAATATCTGACTCTGTTTCTTCTGGTTCCTCTATTATGTGGATTTCATGATTTCTACCTTTTCACTTAAAGTTTTGTCTTAATCTGTCATTACAATATCGCATAATGTGCCCATTACAATGGCAGTAGAAACGCACGATTCTTTTAAATTGTCGTTCGCTTGCAGGCTGTCTGGTTCCATTTCCGCCATCATTATTGTGGGTTTTTTCTATTAAACCATTGCTTTGTGCTGGTCTGTTACCCACCTTTCCACAGAGCCCTGCGCTTCCGCACCATTTCTAACTGGTGTTTCCCTCCCAACGCGAAGGACGGCGCCTTTTTGTGCTCCCTTGATTGCTTCCGAATCCCTGATTGTGCTCTCCATTGCGAGCGCCAACTTCAGCGCCTTGTTGAAGTCTAAATTTGACTTTCTGACAACAACCTTTTTTGAATGACGTCTTCATTAATCCCACATGCTAATCAGTCTCTTAACATGTCGTTAATCGACATCCCAAACTCACGGTGCTCTGTCAGTTGTTTTAAGGCTGCTACATAGCAAGCGACTGACTCTCCAGGGGTGCAGCATCTCAAATTAAATTCAAAACGCTGCGCTGTTACCGAGGGTTTCAGCTGGAAGTGGCTTTTCATTACATTTACCAACTCATCAAAGCTCTTGGAATTTGGGGCGTCGGGTGCCATTAGACTGCGGATTAGGTCGCATGTTTTACTGCCACATGTCGGTAAGAGGATCGGTCGCCTCATCTCCTCCCACGATACGTCGTTGGCCAAAAAGAATACGAGGCGTTTAATATAATGTGGCTAATCATCGGTGGTCTGATCAAATGGTTCGATGCTGCCAAACTGTGGCATGCTGGAGGGAGATAACTTCGACGACTAGGATGAAGGCTGCACTCACAATCACCTTGCTAGGTATGGCTGATTTACTTCTGTTTAATTTTCGCGGCTTTCTTTGGTGTCTTTGACTGTTCATGTTTTGCCTCGTCGCCAATTGTTAGGTTCCTTCTGTCAGGTCGCTTCGCTCAGTGAACATGGTTGCTTGCCTATCTACTGGTGGGTGAGTTGATAAACAAGATACCGCAGGTGCAGGGACCAACATAAGATGAAACACATGCTGTGTATTAACACAAGTCACAGAGCACTAACACGTGTGCTTCTCAAACCGGACCCTATTCTGCTGATTAACATTGCAGCCCGTGCTACACAGCAATTGGGTAATACAGCCAAGTGGTCAATCTGCTCACATTCTCTTAAAGAACATAAGAAATAGGAACAGGAGTAGACCATTCAGCCCCTCAAATCTGCTCCGCCATTCAATAAGATCATGGCTGATCTTCTTGTGTTTCAATTTCCACATTCCCGTCTAACTCCAAAAACCTTTGATTCCCTTGCCTAACAAGAATGTTATCTACCTCTGCCTTAAAAATATTCAATGACCCCGCCTCCACCAACTTCTGAGGCAGAGAGTTCCAAAGTCGCACAACCATCTAAGAGAAAAGGTTTCTCCCCATCTCTGTCCTAAAAGGGCAACCCCTAATTTTAAAACACTGCCCCCTAGTTCTGGACTCACCCACAAGAGGAAATACCCTCTCGATGTCCACCTTGTCAAGGTCGTTCAGGATCGTTTATACTTCAGTCAAATCACCCCTCACTCTTCTAAACTCCAGTGGAAACAAGCCCAGTCTGTCCAAGTTAAAGCAAAATACTGCAGATGCTGGAAATCTGAAACAAAAACAGAAAATGCTGGAAAAGCTTACCAGGTCTAGCATTATCTGTGGAGAGAGAAACAAGAGTTAATGTTTTGAGACCGTATGACTCGCCCTGAAGAAGGATCATACGGACTCGAAAAGTTAACTCTGTTTCTCTCTCCACAAATGCTGCTAGGCCTGCTGAGGTTTTCCAGCATTTTCTGTTTTTGTCCTAGTCTGTCCAACCTTTCCTCATAAGACAACCCACTCATTTCAGTTATCAATCCAGTAAACCTCCTTTGAAACACTTGCAAAGGTGTATTGCACCTCAGATTACCATTTGTTTGTTGATTAAAACGGCTGGTTTAAAGTTAGATAAATCTACAGGGAGTGGTAGGGCAGGTGCCTAATGGTTTTTTGTTGACTTCAAGGCTTCTACACAAACCCTCTCAGACATGAGTACACTATTAACCATTCTCCTTGGAATTCAGTGTGACTTGAAAATTGAACAGCGGTGACAAAGAGGATGACAAGCTGCTGGAAGTAGCAGGAGGAGGGAGAGAAAAGCTCTCAAACAAGAGGCCATATCTGCCCAGGGTGTCCAGGGAACAATTCTCCAAGGCAAGGGCAATATCTGCGATATCCATGCTTCAGTAATAACATTCACACTGAAATCTGCCACCTGTTGCAGTCACAACTGCAATCCTTGCCCTGCACTGAGGTAGCATTATCAAGGGCTGTAAAGGTGACCATGGGGATGAACTTACATGCATCTGGCTCCTTTCAGGCTAGAGCTGGAGATGGTTGCAACATCTTGCAGTTTGCCATCCATTCTTGCATAACGAATGTCACTGGCTCTCTCTATTCATGGAGAGCTAACTACATTTCATTCCCTCTCACTAGAGAGAAGCTGGTGGGGTGAGCGCAAGGATCCATTAGGTTTGCAGACTTCTCCATGCTGCAGAGTACTATTGACTGCATGCACTTCACTTTGTAGGCTGTACATCAACACCACCCTATACTGAAAAGGATTCCACTCCTTCAACATCCAGCTGATGTGTGACCACAGGCAGCAAGTCATTCAGGTCAAGGCCCCATAGCCTAACAGTCGTCATGATGTTTTCATTCTCCAGCAGTGCATTATACCAGCTGCACTGAAACTGCCAATGTAAAAAGTGACTACTGGGTGACAAAAGCTATCCGCTGACCACATAGTTGAAGAACCATGTGCAGAATCCCTGCATAAGTGCACAGCATGCATACATTGAAATTTATGCTGTCACATGAAATGTGATAAGAGATCATTGACGTACTTAAACAACACTTACACTGCCTGAACAGCTCAGGAGGAGCCTGCAATATTAGGCAGAGTGCATGTCAAGATTTGTTGGCAGGGTGCTGCGTACAACCATGCCATCATGAGGCGACAGGGGACAACCCTTGCTACCAGATACACAGTGAGCAGTTCACAAGCAGAAGCAAGAGATGCAGGAGGAGGAGGGAGAGGAAGGCAGGAGGCAACCAGTTGCCTTTTTCTGGCTAGGCGGAAGGGGGCCAGGAGGGAGGAGGACCTCCTCGTGAACCTGTTCCCGGGCCTGGTCCAGGAAGCGGGCAAAGGGGGCTGTCCGGTCCAACTGTCTGCCCCTCTTCCACAGCTACATTCGCTGCCAGGGGTCCCTGGAGAGGGAACACGTAGTGCCCGCCGGCGTCGTCGAAGCCTTCCATGCTCGGTGGGCACCGCAGGGACTGGGATGTTTTATTGACCATCTTAATCACATTTTGGTTTGATGTGCCTTTCCTTTAAATTTTGTCTCTGTTTTTGCAGTTCCCTTTAAGAGGCTACTTTTTAATTTGTCCCTGATTTTGTTAATTTAGTTTATTTGGTTTGACTCAGAAGAAATTTCTAGCTAGGCTGCCCATGAATAATTCATCTGAGTGTGCTACCAGTAACGACAATCCCAATTCTCTATTTACCAACAGTCTCGCACTTTACCATCCCTGTCACTGATTATCAGAGTATCCACTTGTCACCAGTGCAAAAATAATAGCAAGCACAAAATAAACATTCCAAATCAAATTTATAAATAAAATCATTCTGTACTGCATTCAAATGTCAACTTTCTTTTGTGCCTGTCCTCCATGAACCTTTGCCTACACTAGTGCCCCTGCACAGTGCTACCCAGTGGTTGCAGCATGGCTGGTGGAAGGCTGCAAAATTTCAGTGGCATACACTGCAAATAGCTTTGGAGGGCGACCTTGAACAGCTCTGGGCCTGGAAGGCTCAGCTGCAGAGTACGCTATCTCAGCATAGGCAGGAACAGTAGGGTTGCCTGACTGACAGGCGACATCGAAGGCATTAAGATAAAAGCAAAAACTGCGGATGCTGGAAATCTGAAACAAAAACAGAAAATGCTGGAAAAATTCAGCAGGTCTAACAGCATCTGTGGACTGAAAAACAGAATTAACGTTTTGAGTCCATATAACTCTTCTTCAGAGCTAAAGAGAAGTAAAAATATGATGAAATTTATACTGTTTGGGGGGTGTGGAGCATGTGAAGCTGGATAGAAGGCCAGCGATAGGTGGAGGCAAAGGAGAGATTGACAAAGAGGTCATGAACAAAAGGGGAGTTAATGGTGGTGGTACTGGCTAAAGGAGGTGCTGACCATAGAACCATAGAAAAGTTACAGCACAGAAGGAGGCCATTTGGCCCATCTTGTCCATGCCAGCCCGAGGACACCCAGGTGCCCTTTCTAATCCCACCTTCCTGCACCCAGCCCATAGCCCTGCAGCTTACAGCACTTTAGGTGCAGATCCAGGTACTTTTTAAAAGAGTTTAAAGTTTCTGCCTCTACCACAAACAGCAAATACCAGACACCCACTACCCTCTGCGTCAAAAAGTTCTTCCTCATGTCCCCCCTACACCTTCTGCCACTTATCTTGAATCTATGTCCCCTGGTTCTAGAATTTGCCACCAAGTGAAACAATTTTATCCTGTCCACTCTATCTATTCCCCTCATAATTTTGTACACCTCAATCAAGTCACCTCTCAGCTTTCTTTGTTCTAAGGAAAATAACCCCAACCTATCCAATCTCTCCTCGTAGCTACACTTTTCTAATCCTGGCAACATTCTTGTAAACCTTTTTATTTGTTTGCCTGGCCTGCTGAGTGTTTCCAACATTTTCGGCTTTTATCTTATAATAAAATCCAGTGTGGTGCAAATGCTAAATTTTAATTATTGGAGAATGCACAAATCCTCTTCCCCTAATCAATAATGGAGTCAGCCTCCCTCAAGTTCCACCCTGCCCCTCTGCGCACCTGTACTGGCAGGTCACCCCTGACGGTGGCATTGAGATAAGAAAGCAGAATGTGATAATAGCAGGACAAGGGTAACACTCTGGAAAGAACAACATGAACAAGTGACAGACGGCCCTTGTGGGGGTGGGGTGGGGGGAGGGGACGATGGTGGGGAAAAAAGATCGAAAATAGGATAAAAGATGGGGATAAAACAATGAATAAAATGAAAAATAAAAAAAAATAAAAATAAATGGATAAGAAATAAAAATTTAAAAATAAAAATGAATATTGGAAAAAGGGGATAAAAAAGGAGTGAAGATGGAGGAGAGAGTTCATGGTCTGAAGTTGTTGAACTCAATATTCAGTCCGGAAGGCTGTAAAGTGCCTAGTCGGAAGATGAGGTGCTGTTCCTCCAGTTTGCGTTGGGCTTCACTGGAACATTGCAGCAGGCCAAGGACGGACATGTGGGCATGAGAGCAGGGTGGGGTGTTGAAGTGGCAAGCGACAGGGAGGACTGGGTCATGCTTGCGGACAGACCGAAGGTGTTCTGCAAAGCGGTCACCCAGTCTGCGTTTGATCTCTCCGATGTAGAGGAGACCACATTGGGAGCAGCGAATGCAGTAGACCAAAATGAAGGAGGTGCAAGTGAAGCGCAGCAGACCACAAACTCTCTCCTCCATCCTCACCCTTTTCTTATTCCTTTTTTCAATATTCATTTTTATTTATTTATTTTTTTTAAAAATCCACTTATTTTTATTTTTTTTATTTTCATTTTTATTCATTGTTTTATCCCCACCTTTTATCCTATTTTCGAGCTTTTTTCCCACCACCGTCCCCTCCCCTCACCCCACCCCTATGAGGAAAAATTTGGGGCCGCCTGTCACTTGTTCATGTTATTCTTTCCAGAGTGCTTACCCTTGTCCTGCTATTATCACATTCTGCTCTCTGACCTTAATGCCACCATTAATGCACCTCCTTTAGCCAGTACCATTATCATTAACACCCCTTTGTCCTTTTGTTCATGACATCTTTGTCAATCTCTCCTTTGCCCCCACCTATTGCTGGCCTTCTATCCAGCTTCACCTGCTCCACCACCACCCCTTAAACAGTATAAATGTCATCACATTTTTACTTCTCTTTAGCTCTGAAGAATAGTCATATGGACTCGAAACATTAACTCTGTTTCTCTCTCAACATCGAAGGCATTGGTGGGCTGGCAGGACTGGGAGGGCGAATGCTATTTTCCTGAGAAAGGAAAGTAGGTTTGTGCTCCATGGAGCTACTGCCACTCTCCATGGGAGCCACCTCAACAATCCAAGTAATTTATTTTACACTGAACTGCTGTGACACACTGTAAGACCTTCTAAGCATGCATGGCAGCATGCTGACCTTGCATGGCTTCAGTCTAACCTTCCAGTGCAGCACTCAGATTTCTGGTGGAAACTGCTTGTGCTGCCTCATGGTTGGGTGCACAAGTGTCTGATGGAGTTGGTCACTGCTTACATGTTGGAAAGACTGGGCTGCAAATTCTGCCCAAAGCCCCGTGCCAAATTGGTGCTGGAGTCTTCATGCTCTGTGACACTGACCGCAGGATTTCTGGCAGGTTACCCAATGTACCAAGCATTTTTTTAGAAACATAGAAACTAGGAGCAGGAGTAAACTATTCGGTCCTTCGAGCCTGCTCGCCATTCAATATGATCATGGCTGATCCTCTATCTCAACGCCATATTCCCACTTTCTCTCCATACCCTTTGATGCCAATAATATCCAAAAAAATTATCAATTTCTTTCTTGAATATACTCAGTGACCTGGCCTCCACAGCCTTCTGTGGGAGAGAATTCCACAGGTTGACCACTCTCTGAGTGAAGAAATTTTTCCTCATCTGAGTTCTAAACGACCTGCCCCATATCCTGAGACTGCGGCCCCTGGTTCTAGACCCCCTAACCAGGGGAAACATCCTCCCTGCATCTAGTCTGTCTAACCCTGATAGAATTTTATATGTTTCAATCAGGACCCCTCCCATTCTTCTAGACTCTAGTGAATACAGGCCCAGTCGAACCATCTCTCCTCATACAACAGTCCTGCTGTCCCCGGTAACAGCCTAGTGAACCTTCGCTGCACTCCCTCTATGGCAAGTATATCCTTTCTTAGGTAGGGAGACCAAACCTGCACACTATACTCCAGGTGTGGTCTCACCAAGGCCTTGTATAGCTACAGTAAGATATCCCTACTTCTGAACTCAAATCCTCTTGCAATGAAGGCCAACATACCATTTGCCTTCCTAATTGCTTGCTGCACCTCCCTGTTTACTTTCATTGACTGGTGTACAAGGACATCCAGATCCCTTTGTACATCCACATTTCCCAATATATCAACATTTAAATAATACTCTGCCTGTTTTTCACACCGAAGCGTATAACTTCACATTTATCCATGCCATGCTGTATATGCCATGTGTTTGCCCACACACACAACTTGCCTAAATCACCCTGAAGCCTCCTTGCATCCTCCTCACAACTTACAACCCCGCCCAGTTTGTGTCATCAGCAAACTTGGAAATATTGTATTTGGTTTCCTCATCCAAGTCATTTATATATATCGTGAATAGCTGGGGCCCAAGCACTGATCCCTGCGGTACACCTCTAGTCACCACCTGCCATCCGGAAAAAGACCCATTTATTCCCACTCTCTGTTTCCGGTCCGTCAACCAATCCTCAATCCATGCCAGTATATTACTCCTGATCCCATGTGCTTTAATTTTGCCCACTAGCCTCTTTTGTGGGACCTTATCAAATGCCTTCTTGAAATCCAAATACACCACATCCACTGGTTCTCCCTTATCTATTCTACTTGTTACATCCTCAAAAAATTCCAGTTTCCCTTTCATAAACCCATGCTGATTTTGTCTAATCCCGTTAAGGCTTTCCAAGTGTTCTGTTACCACGTCTTTTATAATAGACTCTAGCATTTTCCTCATTACTGATGTTAGGCTAACTGGTCTGTAATTCTCTGTTTTTTCTCTTCCTCCTTATTTAAATAGTGGGGTTACATTTGCCACCTCCAATCTGTAGTAATTGCTCCAGAGTCTATAGAATTTTGGAAGATGACCACCAATGCATCCAATATTTCCAGGGCCACTTCCTTTAGTACTCTGGGATGTAGATTATCAGGCCCTGGGATTTTTCAGCCTTTAGCTCAATTAATTTCTCGAGCACCATTTTTTTTTAACTAATACTGGTTTTCTTCAATTCCTCCCTCTCACTAGACCCTTGGTTCGCTAACATTTCTGGGAAATTATTTGTGTCCTCTTTTGTGAAGACAGAATCAAAATATGTGTTCAGTTCTTCTGCCATTTCTTTGTTCCCCATTATAATTTCCCCCTTTTCTGACTGTAAGGGACCCACTTTGTTTTTGCTAATCTTTTTCTCTTCACATGTTTATAGAAGCTTTTACAGTCAGTTTATATGTTCCCTGCAAGTCTACTCACACACTCCATTTTCCCCTTCTTGATCAATCTTTTTGTCCACTTTTGCTAAATCTGCATCAGAGCAGTGGGACTCATTCAAGAAGGAAATAGGGAGAGTACAGGGCCAACATATTCCAGCAAAGAGAAAGGATGGGACCAACAAATCCAGGGAACCCTGGATGTCGAGGGATATACAGGATTGGATAAAGAGAAAAAGGGAGGCTTATGGCAGATACCGAGGGCTCAAAACAGCAGAAGCCCTTGAGGAGTATATAATGTGTAGGGGAGAACTTACAAAGGAAATTAGGAGAGCAAAAAGGGGGCATGAATAAACATGGGCAGGTAAAATAAAGGAAAATCCAAAGTTATTTTACAAGTACATTAAGAGAAAGAGAGTAACTAGGGAAAGAGTAGGGCCCATTAAGGACCACAGTGGTAATTTGTATTTGGAGCCAGAAGATGTGGGTAGGGTTCTAAATGAATATTTTGTGTCAGTGTTCACAAGTGAGAGGGAAAACGTGGGTATGGAAATCAGGCAGAAGGACTATGATATAATTAAAGAAATTAGATAGAAAGGGAGGAAGTTCTAAGTGGTCTGGCAGGCTTAAAAGTAGATAAATCTCCAGGCCCGGATGAAACATATCCCAGGCTGTTGAGTGAGGCAAGGGAGGAGATAGCAAGGGCGCTGGCAATAAACTTCAATACCTCTCTGGCCACAGGAGAGGTGCCAGAGGACTGGAGGACAGCCAATGTGGTACCATTATTCAAGAAGGGAGGAAGGGATAAACCAGGGAACTACAGGCCAGTCAGTCTAACCTCAGTGGTGGGGAAACTATTGGAAGCAATTCTGAGGGACAGAATTAATCTACACTTGGAGAGGCAGGGATTAATCAAGGACAGTCAGCATGGTTTTGATAAGGGGATGTCATGTCTAACCAATTTGATAGAATTTTTCGAAGAGGTGACCAGGTGTATAGATGAGTGCAATGCATTTGACGTAGTCTACTTGGACTTCAGCAAAGCTTTTGATAAGGTCCTGCATGGGAGACTGATAGCGAAGGTAAGAGCCCATGGGATCCAAGGCAATTTGGCAAATTAGATCCAGAATTGGCTGAGTGGCAGGAAGTAAAGGGTGATGGTCGAGGGGTGACCATTTTTGTGACTGGATGCCTGTGTCCAGTGGGGTTCCACAGGGATCGGTGTTGGGTCTCTTGCTGTTTGTGGTACATATAAATGATTTAGGCTTGAATGTAGGAGGGTTGATCAGTAAGTTCGCGGATGACACGAAAATTGGTGGGGTGGTAAATAGTGAAGAGGATAGCCTTAGATTACAGGAAGATATAGACGGGCTGGTCAGATGGGCTGATCAGTGGCAAATGGAATTTAATCCGGATAAGTGTGAGGTGATGCACTTGGGCAGGACAAACAAGGCACGGCAATACACGATGAATAGTAGGGCCCTGGGAAGTACTGAGGATCAGAGAGACTTTGGTGTGCATGTCCACCGGTCCTTTAAGGTAGCAGGACAGGTAGATAAGGTGGTTAAGAAGGCATATGGGACACTTGCCTTTATTAGCTGAGGCACAGAATATAACAGCACGGAGATTATGCCGGAACTGTATAAAACGCTGATTAGGCCACAGCTAGAGTATTGTGTGCAGTTCTGGAATCCGTATTATAGGAAGGATGTGATTGCACTAGAGAGAGAGTGCAGAGGAGATTTATCAGGATGTTGGTTGGGCTGGAGAGTTTTAGTTATAAAGAGAGATTGGATAAACTGGGGTTATTTTCCCTGAAGCAGAGGAGATTGAGGGGGAACATGATTGAAGTGTACAAAATTGTGAGGGGCATAGATAAGTTAGACAGGAAGGAACTTTTCCCCTTGGTGGAGGGATCAACAACCAGGGGGCATAGATTTAAGGTAAGGGGCAGGAGGTTTAGAGGGGATGTGAGGAAGAATTTTTTCACCCAGAGGGTGGTGGGAATCTCGAACTCACTGCCTGAAAGGGTGGTAGAGGCAAAAACCCTCATAACATTTAAGAAGTATTTGGATGTGCACTTGCGATACCATGATATACAAGGCTATGGGCCTAGTGCTGGAAAATGGGATTACAATAGTTCGGTACTTGTTTGACCGGTGCAGACTCGATGGGCTAAAGTGCCTTTTTCTGTGTTGTAGACCTCTATGATTATGCTGAATTCTAAACTGCCCCCAATCCTCAAGTTGTATCATAGTACCCTTATAGTGCAGAAGGAGGCCATTCGGCCCATCAAGTCTACACTGGCTCTAAAAAAGCATTCCCTCTAGACCCACTCCACTGCCTTATCCCCATAACCTTACACATTCTTTCTTTTCAGGTAGCATTCCAATTCCCTTTTGAATATCTCAATCGAACCTGCCTCCACCACCCTTTCATGAAGTTTGTTCCAGGCTCCAACCACCATCTGGGTGAAAAAATACCCATCAGCTTTCTTCTGTCCATTAACCCTTCAAAGCGCTCATCCGAGTACTCTGCGGCAAAACCTGTGCATGGCCTGGTCCTCTGGCATGCTAGCATTTTCCTTGCTCCCTTCCCTGGCTGTAAACTACTAACACCTGGTATCTCATCACACGCAGTTCTCACCTCAATGCCAGTCTTTAAATAACACAGTGTCAGTTTCTGAGTTGATGGCTGAGTGTGTGAAATTGAGTGATGGTATGTCTTCATCATCACTATCTTCTTGTTGTTCATTCACTGTCTGGTCAGGTTTGTGTATCCGAAAGCAGAAAGGCACATGGGTGAGGTTCTGGTATGAGGAAGTGGGGGGAGGGGGTGGTGATGAAGAAAGAGATGCATGCTTACACCAGCTGCAGCTTGTAAATCAGGAGGTTGTGGATGAGAGGGAAGTCGGATGTGAGAAGGCATATTAGGTATTAAGATATCATCATCCCTTACACTGGCCACAACTTCTGCAATGGGTGTCCCAAGAATGGTCAGAACTGTCTCCTCCATGTGGGTGAAGGCATGCATCTTCCCTCGCTGGTTAACTCCTGCCACCTCTGGTTATGTGTCACCTTGTCCTGGTGCAATCTTTTTGGCCGACGTGTTGCCATGGTTAAATAAATGGCAGTGTTTGCAAGCTGTGAGATGTGGGGTGAGTTTATGAAAGTATGATGGAGCATTTGAATCTCAGTTATGAGTCCTGATTGAGAGAAATTTTTGATACATGAGTGACAGAGATGTGTGGTCTTAGGAGGGTCTGACGCTACAGGTACAGCGGTAATGATATGGCATTTGAAGATGCATTCACTAACTTTGACCACTCATGTGAAGTCATTCAACTTCTTGTGGCATTGCATCCAAGTTCTCAGGGCTTGACACCTGGCATTAACCTCCATGGCTCTCTGCTCCCACTGCCTTCTAAGTGTGTGTCTGGAAGGACTCCTGGACTTCTCTTACATCTCCTCCAACAAGGTCTCCACTGCAATGTTCATAAACCTGGGAAGATTCATTTCCTACTCGACTGCAGAAACATGCTCTATTTATAATGCATCTCCCTTTTAAGAGGTGCAGTCAGCTTTAAGCGGTGCAGACTAGCTTTAAGTGATGCTCAGATGTCCAGCCAATTAGCAGCATGGTTAGTGCTGGATAGAAACTGAAATTATTTAACACAACAGGTAGCACGAAGCTGACATGCTGCCAGCATTGGTCAATGGGTGTGAGTTAACTGCACATTGTGAGCCCCGTACCTGTTCCTGGGAGCTATCAAATTTAGCCTCCAGATTATTAAGTAAAGATCTCCCATATATTGCACCCAACAAACCATTGAAAGCTTATCAATTGTTATACAGCTACAACACTGGCATCTACCCGGCAATGTGGAAAATTGCCCAGGTATGTCCTGTACACAAAAAGCAGGACAAATCCAGCCCAGCAATTTACCACCCCATCAGTCTACTCTCCATCATCAGCAAAGCGATGGAAGGGGTCAGCAACAGTGCTATCAAGTGGCACTTGCTTAACAATAACCTCTCTGATGCTCACTTTGGGTTCCACGTGGGTCACTCAGCTCCTGATCTCATTACAGCCTTGGCTCAAATATGGACAAGAGCTGAACTCCAGAGGTAAGGTGAGAGTGACATCAAGGCAGCATTTGACCAAGTCTGACATCAGAGATCCCAGCAAAACTGGAGTCAACGGGAATCAGGGGGAAAATTCTCCGCTGGTTGAAGTCATACCTAGTACAAAGGAAGATGGTTATGGTTGTTTGAGGTCAATCATCTCAGTTCCAGGACATCACTGCAGAAGTTCCTCACTACCTCAGGATAGTGTCCTAGGCCCAACCATCTTCAGCTGCTTCACCAATGACCTTCCTTCCATCATAAAGTCAGAAGTGGGGATGTTCGCTATGTTCAGCACCATTCACGACTCCTCAGATACTGAAGCAGTCCATGTCCAAGTGCAGCAAGCCCTGGACAATATCCAGGCTTGGGCTGACAAGTGGCAAGTAACATTCGTTGAATCCCCCACTATCAACATCCTGTGGGGTTACCATTGACCAGAAATAGAACTGGACTAGCCATTTAAATACTGTGGCTACAAGAGCAGGTCAGAGGCTAGGAATCCTGCGGCGAGTAGCTCACCTCCTGAATATCCACCATCTACAAGACACAGGTCAGGAGTGTGAAGGAATACTCCCCACTTGCCAAGATGAGTGCAACTCCAACAACACTCAAGAAGCTCGACACCATCCAGGACAAAGCAGCCTGTTTGATTGGCACCCCATCCACAAATAGTTACACCCTCCACCACCCACACACAGTGGCAGCAGTGTTTACCATCTACAAGATGCACTGAAGGAACTCACCAAGGTTCCTTAGATAGCACCTTCCAAACCCACGATCGCTACCATCTAGAAGGACCAGGGCAGCAGATGCATGGGAACACCACCACTCCCTTCCAAGCCACTCACTATCCTGACTTGGAACTATATCGCTGTTCCCTCACTGTCACTGGGTCAAAATCCTGGAATTCCCTCAATAACAGCACTGTGGGTGTACCTACACCACATGGACTGCAGCGGTTCAAGAAGGCACCACCAGCTTCTCAAGAGCAATTAGGATGAGCAATAAATGCTGGCCTAGCCACCGATGCCCACGTCCCATGATTGAATTTTAAAAAATGATACAAATAACTACAGTCCTACAGCAAATATTAGTCTCCCTCATATCAGACATTCATCACACTTTGGATGCGATTTTAACTCGCTCACAGCGCATTTGCCTACATAGAGTTAAAATCCAGCTCTTTGATTCTGATTCTCAACGTATTCCCTAGTACTAGATAGAAACACAAAAATGAAAAATAAACTTGTCAAGTTTAGCTAAGAAAGAATATTTGCAACTAGCCACAGACAGAAAACTTATGTTGTTACAGCTCACAAATTTCAAAGACATATATTTCAGTGATTTTGTTAACTCCTTGGAAAGGAAAACATACATTCACCAGTATTTTGTTGAGAATTTTTGGGAACCAGGAATTTTGATTTTTTGAGAAGTTTCACATTTGGAGCTTCAATAGTTGCCATCTGAAAATTCAACTGAATTACATCTACTGGACACCCTTATCTGCCATTTTGGATCAGAAGAATCTGAAGCAATGAAGGACAACAGTGCACAATCTTTGTCTCTAGTTGAGACAATCTGTGTTATACACATCTGTGAACACCCGCCCTGAAAGATTTTGGACCAACATTTGGAGAGCTATTTATTGATGAAGGACAGGATACATGGAAGGGAACAATATCAGGCTAAATACCTTTGAAATAAGCCTATTATCTGTTTCTCCCACCATGGGACTAGTTACAAATAAGTCCAGTATAACCAATATAGAATCTGGTAGGGGAATAAGAGCAACGTAAATTACCCAATATTTCTTCCCTCATGTACTTAAAATTTGTGTACAGTAAGCTGCCACACATAGCAATGTGATAACGACCAGATAATCTGCTTTTCTGTGATGTTAAGGGGTAAATATGAACCATAAGACTGGCGATAACTCCCCACTTTTCTTCAAAATAGTGCCATGGAATCTTTTACTTCCATCTCAGAAGGCAGGCAGAGCCTTGGTTTAATGTCTCATCCAAATGATGGATAAGGAAACATAATGAAGGTCATTTTGAAACTCCTTCGCCAAGCAAAAATTGGATGAAAATGAACTGAAGTCAATGGAAAAAAGAATCAGGGAGGTTAAAAACGGAGATAAAATTTTAAATTATTGACTAAATTAACGTCAGATTATACCAAACCAAGGGAACAATATCAGATGAAGCAATTAGGTTGATACAAAAGGACTGAGCTAATATTTACAAAGGGAAAGTGGTTATTACAAATAAGTGCAAGGTCTTGTAAGTTGGAAGGAAAATGGGGCACATACTTACTTAATTAATCACTGGGGGAGATGCTGGAAGATGTGGGGCTGATAAACTAAATACTGATCATATCCAGCCCCTGCAGACCAGTAACCATCAAGATAAACAGGCCAAACTCTATAACAAGGTACAAAGATTCTACCCATTCACCAGAAGTTGTGTGAGAGTAGCTTCGGTAGAGAAATCCCATCCTATTTTGCGTCTGGTGTAGAAGCTTGGCTTTCCCTCAGAGCCTCCCTAAGCCCATCAGCTGGGACTGGGAACTCTGTGGAATGGGAAATATCCTGCCTCCTCTACTATGGCACCATTTATTGGTGCTTAAATGCACAGCACCACCTTACTGCTGGGAAACCTACTGAAGATAGCATTTGATAAAATGACATTCATATCTTCTATAATAGGCTAGAGTGAAATGGAAGATACCAGGTCCCATTCAGACTAACAGCTATACTATTACCAAGTAAAGTGCAACTTTTCTGCCTAATTAATGTTGACTTTTCAAACATGCTGACGTTAAAACATTATCAAGTATTAGCAAAGTATTTTAAACATACAATTAATATGAAAAACCATCCAACAGATTGTTTACGAACATATGAATTGGAGTGAGTAGGCCACTCAGCCCCTTGGGCCTGCTTCGCCATTCAATAAGATCATGGCTGATTTGATTGGAACCTCAACTCCACATTCCCACCTACCCCCAACAACCTTTCACCCCATTGCTTATCAAGAATCTATCTACGAACGTGAATTGGGAACAGGAATAGGCCACTCGGCCCTTGAGCCTCTCGGCCATTCAATAAGATCATGGCTGACCTGACTGCAACCTCCCCCTAGCCTTTCACCTCATTGTTTATCAAGAATCTATCTACAAACATACAAATTAAGAGCAGGAGTAGGCCACTCGGTCCCTCAAGCCTGCTCCACCATTCAATAAGATCATAGCTGATCTGATTGTAACCTTCCCCTAGCCTTTCACCCCCTTATTTATCTAGAATCTATCTACCTCTGCCTTAAAAATACTCATAGACTCTGCTTCCACTGCCTTTTGAGGAAGAGAATTCAGGAGACTCACTACTCTCAGAGAAAAATTTCTCCTCATCCCTGTCCTAAATGGCTGAGCCTTTATTTTTAAACAGTGACCCCTAGTTCTAGATTCTCCCACAAGAAGAAACATCCTCTCCACATCCACCCTGTCAAGGCTCCTCAGGATCTTCAAGGTTTGTTTCACAAGAACAAAATCTAGAAGAGCTGTATGTAATTTCATAAGTGGTCAATCTTTGTGCAAATTTCATCATGTGCTTGCAAACAAGTGAATGCGCTTTTCCCATAGGCTGCGCCTCCATATTCTATATAGTGAGAGAGGTATAAGGATTCATTTTAAGTGATGTTTAAGTTTGACTTGCTCACCTAAAGGGAGTTCTGTTTTAATGGTTTTGTTTTCTTGTTTAATTGATGACAATAACGAAGTTCTTCTATCTATGTGAGCAGGTTTACAAGCAGATGCTTGGGCTTAAATCCTAGTACCATGCCTACCTTGCATCAAGGAAACGAGAGCGTAGGATCATGACTGCTTCACATGTGCTCTGTTTTAGCTGCATCTGGATGGTGCTGAATTTTCGGTGGATAATAGAAACCATACGTTCGATCTCCTTTGGTGAAATAGGTCTGGTCCGACTCTGTTCACGAAGCAAGTTCATAACATGTGTGGTAAATTCACTACATGCCTGCAAACACAATGCACCAGGATTAGAACATGCATCAACAAGGGATTCATAAGATGGAATACACAGATGGGTGCTAACTGCAGCATTTTTCATTCGTCGGCATCTGTTAATTCGGCATCAGTGTGTAAAGCTCTGAGTACTTAGGGACCAGGTACTGTATGGATGACAGACAGCGCTTCAACTAGTACTTCAGAAGAAAATGTTGCACCAGGCACAGTGTTTATCCTTGAGACTGAATCCTTCATACAGTTGGGCTTATCCCATATCTTTGCACAACATGGAAAGCTTTTCAAAATTGTTTGTTCATTCATGCCATCAGGAAGTTCTTCAATGCTCACTATCACCATAAGTTGAAATGTGTCTTCAAAACGTTTGCTATCGAGTACCCAGCATACTGCTCGGCATGTACTTCATCTAGAAAAGCTTCTCCCCAATATTTTATGTCCCTCCTTAACTTAAGGCGCTTAGTGCTGTTTGCAGGATTTTGAACAGCTAAGCTTTCAGTTAATCCAATAAAATAATTTGTAACACTCTCGAAACTGTCAGAAGTCCAAATAGGAGGATTTTACACTGGCAGTAAAAACAGTTTGCAAACTGAAATGCACTTCAGTGGTTAAGCCTGATGGCAATGTGGAAGTTTCTGCAATCTGGAATACAAATAATGACAGAAGATCTATTTACTAAAAATCTAGCGTATGCTCACACTTCCTGTCGACAAAACCTTACTTTTTCTTGTTAGATTTTGGGTTGGCTTTTGTCATTATAAAAATCATTTTTTTTCACAAGGCAATTACCTCTACTGTATAGATCTGTGATTTTTTTAAAATATTCATTCATGGGATGTTGCCTTCGCTGGCTAGGCCAGCATTTAGTGCCCATCCCTAATTGCCCTTGAGAAGGTGGTGTCAAGCTGCCTACTTGAACCGCTGCAATCCATGCAGTGTAGGTACACCCACTGTAGGTACAGTGTTAGGGAGGGAGCTCCAAGATTTTGACCCAGTGACAGTGAAAGAACAGCAATATATCTCAAAGTCAGGATGGTATGGCTTATAGGTGGTGGTGTTCCCATGTATCTGCTGCCCTTGTCCTTCTAGATGGTAGCCTTCGTAGTTTTGGAAGGTGCTGTCTGA
The DNA here is from genome assembly GCF_964194155.1 of Cetorhinus maximus. NCBI lineage: Eukaryota > Metazoa > Chordata > Chondrichthyes > Lamniformes > Cetorhinidae > Cetorhinus > Cetorhinus maximus. The sequence continues at coordinate 8,462,616 of NC_135906.1, forward strand.
GGAGTCTTGGTGAGTTCCTGCAGTGCATCTTGTAGATAGTACACACTGCTGCCACTGTGCATCGGTGGTGGAGGGAGTGAATGTTTGTGGATGGGGTGCCAATCAAGCGGGTTGCTTTGGCCTAGATGGTGTTGATCTTTTTGAGTGCTGTTGGAGCTGCACTCATCCAGGCAAGTGGAGAGTGTTCCATCCCACTCCTGACTTGTATCTTGTAGATGGTGGATAAGCATGACAATTTTACTAGGGGTTTTCCATATATATATTTGTACACAAAGGAATTTATAATGAAGGAAAGTTGACATGAAGTACATATAGACATCTGATTTTGATAGAGAAAGATGCAGGGATGGAGCAAACTTTCTTTAGTCCACACTGTATTCTTTCAAATTAGCAAACTGCCAGTTTAATTTAACATTAGACACCAGTGGCTGTTTATGTGCTACAAACAGATCTCTGTAAAAATAACTCAATTTGTTTCTCTGAACAGTTCTACAATTTGGCTTTTGTTATGATTACGATGCACATCGGATGGCATTTTTTAGAGATTAAGTAGGAACTGATTGTAGGTCAATCAACTAAAGTAGCTTACTGTCTGACAGTCAATCAGCTTGAACATTTCTCTCGGTTCTGAAGAGTCAACATGAAACATTAACTTTGTTTCTCTCTCCACAGATGCTGCCAGACCTGCTGAGTATTTCCAGCGCTTTCTATCTTTATTTTATATTGAACATTTCACTCCTTGTTTAAATTGACCTTAATGATATTGAATGGATTTGTTTGAGGAATTCAGGTATGAAATTTGAAATGGAATAAATCTGATGGGCTGTGGATGTTGGGCTATTTAACACTTCACATTATTTGGTTACGTGGCTCATACCTGCTCATATTTCTCCAGCTCTGAGTGGTAAATCTGTCGGATTTGTGTGAGTTTGGCTCTGTAGTCAGAGTGCTCGATGGAGTTGTCATTCGGTGATCCACCTGATGCTGCTGCCGCGGCTGCAGCTGCTGCTGACCCTCCGCCCTTCTCAGGCCCAGATACTCCTTCAGCCAACAGCATGTTATCCAGTCTCATCAACTGTGGATCTGGGGGCTCCTCTTCTTGGACACCTCGAATACTCAGCACTGTGTAGAGCAGAAAGAGAATGTTACAGTCTTTGCAATTGAAACATCCAGCAAGATACAGTGCCTCTAGCTTTAATTGCCAGAGCTTAACACAGTACATTGCTTTTCAGTACATTCAACTCTCATGCACGCCTTCGTTACATCTAGACTCGACCAATCCAACACCCTCCTGGCTGGTGTCTCACATTCTATACTCCGTAAACTTGAGGTCATCTGATGCCCGTGCCCTAACTCACAGCAAGCCCCGTTCCCCTTTCACCCCTGTGCTTGCTGACCTACATTGGCTCTCAGTCAAGCAACATCTTTATTTTAAAATTCTCATCCTTGTTTTCAAATCCTCTCTGTAATCCCTTCTAACAACTCAACCCTCTTGAGATATCTGTGCTCCTCTAATTCTAGCCTCTTGTATGTTCCCAATCATAACTGCCCCATCATTGATGGCCATGCCTTCAGTTGCCCAGGCCCCAAACTCCGGAATTCCTTCCCTACACTTCTTAAAAGCTTCCTCTTGACCAAGCTTTTGGTCATCTGACCTAACATCTATTTATGTGACTCAGTGTCACATCTTGTTGAACAATGCTCCTGGGAAGCACCTTGGGACGTTTCATTACATTAGGGGTGCTACATAAATATAAATTGCCATTGTTGTTATTACCACAGTTTAAAGGGAGATTCAACTTACACTCTGAAGAAACATTTGTTTAATTCTACTTTGGAATAGATCTAAATAGTTTTTTTGTAAAAATATAAAGAAACAAATAAGCTCTTTTTACATGGCCTAGTCTCATGTTTATGTGTCCTGAAGTTTCGGTTCAGGCATCCATGAGTGCGATGCTCCATAGTTAAAACTTGCAATGGAGATACTGTACAAGTCCACTGTCTAAGGTTAGCAAATCATTTCAAAAGTCAATACCCAGCTTATCATTTAAAGTGTGATATTGACATTTACCATTTTTGCTTCATTAAAATTTTATATTTCTTCAAAATCCATATCAAAATTAAACTGCCGTATTGAATTTTGACAAATGCTTTTAAAATAATGAAGGTCAATTCTCTCAGCATCAATAATCAGTTAAAAGATGCTCAGCATTGATTCCTGATTAACCGATCCAGTATTAAAAGACTTCCATTTTTCAAAAAACACATCATTTTTCAGTTATGCATCAAGTGAAATCAGCAATCAATGCGACAGAGTAAAATTGGAAAAACGTATAGAACCATATTTCATAAACATTCTTTTGAGCAGTATTATTGCTTTCTATGTTGAAATGTTACTGCAGTGTTCAATTTGCACACATATGAAGTCACATTCACTAATACTTGTTGGATGAAGATCATGGTGTGAAGTGAGAAAATAGTTTTGCCTGCGTCATGCATTGTTTGTCCCACATTTTCCAGTAGAGGGAGTAGGCTGCTTTATTCATTTTTTAAATAGACTTGAGATGGGCAGTTGAATAAGAGTCTGCAACCATTTCCACATATAGCCACTTCACATGGGACCTAGAGTCAAATACTCCACCAAATCGTCAGAAATAATGAACAACTTCCCTCCATTATCCGCAATCAATGTTAAACCATCAACAGGGTACCATCCTTTTTTAATCACCTTCAAGTACAGAAGGCACATTGCCAGATTTTGCACCATATATAACTGGAAGCTTTGACTTTTCATACTAATCTCCTGAATTTTGCATTGTTTCAGTAGCACCACAAATTTTTTTGATTAAAGGTGGATAAAACAAAAAATATGTTCCATTGTTCAAATGGGGAGGTATTTGCTTGAATTTGGGGATCCTGTGTTTGATATAATTTACTGTGTGTGCTTTCCAAACAGTGAATTTGAAAAACTAAAACACTTCCTTTCGCATGCAAAAGGCATTTTTGGCTCAGATTGTTTTCCATTTCAGGAATCAAATGCAGCGATGCTGGAAATATACATCAGGTTAGGATCATTGGTTAAGAATGTAAGACCAGTTAGCGTGCAAGACCCTTCCTCCATCCTGAATTTTGTGGGTCTTGAGTCCCTTACAAGTGCTGGTTGACCCACTGTGCATCTCCAGTATTTTCTTTTTTAATCTCAGGTCTCTAATATTTGCAGTTTTTTCTTCTCATAGTCTATGCAAGCATTGTTACAAGCAGATAGTATGACCTCTATACTTAGTGACATCTCGTCACTCCAATAACAATTTTCTTGCTTGCAAAACAAAATACCTGACAGGCTTTATATAGAGCAGGGTAAAATTCTGGGGTTTGATCCACAAACCTGAGAGACAGGTTTCTCCCTGCTACAGCTGTCTGTCAAACTCCCTCCCTCCCACTAACTGCCCAGGCTACTTCCAACTGTTTATGGTCAGTAATATGAAAGGAAAATACTGCAAATGCTGGAAATCAGAAATGAAAACAGAAAAACGTTGGACATGCTCAGCCGGTCAGGCAGCATCTGTGCAGAGAGAAATAGAGCTAAAATTTCAGGTCAATGATCTTGCATTAGAACTGGGAAAAGTTAGGAATGTAATAGGTTTTAAGCAAGTGAAAGGAGAGTGTAGAAACAGAACAAAAATGAAGGTCTAAGATAGGTGGGAAGACAGGAGACATTAAATGACAAAAGAGTTGGTGATGCAAGGCCAAAGGAAGTAGCAATGTAAACAAAAGATGTGTCCAGAATCACAGAATTGTTGCAGCACAGAAGGAGACCATTTGGCCCATTGTGTCTACATCAGTTCTCCAAATGAGCAATTCATTAGTCCAGAAAAGGTGTGAGCGACAGAAAGGTAAATAGCTGCTGTCAACAAAAACAAAATGGGGCCAGATGTCACGATCGAGTCCGGAAGGCTGTTAATGATTCAATCGAAAGGTAGATACTGTTCCTCACGCAGGCATTGAGCTTCAGTGGAACACTGCAGTAAGCTGAGGAGAGAGAGGTCAGCCTGAGAACAAGGTGGAGAATTAAAATGACAGGCAACCAGAAGGTCGGAGTCATGTGTATACAGAATGAAAATTGGGCATTTTTCCCTTTTTTCTTGTTTTTGTTTTCAGATGGCAGTTGTTCATCATCCTCACATTCACACCTCCTCTAGACACATCTTTTCTTTCCTCACTTGCCCCATTACCACTTCCTTTGGTCTTGCGCCACCAACTCTTTTGTCATTTAATTTCTGCCATCTTCCACCCTATATTAGACCTCCCCTTTTGTTCTTTTCTCCACACCTTCCCCCCTTTCACTTGTTTCAAACCATTATATTTCTAACTTTTCCCAGTTCTGATGAAAGGTCAGAGACCTGAAACGTTACTCTGTTTCTCTCTCCTCCAGGCTTGTGCAATGTACGGGCTGCGAAGCTACTCTAGGCAGCCCCCAGAGCCAGTGATCAAAATGCTGGTCAAACAGGTAAGTTTGAATGGAAGATTCTGCATGGAGCTGCTTGGCCAATCACAAACCGTGAACTTATCAGCCGCAAAACGTGGGAGAGAAATGAACTGTGATTGGAGGAACAGCGAACATCAGCAGCAGAGAGTTCATGGCCCGGGGAGAGCGCAGGGAGCGGAGGTGCCGGGGAGCAGGGTCCTGGGAATGGGTGCCAGGTCCAAGGATCAAAGGTGCAGGGGAGTGGGGCACAGGCGAGTTTGAGCGGGCCCTGAGCTGGCTGGAATGGGTTCCAAGCGGGTTCGAGCGGGGCCCAGGCGGGCTCGAGCGGGGCCAGGCGGGCCTACTTGCTCAAGTGGGGCATAAGACTGCTGGAACAGGGTCCACTGGCATTTGAGTGAGTGGGTGTGAGGCAGAGTGGGGGAGAGAGTGGGGGGAGAAAAGGGGGGGAGGAAGGGGGGGGGGCGAGAGAGTGGGGGGGCGAGAGAGAGAGGGAGAGTTTGGGTGGGGACAGTGTGTGTGTGAGGGGGAAAGTGCGTTTGTGAGGGAGGGTGAGAGACTGTGAGGTGGAGGAGAGAGAGGCTGTGAGGTAATTCTGTCTGCTGTGGCAAAGTATGTCCATAAGTCTGGCTCACTCCCAGTATCAGGTTCTCATTCACCTCAGTCCCACACACCAACATGCACTCCATTCCACTCTCACAGTGGGCGAGAGTGAATGAGTGAGCACCCTTCAGGCCCCACCGTGGACTAGGTTTCATAAACACATTATGACAGGACCTATCGCTCAGAACAACAAAAGCCGAGCACTAGATTGAGAATTTTTGGAGCCCTGGGAACATTCGGAGCCCCTCTGTGCACCAATCCATTATATTACAAACCTGTAGTGAAATGCATCAAAAATAGGCCTCTATAATGTTTTTACAGTGCATTCATAATAAAAGGCAAATCATATCTACATACAATGCTTCAATTTACAACCTTCCGGCTCAGGTTTAACTGGGGCCCCATGGCACAGGCCCCATAGGCCCCTGTGTTATTTCACCTCTGCAAAGAATTTTAGAACCAATTTTCTCACAATGTTTCTCCCTCTTGGCCGCTCAATCTCTCTGTTACATAGTTATATAGGCAGACATAATAATATAACATAGTAAAGTTTTACATTTTGCACAATTCCTGTGCTTATCGGAATATTGTGTCACATAAATTCTGCCACACTGACAGCCTGCTTTTAGCTGTAAGGTATGTATCCATGATTATATGATGCTTTCCATTATAACTTCACTTTCAGTCCACCCAAGGCTAGGTGTTGTTGTGGCACTTCATAGTCATAGCATTCTCCCATGTCACTTTCTCCCAGGCTGGTCCTCCAAACTCTTGTCCCCACTTCTCACTTGTAACAAGCTATTTCCAGCTGGGTTCTTAGTTCACAATTTTTTGTTCTTGGTATTTGTATTCAGTGTTTTTTTCCTGTTTCTATGCTCTCTTTTTCAACCCCAGTTCTTTTTTTCTCTCTGTTTCCTTGCCCATATCTTTTCAAAATCCCAATAGTTTTCCGCTGTTTCCGCGACCTGCTAACTTTTCCAGGTGCCAGTTCGAATGCTGCTCTGAGCCATTCCAGGCTCTGACTCTCTCTTGAACTTCCATCACTTGGCTCCCTGCCTCCAGCCATACTCGCAAAAATACATTGTACAGAAAATGTGCAACTTAAACATGAAACTACTGGTTTCCCGGCCCAGTGACAGATAAGATGCAACAGACGTAGGGAAGGAGTGAATAATTTTGACAAATGAGATGTCAAACCAAGCTGCTCTCTCAGATGGATGCAAAAGATCTTATGGAACTATTTCGAAGAGCAGAGGAGTTCTCCCCATTGTCTTGGTCAATATTTATCCCGATCAGTCAACATCCCAGAATAGATTATCTGGTCATTATCACATTGCTGTTTGTGGGAGTTTGCTCTGTGCAAATTAGCTGCTATGTTTGTCACATTACAACAGTGAGTACACTTCAAAAGAAACTTCATTGACTTTAAAACACTTTGGGGCATCTGGTGATCATGAAAGGCACTGTATAAATTCTCTTTTATTTACAGAAGGCTTGGGTTCATAAGTGATGGGATAGGAGATAAAGCAAAAGGGGAGGCAAAGAGGGAAGAGGAAACAGGTGGGAATGAGCTGAGGAGAAATGGGATAAGATGGCACTGAGAAGATCGCGATAGGGTAATGCAGCTGGGAAGAGAAGTGATGGAGGCGAGAGGGAGCCCATGGGACGTGGAACTGGGGAAACAGACATGGGGCAAGGGAATACAGCCCATCCCCTCCATGTTGCTTTCTATTATTATCCTGAAACCCATTATCCCAAAGCAGGCCAAAGATCCTGGCTAGATTCTACCCGACAGCAACCTTTGCCTTCAAACTACAAAATGAGTAATAGAATGAGCGAGAGAGAAATCAGAGTGTAAGAGAGAGATAGGAGGGAGAGAGAAATGAGAAAGAGAGAGAGAAAAACAGAGACAGTGAGATGGAGAAGACGAGAGAGAGGATAATAGAATAAACAGATACGGAGGGATAAAGAGGGGACAGGCATAAACTAAGGCCTGAATTTTAACTTGATGGGTGCGCGTGATCGGTGGGCCTGGGGCCAGTCGGGAAACGGGCCCCTGCCCACGATTTCACGCTGGCTGGCCAATTAAGGTCCGCCCAGTGTGAAACGCATCTTCCCGATGATCGGAAAGGGCCGGGCAGAGGCAGGGGCCTGTCGGGCAATGGTGGCTCGGCGGCTGGTTTAGAAATGGCACAGCTCCTTGAATGCTGCCAGGGAAGAACATATCTTCTGCGTGCTGAAGACCAAAGCTATGGCCTCAACTGCGGCTGGCAATGCCAGGTGCGAGGGAAGGTTGGGTAGGCACTCGGCCACCCCGGTTTTCGGAGGAGTACCTCGCAGTCCTCCTGGAGGTGGTGGTTGCCAGGAGGGACACCCTCGTCCCCAGAGATGGAAGGAGGAGGGTGACAAAAAGAGCTTGGGAGGAGATGGCAGCCCAGGTCAGCAGCCCTGACATTGTGTGGCGCATATAGGTGCAGTACCACAAAAGGTTCGACAATCTGCTGCACTCGACAAGAGTACCGTGTTGGCATGAATCAGTCTGGTGAAGTGTTAAGGGCTGGCTGTCCTGCCGTGGAGCTCAAGGGTGTTAGAGTCTGAGTGCCAACTATCAATGACACCAGAGCTGGCCAAGAGGGTGAGCCCTGGCTGCTTGGACTGAGTGCTTTGTGGCTCGAGGGCCACGACTCAGAAGTGCCCTGCAAGATGTGGTTGGCAAGGCTGCAATGGTGCTGCAGGTAGAGTGTGGACTAATCAATGCTCCTCTGTCCTTTCAGGAGAAGATGAGCCGTAACAACATTAAGAGGTCACGGACAGGCGGAGACCCCCCAAACCTCCTAATCCATGCAATATTTCAGCAGGATGCCTTGAAACTGGAGAGACACACCTCAGTCAGCCAGTCGCAGAGAGGCTGGGGTGTCAGACGAAGGTAAGAGTGCAGTGCACAGAGGTGAAAGTTTCAGATGGTGCAAACATTCTTCTGTAGTCTCTTCATTGATGGAAGCCTCAAAACTGGAGTCCCTATTGATCATTGAAAGATGATAACACCATGATGCAGGTCTCCATTGTCTCACCAGGGTGCCTGGCATGCACAGTGACAGTGTGATGACTTAAACTAATGACATGTCGTTTTTCTCCTTTAGATTCGCTAGAAAAATTCACAGGACCCTGAAGAGCCACCCCTGACACCAGAAGACTGCTGGGTTTCAGTTACACCTACGTCACACCCGCTCTCTGAACCAGGAGCCAGCGCAGATACCAGCACCTCGGTGGGCATTAGATCTTCAGCTAGAATGTCAGAGCACAGCAGGTGAGGGCACTTCACACTGGCTTGAGGAGCAGGCACAGGCATAGTGCCTAGGGTGCCGGCAGTCGGAGGACTGCTGGAGACCAGGACGATGCTGAGTCGAAGGCAGATGATGAGCCCTTGGAGTCGTCCATTAGGCGGCAAATGCTGGATGTGCGGGAGGATCTGGCGAAGATCCATGAGGGTATGCATGTCATGGTCTCTGTTGTGGAGGAGTCCATGCGGAGCATGAGCACTGCTTTGACCCTCATGGCCAAGTGCACTGCCTCCTCCACTGAGAGATTGGTGACTCTCATGGAGAGGCAGCTCCAGGGACAGAATTAGGAGTTCGTGGGGTTGCGCTCAGACCTGCAAGCCCTCATACAGGCAATGACCTCAGGTGGTCAGTGTCAGTGTGGGAGATGAATGAGGCACCCAGTATTCCAGCTAGGTGTCCGTCCATCAATGACAAGCAGGGAGGTCCAGAGAGACCCCATGTTGACGCAAAAGCTGCTTGTTGTATATATGAGCTCCTCTCAGGGCGTTCTGGATGAAGGCAACAGCTACGCTGTCCCTCTGCCAGTGACCGTGGCATCTGATGAGGCTGCGAAGACTGGAGAGATGCCAACTGTGACGCAGGCCACTCCCTCCCAGGCGGGGCCAGCACAGGCTCCACTGGCCAGAGGACGACCGCCATTGTCATCAAGGCCAACAAGACACCAAAGTTAGCAAGCTGCCTCCAATGCCGCTGCTAGCATGGGGGGGGAACCAAGACATAGCACTCACAAACCTAAGTTTATGGCACCTTGAGCACAAGAGGGACTGGTCATGGGTGATCTTCTGATCTGTAATGTTTTGTTTATGTTTACTGGTCTGGGAATGAAGACCAGAGAAGATTATGTCAGTTTGTTTGGATTGTGAAAATGACATAAATTTTGTTTTTGTTGTAAAGGCCTGAATATGATTCACCTTTTTTTTTGGTGCAGGGTACACTAGTATGTAATGCTGGACATGAGTGGCTCTAAACGATTGCATAGGCACCGAGTGGACTTTGGGTTCAAACAAATGGGTAATTTCAGACATCCGGAATGGAGGCGGCAGCCCTGGCATGAGGTGGAAGCAGATCTTTAGCAGCCTAGCTGACAGAGCGTTGAATCACAAGGTCCCTGCCTCCCTGAAGGATACAGAGGTCTACCTCCATGCCCTCAGTGTTTTCCTCGCTGTGCTTTTCTTCTGATTCACTAATGGAATCATCCTCTGTGGCCTATGCAGCTGTGTCAAGATCTTCTTCCTCCAGTGGGTCCCCCCCTTGCCAGTGCCAGATTGTGGAGAGCGCAGCATACAGCCACTATCAGTAACACCCCAGCTCTGGGGGGTATTGTAGTGCTGCCCCTGAACGGTCCAGACAGTGGAAGTGCATCTTCAGAAGACCTACGGTCCTCTCTATCACCGCCCTTGTGGAGACATGGCTCCTATTGTAATGCTGCTCTGCCTCTGTTCTTGGGTGGCAGAAATGAACCATAAGTCACCTTTTCAACAGATAGCCCTTGTCACCCAGCAGCCATCCATCCAGTCAGGCTGAAGCACTGAATAGCCTTGACACTTGGGAGTATGTAAGTCTGAGGATGTAAGCGTCATGGGAGCTGCCAAGGGTACCTTGCGCAAACTTGCAAAATCTGCGTCCTGTGGTCACACACTATCTGGACGTTCATCGAATGGAATCTCCTCCTCTTGACAAAGGAACCTGGCTGACCTGCCGGCGCCTTGATGGCCACATGTTTGCAGTCGATTGCACCCTGGATGCGAGGGAACCCAGCAATCGCTGCAAACCCTCTAGCTCGCTCAGCCTGGTTGGCCTTGTCCATACAGAAATAAATAAATGTCATTACCCGCCTGAACAGAGCTTCTGTCACTGGCTTGACGCAACTGTGGGCAGCTGATTGGGACATTCCACAAAGAACTCCCACTGACCCCTAGAAAGAGCCAGAGGCATAGAAGTTGAGGGCCATTGTAACCTTCAGTGCCACTGGCATGGGGTTTCCACCCATATAGTTGGGGGTAATTTCAGGCCCAATTATATGACAAATGGAGGCCACAGTCTCTCTGGAAAGGCAGAGCCTCCTTTGGCATTGCACCTCGGACATATCGATGAAACTGCACCACTGCCTGTAAACCCTGGCAGCAGGATAGTGGCATCTTCTGCGGCCCCTTCCACCTTGGACTTCCTGCTGGTCATGCGCCCCTTGTGCCTCCGCCTCTCCTCCTACAGGTCACTCCCCTGGAAGCTGCATTGGACACCTAGCCTCCTCTCCTTTCTGCCCCTCTCCTCCTCTTCAGGTGAGGTGCCTCCAGCGGAGACCACAATCCCCATTGCAGGGTAACAGAAGGCTGTCTGATACCTGGAATGGTCTACATGGTCAAAATCCTCTGTGGGTCTTGGAGACACCAATGAATCCTGAAATGAAGCCTATGCATGCTAAGAATGAAGTTCAGAACTGAGATGAAGCTGTCAAGTTCAAATAAGCAACCAGCAGCAAACTATCTCGTAAACTCCTCACTACGGCAATGCTGCTGACCCTTTTTATCCCGCCCTTGGATGAGGTTTTGCAAAATGTGGGCTGTCCACCTGCCCATTTTGCCCGTGCGATGAGCGCAAAATCGCTTGGGCAACGTAAAATCAGGTTCAACTGGGTTTTTAATGGTCTTAAGTGGCCTTTTAATTGATGACAGGAGTGGTTCTGACACCCACGCGCGCCCGCCGACCTGAAGCTTGGAACATGCAGGATGACGTCAGGACGCTCGCCCAAGGTCTTCTCGCGCTATTTTAAGCCCACCCGCGAGGTGTAAAATTCTGCCCTATAAAGTACAAAAAGATCACAGGACAAGTTCAAAGCAATAAGCATTAGAGAATAGAAAGAGGCAGAGAAAAGGAGATGGTGGCATAGCGGTAATGTCACTGAATTAGTAATCCACTCTCAATCGAGAAACTCCAGCAGCAGAAAATACACCTTCCAATTGATTTCAACATATCCCTAAAAAGCAACTGGACTCTTAATAACACCAAAAAGAAACTTTCTTCCTCCTCAGAGGAGGTGCCCAGTTGGGAAAAACTATGTTTTGAAATTCCAAATGGTGAACTTCTACAAAAGGATGTGAGTCCAGGTAAAGGCGGCTGTTTGGAACTAGCCCTGGGAACAGGGAAATATTAACATAGAGCAAATTGTCAAAATTTCACCAAGGAACAGACTCAAAGAGTACAGTGATGTGACAGATGGTATGCTGCCAGGTCAGGTGACTATGAAACAATAAACTCAGAAGTGCTACCAACAGCCCATGCACCTAGAAGAGTGCTCCATAAATGGCAGATGTACATCTCTGCCATACTTGATATCATCAGCATATTACTGCCAAATAGCTTTTAATGAAGAAAACACTAAGCTAAGTGGATTTCATTTGCTTAACTAAAATTCATGTGCACATCATTTAGAGTCTCATTAATGCAGACAATATTCCAACAAAAAGCTCCCAGGATCCTGGATCAACTTGAGGTGAAAATCGATGATATTTGGCTGTTTAAGAGTTACACAAGATACACATGGCAATAATCTTAAAGATTACTTCAGAGATGCATGGGGAAAATCCTGAGGCAACAGAATAAAATGCAAGTGTCAATACCAAATGTAATGTACCTGAACAAGATGAATCAGGTATAAAAAAGGTTGAAATATGAAACCACCAGAGACAAAAGCAGAACTTGGGATAATGTAAAGAACATATCTTTTTATTTCTGTTGGACTGTGGATTAAAATTACAAGGGGTTTAGTTTATAAATGGGATACCAATCTGGATGAAGTTTACAAAGAAAGGAAGGAGCAGATCACAAAAACCAAGAACATAGTGTAGAAACACGCTCTGGGAGGCTTCTTAGTCAAACAAAACAAACTTTATTTACACAAGAGCTTCTGTGGCTGTTTGTATCTAAGCAGCCCCTCAAACATCCATTTTTCCCAGGAAACCCCTCCCTAGAATTTGTTTCCCCCGCACTAATCACACATTGGTTGAACAAATCACATGACCCCTACTCAGTTGAACTGTTCTTAAAGTGACAGTCATCACAAAGGTTATTATCCTTTGCTATTCACTCCTCCTTTTCTTTATTCATTTACGGGACGCGTGCGTTGCTGGTTGGGCCAGCATTTATTGCCCACCCTTAATTGCCCTTGAGAAGGTGGTGGTGAGCTGCCTTCTTGAACTGCTGCAGTTCCTTTTTATTCATTGAATCATTCCTTTACAGCCTTATCATGCAACATTTAACTGTAAATTACACTTTTTGTTTTGAGTGCCTGAAAGAGGCAGCCCAGTCAACTATGAAGCCTTGACCTAGTGCTTTGCATACTGTAATATAATATATGCTCTGTGCATGGCTCTGTTCATGAGTTACAGGAAGGCACACTTGGTGAAGTACTGAGCACAAGCAAGGTGGAGAAGTGCAAGTAGAATTCCAGGAGGTGCAGCCGTCTTCATCGTGGTAAGACTAGGACTACAAATGTTCTTTGGTAGCACAACACCAACGCTTCACGGAGTCATTTGAGAGATTTTGCCACACCATCTGTAAAGCTTAAGGGCCCCCACTGAGGAATCCGCAGCCTGTATCAGTGTGATGCTGCATGACTGAACAGCAAGCCACCATATTTAGCGTAGCTATATGGCGTCAGCCGTGCCTCAGTGGTAATACTCTTGCCTCCAAGTCAGAAGGTTGTGGGTTCAATTTCCATGCAAGAGACTGGAGCACAACAATCTAGTGCAATAATGATGGAATGCAGAACTGCCAGAGATGCTGTCTTTTGCATCAAGGCTCCACCTGCCCCTTCAGGGTGCTACTGGAAGAAGAGCAGGTGAGTTTTCCCCTGTATATTGAGTAAAATTTATCCTCTATCACATCACTAAAACAGACCATCTGTCATTATCAATTGCTGTTTATTTTGCTGTGTGCAAACTGACTGCTGCATTTCTACATTACAACAGCAACTACACTTCAAAAGTATTCCATTGGTTGTAAAGTCTTTTAGGATATCCCAAGGCTGTGTAAGGTGCTATATAAATGCAAGTTTTTCTTTCCCTGCAATGCAGACCCTCTCAACCAGGTTTTTAGGGTCAGGTATGGTTTATTTCAGGAAGGCTTGGTACTGCTATAAACTAGAGCAGTTGCGGTGTCCGGAACGTGAAATTAGATGAGCCAGCCAAAATGGAGGGCTTCACCTGCCTAAATGATGTCCAGAGATCTGCTCCCACAAAGGACTTTAGTCCTTTGGCTAAAGCTAATGAACTGGTAAACTGCAGGGGAATAACAGGAGTTAACACAAATATTGCAGTTGCCTCTGGCATCACATCCCAACCTCCTTTCAACTCAACTCGAATGACCACAGTAGACTCATTCAATGCACAGCACCAGGCAGCCATTTCTTCAATAACTGTGGAATTTTCACTTGTAGGGTCATCTTCTCGCCTAGCAATGGAGATTGCACCACCACAATCCATTCAGGCAAACACTAAAACCTAGCAGCATACACTCACTTCATCTTTTTTCCAGTTGAATATTTAGAAGGAGCACAAGGTTAGGAAGTAGAAATGACATCCCATACATTTTGGACTAAAAGGAAGCACCAGGGCAAAACACATCAAGCGCCTTCATCATTCACTGTAAGGGATAGTGAAAGCTCCACTGATTGATACTTGGATGTGTCTTGAAAATTCAATTGTCGTGAGACAGATTCAGTCTGTTGAGGAGAAATGAGGTGGCATTCATAGATGCTGAAATGCATCTGGGCCCAATGTAAGGAACTTGAGTGAAATTTAAGGCTATAATGAACCTTGTTTTCACACAATGAGTGGTTGGGGTCTGGAATGCACTGCCTGGAAGTGTGGTGGAGGCAGATTCAATTGAGGCATCTAAGAGGGCATTAGATGATTATTTGAATAGAAACAATGTGCAAGGGTATGGGGAAAAGGCAGGGCAATGGCACTAGGTCATAATGCTCATTTGGAGAGCCAGTGCAGACATGGTGGGCCAAATGGCCTCTTTCTGTGCCGTTAAAATTCTGTGTACACATGCTGTGTACATGCTTCATGCAAATACACATGCTCATTACATTACAGCACATTGGATATATCGGGCATGGAAAAAGCCTCAGGCCTTCATGCTCAACAATATGGGGAACCACTGCTCAACATGCATCACAACTGGCATCAGCCAACACACTATCAGTCCAATGTTTGCCATAGCTGGAAGCTAAGTGCCAAATAAGCTGACAGAATCAAAACTGTAATATTTATCGTCATACCAGCTGACATATCATAAAGTTGTAGCAAATACTTGTCTGGTGTAGACTGTTTTGCAGCAACATTTTCTATTTCAGTCTCATTTAACTTAATATATAGGACATTGAACTGCATGTCATAAAGAAGGGTGATACATCTATTGATAAATGGTTAAACTCTTAAACAGAGTGGTTAGCTTGGCTAAACCTCACACGTTTTCCTCAGTTACATTTCCAAGAGTGATCTTTATTTAGTCAAAAGAACATTTGAAAATGAGCAGTATATGTTACAGCAGGTGTCATACAGAAGCAGAAGGAAGCTTTACAACTTTCAAATTTAAATTTAAAAGTTCCCAAATGATGGAACAGAATGTCCAATTAGTACCGGACTACAGTACCCCTAAAAGTGACCTCACGCTTCTTGGCTTCAGTGTGGCCATCAGCTGAATGCCTCCTGAACTGTGCTATTACTATTCGTCCACTTCATCTTGTGCTGGAAGAGTTCCAAACCTCCTCGTCAGGATGCGAAGCCCAGGAATTTTTTTTTTTCCAAAAAGCAATACGTTCACTCAAGGTCATACTCCAACTTTTTCCATCCCTTTATCACCACAACTGCCACACAGGTCATTTCAATCCAGTCTCTCTCACCAGTGGTTACATGCAATATATCCTATAGCTGTTGCTTGCCACAGCTAGTCTCAGCTAATTGTGCAAGCGGAGAGTTTCTCGATACCAACACAGGAGCAATTGGAATGGAGCTGCTAGGGAATCAAGGAGACAGCAGGAAGCAATCAACATGATTTCAGTAATAAGAAACAGAGGGGCAACAGCAATTAGCATGGGATTGTGGTAGAAATTATGGGACAAGGGCAGTCAGTATACAATCAGTAACAGCAAACCTGAGAAAAGTGAACAGAATCATTCATAAACAACTTAAAACAGTTAGTTTAAATCATTCAAAACTTATACCAGGTGCATGCAAATGCCCTGTATTTGATTTCACTAAGAGTATCAGCAGCAGTGAAAAAAAAGAGCAATGAGACATATCCCTAAAATTCCCAGGCTAATAATAAACAATGGGTTTTCTTCTAAAACAATGCTTTCAAGCTGGATCAAGAAGTTCAAAAATTGACTCAATCCTTTAATCTCTCTTCCCTTGCTTTTCAACTTCAGCTTTCTGTTCAGCCTACGTTCTTGTCAATTTGTTGGCCTCTCCTCCCTGGTCTGAAAACCACGAGCCTTCAAAAAAAGCAGTACCAGTTTTGTAAGCAGTCGTGTAACAGCACCATTTCACAGTCAATTTCCTATAAGTTAACATTCTGCAGCTGTGTGTGGAGCAGCAGAGATAATGCCAAAACAGTTCATACAGTGTGAAACTTGGAAACAAACTTGCTGTTTAGTACATGGACAGGGTTGGCTGATAAAAGGTCTACATTTACAGATTTCCCCATTAGCCTTACTTTAACATAGGTTGATCCACTGTAAAGCAAATGCTAACAGCAGCATTAAAATAACACCTAGCTTATATACACGTGTTATTGGAGATTGGGTGGGTATAACTGTAGGGATGTGAAAGATAGGCCCAAGGAAATTCACATGCAACTGATTTTCACCAGCTTTATGCAGAAACATGGCTACGTTCATATTTCCTTGCTCATTCTGCATCCACAGAATTCCCAGCCTCTGACCTGTTCTTGTAGCCATTGTATTTATATGGCGGGTCCATTTCAGTTTCTGGTCAATGGTTGCCCCAGTGTGTTGATAGTGGGGGATTCAGTGTAATGCCACTGAATGTCATGGGCAGATGGTTAGATTCTGACTTGTTGGAGATGGTCATTGTCTGGCACTTGTGTGGCGCGAATGTCACTTGCCATTTATCAGCCCAAGCCTGAATGTTGTCCAAGTCTTGCTCATTATGATCACAGATTGCTTCAGTATCTGAGAAATTGCGAATAGTACTGAACGTTGCGCACTCATCAGTGAACATCCCCACTTCTGACCTTATGATGGAAGGTCATTGATGAAGCAGCTGGGCCTGGGACACTACTTGAGGAACTCCTGCAGCGATGATCTGGGACTGAAATGATTGACCTCCAATAACCATAACCATCTTCCATTATGCTAGGTGTGACTCCAACCAGTGGAGAGTTTTCCCCGATTCCCATAGACTCCAGTTTTGCTAGGGCTCCTTGACGCGGCACTTAGTCAAATACTGCCTTGATGTCAAGGCCATTCACTCTCACCTCAATTCTTGAGTTCAGCTCTTTTGTCCATGTTTGGACTAAAGTTGCAATGAGGTCAGGAGCTGAGTGGCCCTGGCGGAACCCAAACTGAGCGTCAGTGAGCAGGTTATTGTGTAAGTGCCGCTTGATAGTGCTGTCAACAACACCTTCCATCGCTTTTGCTGATGATCAAGAGTAGACTAATGGGGCAGTAATTGGTCAGGTTGGATTTATCCTGCTTTTTATTGACAGGAAATACCTGGCAATTTTCCACATTGTCGGATAGGTACCAGTGTTGCAGCTGAACAACTTGGCTAGAGACATGGCTAATTCTGGACCACAAGTCTTCAGTGCTACTGCTGAAATGTTGTCAGGGCCCATAGCCTTTGCAATGTCCAGTGCCTTCAGCCGTTTCGCAATATCACGTGGAGTGAATCAAATTGGCTGAAGACTGAGGCTGGGGACCTCAGGGGGAGACCAAGATGGATCATCCACTTGGCACTTCTGGCTTTAGCTTTGTCTTTTGCACTGATCTGCTGGGTTCCCCCATCATTGAGGATGGGATATTTGTGGAGCCTCCTCCTTTGGTTAGTTGTTTAATTGTCCACCACCATTACAACTGGATGTGTCAGGACTGCAGAGCTTTGATCTGATCTGTTGGCTGTGGAATTGCTTGCCTCTGTCACATGCTGCTTCCGCTATATGGCATGTAAGAAGTCCTGTCTTAAAGCTTCACCAAGTTGACACTTCATTTTTAGGTATGCCTGGTGCTGCTCCTGGCATGCTCTCCTGCACTCTTCACTGAACCAGGGTTGATCCACCGGCTTGATGGTAATGGTAGAATGAGGAATATGTGGGACCATGAGGTTACAAATTGTGGTTGAATACAATTCTACAGCTGCTGATAACCCACAGAGTCTCATGGATGCCCAGTTGAGTTGCTAGATCTGTTCGAAATCTATCCCATTTAGCATGGTGATAGTGCCGCACAACATGATGGAGGGTATCCTCAATGTCAGCTCAGTTAGTAGTGGTGCTGCCAAGCCACTCTTGATGATGTACATTTAAGTCCCCCATCCAAAGTACATTCTGTGCCCTCGCCACCCTTGGTGCTTTTTCCAATTAGTGTTCAACACGGGAGTGTGGAAGTGGTGAATGGTAATCAGCAGGAGGTGCCCATGTTTGTCCTGATCCCATGGGACTTCATGGAGTCCGGAGCTGGTGTTGAGGACTCTCAGAGATATTCCAACCCGACATTATACAACTGTGCTGCCACCATTTTTAAAAATTCATTCATGGGATGTGGGCGTCACTGGCTAGGCCATCCCTAGTTACCCTTGTGAAGGTGGTGGGTGAGCTGCCTCCTTGAACCGCTGCAGTCCATGTGGTGTAGGTACACCCACAGTGCTGTTAGGGAGGGAGTTCCAGGATTTTGATCCAGCGACAGTGAAGGAACGGCGTTATATTTCCAAGTCAGGATGGTGTGTGATTTGGAGGGGAACTTCCAGGTGGTGGTGCTCCCGTGTATCTGCTGCCCTTGTCCTACTAGATGGTAGCGGTTGTAGGTTTGGAAGATGCTGTCTGAGGAGTCTTGGTGAGTTCTTGCAGTGCATCTTGTAGATGGTACACACTGCTGCCACTGTGTGTCAGTGGTGGAGGGAGCGAATGTTTGTGGGTGGGATGCCAATCAAACAGATTTCTTTGTCCTGTAGTGGGTCTGTCCTGCCATGAGACAGGACATGGTGGTGTCTGGATTATCTGTAAGGTATGATTTGGTGAGTATGACTATGTCAGGCTATCGCTTGACTAGTCTGTGGGACAGCTCTGCCAACTTTGGGACAAGACTCTAGAAGTCAGTAAGAAGGACTTTTCAGGGCTGACAGTGATGTGTGTGCTACTACCATTTCCAGTGTCTAGGTAGATGCCGGATGGTCCATCCGGTTTCATTCCTTTTTGGCTTTGTAGTGGAAATTTTCAGCGTTAAGTGTAAGTTAACTATGTTGCTTTTAATGCACAAAATAAATTCATGCATTTAAAATCTAATGGTGTTGATAGTAACTGTAAAGGTTAACATTTTCAATACAGTAACTGAATTTTTACACATTAGTATCACAGTGAATCCAGGTGCTGTTACATGCAAGAACTCAGATCGTAGCCTCGAGGTACTCATTTCTAATGAATATTGTTGTAAAGTTTCCTATTTCTTTGTTTCAGAAATAGCTGTTACAAAATAATTTGTTGCCTTGTATTAACTTTAGTAGAATATAGACAGATGATGCCAGGAATAGCCTTGTTGAATGCTGCCAAAGCTTCCTTTGATGATGTCTCATTTACTTACCATTAATTACTCATTTCAAACTGATGGGGAGAAGCAGCACGAAGGCACATTAATATTAAGCCTTTCATGATTAAGGGCAGCGCAGGGTATCATTTACAAAACTGGGTCTCGGTTACTGGGCACACAGCAACAAGCATTGTGTCTCAACAACAGCTGACAGTAGAAGTGGTGTTGCTACTTTTATATATAAAAATAAGTTGGCATTGATTAGAGGTGGTGGGGGTGGAAATTAGAATCTGTTTCTGTCAAAACAGACACTTGCACCACATCAGGAATGGCAGTGAGGCAAGTAAAACAGCTCTTGCTTCAAACTGCAGGTGGTGTTTGGCAGAGACTTTGGAACAAAGCATGCAGCAGCAGGAGAGAACATTACCTAGCAGGCAAACAGGCAGCATCACAGGCTTCAGGTCTTGATGTGGTTGCTAAATATTTCAGAAATTATTTGGTTGGCCCCAAGTATAATTTGCTAGGGTTTTGTGACCACCTCAGGGTTTGACTAAAGAACTCTCACGTCTCTTACACTATGCGCGTTAAGAATTCTCAGAGTCCTTCAGACAGCCTCTGGTTAGGATCAATCAGCAAACCGCAATAACTGAAAGTTTTCATGTCTGACCTCCCCTACCCTGGGTCAAGCTAAGGTCAGCAGTTCAAGAGACATTCTTGGGAACACCTATCTGCTTTAAAGCAACAATTTTCTCTCAACTATACAAACAGTCCTATTTCAGCTGTCATTAGTACTGAGATTTGGAATTTTCTATGTGGAGAGCCTTAGGTGTGTAAACCTGCTGCGCCATTTATCTCTGTCATATATCTCTTAATCAATTCTCATTTTTGTGTGTACCTAGTTTCTTGCAGCACTGAAGGGCAGAAGCACCATATTGTATTAATGCACAGGTTTGCAAACTAGCTTTAACGCAATGTGGTGTTGCAGTTCTGATCAGGGACTCTGGGATCTGTGAGGTTGTCAGAATTCTGTTGCCTGGGGCCAGTCACAGTGAGCACAGTATTGCAAGAAATCTATATTTTCCCTGTGCTAGTAAGCACATTGGTACTGTTGCTGAACATTATTACATTTTTTGTGATGATAGCACTGGTTGGCACAAAGTAACGACAGGAGGTCCCAGTCAATATTTGCAAAACATCCCCTGCACAAAACAATTTGAGACTGTAGCTAAGTATTAACCTTAGAAACTAATCTTCTACATGTTAGTGTTCAATTTATACATCCAAAAAGAACAGGAGGGCTTCGTGCATTAATTTTCTGGAAAGAGTCACTTCTTCGCGATGAAGCCAGGATGACTTTTCAATAGTTATCTACTTAAAACTTCATTTAAGATTTCAGACCCTGACGACAAAACACGATAGCAAAGCGACTGCATTTGACACTAACCGCAGGCCATCTGGGAAAGTGGGTCAGGCTGCAGGGGGAGGGGGTGGTGGGGGAGATAGAAAAATCACAGCTGCAAAGTCCTCGCATTGGCTCAGATCCAAGATGGCAGGTTTCATGGAGGCAAAGAAACATATATCAGATGTGGCTCCCCCATCAAAAAAAGTCAGTCTTTCTCAATCATTTACATTTAGTTTTGGCTGTATTAGCAATTTTCTATTGCTAACTTTTTTTTATAGATTTATTATGAGATCAATAATGTTTTGACACTGAACAGAATATCAACCATCAAAATGATGTTGTTCTGAATTTAAAAGCAACTCCAGGTTTGTGCCAATGTCAGTAATACCACTGCTGACAGTGAAAGCTGTGTCTGCAATACTGTCAGCAGTTTAGTTCTTTCACCTTCAAGCACTATTCATTTCACACTGTGAGCTAGTTATTAGTTGGCTCAATGCTTCAAGCCCTGATTACTCTTCACCTTATACAACATTTCAGATTACAGAATAGTCCATGGAAACATCATATATCTCCCAACCCTAAGAAGGAGAAAGATTTAAAATATAGAAAGCTTTCCTCCAACATTAATGAACTCATTGTTCGATTTGGTTATCTCTTGGGTGTGGAAGTATTAAATTGCTGACATTTTTTGAGCCCTATTTTCACTGTAATACTGTAGTAGCAGCTACTTACCCGATAACAATGCCTGTTATGTTAAAATAATTTAATGACAGTGTAAGAAGGAATAAGGTTGACTGGTTCTATACTCAATAAAAAGTTACTAACAAAGAGCTTTGCTGTATAATCTAGATATGTTTTATGCATAAGTAAAATATGTATAAAATATGCCAGTTAGATAAAAAAGAAATCTCGCTTCTACTCAGATCACACCAGCAAAAGGAGGAAGCTGCCAAAATCAGAATAAAGCCTGTCTGTAATCTCCATGAGCACGCACTGCACATATAGACTGCAGTATGTTCAAAGGCACCAGAGGTTTAGGATTTATAATGGTTTGTTCTCATGAAATCTTCAGTGTGTAGTACCTTGCACCTGACTACAGATTAGGTTATCCTTCATTTATGTATAGTATTTTGCATTTTGTGTTTTCCAGAACAGAATTCCCTCAAATCAATGGTCCGTTCAGCCTCCAGTTGATGTTATCACATGTGTACCATGGACGGCTAGGAAAGGGGTTCAGACTCCAGGAGCTCACAGCCATAACTCCTTGGGCTAGTACAGATCCAAACTGATAAGCCTTACACAGGAGCAGAAATAATCTGCAGATTTTCTTAGCTTTCAAAAAGGGAAAAAATGCTTTAAGAAAATCAGATTTTACACATGGTTGGGAGAAAAATCAGAATACATTAATTCTAACCCAGAAACATGAACCCAACAGGCAGTTATATCTGCAATACGGAGCACTGAGCAATGATTGAACTTTTTGCATGTGGCTAGTGCCAAATCTGTAAACAGACCTGTGTGATCTTGATCAAAACATGTAACTGCATTATTTCTATTGGCATTTTATTACTTGAAACTGACCTAACACCAGCTTAAGTTACTATCTGTATTTTGATGGCAAGACAAAGAAAACATCAATGTGCTTTTTTTAAAGTGTTCTTCTGCTTCCTGCCCTTGCTTTGATCACTATTCTCAATTTAAACGTATGAAGTATTGTAAACCAGTCTGTGTGACTGAACTGTTCTATTAGATTTTCACGATGACAGCTTTTTACTCTGAAGACTGCTGTCCGATATTCCAAATAACACCAAAACATTGTTGATGTCAATTACTGAATTTTAAAAATCTATAGAACCCAAGCAACCAGAAAAACAGTAATTAAAGTAATAAAAATGTATAGTGAAGCATCCAGCTTTCAGCCCAGTGCATACTCAAATACTACACATGTACAAATATACATGTACAAATATATGCATGCACAACTTCAACACTGATTAGAGGGACCTATTAGCCACAATAACATCGTTCAAGTCATTTTTTTAATGACAAAACATGCATTTCTTTGCAGTAATGTTTCTCATCACCCATGTATAAAAATCACTAAAATTTCCAGTATAAATCACTGAGCCTCTCCCCTAGAAAGGGTGCAGACATTTGCACAATAATAGAGCCAATAGTTCTGGCACATATAAACTATTTCAATAAAGATGGAAAGCACAGATGAATTGTTGCTTTATTGCCTCTTTTTCCTGAATAGGATGACCTGTTCCTTCATGTGGTAACAGCCGTTACAAAGGTTCTCAGGCTGGAAATCACATACAGCTGTGACCAACTTCAGGACCTCTGGAGCTCCAGTCATTTGGGGGGGACTGGGATGTGGTTTGGTTCTTCAGAAGCACTTGTAACAAGGACATTAGCAATTTGTCAGCTGTGGCTCAATTGGTAGCATCTTTGCCTGAGTCACAAGCCCCACTTCAGTGTTTGAGCGCAAAAAATTAAGGCTGGCACTCCAAAACAGTACTGAGGGAGTGCTGCACTGTCAGACATGCTGCTTCTCAGATGAGACATTCAACTGAAGCTCTGCCTGCTCAAGTGGATGTAAAGATCGCATGACACTATTTCAAAGGAAAGCAGGGATGCTCTCCCCAGTGCCCTGGCCAATACTTAGCCGTCAATCAACATCATAAAAAACAATTATCTGGTCATCATCACATTGCTGTTTGTGGGAGCTTGCTATGCGCAAATTGGCTTATAACAGTGCACAACACTAAAAATACTTTGGTGTAAAGCGCTTTGAGAAAAGTCTTATCCCGATGCAAGTCTATCTTTCTTCTTTGTAGCTGCCTATTTGAGCTGGAGAAGGGACAACACTGATGTGTGTAACAGTATTTGGAATGGCTTTGTCACAATTAAAATACGGTACAGCAGAAAGTACTGTGAAATACCATAGCAGCATGAGGGAGCTGGACAGAGTAGATAAGGAGAAACTGTTCCCACTCGTAAAAGGATCGAGAACAAGAGGGCACAGATTTAAAGTAATTTGCAAAAGAAGCAAATGTCATGTGAGAAAAAACTTCTTCACACAGCAAATGGTTCGAGTCTGGAATGCACTACCTGGAAGTGTGGTGGGGGCAGGTTCAATCGAGGCATTCAAGAGGGCATTAGATGATTATTTGAATAGATGTGCAAATTTGAATTGAATGTGCAAAAGTGCAGGGAAAAGGCAGGAGAATGGCACTAAGTCATAATGCTCATTTGGAGAGCCAGTGCAGACACGGTGGGCTGAATGACCTCCGTCTGCACCGTAACGACTCTGTGGTTGTAATCCAAAGTATTCTCCACGTACATTTCAGATTTTTAAAATAAAAATTCAGAAATACAGAACCACATTGTACTGTTGAAACATATCAATCATTGCAAGAATAATGAAAACGTCCACATTGGTGAGCTGGTAGATATCATTCTTTATGAACGGACATCTGTAAGTGCACATACCCCATCGCACTCATTTTAAGGTGTGATCATTGTTTTAGAGAAGCTATTACAGTAACATGCTAACACTGTTCACTGATGAGGCATGTCTGCGTTTGTGGACATGCGCATTCCCATACTGTGCGGTTCTGACATACCCGTTTTTAAGTTATTCATGTGAAAAACATTTGCCCATGGATGGATGAACAGCACTGTAACATAAATCTCTCTCTCTCTCTCCCATCAGATCCCCTGCGCTACAGTAGGAGGGGAAGGGAGAAGGTTGAAAGTACACATGAGGCACACCAGTGTTTTGGAACCTTAGAAAGTAGGCTGCTTTTCATAAAGGTTACAGAAGATCACTAATGCTTCAAGCATTGGACATCAGGCAATTTTTACAACTTGTATTTTTGATTTGTGATGCCTTTAACTTGGCTTTGCTTTAAATATATTCTATTAAAAAAAACACAAACATTTTGTGCTGTTAAGTCTTCACAACTATAGGTCAGATGTAAATTCTGAGAAAATAACACTGGTATAAAAAACACAATCCATTTTACAGCATTAAGAGGTCTCAAAGTAGCATACACTTTGTCCTATCAGATATATTGGAAACATTCTAGTCAAATCACTTTAAATTTGGAATGATATACTCAGCAGACATACGGGACAGACTTTAGTTTTTCTCACTAAATGGAATGGGCCTCTTTAAAAACTGCAAACTTCATTGCTCTTTAATAGTTTCAGATTGAATTGAGTTTGCGGCATCTTATTTGCTTATTTTGATTTGAAATAACAAGAATTCTGTAAGAACTCACTGAAGTTTTAAAATTACTGCTGGACACTTATTTATACTGCATATAGTCTACTACCAAACAATAATTAGGTGAAATCAAAACTTTGCTCTCAGAATATACTGTCACGCTCCGTTTATTTAAATAGTACTTCACAGTCTTCCCACAAATACTGCTTTAGATAAATAAACTTTTCACTAGACCAGTCCCATCACAAAACTCCCTGCTGATGAATGAACTTTTGACCTATAATCCCCGGAGAAGAGAGCGTCACCGCCACACTCCCAACAAGTAAACAGACTCCTGGCTGAAACATAATTCAAAATGCAGCTTCACTGCATAATGCTGCTACATATCGACTTTTTGTGCACTGAAATTCATTTGTATACAGCAGATCACAGGCATTTTGTAAAGGGACGTGGAGGGAAGCCGATTTAGCAGCACACTTACACCACATTGCTAAATCGATATTTTATTAGGTTTTCTGTTGCAATGTAGAATGACAGAAAACTGCCACGCTAAATTAGATAATGTGACATGTAATGTATCACCCCCAAAGTCAGCAATTTCTTATTGCCTTGTGATGTGCACAAATCTAATGTATTTTCTCCCCAAATTTTAAGCCTGTCTCTCCTCCGCTCTCTAAACGCCATGCATCATTCTCACATCCAAGGGAGGAGTTGGGCAAAACCTACTCATATCTCTGCCGATGCTATATTAAAGCCAGCCACCAGGAGGCAGTCAATATCCACCAGTGATGATTTCACCCTCATGACTCTGCTCTTGAATAGAGAAAGGGAGAAGAACACCAGGGTTTTAATCAAGACAAGAAT
Organism: Cetorhinus maximus; assembly: GCF_964194155.1. Taxonomy (NCBI): domain Eukaryota; kingdom Metazoa; phylum Chordata; class Chondrichthyes; order Lamniformes; family Cetorhinidae; genus Cetorhinus; species Cetorhinus maximus. Next base: position 8,488,308 of record NC_135906.1, read on the forward strand.
TCAGAACCTGGAGGTAAAAGCTCACAGCTGTTAGCACTCCATGGCACAACTTACTCAAAATACAGTACAGCACTTTAGTGTAATTTAATAAATACAAGTATTCGCATAGTAATAGAGCCAGTAGTTTGTGCCTCATATTGTGAATGAAATGATAAATTGCAGCTATGTCATAGAAACCCTGTCAGAAGCAGAGTCGTTTAATCCTAAAAGGATGAATTGGAATTGAAGCCAACAATATAGAACATATAACTTGTAAACCCTGCCACAAGCATCAAGAGACTTGGGCAACCAGATTTTGGCATTACAGTTATGATACTTCATTGGTCATTCTTGGCAGATTCATGCTATTAACTGTTATGTTAAACGAATGCTACGGTTATAGTGTAAGCGCAGTTTGAATCTGACCTGACTGAGGGGCAAAGGGCAGCAAGATTCAGTCAATTTCTCTTCAGACATCATCACCCAATTTACACTCCATCAGTTTAGTGTTATAGGGCTTTGTGTTAACACTATACTTCCACTGTATCACTGTGGAAGCTCCATTTATATAACATATCTTACCAACTGCCCTTTACCAGCTCAGCTCTTTTGAGGTTCACAGAGGGCTGGGTAATTTGATAAACAAGTGGACTTGCTGCTGGTCATTAGAGGGTCAAGTTTGCTCCCAGGGCAGCCACAGACTCACCAAATGATACACTGAAGAACTATCTGAATATAAGCCTGTAACTTGCTCTTTAGAAAATGTCAAAGCACATTTAATTGTTAATTAAATTTTCATTCAGGGTTCCTGGTGCAGCAGGAAAAATTGAAAGATCTCACATTCATATAGCACCTTTCCCAGCCTTCGGACATCCCAAAGTGCTTCTCAGCCAATGACGTGCTTTAGAAGCAGAATCATTGCTACATTGGGAAATGCAGGAGTCAGTTTGTGCACAACAAGATCCCACAAATAGCAATAAGGTCAATGAGTGGATTGTCGTATCCAAAAGACAATACCTCAACAGTCTAGCTCTCCCTCAGAACAGCAATGATGAGCAATGTGTACACATCAGAGCATTTCACTTTTTAACATGGGGAAACAATGAGGATGTATTATTATTTTATGTTAACAATGAAGAATATCGGAAGAATCTGTACTTGGTTCTCAATTCTATGCATATGTTCAATACGAGTATGTCGTTGGCCTGAGTTTTAATCTTCAAAAACAGGCAGTTTTGGCCAGGTGAAGGGTTAAATTCTGAGAAAATGGCTTTCTGACCCAAACTCACTTCTTCCTATTTTGGCTTCAATTGAGGCAGGAAAATGGGCAGCCTGATCCAAGGAGGTGGTTTGCAACTTTAAACATAATAATGAGCTGTCGAAAGAGTTTCCTGAGTGTCGAAGAATCTGGCAGCTTCATCAAGGAAAGAACTTGATGGATTCAGGAGGCAAGTGCCTTCACACCTACCTCCTGGAGCCAAATACTTGCCTGAGGAGCATCCGCAATTGGGCACTACCCAACGATCTTCTGCCTGAGGCCTGCAATTCCACCATGAAGCTGCTGGCTAACCCTCCTCGCAAACACCACTACGCCCAATCTACTCACTAAGCCCCAATCTGCCCATTGGACCCCAATATACCCACCACCACAGGGCACCAATCTACCCACCACCACCACCAGGCCCTAATCTACCCACCACCACCAGGCCCCAATATACCCACCATCACCGGGCCCCAATCTACCCACCACCACTGGGCCCAAATCTACCCAGCGCCAACACTGGGCTCCAATCAGCCCACCTGGCCCCAATCTACCCACCATCACCAGGTCCAAATTTGCCCACCAGGCCCCAATCTACCTGTCCCAGTCTATCCAACACCACCACCAGGCTTCAGTCTATCCACCGCCACCAGGCCCCAGTCTATCCACTACCACCACCAGGCCCCAGTCTATCCACCGCCACCAGGGCCCCAGTCTATCCACCATCACCAGGGCCCCAATCTATCCACCGCCACCAGGCCCCAGTCTATCCACTACCACCACCAGGCCCCAGCCTATCCAACACCACCACCAGGGCCCCAATCTATCCACCGCCACCAGGCCCCAGTCTATCCACTACCCACCACCACCAGGCCCCAGCCTATCCAACACCACCACCACCACCACCAGGGCCCCAATCTATCCACCGCCACCAGGCCCCAGTCTATCCACTACCACCACCAGGCCCCAGCCTATCCAACACCACCACCATCACCACCAGGCCCCAGCCTATCCACCACCATCACCAGGCCCCAATCTATCCACCGCCACCAGGGCCCCAATCTATCCACTACCACCACCAGGCCCCAGTCTATCCACTACCACCACCACCACCACCAGGCCCCAGTCTATCCAACACCACCACCATCACCAGGCCCCAGCCTATCCAACACCATCACCATCACCAGGCCCCAATCTATCCACCATCACCAGGCCCCAGTCTATCCACCACCACCACCAGGCCTCAGTTTATGCACCGGCACCAGGGCCCCAGTCTATCCACCGCCACCAGGTCCCAGTCCACCCTCCACAACCAGGCCTCCAACCACTCCATGGGGTCAGTAGCCTATGAATAATCCCTTTTCTAATCCCCTCCCCTGCAAACCTGGTCAAGCCCCCTGCAGCTGTCACTTACTGGCACCCTGCCTGACTGGAGACCCATCATGTCAATCAGGTTAGCCTCCGGGCAGGGAGTTGATCAATGATGTCAGTGACTCCCTGTGGATAAAGCTCCACAGCGTGCGGGGAAACCCGAATTGCAGATTCCCCATACAGTTCTGACCGACCAGCTCCCTGCACATCAGGTCAGTAAAACTTGTGTGTCATATTTCTATTCCTACAAGTGCCTTTTCCACTTTAGATATAAACACAGAATCACTAGATTGTTAACAGGTTAAAAAGGTGTTTTTCTTCTGAGTCTGATTCAGTAGCTTTGAGAGAAAAGTCTTGATTTGTGATCAAAGAAATTCAACAACTCAGCCATTTGTATTAGGTTACATGAAGTGGCATAAACACAACAAAGTGGGAATTTAATGCTAAACAACCAAAATGATCAGATTACTTGAATGAAGAGTCTTAGAATTAAGAGGAATAGACTGCAATAAGTTTGTACATTATGACTGTGACCAACATTATTCATCTTCCTGACTATCCACCAGAATTTTCAGAATAAATGCTTGCACAAGATGTTGCTTCAGTGCACAGCAACTAACACCAATCTCCTCCTGTCCAAAATAATTCAACTACACATCCCAAGAAAGATTAAATTCAATCTACTTGATCAGAATTGTACTTTTGTTTTGGTTCCTGCTGCACCATAAGAGTGACAAAAACATTTTTGGACTTGTAATTATCCTCCAAATTTTATTTTCCCTGAAAATGTTTGGGGGTGGGGAGTGGGGTGGACATTCCCTTTGTTTTGGTGGATAGAGTGTATATCCTGTACATTAGACTGAGGCCACTTACGCTCTGATGTTATACATGCATGCCACCTGGAACTCAAAAGACTTTCCAAACTTTCTTTAATTTCTTCCAAATGACAAGCATTCCCATTAAGTATGAAAGGCCATTTCTGCATTTGCCCAATATGGTTAACTGGAACAACAAGTTGAGCTAGTTCCTGGCAGCTGAGCTCTGCAAATATTTCAAGTCTTCCCAGAGCGGAGTTAAGGGAGATGGCAAGGGTCACTTTCCAACTGTTGAACTTCCATAAACAAATGTAAATGGTACACAATGTACGGTATGTTACAGGGATAATAATTTCAAAAGTTTTACCAGCAGTTGCTTAGCAATGACATTAATAAATCTAAGCGCTGAACATTTGCAGCAACTTACTAATCTCTAAACAACTTTATCGGAATTGCTTACAGAGAGTGTACCAGAATTGTACAAAAAAACCAAAATCCTAAATTAATTTCTGAAGCTTCCAGTCACCACTCCAGTTTTCTGCCATTGCTTCTATTATTCAATAATCAGTTTAAACCCTCTCTATGCAAACTGCAATTAAATGGGATGACCTGTCCAAATTTTGCCAAGGAGCTGTAGTACTGTATTTTTGTGTTTATTTAACGTACTTTCATTCCTCTGAAAGGCTATTTATTTTGAAATAATCAGGTAATTGATTCTCTAATCCAGCTGCTTTCTTCCCCTCCTTTGATCAGTTGGAGTGATATGCAATCCTGATCCTATCATATCTGCCTCCATGCCCCATAGGACTATAAGTTTTGATATTTTCAGGCACACAACAGAATCCAAACAGGTTTTAAAGACTTGCTGGAATGTGTTTTTCCCCCTGGACTGTTTGCATAACTTTTTTTTTTGCATCTTACATTTTGTCACACAGGCTTAAGGAAAATTACAATTTCTGAAATTCTGGAGTAAGAGCAGAAAATGTGGGACGTGCAGAGCAGGTCAATCAGCAGCAGAATGAGGGGATATTAATGTTTCTGACCACGTCTCCCCCCGCCATCCCATCCCCCGAAACATTAGCCAATCTTTTTCATTCAGGTGTTCACTGAACATCTTCCACATTTTCTGTTTTTAAAAAAAAAGAAAATTGTAGAGAACAGATGTCTGGTGATAATATTCTCTGTATGGTGTCCTCCTACTGCAGGACTTCATTTCATTTCTCCATCAGAGTCTAAAACGGGGAGGTTTAGGAACTGCAGATTGAATCTGATTAATAAAGATGCACATTGCACTGAATAGGTCTACTAGATGTGCTCGGAGGACTTTGGAAAAGCTCTTTAGCAGTAATCCATCTGTGACTTTCAAACTGTAAGCACAATAACAACCATGGTTTGCAGAGTAATATTCTTATTTGTCTTTTTTGAATTTGAAATACCAGTTTTGTTCATTGAATACATATTACCAAAAAGCTTGACATTAAACAACATTGAAAACGTCTTCAGCAACTTGCGCTTGATTCACTGATATGAAAGGAACTTCTAAGACAGAAATATAGTTGGTATACATAAAGTAATAAACACTACACTGCAAGATCGAAATGCATTACTTTACACTGTGTTTTCTTATTAATGTTGGGCACACCAAAAGCCTTCTACATCAACATAAAATAGCTGATGTAAAAACAAGGACACGTCAGCCTGGATGCAGACTGCAGTGCCTCGACAGACCAATTCAAACGTATTTATGAGTGCATTTACAAAGCATTCTGCTTCAAACTGTCTGAACTGAAATCTCCACACAGACCAATATCAATTTGTGCTGCTTCCTTTAGTGGTCAGTGTAAGTAACCACATAGATTTGTAACATCCTATTGTGATGGATTACAGGACATTTTTTTATTTTTCATTATGATATAGCAGAACATGAAACAGTCTCATACTGACATTCTTGAAATGGCTGCAGTTAAGAGGGAGGGAATTTGGGAAGACTGCAAGAAAGTAACACACTAGATCATGAAGTGCTATCTTATTAACAACTATTCTGTAGTAAAGATCTTATGAAAAAATCTTGTTTTAAAACAATTTATGATCAATTAATGTCACAAGATTCTGACAAAACTTCTGAAAAACAAGCTATTTGATTTCCAGTATGAGTTTTTGCTAGTTAGAACCCACATTAGGTTCTTTATTGTCTTTTTGTTCATTGCATACCCATAAGCAGGCTTCAGTAAGATATCTGAAAATAGTCCCATTCTTAATAGTGCAGATGGCAAAATTAAATTGAAAACTGTAAACTGTGATAAGTTCCAATCTATGTCTTTTAAAATATTTGATAATAAAAGCATGCACTCTCTAGTCTGTTTATCAAGTGGCTTTCAGCCAAACAGCTTTGAAAAAGCAAAATATTTACCAAAACCGTCACAATCAATGTCCCCTCCGAAGTGTTTCCACTGTTTGTGGCCTGTTCATTTGAATATGTGGTACCCTTTAAGTTTATTTGCAGGCATGCGAGATACCACAAATGGAACAGCTCGTGAGCAGCCTCCACAGTACCTTCTGGTTTGCTGTGTATTCACAGCTTGCAGGAAATACTGATCAAAACAGCGGTTGCTATCCCAGTGACTGATCAACAAATTGTATTTATATGACACCTTTAACATAACGAATATCAGGAGGAAAGGGAGAAGGTGCCTATTGTTGTTGAGATAATTAGGACCAAAGCCTTGGTTGAGTATTTGAATGTTTCCTCTGCCTTCAGCCCCAGCTGCAAGTGATGAATTTTTTTTGTCACCAACATTGAGACTATCCTATCTAAGGCCACTTTCCTTGCTTCCCCTCGTCCACCAAATTAAACTTACTCTACAACAAAAATAATAATAAAAAGACCTGGAAAAACTCAGCAGGTAACTGACAGCATCTGCGGAGAGGAACACAGTTAACGTTTCGAGTCCGTATGACTCTTCAACAGAACTAAGTAAAAATAGAAGAGAGGTGAAATATAAGCTGGTTTAAGGGGGGGTGGGACAGGTAGAGCTGGATAGAGGGCCAGTGATAGGTGGAGATTGCCAAAAGATGTCATAGACAAAAGGACAAAGAGGTGTTGAAGGTGGTGATATTATCTAAGGAATGTGCTAACTAAGGGTAGAAAGCTGGACAAGCGAGGTACAGATAGCCCTAGTGGGGGTGGGGTGAAGGAATCGAAATAGGCTAAAAGGTAGAGATAAAACAATGGATGGAAATACATTTAAAAATAATGGAAATAGGTGGGAAAAGAAAAATCTATATAAATTATTGGAAAAAAAAGGGGGGGATTGGAAAGGGGGTGGGGATGGAGGAGAGAGTTCATGATCTAAAATTGTTGAACTCAATATTCAGTCCGGAAGGCTGTAAAGTGCCTAGTTGGAAGATGAGGTGCTGTTCCTCCAGTTTGCGTTGAGCTTCACTGGAGCAATGCAGCAGGCCAAGGACAGACATGTGGGCATGAGAGCAGGGTGGAGTGTTGAAATGGCAAGCGACAGGGAGGTCTGGGTCATGCTTGCGGACAGACCGAAGGTGTTCTGCAAAGCAGTCACCCAGTCTGCGTTTGGTCTCTCCAATGTAGAGGAAACCGCACTGGGAGCAACGAATGCAGTAGACTAAATTGAGGGAAGTGCAAGTGAAATGCTGCTTCACTTGAAAGGAGTGTTTGGGCCCTTAGACGGTGAGGAGAGGGGAAGTAAAGGGGCAGATGTTGCACCTTCCGCAGTTGCATGGGAAGGTGCCGTGGGAGGGGTTTGAGGTGTAGGGGATGATGGAGGAGTGGACCAGGGTGTCCCAGAGGGAACGATCTCTGCGGAATGCCGCCGGGGGTGTGAAGGGAAGATGTGCTTGGTGGTGGCATCATGCTGGAGTTGGCGGAAATGGCGGAGGATGATCCTTTGAATGCGGAGGCTGGTGGGGTGATAAGTGAAGACAAGGGGGACCCTATCATGTTTCTGGGAGGGAGAGGAAGGTGTGAGGGCGGATGCGCAGGAGATGGGCCGGACACGGTTGAGGGCCCTGTCAACCACCGTGGGTGGAAAACCTTGGTTAAGGAAGAAGGAAGACATGTCAGAGGAACTGTTTTTGAAGGTGGCATCATCAGAACAGATGCGACGGAGGCGAAGGAACTGAGAGAATGGGATGGAGTCCTTACATGAAGCGGGGTGTGAGGGGACCCTGCCCAAGCCCTGAGCTTGTATCTTTCTCTATTTTCTCTCCTATCTCCCCTCATTCTCTTTCTAAGCTCATCTTGTCCATGACTCCCATTTCCTATTCTCTCAACCCTATTCCCACTAAGCTAATGACCACCCAAACTTCCCTTCCATGCTCCCATGTTAGCTGACATCCTTACCAGTTCTCTCTCCTCAGGCTCTATCCCTCTCTCCTTCAAAGACAACATCATAAAACGTATGTATATACTTCCTAAAATGACGGTTTTTATAGGACTTTCAGTAGCAGTGGAGGTAAGGGCTGAAGTCAGCAACATTCAGATGGAAGTAAATAGTCTTGGTCATACATAGAGTATGGGTTTTGAAACTCAGCTGAGTTGAACAGATAGTACAGGCTGATTCAACCTAAGTGAGCAGCCAGGAAAAGGATAGAATCAGTGGCAAATGTGTAGAGGTTTTGATAGGAACTGAAAAGGATAGCTTTGGTCCTCTCGATATTGATTTGGAGGGAATTCTAATTCCATTTAATTCAAATGTTATTACTTGTAGTTTTTTTTATAATTAGTTTCTCAAACATGTAGGCACATTTTTCTCAAGCTATTATACAGACAAGTGTACATTCAGAGTGTACATTTTTTGATGAGTATTTTATGATTAAGGGCACAGTCACACATATATTATGAAATCATTCTAGAGGTGTTCATTCAGACACATGTCATGAGAATGTAATTCCCTTATATAGTTTCTGAAGTCACTGCAGATTCTAACTGCATAGTGCTAGCAGGAGGTGTGTATTGCCACTTCACATTCCCTACACTGGGAATGTTGCAGGTCACTGAGTTGAGAAAGCTTGCTTGACCCTGGCTTTTGGGGTGGGGGGGGTGGTCAGAGATGGTCCCGTAGTCGTGATGGTTGGGGTCAGTGTTCCTCCTGGCTGGTGGATGGGTTGTGGTATTGAAGGGGTCATCTTAAAATCACCTGTTTTGACTGATGGCATATATCCCTTGCTCAGCAGTTTGTTTTTGTTGCAAATTGGGAACACTTGACTGTGAATGTTAGTGACCTACCCCTCCAACACAATACTCCATGAATAATGTTGAAATAGCGGAGGATTAAGCAAAAAAAGAGAGACCTATGAATCTTAGTAGATTTGACACAAAGTTATGGTCAATCAATACAAAGCAGCAATCAACAGAGTTAATAGGATGCTGAACTACACAGGCCAAAACAGCAGAGTGCAGGTCACAGAAGGCAGGAGTCACACTGTTCAGGGCTCTGATCAGACTGCACTTTGTGACTGTGTCTAGTTCTGGTAACCAGTAAACAAGAAAGACATTCAATGGCTGGAGGCAGAACAGAGCCACAGGGTCAGAGGTTAGGAGGTCAAAGTGAGGAACAATTAGAAAGATTAGGTTTTCAGCCTGGAACGGAGATGTCTGAGAGGTGACCTTTTAGTGGGATAAGTAAGGATAAAGAAAAAGTTAACTCAGAATATTACTATTGTTGTAAATATCTAGTTCATAATTCCTATGTCTTAGAACATAAAGTTTAGTTTTAGGAATTAAAAGTTTTAACTGTAGAAAATGGGGGCATCTGGTTGAGAAACTGGTAACAACAACGCTGATGTAAATGCAACTCAAACAAGCCTGGGTTTATTACGTTTAAGCAGTACCCTATGTTTGCCCTGCAAGGTCAGAGCTGATAGTGAAAAACTTGAACAATGAACAATCCATTTCTAAGATTGTAATGGAGCCATGGAGTCTGGAGAAAGAATTGTAAAACTCCATTAGAGATGGAAATTTTTCATATGGGTTACAGAATAAAAGCGTTGTGTTGAAGGTAAAATAATTAGTTTGCATTTCTGTTTGAATCATCCCAAAACATGCCACATTGCCAAAGTGATAGTGATTCCGGGTGCAGCCTCGGTTAAAAGGTTCTTTAGTTTAATTTATGTGTGTGTGCTTGCTGACAGAAGCAGGCAATTCACTTTGGGTTTTGTGAGGAGAAAAGCAGCTGGAAGATTTTCTCTAGCTTGCATCTTGTGGAAGAAATCTACAGTAGTCCTCAGTAGAGCATTGTGGCAGAAAGCAGTCAGTTGGAACAGTTAGCTTGGAAGGAACGATGTAGAAGCTGTGGGAGCACACTGCAGGGGAGAAAAAGTCTACGTATAGCCAAAGCCAGGACAAGGAGCTGAAGTGTCCACAGTCATAAGGTCTTTAAATAAAACTGGAGAAACGCTTAGCCAAAAGCTAATGGAAGGATCCCCATTAATTTGTACCTTGAGGAATAGCTGGAATGCTAAGGAGAATTAAAGTAAATTCTGGAGTGCTTTGGCATACTTTTTGGGTTTGTCCCAGAAAAAGATGAATGAACCTTCAAGATTTCATAAGATTTCCTGTGTGGGGGGGAAAAAGAAAAAGGGAAAACTGAATTTATGACAATTATGACAAGACTTTATAAACTATAGTGTTGTTAGTAGCACTTGCTTTGTTTAATTTTTTAATATATATTCAATAAAGATTGTTTTAAAATTGTGAAATCGTGTAGCGTAGTTCTGTCCGTGAATAACTGGGTGTTGGGATTTCTTCTCTAAACGTCAACACTTCCTAACAGGATTGTAGCACTTTAAACTGTGAGAATAGATTGGGAGGCGGTGAGGGGTGGTGGGGGGAGAAGAGTGCAGAATCAAACATGTATAGGTAGTTTTAGAGCTAATTTCAGCAAATTCTTCTTTGCACAAAGAGTGATCCACTTGCAGAATAAACTTCCAGATAGAGAGGTGAAGTCAAAAAATTCCTAAAATCATTTAATAAACTACAGGATGCTACAACTGAGAAGGATGTTAGGGTCTCTCTGAGTTGTTGGCCTTCCATGTCAGTAATGATCTTGTGAACACTTTAAGGTTCCACTGAGTACACTTTCCATGTTACATTAACAGTGACTGACATTTGGCAAAAAAGTATCAACATCAAGATGCATCTCGTACAATAGTACTATCCAGTACAAGGTCCTCAACCCAATTACTGAGGCACAACCAAATGAATATCATTAGGCCCATTCGGACAGGTAGCTTGAAATTAATCAGGAGCCACACACTTCAATCACCATAAATGATCCTCTGAAGGTTTGCTTTAAGACTGAAGATGTAATTTATTTAAACAGTAAACCTGGAATGTTCCCTCTATTTCTAAAAACCGATTTTTGATATGCATCTGTCTTTTTAATAGTGTTTGAAGCCTTTCATTATATCTGAATTTAACTGAAAAGCTCTTGGCTTAGTGATATAGCTCATTACCTTCTGTGGGAAATGTTATTAAGGAACTTAATTTGCTACTATTGTCAATTTTGCAAATACATTCTCACCAAGAATCTGTTTTATGCTCCGGTAATATTCGCCCATGCAAATCTACAAATATCAAAATCATTGCATAGAAATATTGCATTTCTTTGAAGAAAAATGATTTAAAATATGTCACACAATTCCATTAATTCAATTAATTGTAGAGACACCAATTTAGGGTGTGACTTTTTTGTGTGTATAAAGAACACCCTCTTTGTGAATTTAATTATGCCTACCTCTTATCAGCAAGAGCACTATACATAAATCACATGACATGCTTGACATGATGTTTTAGCTGCCCATCTTAGTGGAGTGTTATAAATGTGGGGGTGTAATTCAGCTGCAATTAAAAAACGTGTTGGAGATGGTATATGGGAGCTATGCCATGCTGTCAGAAATGCTCAACATAGTTAGGATACTGCAGCCTTCCTCTATGCCACAAACTACATCACTCCCAGCTGCAGCTTAATTTTCTGTGACTTGTCTAATTACTGTAATTAAACATTAATTGCCATTAATTATTCACACATAAGCTAGTCGCAAGTCAAGTGGTAAAAGCCAGATGAAATCTGTCGTACAACTTACATGTGAACAGTGTGCACTGTTCAATGTTGGCAGGTCATTGGGTTTGCCATGACGGAACACAAGCCGAGACCCCCTAAAATCCTTGGGGCTCTGGTGTTGGCACTGCAATCTACAGTCACAGTCAGACAGGGCAGAGGCCTGCAATCACTAGCAGCTCTTCCAAATTCTGTCTACACTAAGCCCAATGCAACAGCCTTAGAAACTCCCTTGAAGTATCAGACAACAATGAACAATAAAAAATAAAATAGAAACACTACATACTAATAATTCGGGGAAGACACATTTACTATGCTAAGACTTTACATTTATTTTTTAAAATCCTAACGCTGTCCCCTGACAAAAAGACCCTAACTCACTCAGACATTTTCTGCTTCATTTCAGATTACAACATGTAATGTTCTATGCGTCACAGTGACAGGAAACACAACTAGTTAGGGGAAAATATACTATGTCTCAATAGACTCTATACACTGCCACACAAAGCATTAACTATGAACAATTTTAAATCTCCACCAAGAAACTACATGGAAAGGAATATTTCTGACTGACCTTTTATGAAAAATGGTTTTGGCATTAGAGGGAGCACTAACATAGCAGACAGCACATCGTCAACTTACGCTTGTACCTGACTGGATGCAAATTAAGAAGCAGGAGGCCCAATTGACTAGTGGTGCTGCTGTCGCAAAGAGTCTTTTGCTAAATAAAAACAGAAAATGTTGGAAATGCTCAGCAGGTCAGAACTGATACTTCTGACGAGAGGCTGAAATGTTAATCCTACGTTTCACTCCACAGATGCTGCCTGTTCTGTTTTCAGCATTTTCTGTTATTAATATCACATTTCCACAGTATCTTTCTTTTCATCTTTTACTAAATGTTTGGCTTTCAAACAAAATCTAACCACAAATCCTATTAACCACATATCCTATGTAACAGGGTAATTAATGCAAGCTCTTCAATTTTACTTTAATTTAAATTGAAATTAAAAAAAAGGTAATCAGCTATGAAGCTACTCCTTCAAATACAGTATTTAAATTTAACTGCGCCCTCAAGAACAGAAGGTCTGATGTCAGTTTTATAGACATAAACATTATTACTACAAGCAGGCCAACTGAAGTGTCCAAGACCAGTCATGCAGCTGTTTGTGAAAACCTGAAGCATGTCCTGAATAATACTGTATTTGTAAAAGCTGCCAGGGATTCTTCTGCCTGAAACATCACTTCTGCACACTGTGGCACATGATGTGCCAGGTTTATGAGACACAATCTTTCATTAATGCATGAAAGCTCTGTTGTGAAAATGTTGTTCATAGGTCACTGTGCCAGATTCATATGGTATAACCACTAAAATGTTAAACAGGATTGTAGGCCCATGACTGGGTTCTCAAAATCTGCAAATTCAGTTTTTCGTGGAACATGAAGCAGTGAAATTACTGCTTGAACTCAGCAAACTGTCCTATGTACTGTGGGTTAAAGTTCAGTAATAATTACTCATCAGGACCTTGTCAAATTTGACAGATTCCTGCCAAGTGAGCCAGAACTATTGCCAAACATATAAAATACCAAAGAGCAGGACTGAAGGGTTTGCAGCATTTGGCTACAACGAATGGCTGATGAACTATAGGTGTAGTTAGTATTCTTGCATTGAATGGCAAAGCATTTCTACAACATAATGGACTAATTTCAGTGTGTTGAATTGCAAATCAAATATTTCACCTCAAGATGTGGGGTTTTGAGACTCAAGCAATATCTCGTGAATGTGAAGATGTAGTTGAACAAATAACAGAACAGAATGCGCAGGAATATATCACTGTGTTTGATTAAATGACTGTGCTAGAACATGACATCAAATTACATTTTAGACAGATTTTAGCTTTTGTGTGATGAAAGGCTGTATTTTATGTAAACATTTATATAAAAGAAAGAACATTGTGCTATTATAATAAACTCCATGAAGTATCGAATGTGCAAGAATACATCATGTTCCACCTAAGCACTGCAGAATAAAACATCAACTTTAGCTTACATAAATGGAATTTGTTACTCCCTTCAAGTTAGGATAGCAATGCGGAGTAATTAAAAGTTGTAGCTGTATACTTGGTGTCTAATCTGATTCAAATCCAAGAACTATTAAGGTAAAAGACTGTAACATGTGGTTTGAAGAAACCAAACAAATTTCTCTATGAAGGATAAGCAGAATGATTAGATTATCAATATACTGTCAGCTTATAGCTCAGGCAAAGTCCAAAATTCAATCTTTCAGCTGTGCTAATATCTTGTTAAAAGGATTGTTGAGGCGTTATTCAGAATGCTGCGCTGTAAAGGGAAAAAGCAGCTAGAGCAGTGCTGGAGGTTAAATTTGGGCAAGGACAGGACTGGGCACAACTGCCCACTGATCAAATTCTTCCCAACACTCAACATCAAGGACCCAAAATGAAAAGTGGGCAATTGGGCAAGACACTGGACTGCAATTGTCACCTGCGACACCATAACCCTGCAAGAAATCAATGCCCTAGAGAGAAAAGAAAGGGGAAGATTTCTGAAAGAGAGAAAAATTTGCAAGTATTCACTAGCATATGGTGATTGACAGACATTCTCACTGATGTTTAAGGCTTGCTGAGTAAAATAAAGGAGGCAAATCACGATACTGTAATCCTTTCATATTTTTAATTGCGGTTCTTGTAATATGACGGTGCTGCAAGTTGAAGTGCCAGTGTATATTTGTCTAATGTTGCTTTGCTGGTTATCACTTTAAAACTTAGACAATGTGCAAAAAAAACGAAGATCAGCTCGATATGAATGTTGCAAAGTTTGTTGTGATAGTATCCCCAGAGGGCTTGTGAGAGGGCGGCTTGGCTGATTTGTGGAGTCAAGGTGCCCAATGGTCAGAGTGAACCAGTGACTGTTCTCAAGAGACTACTTACTTTCAGAAAAACTATTCACACAATGCGTATTGTTAGAATATCAATTACAAATCTTGTTTGCTTTAGAACATATCTGATACTTATGTAGTGTTTTAAAGCAAGAGCACATGGAAGAGGTAAAGGACTATAACTTAATATACCCCAAATCAGCAAACACTTTCTCAGTCAATGTATTACAACTTTAGTGCCGTAATGTTGTTATTAGCAACACAAAACAGGCATTTAAGATGTACTTACACAAAGCTTTAGTTATTTCTGCATCACTCAGCCTCAGAAGTGGTATTGTCCAGTGGAAACACCAATGTGAAAGCAACCTAAAAACATTCAGTAGATGCTAAACAGGTGCACAAGTAAAAAGTTTGACACATTTTTACAGACTCCTTTCAAGTGATGCCTCTATTCTGCAAGCATGTAGGAGTACATAGGCTTGGGCATATAGTATATAAGGCACAGAAATAGGCCATTCCCATGTTTAAGCTCCACTCGAGCCTCCTCCCAACATTTCTCATCTAAATCTACCATTGTACCAATCTCCCTTCACCCTCATGCTTGTCTAGTTTCTCCTTAAATACATCTACCTTATTTACTTCAACCACTCCCCATGGTAATGAGTTCCACATTCTCACCACTCTTTGGCTGAAGAAATTTCTTCTGAACGCCCTATTGGATTTCTTGGTGACTATCTTATATTGATGGCCTCTAATTATTTCCTTCCCCACAAGAGGGAACATTCTCTCAGTATCCACTCTATCAAAACCTTTCAGAATTTTAAAGACCTCTATTAGGTTACCCCTCAGCCTTCTTTTTTCAAGAGGAGACCCAGTCTGTCAATCCTTTCCTGATACGTAAACCTACGCATTTCTGGCTTCATCCTTGTAAATCAGCTTGGCTGGAAAATGCAGCTTTTTAATGTAAATAATGGAATATTCTAATTAATTTCAGAATAGTTGGGAGTGTCATCAGCACAAGAACTGCAGTGGCTCAAGAAGCCCCACAATCACCTTCCCAAGGCAACCAGGGATGGGCAATGGGATGATACAAACATACGAAATAGGAGAACTAGGCCATTTGGCCCCTCGAGCCTGCTCCGCCATTCATTAAGATCATGACTGATCTGTTTGTGTTTTGAATTCCACATCCCCATCTACACCTGATAACCTTTGATTCCCTTGCCTAACAAGAATCTATCTCTGCCTTAAAAATATTCAATGACCCCCACCTCCAATGCCTTTTGAGACAGAGAATTCCAAAGTCAAGAGAAAATGTTTCTCCTCATCTCTGCCCTAAAAGGGCGACCCCTAATTTTAAAACAGTGCCCCCCACCCTAGTTCTGGGCTGGCCCACAAAAGGAAACATCCTTTCCACGTCCACTTTGTCAATACTGTTCAGGATCTTATATGTTTGAATCAAGTCACCCCTCACTCTTCTAAACTCCAGCGGAAACAAGACCAACCTTTCCTCATAAGACAACCCACTCATTCCGGGTAACAATCTTGCATTGTTGCCCATATTCCGAGAGCAAATTACAAAAACGTTGATATATATCCATAAAGGATGTAAACGGGAAATATTAATTTTATCCAAAAAATAGGAACCAAATAAGGCTGACAATATGCTCACTGTAATCAGACCAGCAATATGTTGATGGCAAGGAGTATGGCTGCGGTCACAGCTCTGATCACAGGAACTATTTAAATTAGCTAACTTTAGGCCCAGACTTTACTGTTAGTGGTATGGTTTCTATTGAACATTTTTAATTTAATGCACAATTGCTGGAATGTTCAAAATTTCAGCCATTCCAGGAGGTTCACGTAAGGAACAAAAGAAGTTCCATGCAGACCAGTCAGCTGATCAGAGAGAGCCAGCGTGGATTTGTAAAGAGTAAGTCATGTCTCATGAACTTAGTTGAGTTGTTTAAAGAAGTAACAGATGTACATGGTAGATAAGCTGGTGTCTAAGGTTTTTGTTTATGTGGACTTCCAGGAGACATTCTGCAAGGTTTCACATATGAGACTGTAACAAAAATGATACGCATGGAATTGGAGGCAATTGTTGACTTGGATAAGAAATTCAATAGTAGGTAGGAGAAGAAAGTAGAATAACAGCTACGCACTCAAATTGGCAGGAGTGACTAGTGGTAACCCCCAGAGATGTGTAATCGAGCATTTGTGTTCCACTATATCTATAGATGACCTGGGTGAAGGAACAGAGAGTCATATATATCTAAGTTTGCTGACAATATTAAGTTAGTTGACAGAGCAAACAGTGTAGATGGGAGCAGAAAGTTGCAAGGGATGTTGATAAATGAAGTGAATTGACAAAATTGTAGCAGATAGAATTCAATATGGGAAAGTATGTGTGGTCATCTGATTTGGACCCAAGGTAGATAGATCAAGGTATTTTCTAAATGGCGAGAAGACAGGAATGGTGGATGAGCGAAGATATTTAAGGGGTCCAAGGACAGAAATCACTAAAAACAAGTGGAGAGGTACAAAAAAACATTAAAAGATTAATGTTGGCCTATATCTTGAAAGGACTAGAATACAAGAGGTGGAAGTTATGCTACAGCTATACAGAGCTCTGTTTAGACTCCGTCTGGAGTGCTGCATTCAGTTCAGGTCACTGTAGCTCAGGAAGAATATATTGCCCTTGGAGGGGATTCAGATCCACCAGAACAACACTGAGCTGAAAGGGTTAAATTATGAGAACAACTTGCATTGAGACAAAGCTTTGTATTGCCTTTAGGGGAATATTAAGAGGGAGAAGATTAAGAGGTGATTAAAGAAGTTGATAGGTTAGATAGATATAAACTATTTCCTTTGCTGGGAGAGTCCAGATCCAGGAAGTATAACCTTAGAATTAGAGCAAGGTCATTCATGGATGTGATGTCAGAAATTATTTTTTCACACAAAGGGTAATCAAAATTTCCCAAAAAGCTGTTGAGGTTGGAGGTCAACTGAAAAATGTCAAAACTGAGATTGATAGATTAATGGTATTTTACGCTTTAAGAGACTAAAGTGGGTAGAAAGAGTTAAGGTACAGATCAACCATGATTTAATTGAATAGTGGAATAGACTCATGGGGCTGAATGGCCTTCTCCTGTTCATTTGAATCAAGTAATGCAGTTCATGGCATAAAGTTACATTTGAACTTTTAATTGATTTTGATCTGCATTGAACCGTTTACACACTTAAAAGCCAACAAAACTCATTACCATAGAACCAAATCTCAATTTTTCCTGTGAAGTTTTATGGCTCATTAAGATGAGGGACTTTAATGCTGAGAAGTAGAACACAATTTTAGTACCAGTGTCAATCAGTGTGAAGCACTCCCAGGTCATTGCCAATTTCAAAAGAGTGGCCCCACTCTCTTAGTGTGGATTCTTCCAGTTCCTGCAGCGAGATTGCCAGATTAGGTCAAATTAAGGGTCACACTCAGAAATGGGAGCCTTGATTGAAATTTCCCCTCTTTAGGCCACAGAAGCTGGGGTGAATCGTGGTGCCCCTACTGCTGCTCCAGCTGAGATGAGCAGAGATAAGTCAAAGCTGGAACCTCAATCAGTTTGGTCCTACACCAGGCACTGTCTTTATTCACTAACCCATTAGGGGAGTGCAGCTAGAGTTTTAATTAACTATATATCTGAGATATGAAAGGGGAACTATTGAAAGTGACTCCCCTTGGAATATTTTTTCCCATTAGCCCATGAATGGCGCACATTATTGTGCAGGTATTAAGAACATAACAATCACACACGTACCTTCTTGTCGAGAGCAGTCTAGTTATTTACAGAGGCATGAATATAACATATTAAGTCTCAGAGGTGATGTTTCTCAGCTAAGAAGCAACAATTACTATAATTCTTTGTCAGGAGTGTTAAATGTTGCTACATTCAAATCTACCTGGAAAATATCAGGAACTCCTGTAAAAAAATCTTAGTGCTAGCCTGCTTCCCTTCCCTCTCCCCTTACAATATTATGTGCTGTTTGCAAGACAGCTTAGTTTCTGTTGTAATATTTCATAATTTTGAAACTTCAATACCTGTTCTTGAACATTGAGGCATTTAACAAGTCTGCTTAGAGATGAGAAGTAATATTTTTAATGTAGTCAGTGCAATGATGAGGATGACACACACAGGATGAAGTGGACATGCCTGCAGGTAATTATACAGAGCATGGCTGGTGAATCATCGCTCACTATTTCCATTATGGCAATTCATCTCTCTAGAAGCATCTCCATGCCCAGAGCTGATACAGGGAGAAGTCTCAGTGGCTCAGAGCAGTGGGGGAGGATGGAAAAAAAAACATACTAAGCTTTAAGCATGAATACTGAAAGGCTTTTACCATCATTTTCTTCAGTGTTCACGTGAACCTGATCTGTGCGACTGAGTTGAGTATCAATATTAACCCTGGTGACAAGGCTGCCTCCATAGGGAAGTCAAATCTAACCTCTTAAAAGACATGCATGCATGGGGCTGTATCAAATCAATATAAATAATAAGACAGTACTTTTAAAAAAAAACTAAATTTTCTACTGGTTAACACATATATGGTAGTGGAATACCTGAAGCCCCCTTCAGAGTCTAGGTGGAAAATTAATGAACTTAACAGCAAGCTTAGCATCTATGATGGTGACATTGCCACAAGCCCAAAGGTTAAATGTAGTGAGCCTATAAAGCTTGCACTATGATTCAAGCTGCAACGTGCACAGGGTGTGAGACAATTGTACTGGTAAAACTGACAGACTACCAGACATATCCCATCAAACTATACATAAATATAACAGAATGAACTTTTTAATTTGCCAATTCTTCTTTCTTGCTAATTTATTCAACATCCAGTAATAAACAATTTTGCTGCTATTTTCATACAAGACTGTCACACAGCTGTGCAGTGAAGAAAATAACAATCAGCTGCCGCTGACAATTGCTGTGGTGGGGACAGAGCTTTAAGAAAGTTTTAACGGAAAAAATGCAATATAAAATGACATTGTACGAATTTCTTTTACCATTATACTTAAACAACTTCTTAATTTACCTTGTGAATGATTTAAATCAGACACAGTGTTCTCCAGTGAAAGGAGAGTGCAAGAAAGCAGGGGAGAGAAAGGGAAAGGAAGGTGAGGCCGAAAAATAGGAGGGAAAAGGAGAGAGATGGAGAGGAAGCAGTGAGATAGAGAAAAAAGGAAACTGAGAAAGAAGGGGAAAGAAACAAGGCTTCACATAACTCAGGCTGAAAATGGGAATTCACTATGAAAATTAGTTGGTAACATAATTTCATAGGTAATGTGGGCAGATTTTAAAATACAGGTAGAATCTTACTTGATGCACTGATTCACAGAAATATGAGTACTGCTCATTCCTAGAATTATCTCAGTTCTCATGGGCAGTGAGGCTTGGAAGGGAGAGGATGGCAAGGGGTGAATGAAAAGTTACTATAGAAATACTGGATGTATAGTGTTCCTTAAGGGAGGGAGGTAAAGGAAAAATACTGGACTGAAAGTAGCCAAAACCCTTGCTCAGGCAGTTTGCAGTAGCTGTCTGAACAAAATCAGCAGCAGAGGCCTAGAGACTATAACCTGTCTGCCCTCTTGTCTGAAGAATTGTGTGTGTCATGTGAAAGATGAATGACACCTAAAAAAAAAAGGCATGTTAAATAGCTTAAGAGATAGAGTACCAGAACCTTAAGTGGACCAGGCACATAAATGCTGTGACTACCAGAGCAGGTCAGGAGCTGGGAATTCTGCAGTGAGTAACTCACCGCTCAACTCCCCAAAG
Source organism: Cetorhinus maximus (assembly GCF_964194155.1). Taxonomy (NCBI): domain Eukaryota; kingdom Metazoa; phylum Chordata; class Chondrichthyes; order Lamniformes; family Cetorhinidae; genus Cetorhinus; species Cetorhinus maximus. The sequence goes on from NC_135906.1 coordinate 8,508,542, forward strand.
CCTGACCACCATCTACAAGGCACAAGTCAGTGATGGAATACTCTCCACTTACTTGGGTGAGTGTAGTTCCAACAGCACTCAAGAGACTCAACAACATCCAGGCAAAAGCAGTCCGCTTGATCAGCATCCACCACCTTAAGCATTCGCTCCCTCCAGTAGTAGTAGTGTGTACTATCTGTAACAGGCACTGTGGCAACTCGCCAAGGTTTCTTAGACAGCACTTCCCAAGCCTGTAACCTCTACCACTTAGAAGGACAAAGGCAGCAGCAGCATGCGAACACCATCACCTGCAAGTTCCCCTCCAAGTCACACACCATCCTGACTTGGAAATGTACAATGTCCTTAATTGTTGCTTAGTCAAAATCCTGGATCTCCTATCTAACAGTACTGCGGGAGCACCATCATCATCACAGGCTGCAGCTCATGAAAATCCACCCACCCCTTCTCAAAAGCAAATAGGGATGGGCGATAAATGCTGGCCTGGTGATGCTCACATCTTGTGAATGAAAAATTATTTTTTAAATCACTCCCAATCCAGCAAGTCCAAAGCTCAAAACTCCAGTCAAGACCCACGTTCAGATTCAGCTGATCTACTCTTATTCAGCATGCTGCCATCAGTGCTTGGTCAGTCCACTCGCCATATTGCTGATCGTGAAGCTGTGTAGCAAAATATTTCAGAACGTAGAAAACTGTAAGAAACCACTGCACCAACAGAAGTGCTTATCCTGATCAATCGGTATGCACATTGCGCTGACTATGATCTAAAATCACAGCTCGTATTATCTGTTTAAAGGAAGGGGAAAAGAGACTGCTTTAGGGTTTAAGAAAAAGAGGGAAAAGAAGCTGCAGAACCAAAATAAATCGAACTGGAGTGACAATATTTTGTAAGAACCAGTGCAAAGTGCTGTATTCCAGAATGTATAGCCCTTAAAAAAAAGCTCTCAAATGGGTAAGACAGCACATTCTACAGCTGACAGTAGCCATGAGTGAATAATGACTCTCGTCACACAACTAAGGTGCACACTCTGTTTCATGGTCTGGGATGTGTTGACATCCTCACCAAATAATTTAAGTAATAAACGACAGTGCCTGGGGAACATACAATGAAATAACCTAGAGAACAGAACTTCAGTAGATCAACCGCAAGGTGAATCAGTTTATCTATCAGCTTCTCAAGGTGTTTCTTTCACATACATCGCAGTGGCAGAAACTATTGCATATTACCATTCATGGTTGGTGTGTGTTGATTGTTTATACAAGTGTATTACTGGGGATCTTTTATTGTGTACTATTCAATCTTTATTGAGAACTGCAATGTAAGAATTTCCCGATTAAAAAAAGACAACCACAGAAATGCCAGAGGAAGACCAAGTTCCGATAGACAGAATCACAGGAGGTTACAGGACAAAAGGAGGCTGTGTCTGTGCTGGCATTTTATTACAGCAATCCAAAACTTGTCCTTATGCTCATCCCCCAGTTTCAAATGTTATCCAATTTTCCTTTAAAAGGTGCAATGGTCTCTCCTTCCACTATTCCCTGCACCAAATCATTCCATGCTCCTACAATCTTCTATATAAAAACGTTTCTCCTGATCTCTCTACTCACTTTCTCCGTAATAACTTAAAATTGATAATCCCTTTTCACTGACTCCCAACCAGAGGGAATAATCTTTCCCTATTCAGTCCATCAAAGCACTTAAAAAAAAATCAAGTTTTGCATTGTTTAGAGGTAACTACATGTTTAGAGAGAAACATTTATACAAGGCTGTAGTAATTCCCCACACAAGTTCCCAATCCTGGTTAGCCTGTAGCGAGAGTGATCAAGCAGAATTCAGATTGTCCCCTACAGGATTTACTGGTGAGTAAATCCAGGGTATTTCCTGAGGCACTGCTACCTAGGCTTGATCTTTCAATTTATGGGGTGGTTAGAAAGAAATGTAAATGGAGTTGCAGTGGACACATTTTTTATTAACTACATTTATACACCAATCTTAGAATGGTCAGTACAAAGTAACATCCCCCAGGAGCCCAGTGAATGCTCAAGTTTGACCTGACTTTCACTACCCACTCACAATTCAGTCACACATGGGTTATGAGGTCAGGTCTGCCAGTAATTATATTTTGTATTAAAATCAGTACCTAGGGGATATCCTTTATATATTTACTGTAAACCTCAGATGCAAAGATTATTTGACTCTCAATAAATCATCATTTCACTAGTTAAGTTGGCTCAGGAAACATTAAGTTCATAAATCAAAATAATTTCATGCCTTGCTCCTTTTAACCAAAAGTCAGCATGGCTAAATATGTCTTTCTACATAGCTTACAGTTCCATAATTACACAATCAAATATAAAACAGGCTTTTGGATCACAATAAAGATCAGCACAGGCCTGTGGTATGGGCCTGACTATCATTTCATTACTCTATAACCTACACTGCATCTTCCCATTGAAACATAGCTGACGATAGTAATCATGATTAAACGGATGATGTGGAGCACAGCCAAATGAAGCATAGAGGGGCTTGGGGCACTACTGCCAAACAATTCCTGGGGGACGATGCAAACGACCACCAGGATGGCTAGCAAAAAATGTATATTAGATGCTTCAAGCTCAGCCTGCCTGACTGAGGAGGCATCATCACTGATTCATTAATTGACATCCACTTTCGTATTTCATCTGGGATGCCAAGTTACGCTTTTTTTTGCCCAGCCTGTCATTGCATTTTACAAGGGGTCATTTTGATGTGCTGCTCACTGCTCTCATGCTGAGGCTGTGGTTAGGAAAGTGGTGTTAATTGGTCTGTGCAAATCGCAACTGATTTCATACACGATTCACCCAATAAAAAGCAGTCATAAAATTCAAATGATAATTAAAAGCACACTGATATCAACTGTAAATCACAGCTCCAACTAGCAGCTTCTGTTCATTAGCTGACTTCTGTAATGTCTAATGTAGCACAATGACGACCAAATCCAGCACTTTAAAAGTACAGAAGTGATTAAATGGTAGATTAATACTTACTGCAATAATCTGTACTTCAAAAAAAAAGGGTTTCCTACTCAGTATATGCTGTCAAATTCATGGTGGAACGAAAATGTGGTATTTACAGCATAAACTGCCTACAGTGACGGACTCAAAGAGAAGGGAAAATGAAGATATTTCTCATTTGTTTTTCAGTGCACAGCAGATTTAAGATGCTGGGATCAGTATAATTTCAGTCATTTTCACAGCTTTAAGATTTTCTAAGTCCTGTAAAAAGAAAAGGAGGGAGGGAGAAGAAACTGATATAAATCATCTCCCCAGTGGAAATCCAGTGTTTTTGACAGTGCTATGAATAATCTATTTTTAATGCAACTTGCATACACTACATCAGAAGGTGTCAGATTACACAACATCAACTATGCTTGATCAGGGAGAATTGATCTTCATAATCTATCATTTATCTTCTAATAAACTACTTCACAGTTTATATGATGTCCCGAGAACTGGATGCCAGCCACAAAACCATTTTTCACAATTTTTTCTATTGGTTATAGTTGCTCATAAAATTGGCAAAGTAATTAATAAACCACTTGTGTAGTGATATGGAATACTAAATAAATTTGTTGTTATTCATAGGTCTCTACTTTGCATAATTTATTCAAAAATGGAGCTGGGATGACTTTCATAGTTCACTCAGCTCCCAACACACCTCAGTCAATGTTCTGAATACTGTGCATTTTAATAACTGGTCACAGACCTATTTGAATTCTCTCTCTGGATCATTAACAGTGAAAATATCAATATATTTCAGAACTACTAGGTCAGGGAAAAGATAGTGAAGTGGATTGTTTCCATTATAATGATAAGCGTTAAGACCACATGCCAGCACCAATCAAACTTATTTACAGTGGCAGTTATACATGCCACTGTTCACAATGGATCAGAGAATATGACGGCTTATAAAATGACAGGGGAATTACGCCACATAATGCACAATATATTCAGCTGCTAAAGGACAACAGGATAGAACTCGGTGTTCCTTTAAGGCCACAAGATGGAACTCTCCTTTCTTCTTCAGCTCAGTTTAGGCCAGCCTGGCTTTCTACTTTTATACAGTGTGCGACAGAAGTGAGTGAACATGATCCTAGGTGTAACAGGCACAGGTATTTGCTGAATACAATGTGTTTTTTGTATGCAGGAACTTCAACCTCAGCAGAGGTATGAAAACTGAAATCAATGAAAGGGAAAAGTGGATGAGGTGCATATAAGGGGTGGCCAATCTGTTGCAAGTTCTGCCCTATGTATCGCATCAGGGGTGTAAAGGGTGGCTGTTCCATTGGAAGTTCTCCCCCATGTACCTAATCAATAATACTCCACTTCTTGTAACACATTCCAGCGAGTTTCTGATCAGCTCAAAATAAAAATGCAATAAATAGGAAATGGTGGGGGAACACCAAATGAGCAAAGAGCGAGAATAATGTAAATCGGAAACTAAGGATTTATGAAAGCAGCAGATCCTGAATAACCAGTCTGGAGAGCTAAACAATACAAGGAGGAAGTCAAACCAATGAAATCAATCAAAACAGTTTTTCAAAAATAAACTGCGGGCAACACGTGGCCTTACCGGTATTGCCCACAAAGGACAAATTAAAATATTTGCCCATTGTTTCGACCCTGTTGGCTTAAGGTGGCTCTTGCAATCTAGGCATGTTGCCCACATCATTTCCCAGGATGCACTGATATTATTTTGTCCTAGTCTTTGCTTTTACAATAAAAAAAACTTTATATAAGAATTGTTTATTCAGCTGTAGTGTGAAAGTGAATTATTTGCTTTGAGTGGCAAATCCTGGGAGCCCTGTTAAAAATTTTGGTTGTGCAATAACTTTAACAACATAAACCATGTTACTGTTAGGATTTTAATTCAAACTTAGCTAAGGAAAAAATAAATAAAAGCTGGAAATGTTGGAAAAACTCAGCAGGTCTGGCAGCATCTGTGGAGAGAGAAACAGAGTTAACGTTTCATGTCCAATCTGACTCTTTATTTAAAGCAGAAGAGTCACACGGACTCGAAACGTTAGCTCTGTTTCTCTCTCCACAGATGCTGCCAGACCTGCTGAGTATTTCCAGCATTTTCTGTTTTTATTTCAGATTTCCAGCATCCACAGTATTTTGCTTTTATTTAAGGGAAATAATGTTTTGAAGGTAACTTCTGGAAATGTTTATGACTGGCTATAAGACTGGCCATCCATAAGGGGACAAAAGGGAAAATATTATGGATGCTGAAAATCTGAAATTAAAACAAAAAATGCTGGAAATACACAGCAAGTCAGGCAGTATCTGTGGAGAGAAACAGAGTTAACACTTCAAGTTAATGACCTTTCATCAGAGAATTATGGTTGAAAATCCCACCATCCCATCCACTTTCCAAGAGAAACAAAAAAAACTGACTATAAATTTAAATCAAAGCTGCACGTGTTTATTTACTGTCCAGAAACTCCAAGAAACCTTTAGAATTATTTATGTAACTGTGGTATTTAGCAAAGGAAAATAAGTTATTTTCCAGGAACCAATCACATTCGTCTCTTACAAACCAGTGATATCAGACCACGGAACTCTCATCCATCAAAGCTAGCAGCCCCCCAGGAGTCCACAGCTAAGTTGAACATCACATCACAGTCCCTCATTTTGGCTAGCCCAGGTTCTGCTTCTGAAGGCTGCTAAACCCCAGAACCCTACCAAACCTAGAATCACATACCCCACCAACCCCCCCACCCCCCCTCTCTCAGTGCTACCAAAGCCCAGGAATATTCTTCAGTGCCACTAACCCTGCAATCCCCGCCACTGTCAAATACCCCCTTAGCCTAGCACATTTTGTCTTAACACATTTTGTCTTAACCTAGCACATTTTATCTATCATCTTGCTGTGTAACTAAGGCCTTAAAAACATTAAGGTACAAATTAAATTCACAGATCAAGACGGATAAAAACAATCAAGGTCACTCACTTCGAGTTTTCACAATTGGTGCGTGCATTGCTTTGTCAGATAAGGATACTGATAGGTACACAGTAAGGACACATGCACTCTTCTAGTCTCTCCATTGAGGATAACCATTAGCCTATTTGTCAATTCATTACTCATAACTTATTTCTTTTTCATAGAATTACAGAATGATACAGCACAGAGATAGACCATTTGGCCCATCATGCTTGTGTTGGCTCTTTGGTAGAGTTATCCAATTAGGTCCACTCCCTTACTCTTTCCCCTTAGTCATGCAGATTTTTCCTTTTAAAGTATATATCCCATTCTCTACTGAAAGGTACTATTTAATCAGCTTCCACCACCCTTTCAGATAGCGCATTCCAAATCATAACAACTTAATGGTAAAATAATTTCTCATTTCCCCACTTCTTTTGCCAATTATCTTAAATCTGAGTCCTCCAATTATTGACTCTCCGATCAATAAAAAGTTTCTTCCTATCTACTCCAACAAAATCCCTCAATTTTGAACACCTCTGTCAGATTTCCCCTTAAACATCTGCTCTAAGGAGAAAAATATCAGCTTCTCTAGTTTCTCCACATAACTTAAGACCCTTATCCTTCAGTTTTTGCGATATTAAGTGGCACTACTAGAACCATTAAAGTGTACTAAAATTATTTAAGTGCATAAAATAAATTAAATCACAAATTGACAGTATTATAGATATAGGTCACCAGAAAAAGCTGCCTGTAAACCTAGAAATAACAATAATTTTCAAAAAAATCTCAATGCTACATTTTAGTTTATGCAAACTACATTTGGCACTGACTGAATCGTCACTCTTTCTTCCCTGCAAATCTTATTTTGATTTTGTTTTGATTCCGCAAATGGTGTTAAACTCAGCATAGGAGAGTAAAATGTTGTTATTTTACTGGTTATATTAACATTATTTTTCACATTAAGTGATAAAGTAGCATGCACTTTCTTCAAATATATTATATGTGAGTTAATCTCACAAGACAGAACTCATTAAAATACCATATATTAAAGATAGCGGCTTATCTGGAAATACATTTCACTCTTTCCTGAACCACATAAATAGCCTTTGAGATTTAAGTAACAATTTTAGAAGGCTTTTTTTATATAATCAATAATATTAGAAGTTTTACATACAGCACACTGGGATTATAGAAAGCTCATGTTATATTATTACCATCACATCTAGGTGTCATGCCTGAGTATCATATTTAAGATGGTGCGATTTAAATATTCCACACACTCACACTGAGCTCAGTTCCTCCTGACCCCAAGATCTGCATCTCCAAAGTGAGGAGCACTGTACCTCACATCACTACCTCTTCACATCCACTCTCTTCCCCCGGTGCAATCACCTCGCATCATCAAACCTCCTCCCACCAAAAGCTGCAACCCACCGCACAAGAATGCAACATGAAAGCCCCACCACCAAGCATGCAGTTTCCAAGTCTCCAACCAATCCTTGATTCCTCCACTCTGCCTGGTAGACAGACCTTGCAGGCCCAATCCTTGCCTCTAACCTTTGGCTGCCATTAGAGGAACAACAGTGCTAGATCCTCAACCAGTTCTATCTGTGGCACAGATCTGTGTTCTATTCCCTTTCCTGTTTGCAGCTGCCAGCTTCTGCCCAATAATAACGCACACCTAAGCCTAAAAAGGTAAGAAAACAGAGAACGCTACAAAATAGAAAATAAAATTCAAATTGCAAAAGAACAAGTAAAGGAGGGGGCAGAAGAGAGAAAGGATACAGAAAAAATAGGAAAAAGGAAGACAGCTAAAGTGAGATGAGAGTGACTACCCTTGACCACAACCTGTGCAGTCCATGTGGTGTAGGTACACCCACAGTGCTGTTAGGAAGGGAGTTCCAGGATTTTGACCCATCGATAGTAAAGCAACAGTGATACAGTTGCAAGTCATGATAGTGTGCGACGTGGAGAGAAACATGCAGGTGGTGGTGTTCCCATGTGTCTACTACCCTTGTCCTTCCAGGTGGTAGAGGTCGCAGGTTTGGAAGATGCTGTTCAAGGGGCTTTGGCAAGTTGCTGCAGTACATCTTGTAGATGGTGCACACTGCAGCCACAGTGTGCCGGTGGTGGAAGGAGTGAATGCTAAGGTGGTGGACTCCAATGGTTCATGAGGGTGGATCACCACCACTTCTCAAGGGCAATAAATGCTGGCCTTGCCAGCGACACTCATATCTCATGAACGAATAAAAAAAATGTTTAAAATGCACATAATCAGACAGATAAAAGTTACACATAGAGAGAAAGAAAAGAGATAATAAAGCAGAGGGAAGGAAAAGATAGGAGGATAGAAAAAGTGCCTGAGAGCATTGAAGTTGGCCATTCAGCCTAACAGGACTGCCAACTCTTAATTAGTTTTGCATTGCTTGAGTAAAGAACCAAAATACTGCGGGTACTGTGTATCTGAAAAGAAACAGGAAATGCTGGAAATACTCAGTAGGTCAGGAAGCATCTTTGGAGAGAAAAACAGAGTTAACTTTTCAGGTTGATGACCTTCCATTACAATTGGAAAAAGGTAGAGATGTTATAGGTCTAAAGCAAGTACAGAGGCAAGGAAACGGGGGAAGGGATGTTCGAACAAAAATGGAAAGTCCATGGTAGGGTGGAAGACTGGAGAGATGAGCTTCCAGCTCAACTGGATAACTGAATCCCTTCCCACAGTGCCCAAATTTCCATGTCTTCTCCTCGTTGTGACTGTATTTGTTATGACAGGCCAGGTGATTACACAAAGGAAAAGGGGGTGATAATGCAATAAGTAAAGAAACAAAAGCGTATGTAGGAGAGACCTGCTACAACAACTTATATTTATATAGCACCTTTAACATGACGAAACATCCCAAGCTGCTTCACAGGAACATAGTAAACAAAGTATGACACCAACATGTGAAAGCTAATACTGTGCCTTTAGACAAATATTTCTGCTGAGTATTTCCAACATTTTCTGTTTTTATGTCAATCCAAAAATAATCCCTCTGCCCTGCTCTCTCCCCATCACCCTGTATCTTCTTTTACTTCGAATGTTTATTCACCTTACTTGCCACTGGAAGTTGCTGTTTACTATTTTGCTCCAGGACTTTGACCTTCAAAGAAAACCATAAAATGCAAACATAAAATCGGTGTCAAACATTAACATTGTTCTTGCCCAAATGCAGCCACTATAATGAAAATCTCCTCTCTGATATCTGTAAGGTTCTCAAGTAACTAGCTTTGGGACAATCTTGACCCAATTCCTAGTTGATCATGGTTTGATATTAATTGGGACTCATTCCAAAAACCCCACAAAATATGGGAAATGGAAATGCAACTTTTGCAGCAGGGTGCTTTTTTCTGGAGGATAAGTCACATTATTAAGACAGAGAAAAGGGCTCTATAATACATCTCACTGTGCTACACATCACCTGGGTGCAGCTACTGTTGAACTAAAACAAAAATTGCTGGAAATACTCAGATCTGACAGCATCTGTGGAAAGGAAGACAGAGTTAACGTTTTGAGTCCGTATGACTCTTCATCAGAACGGCTAATGTTGACATTGACACTGGATGTCCAAATTGGCAAAATGTTCTATTTCTCAGTTTCAGTATCACAAATCTATTAAGGAGAGAAGTTAGGAAACATTTCTTCACACAAAGGACGGTAGAAGTATGGAACTCTCTCACACTAAAAGCAGGAGACGCCTGCTCAATTAATAATTTAAAATCTGGGATTGATAGTTTTGCTAGCCAAGGATATTAAGGGATATGGAGCCAAAGTGAGTAAACGGAGCTAGGATATAAATCAGCCACAATCCTATTGAATGGCACAACTGGTTCGAGGGACTGAATGGCCTCCTCCTGAACCTATGTTTTTATTCAGCACAAAAGAATGAAAATAAATAAAATGCATTAAATTTGTAAGTAGATAAATCTCCAGGCCCGGATGAAATGTATCCCAGGCTGTTGAGTGAGGCAAGGAAGTAGATAGCAGGGGCGCTGGCAACAATTTTCAATACCTCTCTGGCCACAGGAGAGGTGCCAGAGTACTAGAGGACAGCCAATGTGGTACCGTTATTCAAGAAGGGAGGAAGGGATAAACCAGGGAACTACAGGCCAGTCAGTATAACCTCAGTGGTGGGGAAACTATTGGAACCATTCTGAGGGACAGAATTAATCTACACTTGGAGAGGCAGGCATTAATCAAGGACAGTCAGCACATGGTTTTGTTACGGGGAGGTCATGTCTGACCAATTTGATTGAATTTTTCGAAGAGGTGACCAGGTGTGTAGGTGAGGGCAATGCATTTGACGTAGTCTACTTGGACTTCAGCAAGGCTTCTGATAAGGTCCCACACGGGAGACTGATAACGAAGGTAAGAGCCCATGGGATCCAAGGCAATTTGGCAAATTGGATCCCGAATTGGCTGAGTGGCAGGAAGCAGAGGGTGATGGTTGAGGGGTGACCATTTTTTGTGACTGGATGCCTGTGTCTAGTGGGGTTCCACAGGGATCGGTGTTGGGTCCCTTGCTGTTTGTGGTGTACATAACCAATTTAGACTTAAATGTAGGAGGGTTGATCAGTAAGTTCGCGGATGACACGAAAATTGGCAGGGTGGTAAATAGTGAGGAGGATAGCCGTAGCTGATCAGTGGCAAATGGAATTTAATGTGGATGTGTGAGGTGATGCACTTGGGCAGGACAAACAAGGCACGGAAATACACGGTGAATGGTAGGGCCCTGGGAAGCACCGAGGCTCAGAGGGACCTTGGTGTGCATGTCCACTGGTCTCGTAAGGTAGCGGGACAGGTAAATAAGGTGGTTAAGAAGGCATGTGGGATACTTGCCTTTATTAGCCCAGCCATAGAATATAAGAGCAGGGAGGTTATGCTGGAACTGTATAAAATGCTGGTTAGGCCACAGCTAGAGCATTACATGCAGTTCTGGAATCCGCATTATAGGAAGGATGTGATTGCACTAGAGAGAGTGCAAAGGATTTTACCAGGATGTTGCCTGGGCTGGAGAGTTTTAGTTATGAGGAGAGATTGGATAGACTGGGGTTATTTTCCTTGGAGCAGAGGAGATTGAGGGGGGACATGATTGAGGTGTACAAAATTATGAGGGGCATAGATAGGGTAGACAGGAAGGAACTTTTCCCTTTGGTGGAGGGATCAATAAACAAGGGGGCATAGATTTAAGGTAAGGGGCAGGAGGTTTAGAGGGGATGTGAGGAAGAATTTTTTCATCCAGAGAGTGGTGGGAATCTGGAACTCACTGCCTGAAAAGGTGATAGAAGCAGAAGCCCTCATAACATTTAAGAAGTATTTGGATGTGCACTTGCGATGGCATGGCATACAAGGCTATGGGCCTAGTGCTGGAAAATGGGATTACAATAGTTCGGTACTTGTTTGACAGCCGCAGAATCGATGGGGAGGGGCCTTTTTCTATGCTGTAGACCTCTATGACTCTAATTTGGATGCAAAATTAGTTTAATCAAATATAATTCGCTGATAAACCATTTGCTTCCTACTTATTTATGCAAAGTTCCATCCCCTTACCTCCCCCAAACTGGTGTAATCATCTGCTCTTTGTGTTTCCCGAAGGGAATTTTTTTAAATTCTTTCATGGAATGTGGACATCGCTGGCTAGATGAACATTTGCTGCCCAACCCTAAATTGCCCATGAGAAGATGCTGGTTAGCCACCCTCTTGAACTGCTGCTGTCCACTTAGTGCAGGTACTTCCACAGTGCTGTTAAGGAGGAAATTCCAGAATTTTGATCCAGCGACAGTGAAGGAACGGCAATATAGTTGCAAGTTAGGATGATGTGCAGCTTGGAGGGGAACTTGCAAGTGGTGGTGTTCCCATGTATCTGCTGCCTTTGTCCTGTTAAGTGGTAGAGGTCGTGAGTTTGGAAGGTGCTGCTGAAGGAGCCTTGGTGAGTTGCTGCAGTGCATCTTGTAGATGGTACACACTGCTGCTACTGTGCGTCGGTGGTGGACAGAGTGAATGTCTAAGGTAGTGGATGGGGTGCCAGTCAAGCATTTTAATGCATAAAAATCCATTCTAATTCTAGCAGGAGTCTATAACAGGCAGTCATAAATCTTTTGAATCTTTTAACTACTAACCTTTTCTCTTATATCTTTCTTCCTTCATTCAGAGGACGCTTTTGCTAGATTTCATAACATGATAAAAATGTACATTTTCAATATACAGCTTTGTTTAAAAATGGATTAAAAAAGAATACACAAAGTGTATATTTCCCCAAGATGAGAGCCACCTACATTACAAAATTTCAAAAATACAGGAAAAACTAAAGGAAGTTTACTTGTAACAAAATCTGTGAAAATCTGCTTGCTCTGCATTCGCAAGGCCTTAAGTCTCAGCCAACTAGAACATGCCACAATACGTAATAGGACTATATGCCAAATTAAGAGCATCCGCATACGAGATATGCATCAAGTTAAGAGTCTTTGACAGGTCATTGAGAAATTTGAAAGAAATGCTCCTACATGAGGAATCGCCCAAGGCTTTGCTTCCTGCCACAGTGGACTACCCGTACCATTCATCAGAATGAAAAATTAAAGAATAAAACTAATATTCGTGAGGCTTATCTGACTACAAGCTCTTGAGTACACTCCTAGCATGTTCCTAACTGGTTGTCTCATTATACAATGACCAAAACCAACAGATATTGTCTTTTCTAAGCAGCGATATTGTTTCTGCACAGCCCCAGGCACACCAAGAAAAGATCTTTTCATTTAATCAGTCCATCATACTCAGCTAAGAGATAAAACACCTCCTTAGTTTGAATCTTTGTCAAATATTATATTTACACAGTGGGAAGCACAAGTCACTGCAGGAGCACACAGAACTGCTATGTTTTAAATCTGATGTAAAACTATCTCTGTGGTTGTATAATTAACAGCTTCTTTAACTTTTTTGGTTATGCATCTCTCATACACGCAGTATCTGACTAGACAGTCTGAATAAAAGGAATGCAATGAATAACTCAACTTTGGTTTCCATATACATTTATCAATTATCATTTATCTATTCATAAGCTGTGTCGCTCTATCAGACAAATGCCCTGCGACATTACTTATTTTATTAGGTAGGCTCTGTACAGCTTTGGAAACTGCAATATTTAATCTAATATCCAATTTATCAGCTGAATATATTTTTATGATATTATGAGAGCCCACAGAAACAATGATAGAAACAGCAACAAAACTGTAAAAAAGTGCTGTAAAAATGAGGAGTGAATAGATATAAAGGATCAACTGAAAGAACAAGAGAGTTACAGAGCTGAGTTGTTGCAAAGCAGTAGCTAACGTTGTTAGGAATATGTGAAAACCTTTCAGCTTCCAAAATGGATATACCTTTTCTTTCTTATACAGTTATACCGCAATTATATAGATAAATGCAAAATTCATAATATCTATTGAAAGGAAATACGAGATTACATAGGATATACAGGGAAGAAACAGGCCTTTCCACCCCAATCAGTCCATGCCAGTAGTTAGGCTCTACTTGAGCCTCCTCCCACCTTTTCGCATCTAATCTACATCATAACCTTTCTCCCTCATATGCTTCTCCAAAAGCAAAATACTGCGGATGATGGATATCTGAAATAAGAACAAAAATTGCTGGAAATACTCAGCAGGTCTGGCAGCATCTGTGGAGGGAGAGACAGAGTTAACGTTTCAGATTGTGATCTTTCATCGGAACCTTCTGACGGAAAGGCAGTTAAGCTTGCTGATTTCAGGGTTTGCTCTTTTGCAAAATCAGCCAATTTGGAAATATGTGATAACTACCAACATCCTGGGGGTTACCACTGACCAGAAACTGAACTGGACCAGCCATATAAATACTGTGGCTACAAATTCAGGTCAGAAGCTGGAACTTCTGTGGCAAATAACGCACCGCCTGACTCCCCAGAGCCTGCCCACTATCTACAAGGCACAAGTCAGGAGCGTGATGGAATACTCTCTACTTGCCTGGATGAGTGCAGCTCCAACACCACTCAAAAAACTTGACACCATCCAGAATAAAGCAGTCCACTTGATTGCCACGCCAACCACCACTTCAACATTCACTCCCTCCATCACCGACACACAGCAGCAGCAGTGTGTACCATGCACAAAATGCACCGCAGCATCTCACCAAGGCTCTTTCTACAGCATCTTCCAAACTCGCGACCTCTACCACCTAGAAGGACAAGAGCAGTAGATGCATGGGAACATCACAGCCTGCAAGCTCCCCTCCGAGCAACATAGTATCCTGACTTGGAACTTTTAAAAAAAATCATTCATTCATGGGATGTGGGCGTCGCTGGCTATGCTAGCATTTATTGCCCATCCCGAACTACCCTTGAAAAGGTGGTGATGAGCCTCCATCTTGAACTGCTGCAATCCATGTGGTGTTGGTACACCCACAGTGCTGCTAGGGAGTGAGTTCCAGGATTTTGACCCAGAGACATTGAAGGAACGTTCCAAGTCAGGATGGTGTATGCCTAGGATGGGAACTTGCAGGTGGTGCTGTTTCCATGTAACTGCTGCCCTTGTCCTTCTCCACGGTAGCAGTCGTGGGTTTGGAACGTGCTGTCTATATTCTCATTTCATCACTGTCGCTGAGTCAAAATCCTGGAACTTCCTTCCTACCAGCACCGTGGGTGTACCTACACCACATGGACTGCAGCGGTTCAAGAAGACAGCTCAGCACCACCTTCTCAAGGGCAGGGGGGAGTTGGTGGGGGAGTGGTAATGTCACTGGACTGGTAATCCAGAGACCCAGGCTAATGCTCTGTGGGACAAGGGTTCAAATCCTACCATGGCAGCTGGTGGAATTTAAATTCAATTAATAATCTGGAATTGAAAGCTAGTCTCCGTAATGGTGACCATGAAACCATTGTCAATTGTTGTAAAAACCATCTGGTTCACTAATGTCCTTTAGGGAAGGAAATCTGCCGTCCTTATCTGGTCTGGCCTACACGTGACTCCAGACCCACAGCAATATGGTTGACTCTTAACTGCCCTCTGAAATGGTGTGGCAAGGCACTCAGTTGAAGGTCAATGAGGGATGGGCAACAAATGCTGGCCTTGTCAGCGACGCCCACTTCCCATGAAAGAATACTTTTTTTTTAATTAGGGATGGGCAATAAATGCTGGCCTAGCCAGCAATGGCCACATCCCGTGGACGAAACTTGGGTTTAATAGAAAAAGCACAGTAATTCAAGTATCAGTGTAGTGAATGCAAGAGCCAGCTTTGAATTGAATCAATGAGCGGGCACCAACTCTTTTGCTAAGCAAAAAAGGGGTGCTGGAGCCAGGAGTCTCACTATTGACTTGCAGCTTAGAGGGTCAGCATATGTGTACTTATCTTATTATTGAAGGTGTTTGTGCATTAGGAATTTGTTGGCTTCAATTCTGATTTTGGATTTCTTCTGGGGCATAATTGAAACCCTAATGTCAAAAGGCCTGACAATTATGCACAGAAACCAATTAACAAGCTTTTGTAATGAGAGGCTGTATGGCCTATGGAAGGGAATAAAATTATTTCATTCAGGGTTTGCAGGAACATTCACCCAGTGTTACTGTCCTTGACCAGTTCTTTAGCCTTACAGCTCTCACTTGCACTTCCTGTGCCTGGTAGCATTATACAGATCCGAAGTCGTACAATTCAGAACTTTGCAACAAGCAGTTATGTTATATAACATACCACAGTTGTTTGAGTGGGAACTGCTGAAGCAAGAACGTTTTCAAATACGATTCTGACAATAGCATATTTGCGACTCCAGCAATTGAACTGAAATGTGGATTTGCACTTACATCAGCAATAAAAGCTAGCCTTGCCAGCAGACACCACATCCCATGAATGAATAAAAAAAAGCCTTGTGATTCTCACGTGGCAAATCCCCAATCAGTCAGCACTCAAACGAGACACAGAACGAATGATAGGCACTTCCACATAAACAAATGTAGTCTTAATAGCAACTGTAATGGAAAATAAAAATTCAACAGAGCAACTTCATAAAAATGAAAATAACTTATTTTTTTTAAAAAGGCATTTGTTTAAGGCTATTGCTCAAGATTCAGTAGTCTGAACAGTTTGCAATATGACGCAGCTTCACAACACAAACTGTATAAATAACTACTGTACAAAATGACAAACACAACTGGGTTGCAATACTATGCAACTGAGATTTCAAACAAAAGGGAAAAAAAAGATTTATTACTTGCCCAATCCAATTTAGTGTTTAAAAATACTAAAAATAAGGCTGATTTTAATTATTTACAGAGAGATTTTTAGTACCTTGCACAGAAGTATACTCACATAAGGAATTCAGAAAATTCTTTACCCTTGGAGTGGTGGGAATGTGGAAGTCGCTACCACAGGAAGTGGTTGAAGTGACTAGCATAGATATATTTAAGGGGGAGCTGGACAAGCGTAAGTGGGATAAGGGAATAGAGGGTTACAATGAAAGATTTAGACGATGAAAAATGGGGGGAGGTTCAAGGGGAGCATTAACACTGGCATGGATTGGCTAAGCAAAATGGTCTGTTTCCGTGCCATATATCCTATGTAATACTATGTTGATGAAAATTGGTACTGAATATTTAATCGATAGAAATCACTAAACATTTAATTTTTAAAAATCTTACAAATACCATGTCCAGTTACAGACAAGCCACAAAAGGAGCAACCTAAGGGGTTATTCAAAATCCCTTATCTTCTAATCCATTCTCTACATCTTTACTGTGCCACAAAGCCAGCTAAAGCCCATTTGCAATGTGAAAGGGGAAGAAATTTGTTTCAGCTTTGAGTTTTCCAATCTAAAAGAAATCTTGAAGAACTTTTTATTGTGGATCTCGAAGGCAAAAGCAGCCTTAGGGCAATCATTTCAGTTATTCCTGATTAGATAAATGAAAGTTAGAGACAAAACAGGGCTGCAAATGGGCAAAGTCGTTTGCTAAACTTAAAAGCACTGATTCAAACGTTAAGTGTTCCTCTTGGCAATATTTCAGTGCTGGTACACGTCTTAGTCTTGTATTTTCTGCTAAGCAATACTTCTCCCACTTTGCCAAGTAAAGATGATTCACAGTTGTTACCTATATTGGAGGTGATATCTAACTGTCAATTTAAGTGGACTTTGTTAATTGGCAGGCAGATAACTGAATTGCTGAAAGATTTGAACTTTAACTGTTGAAAGAGAAACTGAAATAGAAATCCCTCAGCATCACACCACTGAAATATTTTGTCCATGTGATTGCATCTGAATCACAGGACTTCAGCCTTGTATTCCCTAGCAACTCTTTACAAACCGTCTTTTTATTACAGAAATTGTTTTTAACCTGGACCTGATTTTACAGTGGACTAGATGATCCCCTTTCTCCTTTAATTCTGTAGTATCCAGTTTCAGGAGCTCACATGGATGAATGCCACAATGATTGAAATATCAAATGGGCTTAGGGTCAGAGGAGTATAAATTTGACAGAGGCAGGAACTTGCATCCACCAGCGAGAAGCTCAATGTCACCAAAGTTTCAACTATTATGTTTAACAAATGAGATCTTTTCGTTTAAAACTCTGTGATTAACATAATATCAAAGGTCTTGGTTTCCTCAAATAGAAATAAAGATATTAGCATAACTGTCATATCAAATCATCTTTTCTTTTCTCCAATATTAATCTACTTTAGATTCAACACAAGTGCAGAGTAAACTGAACAATAGATTCAATAACTATAAATACTTGGCAGGACATTAATCCTCCTTTCAGCTACCAACTATTCAGATCACAATGTTTCCCAAATGAATCAAATCCAATGTTTGTGCTACACCTTTGTCCTGAACTTGGGGTCACAGTGGGGGAGAAATAATCATGCTCCACAGACTTGTGCTTCCTGTTGACTGATCACAGAATGACACTGACAGCGACTATAGAGTCTGGCCCACAGGATGCTCCCTGCAAGAGTAAGTGCAGGAGTGGGCAGGACTTAAAGGGCACTCTTTTTTTTGGTGGTGGTGGGGGTGGGGGCGCGCGCGGGTGGAGAATGCAAATGAAAAGCTGAATTAAAATTTCATCTGTGAGTTGTTGTCAATACAGGAGATGAATGATTATGGCCCTTTGTTTTTCTCTTCAAAAATCTTCTGCCTCCTTTCATAGCTCCAATGCACATTATTGTGCATGCAGGCTCAGAAAGTGGCTGTGGTCTCCATTACAATTCTGCCTGGCTTTTCATGTGCAATTCTTCACACTGTCAATCTGCACTCTCTGCGAAATACCTGAATTAGCATTTTAATTGATGTTGCTCTCCAGTGATTTTTCCTCAACGATGGATCTGAAACTGAATATGAAACTTATAATCGATGCCTTTATCAATCCACTGCAGTAGTCTTCAAAGAGGAAGCTTTTAAATGAGAATAAGGTAAAATATGCGCAATGTTTATTCCAATACACAGTAAAAAAAAGTGTGGTAGATCATGTTTTCAAATTTTATGCATAGGTCAGAAATGGTCCTTTTACACAACCCTGGTGAATTACAGCAACATTCAATTGTTTTCACATATATGAAATCAACAAAATATACAGAGGTTTATATTAAACCTATTAGAAATAAACTGCCTTTTGATCACAATATAAATAAATATGTTAAATGTTACAATTTCAGTGTGGTACACAACAGTTAATGGCATGGTTTGAGTGTGCCTAAAAATGAACTAAACTTGCAATTTTCACAGAAATCTCAAACCTTTCTGCTTTTGCATTCAAGTTAGCAAGCAGTGGCCCAATAACTAATTTCAGATTTAAACTTTAAAATGAAATATTCTATTTACTCATTATTAATATGAGAACACCCACTCAAAAAATAATCTGGTATTTTCAGCAAACGTTCAATACCTATGTGAAAGATGAAGACTATGTGCTGGTTTTGGGTTAAACCTACAGTATCAGAAATAGATTGTGAAATTCCCTTTTGATCACAACATAAATGTTTTAAATATTACAATTTCAATGTACAATTTCAGTTAATGGCATGGCTTGACTGCGCCTAAAAGCGAACTAAACTTGCTATTTTTAAAGAGATCTCTGACCTTTCTAGTGGCCCAATAGCAAATGCCAGATCTAAACTTTATAATTAAATATTGTATTTACTCATATGATAATGTGCACACGTAAAGACAATCTAGCATTTTCAGCAACATTCAATGCCTTTGAAAAAGATAAAACACTATCTACATGCTATTCTTTTGTTGGAGCATGAACAGGTTGCAATAAGCTTTCATTTACTAGACATTCTCATGTAAATATGTTCAGAATTTGCTTTACAAAAATGCTTTTGAAACTTAATGCTAAAATCTTAAATTCATTAATATGTACGATGTTCATCTGAGGGTTTGGCAGGGCGATCTAAGAGAAAGGCTAACATTGTAAATTGTAATTTTTAAAATACAGCTATTACAGCAAAATCTTACACTACAATTTACAAAATATACTGTACTAACAAGTTTGTCTGTTATACTAATGATTTGCATATTCCAGTAGGGTTTTGAAGATCGTTTTACATTCAAATCAAAGCAACAGATGCATACTTAGTGTATATAAATAAAGCTGCATCCATCTGATATCCTATGGCCTTAAGTAAAGGAGTGTCCCCATCAATGGCTTGGGGAAAAGCTTATTATTTAGCTATTACTGTATACTTAACTGACACATACCACTAAATGTGTGAATTTTAAAAAATACTTCACCAGCAATGGGGAAAGCAGTACAGGGCCAGATTCTGCTGTAGCAGGGCATTTAAAAGTGTTTGGATTTTGTTATACTTGCCTTTGCATGTCTAGCTTTTTATATCCATTGCATTGTAAGTTGCTGAAAATGTGAGCTAATAATATTGTAGCAAGGGAAATGAGGCATCTGGGACCCAAGTGAAGAGACCAACCATTGTCTATCACCTTAGCCAATCAGATTGAAAGATTGGGAAATAAAGGCACAAGGGCTGAGAAATAGACTGTAAAATAGAGCATGTGAATTCAATGTCAAATCAGGTCCAGAATAAAGAGGGAAGGAGATTGCATTAAAAAAATGAATTTCAATAATTCTGCAGGTTTTTAGTGATACAACTAAGTAAGCAATAGTGCCATCTAGGTTGGAGGACTCAATCAGGTTGAAGTAAAATTCATGGGTCAGTTTAATTGTAACAAGATGTATGGTAGAAATACGTGTGACAGGAAGTAAATAGGACACCAACAGGAAGTGTGTATATATACAGGACTTAAGGAAAGTACAGGGTGATGGAGTGTTACAGCACAACCAATGTTCCCTCGAAGCTGTGCGGCTGCGCGGCAGTTGGAAACGTGCCACATAGGCAACAAACAGGCCACACACAAGCTCCCTTTAAGATGCATGGGTGCCGGTCAAGTTTAAGGAGACCATGCAGTGCAACAAGCCAGCTGCACACAGTAAACAGAAAGTTAGAGAGAACATTGAGGACAACTTTATTTATATAGCACCTTTATCATAGTAAAATGTCCTAAAGCAATTCACAGGAGAACGGTCAGACAAAATCTGACACTAAACCACAAAATCAGACATCAGGAGAGTTTCCAACAACACTCAAGAAGCTTGACACTATCCAGAACAAAGCAGCCCGCTTGATTGGCACCCCTTCCAGAAACATTCACTCCCTCCACCTCCAATGCACAGTAGCAGCAGTGTGTAACATCTACAAGATACACTGCAGAAACTCACCAAGGCTCCTTAAGCAGCACCTTCCAAACCCATGACCCCTACCACCTAGAAGGACAAGGGCAGCAGATAGATGGGAACACCACCTGAAAGTTCCCCATAAAGCCACACCATCCTAACTTAGAACTATATCGCCTTCCTTCACTGTTGCTGGGTCAAAATCCTGGAACTCCCTTCCTAACAGTACTGTGGGTGTACCTACGTCACAGGGGCTGCAGCGGTTCAAGGCGGCAGCTCACCACCACCTTCTCAAGGGCATAAATACTGGCCTAGCAAGTGATGCCCACATCCTGTAAATGAATACATAAAGAAAGTTTGATCAAAGCAGGCTTTAAGGTGTACCTTAAAGGAGGAAAGTACAGAGGTTGGAGAGGTTAATGAGGGATTTCCATTGATTAGGGCATAGGCAGTGATGGAGTAATGGACATCAGGGGTGTGCAAGATGCCAGAATTAGAGGAGCACACGGAGTCAGTACCAAGTGCAGCAAGGTTAGAGGGAAATTGGACCAGCAGACACAGATGTAATCCAGTCCCCACTTTAAAGTCATAAATCCTTGTCATAAAATCATAGAATGGTTACAGCACAGAAGGAGGCCATTCAGCCCATGTCCATGCTGGCCCTCTGAAGGAACAATTCACCTAGTTCTACTCCCCTGCATTTTCCCCGTAGCCCTGCAAATTTTCTTTTCAGATAATGATCCAATTCCCTTTTGAAAGCCTTGACCCTACCTCTATCACACACTCAGACAATGCATTCCAGATTCTAACCACATGTTGCATAAAATAAGATTTTCCTCATGTCGCTGTTGCTTCTTTTGCCAATTATCTTAAATCTCTGCCCTCTGGTTCTCAATCCTTCCATCAATGGGGACAGTTTTTCCCTATCTACTCTGTCCAGACTCTGCATGATTTTGAATACCTCAATATCTCCTCTCAGCCTTCTCTTCTCCAAAAAGAACAGTCACAACTTCTCTAATCTTTCCACATAATTGAAGCACCTCATTCCCAAAACCCTTCTCATGAATCTTTTCTGCATACTTTCTAATGCATTCACATCCTTCCTAAAGTGTGGTGCCCAGAACTGGATGCAGTACTCCAGTTGAGGCAAAACCAATGTTCTGTACAAATTTAACATAACTTCCTTGCCTTTGTACTCTATGTCCCTGTCGATAAAGCCCAGAATGTCATGTGCTTTATTTACCATTCCCACAATCTGGCCATCTTCAATGACATCTGCACATATACGTGCAGGTCCCTCTGCTCCTGCACCTCTTTTAAAATTGTACCCTTTACTTTACATAGTCTCTCTGCGTTCTTTCAATTTAAATGGATCAATTCACACTTCTCTGCATTAAATTTAATCTGCCATTTGCCCACCCATTCCACCAGCTTGTTTATATCCTCTTGAAGTTCGACACTATCCTCCTCATGGTTCACAATACTTCCAAGTTTGTATCAATTTTTGAAACAATGCCCTGTATGCCAAGGTCTAGATCATCAATATACTTCAGCTGGGGTCCTAACACCGATCCCTGGGGAACTCCGCTGTAAACCTTCCTCCAAACCAAAAAACAACCGTTCACCACTATTCATCAGGATAAATAGGTCATCTAAAGAATGGCAGACTGAAACTAGTGGAGTGTGACAGGGATCAGCGATGGAACCTCAATTATTTAAAATCTACATTAAAGATTTGAATGAATGGGCCTACTTTATTGTAGCCAAATTTGTTGACGTTACAAAGATAGGTAGGAAAGCAAGTTGTGAGGTGGATACAAAGAGTCTGAAAAGAGATATAGATAGGTTAATGAGTGGGCAAAAATTTGGAGTATGATGTGGGAAAATGTGAGGTTGTCCACTTTGCCAGGAAGAATAGGAAAATAGAATATTATTTAAGTGGAGAGAGATTGCAGAATGCTGGGGTACAGAGGGATCTGGGTGTCCTTGTACATGAATCACAAAAAGTTAGCTTGCAAGTACAGCAAGTAGTTAGGAAGGCAAATGTAATGTTGGCCTTCATTGCAAAAGGGATGGAATATAAACATCGGGAAGTCTTGCTACAACCGTACAGGGCATAGTTTTGGTCATCTTTCTTAAGGAGGGACATACTTGCATTGGAAGCAGTTCAGAGAAAGTTCAGTAGGCTTATTCCTGGGATGAAGGGTTTGTCTTATGCGGAAAGGTTCAGTAGGTTGGGCCTATACTCCTTGGAGTTTAGAAGAATGAAAAGTGGTCTTATTAAAACAACTAAGATTCTGAGGGGGCTTGACAGGGTGGATGCTGAGAGGATGTTTCCCCTGGTGGGGGAATCTAGAGCTGGGGGCACAGTTTCAAAATAAGGGGTCTCCCATTTAAGAGGGGGAATTTCTTCTCTGAGGATTGTTGGTCTTTGGAATTCTGTTCTTTTCCCTAGAGAGCAGTCAAGGCTGGGTCATTGAATATATTCAAGGCTAAGTTAGATTTTTGGTGGACAAGGGAGTCAAAGGTTATGGTGGGCAGGCAGGAAAGTGGAGTTGAGGCCACAAACAGAGCTGCTATGACCATCTTGAATGGTGGAGCATGCTTGAATGGCCAAACCCAACTCTTATTTCTTATGTACTCTTTGTTTCCTTCAATCAGCCAATTTCATATCCATGTTGCTACTGTTCCTTTTATTCCATGGGCTCTAACTTTACTCTCAAGTCTGTTGCGTGGCACTTTCTCAAATGCCTTTTGGAAGTCTCTGTACACAGCATCAACAGCATTACCTTCATCAACCCTCTGTGTTACCTTATCAAAAAAGTCCAGAAAGTCAATTAAACATGATTTGCCCTTAAATCAATGCTGACTTTCCTTAATAAATCTGCATTTTCCCAAGTGACTATTAATTTTGTCCCTATAAAATGTTTTGATTTTATATGATTTATAGTCAAATAACAGAACTTAAAGCACCAATGTAGTTAGTTGGAGCACTGGAGTATCACTGCAGTACTAGTTCAAGAGCTGGGAGATGCAAAATTGAGGAAACATCTTTGAAATTTTCACAGCAGTTAGCCAGGAGATAAGTCTAAGAAAGGGAAAACGTCTTCAAGGAGTGAACCCAGAGACAAACCTCAAAGTAACAGGACCACATTTTATTGGGCAACTCAACATTTATGTAAAGAAAACCATTTTTGAGTCAAGGGGAAGACAGGGAGAGAAGGGTAGGGCTGGACATGTTTTCTTTAAGGTGTCAAAGGCTTAGACAGGAGCAGGACCAGAGTTTAACATAGACAGCCAGCCAGAGCAACTGGGACAAGAACAACCTGCAGCACATATCCCAGCGAAAAGAGGACCGGGGCCAGCAAAACGTTTAAGAGAAAGTAACTTTGAGCCATTTAGAAGTTGTAGCTAAAAAGTTAATGAAATAAATTGAAAGTTAACTAAATAGAAAATCAAGACCAACTGCCATTTTTGAAATGTTGAAGAGCCTTGGTGAGATCAAGTCTGTGCCTCAACTTATGAATAAACCCCATCAAAGGTGTCAGCTGCCAAGAGTAACCACACTGGACAGCAAACAAATCTAAAGTGATGAGCATCCGCAGTTTTTTGCTTTTATCTAAAGTGATGAACCTAGTTAACTTGACCATCACATCCACTGTATGCAACTTTTACAATTAAAATTCAAAAGACCAGATGTGGACCAAAAAAGACTTGGTACAATAGTACCTTTCACCACCTCAGAACATACCAAAGTGCTTTACAACCAATGAAGCAGTTTCAAAGCATCAGAAATGTAATATAGGAAATATGGCAACCAATTGAAGTATACGAAGGTCCCACAAACAGCAATGTCATAACGGCCAGGTAATCAATTTTTGTGATGTTGGTTGAGAGATAAATATTGGACTGGATTTCCCAGCTCTTTTATTAGTGCCATGAAATATTTTACATTGACCTGAGAAAGCAGGCAGGGTTTCAGTTTAATGTCTCATTTGAAAGACGGCACCCTCAACACTGCATCGCTGCGCTGGGAGTATCAGCCTGGATTGTGCGCCAAGTCTCTAGAGTGGGACTTGAATCCACAACCCTGAGACTCAGATGACAGAATGCTACTCACTGAGCCAAGGACAGGACCACTGTTATGTCTTTAGGAAAGTCTGTATGAATATTATAATTTCACCAGCATTTCGAAACCTGCTTTCCCCTCTATAGAGTTATGCAGTGTCAGCATTATAACTAAAAGCAGGCACTGCTCTTAAACAGTACCTGCACCTTTACTGCAGCAATAACTCACTCAACAAGCAGTCATTCATCCTCTTAGATGACAGTAGAACTATCAAATAGACAGTTTTTTGTGCCTGTAATTTTATGTCCTTGAATTGAAAATCTTAAAAAAAAGAGTAACAGTTTGTGTAATTCCAGCTTCAAATCATCTGCTGAAGCACAGGGTTTTTTAAAGGGTGGCCTCATCTTGCAGGCTCATTGCATCAACTTGGACAGCAAGGGATTTTGTCTTACTCAGAATTTCATGGTTTCTTCCAACAACGGCATTTGAATGACACAGTGTGATCTTCTTTCCTAACCTTGCATTATACAACAAATTGGAATAGGAGAGATTGAGAAGCCAATCTCAAAGATTTCTTCATTGCAAATTATGTTAATAATCACCTTTTTATCTGTTCCTTTCTACAATCAGCCAGTTGAAAGTTCCACAACTTATTCCTCCCTTTATCTCTTCTTCTTTCCTTAAAAGTACAGAATTATTATTACCTGGAAATTTTCTACACCATTAGTATTGTCTTCCCTCATCATGCTGAAGGTATTTTCCAGCGGTAGCTCCACGAGTTGTCCCCACTGCAGAGTAAAGTGATGCAGTACACAGCAAACCACCGTCATATGGGATATTCTCTATAGTCTGTACTTCAGAAAACCACCAGAGTCACCCAGGTAGTCTAAGTGTCGCTTCAAGACTCGAAGAGGGCTCTAATTGACCCATGGATCTGATTGTTGTGTGATTCGGCCACTGAGCACGGTTATCTGAGAGGACTCATAAACCACACTGTGTAAGTCAGTCAGTCAGCCTTACACTTGCTGTGCAGGGACAGAGAGTGGGACGATGGAGAAATACTGCAAGATAAAAGTAAATGGCAGCTGCCAGAAAAGCAGGCACAGATCTGTGCTGCTGGTGGTCACAAAATAGTTGCACATTAATTCATTCAAAGTGCTTGTGATTCATGAAGCAGCGGAGTTGTCTGACGGAGTCCATTATGCTCCATGGGTGCAGTTAATGAGGCTACGAACTTAGGGAAAGCCTACAAATCAGTGCAAACCCCAGAGCCCTGTCCTACAGCTTCCGGTTGTCCTTGCAGAAAGTGATGAAAGAGTTTGCATTAGCAAACTTGGCATTGCTCATGTCTAGTTCTGGACCTGAAGTGTAGTTTTTCATGCTTACCTTCTGTTGTTACTGCAAACGTTGTAAATTCACTGAAGCAATATATCACATAACTGACAAGTTAGAAATATTCCAAACCTCACTGATGGTAAAAGAAGATAGCCTCAAATAATACACTTATTACATTATTTACTTATCGCTTTGTAAAACTTGTTCAAGATGCTGGTAAGAGTTCCTCCCTAAACCTTTTTCCAGTTATTTATATTGTAATTCTTTGTTGCTCTACCTTCCACCATTGATGTGCTTAAGATTTTTTTTTATTCATTCACGGGATGTGGGCTTTGTTGGCTGGGGAAGCATTTATTGCCCATCCCTAGTTGCCCTTGAGAAAGTGGTGGTGAGCTGCCTTATTGAACCACTGCAGTCCATGTGGTGTAGGTACACCCACAGTGCTGTTGGGAAGGGAATTCCAGGACTTTGATCCAGCAACAGTGAAGGAACAGTGATAGATTTCCAAGTCAAGATAGAGGGGAACGTCCAGGTGGTGGTGCTCCCATCTATCTGCTGTCCTTGTCCTTCCAGATGGTATGGGTTTGGAAGGTGCTGTCGAAGAAGCCTTGGTGAATTCCTGCAGCGCATTTTGTAGATGGTACACACTGCTGCTACTGTGTGTCGGTGGTGGAGGGAGTGAATGTTTGTGGAAATGGTGCCAAACAGGTTGACTGCTTTGTCCTGGACAGTGTCAAGCTTCTTGAGTGTTGTGGGAGCTGCCCTCATCCAGGCAACCGGGGAGTATTCCATCACAGTCCTGACTTGTGCCTTGTAGATGGTGGACAGGCTTTGGGAAATCAGGAGGTGAGTTACTCATTGCAGGATTCCTAGCCTCTGACCTGCTCTTGTAGCCATGGTATTTATATGGCTAGTTCAGTTCAATTCCTGGTCAATGGTAACCCCCAGGATGTTGATAGTGGGGGATTCAATGATGGTAATGCCATTGAACATCAAGGGGTGATGGTTGGATTCTCTCTTGTTGGAGATGGTCATTGCCTGACACTTGTGTGGCGTGAACATTACTTGCCACTTGTCAGCCCATGCCTGGATATTGTCCAGGTATTGCTGCATTTGGACATGGACTGCTTCAGTGTCTGAGCAGTCATGAATGGTGCTGAACATTGTGCAATCATCAGCGAACATACCCACCTCTTACCTTATGATGGAAGGAAGGTCATTGATGAAGCAGCTGAAGATGGTTGGGCTGAAGACACTACTCTGAGGAACTCCTGCAGTGATGTCCTGGAGCTGAGATGACTGACCTCCAACAACTACAACCATCTTCCTGTGTGCTAGGTATGATTCCAATCAGCGGAGAGTTTTCCCCTGATTCCCATTGACTCCAGTTTTGCTGGGGCTCCTTGATGCCACACTCAGTCAAATGCAGCCTTGATGTCAAGGGCAGTCACTCTCACCTCACCTCCAGAGTTCAGCTCTTTTGTCCATGTTTGATGCAAATAGTTTAAATGCTTAATTTTCCTTCTTCCAAATTCTTCTTTTTCAAAAAGATATGTTTCTTCTTCCCTCATCCTTACTCCCCCTGAGAACTTGTAATTCTTGCTGAAATTACAATTGTTGTAGCACTGTCAAGAGAAGTTGCTCCCAATGTTAACACTTCAATTCCCAGTGCCTCAACAGGTTAATTGTCTGGATCTGGCTGAATTATTGATTTCAGGTGTAATGTCAAGTGTGGCATCAAACTGCTCCATAAATAACCCCTCTGGTGCCAACCTCTGCCTTTCCAGCAACACAAAATGATCTGAAATAATAATTAATGGCTTTAACTATATAAAGCTTCTAAAATTGAAACTTGTATCTTTCATCTTCAATTGTCTCTTCTGTTAATTGTAAATTTGGTGCTTCAGTCAAAACATACTCTGGAGTTCCACAGAAGTGAGGATACTTTCATCATGCATCTCTCTTGATTTTTGTCACCGTCTCTCTCCCCACCACTCGTCCCACTCTCCCCCCCTACCACCACACACACACACAATGTTCACAGCAGCCAAATCATCCAGCGCCCAGTCTCAGGTGGAATTTTCAACTCAAGTTTCAGACAGAATTAGTTAACCTAAGAACATAAGAAATAAGAGCTGGATTAGGCCATTCAGGCCTTCGAGCATGCTCCACCATCCAACAAGGTCATGGAAGATCTGATTATGGCCTCCACTCCACTTTCCTGCCTGCCCCCCATAACTTTTGACTCCCTTGTCGATCAAAAATCTGTTTAACTCAGCCTTAAATATATTCAATGACTCAGCCTTGACTGCTCTCTAGGGAAGAGAAGTGAATTCCAAAGGCCAACAACCCACTGAGAGAAGAAATTCTTCCTCTTAAATGGGAGACCCCTTAATTTGAAAACATGCACCCTAGTTTTAGATTCCCCCACCAGAAGCATCCTGTCTGCATCCACCCTGTCAAGCCCCCTCAGAATCTTATTTGTTTCAATACGATCACTTTTCACTCTTCTAAACTCCAATGGCCCAACCTGCTCAACCTTTCCTCATAAGACAAACCCCTCATCCCAGGAATAAGCCTACTGAACTTTCTCTGAACTGCTTCCAATGCAAGTATGTCCCTCTTTAAATAAGATGACCAAAACTATACACAGTACTCTAAGTGTAGCCTCACCAATATCCTTTACAGTTGTAGCAAGACTTCCCAACTTTTATATTCTGTCCCCCTTGCAATAAAGGCCAACATTCCATTTGCCTTCCTAACTACTTGCTGTACTTGCATGCTAACTTTTTGTGATTCATGTACAAGGACACCCAGATCCCTCTGTACCCCAGCATTCTGCAATCTCTCTCCATTTAAATAATATTCTGTTTTCCTACTCTTCCTGGCAAAGTGGATGACCTCACATATTCCCACATTATACTACAACTTTTTGCCCACCCACTTAACATATCTACATCTGTTTTCAGACTCTTTGTACCCTCCTCATAACTTGTTTTCCTAATTATCTTTGTAACATCAGCAAATTTGGCTACAATACAGTCAGTCCATTCATTCGAGTCATTAATTGCAAATAGTTGAGGTCCAGCACTGATACCTGTCACATTCCACTGGTTACAGTTTGCCATTCTGTAAATTACCCATTTATCCTGACGGTCTCCTGTCAGTTAGCCAATCTTCTATCCATGCTAACACCATAAGCTCTTATCTTGTGTAACAATCTTTTTACGTGGCACCTTATCGAAAGCCTTTTGGAAATCCAGAGGCACCGCATCTACTGGTTCTCCTTTGTCCACCCTGTTTGTTACATCCTCAAAGAATTCTAATAAATTTGTCAAACACGATTTCCCTTTCACCAAAACCATGTCAATTCTGCCTGATTATATTATGATTTTCTAAATGTCCTATTACCTCTTTAATAATGGATTCGAGTAATTAATTTTACAAATTATAATTACACTACAATTTGGTGATTTTTTTCAGCATTAAGGATTTTTTAAATGTGTTATAATTGTTATTGCTAGCTTTATACACAGAGAAGAAAAACAGTGAATGTAGTAATTATTTGGAGGGATTTGATTGGTTCACTTCTGCTTTATAAAGAAGATCAGTACCCGTCTATTTCTGATTCCTTGTTGTTTGAACTGTTATTGGTGGTTTTCAATACTGCTTGTTAAAGGCGCAGTCCTGCCTGGTCAGTATGATTTGTCACTGATTTTTGAGCTTGTCAGGTACAAGGGTGACACTATAAATTGACAAGATCAGTGTAATACACTAGTGCAATGGACAAAATGCATGCAAGGTTTTTTACATTTAATGTTGTATTATCTTTTATATTAGATTATTATACCTTTTATAATGCATTGACAACTGGACAGTGGTTGGGTAGTGGTCAGCAAAAGAGATATGAAGGGCTGCTTAAAGCGACTCTCAAACTGTGACAAATAGACATCCATAAGTGGAGACAATTGGCTCACAGTAAGGAAGCATGGCAAAAACTATCCATGATGACACCTCCAACTACAACACCTGGTGCAATGCTGAGTCTGAATGTAAATGCCAGCTGTGGATGTCTCACTTGAAAAATCACAATTCCCAACCTGGTGTATGCGAGATCCGCTGTCCAATCTGCGGTAGCTCATTCCCAGCAGAAGTAGATCTCATCAGTCAAAGAGGTGACTGCAGAAAGTGAAATGATATTCTGACTGTCTTCTTTGATATTGAAGGACCAATGGTGGTATTCTATTATAACATACATCTTACCATGCTTGTTTAAATCATGACATGAATTTGAAATTTGAACCAATCAGGAATGTGAGGGAGAATTCTACATATATTGGGATGGTCAATGTGACAGACAAGATACATGATAAATATACCTCTTTAATAGAAATGGTGAGATATAATCAATGGATTTTCCATGGTACTGGTGGTCATGGTAAGGCAGATGATATGGTGACACGAGCATTTTACCTTGAAACTCGGCAGTATATTTTGAAGTGCCAACGCCTTGCCTTTTCTAATTTGCCCAGGGATAAAGGAAACTTCCAGCTGCTTGCTGTAACAGGTGTGTGTATAGACAGCACATGATCCACTTCACGGCAATTTATTGCAAACTCTAATCTTGAACAGCGAGCTGAATCCTTGCTGACTGTATGGCCAGCTGTTACCAGAAGCCAGCTGGAAACTAACTTCAGTGTTATGTAAACTGAGTGAAGAGCAACATGGGCATTTTAAAACAGACAAATTAAAATTGGATTTGTTATCAACTCCATCTTTTCTTTGCCTAAACCTGCTGATGATTCTATCTTCCCTCAATGTTTTTTCTCAGACAGTTTCTACATATTTGCCTATTTTTCTCACTTTGATATTTTCGATGCCTATTGCTAATATCATTTCTGCATAGCTGTCTATCCCACATTCAGTCTCTTTTAGCTTCGCTCTTCCTTCCTAGAGATACTTGAAAATTGTTTTCCTATCAAAACTTACCTCAAAAAGCAAAGCTTATGCTGCTCATGGAACTACACATTACATAGAATCTACAGTGCAGAAATGGCCATTCAGCCCAAACCTCCTCTCATTTTATTCACCTCTTTCTACCCTTCTTCCATGTCCTCTACTCCCTTCTCCCTCATTTACGCATCAAGCATCCCCTTAAATGGGTCAATGCTCTCTGTTTTAATCACTCCATGTGACAGAGTGCTCCATATTCTCACTATTCTCTACTGGATCTATTAATCGCTATCTTCTATTTACACCCTCTTCTGGAACTGGAAAGTTTCTCCACATCCACAACCACCCTATGGAAGCACCTAATAATTTTAAAGGCTTCTATCAGATCTCCTCTTAGACTACTCATGTCAGGAGAAAGGAGACCAGCCTGCTCAATCTTTCCTGACAGTTACATTATCTGAATTCTGGTAACATCCTTGTAAGCCTTTTCTGTACTCCAATTATTAAATCATTTACAGTTATGGTAAACGCCAACTCCAGCTTGGATCCCAATAAAACACAACTTCCCGCTATTTGTCAGTCCAAGAAACTTGCTTTAACTCCTGTCCTCTGATTTCTGTTTTGCCTCAATTTTTTAATCCATTATTCTACCTGTCCTCTGACACCACAAACCTTGAATTTGTCATGAGTTTCTTGTGTAGCATCATATCGAGGGTCTTTCAATGTATTGCCCTTGTCTGCTCCTTTTTACTTATTCAAATAATTCAACAAAATTGGTTAACTGGGCTTTCCGTTTAGAAATCCATGCTACCCTTTATTATATTATCTGTCTCTAGATGTTTGCTATCTAAATGAGTCATTTTTGGGATGGCAGGGTGTCAACTAGCGGACTGCCACAAGGATGCCACTAAAGTGCTCAAGTCTCAGTTCTTTACAATCTACATCAATTACTTAGTTGAGGGGAGAGAGTGTAATATGTCCAAGCTTGCTCATGATACAAAGCTAGGTGGGAAAGTAAGCTGTGAGGAGGGTGTAAAGAGCCTGCAAAGAGATAGGGGAAGAAGATGGTAGACAGAGCACAATATGGAGAAGTCTGAAGTTATCCACTTTGATAGGATGACTAGCAAAGCAGAATAATTTTTACAAGGTGAAAGACTAGTAAATGTTAGTATCAGAGGGATTTGAGAGTGTGTGTGTGTGTGTGTGTGTGTGGGGGGGGGGGGGGGGGGGGGGGGGAGAGAAGAAGAGTGCTCGTATATGTGAATCACAGAAAGTTAAGATGCAATACAGCGAGCAATTAGGGAAGTAAATAGTATGTTCGCCCTTATGAAAGGGGATTGGAAGAATAAAAGTAAGGAAGTATTGCTGCAATTATATAGGGTTTTGGTGAGACTACACCTGGAGTACTGTGTACAGTTTTGTTCTCCAGACCTAAGGAAGGATATGTTTGATTTGATCCCAGGGATGAGAGGGCTGTCCTATGAGGAGAATTTGGAATTTAGAAGAGGCATGATCTCATTGAAGCATATAAAATTCTCAGAGGGCTTGTCAGGGTAGATGCTAAGAGGTGGTTTCAGCTGGCAGGAAAGCCTAGAACTTGAATTAGGAACTTGTGAATCTTTGGAATTCTCTACCCCAGAGGGCTGTGGATGCTCAGACAATATGTTCAGAACTGAAATTAACGAGTTTTGAGGGGATCATGGGATATGAGGATAGGAAATAAAGTGGAATTGATATAGAAGATCAGCCATGATCCTATTAAATGGTAGAGCAAATTGTTCCTGTCTCTTCTGTTCTTATCTGATCTTTTAGCATAGGTTCTAATGTATTTCTTAGCACTGATACTAAGCCAGCTGGTCAATAGTTTGCTGGATTAGTCCTATTTCCCTTTTTGAAGAGAGGAGTTACAGTTGTTGTTTGTCAGTCCTCTGGCACTATTCTTCTTTCTATTGAGCTTTTACATTTGGATGGTAGATTTAAGGTAACAGGTAGAAGGCTAAGAGGGGAGTTGAGGAGAATTCTTTTCACCCAACGGTTGGTGGGAGTCTGGAACTCACTGCCTGAAAGGGTGGTTGAATCAAACTCTCGTAACATTTAAGAAGTATTAAGATATTCACTTGCATTGCCATAGCCTCCAGGGCTATAGGCCAAGCACTGGAAAATGGGATTAGTGTAGTCAGATCTTTGTTGACCGGCGTGGACACAATGGGCCAAATGGCCTCCTTCTGCGCTGTAAACGTCTATGAGTATCTCTGTCATCTCTTTCCTAAGTTCTTCAAGCATCTGCTGGGACAATCTATCTGGATCTGGGGTTTTTTCCCCACTTTAGTTTGGCCAGTCTGTCTAGTATCTCCTTTCTTTCTATCTTAACAGTTATAATACCCATTTTAACATCTTCTCATAGTTATTTCCATTTCTGGTGGAAATTGGCATTTCAGTATCATCTCCTTGCTTTGAAATCTTTAGGAATGAAAACTCAATTACTTTCCTCATGTTTAAATTCCTACTGCACTGACTGCTTGCAGACAATCATGTTGCTACATGCTGTGAAATTTCCCACATTCAGATAGAGAGCTGCTGCTGCTTGGAGGCACAGGTGCCTGCTCCGAGTTGCATTTATCTCTTCAGTTAACAGTGGTAGCCTTGGGAAGATTATGAACTCAAGCCCTAAACTGTGGAAATATGCACAGGGCCCCAATAGAAAACCATTTTGATATATTTTAAATCAAACTATGTATAGCTTAATCACTTTTGTGTAACTTTTCATAAACCTCACTGTCAGTACTAAGTTTGTTAGCTGGTAACAATTCAAGATGGTGGCTAGAAGGATTTTTTTTTTAAATGAATGATTTTAATTGATTGCCGCTACCTGATTAGTGACTCTTGCTAAATAATTATTTTTGATCAAGTTTTTTTTTTCACTCCATGATTGGTGATTGTCACTGTTGCTTGCTACTCACCGATTGTTATTGTTCAATACCCTGTTCAGCTGTGGTCTGCACTGTTTTTTGAATGCAGAAATGTAACCAAAATTCATATATTGGCAGTGCGATAATCAAAATGCAGGGTTATTGGAATGTTTTATATAGATACTAGATGATCAGCTATGATAGTATAAATATTTTTATCACGGGTTATCAGTGCTGTTTTCCAATGTGACTCCCAATTTAACATTTGTAAATTAACAGGCACCAAAAAAGCAATAAAACAGCATTGTAACATTCAGTATATAATTATTAAAGTTCACATATTATAAATCAACATATACTGCATCATATAAATATGAAAATCTGTACTTTAAATTGAAATTATTATTTCACGTTGTTACGGTACAGCGGATGGTAAATGCTAAGCTGATCAAATCTCAGAGGGGAACTTGAAACAGCTGCCACAACTGTTTTTCAATTTGCATTTTTATTTCGAGATGCATGCCTTGAATTCAGTAGTAATAAGTTCACCAAGTCTTAGAGGTTTTTTTTTATAAAACTAAATTAAACATTTATTAATAAAAGAAATAATTTTAAGCACATACATTGGTTTACAAGTTACTACTATGATAACTCCTAAATCCCCTAATTAATCTATCTCCCAATTACACCTCCGTTAAGGCAACAGCAAAACAACATAGATTTTAACGGACCCAGGCAAACCACACAATACCCGGAACAGTGATATTTAAAATGAATTCTCTTAGCTTTGGTTCCTGGAGACAGCAGCTTGGTACATGGAGGCTGGAGGCTTTTCACACTTGTTAGATCTTAGAATTCCCTCTTTATATACATAACTTCACCTCCTCTATACAGGTTTCTCCCTTTTTAATGTAAATCCCATTGTTCCAATATGTCTTTGCAACTTTACTTTTTCCATAATATAAATCTTTCATAGTACTCATATTATCAGTAATCTTTGGGAAAAATAAACACACTGTTTGGCTTAGCCTCTGCTGGCTAGGTGTAACACCTTACCATTTCTTTGAAATTCACGTCTCTGGTTTATCTAAACATGCAAATGTTCTTCACACCTAACATTTTAAAACTTCAGCCATGTTTACATATTTATCATTTCAAACCTAGTTTCCCTTCTAATATATCAAAGATCAGACCCGCTGTCCGTAATTCAATTAACACCCACACACCTACACACATAGAAACTAATCCAAACCCCTCAATGAACCTACCTTTACAATAAGTTACAATAATATTATGAAAATTATTATATTTGCATGACGACATACTTATGTAGATTCCAATTCTGCTCTCCATACTCCCTGATGACAGAAGACTCAGTGAAGCCTCTCTCATCCTGCTTCCTGGCCCAGAATGGTCACACATTACCCCTCCTGCATATTGCCCCCTATAAAGATGGTGGTCATACATGTACCCTGCGGCACCCTTTAAAGATGACGGCTGTTAACCCAACCCTATCCCCAAGAGAAGCTGCCCCACTTAATGCAAACGCAGGACCAGCAGCTTCTCATTCGGGATTTGCAGCCTACACAAGATGTCTATGAAGCCTCTCTCCATAACCAAATCATTATTACCCCCCCCATCCCGCCCCACCTGGGATAGAGACAAGCAGGGCACAGCCGGGTGCTGCCTGGTGCGGGGCACAGTTTGTGCAAAGAAATAGGGTTGTGATCCAGAGTTTGGGAAGCAGTTAGATTAGATATTAACACCATGTAACACACAGTGTATTATTCTGCTGCTAAATTAAACCTTTGTCCCTTAAAGTTCACAACAACATATATTAATACCAAATGAAGTTATTCAGAACTTAACTGCTGTCCAGGTTGCAGGTCCAATTTTGTCATTGTTTATGTTTTAAAATGATACAATTGTTAAGATAAATTACAGATTTTCTGACTGGCATTCTGGTTCCCGAACTGCCTTGTACATTGAAAATAACTGCATTTTTTTTACTGAGTCAACTATGAAGCTGAAGATATTCAGGCTCTTCCACATTACTTAAAGATCCAATCCTAAAGTTTCCAGATTATTCCACAATGCACCTGGTGGTCACTGTGGCATCGACTAAGTACTTATCCTTTTGTTGAAGTTATACTGATGAAGGAATCGAATGTCCCAATGCTTGGCTTTCATTGCATTTCTTGGCCAAGTCATCAATATTTGAACGAAGGCAACAAGGGAGATTGTGGGTCAGATTTGCAGTTGATCTGAGGATAAGAAGAGGTCCTTCTGGTATGCCAAAAAATCTTTCCTTTATAGATCCAGGAGATGCAGGATTGTTCTTTCGAGCTCTACAATGAAAGTTGCAGTCTCCCCTGGCCCGGACTTCCAACTTTCCATTCACAAACCACCCCCTGGAGGCTCATGGGTGACCAAGGACTAAATATCCTTTGCCTGCCAACACCTGCTCCCCTTCACGCCTCTGCCGAGCAAGACATCGACCTATTGGAGTTGCTCCCTGCCGCTGAGTTAAAAACTGACCCACATTCACAGTAAGAGTTTTGACAAAAAGTTCAAGATTATTGTAGCTATATCTCAACATTCTGTTTTCTAAATAAAATCTGTAAACTTCCATACTGTCAGAGCAGGCAGCCTATCTCCCAGAGCTTGCCTCATATCTAATTAGTAAGTTTGCCCAAGAGGCACAACTTCCCAGTCTAGCAGCACAATGACTGACAGTAGTTCCAATGTTTACAAGCCCATCTGATAACCTGATCAAGATTACTTATTGTTCATCATTTATTTTTTAAGTTTGCTTTAAAGGGAAAGTTTTTGGGCTGGACAGGCTGTACAATCATGGATATACACTGTAAAATCAGTTTTCATTTTATAGGTTGTTAATTGGCAAAATACAAAGTAATTTTCCTAAAAATTAATCAGGATCTGAGACCCAAAAGATTTGCAGGCAGGTTGTGCATGGGTAACAAAAATCAACAACAACTTGCATTTATATAGTGCCTTTAATGTAGAAGACATCCCAAGGTGCTTCACAGAAGCATATTCAAAAAAAAAATGCCAAACTAAAAGAGGTATTAGCAGAGATAAAAACAAAAAAAAGGTATTAGCAGGGCTGCCTAAGGCTTGGTTAAATAGGCGGATTTGAAGCGCAGTCTTAAAGAAAGAATAGATGGATGGAACTCTGCAGTGTTAGGCCAAGGCAGAAGATGGCATGGCTGCCATTGGTGAGCTGAGGGCAGGAGGAAATGCAAACAAGACCAGAGTCAGAGGAAGAGAGTCATGGAAAGGTTTTAAGGCGGAATGAGGAGGCAGAGATAAGGAGGGATTCAGCACTGAGGACTGTCCATTGTATAAGAACTGGCAGGGAGGAGTTAGGAATGGTCTCCAAGATGTGCCCAGCAACAATTAGACCCTTATTGATAACAAAAAGGCACAGCAATTAAACCTTGTGGTCTCAAAGACTACATTGCCCACCACAGTAGAAGAATACATTATACATTGCATGGTATAATAATCCCTTTCTTTTAACAGAACGTCCACATATATAACACCTTTTATGTTCTTAAGACATTCCAAAACCTTTCATGCACTATGGATTATTTGAAGTGTAGTCATGTTATCTAGGCAAATGCGACAGTGAATTTACACATAGCAAGGTCCCATAAACCACAAGAAGATAAATGGCTAGTTAATCCATATTGGTGCTGTTGGCAGAGATGATTGTTGGCTAGGTCATGAGGAAAGCTACCTGTTCTCCTTCAATAAAGTATATAGGAGTTTATATCAACCTAATTAGGCAAAAGGGATCTCTGTTTAACATCTCATCTCTGACGATACAGCACTCCCTTAGAACTTCACTGTAGAGTCAGCCTAGGCTGTGTACTCAAGGTCTGGAGTGGGTTTTGAATTCAAAGGCAAGAGTTCTACCAACTAAGCCAAGCTGCCACTTTAAAAAAACTCTTTAAATTTCTTATAAATATTGCCACAGGACATATGCTAATAATAATTAAAACGAATAGCTAGTACGCTTGATAGGATAGACAGTATATTACCTCATGAAATGTGAGAAAACAAAAACAGGGTAGCTCACATATGCAGCTAAAAAGATACAGTGTTCAAGCAGGTTGTATACTACATCCTCACAAACATATAAACTCCATTAATAGTAGCTCCTCTGAACACTGCCTCAAAGAAATGTTGCAATTTGTAAAAGGTTTAACAAGGAACTTTTCAGATATCATACATGTTTCAATAGCAGAATCAGGTAAAGCAAATTATCAGAAGCACAATGTTGAAATCCTTGAATAACCTCCCCAATGGTAGATTTGAAATGTTCCACATTTGATCATCTATGCTAAAAAGAAAGGCACCAGATGGTACTATCCCTTTCTACCTGCTGCATAGGCAGGTAGTTACATTAGGTTGCCCTATTTATCTTTCATGCCCTCTGCAAGCACTTGGGTGTCTCAATCATATTTAAATATGCCCAATAATAAATGATGGCACAAGCTGCAAACAGACATTTTGTACAATTTAATACCTCCACCCATCTCAAGTAAATATATGGAATTTTGTCTCGCAGAATCAAATTCAAAATAAAACAATTTTACCTTCTGTTCTAATACAAAAATCATCACAGGATTTAAATAGTGCTCTGTTAGCTATGCAGTCAATAAAAACCTAAACATTGGTGCCAAAAGCTTTTAGCATTCTTAAAGAAAAACAAGAAAATGATCAAAAATAAGGACAAAAAATGTTACTGCCCACTTGTGTTGGCTTTAATTAGGATGACTGAATTCCTCCAGCTGTGGTATCAGGGATCTCAGTAAAATTAAAACTAGCACTATACATGATCTGCCTCCCTGAATACAAGACATTTTCAGTCAAAATCTTGACTGGGGAGGAGGCAACTGGGGAAATATACAATCAACCTAATTTAAACTGTTCACCTTTGTATCAATATCACACTCAACATTTAAACTGTTCACCCTGTATCAATATCAAAGCCATAACATCATGAAGCAGATCATCTTTATGCTAATAAACCAAAAGCAATGCGTATAAGCCCCTCTCTCCCCAAGCAATCACTGGTTTCAAACTGTGCAATATAATTTGCTAAATAAAATGGAAGATGCCCTATCACCTTTAGTTGGAGGACAATGCACACATACAACAGCGACAGAGGAAAAGACCACTACCACTGGTCCATCCAGCCTCTGCTTTGTGCAATATTGTATCACTTATATTGAATAGAATGGAACTTCAGTTATCACTGTAATGAAGTGGAACCCCCTGGCAGTGAGTCCCTCGAAATTCAATTAAATTGGACAAAAACAGGTCAAAATGAATTCTACAGCATAACAGGGTGCGACCTGCTCCGAAGTTACCTATACAGGGCAGGGCAACCTCGTATTTCCAAGGACTGCCCAAAACACAATACATGTATCTGCGACATGTAGAATCCTGATTAAAAATTTTTTTTATATAACAGAGTATCATAATACTAAGGACAGCTTGTCCTTTACTTAACAGTGACATTTATTACAGTTGGTCTCTGAAATACCAACCAGATCTAAATACAATGCTTCTAGTACA
The DNA here is from genome assembly GCF_964194155.1 of Cetorhinus maximus. NCBI lineage: Eukaryota > Metazoa > Chordata > Chondrichthyes > Lamniformes > Cetorhinidae > Cetorhinus > Cetorhinus maximus. The sequence goes on from NC_135906.1 coordinate 8,548,116, forward strand.
GTGCTTGTATATTGAAAATGTTAGGGGAAAATAGCCTCAGCAGTCAACCCTCAGTGCCATTAATTGAAGGCAGTGATTCAAATTTTATATGCTGGTACGGAAATTTGTTAACATTATCACTGCTATCCTGACCTGGGTATGTGGATAATCAAAGTACTATTACAGCAAGAAATCAGATGGTAAATTTTTAACTTTTGGATGAATTTAAAATAAAGATTCACTTCAACCCATGAGCACATTTTATTGAAATGCTACAGGTGCCTTTGGGCAGCAGTTCTGCCAAACAGGATGAAGGTTGACACAATCTTCATTGCTAAAAATACAAATAATTGATTTCCTAAATTGATATTGGGGATGTTTTGGCTTATAGTGCTTTTTAAATCAAATTGGCTCTTGATTAATCTCTCAGATCAAAAACAAAGTCTATCTACATTCTGCCTGGCAGGCAATTTTGCACAAGATCCTGGCAGCGGTTCATGCATGTAAAAAGATGAGTCTGATTGAGGCTCTAAAGCACCCTTTCCCTAAAGATTCATATCTCTAGTAATAAGTTCCTCAACAAAGCCAATCTGCATGAGACATTCTGCAATAAAAATACCTCTAGCATTCACCCCTTTAATAGAATGAAAGTAAAATCTATGTTTAGGTCATTCTTAGCTCATGTACAATGGAATCTAGTCCTAAACAAATGGGATCTGTAAAAGCTTTTTCAGAGCAGGTCACACCTTTCAGAATACTAAGGATATCTGTATCATCCATCAGTGAGCATTAAATACTCAGTCCTACTGTTCGTCCGTCTTCAACTGGTTTAATTTTTGTATGTGAATGTCAGGTTGCAAATAGAAACATCTTCTCAAATACATTTAAAGCTAGTATCCCAACTCAGCTTACAGCTCATGGAAAACACCTAGCCAGAAGATTGTGTGCTCCTCTGATGATTAGGTAACCTATTGTCATCCACAACATTTAAGAAGCTAGACATCATTCATGTCAGAATAGTCCACTTAATCTTCAAACCTGCCACAGGTTTCAACATTGCGCCCGCCCTCAACTTGTCCCCCTGCCCCTTCCCACCACCAGTGCACTGCATTTACAGTGTATACAATCTATAGAGTGCATGTAGCAACTCACCAACTCCTCTCTCCCCTGCAACCTCTAGCACTGAAAAGGCAATGTGATGGGAACACTATCACCTCCAAGTGACAAACCATCCAGAGTTGAACACATATTGCCATTCCTTCATTACTGTGGTGTTTTAAAATTTTCTGCCTACCACCACTGTGGGAACACCATTAGTACAGGAACTGCAGCAGTTAAAGATGAAGGTCCAGCACTAACTTCTCATGGCAACCAGGAATGAGCACTAAATGCTGACTGCTGGTTTTGGTGGTTCAGATGGTTCAAATCCCACGGCACTATTCAAAGAGTAAGGAAGTTGTCCCAGAGTCCTCCCTTAACCAGTATCACTAAATCCTGATTAAATGGTTATTTTATAGCTGTTTGCAGTATCTCGCTGCTCAAAAATGATTACTGTGGCTGTTTATCTAACAGCAGTTACTCAACTTCAAAATAATCTGTGGCATGTGAAGCACTTTGGCATGTTTGAGAAATGTGATAGGGCACTATATGTAAACACACTTTCTTACTTTTGTGCATAAAAATCATCTAGCAACTTTATCATTTCCCTTTCATATAAATATAAATAATTGCATAAAACTGGACTGGTACAACTTAAATAAGGTCAGAAATTGCAACTTTAAAAGCCAATTCTTTTTCTAACAAATAATATTTTCGTACAAAACTCTGAAGGGAACAGAGGTGCATATGAAAGTTAGCAGATATTGCCCGTTGTCTTATAAACACACAAACTTTATTGCTATTGGATAGCAGTTAAGGACAAGCAGTCAAAAGGACCACAATCTAGATTTCTACTGGCCTTGAACCAGGTATTTTAAATAGAAAAGGCTATGGGCTCTTATATATTCACAGGCATAATATGCACACTTTAGTCAAGATCAGGCAGAACACTACTTTTAATTACAGTTCGTTTCAAGCAATCTGAAAAACCTTCTGAAAAATTACTATTCATATGAGAGGTCATTAATTTGCATACTTATGTAAATTAGGTGGCAATTAAGAACTAGCTCTTCATAGTATCTTCCATCTATAATTTGAAATCAGTTCAATGACAGCATTTTTGCTGTGACATATTTTAAAGGTGCATTGTTTAAAAACAAAGAGAGAGCTAGGCACAGCACAGACCACCATAGATGGCACAAGGGACATAAGGATCCAGTTCTCTGTCTATCTTCATCTCCATTTGCTGCCACATTTACAGCAGACATTTAAATACTGATGCCTAATAAAACAATTCATTTGGGCTTTTCAAAGACAGCATAGATTTTCAGTCGGCGTCACAGCAAGCTGCAGGGGAGTTTGTTTTGTTCCAATTCATTTCAAGAACAGGTAGCAATTTTCAAGTCAGCATCCCATGGGGCAGTGGTACTGCACAGAGATGTGCTTAAGTAGGCTTTCTTCTTAGAATTCTTTGCATTACAGACAAATTTCCCAATCTACAAAGCTATCAGAGAGTCTGCTGGGAGTTGGCGTGTGCGTGCTTAGAAAACCAAGGAGGACGACAGGTAGCGTTCTCTTACCAACTGTTTTTTTAGGTGAATATATATACATTAAATTAGTTTAGTCAGCTAAAATATACAGTGAAATGTTTTCCCAGTGCATTTGTGGGTCTGTTGCATCTAATGTTCTGTAATCTCCTGAATCCGGCTCTTACAGCTGTACCATCACTTCGAAACAACCAATTTCATAAAAGATATCAAAATGTGATGCTACAACTCCTTATTAACAAACATCTTGATTTGAAGTAAAGAGAGATTTCTTACTGTGCACTGCATTTCTAAACCAATACAAAGGAGAACTTCCCAGAATATGATGTAATAGTGAAACCAGAGTAGCGGGATTTTCTAATGATAGGAGTATAGGAGTTCCTGGTCTTATGTTAATATGAAATATCCAGAATGTGAGTTATGATAGTCTTTCCTTCAAGTGATAAAAAATTCTGATGAAAGGTCATCGACCTGAAATGTTAACTCTGTTTCTCTCTCCACGGATGCCAACTGATCTTAGTATTTCCAACATTTTTTGCTTTTATTTTGGATTTCCAAAATCCGTAGTATTTTGCTTTTGTAAAAAAAATGATTATGCCCACAGTCATTGGCAAGGATTTCCACCCAGAATGAGGGGATGACGATTCATGCATCCTGATACCCACCACTTCTCCTGTAGTAGATCAAATACCCCAGGCTTGAATTTCTCTCTCAATCACACTTTTGAAATACATCAGCGAGGAGGGCAAATTTTTAAAAAGCTGGTTCCCATTGCAGGTGTGAGGCAAAAGCTGACAAGAATTTTTTTTTGTTTTCGTTTGCATTTTTTAATTAAAAAGATTTTATTAGCTTTGTTTTATTTCTCATGCAGCTCTCATCCAAAATAACCATTAAATCAGCACAGCAGTTCCCCTACTGGGCAACATGAAAATTTACATTTAATCAAAGGAACAACTGAATCTTGGACAGTATAGGAAGATTGAAGAAACCCTTGGGTATAAAATGACATGTGTTAGCATGAGCTTTGAGGCCAAGTTTATGCCAATCCCAGAGGAGAGTTAATAAAACGATAACTTGGCACCACTTGGATTTTGCTATAATAGACACAGAACTCAATTCCAGAATGCTGTGAGAACATAAATACAGAAAATCATTTTACAGAAAAAAAGGAAAGCAAACAGCCAGGTTCATACACGTGAGCCATTGTGCCTGTCCTGGTGACTGCTTCCCGACTGTATTCCTAATCCCCACTCGAATCCCATGCCCTTTTATATCTTTTTCCAATTGTTTATGTAACTCCCTCTTTTATGGTACAAATGATAGGTTTCATGCTTGTGCCTTTAATTTCCCATGTGGGAAATTTGCCAAATTCAGCCACAGCCATTACTCCAATTTCTTTCATAAAGTTTAGTGTAAAAAAAAGTGAGAAATGGAAGATTCCCTTGTATTCTTTTAAATTGTATGCTTTGAATGTTTTAAGCAGTAGATGTTAGATCCATTTTAGATTATGATAGACCATTTTCAAAGATGCATTAAAGTATTTGAAAGAAGTGAAATATTCACCTATATGTATAAAGGTACACAAGCAGTTGCTTTCTTGATGTGCCCACAAGAGTTTTCAATTTAGAAGTCCCAAAAATGTGATCATTCAATACAACGACCAATCCAACTCAATGAGCCCCTTTTTCCACTTTAACATACAAAATAAATAAATGAAATAACTCTTGCACAGTTTGGAAGCATGATTCAGTATCAGTTTAGAGGTTTCACCCCTCGATCTTCCATATAAATGAATTGACTATTGGTCTCACTAACATAGTCCAAGAAGGAAGAAAAATAAACTGCAAAGCCAAGGAACCCTGCATGTTCCATTAACCAGCTCGAAAGGCTAAAGGTAGATACTTCCGAGGGCATTTTCCAGCTCTGCATTGGAAATTTCTCTTTAAATGAGCTGTTTTTAATGAGAAGACCTTGTCCTTACTCGTGCCAAGTCCCACTTACTCATCACTCCTATGATCACTGACCTACATTGGCTGCTGGTCAAGCAACGCCACAATTTTAAAATTCTCTCCTTGTTTTCATGCCCCTCCCTATCTCTATAATATATTCTCCAGCCCCACAACCCTCCAAAATATGATGCCCCTCTAATTCTGGCCTCTTGAGCATCACTGACAGTGCTCCACCATTGGTGGCCTTGCCTTCAGCTGCTTAGGCCTTAAGCTCTGGGATTTGCTCCCTAAATGCCTCTGCCTCTCTACCTCTCTTTCCTCCTTGAAGATATACCTTAAACTACCTCTTTGAACAAGCTATTGACCAGCTGCCTATTATGACCTGAAAAGGCTCAGTATCTGTGATGCTCCTTCAGACATTTTAATACGTTAAACGTGCTTTATAAATACATGATGTTGTAGCTGTCTCTATTTTAATGAATTCACTAAAACACTACTCATGTATGAAACAGATATCTTAAAGCCTAGCATTCCCACAATTCTGTTATTGGAAAAGTAATTATGGTTAAAGTTTGTCATTTTCCTGTTTCTTCTACTTTCCACTTCAAAAGGAATTTTGGGTCCTTAGCACGTTTCCATCAGCTAATTAATACAAACATCATTTCATTCAATTTGGAATTTACAGCATCACTGTCAATCAAAATATTGTTTATCCAAGCAGAATTGTAACATTTCCAGTATGTCCAGCCATCTTGTTGATAAAAGTGCACATAGAATGTGGTAAATGCAATAGGAAAATCACTCATTACAAAGTATTTATAGCACAGAAACAGGCCATTCAGCCTAACAGGTCCATGCCAGTGTTTATGCTCCACTCAAGCCTTCACCAACACTCCCTCCCCTTCATCTAACCTAATCAACATAACCTGCTATCCTTTCTCCCTCATGTGCTTATCTAACATGCATTTCAATGCATCCAAATTATTTTGCTCAACTATCCCCTGTGCTAGTGAGTTCTCACCACTTTCTGGGAAAAGTTTATAGCTCATTCCTAATTGACCAAGAGGAGCCGGTGGTTCACCACATTCTTGAACTGCTGTGGGGAAGGCACAACCAGGGTGCTGTTAGACAGGGAGTTCCAAGATTTTGATTCAGTGATGAAGGAATGACGATATGTTTCCAAGTCAGGATGGCACACATTTTGGAGGAGAACTTGCAGGCGGTGGTGCTCCAAGTGACTGCATCTCTTGCCCTTCTGGGCAATACAGCTCATGCGTTTGGGGGGTGCTGTCAAGAATGCATCTTGTAGATGGTACACCTGCAGCTGTGAAGCAGTGATGGAAGGAGCAAATGTTTAAGGTGTTGATGGGATCCTAATCACAGGGGCTGCTTTGTGCTCAATGGCGTTGAGCTTCTTGAGTGTTTTTGGAGCTGCACTTGTCAGGCAAGTAGAGAGATATTTACCACACGCCTGACTTCTGTCTTGTAGATTGTGGAATGGTCTTGGAGAGTCAGGATGTGAGTTACTATTGCTGAATACCCAACCTCTGAACTGCTCTTGTAGGTGACCACCCACTGCCCCCACCCAGAGTGTTGATGATAGGGGATTCAGTGATGGTAATGCCATTGAATATTAAGGAGAGGTCACTGTCTAGCCTGTTACTTGCCACTTATGAGCCAAGCCTGAATGTTGTCCACGTCTTGCTGCAAAGGAGCATGGACTACTTCATTTTCTGAGTTGCAAATGGAACTGAACGCTCTGCAATCATCTGCAAATATCCCCTTTTCTGATCTTATTTTCTTTTTATTCATTCATGGAATGTGAGCATCACTGGCGAGGCCAGCATTTAATGTTCATCCTTAATTGCCCTCGAGAAGGTGGTGCTGAGCTGCCTTCTCGAACTGCTGCAGTCCATGTGGTGCAGGTACACCCACAGTGCTGTTAAGGAGGGAATTCCAGGATTTTGACTCAGCGACAGTGAAGGCACAATGATATAGTTCCAAGTCAGGATGGTGAGTGGCTTGAGGGGAAACTTCCAGGTGGTGGTGTTCCCATGTGTCTGCTTCCCTTGTCCTTCTAGATGGTAGTGGTCGTGGGGTTGGGACGTGCTGTCTAAGGAGCTTTGGTGAGTTCCTGCAGTGCATCTTGAAGATGCTAACACTGCTGCTACTGTTTGTCAGTGGTGGAAGGAGTTAATGTTTGTGGATGGGGAGCCAATCAAGTGGCCTGCTTTGTCCAGGATGATGTCAAGTTTCTTAAGTGTTGTTGGAGCTGCACTCATCCAGGCAAGTGGAGAGTATTCCATCACACATGACTTATGCCTTGTAGACAGTGGACAAGCTTTGGGGAGTCAGGAGGTGAGTTATTTGCTGCAGGACTCCTAGCCTCTGACCTGCTCTTTTAGCCATAGTATTTATATGGTTAGTGCAGTTCAGTTTCTGGTCAATGGTGACCCTCAGGATGTTGATAGTGGTGGATTCAATGATGCTAATGCCACTGAGTGTCAAAGGGCGATGGTTAGATTCTCTCTTGTTGGAGATGGCCATTGCCTGACATTTGTATGGCGCAAATGTTACTTGACACTTGTCAGCCCAAACCTGGATATCGTCCCGATTTTTCTACATTTGGACGTAAACTGCTTCAGTTTCTGAGAAGTCATGAATGGTGCTGAACACTGTGCAACCATCAGCGAACATCCCCATTTCTGACCTTATGATAGGACACTACCCTGAGGAACTCCTGCAGCAATGTTCCGGGACTGAGATGATTGACCTCCAACAACCACAACCACCTTCCTTTGTGCTAAGTATGACTCCAACCAGTGGACATTTCCCCTCTCATTCTCATCGACTCCAGTTTTGCTGGGCTCCTTGATACCCGACTCGGTAAAAATGCTGCCTTGATGTCAAAGACAGTCACTATCACCTCACTTATGGGGTTCAGCTCTTTTGTCCATGTTTGAACCAAGGCTGTAATGAGGTCAGGGGCTGAGTGGCCCTGCCGGAACACAAACTGAGCGTCATGAGCAAGTTATTGCTAAGTAAGAGCCACTTGATAGCACTGTTGATGACCACTTCCAGCACTTTACTGATGATCGAGAATAGACTCATGGGGCGGAAATTGGTTGCGTTGGATTTGTCCTGCTTTTTATGTACAGGACATACCTGGACAATTTTCCACATTGCCAGGTAGATGCCAGTGTTGTAGCTATACTGGGGCAACGTGGCTAGGGGTGCGGCAAGTTTTGAAGCACAAGTCTTCAGTACTATTGCCGGAATACTGTCAGGACCCATAGCCTTTGCAGTATCAAGTGCCTTCAGCCATTTCTTGATAACATGCGGAATGAATCAAATTGGTTGAAGACCGGCATCTGTGATGCTGGGGACCTCCGGAGGAAGCCAAGATGGATCATCCACTCAGCACTTCTGGCTGAAGATTGTTGCAAATGCTCCAGCCTTATCTTTTGCACTGGCGTGCTGGGCTCCCTTATCATTTAGGGTGGGGATATTTTTGGAGCCTCCTCCTCCAGTGAGTTGTTTAATTGTCCACTACCATTCACAACTGGATATGGCAGGACTGCAGAGTTTAGATCAGATCCATTGGTTGTGGAATGGCTTAGCTCTGTATATCATTTGCTGCTTGTGCTATTTGGCATGTCCTGTGTTGTAGCTTCACCAGGTTGACACCTCATTTTCATGCCTGGTGCTGCTCCTGGCATGCCCTCCAGTACTCTTCATTGAACCTGGCTTGGTGGTAATAGTAGAGTGGGGGATATGGCGGGCCATGAGATTACAGATTGTGGCTGAGTACAATTCTGCTGATGGCCCACAGCACCTCGTGGTTGCCCAGAGTTGCTAGATCTGTTCAAAATCTATCCCGTTTAGCACAGTAGTAGTGCCACACAACATGATGGAGGGTATACACAATGTGAAGACAGGGCTTTATCTCCACATTGATGAAGATGATTGGGCCTAGGACACCTCGCTGAGGAACTCCTGCAGCAATGTCCTGGGGCTGACATTCTTGGCCTTCAACAAACACAATCATCTTTCTTTGTGCTTGGTACAACTCAGGCCAGTGCAGCACATTCTCCCAATTATGGGAAGACGGTGGCATAATGGTAATGTCACTGGACTAGTAATCCAGAGGCCCTGGCGCATGGGGTCAAGTCCCACCATGGCAGCTGGTAGAATTCAAATACAATCAATTAATTCTAGAATTGAAAGTTAGTCTCAGTAATGATGAGCATGGAACTCCCATTAATTGTTGTAAAAGCCCATCTGGCTCATTAATGTCCTTAAGGGAAGGAAATCTGCCATTGTTATCTTTTCTGGCTTACATGTGACTCCAGAACTGCAGGTTGACACAACTGCCCTCTGAAATGGCCAAGCAAGCCACTCAGTTTAAGAGATGGGCAACAAATGCTGGCCTTGCCAGCGATATCCACATCCCATGAAAGAATAAAAAGAAAAAAATCCTATTCAATTAAATTTTACTAGAGCTCCTTGATGCCACGCTCAGTTAAATCCTGTCTTGATGATAAAAGCAGTCTTTCTCACCTCACCTCAGCTTCCTTCTCACATTTCAACTAAAGCTGCATTAAACTCATGAGCCCAGCGTCCTGGCATCAGTGCACAGATTAAGCACTGTTAGCAACACTTGCTGTCACTTTGTTGATGATTGAGTGTATGCTGATGGATTTGTGGGAGTCGGGGGTGTTGATGGTATGGTATGTTGCAGGGGTAATCAACCAGATAGGCTTTGTCCTGCTTTTTTGTTGACAGGACGTACCCAAGTAATTTTCCATATTGTCGGATGGATGCTAGTGTTCTAGCTGTACTGAAACAGCTTGCCTAGAGAGGTGTAGCTACTTCTGGAACACAAGCCTTCAGTACTACTGCCAGATTTTGTCAGGAGCCCAACTGTTTTAAGTACGCTTGGCCATTTCATGAAAGCACATGGAATGAATCGAATTAGTGAAGGTGGGGCATCAGGAGGAGTCTGAGATGGATCATTCACTTGGCATTCTAACTGATGGTTGCAAATGCTTCAGCCTTGTTTGCATTCATGTACTAGACTCTGCTGAATGCCAGTTCTTTTTTTGTCTTTTACTTAATGGCAACTTTTAGTGATCCCTCTGTTCCCCTACGCCATTTAGATACATATTTTCCGAGGAGGTTGTGGCCTCCTTATTCTTCCTACCGAACAGTATCACTTTCTACTCATGGCGCGGTGAACAGTGCTCAATAAAAATGGCGGATCAGGTAACCTCTTTCCACCATGCAATAACGGGCTGGAAGCAAATGGTTACTGTCAAAATATAACATGCACAGTGATTTGGTTGAACCACAAGTAACTCAAGAAGTTTGACTCTGAAAGTTTCATTAAGTGTAAAAGAACTAAACACCAATGTATAGCTTCTGTATAATGCTATAAATAGGCTAACATCAGATCACTTTGCTGGGACAATAAATCAATTTTTAAAAAACCTCAAACATTAGTTTTCAGTCTTAGTATCTGTAATTGAATTAAATTTGTTAAAAATGATATACTTACTACAACACTGCAGTCAACAGAGATTAGATTTTAAGTGAAGAATAGAAAAATTAGCTTTGTTAATTACTGGTGTCATACAATACAAGAAGCATCACACACATCAAGTGAAACAAGCTTGTTCCTTTCCTGATTTTTTTTTCCCCGTCACTTGTCACAGGGACTGATACATCATCACAAAAAATTAGCATTTCAGCTTTCAGCAATGTATCAATTCTGGTTGCAAAATACTGATTTTCTGACATTTAAGAGCTTGCAATTTTCAAGCAATTGATTGGAGTCCAATCCAAGTGATGCACAAAATGTTTTTTTTAGCAAACTGAATGGAAAGTAAGTTTACCCACTTTTAGCACTCCTTCAATAGCCTAATATAGAGTATCACCAAGGTGTCACACCAAACTATACAGAGGATTCAGGTTCGAATCAAAGTCTGTTGAGTTAGCTAATCTCAGTAATGACAAGCATCATTGTTGGAGGGGTAAAAGAATTAGCTAGGATCTCCAGGCCTAATTGCTGTTCAATTACACCTATTGGGACATTCAATTAATGCATAATCAGCCTCAATTATGAAGTTTCCTTATACTCAAATAGCCTGCTGGCATTTACTATACAGGTTCCTTCAGGAAGATGTGAATATAGGGAGTAAAAGCAAATTGTATAAACATAGATAATAGAAGCAGGAGTAAGTCATTCGACCCTTTGAGCCTTCTCCGCCATTCAATATGAACATAGCTGATCCTCTATCTCAACGCCATATTCCCACTCTCTCCCCATACCCCTCGACACCTTTACAGTCTAGAAATCTATCTAATTCCTCCTTAAATATATTCAGTGGCTTGGACACCACAGCCTTCTGTGGTAGGGAATTCCATAGGTACAACACCCTCTGAAGAAGTTTCTCCTTATCTCAGTCCTAAATGGCCTACCCCATAATCTGAGACTGTGACCCCTTGTTCTAGACCGCCCCCCAGCAAGGGGAAACATCATCCCTGCATCCAGTCTGTCCATCCCTGTCAGAATTTTATACATTTCAATGAGATCCCCTCTCATTCTTCTAAACTCCGGTGAATACAGGCCTAGTCAACCCAACCTCTCCTCATACGACAATCGTGCCATCCCAGGAATCAGTCTGGTGAACCTTCACTGCACTCCCTCAATGGCAAGTATCTCATTTCTCAGGTAAGGTGACCAAAAATGCACACAATACTCCAGGTGTAGTCTCACCAAGGCCCTGTACGGCTGCAGTAAGACAACTTTACTCCTATACTCAAGTCCTCTTGCAATGAAGGCCAACATACCCCATTTGTCTTCTTAGCTGCTTGCTGCACCTACAAGCTTGCTTTCAGTGATTGGTGTACAAGGATGCCCAGATCCCTTTGTACATCAACATTTCAATAATACTCTTGCCATTCTGCTTTTCCTACCGAAGTGGATAACTTCACACTTATCCAAGTTATACTGCAGCTGCCATATATTTGTCCACTCACTCAACTTATCTAAATCACCTTGAAGCTTCTTAACATCCTCCTCACCGCTCACACTCCCACCAAGTTTTGTGTCGTCAGCAAACCTGGAAATATTACATTTGGTTTCCTCATCCAAATCATTGATATATATTGTGAATAGCTGGGGCCCAAGCACTGATCCTTGTGGTACCCCACTAATCACCACTCCGAAAAAGACCCATTTATTCCTCCTCTCTGTTTCCTGCCTGCTAACCAGTTCTCAATCCATGTCAATGTATTACCCCCAATCTCACATGCTTTAATCTTGCACACTAATCTCTTGTGTGGGACGTTATCAAAAGCTTTCTGAAAATCCAAATACACCACATTCACTAGTTCTCCTTTATCTATTCTGCAAGTTACATCCTCAAAAAAACTCCAGTATATTTGTCAAACATGATTTACCTTTCATAAATCCATGTTGACGTTGTCTTATCCTGTTGATATTTTCTAAGTATCCTGTTATCACATCCGTTATAATAGGCTCTAGCATTTTCCCTACTACTGATGTTAGGCTAAACAGTCTGTAATTCCCTGTTTTCTCCCTCCCTCCTTTTTTAAATAGTGGGATTACATTTGCCACCCTCCAATCTGCCGGGACTGTTCCAGAATCTACAGAATTTTGGAAGATAACAAATGCATCCACTATTTCCATGACCACCTTCTTTAGTACCCTGGGATGTAGATCATCAGGCCCTGGGGATTTATCGGATTTCAGTCCCATTAATTTCTCCTGCACTTTTTTTTTTTAGTAATACTAGTTTCCTTCAATTCCTCCTTTTCAGTCGACCCTTGGTTCCCTAGCATTTCTGGGAAGTTATTTGTGTCTTCCTCTATGAAGACAGAACTAAAGTAGTTGTTTAACTGCTCTGCCATTTCCTTGTTCTCTATTATAAATTCTGCTGTTTGGACTGTAAGGGACCTACATTTGTCTTCACTAATCTTTTTCTTTTTACATACTTAGAGAAGCTTTTACTGTCTGCTTTTATGTTTCTTGCAAGTTTACCCCCAAACTATTATTTTTCCCCTCTTAATCAATCTCTTGGTTCTCCTTTCTGAATTCTAAACTGCTCTGAATCCTCAGGCTTGCTGCTTTTTCTAGCAACTTTATATGACTCTTTGGATCTAATACTATCTATAATTTCATTTGATAGCCATGGTTGGGTCACTTTTCCTGTTGTGTTTTTGCACCAGAAAGAAATGTATAACTGTTGCAACGCATACATTCGTTCCTTAAATATTAGCTATTGCCTATCCATTGTTATACCTTTTAATGAAGTTACCCAATCCATCTTAGCCGACTCATACCTTTGTAGTTTCCTTTGTTTAGATTTAGGACCCTAGTTTCAGATCGGACTACTTCAATTTCCATCTTAAGAAGAATTCTATCATAAGGCCAGAAGACCGTAAGACGTGGGAACAGAAGTAGGCCATTCAGCCCATTGAGTCTGCTCCATCATTCAATGAGATCACGGCTGATCTGATAATCTTCAACTCCACTTTCCTGCCTTTTCCCCATAACCCTTGATTCCCTTACTGATTTAAAATCTGTCTATCTTAGCCTTGAATATATTAAACCACCCAGCCTCTATAGCCCTCTGCAGTAAAGAATTCCACAGATTGACTACCCTCGAAAGAAGAAATTCCTCCTCATCTGTTTTAAATGGGTGCCCCCTTACTCTGAGATTATGCCCTCTGGTCCTAGACTCTCCCACAAGGGGAAACAACCTCTCAGCATCTACCCTGTCAAGCCCCCTAAGAATCTTACATGTTTCAATAAGGTTGCCTCTTATTCTTCTAAATTCCAATGAGTACAGGCACAACTTATTCAACCTCTCCTCATAAGAAAATCCCTCCATACCCGGGGTCAATCTAGTGAACCTTCTCTGGACTGCCTCCAAAGCCGTTATATCTTTCCTTAGATAAGGGGACCAAAATTGTTCACAGTATTCTAGGTGTGGTCTAACTAGTGCCTTGTATAGTTATAGCAGGGCTTCCCTATTTTTTTTACTCCATTGAACTAAAAGCCAACATTCCATTTATCTTTCTGATTACCTGAACTTGTATGTTAGCTTTTTGGGATTCATGTACAAGGACTCCCAAATCCCTCTGTGCTTCAGCCTTCTGCAGTCTTTCTCCATTTAAATAATATTCAGCTCTATTCTTCCTGCCTAAGTGCATAACCTCACATTTTTCCACATTATATTCCATCTGCCAAGTTTTTTCCCCACTCACTTAGCCTGTCTATAAAGGTTCCCCTTTATCTATCTTGCTTGTTAGCTCCTCAAAGAATTCTAATAGATTTGTTAGGCATGATTTCCCCTTCATGAAGCTATGCTGGCTCTGCTTGATTAGATTATGTATTTCTAAATGTTCTGCTATTACATCCTTTATAATAGACTCCAACATTTTCCCAATGACAAATGTTAAACTAACTGGCCTATAGTTACCTGTTTTTTGTCTCCCTCCCTTTTTGAATAAGGGTGTTACATTGGCCATTCTCCAATTATCTGGGACTTGTCCAGAATCTAAGGGTTCCTGGAAGATTACTACCAGTGCATCCACTATCTCAGCAGCTACTTCTTTTAATAACCTAGGCTGCAACCCATTAGGTCCAGGGGGCTTCTTGGCCTTTAGCCCCATTAGTTTCCCTAGTACTCTAGTGATAGCTATTGTATTTATTATCTCCCCCACTCTTTTGTCCCTTAATTATTTAGTATTTTTGGAATGCTATTAATACCTTCTACCGTGAAGACTGAAGCAAAGTATTTATTCAACTCCTCTGCCATTTTCTGGTTGCCCATTATTATTTCCCCAGCCTCATTCTCTAAGGACCCTATGTTCACTTTGGCTTCTCCCTTCCTTTTTATATATTTAAAGACGCTCTTGCTGTCTATTTTTATTTTACTTGCTTGTTTACCCTCAAAGTTTATTTTCTCCCTTTTTTTTGGTCTTTTGTTGGTTTTTTAAAAACTTTCCCAATCCTCTGGCTGACCACTAATCTTTGCCACACTGTATGTTTTTTCTTTCAATTTGATACTGTCCATAACTTTCTTGGTTAACCATGGTTGGTTTATCCCCTTCCTTAAATCCTTCTTCCTCACTGGGAAATATCTTTGTTGAGAGTCATGGACTATTTTCTTAAATGTCTGCCATTGTTCATCAACCATCTTTTCTGATAAACTGCTTTCCCACTCCACTCCAGCCAACTCTGCCCTCATTCCATTATAATTACCCTTATTAAGTTTAGCACAGTTGTTTCTGACCAAAGTTTCTCACTCTCAAACTGAAGGCTAAATTCTACCATATCATGTTATGGTCACTGTTCCCTAAAGGGCCCTGCACAACAAGATTATTAATTAACCCTTTCTCATTGCACAGTACTAAATCTAGGATAGCCTGTAATCTGAAACAAAAACAAAAAGCGCTCAGAGCACTTAGCAAGGCAGTCAGCATCTGTATATAAAGCAAATCATTTAATGGGTTTGATTTTATGGGGTGCAGCGCAGTGTGAGCCTCCACCACATCCCCCACCTAACAAAAAACAAGTAAAATACCAATGGCAGCAGCGGGATGAGGCCCTCACATGGCCATTAATTGGCCACTTAAGGGCTTCAATAAAACCAAGGGCAGGAATGCTGTCTGATGCCTCCTCCAGCCCTTGTAAAATTTCAGGCAGATCGGGTGCGTGTGGATAGACAGTGGCAAAGCCACCTGCTGGATTTTATGTGCCTCCCTGCCTTCAAACCTACTGGCGGGGGAGCATAAAATCCAGCCTAGTATTTCAGTTCTGATGAAAGGTCACAACCTGAAACATTAACTCTGTTTCTCTCTCCACAGATACTGCCAGGCCTGCATTTTCTGTTTTTATTTCAGATTTTCAGCATCTGCAATATTTTGCTTTTGGAATGTTTCAGATATGTCCACTTTAGACCACAGTAAACTTGGATTCTCTGCCCTCTCAAAGATAAATTCTTCGGCTCCATTAAATGAAAATAAATGATTCATTTCCTATTCTCCCTGTATTTTGAAAATAAATAGAATAGATGACATAGATAGCTGCATCAATACAGCCTGTTTGAATGGGACATCTTCCATTTTGTATTGAAACTGCAGCTGTACAATTTGGTGAATATAAGAAAATCCTCTAAATACTGGCCAGGCACTTGGCATTTCAAGAAGGCAATATGCAGGCATATGACATAATCTGTGGACCTGCTGACCTTCAATAAAGCACATCATTCATGACATGGGTATCCTTCCATGGTTTTATTGTTAATCACCTTTGTACTGGTCGCACATCTTTTGTTCAGGCTTATTGCAAACATATTTCCAGTTACAGAATGAATCTCAGGTTGCTTTTGAAAAATGTCAGGTTTCTTCAACTTAAAATGAACATTAGCTGAAGGTATCTCATGGTGTGTAAGATCAGGAGCTCTTGTTTTTAGGCTCTGGAAAGTGTCAGCAAGGAACAACAGCATACTCTACATGTTCTCTTATGATGAATAATCTCTGAAAATGTACTTAATTACTGCTATCCATGCTCCTATAATGAAGAATGATCATAGTCTACTTCCAATGAATATTTGGGTCTGCACAATTTTCAATACCAGGATGGAATTCTTTCTACTTTCACACTGTAGACAGGGAAAGCCTCTGCAAGTAAAATTCAAATAATACTTTTACGACTTGGAGACATGCTGCATTTAACACTGTTTTGTTCTTTAAAAAATCCCATTTAGGTCTTCATTTTTGAACACCTGTTTTCCTTCTCTCCTGGTTTTCTCATCATTGGTGACTTGATTTAAGGGAAGGACTAAACAGTGAAATGTGCCCAGTCTGTCAAGCATGACATAGGTTTGAATCAGAGCTCAATAGCACCGTCAACACAGCAGGAAGGGATTTTTATGCAATCCTGGCTCTTCAACATCTTATTGCTACTAAAATAAAATGGCAAACCACCCATTTCAATTCCTCCTTGGCTGAGAGTGGGGGATTTATACAATCATTTTGAAAGAATGACAAGAATTATCCAAAGGGTGGCATTATGCTTGGCTAAAACAGAGCAATGAAGCCCAGTGTAATTCACTTCGTTTTTTTTATTTTGGTGAAATTATGCAGTCTGCAAAAAATAGATAACAGTTTGCTATGGTTTCTTTTGGGCCTTTAAAAGCATCTCACAAACCAATCCCTGGTTCAACTGACAATTTGTGCTTAGTTATTTTCTACTGAAACAAGGATGGAAATCTGCTCTCAACTCATTACTACAACCCTGCATCTAAACATTTTGGGCTGAGTTTCATTAAAAGAATTTCAAACTATCATTTAGTGTTTCAAGCTGTTCATCCACTGGGCTTCTTAATGCTATGGTTGCCAGCTGCTGTGATGGGTGAAGGAAAAAGAGGTGGGGTTGGAGCCTGGGAAGGAAAATTAGCTGGGCTGGCACAAACAATAGCACCTTCCAAACCCACGACCACTACCATCTAGAAGGACAAGGGCAGCAGATAGATGGGAGCACCACCACCTGCAAGTTCCCCACCAAGTCATTCACCATCCTGACTTGAAAATATATTGCTGTCCCTTCACTGTCGCTGGGTCAAAATCCTGGAACTTCGTTCCTAACAGCACTATGGGTGTACCTACACCACATGGACTGCAGCGGTTCAAGAAAGCAGCTCACCATGGCTGTAAGTGCCTCAAGACTGTTACAGTAAAATGCTCATCTCTGTCTCACTATACTGTTGCCAAAACCCTCTGCTGATCTCCATGTTCGTGTACCCTTCAGATCACATTGCAAGGACAGGCCTTGCTGCCTTTGGGGAAGTTGAGGAACAGTTTTCTTATACCATGAAGCAGAAACTGCAAGTCACCACATGGAATACATACCTTTACTGTAATTTTATTCCTACCAGGGATATAACATTTTCTCTTCAAAAGTACTAGTAATTTGTCACAGTTTATAAAGTTGAGCTCCTCACTTTTGAAAGCAGCACTTTCTCAGCTGCACCTTGCAGCTGGTAATAGAACCCTATTTACAATGAGGGCAGTTCTTTCAGCTGCAGGGAAAAACAGCAACCCCAAAAAATACTGGGCGTCAAAAACTCAGTGGTCCCTGCCCCTTTTGGTACCACAAATGAAACTAAATTAGCCAGTGCAAAGTTTGTTATTGAAATATAAAAAGACCGTCCACCTAATAGCTCAGCAAATTTACCTGAGTGATCAAGCAATTCTGGGCAAGAATAGTAGAAATAGCAGAGATATGAGAGCTACTTTTGCAGTTTGGGTCTCCTTATCTGAGGAAGGGTGTTCTTAATATAGAGGGAGTACAGCGAAGGTTTACCCGACTGATTCCTGGGATGGTGGGACTGACATATGAGGAGAGATTGAGTTGGTTAGGATTATATTCGCTGGAGTTCAAAAAGAATGAGGGGGGATCTCAGAGGAACCTATAAAATTCTCACAGGACTAGACAGGGTAGATGCAGGAAGGATGTTCCCGATGGTGGGGGAGTCCAGAACCAGGGGTCACAGTCTAAGGATACAGCGAAGACCATTTAGGACTGAGGTGAGGAGAAATTTCTTCACCCAGAGAGTGGTGAGCCTGTGGAATTCACTACCACAGAAAGTAGTTGAGGACACAACATTGTATGTTTTCAAGAAGGAGTTAGATATAGCTCTTGGGGCGAAAGGGATCAAAGGATACGGGGAGAAAGTGGGAACAGGCTATTGAGTTGGATGATCAGCCACGATCATAATGAATGGCGGAGCAGGCTCGAAGGGCCGAATGGCCTACTCCTGCTCCTATTTTCTATGTTTCAATGTTTCCTTTAGCCTTCAACAATTCTGACTTACAGTAGCAAAAGTCAGCTGGTCTTCTATCTTCCTACTACTATCAAGTAGCCCCAAGTAGTCTCTGCTGGTATTGCATACATGGACATCAGGTGAGGACAGTCCTGATAGTTAAACAGCCTGGCAAAGTACATGAACGTTGAACATTTGGGCAAGGTTCTGGAAGAGAACTCACACTGATGGAATCCTGCCCAAGCAATGAAGTAGGGCTCATAGACTCATAGATGTCTACAGCACAGAAGGGGGCTATTTGGCCCATCGTGCCCACACCAGTCAACAAAGACCTGACTGCACTAATTCCATTTTCCAGCGTTTGGCCCATAGCCCTGGAGGCTATGGCAACGCAAGTGAATATATAAATACTTCTTAAATGTTATAAGAGTTTGTGACTCAACCACCCTTTCAGGCAATGAGTTCCAGACTCCCACCACCCTCTGGGTGAAAAAGTTTCTCCTCAACTCCCCTCTTAGTCTTCTACCTCTTATCTTAAATCTATGCCCCCCGGTTATTGACCCCTCTACTGATGGGAAAAGTGCCTTCCTATCCACTCTATCTATGCCCCTCATAATCTTATACACTGTCTATCAAGTCCCCTCTCAACCTTCGTTGCTCCAAGGAAAACAACCCCAATCTATCCAATCTTTCCTCATAGCTCAGACCCTCCAACCCAGGCAGCATCTTGGTAAATCTCCTCTGCACTCTCTCCAATGCAATCACATCCTTCCTAAGGACCTTCAGAAGAAGCGTGAAGGAAAGAATCAAAGGGGTTTTGTTTATAGCATACACAAAATTTTACATTTTTTTCAATCCATTTCATTCCATTTAGGTTAACGTTAGCTTGTATGAACAGAATATGCAGTGGCTAATCCATGTTATTCCTTTGGTGAATATCACTCACGAGTTATCAAGCCTTTCCCACTCACGTACATGTTAAAGTAATTACTACATAGCATCAATTCAATCAATAGCTGCATAATGCATGAACTTGAAGCTCATGTGGTTCATGTTCACCAGCTGAAACTGGGTTCATCTCTTAAAATCCATTATTATTTATAATGCAATGATTAGTGAATTTCTCCATGTGAATGTTTGTTTTTTTCCTTCATGGTGACCAGTGAATTTTTTATAAAGTGTCATAGATTAGGGGTTTTAGGATGTTGTGTTTAATGACCATTCTGCACTACATATCCTCGATATGCTACATATAAACAATAATTTGCATTTATATAACATCCTTAATGTAGAAAATGTCCCAAAGCTTTGTCAAAGAGGTAAGCCTCTAAGTAGGAGAAAGGATGAGATTGATGGAGGAAGAAGCATTTCCAAAGTATTTATTATTCTTTAATATTTCATGGGATGTGGGTGTCACTGGCAAGGCCAGCATTTGTTGCTCATTCCTAACTGATCTTTCAGAGGGCAGTTAAGAGTCAACCACATTGCTATGGGTCTAGTGTCACATGTAAGCCAGACCGGGTAAGGATGGCAGATTCCCTTCCCTAAAAGGCATTAGTGAACCAGATGGGTTTTTACAACAATCGATGATAGTTTCTTGGTCACCATTACTGAAGCTAGCTTTATATTCCAAATTTATTAATTGATTTGAACCCGTGCCCCCAGAGCATTAGACTGGGTCTCTGGATTACTAGTCCAGTGACATTATCACTACTCCACCGTCTCCTCAGTGTGTGGGAATGGATGAGCTGAATGAGGTTACAGAGTTAGGGGGTTAGGCCATGGAGGGTTTTAAGCCATAGCTGGAAATCTTAAATTTTATTTTAATGCCCATGATTTCATAGCCATGTAATTCAACAGACCAGTTCATCAATGCAACAATGGCACTTTTCATCCATTGTTTTTTTTGTGTGGGGGATCTTCCACAAGTGCTCCAGGGATAGGCAGGATTGATTGAGGCAATTGGAAAAATGTAATTGTTGATATGACTTAGCAGAGAAAAGAAGTTTCAGTGTTGCAAAATATGGAACGCTTCACGAATTTGCGTGTCATCCTTGTGCAGGGGCCATGCTAATCTTCTCTGTATCGTTCCAATAACGAGTTTAATTGTGCACAAGCAAAAATCAGCAACAGACAAATTAAGGTTACTAACCCAGGAAAATAAACAACTGAAACAACTTTGAGAAAAATGTTGAATTATCGGAAAACAACCGGAATAATTAGGTGAAATACACTTCAAATAAGGATGTTAATTGAATTTAAGAAATTTCATAATTTTAATTTAGCTGATGGTATTTCATATTATACCTAAAAACAGTGGCATACATACAATCTAGTGGATATCTATGTTTAAAAGTTTTTTTTAATTTCACATATAGGAATCATAAACAGAAAATCTGGAAATATACATCAGGCCAGACTGCATCTCAAAAGACGAAACATAGATTGAGTGTAGACCCTTTCCCAGAACAATGAAATGTTGTCTTGTCTTTTGTCTTTTCAGACGCTGATCAACCTACGAATTTCTAACATGCCTTATTTTAATTGTTAATATGAAAAGTACAGGCAAATACCCTACGTGCCATACCAATAAAGTCACTCTGATGTACTTAGTGAGAACGACCTGATTAAAAAAAAATCAAATCTTAATGTGCTGAACCAGACAATGAGATTTTAGAATGCAGTGAAAATACTATTATTAAAACCAAAAAGTACTTCAGTGTTTCTTATTATCATATCAATATAATGACAAATCATTCACCATATTTGCCACAATTATCATGACAGCCCGAGTTTTACAAATTTCCCCAAAAGATCCACTGGAAAAATGAAACTGTCATCTTAATGCATATAACTAAATAGGGTAGCCCATCATCAGAACATTTGCTGTCTCACAGCCTCTAATGTAACCTATACCATTTATGGTGATATTACAGAGAAATCATAATAAAAACACTTCTGATATCTCTGATATCCTGTATGGTTTCCAAAGAGTTACAGACAAGGTATATATTGTTTATGGAATTACATACTCTGCAATAAAGCAAATAACTTATCCTTTCCTGTTTAGGGCAGCTGGGAAAAAAGGGAAAGCTCCTTGCAGTCGCACAGGCTTTCAGTGTACGCATATTTGCCGGCAAGACAGAACCTCTATCATTGTGAAATACAGCCGTGAAACTATTCTAGACATCTACAACAGAATTTCAATTTTACCTGTTCACATTACTTATAAACAATATGGAAGGTGGTATTTATGTTACAAATGTTGGCATTGAAAGTACAAAGGAAACTACTGAAGCGCTTTGGTATGGTTGTTTTTTTTTAAAAAGTAGAATATTGTTGCCATTGCATAGGAAATCAGCAGGAAACATTATTCCTTTAAGAAATTCTCATGCTCCCCCAACGTTGGTTTCCATGCCATTCTATTAGTTATTTGCCCAGTGGAAGCCCTTCTAGCCCTCCCTTACTGTGACATCAAGAACACTGAAACATACACAATGAAACACTAATATATGGAGCTTTGCATGTCCAGGGTGAGCATAGTTCAAAGGGCAAGATTACACAGGTAGGACCTTCTACATTCTGCATTATTCCCCAAGGTCAAAACACTAGGGACACTAATTGTTTTACTTGCAAAATATATAGGATCAACAGAAAGATTAAATATTGCAGTAAAAAAATCACTACAAAAGTACTTGCAATAAAATATTTACATAGGTGGTGGGTGGGGAGGGAGGATGGAAAGCAAGGCGAGGGAGAAGAGAAAGAAACCTGCATTTATTGTGATGGAATCTGAGAAATACCTGAGAAAAACCCAGAAGTTAGTGGCTTATGCTGTGATTTTCATTGCAATTGTACAAGTCTCAGCCAGTGCCATTGCCACCAGAAAAACAAATCGGGGCCAAAGGAGAACCAGGAAGCAGGAATGCTCCTCCAGATCCCAGAGGAAAACCTTGGGACTCACCTGTCCCAGGACTCCCCCAACACACACCTCACCTCTACGACCAGGTGTCAGGTACTGTTCCCTACTGCTGCTCGAAATCTCAGTCCCACCCGCCCTAGATCCCACAAGTCTCATTCAGGCCCCAAGTTAAAATCTGACTATCATATATATGTGTGTTGAATGATCAATGAGGGGAAACTAAATGAACCATATTAAAAATGGGTTTCCAAAGATGCTTTGAATATTTAACTAATGGGCCAAATCATAAAAAGAGTGAAAAGTGGCAAGTGATGGAGAATATTTTTGCATCTGACTGGGGGTGCCGGATATCCAGTTGCTTTAGCAAAAACCTGGGAGCAGGAGCTTATTGATTCATTGCATGAGGATGGCGATCAATGAAAAAAGAGAGGAGAAATTAACTAAATATTTTTTTAAAAATCTGAGATCATCAGAATTACCTAAAAACTAAAAGCAGGACCAACAACTGAATAAATGCAATCTTTATAAATTAGGTATTAGGGCTACTGATTACGAATTATATCCACAGATATGTCTCACTAAGCAACTCAACTTTCAGATCTCTGGGAGAAAAATTGCCGTTCTGAATGTGATATTTTAACCTCAAATAGAAAATTCTCTCTGCAGTTCCAGTTGAGCTCTGCAGGCAGGACTCCAGCTGACACTCTTCCTGCCTAGCTGAAACATTAAGGGTTAAGTGCACATTGCCCAGAATCTAGCCCACTCCATAACCCTGGGGGTTCCACACAATGAACAGAGTGTCACCATCTGTCACCAAGCCACACACCAGCTGACTTATCCCCACAGCTTCCTTTCATATGGATTGGTTTGGCATGGTATGAAAATCAACTGGGGCCATTCACAACTCACCCAGTGGGTTAAGGCATGGAGTTTCCACAATAACCAAATTTCACTTGATTCTTATTCATTGAAATATACTATCTACTCACATACACATGTCTGCACTGTCCTACAGAAAAATTATAATGACAGGAAGTCTAGCAGCTACTTTATCTACTGCATCAGTTCCCAATCCATTTGGATTGCACACAATTAGAAAACTAATGATTTTCACATCCATTAGATTATCATTTTCAAGATTTTCAATCTATCATTACATTAAATGGCCACATTTAAATTTGTACTTTTCTTCAAAAGCACAGTGAAATCATTTAATAATTTGTTTCATCCACTTCCTTCTTCAAATAAACTGGTTATTGCTTGGAATTGTTAACAGCGTTACTTCTCAAACAGGTTCACTATTCTCATTTTTCTTCTGTGAAATTTGCAAAGCATTATTTTAGAAAACATCCAAAAATGTACAAAATGTCCAAAATATCACAAACACTGAGGTCACAAAATTGGACAAGGCCTGAGCACAGGCCTTGTAATCGTGATGAGGAATTACACCACATTTGTTGTTTCCGATGGAGGCAGAATGCAAACTCTGTGCTGCCCGCTAATTTAAATGACTGCAGCATGCAGCCAGTGCTAATCGTGTTGCTGACTGACTGCATGCCTGGGCAAGAATGCAGAATTGTGAGCGACTAGTACGAGTTAAAACTAGCCTACAATATGTAAAGCCAGCCTCCACCTCTTAAATGGGAGGTACATTGTTGCTGAAGCAGCAGATGGAAGTCATTCTACAACTCTGAGCTGGTCAAATATTTTCTTGCTGCTAACGATATCACTCAGGAAGCATCGGAACAGGCTGTGAGATGTCCCCATGGAAGGAGAGGGCCTTGTACCAGGCTCTGCTCCTTTCATTCCACCCCAATATTTGCATATTAAAGGTTCCAGTCTTGTCCGAGTTCTTGAATGGAACATCTCTCCTGTAATCTTCAGGTTCTTCTGTTTCTAAGGTCTCTCCCTTAATCCTCTGGTTTTGTACTGGCATCCTTGATGCAACACTTCAAGAATTCTCCATCTCCTGACAGTGGGAATCCCCACCATGAAATACCTGATCATTTGCCATCCAGAAGAAGGGGTTATGGCTGGGATGGATGTGGAAAGGAAACTGGACATTCAGCCCCACTGGAGCACTGCCTCACAGGGTTCCATTCATCCAATGGCTCCCCATTGTGGCTTCTACCACAATGTAGAAATTGTGTTACATGTTAACACAGCTAATATCAGTGCAGAATTGTGTTAAATTTTATTAAGTAAATAAGTTATGGGGAATTTTAACCAATCACTTTAACACTTAGGTTCAGCATATTCCAGAACAATTGTTATGGCAGAACCATCTATGAGCCGAATTTTCTTTCCCGAGTTGGGAGCGCAGAGTTGGGAAAATACCGACTCTGCAAACCCGACTTGGGAGAAAGTGCCCCATATATTCAGATTTTCATTCTAGGAGGTTGGGTGCTAACTGGAATCAGGTTCGCACCCCTGCAAAGAGTTCGGAGGCAGCCACAGGGCAGCTGTTTAAAAAGCCTACCTCAGTGCTCTGGGACTTTGTCCCAGCTATTAAACGAAGCAATAAAACTAAAAACAGCACTCTAGCCCTCACCCCCCTCACATGCTGCATGCCCCATCCATGCCACCTCTTGCCCCCACCCACCCCCCCATGGCCCCTCATACCCTACATGCCAACCTATGCCCCTCTACCCATCCCTCATGGCTCTTTATAGCTCCTATGCCAACTTAGTGCCAACTCATGCCAACCCATGCCCCCCCACCCACCACCCTTTTCCCTTACACCCTTCATGCTAACTTACCCAGTATCCACCGTGGGCAGACCTCAGGAGACATGGTGAGATGAAACAAACAAGTGTCTATTGATGACCGCTATTTAAAAATAGCACTCTCATTCATAAAAAACCCATTCAATACATTTAAATTCCTTCGAACCCTTAACCTCTTATAAAAGCAAACATTTCCTTCAAATGTCTAATACCTTACGAAAACAAATAGTTGTATTCATAGCCCCACATCAAAGATGTTATAACCACTTGGAGTTGTGAATCAAAATGTGAACTTACAGCCACCCCACCCCCTCAGCCACTGCGATAATAACAGGTTATGGAATCAGTTATGCAGCACTAATCCTATAATGATAACCTTCAGGCTTATGTCAACAGACGGCTAGTGAAATTGTAAGCACCGATTACATTCAACTGCGAGCTGTATTTTTTTTCTAAAAATTAAAGAGCTTAAGGAGAGCCAATGGATGTTATCTACTTGGACTTCCAGAAGGCCTTTGACAAGGTGCCGCACAGGAGGCTGCTCAGTAAGATAAGAGCCCATGGTGTTAGAGGCAAGGTAATAGCATGGATAGAATATTGGCTGTCTGGCAGGAGGCAGAGAGTGGGGATAAGGGGGTCCTTCTCAGGATGGCGGCCGGTGACTAGTGGAGTTCCATAGGGGTCAGTGTTAGGACCACAACTTTTCATTTTATACATTAATGATCTAGATGAAGGAACTGAGGGCATCCTGGCTAAGTTTGCAGATGATACAAAGATAGGTGGAGGGACAGGTAGTATTGAGGAGGCAGGGAGGCTGCAGTAGGATTTGGACAGGTTAGGAGAATGGGCAAAGAAGTGGCAGATGGAATACAACGTGGGGAAGTGTGAGGTCATGCACTTTGGTAAGAAGAATAGAGGCATAGACTATTTTCTAAATGGGGAGAGAATTCAGAAATCTGGAGTGCAAAGGGACTTGGGAGTCCTAGTCCAGGATTCTCTTAAGGTTAACTTGCAGGTTGACGCGGTAGTTAGGAAGGCAAATGCAATGTTGGCATTTATTTCGAGAGGACTAGAATATAAAAGCAGGGATGTGCTGCTGAGGCTTTATAAGGCTCTGGTCAGACCACATGTAGAATATTGTGAGCAATTTTGGGCCCCAATTCCTCTGGCAGCTTTAGACCTTTTGCTCAAATGTCTAAAGCCCATGGGTCGTGTTTGGAACATCCCACTAACGAAAATTGCTTCTGCCTGAAGGCAGCTGCCACTTTTACATGTGCAGCTGTTTCTGTGAACCGCAGATGTGCTAACTACAACCTGTCCCCGTTCCCCCCCTGACAAAAACGGTGGGTATCGGGTTCAGAGGCAGGACTTCCAGAAACAGGCCTCTGGCCCCATTCTGGCTAAAATGTGGAGACCTTCCAACGTTGCGAAAATTTAGGCCTATGTGTACCCACTTATGTCCTTGCAAATTCCCAATCTCAATCAAAGTCAAGAAGACTCCTGCAAGGTATTCCTACTAAAGAAAATATAACCAGAGATTGTCATTCTGGGCTACTGTTATGCATTTTGTAATGGAAATAACATGTCTTTGATGGATGGGGGACATTGAGGGTCATGATGCTTAGCTGCAACATGACTGTATGGGACAAGTTAGTTTTTCTCTGTCCATTAACTTATATTGTCTCATATGATTCAAGCATTCTAAAGACCCTTCATTATATAGAAAAAATTCTTACTATACCCTAGCCCAGTGGAATTCCCAAGGAATGCTGTCAAGTTATCCTGATGTCCCAATTATCTGCAAAACAACTCGGGCATCTCAGGGCCAGTGTGTTCTCTATTAAAAATTGTGCAAGAAAATGGTGCAATGACTCGACAGAATATATACATACATTTATTTTCATTAAGGGTAATAAAGATTAATAAAAGAGTTGTCCTAGTGAATTATGAATACAGATCACCAAAGATTATGCTGTCTGGGACATCTTTTAGGAAGAAACATCCCTCTAAAAAGTTAGGGCAGGCCTATCCCACATTATTATGAGTTATTTCACATTCCGCTTGACAAATAGGTGCACTAGGCACAGAGAGCCCCCACAAAAGAAATAACACAATGCATAATTGTTTTCAATGATAAACTTGAGAAAAACTTCCTAGCTATTTCCACTCTCCCTCCCCAGGGTAGACAGTTCTGGACTGCTTTGTGCCCTGAAATGATTGATTATCTTTGTAATACTGATCCACAATTAGCACAGTAACTTCATTACTGTGGTTTGTAACTGATTTGTTGAACTATGTGCAGACCACAACCAGTGCAACCTCTTATCGATCAACAATAGCAACTTATGTTTGTGCCTTGTCACTTGCTTTTGACTGCTATAGAAATGTATTGATTGCTTAGTTCTGTATTTCAGGCACCAGCTGGAAGAAAGCAAGTCTATTCTTGTGGGCGCATTTTTGTCAGTGATGTGGTACTATGAAACAGAGCCTGTTCACTTGACAATGGTTGCCACAATTCACTTATTCTTATACTACCTGTTTCCTACTGTTTTTGTCTATGGCAGCAACTCAGTGGACCGTTCTCCCTCTTATATTTTTCAGCTGGGTGCCAGTCATGCTGTTTCTTGTTAGGGTTTTCTGCCTAGTGCATTTGTTAGACAAGTTGAATGTGAAGAGACTCAAATGTGGGGCTGCCCTAACATTTTAAAGGGATATTCCTTTCTAAATGAGGTCCCAGACAGCATCATCTTTGGTCTGCATTCATAATTCAGCAGTACAGCTATATAGCTAATTTTTTTCCCTTTATTATCCTTGTGAAAAGTAAATGTATGCATATATTCTGTCGAGTCATTGCATGATTCTCTTACAGTTTTTAATGGAGAACACATTGGCTCTGAGATGCCTGTATTGTGCACACAGCAGGAACAAACACTGTTCGGATATCAGGATAATTTGATGACAGTCCTTGGGAGTTCCACTGGACCAGGGAATATTAAGAGTTTTTTTCTATATAATGGAGGGTCTCACAGCATTTGCATAATATGAATACCCAAATGCTTAACAGTGTAACCGCAAGATAGCACCCTTAATCCAACAGCATAATTCATTGATCCACATTACCAGGGTCCTAGGATGTTGATAAGTTTTCTGAAACTTAAGATGTTTATCCTGCATGCCTGCTGTCAGCTAAATTCTTGAAATATAAAACCGCCTTTGGGAAACTGATAACTGAAGCTGTTCATTCCATCAGAACATGCCGTTTACAGTTCAAAAACATAAGAGCAACTGGTTATTTCAACTGCTGCCCATCAGAAGAAAGTTACAGCTAAAATGTTACAAAGTTATTCCAGGTTATTTTCATTACACAAGTACCAATAACTGAAATCTGCCTGTACCTATCAAGAAATGCTTCAAACTCCAATCTCTGGAATAAAAAAAAACAAATAAAACTACAAGCTTCTGACAGTTCAGTATTTCTTTTATTTGAATTTGTTAAGATTACAGAATGATAAACGCTCTAATAACAGTGTTCCACATTCTTCAAAGACACAGTGAAAAATAATTGGCAACTTCATGGCTTATCCCTCGCCAATTTTCTCTTTATAACTATTATTTGCTCTTCACTGTTTGGTTGTGCTTGCCTTGCACTAAGTCTCAGCCAACAGGCTCTCAATCTGCTCTCACTGCTCTGCCAACCCAATTTTTGATTTGTACCAGTGTTTGGGTCACCAGCCAGACTCTCCATAACTTTTACAGGATCCATGATTTTTGAAATTAAGCACTATAAAGATTTAACTACCAACGATTTAAACACTTTTATTGGGTTCTCTTACGATAGATCTGGGCAACCTTACCTTTTATGGCAGCTTTCAAATTAGCAGTGCAAGCTGTTAGGTCAGCTTCTAAAGAACAAGCTTTATGGCACATTTACATTGTTGAGCTGTTACCTCTGACAGCTCCAAAGTTGGTACCAAATTGGAAATATAAACAAGATGGTGGTTTGTGCCCCCAGAGGCATCAAAACAACTTGATTCTATCCGTAATTCTAATCGCTACACAAGTCCAAAGCAGGCCTACCTTTTGATCACCATCGAAACATTCATGGGGCATTCAAAAATATTCCTTCCACTGAAACCTGACAGGCCTCATGCCCCATACTGTACTTTAAAATGGCTAGTCTATTCTTCACTTAATGCAGTTTTATAAGCATCCTTACATGAATCAGTGTTACTGCATAATAAACATGTTACTTTGGAAAACTATAACAACTATACATCATTTTGCTGTCAATTGCAAATCTGTAAATTTCTTTTGAAAGCTTCTTCTTGAAAGAAATAACTTGCATTCGCCTTAACACATGCTCAGGACACCTCCAAGCACTTCACAACAAACTCACTGCCTGAAAGGGTAGTAGAGGCAGAAACCCTCATAACAATTACGAAGTATTTGGATGTGCACTTGCGATGCCATGGACCTAGTGCTGGAAAATGGGATTAGAATAGTTAGGTACTTGTTTGGCTGGCACAGACTCAATGGGCCGAAGGGTCTTTTTCTGTGCTGCAGACCTCTATGACAACCAATCATTTATTTTTGAAGTCTTCTTACTCTAGAGTAGGCAAATGCAGTAACCAATTTGCAGGCACCAAGATCCCAAAAACAGAAAATTTGAAAAATAGTTAACTTAATCAGTTTTTTGTGTTGCAGGGGAGAATTTTATGGAGGTGACGTAGCTCTTGGCCATTGGCTGATGAGCCAGCAAGAAACCCACATTGCCTCCTTTGGAGAAGGCCCGACAAATTGTGAGGCAATCAAGGCGAGCCTTCAAGAGGATCAGGAGCCTGCAAGTGGGAAGTCCCATCCACTGAGACCTGCCAGCCAATCAGATGTCGGCAGCTTTTTTGCTCAGCAACAGTACCAGGGATACAGTGGCAGATACGAGAAATACACCCACCGACATGGAGCGACCCAGGCCAGAGAGAAGTGATGGTGGGATGGGTTTCATAGGGTGGGGGTCACGGAGAGGGGGAGTAGGGGATCAGTAGCAAGGGTAAGGGGGTGGTTCTCATCAGCCCACACATCACCCACATACCCCCGCTCCCCCTTCCACCACTTCCCAATGCCAGTCTCTCTCAATCAGGCACTGAGTGCCTTTGCCCTCCAACCCTGGGAGATCACAAGCTACCTGCACTCTTTTGCACTTAAAGGCCTCAACTGGCGGTGGGACGGAAAGGCCGTCCACGTGCCTTCCCACCAGAGACATAATCTGAGTGGGGAAGGGAAGGTGGCAGGGTGCTCACCGTTACCACCTCACCTGATTAAATGCCTTCCCCGTCTCCAAACCCACTACGGGGAGGACATAAAATACGGCCCGCTGATTAAGAGAACATGTTAGCCAAGATACCAGGAAGAAGGAGATTTGGTTTAATATTGATACAGCATTCCTTCAGTGTTGCAATGAACCTGGGCTCAAGTTCAGGACTAGATCTTGAAACCAGAATCTTCTGACTCAAAAGTCCAGTGCTTCCAACATTGTGACTCAGAGGGAAAAACAAGGCCCAGCACAGTCCACTTCAAGGACCTTCAAATCAGTAAAAATACTCCTAAAAATACTCAGTTATCAAAAACATCCAGCACATATCAGGTATGCCTATGAATTAATTATTTCGATTGTCTGACAGTGAAGCCAGAAAATCATGACAGGATGCATGAAACTGAATTTAGAGGATGGGAAGTCCTTAGGCTTGAACACTTGGTTACCAAAGAATAAAACTGCAAAAGGATTTTGACTTGTCCTTTCAAAGGAAAGGAACAGTGCTTCAATAGGTCCTGTACTCACCAGAAATTTGGTTTTGACTGAAAAAATACAACATTTGATGAAAATAATACAATATGTTATTCTACTGAGCAGTTATGCTATAAGCAGGGAGAGGAGAGGGAACAGAGGGGAGGTAAGGAAAGGGGCCAAACAGATTAAAAGCCAGAACAAAGACTCATTGCATCATTTCCAGTGGATGGGCAAAGAACAAGACCCCTTTGTCTAATTTTCCCTACTGTATAAATTAATTCCAAAGAAAAATATGCTTTTGGGTTTTTCTTATAGCTAAACTGTGGGGGTTATGTGATATAATTTGTCATTTTCTGTACAAAGACATTCATTTTGTGTTTAAATAAATACTATTTTCTTTTTGTTTCATACTCTCAGGTTAACATTACACTGTCCCTGTCTGAAAATTGCACTCGGTAGCCACAGCATTAGCCAACTGACAACTCTAATTAATCTGTATGGCGAAATCAATTCTAAATGCTTTTATTATCAGATCCTGGGATGCCAAATATTCTTCACTGACTTATA
This sequence comes from Cetorhinus maximus, assembly GCF_964194155.1. Lineage (NCBI taxonomy): Eukaryota > Metazoa > Chordata > Chondrichthyes > Lamniformes > Cetorhinidae > Cetorhinus > Cetorhinus maximus. Next base: position 8,579,548 of record NC_135906.1, read on the forward strand.
TAAAATTGAAAATGAATATCGATAAAACATTTATCTGTGGCCATCTATCTGATTTTCTATTTCAATTACAGATCATCGAAAGGTGAAATGAGATTCTCATTCAATTGATGAACTGAACAGAACCACTTCATGGTATTGGTATTTTGATCAAAGCAAACAAGAATTAGAAAGGGAAAACTCTTTATGATGCCCAGTTTTGATTTCAGTGTCTCTGTTAAGTGATGGATGCCTCTCTTGGAATATGATGCTTCTTAATTTACCACTTGGTATTTAAATACTTTGAAGTCTGTGTTTTCCCAGTGGTTGAACTACAGAGTGTAGTTTGGTATGGGGCCAAATATTGATGTCTATCTCTGGTCTGTGCTGAGTAGATCAGCAAGGCAGGAGCTTTACAACTAACCTGTGTCCCTAAGCTTAGGAAAGAAGAAGAAAAAATCAGCCATGCTTAATCAGTATTCAATGCCTCCTTTTGGACAGCATGAATGGCGGATGGGGTCAGGAATTGTCCAACATTTACCGTCCAGCATGGGCTGTAGAAAAGTTGCCTGGAAGACCTGCTGAAGGGCTGTTGGATCCGGTAAAGAGCTCCACCACACCATGAATCACTGCATGCAGGAGTGAACTGCTATGGGAAGAAACTTGGAGTGGGGGAGGGTGGTTGGGAGAGTGGGGTGCAGGGAGGAAGATCTGAAAGCTGACAGGAATATTGCTAACATGTGCCCTCTTAAACAAGACAGCCATTACCACAAGGAATAAATGAGGCTACTGTGAAGATTTCAAGCCACTTCACTTCCATAAAAGTAATAAAATACCAAATTAGTGATTTCACAATAAAACAGGAAATAAATGGCATTTATAATTAATAACCTAAACACCCAACTTCCATCACGTTTACTCTCATAATTCTACTCAAATAGTTTGTTTTGAATAAAAGTGTTCTCATGTACAATACAGAAATTCTTCCACTTGTACTTATCTTTGGATGGTAATGACTGACTGGCTACGATTAAAAGTACATTTTAGAGGTCAATAAAATTTAGTAGCAGATGGGCCAATTGCAAATAGCATGAATTAATTTTTTTACAGTTTAATTCCCGTGTTTCATGACATCTCTTTAACCTTTCCTGTCAATACAGGCCAAAACAATCACTTGAGCATAAAAAGCAAAGTAATTCAGTAATGCAATTGCATTTCACCAACTAGAGCAGCTGGAAAATCCCTATTCTATACTGTGGCATGGTAATCTTTTTAAGACTGAAAGAAAGCTTTAGTTGAGCAGGGAATATTTCAGTGGTGATATTTATAAAATTAGCAATGTGTATTGAAAAGGATACTTAATTTGTTTATTTTGTGGAGAAATCTAAACTTGATGAGTAGATATTCTCAAAATAAAGGAATGATATGCGAGTTGATGGGTGTTGAAATTAAACAATTTGTGTAAATCTATTGTGGTGTTGCTTGTTCGTGATTTCCTGAAACAGGGCAGAATCTTGTGGAGGTAACTGCGGAGATGGGGGGTTCTTGCCTGCCGGCTGGAGAGCTGGCGACAAATCCATGTTGCCTCCTTTGGGGAAGGCCCACCGAATCACAAGCCAATCAGGCAGTTGTGAGGCCATTGGCAGGCCTTCTACAGGATCAGGAACCCAGAGCAGAAAGTTCCACCCACTGAGAGCTGCCATCCAATCAGGAGCCGGCAGCTCTTTTACTAAGCGGTTCCACCTGGGAGATGGTGGCTGCTGCCAGGATGACATCCTCTGGAGGTCCAGGATCGAGCAGCAATTCAGACAAGAGGTAAGTGATGGTTAGAGTGGTTTCACAGGTTGTGGGTCATGGGGGTAGAGTGGTGGGTTCTTCTGATAGTTCTTAGTGGGCCCTGACATGCCAGGTCCCTCTCAATCAGGAGACCACAAGCTGCCACCACAGATTTGCTTGTCGTGACCCCCAAGTGTCAACAGGCTTGCTGGTCGCTGGGTTAATATTAGTGGCAGCGGGATAAGGCCTTTAAGTGGGTATTAATTGCCCACTTAAAGACCTCAATTGATGGCAGGGTGGGAAGGCCATCCAAGGACTAAATCAGGGTGAAGGCAGGAAAGTGGCGGGGTCCCCACCTGCCGCCATCTCACCTGATTAAATGCCCTCACCACCTTTAAATATGCCATGAAAGAGGGCAGAATACTCCACCCATAGGCTGGGAAATGAAACAGTTGGTCAGGAATGGGCCATTGAAGGGGAGCAACGTACACTGGGCAAATTCCTGTAGATTGAAAACAGACTAATGGTACCCATGTTTAGAAACCCGCCACATGCAATGAAAGATTCATGAATCTTACTGAAAACATTTATCAGGGTGAACTGGGAGAACTATCTGTACAAACACCTAGTAACCAGCATCTTTAGACAGGCAAACTCCTGCCTGACCAACTTTCTTGATTTATTTGAGGAAATGACAACTCAAGTTAACATTATGTACTAAAGACTTTCGATAGGCATTTGATAACATTTCGCATAAAGGTTATTAATTAAGCTCAAAGTTTTGGGGATTCAGGGTAAAACTTTGGTATGAACAAGAAATTGGCTAACGGGTAGAAAATAGCGGGTACTTATTAGAGGGTTATTATCACACAGTGTTCCAAATTGGGATCACTGCTGTTTCTAATTCATATCAATGAAATAGATTCAAACTCATTTGCAAATCTGACCAAATTGCACTGATGCGAACCCAGGTGGGATAGTGGAATCAAAGGCAGCAGTTCAGAGATTGCATTATACACTAAACCAAATACGTGAGTGGGCTGAAGAATGGCAAATGAAAATAAATGCAGACACATGTACAGTACTGGACATATACTCCATGAATGGTGCTGAAATCGCTGCAAATAAAGCTGAAAGCAATCTAGGAGTCTGGTAAACTCCATCTAATTGAATGTTGAACGACATAGTCAAATAGTAAAATACCAGTCGGAGGAAACCATGATCAACCTAGACAGTGCTTTGATCAGACTGCATTTTGTGAAATGTGTCCAGTTCTGGTTGCTAAGAAACAAATGAGATATTCAAGAGCTGGAGGCCACTCAGAAGAGCCACAAGGTGATTACAGATGTCAAGAGTTAGAGTTATGTGGCAAAACTAGACGGACTTGCACTTCTCCTGGAAAGGAGACGACTGAGATGTGATCTTATATAGTTATAGAAGATAAAAAATGGTATGGGAAAGGTTAATCTAGAATACTACTTTAAATAATGGGAATATTACAAAAGGATGCTGGCTTTAACTGGTAAATTATAGCTTAAGGAGGGATTCCAAGAGATTCTTATTCAGGCACAAAATTACCAATACATGAAATGGAATTCTGGTTAGAGCAGTCAAAGGGAAAAGCTTGGAATTATTGAACAAATAGAAGCAGTAAAGAGCGGAGGAGTAGAGTTGTTCTGGATGGATGAATTAAGGTAGAAAAAATCTTTGGAAGCTTGTGAGCAGTAGAGTTGGGTGGGGAATGCAACACACTCAATCACTGAAGAGCTGAACTGTTCTTTAGTCAGAAAATTCTGCAAATGTAAACAGCACCTCAATTTTATCACTAGAACAAGGGTAGTCAGTATCAAATAACTGCTTTTCCTTTTTTTATGTTCTCCATCTACATGTTGACATTATTTTATTTTTTCCTTTTAGGAATCAAAACATTCCTAGAACATAATGGGAGTAGTTTTTTTTTATATCTAATATTAACATGTTTTGGATTTTCTTGTGCTTTATAGGCATTGAAATGAAAAACAGAATTTGATTCTAATAGAGGAATGTACATTTGTTAACACTCACCTTTAACTCATTCATCAGTTTTATTAGACTCACTGAAAAGAACAGTTACAGTATTTTGCACTTAAGCTGAAGATGTGCAATTAGAGAACAAACTTGGTTGAATCTGCTGGGGGATTTCACTTCTGCCCTGTCCTGCCCGCCTGGAGGGAATTTCTAAATTTCATTGAAAAGGTGGTTGAAATCAGTCCTGTTTCAAATGTACTGAGATTTCAGTATTGTTGAACAGGCCCGACTATAAAATTACAACTGACCAACTTGGAGCTTAACCTCTCCAAATGTCAACGGGTTTGTTGTTGGTGTTTTTTTTTGAAATGGTTCAATGAACAATCATGCTTACACTTGGATTATTTTCTAATGGACCGCTGTGGCAAAGAATTTATCTTGCCCAGTAAAAAGTTTTCACATAGTAGAGCAAATGCAAATGAATAATAAAAATTGAACTGCTGTCTCACAATGTCAGCAGCATACAAATGAAGACATGGTAACTGGAAAAGCAGTTCTGACTGAGGAGGTATTTATTGTTCACTAATAAAGGATGGGGGTCTTCAGTAGTTAGTGCTCTTATAACAATTATAACTACCTTTGGTCTAATTATTCCAAATTCTCATTTATGCATCAGTCAATTTCAGGCATAATTCATTACTGCCTAAGGAGTAACAACACTAAATTAAGCTAATGACTAAGCAATAACCCTGACCCAAGATATGCCAATCAGCAATTTTAGACAACTTCCTTTGTAGCGAAATGTGCCATTAAGCACACTAAGTAGGGTTGATTAACAACATCCCCTCAGTTACAGAAAGGCTAAATATCTCGCAGACTACCAAATACAGAAGTGGAAGGAATTACAAAATTATTGAAATTCGTTATGAATGAAAATGATCCAATCAGACACTGTCAAGCAATTTACAATTTTTACAAACCTGGGTACATTTGATATACTGGAAACTGGCAACATAGGAAATAAGAACTAGTGTGAAGAGCTGCTGCACTTCAAACTGCATGGATAGAAATGGAATAACATGGAGCTCCAAAGTATATAATGAAGCCAGCTTTGGTCAATGGATCAGAATCAGTTTTGAACCTGTTGCAGTGTCCAGAAAGCATGGCCCATTAGAATGCACATGGCAAGGTTTATGGTATGCATCAAGGAGTGGTCAATTTGGACCACAGATCAGTCAATCTACTGTGCTTTGCAATTAAGTACTGGAAGTTGTTGAAGATGTGACGCAGAGCAGAATAGATGATAATAAAAGCCAGCAGATATTAATTGTGCAGAAGGGACAGCTGATAGAGTGATAAGTAGCTCGCTGAATCGTTAATTCGCACAAAGGTTTGGCATAAGGTATTGGTAGATTAGTGTACTGCAGCGGTTATGTCACTGGACGAGCAATCCAAACGAACACGAGATCAAATCCCACCAATGCAGTTTGAGAATCTGAATTCAGTTTTAAAAATCGGGAAATAAAAACTGTTAACAGTAAATATGAAGTTGTCAAATTGTTGTACAAACTCAACTAGTTTACACATGCCCTTTAGGGAAAGAAGCCTGCCATCCTTGCTCAGTCTGGCCTATATGTTATTCCAGTCCAAATGTGATTGAGTCTTAATTGCTCTGATGTAGCTGAACAAGTTCTTCAGCTGTACTAAGGATGGACAATAAATGCTTGCCCTGTCAGTATATACTGCTTCTTAAGAATGAGTTAAAAGTAAAAATATTGGTGCAGATAATTAATTAGTAGCAACCTGAGGCTGGATGAGAGGCTGTGGTCAAATTGGAGAAAAGCACATGATAGACTAGATGGTTGCATGGATTATAAAGTTATAAGAGCCACAGTTCATTTTTAAGCAGCTGAAATAAAAAGGTTTGGTGTAAGATGCAAACATATTCAAGTGATAGAAAGTGAGGTGTTGAGCATAGATGTGGAATTCTCAAGAACACTGAGAATGAGAAAAGGAGGCTGACAGTATAACAGAGTGCAGCAGAAAAGTTGTAAAGTAGATTGTTAACCACTTCGAAGTCCATACATGAATATGCACAGGTACTGCTACAGTTGTCCAGCAACACCCCTATCAATCAGCACCTCAGCATGAACAAGTGTTGTTGCAGCCAAAACTGCAATAATAATCAGAAGTACCTGATGCCACAACCTACTCGATATATGCACACAATAAGGAAAAGTGGACCTGAGGGATAAAAGCTTAGGAGAAATGCCTGAAGGCTCTAGGCTGTAGGTAGTCAACATAGTCCAGCCTCCACCATGTAAAGTTAAAACTTATTTTCCAGATGATGAAAAATACTTTATATTGAACAGCTCTTCACTGAAAAGATGATGCGGTTTCCTTAGAATAGTAAAAAGAAAAAGTTACACTTCATCTTCAAGAAAAATAAAGTTGAACTTTAAAAAGCACTTCACTTTTAACATGGCTTTGCAGGGTCTTCCTCTTCTCACTAGAGGCTGTGCCAACAATCTCTTCTAGCAAAGATTGCAGAATCTCTTCTAGCAAAGTTTGCAGACACGTACAGTTATCACAGATAGAAAGAGCTAAATCTTCTGGCTAACTGAGCTGACTTATCTTGTGCAATGTATCACAAAACAGCTGGCTGAAGCCAGTTTCCACAACAGTCAAAATATATGTAAAGATCTGAGCTGTGAGTTGGGGAGGGAGTGGGGTCGAGAGAGAATCTCCTAACCTCAGTGCTGGCGTGTCCTTTGTTTTCTGGGTTGATTTATTCCCCTCCTGAGATATAGAGGAGTCTGGATGTGAGGTGCCTTCCTGGAAGGTTTCCACTTTGCTATCTGTGTGAGGCCACTAGCTACCAGTGATGTCCTCTCCCTCCCCCTCAAACATAATGCCAACACCTTCTTCCAAATAATCAGCCATGTCCAGACATGTGGATGAATTAGCAGAATAAATATGAATGTTAAATTAAAAACCCATGGATCGCTTGCTCACTGAGAATTTTTTTAAAAATACAATATATTGCATAGAATTACATAGGTTAACACACAAAAAGAGACCATTTGGCCCAATTGGTCTGGTCGCCACATTACAGGAAGGATATAATTGCTCTGGAGAGACTGCAGAGGAGATTTACAAGAATATTGCCAGGGCTTGAAATATTTTTTTCATTCATTCACAGGATGCGCGGTTTGCTGGCTAGGCCAGCATTTATTGCCCATCCCTAGTTGCCCTTGAGAATATGGTGGTGAGCTGCCTTCTTGAACCACTGCAGTCCATGTGGTGCAGGTACACTCACAGTGCTGTTAGGGAGGGAGTTCCAGGATTTTGACCCAGCGACAGTGAAGGAATGATGACATATTTCGAAATCAGGATGGTGAGCGATTTGGAGGGGAACTTCCAGGTGGTGGTGTTCCTATCTATCTGCAGTCCTTGTCCTTCTAGATGGCAGTGGCCGTGGGTTTGGAAGGTGCTGTCTAAGAAACCTGGGTGAATTCCTGCAGTGCGTCTTGTAAATGGTACACACTGCTGCTACTGTGCGTTGGAGGGAATGGATGTTTGTGGATGGGGTGCCAATCAAGTGGGCTGCTTTGTCCTGGACGTTGACAAGCTTCTTGAGTGTTGGGGAGCTGCACTCACTCAGGCAAGTAGAGAGTATTCCATCACACTCCTGACTTGTGCCTTGTAGATGGTGGACAGGCTTTAGGGAGTCAGGAGGTGAGTTATTCGTCACAGGGTTCCTAGCCTCTGGCCTGCTCTTGTAGCCACAGTGTTTATATGGCTAGTCCAATTCAGTTCTGGTCAATGGTAACCCCCAGCATGTTGATAGTGGGGGATTCAGTGATGGTAATGCCAATGAACGTCAAGGGGCAATGGTTAGATTCTCTCTTGTTGGAGAAGGTCATTTCCTGACACTTGCGTGGCATGAATGTTACTTGCCACTTGTCAGCCCAAGCCTGGATATTTTCCAGGTCTTGCTGCATTGGAACATGGACTGCTGCAGTATCTGACGAGTCGTGGATGGTGCTGAACATTGTGCAATCATCAGCCCATCTCCACTACGACTGTGCAGTGGTCACCCCTACTGATACTGTCATGGACAGTTGCATCTGCGGCAGACAGGTTAGCGAGGATGAGGTCAAGTGTATTTTTCCCTCTTGTTGGTTCCCTCACCACTGTTGCAGACCAGTCTAAGCAGCTACTTAGGACTCGGTCAGTAGTGGTGCTACCAAGCCACTCTTGGTGACGCACATTGAAGTCCCCCACCCAATATACATTCTGCACCCTTGCCACCCTCAGTGCTTCCTCCAAATGGTGCTCAACATGGTGAAGCACTGATTCATCAGCTGAGGAAGGGCGGTATGTGGTTATCAGAAAGGAGGTTTCCTTGTCAATGTTTGGCTGTTAAGATTGTAGTTGCGGGGAAGAAACCTTTTGAGGAGGGGGTGATGATGGCAGTTTTGAGGAGAGGAAATGATTTATGATATATAATTTCAATCTTAGTGACAAAGAAGTCTGCAAACTTCTTGCACTTATTGCTTGAGGTGAGGGTGGAGGAGGCAAGGACAGAAATTATTCATAGTGGAGAGAAATAATTCAAGGTTAGTTTTGTTCTGCAAGATGATTCAAATATTAAATAATCATTATTCTTTGGTATGGTAATGTTCAAATTTATTCTCAACACTTTCAAATGGCTGTATAACTTTAAAAAAATGTGCTGGAGGCAAGGGAGAAGAAATTTAGTCACATTTACATCAAACAACATAGTTTTCTTTATTTTGTTGAAGGGGATAAGTCAGTTAGCTAAGTACAATCTACTTGTGTATCTACTAGACACTAATAAAAATTCCTTTGACAGCACCTTTCTCCTTCAAAAGCACCTTCCAAACCCACAACCTCTACCATCTAGAAGGACAAGGGCAGCAGATGCATGGGAACACCACCACCTGCAAGCTCCCCTCCAAGCCACTCACCATCCTGACTTGGATCCTTCACTGTCACTGTGTTAAAATCCTGAAACTCCCTTCCGAATAGCACTGTGGGAGTACCTACACCACATGGACTCAAGCGGTTCAAGATTACCTTCTTGAGGGCAATTAGGGGTGGTGAATAAATGCTGGCCTAGCCACTGATGGCCACATCCCATGAACGAATAATATAAACAAAAAGCTGAACACAAATTAGGTTGAATTTCAAAGGTTAAAAGATTGCAATAGTTCAGATTAATTCTCAGTAACAATATTTTCATGTCTATTTGCTTGCCTTTTTATCACCTGTCAACTGCTTTTTGAATGATTTGCCACCAGCTTCTCTATCAACACTTTTTGTGGGAGGATTATTGTGGATTGTGCTTATTGGTTGGGTTGCAGTGTTTCTTACAAAAACAATTGATGAGGGAAATGTCAAAAGCTCCTCTGCTAATGACAAGGCTGGTACATAATACAATGTGAAATACTTGCTATAGCTGGATTATATAGTGTGGTATAAAAATGGAAATTATCTTGTGTATTTTCAGGCTGTTGGTAGGGCTTATCTTTCAGTGGCAGCTGTTGAGGTCAATAGATCGAGATATTGTCAGGGTGCTGATATGGAATCTTTTAATAATGTATTCAGGTTATGGCTTGCCTTGGCAGAGGTTTTTATTCCACACAAAACAATGGTTCCGAGACATTTTCTGTCACTGACCACATTGAGGAAGGAGTTTAATGAGAATAATCTCTTAATATGCAAAGTGGGAATTAAGACTAAATCCTTCAAAAGACAGTTGGCATATTCTGTATTTAACCATAAAAAGAAACAGAAAATGCTGTAAATACTCAGCCGGTCTGGCAGCATCCGTGAAGAGAGAAACAGAGTTAATGTTTCAGGTCGTGACCTTTCATCAGAACTGGGCAAAGTTAGAAATGTAATAGGTTTTAAGTGCGTCAAATGGTGAGGGAGGGAAAAAGAACAAAGAGAAACTCTGTGATAGGGCAGAAGACAGGAGACATTAAATGACATGAGTTGGTGGGGCTGGGCCAAAGGGGAGTAGTAATGGTAACACAGAAAGTAGACAATGGTAATGCAGCAGATGTGCTTTATCTGGATTTTCAAAAGCTGCCCCAAAATAGACTAATAAATAAGATCAGAGAATATGATGTCAGGGCGATTGGCAGAATGGATTCAAGACAGAAAGCAGAAAGTGATAGTTATTGAGATTGGTATAAGAAGGGAAGTGGTGTTCTACATGGATCAATGCTGGAAGCACTGATGTTCACAATTTACATTAGCAGTTTGTATATTGGAATCAAAAAATAATTTCTAAATTTATGGATGACACCCAGCTTAAGGACGACTGCAACAAATTATAGGAGGACATTCTAAAACTTGCAGAATGGACAAATAATTGGCAAATGAAGTTCTACACAGATAAAAGTGAAGTAGTATACTGATAGGAAGAATAGGGAAGTCATTTATTATTTGGGAAGTGAGAGTCCAGCTGGGGTAGAGGAACAACAAAGGGAATGCAAATACACCAATCACTAAAGGTTGTGCCACAGGTTAGCATGGCCATTAAAAAGGCAAACCAAGCACTGGCTTTATTTTTAGAGCGATAGAATTGGAAATTAGGGAAGTTATGTTAAATTGTATTGAATCTTGGTTAGGCCAAACTTAGAGTACTGCGCACAGTTCTGGTCGCCATATTGTAAAAAAGATATAGAGTCACTGGAGAGATTGCAAAAAAAGATTTACAAAGGTGATACCAGAAATGTGTGGGTAAACATATACACACTGGAAAGGATTTTTTTTAGCGTATCTTCATACACACTTTTTCCCCTTTGGGGAGGTGGTGGAAGGATTCCTGGGCTGATTATCAGCCCATTGAACCATGTCATGATTGCTCCTTCCATGGCCAAGTCTTGGCATTTCATTTCAACCAGGAGCTTCTGGCCCAAGGATAGGGCTGCTACCACTACACCACAAGACCTTCTATATAGGAAAGGACTGAAGTCTGTGTCTCTGTTCTCTTGGGGAAAAGAGGATGGAGGGGTTACCCAATAGAGGTATTTAAATTATGAAAGGTTTTGATAGAGCAGATAAAGAGGGAATGTTTCCACCTGTAGGGAAGAGCATAACCTGGAGGCCATCCACATAATGTAGTAGCCAAGAAATCCAGCAAGGAATTCAGAAGAAACATTTTTACCCAAAGAATGGTAAGAATGTGGAACTCGCTACCGCAGGGAGTGGTTGAAGTGAACAGTATAAATATATTTAAGAGGGAGTTAATCAAGCATGAGCAAGAAGGGAATAGAGGGTTTATGCTAATAGATTTAGATGAGGAAAGAAGGGAGGAATCTAACCATTGCCCCTTGACGTTCAATGGCATTACCATTACTGAATCCCTCACTATCAACATCCTGGGAGTTATCATTGACCAGAAACTGAACTGGGCTAGCCATATAAATACTGTGGCTACAAGAGCAGGTCAGAGGCTGGGAATCCTGCAATGAGTAACTCACCTCCTGATTCCCCAAAGCCTGTCCACCATCTACAAAGCACAAGTCAGGAGTGTGATGGAATACTCCCCGCAAAAGGCAAGTCAATATCTATTAAGAGTAAGATGCAGCTGGGAACTGCCAAATTGAAGGCTTTATTTGGGGATTGTCAATTAGTGATATTTGGCTTTTTAATATTAGAAATTACATTTCTGGCACAGTCGCTGATCAGCGCATTTCTGTAAGGCAAGTGGGGTCTTGGACAGGCATAAAAATCTGAGAATTAAAAGATGAACTCACATCAAGGCAAGAATAAAGTATAAAAAAATTTGAAAAAAGCTCTATGGACAGCAAATTTAGTGTTAAAATGATAGCTCAGTGAGGGAAAGACATCAAATGTTTTACATTCTCTGACTACATCCGTTCCTCTTCAAAGATTTCCATTTCACTAGTTCTATATTGGGGATCAGGGAGTTACTGTTGCATGTAGTTTTGCGATTGCTGGTGAGATAGACCAGATTATTTCCTTTCATTTTCATTTAAATTAAATTGTGTCAACATGAGATTAGGCTTCTTAAAGATGATCAGTACATGTGCAAGTAAGAAAGGAACAGAGACTAAACAAGACAAAAGCACATTCGTGCTCAGTGTCACCTTTATTTTTTTTCTCTCCTGCTGGTGAAATCACAGTTTAAACTGACATGGTTTCACCAATAGGGAAAAGAAAAACATTCTGGTGGTATCTAAGAAACAAGCACTGAGAGTCCACCTGCCTTTCCTGTCCATCCTGCCATATAAATTATTTAAACAGAACCTTATATGTTATATTTCTTGTGTTGTTCAAAAAGGAGCAGGGAAAAACTGAAAAAAGGACCGTGTCTCATATTCTTTTTTTAAAATTAGAATTCCCATCGACACTCATTTTTTTGGGTAATTTTTAGCTTATGTTAACATATAAATGTAACTTGCTTTGCAATCTCCTGGAAAATGCAAAATGAAAGCAAACCCTAGACCAGCTCAGGGAAAAAAAAGTCTGCAAATTCCTCTCTGATCTCACAGATGATCAATCAAATTCCAGGAGACCATGCTAACCAGAATTTTTTGACTAGGTACCAAACATGGTAGATAAGGAATTGTCTGTGAAAGTTAATTATGTGAACTTCCAGAAGGCGCTCGACAAAGTTCTACACAAGAGACTGTTAACAAAAAAGACCACATGGAATTGGAAGCCACCTGTTCACTTGGATAGGCAACTGGTTAGGAGACAGAGAATAGGCATACTAGATAATTACTCAAATCAGTAGGATGTAACTAATGGTATCCATCAGGCATCTGTAATGTACTTAGCTTTTTACTATATTTATAAATTACTTGGATGAAGGAATAGAAAGAAATGTTTACTTAAGTTTTCTGCTGACATTTGATTAGGTGCCATACAAAATAGTGTAGATGGAAGCAGAAAGTTGTACAGGGACATTGATTGATGAAATGAGTGGGCAAGACTGTAGCAGATGGAATTCAGTGGGAAAGTGTGAAGCCATCTACTTTGGATTTGAAAGATGGATCACAGTATTCTCTTCATGATGAGGAGCCAGAAACTGTGCATGAGCAGAGAGTTTAAGTCCAAGGACAACTATACAAAAAGTTAAAAAGGCTAATGGAATGTTAGCCTTTATCTCAAGGGCTGAAATATAGAGATAGAAGTCATGTTCCATCCAGATGTACAAAACTCTCGTTAGACTCCATATAGAGGACATTCAGTTCTGGCCACATCTCAGGAAAGAAATGGTGGCCTTGGAAGAGTTACAGCACAGATTCATCAGAATGATACCAGGGTTTAAAGCGTTAAGTTCTGAGAATAAAATGCATAGACAAGTTTGTATTTCATTCAATGTAGAAGATTAAGGGGTGATATACTTGAGATATTTAAGATGATCAAATGGTATGGAGAAGCTATTAATCCGGAACAAGCTGGCGTAACCTTCAATTTAGACTTAGTTCAGAGGTAATGTTTGAAAACACTTTATCACACAAAGAGTAGAGGAAATCTGGAACTCTCTCCCCAAAAAGCTATTGAGGTTAGGTCAAATTAAAATTTCAAAAATAAATTGATACAGATTTTCGGTAGGCAAGGATATTATGGGTAATGGTAAGGGTAAAGGTAGATAGAATTAAGAAACAGCCATGATCAAACTGAATGGTAGCACAGGCTTCAGGTGCTGAATCATAGAAAGATTCAGCACAGAAGGAGGCTATTCAAATCATCTTACCAGTACTGGGTCTTGTAAAGAGCTATCCAATTGGTCAAATTCTCTTTCCTTTTTTCCCCATTGCTGTTTAAATTTTTCCCCTTCATGTATTGGTCCAATTGCCTTTTGTAAGTTATTACCATCAGGCAGCGCATTCCAGATCATAGCTTGCTGTGTAAAAAGAAATTCTCATTTTGCCTCCGGTTCTTTTGCCAATTATCTTAAACCTGTGTCTCTGGTTACTGACCTTTTTGCTACTCAAAACAATTTCTCCTAATTTACTCTAACAAAACCCTTCATGATTTTGAACACCTCTATTAAATCCCCCTACCTTCACCTGCTCTGCTCTGCTCCAAGATCAACCTCAGCTTCAGCTTCCCTAGTCTCTCCTACTTGGCCTATTCCTATATTTGTAGGGAGCATGTTGCCCAATACACTACCTCCCTTTTGTGTGAACAATTCCATGCAAAGCCAAACAAAAGAGTAGGCTAACTGAATGGGCAATGATACCTATATTCAGTTAACATTGCATACTTGAGCACGAAGACCATTAAAACTCACACTGGCGGAAGCTAGATACTTAGAAAACATAGATAAGTAAAACTTTCCAAACAGTAGAACGCTGCATTTGCAATGTTTATCACTATCAACTCATCCATTGGCCATGTGCTAATATAAACACATAAGAGTTTGGAAGAAATGGACAATATGCAGTAGAAACAAACATAGGGAAGTCAGTGCAATGTGTCAAGAGTACTTCATTCATGTTAAATCAGCAAATTAGACAATTCAGCTCCCCTTTGACACTGACAACACTGCCAAATGTATAAAAAAGGTCACTAAGCTTCTAACTCTGAAGCAGGAGTGTGCTGTTGACCTCAAATTGCCCTGCTGGTGTCAGTAACGTTCATGCTAGTATCATGCCAACCTTCAGCTCTCCTGCTCCTATCTTTACCATAATTGAAGTGGTGTTTAAATGGGACTTATCTACACCCCAGTGCCATTTTATGTTGGTGTAAAATGGCCCTCATAAAAATATTTTAAAACAAACTAATTTCTTTGAAAGAATACCTGTGCAAGTGCTCCTTGATAGATCAGCATGTTTATCCAGTGATTTGCTGAACCATGCTCTTCTTCCTTCCCATACATTCTTGCCTTTCTCTGCTCTGTGGCTATAACTATGGTTAAGATTGATTAGTCACTACATGACATCTCGTCATTTTTGCAGTTAGTGATTAGTACAATTTTTGAACAAATAAAATTTTCACTTTACCAAAAGGACATTTTTAAGTTGCTAATGTCAACAATTTTGCTTATGATATGCTAAAATGTTAAAATTGAGAACCGGAATCAGTTTATGCACTATGTAATATCAGCTATAGTTACAGCATGGCATTTGCCATACTGGAGCTGATACAATACAATATTGTACAGTATCAGCTATAGCTGTACTGTGGAAAGCATAGATATTACAGTTGAAATAATACAGTAGTTTAGCATGGCACATAGACAAACCAAAGCTGATTCTCTGATTGATCTCTGTGTAACTTCCCATTTTTACTGAACATAAAATGCATTCATCCTAAAAAGCACCATCTAACAACCAAGCTTGCTGAAGGCAGCAGATTTTGAAGAAAAAATATCCATCAGTCATCATCATAGCCTTCTGCCAGCACAGGAACTTAGTCAGCTTTCCTTAGGACTTTTCCCTTAACTTTCCTGTGATTTTTGGGTAAATTTTCTATGGCAGATGACTGGGCTCAACCACAATCAACACTTGTCAAAATGCCTCTTTCTTGCTCCTTCTAGGCATCAGATTACACCAAATTACTTGAAACCCAATTATATCGAAAATACAGCACCTCCTTAATTTAACCTCCTTTAGAGGTCCACAAAATTGTCAAACTCTTATCTACCTCCCCCAATCACAATCCTCAAGTTAGGCTTACTAATTTTTGATTTATTCTGTTTTCAAGCCCAACACGAAAATCCAGCCCGAACAGTCAGATTGCTATCCAATTGCTAAGGTGGACGTGCCAGACAACCTGTCAGGAACATGGGGACAGAGCAGTAGAATGCAGGTGGCCTTGTGATGAAAATTCCTGGAGTACAGGCATCCAGGCTTGGTAATATTCATAGAGATAAAAACAAAAAGCTAAAAGCTACTGCGGATGCTGGAAATCCAAAACAAAAACAGAGTTACCTGGAAAAACTCAGCAGGTCTGGCAGCATCGGTGGAGAAGAAATCAGTTAACGTTTCGAATCTTCACGACCCTTCGGCAGAACTGAAGCATAGTTAGGAGAAAGGTGAAACTCCTAACTATGCTTCAGTTCTGCCGAAGGGTCGTGAAGACTCGAAACGTTAACTGATTTCTTCTCCACCGATGCTGCCAGACCTGCTGAGTTTTTCCAGGTAATTCTGTTTTTGTTTTGGTAATATTCATGTTGTACGTTATTAAACTGCATTTTAAAGATTTTACAGCCCCATAATCACAATTATATGCCAGAAACAAAGACTTTGAAGTCATGAAAGTGTTTTCTAATTTATACTTATATTTCTTCTTGTGCTAAACTAAGTACGTAAAGGAATTTTAATCCACGTGTATATTCAAATTCCACGTCACAGATCTCTACCGCATTAGAGAAATTCTCAAAAAAGGTGGATTATATAAATTTAAAAAGTAAATTCTTTAGAGATAATCCTTCATTGTATAAGACATTAATGGCATAACAAACAATATCCCAAATTTGATGAAGGAATCAGTATCCCAAGGTTTTAAATGAAACGTTTGTTTACCTCTGTCATTCTTTCTTGGATTTTCATGCCACTGATTATCCACAACCAGAAAGTACTAGTACATACTTCTAAATGACTGATCTTCCAAAAGGCAACAGAATCAGAGGAAGAAGCTCAGATTTGTATAATAAGGTGAACAAAATTTGTAAGTGGCAAATGCAAAGCACAGCACACTTGAAGGAAAAACAGGTAATGTAGGCATTCCATGGAAGATACTGAAATAGCTGAGTGAAATTAAATAAACTTAGTAAACTCTTAGTAAACTTATTGCTCAAACTGTCCAACCAATGGATTATAGAACTATATAACCAAAACAATAGAAATGAGAGCTAGTTAGGATTAAACTGTGCAATGCTCTGGTCATTCTGCATTTCTGGTCACTGAGACATAAGGGAAACTTTCAAGCAATGGATGCTGGAAGAGCCATAAGGCTGATCCCCAATTTTATAGTTTTCAATTAATAGAAAACATTGGAGAAATATAGGTTTTTCAGCTTCGAAATAGATGTATAGAAGACTATAAATGTTGTAGAAAAAGTAAATTCAGAATATTACTTTAAACTAAATAGTGCCAGGCATTGAGAGACCCAACTGGCAATCATCAAAGGAATCTTGTTAAAAGCTCTCCCAAAAGACAGGTTTGTGGATTTTAATTTTAAGATTTTTGTGGAGCCACGAGAAGTAAGAAAACTGGTCTAGTTCTCTCAAAACTTTTCTGGCCCACTGCTTACCCTTTCCATGTA
Source organism: Cetorhinus maximus (assembly GCF_964194155.1). Lineage (NCBI taxonomy): Eukaryota > Metazoa > Chordata > Chondrichthyes > Lamniformes > Cetorhinidae > Cetorhinus > Cetorhinus maximus. Next base: position 8,596,591 of record NC_135906.1, read on the forward strand.
CCCACCTCCATCGCAACCAGCCATATCTGCCTATTATATGCAACCAACCCATTTGAGGAGGATCGCCATTTTAGTGCCTCCAGAGGACTGGCAGTTGAGTGCCTGGAGTACACCAAAAAAATGTAGGATCAGGCAAAATTTAAAAGAATGTGAGGCGGAGTGAGAGCGCGCGGCTCCGGCTGGGGGGTAAAGAGAGTGCACGGCCCCAGCTGGGGGGAAAGAGCGCGGCCCTGGCTGGGGGCGGGGAGCACAGCCCCGGCTGGTGGGGTGGGGGGGGGGCAAAGAGAGCGCAGTACCAGTAAGGGCTCAGTCTCTGGACCAACCTGTCCTGAGAAAAATCACCTATGATGTCACATGGAAATAAGTAAGTGATTGGTTGGTGAGTATTTTGCTCTTTTCTTTCAAAACATTTTGCACTTTATTAGTAATAGTAAGGTTTTATTAGTAGTAGCAAGGTTTACTTGCAGCAGTAAAGCTTATTGGGAGTAGTAGGGTTTATTCATTATAAGTTCATTAGGAAAGACATAATTAATTAACAAAAAACGCTTGGAGAGCAGAGGAAAGGAGCAAGAGTTGAACGGGGCATAAAAATCGGCCAGCGTGTGCAAAAAATTAGAAATATGAAGTCAGGAATAAAAAGTAACGTAAGCACAGGGGAAGGAGCTGATTGGTGAACAGCTGCTGGGTATTTCTACATGCTACTTTCTTGTTTCCAGTTTATAATAAATAGTAAAGAAAAGTTAAGGTATGGCAGGACATGTAGCCATGCGGAATGCATATCTTATGACACGTGGGAAGTCGTGGTCAATTTCCATGGCCTAAACGACCCACATATGCAGGAAGTCATAGAGGTCTACATCACAGAAAAAGGCCCTTTGGACCATCGCGTCTGCGCCGGTCAAGCCAGTACCTAACTATTCGTATCCCATTTTCCAGCAGTAGGACCATAGCCTTGTATGCCATGGCATCGCAAGTGCACATCCAAATACTTCTTAAAAGTTATGAGGGTTTCTGCCTCTACCACCCTTTCAGGCAGTGAGTTCCAGATTCCCACCACCTTCTGGGTGAAAAAATTCTTCCTCACATCCCCTCTAAACCTCCTACCCCTTACCTTAAATCTATGCCCCCTGGTTATTGATCCCTCCACCAAGGGGGAAACTTCCTTCCTGTCTACCCTATCTATGCCCCTCATAATTTTATGCACCTCAATCATGTTCCCCCTCAATCTCTTCTGCTCCAGGGAAAATAACCCCAGTCTATCCAATCTCTCCTCATAACTAAAACTCTCCAGCCCAGGCAACATCCTGGTAAATCTCCTCTGCACTCTCTCTCTAGTGCAATCACATCCTTCCTATAATGCGGATTCCAGAACTGCACACAATACTCTAGCTGTGGCCTAACCAGCACCTTATACAGTTCCAGCATAAGCTACCTGCTCTTATATTCTATGTCTCGGCTAATAAAGGCAAGTATCCCATATGCCTTCTTAACCACCTTATCTACCTGTCCTGCTACCATAAGGGACCGGTGGACATGCACATCATGGTCCCTCTGATCCTCGGTACTTCCCAGGGTCCTTCCCAGTTTCACCAGCTGCAGAAACATGAACTCTGGGTTTCGGAACTCGAATGACCACTGGAGTCACAATGCACATCGCAAGGCTGGGAACTATGTGGATAGCATGTTTAAGAGGGGTGGTCACACCGGAGGCTAAGAGAGTGCAGGCAGAGAGGGAATGGGTGACAGCCAGACAGTCTAGGAGGATCAGGCAGATCATGCAGGAGTCCCCCAAGTCCACCTCACTCATTAACCAGTGGCACAGCTGCACAGGAGGGAAAGAAGAGCGGGCGAGCAGCGATAGGGGATTCAATAGTTAGGGGAACCAACAGGTTCTTCTGCGGCCGTAGATATGACTCCAGGATTGTCTGTTGCCTCCGTGGTGCCCGGATCAAAAACGTCACTGAGTAGTTGCAGGGTATTTTTATGGGGGAGGGTGAACATCCAGAGGTCGTGGTCCACATTGGTATGATATAGGTATAAAGAGGGATGAGGTCCTGAAAGCAGATTTTAGAGAACTAAGAAAGACATTAGAAAGCAAGACTTCAAAGGCAGAAATCCCAGGGATACTCCCAGTGCCACATGCTAGTCAGTACAGAAATAGAAAGTTAGAGCAAATGAACATGTGGCTGAAGAAATGGTGCAGGAGGGTGGACTTTAGATTTTTGAGGCATTGGGGCCAGTTCTGGGGCAAGTGGGGCTTGTACAAGGAGGACAGGTTACACCTTAGCAGGACTGGGGCCAATATCCTCACAGGGAGATTTGCTAGTGCTATTGGGGAGGATTTAAGCTAGCTTGGCAGGAGGATGGGAGGCAGAAAAGGAGTTCAGATAGAGAGAAACAAAGCTGGGCCTAAATTCTACCCTCGGGGCGCACCCAAAGTTGGTGGATGTAAACTTACTGCTGGCCGAGTTCGCACTGTGAACACGATCTTACATTGGGTGGCCAATTAAGGCCCACCCAGCGTGAAACGCGACTGCCGGATGTGTTTTCCATATGCGAGGGTGGGAGCGCATCGGGCGTCAGGTCCAATAGGGTCCTGGCAGGGTGTTCAAAAAACGGAAGAGGCAGCTCTCTGAAGGCTTCCAGGAGTTGTGAGGGAGGCTGAGAGAGCTGTTTGGAAGCAATCCAACAAAAGTCCTGATGTGCAGCCACGGTCTCAGCACCTGGTGATGGTCAAAGGCGGGAGGGCAAGTCGGCTGGGCACTCTGCCCCATTTCTCAGATGAGTGCCTGGGAGTGCTGGTCGAGGAGGTCAGTGACAGGTGGCACATCCTAATGCCTAGGGACAGCAAAAGAAGGCCACCCCACCTGACCAGAAGGCCTGGACAGAGGTCACCTCCCAGGTCAATAGACACAACATGGTGCACCTCACGTGGCTTCAGTGCCACAAAAGATTCAATGATCTGCTGCGGTCAGCAAGGGTAAGTGCAGAAATAGCATGGACCTGTGCAGAGAACTTCAGTTGGGTGCCCGTTGCTCGGAACATTTAGGGATCTAAGAGTGCATATGCCAACTGGCACTTAAGCCTGCCCTGCCAATGCTGTTTTGTCAGCACAACTGGCCTCAGTGCATTGCAGGGTGAGATGTGCCAGAGTGACACGGCCCTGGGTGGGAGGGTGCATGGGAACCCCTATGAGTAGAGACTGAGGAGACAGGGTCTGTATTCTTTACAGTTTAGAAGAATGAGAAGTGATCTCATTGAAACATACTAAATTCTAACAAGGCTCAACAGGGTAGATGCAAGGAAAGATCTCAAACCAGGGAACACAGTCTCAGGATAAGGGATAGGCGATTTAGGACTGAGATGAGAAGGAATTTCTTCACTCAGAGGGTGGTGAATCTTTGGAATTCTCTACGCCAGAGGGCTTTGAAGGCTCAGTCATCGAGTATGTTCAAGACAGAAATCAATAGATTCCTAAATATTGCAAACATCAAGGGATATAGGGATAGCAAGGGAAAATGCATTGAGCTAGACCATCAGCCTTGATCTAGCTGAATGTTGGAGCAGACTCAAGGGGCTGAATGGCCTACTCCTGCTCCTATTTCCTATGTTCCAAAGTTCCTAAAGTGTTAATGAGGCCCCAATACGAAAGTGTTTTGTGACCCCTCCCCAAATGTCGCATTGGGTTGGCACAGGGAACACTTCACCAATATCACACCTATTTATCTCTAAGCTGAAAGCCTTCTGCTAATCTTGTGAATTTGCTAAGTACTACTGCATGTAAGGAACAACTTTTAAAAAGTGGTTTTCACAGCTTGTGGTTGTTAAAGAGCACTGTACTTTTAATTAAAAGATCTGGCTTCATAAGGGCTCAGGTTGCCAAAAAGCATAAATCCATTTCAGTCCATTTGCATCAACTTTGAAACTAGTTATAAAAAATTAAGCCAAGCATCAAGTTAGAGGTGAATGTAAACAAAAAGAGTGCCACAGCCAAGCAACATTTGCATTCTACACCATTGAGGTTTTGAAAACATGCTATGTATATATTTAGTAAATTAATAAACAGTAAAATTGTTAACCCATTCCTTTCTATTAAACAATTGACTAGATGTATCTTAATCATGATTTACTCATAATGCTCAAAAATACCTCCCTTTACTTGAGTGCAATGATTGTGCACCTTTCATGCCCTTCTGGCAGAAGGTTTTTACAAATGCAGTTTTACAGCAACTACATCTTTCTTTTAAAATATATAGTTATTTCAGGTACTAACAAATATGTCCAACTTTATAAACCTCCTTTTTCACCTGCTAAATGAAGCCTCTCCTACCAAAAATATTCAAGTTATTTATACAACATATTAAATTGGTTCTGAAGGCTCAAAAGGTGATAATGCTGAGATTACTCCTGGTGCCACGCACAAATTAGGGAAAAGCAAGGAGAAGCAAATTAGCATGTCAACAAGCAGCTGGAAAGTGACATAGAAGGGAGAGTTTCCCATTCCAAGGAAGTTGGGGCAAGTTCTGGGGCATGGGGAAGATTAATAAGTGTAGCTCCTCCAAAGTCCTTGCAGAGACTGGAAGGATTTAAACTAATAAGGCAAAACAAGTGACATATACAGCACAGCTAGAATGAAGGAAAATAAGTAGTAATGGAGGTAGAAAAAATATAGGAGATGGATGTAATGGTCCAGAGCAAGGGTTGGTAAATGGTGTGCTGAGACACCAGTACAGCAAATAATTATGTAGAATGTCATTACACATGGCCACAGTGGAGCATAAATGACAAGACAATGAACATCAAGAGAATACAGGGCAAATGGATGGCTCCAAGTTCTATGTATGAATGCTAGGAGCATTTTCAAATATATGAGAACTGGAGGTCCTTGCTGCAGGGGGCCATGCTATTGGCCTCACAGGGGCTTGGTTCAACAAAAAAATGGGTTGGGTAACCTAGAAGTGCAGGTTACTTTGATTATAATGGAGATTGATTTATCTGGTTTGGATGCAGATAAAATGGAAACTCAGTGAATAGGGATGAGATACATGAATGAGAAGGAAATGAACCACAGACCATTAGGTCAGAAGGACAGATTTGTGTTAAGTAAAAGAAACATATTCAGGGACAAATACAATTCTAATGGTGACTTCAGTTTGCTGTGGATGGATTAGAAAATCTATAAAGGGTACGAGTGAAAACATGATCCTAGAAACAAAATTGAATTGTTATATGCAACAATTGGTCAAGCAATTCAAGGAATCAGGTCACTATTAGACCTGATATTAAGTAATATTCAGGTGGTAGAGTCAGAGGACACCTTCGCAACAGTGGAGTTTTAAGGCTAGGCTGATGATGGAAAATAGAATGATTACTATAGATTTAAAAGGAGTGAGGGGTAAGCTAGGAAAACTAGATTAAAATATATTGTTGGAGGGAAAAACATGAAATCAAAAGTGGATGATACAGAATAGATCCATATGTCTAAAGAAGAAAGGTAGAAGAGGGAAAATATCAATCTCTGCAACATTGAAAGTAATGCTGGAAAGAAGGACAAAAGAAGAGGATTGTTCCTGAAGTATAAAACTACGGGTAGAATGCTGGGCCAAGACGGATGTGCATATAAGATAGAGAGTTAAGATGCTCTGGGTTTGAGAAGCTCATTCCTTTTTCAGCCATCTGTAAGGCCCATTCTCCTCCTCCATTTCTTTTTCTCATCTCTCCCCCAATGCAGTTTGTTTCCCTCATGCATTTCTTCTACACCATTATTCTCTAGCCTTCCTTCTCTCCTCTCAGTGGCCAAGGCTCTAGTTCCTCCTGAATGCGCTTGTAGTTTCTCTTTGCACATCCCTAAGCATCTCTGTACATGCATCCCATCTTCAATGTCTTTAACCTACAATACTGTCCCCTTCTTTCCAACTCAAAACCACCTCTCACATCAGCTCCCAATCTATACTTACTCAACTTCACCATTTCTTGTGGCCTGTGTGTCTGGAAATCTCAATGACTGAATTAAGTAAACAATATCACTTCCTCATCTTCTGTACCACCTAACTTGCCTTCCCACCTTTGTTCTCCTCAACTTCCCCAAGTCATTTTTATATGATGGGATACGCCATTCTCCTCCATCACCTCTCCTTGGTTATGTAGGTATCAAAATATCCTTAATAAAAACAGAAAATGTTGGAAACACTCAGCAGGTCAGGAAGCATCTGTGGAGAGAGAAACAGTTAATGTTTCTGGCCTGTGACCTTTCATCAGAAATGGGAAAGTTAGAAATAAAATGAAATGGGGTAGAGCGGAAAGAACAACAAAAGGGAAGGTCTGTGATAGGGTGGAAGGCAGGAGAGATTAAAAGACATAAGATTTCATGGCGCGAGGCCTAAAGGAGTGGTAATGGGGCAAGTGAAGAAACAGGTCCGAAAGGCCATACAAAAGCGAAAATCAAGGAAATAAAAGAGAAACAAAAAAAAACCAAAGAAAAATGAAACAAATTGGGGCGTGGCGATTACCACCTAAAATTGTTGAACTCAATGTTGAATCCAGAAAGCTGTTAAGTGCCCAGTTAAAATATGAAGTGCTGTTCCTCAAGCTTGTATTGAGCTTTATTGAAAACAAAGATCAGAGTGAGAGCAAGGTGGAGAATCAAAATGACGGGTGACTGGAAGCTCAGGGTCATGCTTGCAAACTGAATGAAGGTGTTCCAAAAAGTGGTCACACAGCCTGCAACTGGTCTTCCCAATAACGAAAGACCACATGTTGAGCAGTGAATACAATACCCTAAATTGAAAGAAGTACAAGTTAATTGCTTGTTTCACTTGTGTTATGATCTCTGTAGACATTCCTGCAATAAAAAGATAGTGTATAACTGTGTGTTTTCTTAAAAAGAATCAGAAGATTAAGCCCACCCAGAGTTATGTTTTGCTGATCAAGTGTGCTTACTTTAAAAATGAATGGGCTCATATTTTTTTAAAACAGATTATGGGTTTTACCCAGCATTCAGAAAAGACAATTTAAAATCAATAACCTATTTCCTATGACTCAATAGGTGACTGCAGCAAGCCATTCTGCTTTCTCCATGTACAAATGGAGAGAGAAAAGCAAAATATTCTCTTGGACCTCTAGTCTGTCTTGGTCGGTATGAGTATAAAAACCAAAATAAATTTTGTGCCCCACATGTAATACTCTGAGGATAAATTCCAGAGAGAACAATCATGATCAGTACAAAGCAAGGCATAACTACACATAACAATAACATTTAACACCAGTTCAACAACCAGATGTCATTGATTAAAGACTTTCCAATGAAGGAAAACAAGAAATCATTGAAAATTGTATGTACAAAGGGATATTTAACTGACTTCAGGGAAAAATTAACTGGATCAAAAGGCACTATTTATACCAATTGTGCAGGTTTCCATGGATGAAGTCCTTCTGTCATGACTGATGCCAAGGGGTCTTTTCACTGAATTTGAGATTGTATTTTGACTCTCCTCCCACCTCCATTCAGAATGGAACCCACTATTCTCATGCAAACCTAAACAGCAAATGTTGGCAGGCTATGAGTCGCTTGGTAGTGATCAAGAGGAATCTGACCCCTCGTGGATTCTTCCCCTCTTGAACCCAGAGACAAAGGACATTTGTAACACCCCAAACAGATGCCCCAGCTGTGATCAACTGATTCATGACACCAGAGGTTGATCACTTTATGACTCAGTACCACACTGGATGGTCCCTTTGCTCAGTGAACAATCATGGAAAGCATGTGCATTTTAGAAAGGAAAAGGAGAAACTCTGATTGGATGAGTTCAGTTATAGTAAAAAGAATCAGAGCAACGTTTAACTTGTGTTGCAAATTGCTTTAAAAAGGCAGACCATGTCTGCACAGTCAGCTACACTAACAGCTTGTAACAACTCAATTTCCATAAAGCTAAGAGACTAATGAAAGGAAGTGACTTTAAGTATAATTTTTTGATGAAAGTCCAAGTTTTAAAGTTACTAAACAACCACTTAAGGATTAACAACTACAGTAATAGAGCACGTGGATGGTTCTTAAACCCATTATGAAAAGGAAGAGCATGAAAAGTTCACTTACAAGTTCTGTTAAAAATCTCATACAGCATTTTAAAGGTCGGTGAGGTGAAAAGTACATTCACGAACAAACTGTTAATTCGAAATATACTGATGTGGAAAAAAAGGATCATACATTAAGTTAGATTATAGTTATCCCCAACCTTCAATTACACCATTGTCAAGGCTCCTGCCTTTAACATTTTGGAAAGCACCACTGAATAGAAGTCTAACTGGACCAGCCACATCAATATCTGGCTACAAGAGGTCAGAGGTTGGATACTTGTTGCCAAATGGTTCACATGTCGACTTCTCAAAACCTCATTTGCAAGGTTCAACAGGAGCATATCTAGATGATTGCAGCTACAACACTCAAGGAGCTCAATACCAACCAGGCAGAACAATTTGTTTGAATGCCATCTTGCCATCGGACTCAATATCCTCCAGCCATCACCAGCACACTGGCTGCAGTATGTATTATCAACAGGATGCACTGCAGCAACAGCCCAACCTAACTTCGACAGCACCTCCCTTCTACCACCCAGAAGGGCAAGACAAGAAATACTGTGGGAACACTATCACTTTCAACTCTCCGAGCATGGCTGGCTTGGCCAGCATTTATTGCCCATCCCTAATTGTCCTTAAGGAGGTGGTGATGAACTGCCTTCTTGAACCGCTGCAGTCCATGTGTAGGTGTATACCCACGGTGCTGTTTTTATGATCCCAGCTGAGATTACTCCTGGACAGGCCTGGTCCCAGAGAGAAACCCAGCTTGATAGATCCTAACTTTTAATTTTGTTTGATTAGATACGTGGAGAGTGGCTACTGAACAAAGTCATCGGAGTCAGCTAATGAACTTTTAACAAAATAATAAAACATTTATTAAACAAGAAAAGTTGAACTATATTAATACTCCTTCACCCACAACTATACCTTTACAGATATATGCAGATTTGTAAGGATAACACAAGTTACAAAAGCTATCTTATACTTTAATGTTCACAGTAAGTACACAGTCCGTGTAAGCCTATGGTGACCAAGTGACAGATGCCACCTCAACCAGATACTATGGCTCTCTCCTCAACTCACGGCTTGTCATACCATGAGCCAATCCGTCTCACTGAACTTCGTCTTTCACACGAGGTTTCCAATCTCCGCTTTCCAAGAAGTCGCTTTGGAATCTTCTCCCAAACTGACGCTTTCTGTCAGCTGCCTTCCACAAGGGTTCACCTCCAGGGTTTTGAACTCTCCCCTCTGATGTTCCTCTCCCCTGGGTCACCACATGCATTCAAGTTTTCTTCCCCGCACTCTCTCTCACCAACTCAGCTGTCAACAGTACACCACTGTTTCACATGCCCATAGCAAAGAGTTACAAACCTTCAGTTGTCTCTTTGGACCTTCTGGCCTCTTTTAAGCTGTTCTCATTAAGCTTGAAGCCTTTCCCTTCTCCTCACTTTTAACTTCACTTAACAGGACCTTTTCCAGGTTCCTGTCCTTGCTTTGGCTAGAAGGTCTGCTTGAGACTTTCTCCTGTTCCATTCCCCTGGATTCTTGGGGACTTTCTTTTTTAGCTTGGAACTGGCTATCTGTCCCCTTTGCTCCAGTCTCTCTCTCTGGCAGCTACTTTCAACCAACTTTAGCTTGGGCTGGCTACCTGCCCCTTCTAGGCTGCTTTTGCTTGGTAGCTGTCTTCAAAACCAACTGAACTCAAACAGCTTTCAAATCAAACTGCTGTTTCCAGTTTCTTCTGTGTCTCTCTGTGGGAGGACCTGCCTCTCTGGACCTCTGTTGCTAGGCAACAGCCCAGTTTCTCTGCTCTTGTTTGTTTAACTTAGCTTAGAGCTCTCATTAGAAATGCAGGCACCTTTTAAAGTGAAACCGAAACTCAATTTGACCTTTCTTCACACACAGATACAGAAATACAATTCAAACTTAAACATTAAAACTCATTCCTAACACCCACAAATATAGCTCTACTTAAACTATCTCTATTGCCTAACACTATTCAGAAGGGAGTTCCAGGACTTTGGCCCAGTGACAGAGAAATAACACCAATATAGTTCCAAGTCAAGATAGTGTGTGGCTTGGAGGGGAACTTACAGGTGGTGGTGGTATTCCCAAGCATCTGCTGCCCTTGTCCTTCTAGGTCATAAAAGTCGTGGGTTTGGAAGGTGCTGTTGAAGGAGCCTTGGTGAGTTGCTGCAGGGCATCTTGTATACAGTACACACTGCTGCCGCTGTGCACTGGTGGTGGAGGGAGTGAATGTTGAAGGTGGTAGATGGGGTGCCAGTCAAGCGGGCTGCTTTATCTTGGATGATGTTGAATGTTGTTGGAGCGGCATTCATCCAGGCAAGTGGACAGTATTCCTTCAATCCTGGCATGTGCCTTGTAGATGGTGGACAGGCTTTGGGGAGTCAGGAGGTGAGTTACTCACTACAGAATTCCCAGCCTCTGACCTTCAAATCATTTTATATTGTATTCACCATTGGCTTGTCCTTCCTGTATTTGTTACTCTGTGCGAATCATGGCCCACTGGTTCTGAACTTTGGTATCATATTTCACCCAAAGATAAACTTTCGACCACATATCTGAACTATCACCAATATCGCCTATTTCCACCTCTGTAAATCTCCCAACTCAACCCCTGCCTCAATTCATCTGTTGCTGAAACCCTCAACCACACTTTTATTACCTCCAGGCTTCACTATTCCAATGCACTCCCATGTGACTTCCCACATTCCACCCTCCCTAAACCAGAGGATATCCAAAACTCTGCTGCCTGTATCCTAATTCACACCAAATCCCATCACCCTTCACCCTTGTGTTCGCTGACTTACATTGGTTCCTGTTTGTGTCAGGCTCAGTTGGTAGCGCTCTCACTTCTTGAGTCAGAAGGATTGTGGGTTCCAGTCCCACTCCAGTACTTGAACATAACAATCTAGGCTGACACTGAGGGAGTGCTGCATTGACAGAGGTGCCACCTTTTGGATGAGACATTAACAGAGACCCAGTTTTCCCTTTCAGTTGGACGTAAAAGATCCCATGGTACTATTTGAAAGAAGATTTGACGGGGAGGGGGTAGGAGGTTTATCTGAAGTTCCACTGTGTCCTGGCCAATATTTATCTTCAATCAACATCATAAGAGGAGATTATCCGATCATTATCACATTGCTGCTTGTGGGAGTTAGCTGTGTGTAAATTAGCTGCCACCACAGAAAATATTTAATAAACTGCTTCCAGGGATGAGGGACTTCAGTAATGTGAATAGATTGGAGGAGCTAGGGCTGTTCTCCTTAGAACAAAGAAGGTTGAGAGGAGGTTTGATACAGGTGTTCAAAATCATGAGGAATCTAGGCAAAGTAGTTAGAGAGAAACTATGACCTCTGACAGGAGTGTTAAGAACAAAAGGATGCAGATTTAAGGCGATTAGCAAAAGAATTAATGGAAAACCATTTTTTTTATAAAGCGAGTGGTTATGCTCTGGAATGCACTGCCTGAAAGGGTGGAGGAGGCAGATTCAGTCATAGCTTTCAGAAGTGAATTAGACAAGTACTTGAAGGGGAAAAAATGCAGGGCTATAAGGGTGGGGGAGGCATCATTTCATTGACGGCATATGATTTCATCAATGTCAAACAGTGTTACCTCAAAAAACAACCAATGCCTAGGCATGCATGTGACTAATGAGGAGCAACAGGCTAACTGGCCAGAGGAGCACCACAGTGAGGCTCAATCTATCATCACCCAATACCTGAAGATGTGAACTTCCAGCAGGGAATACTGAATAGTGATCAAGAGTATAACTTTTCCCTTCTTTAATCCAGAATTATTGGGACCAGTTGTTGTGCCTTTTCTGCCAATCAGCTGAGATAAGCAATCTAACAGGCAAACATCAAACATGAGCCCTTCCTGTTACTTTTACAAGAGATTTATTCATGGAGGCAGCCCAAAAGATCTTCCTTTAAAAGAAAAATCAAATCAACAGCTATATGTATATAGTGAGCTTAATTCTTTTTCTACTAATTTTCTTCCCTCTTTCCTTTCATACATGCTGAATGATGATGACCACCTGAAGCCATGTAATCATTTGGAAGAGGTGATAAACCAGAAAATCCCAGCCTGACTGAGGGGCAACCTGGTAAATTCCTCTTCAACAGACTTGGGCAATCAAAAATAGTCCAGGAGATCACAGAGAGTTTGATTTATATTGATGAATACCTGCCTCTTCTACAATGTGAGCAGCACCCCAGTAAGAAACAGGTACAGCTTTTTCTTGAAGGAATTCAGCAAATCAGCATTCACTGCGTGAGCTGGCAACCTGTTCCACAGATCCACTATTCTCTTGGAAATGAAGAAAAATCTAGCAGCCAAGTTAGCTCTGCCCTTAAAAAAATTATCCTTCCTGGCTTCACCATTTGAAATAATTGGTGCACATTAAAACAACTCTCATGATTTTCTAAACTGTTCATGAAAACAGCTGCCACAAAATTGGTATTTTGCGAGTGTATTTCTGCCACTCCGAAATTCATTCTGGCTCTAAAATAGCGTTCACGGCATACATGCATATTTCTGGCACCAGTACACTACTTAGGTGAGGGCATTAGTACGAGTATCTGCTAGAAATGTGCAGACTAGGCAGATCCTGATGTCAACTGGGTTGGCACCAGCGCTGTCATTCTGGAGATCACTGCTCCCATTAATGCCATCCCAAACATGCATTCAGCATCAGGAAGGAACCTCACCAGTGCTTTTAAAGGGATCATCAAATGCTTACTGGTTAGTTACTCATTGATTTCTACTGGCTCTTGCTGCAGTTCTAGTGGTTTTGATGGTTTTCTAGAGCTCTTTAAAGTTGCAAAATTCTACAGGAGATGCTATGGCCCTTTCTAAAAGGTTTTGCCCTAACCAAGGATTTTGCACAAACCACTTATGCCCTGACACAGGTGCAGCAGCAGGCATTCCTCTGGAATTACAGCATGACAGAGGTGGGTGGCAGCAGTCACGGGTGGCTGGCTGATTGAGTGGCAGGGGTAGAGAATGAATGCTGTCATCCAAAGACAGGACAGCAGGTTCATGCTCCACAAAGCCACTACCATTCCCCCCAGGATGCCATCTCAATAATCATAGTTATCTGGTGAGGATTCTGTAAGTCCCTTTAGAAACCTTATCTGCAGCCATTATGGCAGCAGTCTGAACTTGCAATGAACCAAGCTGAGCTCACATGAGTCCAAGCTGACCTTGCACAACTAAAGGGTGAGCATCCAGTGCAGCACCCAGATAGGGGTGACTTCTGGTTATTCTGCAACGGAATCGGAAAAATTGGCCACACTGCATCTTAGTTGGGTCTGCAAATGTGTAAATGGTGTTGGCCACCACTGGCCTGCTGGAAAGAATGAGCGCCAAGTTCTGCGCAAAACCCTGTGTAAATTTGGTGCTGGACTCCTCCATGCTCCTTGCCGATCAAAATGTTCATCTGAGTCTTCTGCAGTAGATTTCATGCAAACTTGCACTCCGGCAAGCTGGCAACTGCACTTCCTTTCCCCCTGCCCTGGTTGCAGGCCATGTGTTTGGTGTCTTATTCATATGCAGATCCTCTGTGCCTATCCTCTAAATTACAAACAATGTCTGTAGCTGTGCTGTTGGAGAGTGAGAAATTTAGTGAAAATGTTTCTTCTTCATCACTGTCTCTTGCTCTTCGACCTATTCCACCACTGCGTGACCAAGTGGCAGTTCTTGGATATCTAAAAGGAGAAACTCACAAGGATAGAGTTGTGGTAAGGAGCAAGCAAAAAGCAAGAGGTACAGGCTAACACCATATGCAGCTTGTAAATGAGAAGAGATTGTGGGACGAGTGTAAACTGCTGTATGAGAAGGAAGGAAAAATATGAGGATGCAGCAAGTAATGAGGAAGGTAAATGAAACGTTGGCCTTTATTGAAACGGGGATGGAGTATAAAAGTAAGGAAATCTTGCTACAACTGTACAGGGCATTTTAGAGACTACACCTAGAGTACTGTGTACACTTTTGGTCTCATTACTTAGGGAAGGATATAAATGCATTGGAAGCAGTTCAGAGAAGGTTCACTAGACTGATTCCTGGGATGACGGGATTGTCTTATGAGGGAAGGTTGAGCAGGTTGGGCCTATACTCATTGGAGTTTAGAAGAATGAGAGGTGATCTAGTGAAACAGAAAAGTTTCTGAGGGGATTTGACAGGGTGGATGCTGAAAGGATGTTTCCCCTTGTGGGGGAATCTAGAACCAGCACGCACAGTTTCAAAATAAGGGGTCTCCCATTTAAAACAAAGATGAGGAGGAATTTCTTCTCTCAGAGTTTTTAGTCTTTGCAATTCTTTTACAAAAGATAACATTGGAGGCTGGGTCACATATTCAAGGCTGAGTTAGAAAGATTTTTGATGGACAAGGGAGTCAAGGGTTATTTGGAAGGGTGGGTGGGGGGGCAGGCTGGAAAGTGGAGTAAGGCCACAATCAGATCAGCCATCAATGACACAAAACTAGGTGGATGGCACAAAGCTAGGTGGAAGTGTGAGCTGTGAGGAGGATGCAAAGACGCTTCAAGGGGATTTGGAGAGGCCAACTGAGTGGGCAAAAATTTGGCAGATGAAATAGAATGTGGAGAAATTTGAGGTTTTCCACTTTGGTAGGAAAAATAGAAATAGAGCATTTCTTAAATGATGAAAGGCTGGGAAGTTTTGAACTTCAAAGGGACTTGGGTGTCCTTGTCCACGAGTCACTGAAAGCTAACATGCAGGTACAGCAAACAATTAAGAAGGCAAATGGCATTCTGGCCTTTATTATAAGAGGATTTGCGTATCGGAGTAAAGATGTCTTACTGCAAGTATACAGAGCCTTCCTTGGTGAAGCCGCACATGGAGTATTGTGTGCAGTTTTGGTCTCCTTATCTGAGAAAAGATATACTTGCCATAGAGGGAGTGCAATGAAGGTTCGCTAAATTAATTCCTGGGGTGGAGGGATTGCCCTATGAGAAAGATTAAATAGGCTGGGCCTTTATGCTCTGAAGTTTAGAGGAATGAAAGGTGATCTCAGTCAAACATACAAAATTCTTAGAGCTCGACAGGGTAGATGCCGGAAGAATGCTTCCCCTGGCTGGGGCGTCTAGAACCAGAGGACACAGTCTCAGAATAAAGGACAGGCAATTTAGGACTGAGATGAGGAGGAATTTCTTCATCAGAGGATGGTGAATCTTTGGAATTCTCCACCTCAGAGGGGAGAGAGGCTCAGTTGTTGAGTATGTTCAAGACTGAGATCGATGGATTTCTACATATTAAAAACATCAAGGGGTACAAAGATAGTGGTGTTTAACTGGAAGGTCAGCCATGATCACATTGAAGGGCTGAATGGCCTACTCCTGCTCCTATTTCTTATGTCCTTATGTTCTTATTGAATGATGAACCAGGTTAAAGGACTGAATATCATATCCCTCCTCCCATTTCTTATGATCTTATTTTTCCAAACACTTCTTGCAGAGGTAGCAGAGACACACAACCTTCATTAGAGAGCACAGGATCCATTGTCACACAGACATGCATACATTGTGCTCCTTAAGATTATGACAGAACAATTTCACTTCCACCAGGATACTTATAGTGACTCATGAAATTGAAACAAATTGGCCTTAGTTATTGGGTGCTTTTGTTGGAATGAATTTGGGAATACACCCCTCAGCACAGAGCTTAATGGTGCAATAGTTAGCAATGTGCCACATGCTGTCTCTGGGGCCTAAATTACCTAACCCATCAAGAGTCAAATAGAACTCTCAGGTAAGACAGCATCAGGATTAATGTCAAGGCATGCATACTGAATTTAGCACGTTGTACCAAAAGTTAAATTAAGGTATTCCCAAGCAGTGGAAAAGGAAAAAAATCACACAGGATTCATCACTGTGCTTCACTGGGAAAACATAGCAATGGCTTTGCCCATCTAGCATTGCAGCATTTAATTCAATACTTAAATCTTAGAGTAACTCACCATATTAAACTTGAAAGAAAGTCATAACCCCAAGAAGTCACATTTTAACAGTGATGTTGCTCCCAAATTCTTTTCCTGGTTGGACATGTTGCCTTGGGTACTCTCCCAAGGTGTACTGAGGGTGCCGTACAGACAATTACTGACTAAAAAATAGAAATGGTCTCCTTAAAATTGACTTATAAATGGATATTTTCCAATATTCCCCATTTCACGATCTTACCAAGCATATGCACTTCAACTGAATCTAAGTGCAGACATTTTGCAGCATAAGGACTATAAAAACTTACTTATAAAAGAAGCAAGTCAATGAATCTTGGTTCTCTTCCTACTTACAGAGGCCCATTAATTGTTACACTCAGCTCTCCAGCTGTGTCAACTCCTGGTTGAACAGGCAGAGTGCAGAATACATTAATGTTCCATATGATACCAATCAGTCCTGCACTTTTGTCAGTTACAGATTTCAAACAAATCCCCTTGGATTTTTCTGACACCAGCTGCAAGTTTATTGATGATAATAATATGGAAAGGAATCTGATCTGAGAATCAAAGGCTGTGGCAATTCTGTTATTTAAATTAGAAACATTCCCAAAACCATTACAAGATGAACTCTGATGTAGTAGCACCAAACCTTCTACATCAAATGTAGAAAGATGGTCTGTTTATCTGGAATGATACTACTTGAATTCTTTAGAATAGATATTAAAGTTACAAAAGATACCAATTTTCCAGTCCTCTGTACTTATGCCCAGTGAAAGTTTTAAGTAACTGAATGAATTAGCTCTTGCAATAGCTGGCAGTTCATCTAGAATATTCAGGTCTATGCAGGCATTGCGCCGGATCATCGTGCAGTTTTTCCAACTCCACAGACCTTTAAAAATGGCAGACATGGTCTGGATGAGGAAGTCACTCCCCTATTTCTAAGCTATCTGATTTCTGTTGGCAGAGTGAAGGGGGCAAGGCATGATTCACACAGGCGGGAAGCTCAAGCTCAGCACTAATTTCAAATGGCCCTGCTAAGTTCAAACAGACGCCATTTTGGCTGTTCTAAAGGCTTTAATCCACAGGGTGGGAGTCACAAATTTATGGAGTACACGTAAGTGCTCTTGAAGGGCAGATAGGGTGTGTTTAAGTGTGAAGATCTGAAGTTTTTTAAATTCCCTGCTCTTTAAACTTGAAAGGAAAACAGGCTTAAAAGCTGTCAGTCAGAGTTGAAGAAAGTCAATCAGCCTACTGCTTTGATTGACAGGCCATCTGGTGTAGATTAGAAAAAAACTTGACTACTTGTTCCACTATTTCAATAGAGTGTTTTGTTGATATTTCTCAAGGGCTGCAGTTATGTTAACATAAATGCTTGGCTGAGTTTAAAAGCTGCAAAGCATTATCTCAGCAGGAGGCTCTGAGTTCATAGTTTGATTGACAGTTTAAGAATTGGCTGTCTCTGATGTGGCTACTGAATAGAAGTGTGTTGGTTTTTATAACAGATTAACCACTTGAGGATATTTAAAAGCTTTGAATGGGTTTCATGATTAGGAGCTGTTTTCACTATCAAGTGTGTACAAGTGACAGCTGTAATAGATCGTTAGTCTATTTTTTTCAATCCCACATGACTCCACGATGGATTCTGAGTGAACGACTATGGAGGTAGCATGGGGAGTATGAGGGGGCATGGGGGAGTGGGTGAAGATTTGATAGGGATAGGGAAGGGGGGGTGGGGGTATGAGGGAGCATGGGGAGGTGGATGTAGGTATCAGGGGGGATTGGGGTTGGGCAAGAGCATAAGATTGCATAGAGGTGGCATGGGGGTATGAGGGGGCATGGAGGTGGGTCGGGGAAGTGGGGGGATATGAGGGCTGGAGGACCTAGCAGCTGCTAAAACAACTGGACAACGTCCCAGAGAACCAAGGCGGGCCTCGGCACTCACCCGCACCCATGGCCGCAAACAATCTGCTTCCAAGGTCGACGGGGCCAATTCCATCCCGCCGCCAACTCCCCAGAGTGAAAAATGGTCTAACAGGGGGCCCTTTAAACCAAAGCAGGTCTGTGTCTCGGTAGCAAAAATCCAGCCCATTGCATTAGATCTTTCCACTCAGCCCGTAGAAGTGTTTATTGAATTATCTGCATCATAACTGTGGTTGAAAATGCAAGAAAATTATGAAAAACCCTTGGCTATAGGATATATGCTTATTATGCCAAGTAGAATTGGAACAAATTTCAGTTGTAGTGTCATTAGCTTTAGTATGTCGACTCTAATATGTCAATGTTATGTGATATGCTCAATTCACCATTGTGAAACTATTTACACTATCACCATAATAAGACTTATAACCTACTACTCGTACTTCAATCACGTATACAGCTCAAAACGCTCTCTCCAGACACAACTCCAATTTTCACGGATAATATCTGTAACTGTACCATTACATACTTCACACAATTCAACTGGACATAATATGGAAATGCCAAACACCCACTGTTATACTTTCCCAAACCCTAGAGGCAACACTAAGCTGTGCCAAATAGAAGTGAGGTGCTTCTTGCCAGCAGCAGAAAATCAAACAAAATTAAAAGGCCATACGGCCAGGGTGATTTCTTAAGAATTTCTTGGCAGCTATATCAGTGGTCCCAGAACTAGTTAGATGCCATTTGCTTTAGAAATTCTGTGTTGTAAACGAAAAAAATAAGAACAAGGAAAAGTACAGCATTGTTAGAAACACGAGTTACTGAACACACAATAGTACTATCAGCATACTACAGCTATTTTAGTACTAAATAAATGTTCTGTGCTATATCGCCAGACCAGTTGATACTTGCTGACACTGTTAAATCAGTTCATATGTGTATATTTAATCACTGCTCCTCCATATTCTATAACGTTGCACTAATTGTTCAAACACAAAATGGCAGTGGCTCTCAGTTAGCTTTTGTATATTCTACAGTATCATATATCTATTTATAATTGGTAGCCGCTTGGGATGTTGAGAAGAAATTAAAAAGTGTAAGATCTGTCATATTTACTAACAAATTTCCATGCAAACATCTATCTATATTATGAAAATATAGGCTATTTAGCCAGTTACCGAAGTGTGAAAGACTTAATTTTTCTTATACCTGAATACTTCTATAGGCCTTACCACCATCACAGAGATATTCGATTTCACAGGTTCCAAATGTTTGATGGGGTTTGAAGGGGGTGGAAGAAGGGGATATTTTACTAATGAAGAGAATTTTCACTAACATGTTCAGTAAAAAACACAACAATTTTTATTTTAGAAAGAATAAGTTTCATTTTTAAAAACCCAGCCATTTTACTAACTGGACTAAAACCTGAATGATTCAGAGCCCAAGCCCATGAATGAATAACCAAATAAACATAAAGGAGTCAAGTCAAGTCAATACAGTGGAGAATCTGAAACAGAGAACCAGTGCTTACCTCTTCCTTTACATTTTGCACTATAGGTATGAGGAACAAAAGATAAAAGGTTGACAGACTCCCATCTCGATAAGTGAAGACAGGAAACCACCAACGTCAAGTTTGCTTAACTGGTGCGCTCAGCTAGAGAATTTTGGGTCTATTTGTTTTTTATTTCATTCATGGGAAGTGGGCGTCACTGGCTAGACCAGCATTTACTGCCCTCGTGAAGGTGGTGGTGAGCTGCCTTCTTGAGCTGCTAGAGTCCATGTGTTGTAGGTACACCTACAGTGCTGTTAGGGAGGCAGTTCCAGGATTTTGACCTAGCGACAGTGAAGGAACAGTGATATATTTCCAATTCAGGATGGTGTGTGGCTTTTGAGGGGAACTTCCAGCTGGTCGTGTCCTTGTCCTTCTGGTGGTAGTGGTAGAGGTCATGGGTTTGGTAGGTGCTGCCTAAGGAGCCTTGGTGAGTTCCTGCAGTGTATCTTGTAGATGGTAACAATGCAGGGAACAGCACCAACCCTTATACATGGCCTTCTTTGAACTCATAAAAGCCTTAGACACTGTCAACTGCGAAGGATTATGAAGCATCCTCCTCTGTTTCAGCTGCCTCCAAAAGTCTGCCACCATCCTCCACCTACTCCACGATGACATGCAATCTGTGATCCTGACCAACTTATCCACCACAGACTCAATCCACGTTGGGACCGGGGTCAAGCAAGGCTGACGCTATTCTCGATCTTCCTTGCCGCAATGCTCCATGTCACCCTCAGCAAGGTCCCCATCGGAGCGAAGCTAAACTACCGAACAATCGGGAACCTGTTCAACTTCCACCACCTGCAGGCCAGATCAAAGGTCATCCCATCCTCTGTTATTGAATTACAGTATGTTGACGATGATTGCTTCTGCACACACTCGGATGCCAAGCTCCAAGTAATCATCAACATCTTCACCGAGGCATAGAAGAGCAGGGCCTTACGCTAAACATCCATAAGACAAAAGGTCCTCTACCATCCTGCCCCCTCCACACCGCACTGCCCCCTTGGTTATCAAAATACATGACGAGACCTGGACAACGTGGAACACTTTCCATACCTTGGAATGCTACTATCAACAAGGGCAGACATCGATGACGAGGTTCAACACTGCCTTCAGTGTGCCAGCGCAACCTTTGGCCACCTGAGGAAGTATGTGTTTGAAGACCAGGGGTTTCAAACCCAGCACCAAGCTCAGGGTCTACAGAGCAATAGTGAAACCCACCCTCCTATATGACTCAGAGATGTGGACTATGTACAACAGGCACCTCAATGCACTGGAGAAGTACCACCAATGCTGCCTCTGCAAAATCCAACAAATCCATTGGTAGGTTAGGCGCACCTAATTCAGTGTTCTCGCTCAGACCAACATCCTCAGCATTGAAGCATTAACTGCGCTCGATCAGCTTCACTGGGCACCCTCAAAACCTCCTTGAAAAGTGCAACATCCCCACCGACATCTCAGAATTCATGGCCCAAGACCGCCCAAAGTGGAGGGAAAAGATCCGGAAAGGAGTTGAATAGCTTGAGTCTCCTCGCCAAGGGCTAGCAGAAGCCAAGCGCCGACAGCGAAAGGAGCGCGTGGCAACCCGGGCACCCCACCCACCTGTTCCTCCTACCACCATCTGCCCCAACTGTGACAGAGACTGTAGGTCACGCATTGGACTCTTCAGTCACCCAAGAACCCATTTTTAGTGTGGAAACAAGTCATCCTCGACCCCGAGGGACAGCCTAAGAAGAAGGTACACACTGCTCCCACTGTGCATTAGTGGTGGAGGGAGTGAATGTTTGTGGATGTAGTGCCAATCAAGCAGGCTGCTTTGTCCTGGATGTCAAGCTTCTCGAGTGTTGTTGGAGCTGCACTCATCCAGGCAAGTGGAGAGTATTCCATTAAACTCCTGATTTGTGCCTTGTAGATGGTGAACAGGCTTTGGGGAGTCAGTTTGTTTAATTAAAAAGTGAAACTTTAGGAACAAAAACCATACCGAATGCTATGACTTTTCTAAAACAAAAAGCTAATATTAATTAAAGTAAGTATTTTTGAATCTATCTCCAAACGTAGGTACATTGCCTGCAAAAATAAAAGTTGGGTTTTCCTTCTTGCTGCTGAAAGTTAAAACAGAGGGGGAATTTCAAACCCACAAAATAGGTGGGTGGTGGAGGGGTATGGGTGCCATTCATACACCCTGAGGGGGAGGTTACTTATTGAAATATTATAAACAAGCTGCTACTTTTTAATTACACGCTGGCTGGCTGGATTTGCCAGCTTTCCTGAAGCCTGGGAGCTAACTGGAGGTGAAAACTGCTGGATCCTGCCTTAAACTTAGCTGCTCTCCCTCCCCAGCCCCCAAAGTCCAATATTCCACCCACTCGGCCATTTCGATATCTCTTCCCAACCACTCTGATCTTCTGCCCCAACACAGATTCCTCCCTGTCTCCAACATTCATCTGCCCCCATCCCATCGATGTGTCTCAAGGTCAGCCTGATGCCACAGGCATTCCCACCTGACAGCCAGCCAGTTTCTCAATTTGGCTGGTGTGGCCAAGAGAATGGGACAAAAATATGTTAATCAGGTCCTGTGTTTAAATTTGGCAGAGCCTGAGGGAAACCTACGCTTCAGGATTTCCTGAGCACAAACCAGCCAACCCCTAAACCCCAGCACCACCCAACCTGCCTCCTAGTTAATATCGGAACCAAAACCTTTATTAGACTTTTAAGTATGAGCTCAAAGAAAGGGGAATTGCAGCAAGTCGATGGGAAGGGAAAGAAGAGAAATTGATGCCACTGGATCCAGCCGTAGTGATTTTAACTGCCATGGTCAAATTTTTCAAAGCTCTCACATTCAGGTTTTGAGTATGCATGGCAGTTTTTGGCAGAACAGAGGAGGAAGGGCTTGACAGCAAACTAGTTTCTTTGTTCTCATTTCCAGATGCATAACTATTTTATACAGAATTCATAAATATGTGAAAATAATGTACAAAAAAGGCACCAGATGATTCCACTCATGCATTTTACATTTTATGCAAAAGGCACTAAGGTACACATTTTTTGTCATTTTAAAATTCTCAAAAATAAACTCAAAAATACATATTCCCATCTGAACAAGTTTCCATTGGACTAGAAGCACACTTAGGTTAGAAAGATTTCAGCTCCCAGAATGTAAATTCTGCTGAAAGATACAGCAAATGATGAAATCTGGGAGTCAAATTCACAGATAAATATTAATTCTCTGATCACAGCTCTTATCTGCCCAGCAGCTCAGACAAAACCACAGGCTAATAGCATCCCATTAATGTAATTGCTGCATGGCTATCACACAGCGGCTAAAAACTATTAAAAAATTTCAAGCATGACTAAAATGACAACATATCACCCAATCGAATGCTAACGCCTTGCTTCCTCCATCCTTCATTTTTAATTACACTTTTACAAATATTGCGCAAGGGCAGGCACATTGTAAAATCAAAGCTGCAGTAAAACAGAGGGTTATGTGTTCGCATTGCAATCTCCACTTGATGTTCATCAAAATTTAAAATAATTCTGTGAGGCCAAATGAAATTCCCATCATTTTTAATTAAACCTTAATTAGAATATATTACATCCTAAAGCGTTCAAATCTCTCTCGATATGCAAATCTAATCCATTTGAGGATATTTACATATCATTAATTAAAGATCTGCAGTCTTTTAATGAGCTGTGTGCGCCCAGTGATGCCAAAATGAGAATGATATGCAATTTGTTCAAACTCGTTTTCTCTCTACTTTGTCCAGAACACATCAGGAGATTTTATAAAGAGCCATTCTGAAAGCTGGCAGATAAACAAAGCAACTACACTGCACACTAAAACTCTGTTCAAGAGCTAGACTGAATCTCAAAGCTTGTGTGGAATGCAGCAGATCAAAACTGGTGATATGTAATCCTCAAAACACACACTCCCTCCACCTCCTTAGACACATTTTGAAAAGGAGAGTGTGGCTCCGTCTTTATGCATGTACCATTGTCAAGAAGTACATTAATTTATAGTCAAAGTTCTTGTGTAATACATTTCACATTGACAATGTAAAAATACAAGCATTTAAAAAAATTATTTCTGTGTATAATCAGCACTATTTTTATCAAAGCCATTTCGATAACTATATTTAATGATTAGTTTTAGTTAAAGTCTAATTATGTTTTTAAGTTAAATTATTAACTCTCAGTTTTCTTTGGGGAAGTTTACTTCAAGCCAATGAAAGCAGCAATTGGGAAAAAAATAAATTTGTCTAGTATCAAGACCTCAAGGAGTACTTTAGATTGTTCCATTGTTATTAATGCTTGTTAAAAGAACTACAGGACTCTGGCTTAAATTTTTAAAATAGTGAATAGTGACAATTGACAATTTGTGGCTAGAATGTTGTACAAAACTTGGTTTTCTTGAAGGTTAAGAATCCACTACAATGCAAAGAACTTGTTTATATTGCGTAAGTACAGTATTTGCAAAGATACTGGTGACATTTAAACAAGTTTATATGATCATTGACTTTCAATACTTCATCCAATGTTAGAGGAAATCTGTATTTTTAAATTTAATTTGTATGTTTTTGAGGTAGACCCTACCTCGAACAGAAGCTGAACCCTGGTTGGGGGATGTGGAAGGACACAGAGCAGTATGGGCTTGGCCAGAGGGAGCAGTGTGCCTGCTTGGGGAGATGATGTGGAAAGATTTCTCATGTGACTGGATTTTGGCGTGACTTTTGGGTCAGTTGGGTGGTTTTGGCGCGAGAAAAGGCAGTGAACAGCAGTTGTTGGCTCAGCACAGCTGGGGAGCTAGGACTGTGCCTATGAATAGATGGAGGAGTGCAGCCTGATCAACACAGTGGGACATAGTCTCGGAAGAAATGATTGAGCAGCGGGAAGACGAGCAGTTGTAGGAGCATTCTGAGCTTGAGTTCTGTTGCCCTTCAACTGCTTGCAGCAGAAGAAGAAAGAGAACCTCCAGGCTGAGTTGGAGCTGCTGTCAAATGGAAATCAGAGGCTAAATCTTTGAAGGAGAGAAGCTTAAATTCCTCATGAGGAACGCAGAGTTTGAAGGACTTTTTGACTTACTGTGATCAGCAAAATGTGAGTGAACTGCTGAGGCAATTTGTGAGATCTGTATTAGTTGTATCTGGCATTTAAGGTAAAATTTATAGTTCATATTCATCCACGATTTGCCTGTTAATTCATATTTAACTCATGTTAATTCTGGATGTCAGGGTATAGGATAGATGGTATTTAGTGTTTGCTTTGTTGACTTTTATATAGTAAAATGTCTTCTGTTTTAAACCGTGGAATCTAATGGCTTTATTCTTTTAACAAATAACTGGGTTTTCAAGTTTTGTCTACCTTTTTAAAAAAAAGTTGCTGTTCTCTACCAAGATCATAACAAACTCATGATAATCTGAAGCACAAGTATTGTAAATCTGAATCAGAAATCATAATATAAAAAGGCTTACATAACTTCTGCAGTTATACTGATATCGCTATTGAATATTTGCTCAAAAGGGATTAACTGCAGTATTCTTCCTGGTTCTTGATCAGCCTGTTCAACATATAACAGTAATCCAGATAGTGCCATGCACATTCAACTATTAAAAAATGAACACAAAGTGACATGATGAAAAGCTCATCCTCTCAACATTTTCAACTTGGCAAGTAGGAAGTGATCAATTTGGACATCATCTTCAGCAAATGATGAGACTCTGCTGGAGGCTGGCACTACTTACAGGAGCCAACTATGAAGATAATCAAACCAGAAGACACTGATTACACTTATTCCACTTCAGATACCATTATAAAAATGTCTGCCAAAAATAAACTTGATCCAAGGAGATCTACAAATTTAGTAATTGCACTACAATCTTTGGAAAATAAAATAATTTAACCAGAATTTGAGAAGAGAAGTGATTGTGTAGAGGCTGCGCTCATTCTTGTTAAGGGCAAGGCATGTAAAAACATCTCTTCAGATATCCAGAATTGATCCTGAATAATGAAAAACATCAAATGTGGAGGTGAGGGGGTAGAACAACTCTTGCCTAAGATAAAATAACTGTCTGCAGACCTCAACAATGATGGTGAGCTGGTTAATCACCTGGGGAAAATAAACAATTGCAACACCCTCCAGACATAGCTTATGGATGGTGCAGCCTCTGGCTATTCTTAATGGCTCCACCAATAAACAACCCACTTTATGATTACATTCATAATATTTGGTATCTGAAAAGCAAATAAGCTTCTCAGTCTTCAAGGTCACGAGGAAGTTGAGCTCCTACTTACAACAGCAAAAACCTGCATTTGCATGTCACCTTTAATGTAGGAAATCGTCCCATAGATCATCACAGAGGCGTAAACAGATATAAATGGATATCAAATCAAAGGAGGTGTTATTATGAAGGGTGACAAAAGCTTTGTCAATGAGGTGGGTTTTAAGTAATGTCTTAAAGGAGAAAGGGGAACTGGAGAAGGAATGGGTTTAAGAAGGAAATTTCTGTGTAGTGCCTTCATGGCTTAAGTCACAGGCATCAATGGTGGAGGTTAAGGAGAGAAATGTACCAAAGAGTTTGAGAGTTTAAGTAATGAAGGAGGTTACAGAGGGCAGAAATTTGCGCTGAGCACCACCCAACCCGCTTGAGCGTAAAATGACGTGCGCGTGAGTGCCCTGACGTCATCGCGCACTTGCGCAATATTTTGGTCAGTAGGTGCACGCGGGAGTCAGCAGTGCGCCCACCGACAATTAACAGGCCTGTTAAAGCCATTAAAGTAATAATTGACTGAAATTTTTCACTGCTCATTCAACCTTATGGTTGGCCAGCAGGCGAAAAGGCCAAGCAGCCTTTGGATTTTTTAGGAAACCTCATCTACGGGCGGGATGAGGTTTCCAACAGCAATTGAAAATTAAACAAAAATTTTTGAATTTCATTCATAAAATGTCCCTGCTCATGTAACAGTGGTAAATTTTTTATTTTTGTGTTTTTAAATCTTCAGCTCCCTGAGGCAGCTCTGTGCCTCAGGGAGCTTTCATTGAGTGCACTCGCATGTGTGCACGAACTTCCGCGCTCACCCTTCTCCCGTCCTCACCCTGACAGCGCACGTTTCACACTGGCTAGCCGTTACTTGGCCAGCCAGTGTGAAATTGATGTCAGGGCCCGATCACAGGCAGTGGTCGGCTTCGCGATTGCTCCTGGGCCCGCCTGCCACGCCTGCCCAACAAGGTAAAATTCCTGGCCAGAGAATATTTTGAATTGGAGACATTGGAGGACTAGGAGTAATGTAGGTCAGCAACAATGGGATGATGGTGAGTGAAGCTAGGTGCAGGATAGCAGAGATTAGGCTGAGATTTATGGAGCATGAAGAATGGAAGATCTAACATTGGAATAGCTGAATCTGAAAGTGACAAAGGAATGGATTAGATGGAATTAAGGAGTGGTAGTAGGCATGTGACAGAGTGAAAGTACGTGGTCTTGTGATGGAAATGATATGGGGTCAGAAGTTCAGGGTTGAATAGCATTCCGTGGCTTTTAATAGTCGGGCTGAAAAAATGGCTGGGGAGGGAGGTGCAATCGTTGTTAGGGTCGGTAGCTTGCAGCAGGGGCTGAAGATGATGAATTCAGTCTTTCCAATGTTTAAGTGGAGGAAATTGCAGTTGATGGAAGACTGAATTTCAAATAGCCAGTCAGGAAATCACGAGAGGTTGTGGAGAGATACAGCATGCATGTGAAAGCTGACTACATGTCTTCCGATGGAGTTGGCAAGGGTCACATTTAGATGAGGAAGTGGAGGAGTCCAAGGATAAGTCTTTGGTGGCACTAGCTGTTATACTTTAGTAGTTTACAAGGTTGTGTTTTAGGACTGCATATTTTGGTTTATAAGATTATTATATTTTGGGACTGTGGCAATTTAGGGTAAATGAAGGGGGGTCATGTAACCTGGTCTGGAGTCTGCCTGACAGTAAGCATGGTTGGATTGATCGCTACAGATCAAAGGAGGGCTCAGATTGTTTCACTGAGAAGGAGTTACAAGATATTTACGCTTGAGGACAATGGCAGCAGTCTCTGAGTGTGCCATGAGGAGACCCTGTCTCTCAAGGTCTCAGAAAGGTATCAAGTTGTAAACTGTGGTGCTGTAAACTATCCATTTACTTCTAAGGTGAAAGGGAGTTGGAATCAAAGATAACTAATTAGCACTTCTACTTAGATACAAAGGTAATGCGTTTCCCATTACCATCTGAGAGGTAGACAGCAAGCAACAGAAATAGCCATGCCTGCACCTAAAGCAGAGAAAACGTTGACTCTATCGTTCACCATGTTGAATACAGCTTGCTCTCAGATTGAAGACAGAGTTCATGAGGATTTAGAGAAGGCTGAAAGATTTTCTGAGCTTGCAGCTACAGAAAGGGATCTTCAGTGTAACCCTCAAAGTGAAAGCTGGGATTAGAAGCTACCCATCTGGGAAAGTAAAAACAAAGCAACCCTGGAAGCTGGGAGCAACTGTGAACTGTTTGCTATAAAAACTGTAATTCCGTGGAGAGTGCAATGTACATTAAGTAAAAAGGAACCATTTATTTTTGTACTGTAATTAAAGTATAAATTACCTACAAAAGTTAATGTTTATTCAGTAGTTTTTTCAGTCATTTGTTACAGTAAAAGTTTGAAAATGTGAACTCTTGACGTGTCATTCTTTCAGCTGTTAACTGGAAGTTCAAATTTCTCTTTAAAACTTATTGGTCGATATGGAAATTGTAACAAAGTGGTATCATGTGTAGGGGCAGGAAGAGAAGCCAGTTGGAAATGGTGCAGTACTTTGCAAGGTCAGAAGAGTTGGATAATTTGAGGAAAGGAGTGATGATAATGATTTTGAAAGGGGAAATACAGAGAACCCCTTACAATGTCAGCTAGCATGGGAGCCACAAAGGAAAATTGGGTGAGCAACAGCTTAGTGGGAATGGGATCGTGAGATCACGAGATGACTCTCACAGACAAGATGAGTTCATGTCAGGCAGTAAACGCCTATGGATTAATTCAATGTGAAGCCTCCAAATGTAAGATCCAAAACTACAATCATTTTGGGGAAACAGCTGCTTTCCTACTCTCATCAGAAAGATGATCAAGTTATTTTGCTAAGTAATAAAGCCACACACCACTAGCAAGGTTCTATGGGCTTCTCTCTGAAAAATATTACACATTTGCTTACATTAGAATATAATATACTACTGACTTAATGTTTTAAAACAATGCAAAACACACTAACCCACAACTAATAGTTAACACATGCGTTATCTTCCAGCAGTAAATTAGCACACCAGGAAGTAACAATGGCTGCATTTTATAAAATTAAAAAGATTACACTTGTCCAATTCATAGTTCATGAAAATGTAATATGACCTCCATTTGGTACCTAATTTTCCATATACTACATACAACCATTGTAATTCAAACTCTGGTAAAGGAATGTATAGAATCATAGCATGTTATAGTGCAAAAAGAGGCCATCCGACCAATCACTGTTCCTGCTACATTAGCCATCTTGTCTAATAAGACTTGCATTTAGATAACACCTTTCACAACCTCCAGATGTCCCAAAGTGCTTTACAGCCAATTAAGTAATTTTTGAAGTCTCTGTTGTAATGTCAGAAATACATAAGCTAATTTGCACACAGTAAGCTGCCACAAACAGCAATGTATTAATTTTAGTGATGTTGACTGAGGGACAAATATTAGTCAGGATACCAGAGATAACTCCCTTCCACTTCTTTGAAATAGTATCAGGAATCTTTTATGCCCCTCAGTTTAAATTCTCATCTGAAAGAATCTCCTCCTCAATTCTCATTCCATTTTTTCAAGCAACTATCCAATACAATTTTTTAAAATGAAATACATACTGTTTCAATAATAGTTTGTGGTAGATAATTCCAAATTCTAATCAAACTTTGTGCAAACTGTTTTTTGTTACTTTAGTGCTTTTTGCGATTACCTTAAATTTGTGCCCTCTCAAATTGAGGATTTTTTTTTCAATGGCAGTTGGGGAAGGGGAACAATGAGAATGTTTTAAAAAATAGAACAAATTACATACAAGGCCAATTCTCCTTTAAATAAAACTGTTTTTACACATGATTGCAACAGATAAATATTGAGTACCTGAGAATGCAACTTCCCTATGTTACAGGTGGTTTTCCTAGCTCTTGATTATATTTCCTCCGATATTGTTTTTAAATCATGTTGGCTCTTCAGATCTCAACATTAGCTTTACTATTCACGGTACTCTCATTGCACAGAAATTATGGCAATATTAATGACTATATCATAATCAAATTAAAAACATCAGAATTTACTTAAACGTTTTGTTGCAGAAGTCCCCGGGTAGGCAATGAAAATCGTTCATCATAATACAATGGTGTTGATAATACTTGCATATACATAATGGGTTGAATTTTGTGGCCAGCAGTAAAGCAACTTTGCTTGCTGCTGACTTCAAAGAGAGCTTCCCACAAAGATCTGGTGATCTCCATAGCATGGATTTCCTCGTTCCCCAACATCAGTTTGAATCTGGCATCGTCAAGGGGATCTCCAGGCATCCAGCAACAGTGATATCCATCAAGCGAGGTAAGCAGAGCCATTCATACTATAAAATTCTCAGACAGCAAATCAAGAAGTAAAAACCAGGTCCCTTCACTTTTAACTTTTTATATTTTATGGACAGCGAAATAAATGATTGGGACATGCACATAGAAAAAGGTAGAAACTATCAAACTTCTAAAACAAAATTTAAAAATTTGTGGAATTTCTTATCGAAATGGAGAAATTTGACATTCAGCAAATATAAAATTACTCTTTCAGGGCCATAGAGGCTGTTTTGCAGCAACTATGAACTTTGAATGTTGTTAAAACCTTAGTTACGTCCAGTTACTTGAAAAAGTGCAACAGCGAGACTAACACTGGAAATAGAAATTCTGGTCAGATCAGTGATTTCTACTTGTTTGGAGCTTGGCGAGTCTCAACAATGCACCCTTTGGAGATGAGCAGAGCCACTGACAGCAATATCAGGTTTTCTGCATTTAACTGCATATGTGCAAACTCCTGAAGTTGCTGTCAGTTTCAGAGGAGTAATAACAGCAAATGCTGACAGTTTCACCATCGCCGTCGCCACAAAATCCAGGCCAATACCTTTGAAGGTAAAACATCTTCAAATGTTCAAAAGTTTTTTGAACAGCACTGATTGTTGAGTTATAGATAAATAATGGATTTTTACTGCATTTTGTGCATCATAAAATCAAATTGTGAAGCTGGTAAATGATGTACAGTGTTCCCCATGAATATTTCTCTCTGTTTTCCATATGGATTAGATGTAGCTTCACTTACACTATCCTTTTCCCATCTGCCCTGGCACCACTCCTAGCTCCACCCATCTCTCAGTATCACCTGTCAGCTGAATAACCAGAGAGCCTGTAATTTATACCCTCATGTCTCTTACCTCTACAGCAGCTGATGTAGGTCACAAATCCTGTGGAAAACAGAATGGGTAAAGTGAAGCCCCAGTCCATTCCTACAGACATTGACTAATTGTGTGCTATCTCCTCTTCATCAATCACTGTCGCAGACATGTGAATCACTGTTGTAAATTCCCAGTCAGAAAGACTTTGCAGAATAATGAGGCAAACCTATCCTAATTGATTAATTAATTGAACCAAGCAGCTTCTCTTGCTGTAATTTAGAGCCCCAGATTGGTGTGATATCTCCCCAGTGCGAAACCATTTCCACTACTTTGTCACCTCACAAAAGCAACAAAGATTAATGGTCATTCCAGTTCAAATTTTGGTTAATTCATTTTCCAACACCAAAATGTGTAACCTCAACAAACACATCCTGAACTGATTTTATTGGGCTAGGGTTACACAGGCTCACTCAGGAGACAAAATCATTGTGCATTAGTTGAGTGGAACCTTATCACCCTTTGCTTGCAGCCAAACAAAATGGCAATTAAGTGTAAAATTGCCATAACCAGGCCACACTACAATCTTGGACGAAAAGGATGAAGTTTTAATTTGGAAAATAATTGAAAAAACTTTGTTACAATGGGCTAGATTTAGTCCGGCTGACGGGGGTCTTGCCCACCGATTGGAGAACACCTTCAGTTCCATGGGGAGGCCTGACGGTATTAAGTGCCCAGTGGCAGGCTTCCCTCAGGATTCAGGACCCTGGCAGAAGTGCTGGCAGCTCCCCATTACAGTCAGCTAGCCATACCCAATTCTACAGTCAATGGAATCACAAGGCTGACCACAGAAAGCTTCTATAGAGGGCACGATCTGCCTGAACATAATCCCACATGCAGCAAGTGCTGCTACAACCTAGGGCCAAATGAAAACCTTTGCTTGCTCACTCTTTCTTTCAATTCCACCCCTCTCACAATCTGAGCTTTCTGGCTATCCTATTTCATATGGGGAATATGAAGTTCTGTCAAAAACAGAGATCTGATTCAAAAAAGAGGGTAGGACTGGATACTAAATATTCCTGGATACAAGGTGATCAGGAAATTTAGGGAAGGGAAGAAAGGAGGAATCAATTTCAGTGTGGTGGGAGCAGATTTGGTCCAGGTAAATTGGAGTCAAAGGTTGGCAGGCAAAACTGCAATGGAACAATAGGCTGCCTTTGATTAGATGTTATTTTGGGTACAGTCGAGGTACATTCCCACGAAGAGTAACGGTAGAACAAAGCCAGAGCTCCCTTGATGAAGAAAGAGACAGAGAGTAAAATAAAGCAGAAAAGAGGGTGTATGACAGATGTCAGGTTGGCAATAAAAGGAAGGACAAGGCTGAATGTAGAAAGTTCAGAGTGCAAGTGAAAAGGGAAATATAAGAAGCAAAGAGAGAGCATGAGAATTGACTAGCAGTCAACATAAAAGGGAATCTAAAAGTCCTCCAAAGGCATACAGATAATAAATGGGCAGCAAGAAGAGGGTAGGGCCAATTAGGAACCAAAGAGGAACCCTACGCATGGAGGTAGAGGGCATGGCTGAGGTACTAAATGACTACTTTGCATCTATCTTTAATAAGGAAGAAGATGCTGATAAAGTCAAAGTAAAAGAGGAGATAGTTGAGATAATTGATAAGCTAAAAAATGATGACGAGGGGATAGGCATTAGAAAGGCTGGTTGCATTTAAATTTGATAAGTCACAAGTACCAAATGGGATGTACCAAAGGATACAGAGGGAAGTAACAGTGGAAAGCGCGGAGGCCCTGGCCTTAATCTCACACTCCTCCTGAGATATGGGTACAGGGTCAGAAGACTGGAGAATTGCAAATGTTACACTATTGTTCAAAAAAATGGTGAGAGGATAAACCCAGCAACTACAAGCAAATCAGTTTAACCTCTATGGTGGGAAGGCTTTTAGAAACGATAATCTTGGACAAAATTAATGGTCACTTGGGCAAGCGTGGATTAATTAAGGAAAGCCAGCGCGGATTAGTTAAAGGCAATCATGTTTGGCCGATTTGAGTTTTTGGATGAGGTAAAAGAGAGAGCCAATGAGAACAATGAAGTTCATGCGGTGCATATGGACTTCTAAAAGGTGTTTGTCACATAAAAGGTTTGCTGGCAAAGTTGAATCACATGAAATAAAAGATACAGTGGTAGCACGGATACTCTTATGAAGTCCAGGTTTACCTCATCAGTGAGTGGGATTCAGGAACTCAAGTGCCGACAAGCCTCAGAAGTTTTGTGCGTATGTGGACCGGGAGCGGGCAACACATGCACAATCCGACATTTTGTAGTTCTTCGGACTGAGGACAGGCCCAGTGAGCCTGCGCAAAAAGAAAACAGCACGAAAACAGGGTCATGTAACCCGTGAGCAGAGCGTCATAATTGAGAAAAGTCCCAGGCAAGGACGAGGGAGAGTTCCAGTTAAGAAAAGAGAGGAGCAGAGAAAGAGGCTCCAAGCAGATAAAGGAGCTGCGGTTGGCAGACTTTAAGTAATTGGGGCTCAGGAGATGCCCTGGTAATCGAAGGAGGCAGAAGGAGGTTGGTGACTCTGTACTGCAGGTTGTTTGGGTGAAAGTGACCCTTTGGAGCAGTGGTGTTCTGTTTGGCGTGGCCAATGAGCTCAAATTATGCTTGTAGGTTGGTGTTGGAATGCAGCTTTGGGAATCCAGGGGAATAGAGTCTCAGGAAATGAGATTGAAACCCTGCAAGGGGAGCCGTTGTTGAGGCCGTCCAAGTTGGGACGGCTTGTGGAGAGAATTCCAACAGAAGACCCTTGAAAGTGGAGACAGGAATCCCTCGTGAGACAGACAAGAGTTTCAACAATGAAAGCAAAATACTGCAGGTGCTGGAAATCTGAAATAAAAACATAAAATGCTGGAAAAACTCATCAGGTCTGGCAGCGTCTGTGGTGAGAGAATCAAAGTTAACTCTGTTTCTCTCTCCATAAAAGCTACCAGACCTGAAGAGATTCAACATGATGGTTGACTCCAGTGTTTATGGATGTCAGACTGGGTTGTTGAGAAATCCACTGTCTTGGTCGCATCTGCTATTTATTTTGCAGGGTGATGTGTTCGACCACTGTTTGCTTGTTAATTTACAGGTACCTCATATTAACCCTGAATGTTAGAGTTTGAGATAGCTATTGTAAATTGTTTTGTGACCCTGTATAGTAAACTTTATTTTTCTTTGTTCAGAACCTGTGGAATCTTGTGGCTTTATTCTCTTAGCAAGCATCTTGAATTTCAAACTCTGTCTACATTAAACAAAAAGTTACTGATCCCTAACAGGATCATACTAAAAACTTGAAGGTCTAGTCCAGGATCATAATATGAAGTTGGCTGAGTGACAGGAAACAGATAGTAGTGGTGAATGATTGCTTTTCTGAGTAGGATTCTCTAGCAGTTGATACTAGGACTGCTGCTTTGCTTGATCTATATTAATGGCCTAGACTTAAAGACTTGGACATAATTTCAAAATTTGAAGATGGAACTTGGAAAAAACTTGAAGTATTGTGAACTGTGAGGAGGATAGTGATAAACTTCAAGGGGACATAGACAGGCTATTGGAATAGGAGGACATGTGGTAGATGAAGTTTAATGCACAGATGTGTGAAGTGATACATTTTGGTAGGAAGAAAGGAGAGAATATAAAATAAAGACTACAATTCTACAGGCAGTGCTGTCCTTAGAGCAAAGAAAGTTAAGAGGAGATCTAATAGAGATATTCAAACTCATGAGAGGCCTAAGTCAGATAAGATGAGAGGCCTACGACAGAGAAGATAGAGAGAAGCTGTTCCCATTGGAGGAAGGATTGAGAAGCAGGGGGCACCAATTTATGATGATTGACAAAAGAACCAATGGCGACTTGGGGAATTTTTTTTAAACATAGTGAGTGGTCAGGATCTGGAATGCACTGCCTGAGAGCGTGACAGAGGCAGATTCAATTGTGACTTTCAAAAGGAAATTGGACAAGCATCCGAAGAGAAAAAATTTGCAGGGTTATGAGGACAGGGTGGATCAGTGAGACTAACTGAATTGCTTTTGAAAGAGCTGACATGGGACATGACAGGCCGAATGGTTACAGCACTAAAGAAGGCCATTCTGTGATTCATCATTCAGTGTTTGCAGTTGAAAGTGTTAAAAATTCAACCCATATCCCAAACTGCTGGCCCTGTCAGCTTCAGTGGCAGTTCAGAAATATAAACATAACTCTTTGTCATCATCCACTGTACGATATGGTGCCAGTCAAAGTAGGGTCCCAGGTGCTCACAGGCCCATTTGAAGATGGCAGATCTGGTGCTGGGTCAATGTGTTCTGCTTTCCATTGATTTTATTTACAAACGACATCACAATACAGAAACTGCCACAAGAATATTTTTTCAATCATGTACATCAGGAGATATATGCTCTATGACCAGTGTAAAAGTTCTTGTAAAGTAGTGCTGTTGTGTGCATCCAGTTTTCTCAATGTGTAATACTACGAAATTTTCTTTGCACGGCTGTATAGCGAGGTATTTAATGCACAAGGTCTGCACGGTACCTTCCAGGGTGCTGTGTGGCCGCACACGCGCATAGCTATGCAGGAATACTGACTAGCACCCTTATATATTTTCATTAAAAATCTCCTCCACAAAGATACAAGGACCCATTTGTGCTTTTGATATGCAAGTAATCAGCAATACCAAGAAAATGGCATTATATTAAGGATTTGTAGAAGATACAGAGAAAAGTCGTAAGATTTGATGAGAACAAGCATTAGATCAAAATTATGAAGTCCTTCAGCAAAAGGAATTTTGAATTATAAAAAAGTAAACCACAGGGTCTAATGACCAAAACAAGAGATTAGTTAGTGGCTTCTATAGTCTCTACCAGTCCCAGTCTCAGCTAAGCAAAATAGCATTCTGCATTGAACAGTTACACATCAAAACCTCTTTCCTGTAACAATTATTTTGCATTTTAAATATTTATTTTAATTCACTGATATATGAGACTCCAGATCCTGAAGATGTGATGTTGTTGCATGAGGTTAGTAGAAATTATGAAATAATTAACGACCATATTTAGCCATGTTAGCAAATAAGACTGAAAAGAACTAATGCCCAACCAGCTTATCTCTTAAGTTGCTGTGTTACAAAAATGATCCTTTCAGAATGCTTTCCTCATCAAAATTACTGTTCACAATAGCACATTCTCCTCTGACAAAGAAAATGGAACAACTGGGCCACAGACTTGAGCACAAAAGTCAAGACTAGCAACTCAGTGCAGTACTGAGGGAGTTTTGCACTGTCAGAGTTGCCGTATTCTGGTTGAAATGTTAAACCATCTGTCCTCTCAGGTGGACATAAATGATTCCATGCACTTTTTCAAAGAAGAGTATGGAGTTATGCTGGTGTCCTGGCTAATATTCATCCTTCAATCAACATCACAAAGATAGATAAACTGGTCATTATTACATTGCTTGCTGTATGCCTACTGGCTGTGACATTTCCTACATTGCAACACTCGGCCTCCCCCGGAGGTCCACATCATCACAGATGCTGGCCTTTAGCCAATTCGATTCACTCCACGTGATATCAAGAAACAGCTGAAGGCACTGGGTAATGCAAAGTCTATGGGCCCTGACAATATTCCAGTAATACTACTGAAGATTTCTGCTCCAGAACTTGCTGCGTCCCAGTTAAGCTGTTCCAGTACAGCTACAACACTGGCATCTGCCCGGCAATATGGAATATTGCCCAGATATGTCAGGTACACAAAAAGCAGGACAAATCCAACCTGGCCAATTACCTTCCCATCAGTCTACTCTCGATCAGTAAAGTGATGGAAGGGGTCATCAACAGTGCTATCAAGCAGCACTTGCTTAACAGTAACCTGCTCACTGATGCTCAGTTTGGGTTCCGCCAGGGCCACTCAGCTCCTGACCTCATTACAGCCTTGGTTCAAACATGGACAAAAGAGCTGAACTCCAGAGGTGAGGTGA
Organism: Cetorhinus maximus; assembly: GCF_964194155.1. Classification (NCBI taxonomy): domain Eukaryota; kingdom Metazoa; phylum Chordata; class Chondrichthyes; order Lamniformes; family Cetorhinidae; genus Cetorhinus; species Cetorhinus maximus. The sequence continues at coordinate 8,633,580 of NC_135906.1, forward strand.
GGTGAGGCGAGGGTGACTGCCCTTGGCATCAAGGCAGCATCTGACCAAGTGTGGCATCAAGGACCCTAACAAAACTGGAGTCAATGGGAATCAGGGGGAAAATCCTCCACTGGTTGGAGTCATACCTAGCACAAAGGAAGATGGTTGTGGTTGTTGGAGGTCAATCATCTCAGGACATCACTACAGGAGTTCTTCAGGCTAGAGTCCTAGGCCCAAACATCTTCAGCTGCTTCATCAATAACTTTCCTTCCACCATAAGGTCACAAGTGGGTATATTCGCTGATGATTGCACAATGTTTAGCGCCATTCGTGACTCCTCAGATATTGAAGCAGTCCATGTCCAAATGCAGTAAGACCTGGTCAATATCCAGGCTTGGGCTGACAAGCGGCAAGTAACATTCTCGCCACACCAGTGCTGGGCAATGACCACCTCCAACAAGAGAGAATCTAACCACTGCTCCTTGACATTCAATGGCATTATCTTCACTGAATCCCCCACTATCAACACCCTGCGGGCTTACCATTGACCAGAAACTGAACTGGACTAGCTATATAAATACTGAGGCTACAAGCACAAATAAGAGGTTAGGAATCCTGCAGCAAGTAACTCACTTCCTGATGCCCCAAAGCCTGTCCATCTTCTACACGGCAGAGGTCAGGAGTGTGATGGAATGCTCTCCACTTGCCTGGATGAGTGCAGCTCCAACAACACTCAAGAAAGCTCAACACCATCCAGAAGCAGCCCGCTTGGTTGGCACCCCATCCACAAACATCCGCTCCCTCCATCGCCAATGCATAATTGCAGCAATGTGTACCACTGCAGGAACTCACCAAGGCTCGTTAGACAGCAACTTCCAAACCCACGACCACTACCATCTAGAAGGACAAGGGCAGCAGACAGATGGGAACACCACCACCTGGAAGTTCCTCTCCAAATCACATGCCATATTGACTTGGAAATATATCGCCATTCCTTCACTGTTGCTGGGTCAAAATCCTGGAACTCCCTTCTTAACAGCACTGTGGGTGTACCTACACCACATGGGCTGCAGCAGCCCAAGAAGGTGCTCACCACCACCTTCTCAAGGGCAATTAGAGATGGGCAATAAATGCTGGCCTAGCCAGCTACGCCCACATCCCATGGATGAATTTTAAAAATGCAAGTCTTTCTTTTTTTTAATAAACTTCAATAGTAAATTACCCATCATGTCATGAATTTGTTTTGGAAAGAGCTATACTGAAGCGAAATATTCACTATCTACATTCAAATTATTGTTGATGTTGACTAACCACAACAGTGTCCTTGCCTAACTGGAGTTATGGATTCCACTCATTTTGTCAGGTCATGGTCCCATTGACAATAGGGTTAGCTGGCACTGTGCAGCTGACCATCAACTGATTTTCCAGCTCACAGCAACATCATGCACCTGCCCACAACAGCAGCTGCCAAACCTGCCACTGACCCAAACTGGCCAATCAACATATGTTTCCCCCCACCCCCAGAGGCACTCCACCCCGCCTAACTCCACTTTCAAACTACACAGGATCATGATACAGGAACACTGATCTTAGCAAAGCTGCAAACTTTAATACACCTGTTTAGGCTGATGATCGGCAGCACGTTTAAACAGCTAGCTCTGTATTGAGGATCTCACTTCTCCAGTCTAGGAACTGCGATGGCCAGCGAGAACAATTTTAGGTGGTTCATGCCAGCATGCAACATGAGCACATCCATGAACAGTTGAGCCAGCACGCAAGCTGATTGATTAGTCGCTGTGGTGCCTGCTAACCTTACCAGCAGGAGTAATAAAAGAGTGCAATTTAGGGACTAATTGTTATCCAGCAAGGGGGAAATTCCCTCTATTATGTTGGATAATTGTGATTCCATTGTAGCATTGATTTTCCAATTACCTTAAGCCAACAGGTAACCTACAGTCATTATGGTGAGACAAGAATGCCTATCTTGCCAAGTATTGTCAGCATTTTCTATTTTTATTTAAGAATGCCTGCCCTCTGAATTACCACCATAATACTGAAGACCTATCATTATGGATATAATACAATGGACCATAATCTTATTGACAAAGTTTTAATGAGGTGTCACTACAATTGTTTTGTAAAATTGTAGTTCATTTCATTTGTTCCCAAACAGCTCAAAATGCTCCCTCTAAAAAAATAATTTTGGAAAGGCCAAATCTACAATTGTATTACTGGGTGTTGTCACAGTTTAAGTGGATAAAGGTTTGAACATATATAATTTAAGTCGGACACCTTTCTTTATAGTTGCTCTGTAAGAATAAGCCACATTGCAGGATTTATACATAGTGGCGTGATGCTGTTTACAGCAGGATGGAACATGAAAAAACTGCTTTACATAACACTGTTAAACTGCCAGTATTAAGTTATACGGGTTATTGACTTGCGTAGATATACTTGCCAAGTGTCAGTGCAAGTGGATTGATTACTCATCCCATAAATAGATTGTGAACTTTCCAAAACCCACCTGATAACTACTTCACACATCACAAAATGCCCCTATAAACCCTTCACATGAAGCTGAAATTCTGACTTCACAATTGCTACACCCACTGCAGCCATTAAAACCAGACCGATATCGTACTTGCCTTGAAAATGTGGTCATTAAACCTGAAGTTCTTTTCCACATAATATCTGCCACTGACTGATGTGCTTTCCCTCAGCCAGATAAGAAATCAATTGTACCACAAGTACTTTTAACATTCCTGACTAACCTGATCCAACTCTCAGGCCTAAGTGGAAGCATGGGCTTTTTTCAAAAATTGGACTATATGAAGGGACATGAGAAAAATATCCCAAGCAATCTGACATCAGTTAAGAAAAGGAAATTCAGATGAATGTTACTTAAAGAAATGAAGTGCTAATCTTCAGTCACACAGACCCATAGAATTTTACAGTCCACATCATTTAACCCATCGCACCTATGCTCCTCTCAGAAAGAGTTCTCCACTTAATTCCATTCCTCCACCCCGGCCCCAAATTTTTTTTCAAATTTTATCTACCTTCCTTCTAAAGGTGATCATGAACTCTATTTCCAGCATTATTCCAGGTAAGGCATTCCGTTTTTAAAAATAGCCTTCCTGCTATAATTCTTATAAATCTTTTTTCATCTTCTCCAGTGCCTCTATATCTTATTTTGTAATATTGAGACCAGAACCAGCTGCGGTATTCCAAGTGTGGTCTAAACAAGTTTCTATATAAATTTAACATAGCTTCTCTTAGCTTTTCAGTTTTATTCCTCGAGAAGGGAACCCCAGTGTTTTGTTTGTATTTTTATGGCCTTGTTAACTTGCACCACTCCTTTTAATGATTTGTGACGCTGTATGCCCCATCGCCCACACCACCCCTGCCCCTTTGCTCCTCTATCCCATTTAGACTCTTATTTTCCAAGAAGTATGTGGCATCCTACTAAGTAAACCACCACTCACTTATATATATTGAAATTCATTTGCCATTGACATACTTATGCTGCAAATTCATGAATTGTCTTCTTGCATTATTTAATTAAGTCAGTTTGGGCCCATTTTATTCCTCCTCCCAAAACGTACACCTGCTCTCCCTTCATTAAATTTAATTCTGCATCTACCAAAGAAATCAATTTCTTCTTGTAGTCACTTTCAGTTAACCACATATATACACATACACACATATATGCACAAACACACACACATATATATATATATATGTAATATTCTATACCTCCATTTGAAAAAATCCATAAATAGATTTGGGGGTATAGATACTTAAGAGTTAAAAGCTAGCTCACTCCTCCAAAGAGCTACAAAAAGGCTAACGCATTACTGAGCTTCATCACAAGTAGTATGAATTATAAAAGCAAAGTGCTGCTGTACTACAGTGTTACTCAGATCTCTTCTGGTTGAGTGCTCAGTTTTGAGTACCCTTCTTGAGAAGGATATATTGGACTTGCAGGCCTAGAAATTAGAAATTAGTTTCGGCACATTTTCAGGCCCAAAACAGGTTTCACACTCGGAACATCCACCAGAAGCTTGTCCAAGATTGAGCCTTTGGCCTTGTTCACATAATTCTGGCAAACTGCGGATGCTACCGTGTGTGTGCAGACGCAAGCATCGTCTGCACACTGTAGTGCAATGACAGAGGATGGGACAACCTTGGATCTGGCCTGCAGGTGGTGGAGGTTGAACAGGTTACCACTTGTTCTATAGGGTGCTCGCCAATTTGTTTCCCAACCAATTCAGGCCAGCAGTGACACCAGCAGCAGCCACTTGGTTTCACTCAGGTCCAACAATTTGAAAGGGATCCTAAGCAGGCAGTAGGCCCTGCTATAATGTATGTAAGGAGCCTAACAGCTATCTATGGTGACCACCAAGAATGCATGAATATCGTCTCAGCCAAAATGTTGAGACACATATTTCAGGGGTCCTAGGTACACAACCTAATGCTGTAAATAAATAGGCATGAGGCATTTCTCCACTAAAACTTCCAGTGGTGACTCACCATTGATAACTGAGATTTCAGGGACTTTGCTATGATGAGAGATGACAAATTTGAACTATATTCCCTAGACATGATCAGGCTAAGAGTTAGGTAAAACAATGAAAGGAATTACCAAGGAAGATAGTGAAAGATCTCTCATCTGGTAAAAAAAACTCAGAAACAGTTGACATAACCTTAAAATCCAAGCTATAAAAACAAATCCATGAAAACTATCTTCACAACAAAAGGCTATGCTATTGGAGAAAGCCCTGCCCCAGAAAGCAATAGGTACAGAATTAACTGAGGTGTTTGAAAGCGACATAGATACATCTTTTGGAAAGGTGCTACTGAATATGGGGAAACAGCAGAAAATTGGGATGAAAAAGGTCTTCATAGGCTGTCCCTCGGGGTCAATGATGACTTGCTTCCACACTAAAAATGAGTTCTCAGGTGACTGAAGAGTCCAATGCATGGCCTATAGTCCCTGTCACAGGTGAGGCAGATGGTGGTAGGGGGAACGGGTGGGTGGGGTGCCCGGGTTGCCATGCACTCCTTTTGCCATCGACACTGGCTTCAGCTAGCCCTTGGCAGTGATTCTCGAGGTGCTCAACTCCTTCCTGGATGCTTTCCCTCCACTTCTTGGGCCATGGATTCCCAGATGTCGGTGGGGGTGTTGAACTTTTTCAAGGAGACTTTGAGGGTGCCCGTGAAGTGTTTCCTCTGCCCCCCTGGGACTCGCTTGCCATGCCGAAGCTCCGGTCAATGTTTCGATGCTGGGGGTGTTGGCCTGAGCGAGAACACTAACGTTGGTGTGCCTATCCTGCCAATAGATTTTCAGGGTCTTGCGGACACAGCACTAGTGGTACTTCTCCAGAGTTTTGAGGTGCCTGCTGTACATAGTCCACATCTCTGAGCCATATAGGAGGGTGCGTATCACTACTGCTCTGTAGACCATGAGCTTGGGACTGGATTTGAGGTCCTGGTCTTCAAACACTCTCTTCGAAAGGCTGAGCTGACACACTTAAGGCGGTGTTGAACCTCGTCGTTGACGTCTACCCTTGTTGACAGTAGACTTCCAAGGTATGGAAAGATAGAAAGTGGTCCATGTTGTCCAAGGCCTCGTTATGGATTTTGATAATCAGAGGGCAGTGCGGTGTGGGTGGGGCAAGTTGGTAAAGGTCCTTTGTCTTACATATGTTTAGTGTAAGGCCCTGCTGTCGTACGCCTTGGTGAAGGTGTTGACGATGGCTTGGAGCTTGGCATCCGAGTGGGTGCAGGCGCAAGCATCGTCTGCACACTGTAGTTCAATGACAAAGGATGGGGCGACCTTGGATCTGGCCTGCAGGCGGCAGAGGTTGAACAGGTTCCCGCTCGTTCTGTAGCTTAGCTCCACTCCAGTGGGCGAGCTTGCTGAGGGTGAGATGGCGCATTGCAGCAAAAAGGTAAAGCTGAAAAAGGTAGAGCTGCCATGGTGTAAAATAACAAATAGAAGCTTCTTAAGCCAAAAGGCCAATTGCAGTTGTATATACATGAGATAAAGCGTAGCAACCCCTCTAACATACCTGCATTCTATAACTGGCACTGCACAACATGGAAACAACCAGAATTTTTTGTTTTCCTGAGATCATGAGATTTGTTTTTAAATTTTCCAGAGTTACCCCAGGTTTCGCATCAATTGTGGCTCCCAGGAATCCACAAGGACGGCTCTCCCAGTCTCCCTCTGACTCTGTGGGAAAGTCTCTCAACTACAATTGATAAGCAAAGATTTATCTGAATTTTACTGTCATGACCAATTGTGATTGATCACCACTGCATTGTCTCCATCAAACAAATACCACATACTTGTCTTGCATAGAAGCGTTTTAACACAACATTTTCATGGAGTTAACGAGTCATTTTAAAAGCAACTGATGAATTACACTTTGAATCATTTCTAATATTATAGAAACAGGTGTTGGTAACAAACAACTAAAAGTTATAATCTCAAGTTCACATTTTAAGCTCATCCCATACCTGTAATTTCATCACAATTTTAGACCAAAGTCCTTGCTGCAATAGGAAGCTTCACATCATAGTCTCACATTTAGCATGACTACAAGTCTCACAATCACAAAACAAAAACAGAATTACCTGGAAAAACTCAGCAGGTCTGGCAGCATCGGCGGAGAAGAGTCAACGTTTCGAGTCCTCATGACCCTTCAGCAGAACTGAGTATAATTAGGAGAGGGGTGAAATATAAGCTGGTTTAAGGTGGGGGGGGGGGGGGTGGAGGGGGGGGGGGGGGGTGGAGAGAGAAGGTGGGGGGGGGGGGGGTGTGGTTGTAGGGACAAGCAAGCAGTGATAGGAGCAGATAATCAAAAGATGTTACAGACAAAAGGATCAAAGAGGTGTTGAAGGTGGTGATATTATCTAAGAAAAGTGCTAATTAAGAATGGATGGCAGGATACTCAAGGTACAGCTCTAGTGGGGGTGGGGTGGAAAGGCTGACAAGGTATTACAGTTGTAGATTTAAAAATAATGGAAATAGGTGGGAAAAGAAAAATCTATATAAATTATTGAAAAAAACAAAAGGGAGGGGGAAGAAACGGGGTGGGGATGGGGGGAGGGAGTTTACGATCTAAAGTTGTTGAATTCAATATTCAGTCCGGAAGGCTGTAAAGTGCCTAGTCGGAAGATGAGGTGCTGTTCCTCCAGTTTGCGTTGGGCTTCACTGGAACAATGCAGCAAGCCAAGGACAGACATGTGGGCAAGAGAGCAGGGTGGAGTGTTAAAATGGCAAGTGACAGGGAGGTTTGGGTCTTTCTTGCGGACAGACCGCAGGTGTTCTGCAAAGCGGTCGCCCAGTTTGCGTTTAGTCTCTCCAAATGTAGAGGAGACCACATTGGGAGTAACGAATGCAGTAGACTACTCACAATCACATCTTGCAATGTGCACATACTGCCAGCTATTCAACCATGACACCCACAGCAGCCAAACACATTGCACCACGCTCACTGAAAGCAGATTTGTGCTCCATGAATCTCTCTTGTAGAGCAAGGCGGTGCATAAGCAGAGATGGCAGGATCTAGAACTGGCAGGGCAAAGGGGTGATCGCATGCCCTTACCCCCCATGGAGCTGGTGGTGCTTGCCATCATTCAAGGAGCAACTGATGAGGTCATGGCCAGTGGTGGTGCTGGAACCATAGGATCCTCAATACTGAATCCTCCTTCTCACTTCCCACTCATCACAGTCTTCCTTTACAAGCTGCAGATGGTGTAAGCATGCACCTTTTGCTTTCCTCCCACCTCCCTGCACCTCCCCTCACCACATGCACTTCCTACATTTCCCCCTGCTCCTTACCACAATTATTTCCTGTGCCTTTCTGCTTTATGCCCAAAAACTGCCACTTTGCCAGGCAGTGGTGGAATAGGTGGAAGAACAAGAGAAAATGAAGAACAAGAAACACCATCACTCAATTTCACACTTCAGCTAAGAGAGAATGAGATGTGGTCAGCTAACATGGAATACTGAGTCTCAATGATCTCCTATCTAACAGTGGACAGCAAACTGGGAGATGTTGCAAATGTCACCTGCTCCAACTTGGAAGGAGTCCAACGCATAAAAGCTCATGGACACAATCACTTTCATAGGAACTTGCAAAACCATCCTTGTCCTGTTCAGAAGATGCAGTTGTAGTAGCAACAGGTGATAGATTTCAATGAGCATGTTCTTAGGTGAAGCAGAGATCTCTGACACTGTTCTTCCCTGAGGTCTAAGCAGAAGAATTTCTCTGAACACCTGGGCAGATATGGTCTCCTGCTGGGAGTCCTTCTACCTGGACACCATTTTGGCACCAAAAGGGCAGTCATAGCGTCAAAAATACAGACGCTCACTACCAACTGCTGCCTTTCCCTCACTGAGGCTACCCTTACTAAATTCATATTCCATCATGTCCTGTGTCAATCTCAATGCAACATCAGTGTGCAACTCATGGAAAGTTCTTGCTTGGTCTTATTTCCCATCCCTCCAGCTCCTTCTCCTCAACCATTCTCTAGCACCCCTCCACTCCTTCATAATTCACCTTGTTTATCATTCCTCACAGAAATCAACCATCTTATCTGCCAGAATTCCCTGCCTCCTGTATCTACATGAAGAAACTCTCCGGCAATTTCCTTTCTTCCAATTACACTTATCAAATCAAATCCCCTGGCTAACCCCATGCTATTGGAACCCTTACCTGAATCCTCAAAGATTTCAACTGGTGATAAACCTTTCTGACTACTTCTGAATCTCTACTTTCCTCTTCATTAGTCCCAAACCTCTCCACCGTCACTTTCTGCCCCACACAGATCTTGTCCATCTCACAAGTACTCTCTCAAGTTCTGACCTGCATTTCCCAAAGCCTATTATCTGTGATGTCAGACACCTTGGCCACAATTTCACCTCTAACTTCAATATGTTTGGCTCCTTCAGGTTCCACTGCTTCCCCTTGTTTCAGAGCTGCTGCCACCTTACCACTTTTTTTCCTTTTACAGGTATTTAAGGACCTACTCTGAGCTCTCTGATTGTGCCTTTGGTTTTCCAAACTCCCAGCAAAACACACTGCTTTTAATTTTTCTCCTCCATTGTTTTATCCTCCAAATGTTAATCATATTGAGGCATCTTCCTGTGCATTAACACTGCAAGAATGCTTGTGGCTGCTTTAAAGAAGTTTTCAATTAACTAGTTTGGCAATGATTCCTATATTGCAACAAAAATATTGTTTAATGTTTAGATCAGTTGCATCAACTATTAATACATTTTAAAATATTGAAAATAAGGGCTCATTTCTCTAACAAAACAAAATAAAATCTCGATGTAGTCTTAAAGCAAGAAAGTGTCATGTCCTCCATAGCAAGTTTGAGAGCAGATCTAAATGCTGATTTGGATTACGTTATCAAAATTTATAGGGCTGCCATATCCACAAATAGTACATCAGTTTAGGCACAGCAGTAATTTAAAATCAGTGTTAGAATAAATAGGAAAGCAGAGTTTAAATCAGTCTTGGTCAATAACTGAACTCAGACTTCTCCACTGGAGTAGGGGAGGAATGCGAAGAAACAGTTTGCTCATCTTAGTCTAATTCAGTGGTTCTGAAATTGTGGTCCACAGACCTCTGGTGGTCTTGTCTAAGATGCAAGTCACAACACATAATGCCACAGCCAAGGCCATATGACAGAACAGGCTTCATGTGACATCACACAACCAGACTGGCTCCCTTGTGCACAGCACAAGTCACCATAAGTGCGAGCAACAACAATCTAGTTTTATAAGCAATATATTATGGTTACAACATACAACTACAAGATTGTATTTTCAACACCCGTGGGCTGAAAACAAAGATAAGGAATCAGCTGAACGTGAAGCCTGCTGTAAGACTGAAGCATACACACAAACATACAAGTTAGGAACAGGAGAGGCCACTCAGCCCTTCGAGCCTGCTCTGCCATTGAATAAGACCATGGCTGATCTAACTGCAACCTCCCGCCTAGCTCCGAAAACCCTTCACCCCCTTGTTTATCTAGAATCTAACTCTGCCTCGAAAACATTCAAAGACTATGCTTCCACTGCCTTTTAAGAAAGGGAGTTCCAAAGACTCACGACCCTCAGAAAAAAATTCTTCTCATCTCCGTCTTAAATGGACAATTCCTCATTTTTAAACAGTGACTCCTAGTTCTAGATTCTCCCACAAAAGGAAACATCCTCTCCACACCAACCCTATCAAGACCCCTCAGGATCTTATATGTTTCAATCAAGTCATGTTTTACTCTTCTAAACTCCAGCAGATACAAGCCTAGCCTTTACAACCTTTTCTCTATGACAACCCACCCATTCCTGATATTAGTACATCATTACATTGGTGTCTCATCAAAAGCAACGTCATTCTTCCTATTAATTCTGATGAGTTTTTTTTGTGCAATGGCAAGCCAAAGTGGGTGGGATAAGACTGATAGGTGGTCTGCGAGGTATTTTGTCCCACTGAAGTGGCAGCGGATGTTAAAGTTTGGGAACCACTGGTCTAATTGTCTGTAGAAGTCCACAAAAATTGGCTCTATTGCAGTGCTCTGCTCGGTCAATCCCATCTGCCCACTTGCAGGCTCCATCCAAACCAAAAGGCACATGAACACTAAAATGCAACAAAAAGCAATGAAAATTGGCCTATAAAATATGAAAGACAGCTGTTCAGTTGTGGATGCTTTTGGCAGGGAGCTACATCTGCTCATAATCCAAGAGCTCAGTGACTATCCACCACCTCCATGACTTGTGTCTGGAGACCTCCAGTTCACAGTCATGTCTCCGATGCGGCTCGTCAATCGGGTTGGGGCTTTATGGTATCCCTGGCAGAAGGATGCACATGTTATCTTTAACATGAACCAACAATTTTACAAACTTTATGGGTTTGTAATCTTTACCCAATGGCATGGCAGGCCATGATAACTGGAGAGTGTCAATCCCAGTGCAGCCTTCATCTGTCTTCACAGGCTTTGACATGCACGTGCCTTATTCTGCCATTGGGGGCTTGAAACATGTGTTTTAATTGAGGTTCGCCCCTCTAGATCTGCCCAGATCAGTGTAGCGGGCTCAGTTCATTCAGGTTTCAGTTGGGGCAGTCTTGGTGGAAAGACAAGCTGTGAGCAGAACAAACTCCTTGGGATGAGAGGACCAGTACTAGTATCAGTGGGAAGGTACAATTCGGCAAAGCCTTTGAGGCCTCTTTTAAATGAGGACAAACTGACATTGGTACATTGGTGGAACCTGCCACAAACCGTACCATATAGCGGCAGCCTTATCCAACAAGCCACAACACGATTGGAAACTGACCAAATAAAGTCAGCTGCAGAGAAGCGCCGTAAGCATAAGGAGAGGAGAGCCCTGGCTTAAGAAATCCATTCCTTCAAGGCAACTCTTATCCTCTCTGCCCAAGAACCTATGGTTCCAGGAAAGACCTGCTGAGTCACCTGGGGACATACAAATCATGGAGCATGGCAGACTTCATCCTTGTTTCCAGTGACTGACGATGACAATGACGATGGCGATAAAATATAAAAACTGATGGGCAATCTCTGATATTAAATGGTATCTCTTTGTAACTGTTCAGTAATTAATTAACCTCACTATAATGGGAGAAAAAGAGGAGTATTTTATTTTGGTTCAGTTCTCATGCAAGATTGATGTCCTCGGAATTATCAACCATTTATTCCACAAACAGGGCAAATGCCAAAGAAACATGGGAATTAATGTTAGTCTCACCAGCTATGGAGGAGCCACCAGGATTCACCAAATGTACCAAATTTCATCAGAATGTTGTAGACTGGCCACACCACAAAAATAACTCCATGACCTGCACCATTGTTTGACTCCTCCTGCTGCTAAGCATACTAACTACCAAATTGCAACTTCAAGGGCTACCTGGAGAGAATTGAAATGCGTAGATGATGTATATCAAAGGGTGTGAACCCTACAAGTTCAGCAATTTTTCTTTTCATTTTTGCAATGCAAAAGGTTTTATAAATATGCACATAGTATCCAGTGAAACAGTAGCGCTCCCCTTAAGAACTCCAAAGGAGACATTACATCAGATGATCAAGGAATGGTCATAAAGCAAACCTCAGGCAGCCTTTCTAGTATTTATTGTAGAATCTCATCACCTTGCTCATGACATTCCAAGAAAAATAGATAGAGCCAATAAAGGGGTCGAGGACACGCTGAAGCAACAAAGTAAAGGTCCTGGACCAAGAGAGAGAGTATCCGAGAGGAATAGGGAAATAGCTGATCAACTTTTCCAGCTATTTTCTCCAATGAATACCCATTTCCAATTCCAGGGTCAGGAAAAAAGGGCAAGAAGCCCATTATGCTGGATCTTTACCCCCATTACATTTCCCAAGATTTCCACAGCTTTCACATAACCTGAGTACAAACAAGGGAGACGCAATAGCACAGGTGCTGGAACTTCATAGGGAGTGTGAGGCCACATGAGACACCATCGCCTGCATTATTACAGTGGCATTCTATCTGCATGCTAGGCAAATGGTTTCTCAAGAAGCAAACAAGGATCAACTTCAACAGTGTCTGGAAGGAAGGTTAAATGAAGAAGAATTTAAAATTTCACAATCCTTTTAGCTAGAAACCTGCCACATTATTTCGTACAATCGCAGCCCTTACAAATTTTCAGAGTCATGTCATAGGAAGAGAATACAGTCAGCGATTTAACCAATTATAGGTATAAATCTGGGCTTCTAACAGACCTTGTATCCTGTTGGTCATTTCACAATCTTTATCGTTAATAGGAAATAAAAAGTACAAGCTCCATTTTCAATAGAAGTGTACTGTTTTCTCCACTTTGTGCTCAATCCACTGCAGGGGAGTTGTCATGCATTCATGAATCATATTCTCCTGCAGTTCACAGCTCTCCTTTGACTGAAACAGATATAAATTGATAGAGAAAAACTGCCATGTAATGTAATGTAGCTTGAAAACAAAATGCACAGGATTCATAAAGCACGACTGCCTCAGAAGCAGTGATGTATGGAACAAGCAGATGAAAAGAGAAAAGTGTGGTAATCGGAGGGGGAGCTCTAGAGGACCCATTGCTACTAACAACCAGCCAAAGGAATGCAATATGCGCTGCATATTTTTTTATTCTATCCTCTTTCAGCCTTAGGACTGACAGTCAGACTATGTTTGCAAACACAGAGGCTATTAATCACAGGCTGCTTGGGGTAGAGCCCATTCATTTCTGTCACTCTGTTAAACTCTCTCTGACTGGCTTGTTAGAACTGGGTTTTTCTTGGCTTTTTGGGTCAGCTTTCCCCATACTGGTACGCTGAGTACATTAAACTACAGGGGCAACGATTCACATCCTCTGGGGCAAGACTGGATATCACTTTGCTTCCAGAGTAAGTATATAGAAAAAGTACATCTATGTGTTAATTCTGGTCATCCAAACATGATGTTAGAGACATGTCTATTTAATATTTGCTGCATGATAAATCTATTGTTCCACACAACTACAATATGAAAGAATTCCAAGGAGGCATAATGATCAATTCTGTAATTCTTCCAATTTCACATTATGGTTGATGATATGCTTTAGCAGTAACAATGCAATTATAATTTACTCTACAGAACTAAAAAGATACACTTGGCCTTCCATATCTGCATTAACAAAGATGCACCTTTCTCATTTGCCGTGCACAGTTTCACCAGAACTTGGTCGATTTTCATACACTTGAGCATGGTGCACAGTACAATACAAAAGACATTCATTGTTTACCAATGAGTTATTAGATCTTTTCAAAGGGAGAACAAGTGTTCCAGTGTTGTTGCATCCTTGTTTGTGCACATCAATTGATAACTTGAAAAAAATCAATGCGTATCTCCAGCCAGTCCTAATGATGGTATAGTAGGTCACTGCGCACCATTTTCGAAGCACTACTGCCCAGTGACGTTTGGAACAAGCAGATGACAAGAGAAAAGCATGGCTGAAGGAATGAAAATTCTATTCATGGAATGCAAAAGTCAAGCAGTAATGTTGAGATTGTGCAAAACCTTAGTTAGGCTACAGTTGGAGTATTGTATATAGTTTTGGGCAGCACGTTATAAGAAGGATAATAAAAATAACAGTAGATATCCAAAATAGATTTACTAAAGGGTTATGGAGGAAATGGGGTTAGAGTAGCAAAGGGAGACTTTGGAAGTTAGAGCATTTTTCCACCGGAACAGAGATGGTTGAGGGGTGACCTGAGAAATTAGGGTTATAAAGTGTTATAATAGGGTAAGCAATGATAGATTGTTTTCATTGGTTGGCAAGAGCGTACAAAACAATTATAAAAACAGTTGGAAGGCAGAGGGGAGGGTGAGAAAAAAATCTTCAAACAACAGACAGTGGAATGTGAAATTATTTACCACAAACTTAATAAGAGCGAAAGAAAAAGATAGCTATTAAGTGATTTAGGGAGCAGGCTGTATTGAACTAAAGGCCTAGTGGTAGGGAATTCAGAAGAAACTTCTTCACCTATAGAGTGGTGTGAATGTGGAACCTCCTACCACTGATAGTGGCTGAAGCAAATAGTATAGGTGCATTTAAGGGGAAGCTAGACAAGCACTTGAGGAAGAAGGAAATAGATGATAACGATGGTAGGTGTATATGGGAAAAGATGGGAGGAGGCTCAAGTAGAGCACAAACATTGGCATGTACTGGTTGGGCCAAATGACCTGCTTCTGCTCCAAATATCTGATATGTAATGCTATGTGGGATTCGAGGTGAAACCATGTGGGGAGGGAGGAAAACACCAAAGTGAATTGGACAAGCCGAATGGCCTGTTTCTCTGCTGTACCATTTTGTGATTCCAATAATTGTCCATGAAAAAGAGCAGTCAGTTCTCCAATCAAAAAATTTCAAGGCTAAGATGCAGCATTATGGATTAACTGAAACAACAAACACACACAAATTAATTGATCTATTATTTTTGAAATTACTGTATAATCATATGCAATTTTAGAGTCAATTAAAAATAATTCTCAAACTTACTGTCAGATACATGAAGAAAGAGCATGAATATTAGGAACTGTACAACATTAGTTTATATAAAACTTAACAACCTTTTATCCTCTCAAATTTTAAATTGTATAAAAGGCGAAGGTTTCAAAATTAAATATTACAGCTTATACATAATTTAACTCTGAGGGGACAAGTCGCTGAAATTTTCCTCATACTACCCTTGCCTGTGACTTTAACACAAACCCCGTTGCATTGTATGTTTTGCTGTGTAGGCTTCATTACACCTTGCACTTGTAATGATCTCTATAACCAGTACACAGTCCATTAGTGTCAGCAATATAAGTATCTGCCATACCCACTGTTGGGGCACATTGCCATTTCAGAGCACAGGAATGAAAAAAAGTGAAAGATGGTCAAGGTGGGGGGGGGGAGGCAGCATTAGCTAAAAATACCAGGGGGAAAAAAAGTGCAATCACAAGAAATCCACCCAGAAATATTTGAAGGAAAAGAAAATCATACATAACAAATTGTTATTGTGAGTATCTTTCATTTGCCAAATTAAACAATTATATAGCTAATATTTTCATTTTAAAAAACTTTGTTTAAAGGCAGCGCTTGAAAAGTGCAATTACTCATAATTCTGTTTTTCAATGAAAGCTGTTCACATTTTTCATCAGTAATTAACTGTAGATTAATTTGAAGTGCAGGACATCAGAGTGCTGGTATTAAATCTAAGGTCATGTATGAGTGCAAAGTGAATGATGCTACTAAATTATAGATTACTGCTTACTCTTTTCTTAATAATGAATGTTTCGTTCATTATTAACAAAGCCGATATGAGCATTAAAGTTTCAACACAACAGTGGTCTTTAAAATGCCACACAGAATTTTGACCAGTGGCCTTTGTCATTTTCAGAGTGGAAGCCTACATCAAGACTACTTAGGAAATTCCTTGTGCACCTTTCTCTGGAGGGCGGGGAATTGTGTACTTAACAGTCTTATATAATATGCAGGAGTAAACATGATCCTTATCATTTCTGCACACAATTTCTAGTGCGTACACTACACATTAATGATATGTGCACCTCTGCATTTATTACTAGTTCCTGCCAGAAACAATGCAGGGCTATAGCATCATCGTAATGTACTGATCCAGGCAGATACATAGGAAAATGTTCTGATTTTACATGTAAATGAGACAATGTTGAACATGCCAATGGATATTAGTTCTTGGCCAATCCCCAAGAGTGTGGTATAACATATTAGGGAGAAAGAGAATGGTGAGCATTTCAAAAACTCAGTGAAATTATACAGTTAGCTTGCAACATAGATAAAAGAAATAGCAGTATGAAGGTATTCACAAAAGTCTTCTAACCTATAAAAGGACAAGTGGTCAAACCTCAGAATGTATTTTAACATTAAACTATGGCCACATTATTTCTAAGGATTAAAAAAATCCTACTGTATCAAAAAAAGTTTATCTTTTGAAGATTGAGTCACGATGATGACACGGGGAACTGACATGGACAAACTACAAATCACAATCGCTGTATTATATCATTAAATGTGAGTGCTTCAATAATGATTAGCCTTTTAATTGTTTCATTTTAGTGCTGCTCCCTTGTACTATCAAGCCAGTCACCACTCCACAACCAGGGCTGGATTTTACGGGGTGCTGTGTTCCCTACCCTACTAAAATGTCAGTCAGGAGACCTCCCCCATGAGAAAGCCAGCTGCCCTGCAGTCATTTTACACTTGTTAGGCTGTTTTTTGGCTCAGGCCGAGAATTCTACCCACATCTGGGGAGGAAGTCCCACCTTGGAGAGAGCTGCCAGCAAATCTGATTGGCCTGCAGCTTTGAAGTCCCATGTGCCAGTTTCAAGTGGAGGCCACTGCTGGGACTACAGCCGGTTCCTGAAGAGGAGGAGATTATGGAGGCAGGACTGAAGGTAAATGTGGTGTATTGGCAGCGCCGGGGTTGAGGGAGCCCGGGTTTGAGAAGTTAAGGGGAAGGGTTAAGGGGGGTATCACATTGGGAGGGGTTGGGGGACTGCCAATGGGATGGGCACAGGGGACCCCCAAATTAAGTGTCAACCCCCTTGCCCAACACCAGCTCATCCATTAAAAGCTACTGGGCTACCTGCTATGGGTAAAATACCAGCAGGGGCAGGATGACGTACTTGAGTGGCCATTAACAGGCTACTTAAAAGCCTCAATAGCCCCAAGGGTAGGTGGGCAGCCCAACACCTCCACTGTCCGCCTGCCCCCCTCCCCGCAAAACGGGAGACAAGTCGGAGACGGGGGAAATGCAGGAGGCAAAGTCATGCTTTGCATTTTACAAGTCTTCAGGCGGGAGATCATAAAATCCAGCCCCCAGTTTCTCCAACATGACATTTTTATTATGCAATTTTTGTACAACGTACACAAGCCAAAGAAAATTTAAATTTTGTTTGTATTTTCTATAGAATTCACCGCCACCTTCTCAAGTGCAATTAGGGATGGGTAATAAAGATGCTGGCTTAACCAGTGACGCCCATGTCTCATGAAAAGAATAAACAAAAAAATAATTCACACACATGTTGAACAATGGTTTTGTATAAAATAAGTTGTGCATTAATATATATTTTACAAAGGTATTTAAAAAGGCAGTGCCTGCAGCAGGAAATCCAAGTATCTTGGCATGACCATGCTTACAGTGGAAAAAAGTTGGGCCAGAGGTTTGAAACAACTTGTTTGGTCTTTTTCTTGGGTTTCAGTGAAATACAGGGAGGAGACCCTGCATATCAGTAGTTGTATCTTTTAGGGTCAATCTGCTCGATATTTCCTCAGTTCCAAGCCAGGACAGGATATCACTGCTCTATTTTACCACGGAGGAGAATGCATCTGCTTGCTGCTAGTGGTTGGAGTTGAGCAAATCCACATTTTTTTGGGGAGATTGAAAGGCCTCCTTCTCCAGTAGGTGGGCCCGCCAAGCACAAAACTGGATCAACTGGGATTATAAAACCAGCTGTAGTGGTCTTTCAGACTGTTAGCTGGAATAACTGGATATAAAGGCATTACCAGAATATGTGTAGGAAGGTGACCTTTTTGCCACACCAGCAGTAGCCTATGATAATATAGAATTTGTAATGAGGTGTACGATGCAGGAACCTGATTGATCCCCATGCAGTTTGCTTTAATTGATAGTATTTACACAGAATACACAGCACAGGCCATTTTTCCCAATTGGTCTATGCGGTATTTATGCTCTAGACCAGCCTCCTCTCACCCCCTGCTCATTTCAGTCTGTTAGAGTATCCTTTTACTCCTTTCTCACTGTGCTCATCTAGCTTCCCCTCAAATGCATTTAATAATATCATAATAAAAGTATCTATGGATTTAGGAACCAGCTCTACACATTTTGCTATTTACTAATGGGTAACCTAGGTCTAGTTCCCAGGTTTCTCCCTCCATTTAAATAATATTCTGCTTCCTTCCACAAGATGGACAATTTCACATTTTCCCACATTATACGCCATCTGCCAATTTTTTGCCCACTAACTATCTATATCCCTTGCAGACTTATGAATGTCCTCCCCACAACTTATTCTTCTGCCTACCTTGTGTCATCAGCAAATTTAGCAACCATGCATTCAGTCCCTTCATCAAGTCAATGATATAGATTGTAAATTGCTGAGGCCCCAGCACTGATCCCTGTGGCACTTGCCAACCTAAAATGTTTTAATTTTTTAAAAAATTCATTCATGGGATGTGGGCATAATTCGCCAGGCCAGCATTTATTGCCCATCCCTAATTGCCCTTGGGGAGAGTCAACCACATTGCTGTGGTCTGGAGACACATGTAGCCAGGCCAAGTAAGGGTGGCAGATTTCCTTCCCTAAAAGGCATTAGTGAACCAGACAGGTTTCTGTAACAATCGACAATGGTTTCACGGTCATCATCAGACTTTTAATTCCAGATTTTTATTGGATTCAAATTTCACCATCTGCCATGGTGGGATTCGAACCTGGTCCCCCTGGGACACTGGAACACTAGTCCAGTGATAATACCACTATGCCACCACCTCTTTTAAATGCCCCATTTATCTCTACTCTCTGCTTCCCATTAGCTAATCAATCCTCTATTCATGCTAATACATCACCTCCAACAGCACAAGCTTTTATCTTGTGTAGTAACTAGTAACTTTTTATGTGGCACCTTATCGAATGCCTTTTGGAAACCCAAATACACTATATCGACTGGCTCCCCTTTATCCATACAGCTTGTTACATCCTTAAAGAGCTCTAATAAATTTGTCAAATATTATTTCCTTTTCACAAAACCATGTTGACTCTACTTGATTGTGTTGTGATTTTCAAAATGTCCTGCTACTTAATAATGGATTCCAGCATTTTCCCAGTGACAGATGTTAGGCTAACTGGTCCATTGTTTTGTGCTTCATGTTTCCCTCCTTGGTCCACTGGTCTTTTCTAACGGCGTGTGAATAACAAGTTGTGCAAGAGGCATATGGTCTCAACATCCATAACCAGACAAGGATTTTGCTAAGAAGCTAGCGACCAAGCTACAATACATTTGGGTCTGGGCTACCCAGTAACAGTGCATATTCATGATCTCTTGCCTGTCTTACAGAATGTAGGCATAGGCAACTAAAAGCACGGCCAACAATGGTGGAGTGATAAAAATTGTGGAAGTGCGAGAGTTCAGAATTGAACCAGTGCAGAGTTCTCAGAGGGATAAATACAGTATTCAAACCAGAAATCTTTCCGTTGCAAACTACTACACAATCACATTCTAGCCAATACCTTGTTTGCAATAGAAAGGTTACCTGAGCAAGATGACAGGAGTGGGGATGAAGTGACATAAAAAGACTTGCATTTATAATGCACACTTCATGACCACCAGGTGTCTCAAAGTGCGTTACAGTCAGTGAAGTACTTCTGAAGTGTAATTGCTGTTGTAATGTAGAAAATGTGGCTGCCAATAGGTGTACAGCAACCTCCCACCTATAACAATATGATAATGACCAGATAATGGCCCATAACTTTGAATCTCTGGGGCATCATACCCAGGAGGTACCCCAAAGAAGTGCTGGGAGCCCTGCCCCAAAGTCCCCAGGTAAGGATTGCACGGCAATTGCCTAGGAAGTTCAAACTTCCGTTCGGCAATTACCCAGCATTGAGAACTAGCCGAAATTCCAATTTAAATCGAAAACTTCGGCTGCTCCGACTCTCTTGGCAGAATAGTTACCCAGGAAAAGTTATGAGAATTAAAACCACTTCTAACTTCTGGATAACTACAATACTGACCCTCCCCATCCCCCCACTGGACCCCCCAACTACTCTTCCCAAACCCCACGGGACCCTCCCCCCCGACTAATTCAAGCCCTCCATCTACCCTCCCGGTCTCCCAACTTCCTCAACCCCACTGACTACCCTCCCAACCCCCGACTACCCTCCCAATTTCATGACTACGCTCCCCAACAACCCTCCCCACAAACTGACCATTCCTCCCCCACCACCTGGCCCATCCTACCCGCTTACCTCATATATTTACGTTCTTCCTGGCTTCTCAAAGTGGCTGGACCTTTATACTTACCTGCTTTATGGCAGCTAGTGCCGTAAAAAAGGGGGCATGCCTTCTTTTCCTCTGACTC
Organism: Cetorhinus maximus; assembly: GCF_964194155.1. Classification (NCBI taxonomy): domain Eukaryota; kingdom Metazoa; phylum Chordata; class Chondrichthyes; order Lamniformes; family Cetorhinidae; genus Cetorhinus; species Cetorhinus maximus. The sequence goes on from NC_135906.1 coordinate 8,654,243, forward strand.
TGCTACATTCGACTGAAAGCCTCAGGAACCTGCTGCACTGCACTATTCTCACCCAGCCTGAGTCAGAAGGTCGGGCGAGAAAGGTGCGGCTGCATTGCAGTGTAAGTAAATAGGAGCAGAATAGGAATCCAACTGTGAGTGCCACTCCACAGAAGTTCTGGCTCAGTCTGTTTCTGTGGTGTTGATTGAGGGAAAGATATTGGCGAGATAACAGAGGATATCTCCCTATTCTTCTTCGTAATAATGCTGTAGATCATTCATGTCTACCTGAGGGGGCAGACAGGGCCTCAGTTTAACAATGCATCTGTAAAACAGTACCTCTGGCAGTGCAGCATGCTCTCAGTCCTGCACTGGAGTGTCAGCATTGATTTTGATCTGGATGGAATAAATGTCAACTACCACAGTGTTTGAATTCACCGTATTATGAACGATCAAATACTGGAATATGTTAAATCAAATATGCCACAGCTTCCTAGTTCAATGCTGACTCGATAGCTTTTACAATAATGCCTTTGTGTCAAGATGAACAAACTCCAGTTTGTACCACAGAGATAAAAACAAAAAACTACTGCAGATGCTGGAAATCCAAAACAAAAACAGAATTACCTGGAAAAGCTCAGCAGGTCTGGCAGCATCGGCGGAGAAGAAAAGAGTCGACGTTTCGAGTCCTCATGACCCTTCAGCAGAAGGGTCATGAGGACTCGAAACGTCGACTCTTTCTTCTCCGCCGATGCTGCCAGACCTGCTGAGTTTTTCCAGGTAATTCTGTTTTTGTTTCCAGTTTGTACCAAATGCTTCTGGCCAAATTACCCAGCTAAAGTAATAAAAACTTCTTTGTTTCAGCTGTTCTCCCTGGAACAGAATCTGAAATACTGGTTCAAATATGTTTGTAGTACAGGCTCAATGACATGTCAGTTTAATATAATAAAAACAGAAAATGCTGGAAAAACTCAGCAGGTCTGACAACATCTGTGGAGAGAGAAACAGTGTTAACATATTGAGTCCATATGACTTCTTCAGAGCTAAAGAGTAGAAATGTGATGGAATTTAGAAATTCATTGAGGTGAGGGCATAAGGGTAGAAACTGAGTCCTTTGCTGAGTAGAAATTTCTACTTCTCTTTAGCTCTGAAGAAGAGTCATTCAGGCTCAAAACGTTAATTCTGTTTCTTTCTCCACAGATGCTGTCAAGCCTGCTGAGTTTATCCAGTATTTTCTGTTTTTATTTCAGATTTCCAGCATCTGCTTTTATAGACATGCCAGTTCAATTCATTTCTAATTTTTTTTTGAAATAGGGGCCGAAGGAAGACATTCTGCTTTTTGTCTCTGAGCTCTGAACCATGAAGCAGAACTGTACTAATATAACCATTGTACACCAAAAGCTTAACTTGCATTGAGACTTTGCAGTCTTCAGTAATAAACAGTAAGATAAATATATTAGGGCCAAAAAATGGAAACAGTCTGAAGGGAGACACTGTTCACAAAGTTTAACAGAAGGAGTTCCTCTTGCACAATGTCACCTCAAGGCCATATTCATCAGTTGTCTCTTGACAACTACTAATTTTCATCATTGGGAGGTAATCATGTTTTCTTGAAGTCAACTTGGCTCCAAAGTGACATGCCTGGTGATAGTTTTATAATCAAGTCAATTCTTTATGGCAGGCTGAATACCTAAACCAAAGAGGCTTAAAATTTTGATGATTAACAAGCCAACTCATTAATAAAGCCTAGGAATAGGAAAGGGTAAGACTGTTACTAGAGAATGAAACTTTCCCCATTAAACTCCAGATAATCCTTGAAGCCAAAGTCCCAATAGGTCAAGTGGTCAAACAGCAGAAATCATAATTATTGTCCACGATGGTAAACAGCATAGTTTTATCCGGGATATCCAGACAGTCAATCTGATCAGCACCCCATCCAACGACTCAAGCATCCAGTTCCTCTCCAATCCAGCATATATGTAACAAAAAATGGCTCAACTCACTAAATCCACTCCTTAATAGCCAATGCAGTATTATAATGGATTCCACCTCCTCTATTTCATCTCTTTAAGAAATGTTCAGTAGAAAATACAAGCATATGAATTAGGAGCAGGAGTAGGCCATTCGGCCCTGCTCCACCATTCAATAAGATCATGGCTAATTTGATTGTAACCTCAACTCCACATACCTACCTACCCGTGATAGCCTTTCACCCCTTTGTTTATCAAGCATCTATCTAGCTCTGCCTCAGAAATATTCAAAGACTCTGTTTCCACTGCCTTTTGAGGAAGAGAGTTTCAAAGACTCATGACCCGCAGAAAAAAATTTCTCCTCATCTGTCTTAAATGAGCAACCCCTTATTTTTAAACCATGACCCCTAGTTCTAGATTCTCCCACAAAAGGAAACATCCTCTCCCCAGAGGGTGCCAAAATGTTTCACCAATTCAGTCTATGTTTATCTCTGTTAACTGCCAATTGAGATAAAATTCTCAATAAGATAAAAATTTCTTTTCCCAGGATGTCAATACTTATAATTCCGAGTCTTTGTGAGCACCGGAGGCTTAAATTGTCCTCAAACCCCAGTCTTCTTAATGTTGTTAATTCTGAACCCATGTTTTCCAATTTGGTGCTCACAATCCAAGTAAAATTACACATCCATCTAAGTGGCATCACATTTTACAGATCTAAAACATGTGCTCTCACAAAAAGCTTTGGAATTTTCTCTTCAATACTTAAGATCCATAGTTCTGGAAAGATAAATGACATACTTGCTGGGGATTTTCTTCATTCTTCAAAAATTATGCACAACCTACACACTGTTGCAATAAATTTCTGCTTGATTGGTTTTGCAGCAGCCACAAGCGTATCACATACAAAACTGTTATCATGGTGTGTGAAAGCAGGATCATAGGTTCTCCTAACCCTCATCCTACAAAGCATGAAGACCTGACCCATTTCAGCACCTCATTTCGAAATGAAATTAAATGGAAATCTAACAAATTGGCAATACCTTAACATTAACATGAAGGGGTGGCTGGGATATATACAGGTGCTGTTATGGTGATTATCATTCAAATAAATCAAGGTAACCAATCCTTAAACGTCATTAAGTAACCTCCCCTCATTTGAAAAGTATACCAAGTGCTGAATTTCAGAAGGGAAAGACCCCTGCAGAAAGCCATAATTCAAGATGCCTGCACAGATTTGCGAAAGCCCTTACAGTATTATGTGCAACATTGAGAATTTTATCTCAGTTGGCAGTTAACAGAGATAAACATAGACTGAGTTGGTGAAACATTTTGGCTCCTCTGGGGAGAGGATGTTTCCTTTTGTGGGAGAATCTAGAACTAGAGGTAACAATTTAAAAATAAAGGGTCGCTCATTTAAGACAGATGAAGAGAATTTTTTTTCTCTGAGGATCATGAGTCTGTGAAACTCTTCTTCAAAAGGCAGTGGAAACAGAGTCTTTGAATACTTTTAAGGCGTTCTTGAACAGAAATGGCATTTCTACAAGGAAATGGCAGGTCTTTCCTTGGCACCCTGAAATCCCAAATATTTCTTGAAACACTTCCATGCATTAGTATGAATCATGAGGTCCTAGAATCTTTGTTGTTTTAGCCAAGTATTGAATCAAGAGTATTACCATGTGATGGTGACTTCAGTGAGCCAAATGAGATTCTGAGCGAGTCCCTTCCTATCTGTTGACATAGCAGCCTACTATTTAAATTGCCCATGCATAAAATTACATATTTCTCCTGTACGTAGGTCTGGAAATGCTCCACAGTCAACCTCGTCAACCTCTGTTCCAGGTACTTGTTATGCCAGATGGCATGTTAATCGTACATCTATGGTGAGCTCAATTCCCCTGCAGCCACGCTGAAAAGTATGTAGTTTACATGCTGAGGAGAATGATATAGGGTACAACCTACAAAGCATTACACTTTTGTGACGGTGAGAGATCCAAAGTTGAAGCCTGTTCAATCATTACCAGCTGAGAAAGTGATGCTCTGTGGCTGAGCAAGTTCAGCTAAAACGATGTAATGAATAGGTGGGCATTAGGAACTTAAAGGAAAGCGATGCCACCTGGCCACGTATCTATATATATCTTTTCCCAAAGAAAGCCACTGCAGGTAGCTTATCAGAGCTCCAAATCTGCAAATCTAAGATTAGAAAGACAGATTTAGCATTGTACGTGCTACCTCACATACCTGTACCCACTTGCCTAATACTTATGAATAATGTAAACAGCAGATAATCAAAAATGCATCCTTAGATAACGCCATTCATCACTATCCACAAGCCAGAGCCTGTTTAGCTAATCAACTCTTTCTGTCTCCCATTGCCAATCTGGTTTACAAACTGGATATTTAATTTGCCAATAAATCCACAAGCCATGATATTTTCATCTTGACCATTTAGGCAGTGAACCGACGAACCAGATCAGCCTCCATTAAAAAATACTTTCCATTTTCATTTGTATCGATTTCAATGGAACTGAAAATTGGGCAGGTTCTATAACAGGAGTGCAATGCACTCCTCCAGCTTTCTGTCCAAGTTGTGAAGGAAATAATTACTCCCAAAAACCCTAGTCAATCATATTCATTGGATAGCCTTTGTCTATCAGTTTCATTACCTCATCAAAATATTCCAATAGATAAATGAAAAATGTTTTACTTTTGCTTCTAAATCCACATTGACAATTCTTTATGAACACTTCATCCACGTTGATCGATAGCATACTTTGATTTCTACTCTCATGCATTGTCCTCTATTGCAGACATTAAAGACTACAATTTGCACTTTCATGTCTTGTTCCCTCTTTCAAGGCAGGCTTTATTATCTAATCCTCAAATACCCTTGGCATATGAAGCATCTAAAACATTTACTTTTTTTTTATTTATAAACTGGATTTACATTTTATGTATGAATACATGCATTAAAAATCCTTGCACCGAAATAACAAGACCCAGAATCTGACTACAGCTTTCTCCATCACAGCTGATTAATTAACATGCACAAGGGTCCCTTGGGGGAGCCTGCTTGACCCAGTCTATTTCTTGTCTTTATCAATGATCTGGTGCATGTCATCCAAAGTGACATTGTCTTTGTTGATGACACTACCATCTAAATTGTGGTTAACTCTCCATCTGAAAGGCAAGAAGTCACTGAGTCACAACCTATACTAAGACATAGATCTGGACAGTGCCCAGACAAATTCAGTGCTGAGAAAATAAATCAGTAACTCTGCTGAGAAAAACTATGATGTTGCCCACCTATTTCTGCACTGTGATGGAAAATCTTTTACATACAATCATTCAGTGACTGGCCTTAATGATAACAACTGATCTATGCTCTGGGAAATTATTAGAAGGTGGTACCTGGAAAAAGGACACAAAATCCTTAAAAAGAAAGCTCAGCCCAACTCTTTGCTGTAGCGATATTTAGCATTCTACAAAATTGAGATTACCATAACCTGATTTGACAGTTTGGAGGAAATAATTCACCTCTTACTCTTTAGTCAATGATGCAAAGATCTGACTTAACTAATTTCATGCCAGAGTCCACCTACTGCAGCACTGCAGAGGTGTGATCAGGCTATCAGATCTCTATGACCTGAGCTGCATCACTGGAGTTGCTAGCTCTTAAACCAGAATAAAGAGAATCCTTAATGAAGCACCTCTGTGACTCTCCCTTAACTCACCATATAGAAATGTATAACACGATGTTCAGTCCTCTTCATGGTGGACGCAAATAAATTGGACCACAATGCTCAAACAGTAGAAATAATTATGAAAAGAAACACAACCTGTAACCACAATGTATGCATAACATAGATGAAGTTACCAAAAGAATGTGCTTGACTGGGCATGTTAATGCCATGAGTTTGCATTCCAAATATAAAGAGAGCTCACAAAGCACTAGTCTGTGTGATGTGGTTTGGCCATACCAACCAAAAAGGTGCCAAGGTTTGTTTCTGCTCTATTAATTGATTTCACCCAGGTGGCAATGGCGAGGGGGCAGGGGGTATGACAACTGGCAGCAACCTCTCTAGGCTAGAGTGGTGGGGGTGGGACAACTCAGGATCAACCACTGATTCCCATTTGTCAGTGAGCAGATTGGGTTCAAACATATTGAACTAGCTATGCTATTCCCAAAAGTTCAGAGGGCTGCTGGCTTACTATCTAGATTCAAATGTACAAAATGGTCATTTGGTCAGAGAGAGTGTTACTAGCACCAGTGGAACTATGCCCCAGGCCAAGTGATCCCTTTCAGAAAAGGTGGAAGGAAAGACAAAGGTTGGGAGTTGAGGGGGGGGTAGGGAACCAAACAGGGATTTGTACTTTTTAAAAATTATCTCTGTTAAGTGCATCTTTTACTTGCACACAAACATTTCTCACAGGCATCTTTGAAAATAATAAACTCTTAGGAAACTAAATTCAATTAACTTTGAATCATTATTAGCCCTCTATTTTATATTAGCACCATACTTTACAAAAGCAAATGATTCGCTACTAAGCATTTAAAAATGTCATAATGCAGTGGAGATCACAAACCATATCAAGTATAGTGTACCTTGGCAATCAAGAAAAAGGTGCAGTAGTAAACAGAATAGCACTGAATGGAAACAGAGATCTGCATGTCAGAATTAATGGCATAGGATACCTAAAGGGACATTGAGAATCTGCAGATTAGATTTTCATCAATATTTATTGCAATATTTATAACAAAAAATAAAATTGCAAGTCATCTTTCACAATGAATGTCAAAGTAAATACAAGCAATAGAAGGGAAACTGTCAGCAAGTAGAAAGACAAAGTAACATCACAGCATAGCTACCTCCAACTGAAGATCACCCCTTTTCTACATGAAAGTAGGTCTCTGAACTGAGATCATAGTTTGATAAACTAACAGATTAATGAGACCCGCATTAAAACCAGCTTTTAAAAGTATGGCTCTGAATCTGAACATTAAGTTTGTGATGACCTTTGACCCGGAAGTGAGGACATTTTTAAATTTTCTTTAAAATCTACATGGGGTCATGATAACAGAATCACAGAATCTTAACGGCACAGAAGGAGGCCATTCAGCCCTTCATGTTCTCCAAATGAGCATTATGACCTAGGGTCATTGCCCTGCCTTTTCCCTGTACCCTTGCACAATCATCTAATGTCCTCTTCAATGCCTCGATTGAAGCTATCTCCACCACACTTCCAGGCTGTACGTTCCAGACCCGAGCCACTCGTTGTGTGAAAAAGTTTTTTCTCACATCACACTTGCTTCTTTTGCAAATCACTTTAAATCTGTACACTCTCATTCTAGATGCTTTTACGAGTGGGAACAGCTTCTCCCTATCTATTCTGTCCAGCCCCCTCATGATTTTGAACATCTCTATCAAATCTCCTCTCAGCCTTCTTCTCTCCAAGGAGAACAGTCCCAACCTCTCCAATCTATCCTCATAGCTGAAGTTTCTCATCGCTGGAACCATTCTTGTAAATCTCTTCTGCACTCTCTGCAATGTGTTCATGTCCTTCCTATAATATGGTGCCCAGAACTGTACACAATATTCCAGCTGAGGTCTAATGAGCATCTTAAATAAATTCAGCATAACCTCCCTGATCTTGTACTCTATGCCCTGATTAATAAAGCCCAGGATACGATATGCTTTATTAACTGCTCTCTCCACCTGTCCTGCCACCATCAATGATCTATGCACATATACACCCAAGTCTTTCAGCTCATGCACCCCCTTCAAAATTTCACCCCTTATTTTATATTGTCTGTCCATGTTCGTCCCACCAAAATCCATCACCTCACACTTCTCCGCATTGAACTTCATCTGCCATCTATCTGCCCACTCCACCAACTATGTCCTCTTGAAGTTCCACACCATCCTCCTCGCAGTTCACAATACTCCCAAGCTTTATATCATCTGCAAACTTTGAAATTGTCCCCTGCTCACCAAGATCTAGATCACTAATATATATCAGGAAAAGCAAGGGTCCCAATGCCGACCCCTGGGGAACTCCGCAAACCTTCCTCCAGCCCAAAAAATATCCACTGACCATTATTCTCTGCTTCCTATTTTTCAGCCAATTTTATATCCATGTTGCTACTGTCCCTTTTATTCCATGAGCGATAACTTTTCTCACAAGTCAGTTGTGTGGTACTGTGTCAAATGCGATTTCAAAGTCCACGTACACCACATTAACTGCATTACCCTCATCGACCTTTTGTTACCTCTTCAAAAAACTCCAGCAAGTTAGTTAAGCGCGATTTCCCCTGTAGAAATCCATGCTGGCTCTTCCTTATCAACCCATATTTTTCCATGTGACTACTAATTCTATCCCGAATAATTTTTTCTAGAATCTTGCCCACCTAAACTGACTGGTCTGTAATTGCTGGGCTTATCCCTACAACCTTTTTTGAACAAGGGCGTAATGTTTGTAATTCTCCAGTCCTCAGGCACCATCCCTGAGTCTCCGGAAGACTGCAAGATTATGGCCAGTGCCCCTGCAATTTCTATTCTCACTTCCTTCAATATCCTTGGATGCATCTCATCCGGTCCCAGTGCCCTGTCAACTTTAAATACCAACAATCTATTCAACACTTCCTCCTCATCAGTTTTGAACGCTTCTGGTAACAGAGTTTCCTTGTCTGTCACCATGGCCTGGGTAGCATCTACCTCCTTGGTAAAGACGGATGTAAAGTATTCATTTAATACCTCAGCCTTGGCCCCTTCGTCCATGTGTAAATTTCCTTTTAGGTCCCTAATCGGTCCTACTCCTCCTTTTACCACTCTTACTATTTATATGCCTAAGACGACTTTGGGATTCCCCTTTACGATAGCTGCCAGTCTTTTCTCATAATCCCTCTTCATTTCTCTAATATGCTTTTTCACCTCCTCTCTGAACCTTCTATATTCCTCTTGGTTTTCAATTGTATTTTCTACCTGACATCTGTCAAAAGCTCACTTTTTCTTCTTTATCTTAATTTCAATCTCCTTTTTCATCCAGGGAGCTCTGGATTTGTTTGTCTTACCTTTCCCTTTCAATGGAATATACCTTGACTGTGCCCAAACCAATTCTTTTTTGAAGGTATCCCATTGTTCAGCTACAGTTTTTCCCACCAATCTTTCGCTCCAGTCTATCTGGCCCAGTTCCGTTCTTGCCCCATCAAAGTCGGCTCATCCAGTTAATTATTTTTACTCTCATCATCCTACAATGTACAATACAATGATCACTGTCTCCTAAATGTTCCCCCAACACAACTTGATCTACTTGGCCCGCCTCATTTCCAAGATACAGGTCAACAGTGCGTCTTTTCTTGTTGGGTTGGACACATACTGCTGTAGAAAATTCCCCTGAACACAATCTAGGAATGTTTGCCCCTCTCCGCCCTTTACACGACCAATGTCCCAGTCTACATCCGGGTAATTAAGGTCTTCCATTATAACTACTCTATAATGCCTGCATCTCTCTGTAATTTCCCTGATTTGTTCTTCTACGTCCTTCTCACTATCTGGCTGTCTTTAGACTACACCGAACAATGTAACTGACCGTTTTTGTTCCTTGGCTCTAGCTAAACTGATTCTATCCTTGAACCCTCTGGGACATCCTCTTTCTCCAGCACTGCAATGCTCTCCTGAACCAATACTGCCACCCCTCCTCCTTTCCTATTTCTTCTGAACACCTTATATCCAGGAATATTAACACGCAGTTCTGTCCTTCCTTGAGCCAGGTCTCTGTTTTTGCCACATCATCATATTTCCACATGGCAATCTGTGCCTATAACTCCCCAGTCTCATGCATTCACATACATGCATAGTAACCCTGATTTAGATTTTGTTACTTTCTCCCTTACCCCGACTTTACCTAATGACTCACTATTCTCTAAACTTGTGTTACCTGTCCCTCCCAGTATTTTGTTAATCTTGATATTCCTTTCTAATCTTTTTTCTTGGTTCCCACACCCCTGCTGAGTTAGTGTAAAGCCCTCCCAACAGCACTAACAAAACGCCCTGCAAGGAACTCAGTCCCAGTTCTGTTCAGGAGCAACCCGTCCGGCTTGGTACAGGTGCCATCTCCTCCAGAGCCAGTCCCAGTGGTCCGGGAATCTAAAGCCCTCCCTCCTGCACCATCTTTCCAGCCACGCATTCAACTGCCTTACCCCCTATTTCTGTACTCACTGACCACAAGGCACTGAGATAAATCCGGAGATTACTACATTAGAGGCCCTGCTTGCTAATTTTCTACCTAGCTCCCTAAATTCCGATTGCAGGACCACATACCCCTTCCTACCTAAGTCATTGGTGCCAATGTGGACCACAACCTCTGGCTGATCACCCTCCCCCAGAAGAATGTCCGGTATTGTAGCTCTGTGACATCCTTGACCCTGGTGCCAGGGAGGCAACATACGACCCTGGAGTCACGTCTACAGCCACATAAATACCTGTCTGTTCCCCTAACCAGTGAATCCCCTATCACTATAGCTCTTCCTTTCTTCCTCCTCCCCTCCTGTACAGCCGAGCCACTCGTGGTGCCAGGAACTTGGCTCTGACTGCACTCCTCTGAGGAACCTACACCCTCACCAGCTTCCAAAATGGAAAACTGATTTGTAAGCAGGACTCCAGAGGACTCCGGCACTAGCTGCCTACTTCTCTTGGACTGCCTGGCAGTCACCCATTTCCTCTCTGTCTCCAGGCCCTTAAGCTGCGGTGTGACCACTTCTCTGAACATGCTATCCACACTCAGCCTCGCATCACTACGAATCACACAAGATGTTGAAGTAAGGCGAAGTAAGTCATATATTGAGGTAAATAAATCAAAACACACAATGCCGTATATTAAATAAAAACAACCTGTGTGTTCCCTTATGCAACTAGGCGCACTTCCAGGTGCTTCTACATTGTGTTTCCCCTGCACCTGGAACTGATGAACACAGCAGCCTCCTGGCATTGCTGCTGTGGTGCATGAGATGCCTCCTTCTTCTGGGTTATGGAGCCTTTGAGGAGCCCACACAGTCTGGGCTACCAGCAATGTTCATTTAATAGTCAGAGAGGCTGAGGGGCCATTGTCAAAGCTGGGGTGCCTTGAGCAGAGACCCCAGCGTGTTCAGCCATCCGTTTATTCCTTGACCCTGTCAAGGCCCATCTGCACTTCCCTGCTTACCAGGAGTGGACCAAATCTGGCAACAGGTCCATCTGTCTGAGACATCATGTCAACTCAATGCCAAACACTGCTCAAGGTTGATGCCATATCATGGAGGCCCATAAGTGCCTTCTGCATCCACTTGGTCACCTGCCACATAGCTTTCCATCAACAATGTCACTCTCTCATTCGAGGAGGCCATACACTCATAAGCACAGACATGGTGCCACTCTTGCCATTGATTGACTCCACCATTGTGTGCACATGGGAGTGAGTAGCCTCTGGGAATTCTGAATATCCACACATTTTCCCATTTTACTGATAACCCTGAGATTCAGAATCTGTGCGGAACTGAACATTGCTGGGCCTGTCCTCACTTCGCTGACACCTCTTCCTGCAAGTGTTTGTCTTGCTTACCAACTGGTGCCACCTGTTCTAATCTTGGAAACTTTATTATGAATTGATCCTTTTGAGAAGTTTTTCAACCAAGTGCATTAGGAGTGGTCTAGTAATCACAAATTTGCAAAATTGAAAACAGATTTTTGATAGACAAGGGAGTCAAGGGTTATAGGGGGTAGATGGCAAAGTGGAGTTGAGACCACAACCAGATCAGCCATGATCTTATTGAATAGTGCAGCAGGCTTGAAGGGCTGAATGGCCTACTCCTACTCCTAAGTTCTGTATGATGCTGTATGGAATAGGAAGTAATATGAAGAAGGCAATTAGATCTTGCTTTATACTTTTTGCGAATATTGTACCTGCTTTCCTCTGGGCTCTTGATTCATACTGAGGTATGGTTTGACAGTACCTTTGGAATATTGCGCCATTCTTCACTGAAAGCAGTAAATATTTGACCAAGTGGTCCCTCAGCTGATCCTCTTCTCACCTGATGTCCATTCAATGTTACTTTCTAGCAAGGGTCACTGAATGGGAATTGGGAGCAGGAACCCTGGGCAATTTTCTACCAACTTAGAACTCTAACTGCTCCTATCTTGTACTGGTCCCTTCTCTATCTTAGTGCACCTTTTCCCCTGCAGTACAAAAAAAGCTTATGCAATTTTGTGCATAGCTTGCTTCTGTTTATTGGAAAATATACATGAGAAAGTAGAGTATGCAATTTTGAATCATACCTAAAAAAAATATTTTTAGCAATGACTATAAATCTAATTATTCTTATGAACATATGAAATAGGAACAGAAGTAGGCCATTCGGCCCCTCGAGCCTGCTCTGCCATTCAATAAGATCATGGCTGATTTGTTTGTGTTTTGAATTCCGCATTCCCATCTACCCCCGATAACCTTTGATGCCCTTGCCTAACAAGAGTCTATCTACCTCTGCCTTAAAAATATTCATTGACCCCACCTCCACCGCCTTTACAGGCAGAATTCCACAGTTGCACAACCCTCAGAGAAAAAATTTCTCCTCATCCCTGTCCTAAAAGGGCAATCCCTAATTTTAAAAAAGTGGGCCCTAGCTCTGGACCCACCCACCTGAGGAAACATCCTTTCCATGTTTTCAGGATCTTATATACATCAATCAAGTCACCCCTCACTCTTCTAAACTCCAATGGAAACAAGCCCAGTATGTCTCACCTATCCTCATAAGACAACCTGCTCATTCCAGGCACCAATCTAGTAAACCTCCTCTGAACCACCTTACATTCATTTACATCCTTAAATAAGGAGATCAAAACTGCACACAATATTTGAGATGTGACCTCACCAATGACCTGGATAACTGAAGCATAACATCCTTACTCTTATGTTCAATTCCTCTTGTAATGAAGAGTAACATTCCACTAGCTTTCTTGATTGCCTGCTGTACCTGCATACTAACTTTTTGTGACTCATGCACTAGAACACCTAGATCCCTCTGCACCTCAGAATTCTGCAGCCATTCTCTGTTTAAGTAATACTCTGCTTTTTTATTCTTCCTGCCAAAGTGAACAACTTCATATTTTGTTACATTATACTTCATCTGCCAGATTTTTGCCCAGTCACTCAACCTATCTATATCTGTCTTCAACCTCTTTATGTCCTTTTCACAACATACTTTCCTATCTTATTGAATGACAGAGCAGGCTCAAGGGGCCAAATGGTCTACTTCTGCTCCTATTTTGTATCTTCATAAGAATAATTAGGTTTATAGTCATTGCTAAAAAATGTTTTTTTAGGTATGATTCAAAATGGCATACTCTACTTTCTTATGTATATTTTGCAATAAACAGGAGCAAGCTGTTTGCAAAATTGCATAAGCTTTTTTTGTATTGCAGGGGAAAAGGTGCACTAAGATAGAGAAAGGGCCAGTACAAGATAGGAGGAGTTAGGGTTCCAAATTGATAGAAAATTGCCCAGGGTATCTACTCCCAATTCCCATTCAGTGACCCTTGCTAGAAAGTACCATTGAATTGACATCAGGTGAGAGGATGATCTGCTGGGAGGCCCATTTAGTCAAATATTCACTGCTTTCAATGAAGAATGGCCACTTGGTGCAATACTCCAAAGGTTTTCTCTGAAAATTTCGCTACCATGCCTTCACTCCCCTCATCCAAGTCTTGATATAAACTAAAAAGTTGAGGCCCCAGCACAGACCCCTGCGGGACTCTACTCGTCACATCCTGCCAAGCAGAATAAGACCCATTTATGCATGCTCTGTTTTCTGCCAGCAAGCCAATCTTCTATCCATACTAATATGTTATCCCCTACACCATGAGCTTCTATTTTCCGCAATAATCTTTGATGTGACACCTTACCAGATATCTTCTGGAAATTCAAGTACAGCACGTCTACAGGCTCCCCTTTGTCCACAGTGCATGTTACTCCTTCAAAGAGCTCCAATAAATTAGTTAAACATGATTTCCCTTTCACAAAACCACACTAGCTCTTCCTGATTACCTTGAGTTTCTCTAAGTGCCCAGCTATAACCTCCTTAATGATTGATTCTAAACTTCCCCATAACAGACATCAAGCTAACTGGCCTATTGTTTCATGTTTTCTGCCTCCCTTCCTTCTTGAATAGAGGGGTTATATTTGCTAGTTTCCAGTCTGATAGAACCTTTCCAGAATCTAAGGAATTTTGGAAAATTAACACCAACACATCTACTACCTCAATAGCCACCTCTTTTAAGACCCCAGGATGAAGTCCATCAGAATCCGGAGACTTGTCAGCCTGCAGCTCCATCAGTTTGCTCAGTACTGCTTCCCTAGTGATTGTAATTTCACCAAGTTCCCCTCTCCCTTCCACCTCCTGATGTATAGCTATTACTGAAATGTTTTTTGTACCCTCTATAGTGAAGACAGAAGCAAAATATTTGTTCACTTCATCTGCCATTTCCTTATTATTGACTATTACTACTGTCATTCTCTAGAGGACCAACACTCACTTTACTTACTCTTTTCCTTTTTAAATACCTGTAAGAACTCTTGCTGTCTGTTTTTACATTTCTAGCTAGCTTCCTCTCGTGCTCTAATTTCTTTCTCCTGATTAACCTTTTAGTCATTCTCAATATTCTAATCAATCATCTGACCTGCCACTCATTTTTGCACAGTTATATTCTCTTTTTTTTCCAAGTTTGATGCTTTCCCCAACGCTTTTAATTAACCACAGATGGTATGCCCTCCCCTTAGAACTTTTCTTTATAATAGGAATGTACTTATTCTGAATATTCTGAAATATCCCCTTAAATATCTGCCACTGCCTCTCTATTGATCTATCCCCTAGCCTAGTATCGCAGTTCACTTCAGCTAGCTCAGCTTTCATGCCCACATAGTTGCCCTTATTTAAGTTTAAAATACTAGTCTTCGACCCGCTTTTCTCCCTTTCAAACTGGATGTAAAATTCAATAATATTGTGGTCGCTGCTACCTAGGGGTGCCTTTACTCTGAGGTCATTAATTAATCTTGTCATATTACACAATGCCAAATCTAATATAATCTGCTCTCTGGTTGGCTCCAGGGTGTGCTGCTCTTAAAGAAAACTACCTCAAAAGCATTCTATGAACTCCTCATCTAGGCTAGTGCCAGTCTGATTTTTCCAGTTTATATGTAGATTAAAATCACCCGTTGCTGACCCTTTATCACAAGCACCCAATATTTCTTCTTGCATACTTTGTGGTTACTGTCAGGGGGCCTGTAGACCACTCCCACTAGTGACTTCTTTCCCCTACTATTTCTCATCTCCACCCAAACTGATTCTACATCCTGATCGCCTGAACCAAGGTCATCTCTAACTATTGCACCAATGCCATTCTTGATCAACAGTGCTACCCCTCCACTTTTACCTAGTTTCCTATTCTTCTTGAATATCATATACCCCTCAATATTCACAATCCAATCTTTGTCATCCTGCAGCCACGTCTCTGTAATGGTTATCAGATCATATTTGTTTACTTCAATGTGCGCATGAATGACATGGCAGATGATGTGTGCCAGACGGACCAAATCCACAAGGGAAACTATCCACGCTATCACAACAGTTTTGCAATTTGTATTTATTACGAGAAAGCTTATCCACTAACACCTTTAGTGATTTTAAAATTAAGTTAAAACATTTATTAACAAAAGAAAAATAAACAGAACAATAAACATACATAAGATTACAGTTACAGGTTATTTAGTTTAACCGTTCCCAAAGTCCTTAATTAAACAGGCTCCCAACTACACACTCCCTTTACATGGCCACCTCCACATAACCTTCCATCTTTCTTTATATATGTTTCGCTCTTTTTAATGTGTAAATCTCATTGTTCTACGTGTCTTCGGAAATTTATTTTTTCCATAATATAAAAACCTTCCATGTTGTCAACATGGCCTCTTTTGGGAAAAATAAACCTTGCCGATTTATCTTTTAGTTGTAAACATCCCCACCATCCCTTTCAAAATCAAACAATCTTTTAACTTATCTAAAATGCAAATTTCGTTCACACCTTATCTGTGGAACCCTCATCCTCGCTTGTCCATCTCCATTTCAAAAGTCTGCTTTACACCTAACTCTTGATAATTTCATCCTTTCAGTCTGTCTGACTCTAATTCAAGTAAATCAATCACACAGACAGAACCATCCACACTCACACCCATAAGCCTACAATAATATTCTGAAAAATATCATAGTTTCGCAACAGCTATCAATTTGTTTACTTTGCGCTTAGCATTCATAACATTCAGATATGGAGCCTTTAGTTTTGTCTTTTTGTTATCTTTGTAACATCTGGTCTTGACTATTGGTATATTCTTAGGCTTTAACTCCCTGTCCCTTCCTGCTATTCTATGACCCTCATTTCCCATATTACCATTATGGTCTCCTGCCTTGAATCTACCATTTGATTTGCCACATCTACCTAAGCTTGATCCTTCGCCCTCCTTGTTCAGTTTAAAGCCCCCTGTACTTGCCTAGTTATGCCATTCGCAAGAACACATGTCCCAGCATGTTTCAAGTGTAGACCGCCCCAACGGTACTGCCCCCACTTTCCCCAGTACTTATGCCAGTGCCCCACGAACTGGAACCCACTTCTCTCACACCGGTCTTTGACCCACATATTAATCTCTAATCTTACTTTCCCTATGCCAATTTGCACGTGGCTCAGAAAATAATCCAGGTAATATTACCTTACGTTCTACTTCTTAATTTGGTACCTAGCTTCTCATACTAACTATGCAGAACCTCCTCCCTTGTTGGTATCTACGTGGACCACAACAACTGGATCCTCCCCCTCCCACTGTAAGTTCCTCTCCAGCTCTGAGCAGATGTCCCAAACCCTGGCACTGGGCAGGCAACATAGCCTTCTGGACGCTTGCTCTTTCCCCCTCACTATATGTCTCCTACTACCATTTATTCCTGTTTGCTCCCCCAACGCTTGAACAGCTTCCTGTTCCATAGTGCCTTGGTCAGCCTGCTCATCCACCTTGCAGACCTCACTTTTGTCCACATAGTTTGTGAGCACCTCAAACCTGTTTGACAATTGCAAAGTCTGAGGCTCCCCCACTACTGTCAGCTTGGTCCCATTACCTGCCTCATTAATGGTCACATCCTCCTGTCCGTCACTGCTGACCAAAACACACAACCCTATTCTAAGAGGCGTGACCGTCTTCTGGAACACAGTGTCCATGTATTTCTTCCCCTCCCTTATGTTACATAGTGTTTGCAGTTTGGCTTCCAGAACAATAATCCTGATCCGGAATTCCTCTAGCTGCTTACACTTTCTGCAAACATGTTTGTCATGGATCACTTTGGCGTCCAAAATTCCCACATTCCACAGACGCAACATAATGCTTGTCCTGCCACTGTTACTTATGCTATTTAGTTAACTTAATTTAAATATTCACTTAATTAACTTAGAACAATTCGTATGTATGGCACACCTCTTTGCCCCAAGCACCAAATTCCCATGTGAACCTAATTTGCTATTCACTCAGTCTTCATCTCACTCCAGCGGATTTGCCTGTCTCCTCGCGTGCCCCTTACTGACCGTGGGTAAAATAATTTGGAAGGGACTTCATAATGTGACACATTTTTGATGTTATGTTGTGCAACTTTACTAAGATATGATTGAATTCCTAAAAAAAAGTTACCAGTCATGACATGAAAAGTATTAATTGACAGTGATTGGTTTTTATCAGGCTGTTATACTGTTCTGGAATCTCACCCTGTTCAGCAGCTAGCTCGTGTTTACGCCAAAAATGTACCAAACTAAAAATTTAACTTTTAGGTAACATTTACCAATTTTCTATCCAATACAATATGTTTCTTTGGTAACTATATAAATGTTTGCAAGATTTATAAAACGTCCATCGTAACTTCTAGGAGTTCCAAGCATGGTCCAAACCATTTTTAGACATTTCATGATTTGAGAGTAACTTCTGTTCATTTATTAACAGATCACAGAAAAATACTGCTTGAGCAATGCATTTCTCATGCATTTGTGTTGGTGGTTTTTATAGTTTAAACACAGTGGCTTGAGTATTATTTAGTCATGAATATTTGGTTAAAAAACCCTGCTAATCCATGCTTAATTAGAATAGTTCATAAATTATATAAATGAGGCCTATGTTGTAGGCAATGTAATAAGGCACCTCCAATAATATTACTGATTAATTGCTGAAATATTTATATGCACAGCTGGCAAGAATTCCCCTGGGCTTGTTTTTGATGTACAGACATCCATGCCTTTAACACAGCTGTGTTTCTAGCAGAGGCTCTTAAGAAGTTGGGTTAGTGAAAGTCCCTCACGTAATACTTATTGTTGAGCATGCAATAGCTGTTTCCTCCACTATCTGCCTGATGCATGTCTAACGCAGTTTGTATAGAAGCTTTTAGAAAAAAAAATGTTCTGTGAGGGTTAGGGTAAATGCTCTAAATGATTTTTCTGGACTGAACTTCCTAACATTTTAAATGCTTTAGAAATGATGTCATCAGTGAAGTTGAATATGTTTACATTAATGAACACATTCTGCTTTAATGTTAATTTGACTTCTTGAAGGAGCAGTAATAAATTGAACAGCCTTCCTTTTACTTCACAAATGCAATATGTATCCATTTTCTTTATTTTTAAAATGTGTTTAACAGTAACAGGTTGATGAGCAAATTACATAAAGGCTACAATGTGACAATAGAAAAGCAAAAGCCTAACTCAAATGCAGTGACTAACGCTGGCCTTTTTACACAGTTCTGCAACTTAGACCTTCAACAGGATCTGCAGTTACATTAGTCTGTGGGTAGGCTTTTGTTCTGCATTTATATCATGCTTTATCACATTGATAAGGACTTAAAACACCTTACTCAATTAATTATGTTAGTTCTCATTCAGTAGATCATTTTTTAAAAATGCTATAGAATGTTGGAATCTTGTAGAACAGAAGGTCGTTCTGCCCATCATATCTGTGCCAGCTTTTTGAAGGGGAAATCCAATTAGTCTCACACCCCTCTCTTGTCCCTTTGCATTTATTTATTTTCAAGTATATAATCGATTCCCTTTTGAAAGTTATTATTGAATCTGCTTCTACTGCTCTTTCAGACAGAACCATTCCCCAGGGCACCCACGAAACCACACGCTTGTTACCCATCATTGCTAAATATCAGATATTTAACTGGTACTTTATGAATACGATTTTGTTGTGTATTCTCAACTTTAAAATTGATCAGGGATGACAATGAATTATATAGGTCTCTGTGATGTGTGTGTCTCTTAATAAATTCAATGTTTGGCTTGGCTTTCAGTATGACTTAAAAGACAACTGCTCTTTGTCTCTCACTGAGGTAATATTTAAACAGTTTAATTCAACAGTGAGTACTCAGAAAGTAAACATTACTTCAAGAAAAGAATTGAAAATTTATCCTCCAGTGTATTTTGGAATCATTTGGATGAAAGTGTTTGAAATTCTCTTGGGATCATCAGCCTTGCATTTGCAGTTGGAAAACTCTACTGATGCATAATGGGAAATTGTGCACGCCACACCTACCCAGGCTGCAGCATGTACCTGAAAAGCAATAGCTTTTGGTCAAAATATCAATTTCAAATCCAGGGTTTTCAAATTGGATGAAGCCTTGGACTAAACTTTAATAAAGCCATTATAA
The DNA here is from genome assembly GCF_964194155.1 of Cetorhinus maximus. Taxonomy (NCBI): domain Eukaryota; kingdom Metazoa; phylum Chordata; class Chondrichthyes; order Lamniformes; family Cetorhinidae; genus Cetorhinus; species Cetorhinus maximus. Next base: position 8,673,938 of record NC_135906.1, read on the forward strand.
GATACAGAGATGAATGACATGAAGTATGTATTTTTGTTCCATTTAGTTAACCTTATTGTGAACATTAGAAATATTTTAAGGAAAAAATGGTGCAAAAACTTGGAATTCTTTTCATGATTGATTTGTTTCACTATCTTCCTAACAAATCAGTGCATCCTACTGAATAATTTTACTGTCACCAATTAACTTGAAGAAATTTAGTTGAGCTGGAACATGTATTCCTCACCCCCCCCCCCCCGCCAAAACAATTGTGAGAAATAGTTCAACATAAATTTTTAATAAATGTGGTGAGAAGTAGGAGCTAAGTAGTAGGTAGAAGAAATATGCCAAAAGTAGTAATAGTAAATGTGCCAGGAAGTAAGCGCTACATTTACAAGAAGTAAGCGCTACATTTACAAGAAATATCTTCCTTGTGGAAGATACGTATATGAATTAATTTTCAAACTTATGGATTGTATCTCAGCCAACTTCGTGTTAGCCATTGTGTCATGACTACAATGATTCAAATAAAAGTAAACCAAAATCATTTCAACAATAGATTGTTATGATCTCCATGGGGAAATCATAAACCAGAATAACTAAATTTGTCAAATGGCCCCCAAATGGAGAGATTACCAACAAGATTTCACTTTTTGTAACTTTGAACTAATGTGAGGATGAATTAACAGGCATATGATGATAAGGTAGATTTCACCTTAAATAGTTGATACAGCAAAGATATGTCCTTTGTACAACCACAAGCGCACTCATCACTTTCCGCAGACGTGGCATTGTTATGACTACAGCTGATAGTATTCACTAAGCGAGCCGAATCCCAGGCAGAAGCTTGTCTTACTGATCATAACTAACTTTTTTTTGTATTTTGAAAATGAAGGGAAAACTACTGATCCTAGAAACATAGAATCCCAGTAATACTTTTAGGATTTTAAAATTAAAAGACTTATTAACAAGAAGAAGAAAAAAATAAGCACACAAGATTAAAATTATACAGTTAAAACAGAATTACAAAACATTCCCCCAAAAAAACCAACTTGGTCAGAACAAACAAGTAAACTACTTGGCAACAACTCCCTTTATAGATTTTTTAACCATAAAAATCCATTAATATTACCCAAGGCAAAACTGCTGTCACTTTAGTAAAGGTATACCACATTACTTTGCACTCTCTTCCACTCTGCTATGGAAATCCAAAAAAGAAAGGTTCAGAAATGGGCTGCTTTCTGAAAACAAAGACTTTCCTGGCTTGAAACTGGATGGCTGCTTCAAGTTCACAACTTTTCTCTGCACAGAGCAAGTCTCAGGACATCTCCTCCACACAGCCAACACAACTCAATTAAATATCTTTCCTTAAACTTAGTTTTCCTGCTTGGTAATGCTATAAAATTTAATGCTCTGAGTTTTCCTGCTTGGTAACTCTATAAAATTTAATGCCCATCAGTTACAGGCAACAATCACCTCCTGTTGTGCTATCACCTCATTTGAGATGGCAAGCCACTAAAGCTCAGTGGGACCTTTGCATCTTCCACAAAATTCAGACCGCTGTACAAAATTGCCATTAATGACCTGCTTAACAGCCTCAAAGTGGATGCCTGCCACGGGCCGGGGGTTCCCATTCTCCAGTCGCTCATGGGAAATTTGCCCGGCAGCAGAAAGATGTCAAGGAGCCACCCTGACGTGGTCTCCCTGTTTTCCTGGTCCTCTGCCTCCCATTCAGTCTCCACAGGGCCAGGAAAACTCAACCCCTTATTTTTAGAGTTAAGTGTCACAGTCTCAGAATAAGGGACTGAGGTGAGGAAAACTAACTTCACTCAGAGGGCTGTAAACCTTTGGAGATGTAGACACTCAGTCATTGAGTATACTCAAGACAGGGCTTGAAGATTTTTGGCTACTAAGGAAATCAAGGGATATGAGGATAGTGTAGGAAATTGTAGCTGAGTTAGAAGATCAGCCATGATCTTAAACGGTTGGGCATGCTTGTGAGGCTAGGTGGACTACTCCTGCTTCTATTTCTTAGGTTATATTCTTAGTGTTTTATGATCACAACTCTCTATGCCAGATGCTTATAATATCCAGAATAAGAATAATTTTTCAGTTTCAACCATTAGAACAAATAGATTCCAATTAAAAACTACCAAGTATTTTAAAAATGGTCTGTCTAGGTATTTGACATTTTTAAATTTAAAAAAACTACAAGTACAATTGGGGCTTGATTGCCATATTGAAATGATAATGGTATATATTTTCAACACATTGAAGATATACAATTAAACAGAAATTACATACAAACAGGCTGTTTGGCCCAATCTTTAAAGGCCAGTAATTGAAAAAAGAATGGAAGGCTAGCATTTATTAGAGAGCTTACCACATCTGAGATTCAAAGAAAATATGCAGTAAATTGGGTTAACACCACAAATTAGTTTAAGGAAACAGTTATGGTTAAACCTTGTGCTTTGTGGCCAAGAGGCATTCCACAAAATATACTGCTATGCTGGAAGCATCCATCTCCTTTCTCCATTTTATACCTAGCAGATAGTGGGCAAGAAATTCAATTCAGGGCCACTCGGCACAAGACCACCAGTGTACTGCTCCCAACAGTACCAGAAGTATGCCGGACAACATATTGATTCCAGCGACTTTGTCATCCAGGACAGCTGCTTGAAAGAGGCCCTTAAACATGAAATCTGAGTCTTACATCAGCTGTAGGATCCCCCAATGCAAAATTTAGGTACAAATTGACTGAGTTTACAACGTATATGTTAGATGAAGTTTCAAGTAGCCTAACCACTGATCCTTAAAGAAACTGCTGGAAGCTGCTGAAAAAAAGGGCCAAGAATTATTCAATATTTATTTTTGTGGCCTGGGGATTGCTCACAAGAGATGAGACTAGTTATTCCGGATATACACTACAACATTTCCTGTGGAGTTCCTCATGCACGGATTCTAATGATGTTTGCGAAAATGTCTAATTTCATGATTTATGTGTTTTATAACTTTTAGTTTGGGGGACTAGTTTTTAAAAATAAGAGAAACAGCTGGTGACAGGCTAGTAAGCAGACAAGAAGTAATTCCCATTCAAAGGATGGCCTGTGTTTATTTAATAGGGTCAGAGTTACAAGTGAGAAAACATTAAGCAATGGATGGCCCCTTTCCGAGTCCCTGATGGAAAATGAGATGTCTACAGTTGTCTTCATAAGGGGTTTAAATTATTCATGTAATATCCCATATCAAAGAAAGGTTGGAAAGCAACTGGTAGAAGGTCTTAAAGTACTATATAATTTTCAGATCAAAGGACATCTTTTGGAAGGTGAAGTTAATTAGTTGAAATCTCTATCTGGGGCATCCCTAGGGTGCCTTATTGCCATGGAGATAGGCTGCAAGGGAGGTACCCATTTGTTTTGGGTTTATCTGTGTGATTTTTCACAGAAAACAGGCAGTTTATATCTGGAGTTGCAACTGCTTGGAAACAGGCTGAGAGGGAAAGCTGCCAGGAGCTGTAGACCACTAAGCAGGAATGCAGTGAAACCCCATGCTTGAGCTGGGATGAGAGTTGGAGGGCCGCCTGGCCGAATGCTAGCTGATGGATCCAAAGAAGTCTCATACCTCAGAATAACAGGAACACTGAGGAGAATCAAAGTGAACTCATAAGAGCTGTGGCACACCTTGGTTTGATCCCAGGAGAAGTGAAGGAACCCTAAAGATCCTGGAAGGTTTAAGGGAAATCTTGGGTGGAAGTGGAAATGAAACTAAAACAGAAATGACCTGTTTTTGGACTAAAGAATCAGGGTTTATGAAATTTCTTGTTAAATTAGTAATTGCTTTATTTAACTCTTGTACAGTAAAAGTTTTTGTTAAAAATGTGAAACCTTGTGGCACAATTCTTTCAGTTAATAATTGGGAGTTCAAATTTCTTTTAAAAACTTAATGATCTCCCTCAAGATAACAAAGGGAAATACAATGTATGCAGCTTAAGCGAAGACATGTTCCTTTAGAGTCTAACTGATGTTAAGTAAAAAGTATGTTCATGCACAAGTCAATTAGGTGCTTGTAGATATAATTCCAGTTGCAAAGTTTAACAGTACACTGGAAACAACTTCACAACTTATTTCTTTGTGCACAAATTTGCATGACATAGGCACAGAAGCAGGCCATTTGGCCCAACCAGACCAGGTCAGCATTTATGCTCCATTCAAGCCTTTGCTCATCTTCTCTCATCTAAATCTACTATCATAACCATCTATTCTCTTCTCCCTTGTCTAGTTTCCCCTTAACTGAATCTATAGTATTTGTTTCAACTATTCCCTGTGTTTCACATTCTCACCACTTTCTGGGTAAAAAATTTCTTCTGAATTCCCTATTGGATTTCTTGGTGACTAAGTTATATTGATGGCTTCTAGACTCTTCCCCACAAGAGGAAGCATTCTCTCTGTATCCACTCTATCAGAACATTTCAGAATTTTAAAGACCTCTGTTAGATCATCACTCAGTCTTTTTTCAAGAGATAAGAGATCCGGCCTATCAATCCTCTCCTGATATGTATACCTATATATTTCTCCTACCATTTTTGTAAATCTTCTCTGCACTCTCTCCAGTGTCTCCATATCCTTTTTATAATATGGCGACCAGAACTGCACCTAGTAATGCAAGTGTGGTCTAACCAAGTTTCGGTACAGGCTTAGTATAACCTCCCTAATTTTCAATTCTATCCCTCTAGAAATCGAACCTAGTGCTTGGTTTGATTTTTTTTAATGGCATTGCTAACCTGTGGCACAACTTTTAGTGACTGATGTATTTGTACTCCAAGATCCCTTTGTTTCTCTATCCCAACTAGATTGCACCTTCCAAGAAATAAGAGACCTCCGTATTCTTCCTACCAAAATGAGGTACTACCTCATATTTATCAGTGAACTTCGTTTACCAATTATTTGCCCATTTTCCTGTAATTTGTAACAGTCCTCTTCAGTAATGACTATGTTCCCCACCCAATTTGGTGTCATTCGCAAATGTAGAAATTGTGTTTTTGATTCCAAAGTCTAAATCATTATTGCAAATTGTAAACAGTAGTGATCCCAGCACTGATCCTTGTGGAACACCACCTTCTACCAATCTTAGAATACTCTCACTCTCTGCTTCCTGTCTTAAAGCCAGCTATCAATCCATCTGCCACTTGTCCCCTGACACCACATTCTCTGACCTTATTCATTAGTCTATTACGGGGCACCTTATTGAAGGCCTTTTGAAAATCCAGGTAAAACACATATACTGCATTATTATTTACTCTCTCTCCTACCTCCTCAAAAAAAATAAAATGAGATGGTCAAGTGAGATTTTCCTTTTCGCAATCTATGCTGGCTATTCGTTATTATATTTCTCATTTCTAGATGTTCTTCTATTCTTTCCTTTAGTAAGGATTCTATTTTTTTCCCTTCCTCTGATGTTAATCTGCCTGGTCTACAATTCCCTGGGCATGTTCTGTACCCCTTAAATATAGAAATTACATTAGCTATTCGCCAGCCCTCTGGCACTACACCTTTCTCTCACAATTATTAAATACAAGTAGTATTGCCTATGCTCTTACTTCCCCAGATTCTTTTAAAATATGTGGATGCAATCCATCCAGACCTTGGACTTAATCCTCTGATATAAAACTAGTAAATACTGGGAATACTCAAACAGGTCAGGCAGCATCTGTGGAGAGAAACAGAGTTAACTTTTGAGGTCGATGATGACCCCTCATCATCTGTTCTGATGAGGGGTTATCGTCAGCCTGAAACATTAACTCTGTTTCTCTCCAGAGATGCTGCCAGGCCTGCTGAGTAATTCCAGCACTTTCAGTTTTTATTTCAGATTCCAGCATTTGCAGTATTTTGCTTTTTTATCCTATGTGAGTTTGTTGAGTTTACGCAATACAATCTTTCTTTTATTTTAAATGCACTTAGCTCATTACTCATCTCATCATTCAATGTCATGTCAACCTGTTACATCTCCCTGGTAAATGCCAAAACAAAATAACGATTTAATATTTCTGCCATCTATCGTTACCTGCGATATTTTATTTATCCCTTAATGGTCCCCCCTCATCACAGCCTTCCTTTTTTTATTTGATGCGCCTGTAAAATATTTAACTATTCTAAGTTCAAATGGTCGTTTGGTATTGAGTATTGTGAAAAAAAAGAGACACGTCTAAGCTTTTCATCTGGCACTCATCAGGATGCTCACAAGAATACCAATATAAGGGGAAAACAACAATTGATACTATATGAGAAGAGAGTGCTGATTGATTGGCAAGTGGACTCTGATTGGTAGAGGTGCTGCCATGGAGAATGCACCAGTGATGGTCACTGACAGTTAACTGCCAAGCATTGTTTGAAATTTAAACCAGGCAGCTTGACCCTGATTGGTCAAGGCGTTGCCCTGGCGTATTAGTCAGCGAATGGCTGTCACTTATTTTACTTAGCTGAAACAGGCGCAATGTGTGTACATGTTCTTTCCATCTGCAAAGAACAGAGCCCTATGTATTAATATATGTAGCTTCCAGTACAGGCAAATGCACCACACTGCAAGCCTGACTGACAATCTTAAATTGGTTATCAGCATAATTCTTAGCACACTGAGGATTATTTAGCATTCGTTGTCCAATCACGGAATCATATCTAATGTTGGACACTGTTTCAAGTTTAGCAAGCACAGGCTGGTTGGGTATGGTCTGTACCTTGCCCATTGCAAACAACAGCTGGGAAATGCTGTTTGATACAATCCGCCAGCCTTTGTGGCGTTTGGCTTACATACCTAGCATCACACTGGCACTGAAATTCATATACCACATTTGTGTGACAGGCAGAATGTCTTTTTGGCTTGGCGGCAGCATCCGTTAGTGGCAAATAGCATTCGTGTTGCTACTGCGTAATAGTAGAGGGTTACGGTTAGCTTCACTTGTTGCTCAAATTTTTGAGATACCTTGCCCTTCCAGGGTAATCTGAGGTAGACCGGGCACTTTTCAGGGCCAAAGGTGATGGCCTTAGGCTCGATCATGAGTTTACGTGATGTACAGCGCAAAATGATCTGATCAGGGTAGCCATTATCCAGCAGGATGCCTTTGATACACCCTATTTCAGCATCAAGCTTGCATAGTGAGCAAATGGCTCGGGCCCTATTTACAAGGTTGCCAATAAGACCAATCTTATAGCGTGTGGAACTGTAGCCAACACATATACTGACCAGTGAAGGCAGGCTTGAGGTAGGCCATGGTAGAGAACCCTCTGGCAGATTTCTCAACTAGTGCATCAAAGAAGGAGAGTTCATGATTCTGTGATTCATTTGGCTGCTCCGTTTTGAAGGTGAATTTGAGCGCAGGATGGAGCCTATTAGGACACGTAAGGAAATATTTACTTTAAGTTCCTTGATAACTTAATTTCATAGCTACTCTTTGCCTTGCTTTTAACTTCTCTTCGTATTCTCTCTTATCCTGCACTCCTCTGCTGTCTATGTACTTAATGTATGCCTCTTTCCTAACCCTCAATTGTTTCCTTATATCCTTATTCATCTATGGGGCCCCACTAGTGTTTAGTTTGTTCGTTCCTGTTAACGGAACACAATTTCCCTGCACTCTGTTGCAAACCATTTTAAATGTTTCCCGTTGCTGCTGTACATCGTTGTTTGTAAATATAGGTGCCCATTTTATTCTTCCAAGTTCTATTCTCAACCCCTCAAAATCAGCTTTTCTCCAATCTATTAACCTGGTTTTCATCGTTCTTATGTCCTTCTCTATCATCACCTAAAGCATGTTATATTTATGGTAACTTGTACATAAATATTTCTCTACTTTTACTTCTCTTATCTGCTCTGGTTCATTCCACATTACTAGATCAAAGAGCAGAATTTTCCCTTGTTGGACTTTACACATATTGGGTTCAAAAGGAGTCTTGTACACATTGTAGGAACTCCATTTCCTTATCCCTTTTATCTACCTCTTCTGTCCAATTAATATTCGGGTAGCTGAAATCCCCCATGATTATTATTCTGTTCTTTTGTTCAGAATCACAGAATTGTCATAGCATAGGAGGAGGCCATTTCAGCCCATCTCCTCTGCGCCAGCTCTCGGAATGAGCAATTTACCTAGTGCCTCACCCCTACCTTCTCCCCATAGTCCTTTTTCCTTTTCAGGTTATAATCTAATTCCTTCTTGAATGCCTCAATTGAACCTGCCTCCGCCACACTCTCAGGCAGTGCACTTGCTGTGTAAAAAAGTTTATCCTCATGTCTCCCTTGTTTCTTTTGCCAATTACCTTAAATCTGTGCTCTTTTGTTCTTAATCCTGAAATGTGGTGCTCAGAACTGGATGCAATATTCCAGTTGAGGTTGAACCAGTGTCTTATACAAATTTAATATAACCTCCTTGCTTTCTTTTACTTCATTTTTGGGATGTGGGCAGCGCTGCCGAGGCTAGCATTTATTGCCCATCCCTAATTGCCCTTGAGAAGGTGGTGAGTCAGAGGAATACAGCACAGAAAAAGGCCCTTCAGCCCATCAAGTCTGTGCTAGTCAAACAAGTACCTAACTATTCGTATCCCATTTTCCAGCACTAGGCCCATAGCCTTGTATGCCATGGCATCACACGTGCACATCCAAAGGCTTCTTAAATGTTATCAGGGTTTCTGCCTCTATCACTCTTTCAGGCAGAGAGTTCCAGATTCCCACCACCCTCTGGGTGAAAAAATTCTTCCTCACATCCCCTCTAAACCTCCTACCCCTTACCTTAAATCTATGCCCCCTGGTTATTGATCCCTCCACCAAGGGGAAAAATTCCTTCCTGTCTATTCTATCTGTGCCCCTAATAATTTATACACCTCAATCATGTCCCCCCTCAATCTCCTCTGCTCCAGGGAAAATAACCCCAGTCTATCCAATCTCTCCTCATAACTAAAACTCTCCAGCCCAGGCAACATCCTGGTAAATCTCCTCTACACTCTCTCTAGTGCAATCACATCCTTCCTATAATGCGGATTCCAGAACTGCACGCAATACTCTAGCGGTGGCCTAACCAGCATTTTACACAGTTCCAGCATAACCTCCCTGCTCTTATATTCTGTGTCTCAGCTAATAAAGGCAAGTATCCCATATGCCTTCTTAACCACCTTATCTACCTGTCCCGCTACCTTAAGGGACCAGTGGACATGCACGCCAAGATCCCTCTGATCTGATACCAAGATCCCTCTGATCCTCGGTACCTCCCAGGTGGTGAGCTGCCTTCTTGAACCGCTGAAGTCCCTGTGGTGTAGGTACACCCACAGTGCTGTTAGGGAGCGAGTTCCAGGATTTTGACCCAGCCACAGTGAAGAAACGGCATTATATTTCCAAGCCAGGATGGTGAGTGGCTGGAAGGTAAACTCCCAGTGGTGGTGTCCCCATGTATCTGTTGCTGCCCTTGTCCTTCTGTATGATAGCAGTCATGTGTTTGGAAGGTGCTGCCTAAGGAGCCTGTCAATAATAAAGCCCAGGATAGTGTGTGCTTCATTAATTGTGCTGTCCTTCCACCTTCAATGACTTATACATAATAAACCCAGGTCCCTCTGCTCCTGCACCCACTTTAGAATTGTACCCTTTATATTGTTTCTCTGCATTCTTCCTACCAAAATAAATCACTTCACACTTCTCTGCATTGAACTTCATCTGCCATTTGTCCACCCATTCCACCAACCTATGTCCTTTTGAAGTTCTATACCATCCTCCTCATAGTTCACAATGCTTCCAAAGTTTCGTATGATCTGCAAATTTTGAAACTGCACCCTGTACACCAAGGTCCAGGTCATTAACATATATCAGGAAGAGCAAGGGTCCTAACACCAACCCCTGGGGAACTCCACTACAAACCTTCTTCCAGTCCAAAAAACATCCATTAACCACTACTCTGTTTTCTGTCACTCAGCCAATTTCATATCCATGTTGCCACTGTCCCTTTTATTCCATGAGCTATAACTTTGTTCATAAGTCTGTTGCGTGCCATTATATCAATTGCCTTTTGGAAGTCCATGTACACCACATCAACATTGCTCTTATCAACCTTCTCTGTTACCTCTTCAAAAAAACTCGATCAAGTTAAACACGATTTACTCTTAACAAATCCATGCTGGCTTTCCTTAACTAACCTGCATTTGTTCAAGTGACTATTAATTTTGTCCCGAGTTATTGTTTGTAGAAGCTTCCCCAGCACCAAAGTTAAACTGAAAGGCCTGTAGTTGCTGGGCTTATCTTTACACCCTTGTTTGAACAATGATACAACATTTGCAATTCTTCAGTCCTCTGGCACCACCCCTGAGTCTAAGGAAGGCCGGAAAATTATGGCCAGTGCCTCCACAATCTCCACTCTTGCTTCACTCAGTATGTTTGGATGCATCTCATCGGTACTGGCGCCTTATTAACTTTAAATATAGACAGCCTATCCAATATTTCCTCCTTATCAAGTTTAAACTCATCAAGTGTATGGGTTACCTCCTCCTTCACCATGGTAAAGACAGATGCAAAGTATTCATTTAATACCTTAGCTATGCTTCCTGCCTTCATGCATAAATCCCTTTTGTTGTCCCTAATGAGTCCCACTCCTCCTTTTACCAGCCTCTTACTATATATATGTCTATAGAATACTTTTGGATTCCCTTTTATAATAGCCCCCAGTCTATTTTCATACTCCCCTCCCTTGCTTCTCTTACTTGCTTTTTCACTTCCGTTCTGAACCTTCCATATTCAACCTGCTTCTCAGTTGCATTATCCACCTGTCATAAGCACATTTTTCCTCATCTTAATCTCTATCTCTTTTGTCATCCAAGGAGCTCTGGATTTGGTTGCCCTTCCTTTCCCCTTTATGGGAATATACCCTGACTGTGCCTGAACATTCTCTTCAGAAAAGGTGGCCCATTGTTCAATTACCATTTTCTCTACAAACATTTGATTCCAATTTATATGGCCCAGATCCCTTCTTACTCCATTGACGTTGACTTTCCCCCAGTTAATTACTCTTACTCTGGATTATAAAGTATTTTTGTTTTTAAATTTGATTTTGGGATATGAGCATCAGTGATACAGCCATCATTTATTGTCCATCCCTAATTGCTCAAGGTGGTGGCGGTGAACCACTTGCTTGAAGCGCTACAGTCCATGTGGTGCAGATATCCCCACAAGTGCTTTTTTTTTCTGTATTACTTTGATAGGTCATTTCAGAAGGCAATTCAGAATCAACCACATTGTTGTGGGTCCAGAATGATGTGTTGAGCAGACCTGGTAAGGATGGCAGAATCCCACCCCCCCTACCCACCACCACCGCCCGCCCCCCGCCCCCCCCCCCAACCCCCACACACACACACACACACCCCCACACCCCCCGAAGAACATACCTGATAGGGTTTTTACAACAATGCAGTTATTTCATGGTCGTTATCAGCTAGGCTAGCTTTTCATTCCAGATTTATTAATCGAATTTAATTCCCCCCAGCTGCCATACTGCGATTTAAACTCATCTCTCTGGAGCATTAAACCAGCCTCTGCACTACTTATTCAGTAATATTAACAGGATCTACCATCCCCCTGAAGGAATGTGAGATCTGTGGTAGAAAATAGAAGGTGTCCAGATTTCACCTGAAACGCAAATTTGGTCTCGCAAAGCCTAAATGCAACAGTGGCAAATTTATCATGTCACCTAACCAAACAGATAAAAAAATTCTTGATACTGAAAGATTCAAGCTTTAGACTATGCTTCCCCCTTCAAAATTTCTTAATCTAGTTATTGTAATACATTATTCCGTCTCCCACCTACAATGGATTTGTGGTAGTTTCCCAAAATTCCTCCTTTAGGATTTTTTTCTTACAAGCTAACAAAAAGGTATTGTTACTTCTGCAATGGATTTGTAATTCTTGCTGAAGCTATCATTGGTGTGGAGCTGCTCAGAGATGTTTTTCCACCGTTAAGCCTCCAAAGGTCAGCACATGAACAGGCTTGTTACGGTTCAGACCTGGCCGATTCTGAGTGCAAGGTCCAAGGTCCAAGGTCAAAGGTCAAAACGCATCCTAAACATCTCTCTGCCCCAGAGCAAACATCAATCCATTCATCTTACATACCATTAGCTCAGAATATTTAATAACCTTAATCTATAAAACAAAATTGAATTTGTAACTATTTTTGCCATCTTTGTCACAGCACTGTGAGTATTGCAGCTCCACAGGACTAAATCAAAACCAACACACATGATACATCTCTCCAGAAGCTGGAATTCCTGGTTGTTGGGAGATGTCATGGTGACTCAGCTTGCAATTTCACATGAGCAAGATGAAAACTACAATTCCCAAGATGCATCAGACAGTGGCTCAAAATCCTATGCACTCACACAAGTAAATTTTCCAACTGAGTATTAAGTAACCAGGTTTATCAGTATAGTTTGTAACTTTTTCAATGCTGTAAGCTTTGTGTGTCTATTAAATTTTATGTAATGTAAAAAAGGATTTGATTGCTCTGTTTTCTGAAGATGATTCATTCTCATTTTTTAATTCAATCATGATTAGTCTATTGGCCATTTGATGATTTAACGTAATAGATAAATGATGCTTTAATCTCATCAGCACTTTCATGTTATGGCTTCGTGAGACTATGTGATAACCAGAGCTGACATTTTTGAGATTTAAGACCTGATGGCTGCTTTTCAGGTGTGACACAAAGGTTACATATTAGATGCAAAGCCTTTTGTTTATAGATAGGCAGATAGATAATCAATGTTATGGTGCATTAAATATCCCTGACTTTTGTACCCAGGGCTAGGCTGATACTGTTCTACTTCCCTCTGTATCCATTTTGGTGTCACAGATCACAGGAGAGGTCCTGGAGTAGTTCTACTGACCTAATCAATAAAAGTGCACCCATTTCAATAAATATCCAACCACCAAGCAGAAATGTACCAATTTAAAATGCAGCGTTTGTATGTTCTTGCATTTAAATGATCCTGCACAAGATATAGGATTTATAAATAGCACAAATAGACAAAACAATTGTCATGAGAATAGGGTCTGAAACTTAACAGTAGCGAGCAGCAACTGCAGTCTCTTCCTATATAGACTATATTCATCAAGAATACCAAATAGCCTCATGCCCAAATAACAGCCCACTCTAATAAACTCCAGGCATTAAGCCCATGGAAGGGAAAAACGGGGCATCTCTAGATAGCTTTCTCTTTGGTGTATGTGCAGATACCCTAAAGTATAAATCAATACAACAGAAATATGTAATGTTTAATAGTTGGAGTACTTAAGAGGGCAGAGTAATCAATAATAGGTCTAGGTTTCCTCATTAAGAAATGGGAGAACAACAGACTGCATTTAGCTTGGGGAAATTCTGTTCATTTCCCATCATACCCAAGGGAAATCATAGCACACAAATTAGCACTGGATCCAAAACAGGAGGAAGTATAGAGCAGCCATCAGTCTCATATCAAGAGAAATGGCTGTAGCTTTAAAGTTACATACTTCCACAATTTGTATTTACTTAAGAAATACTCAATAAAGTAATTAGCAGTGTTTAAACAAATGCATTGCATCTACAAGCACAATGAAACAGTCCCAGAGTGGTTGTATCATAATTGAGAAGCTGTGGAGACTTTGGGCCTTGAAAATAAGTTAGGTTTCTCATTCAGCTCCAGCAATTCCACAGGCCCCTTGCAATCCTGCAACCCCAACTGTTGACAATAAATCAGATTTTAAAAACTATGCAGAACAAATTTATGGTAGAATCAACAACTGCAAGTGACATTACAGTTACAACAGAAGAAAGGAAATATTGCTTATGTTGAAAAGAAAACCCTTCTCCTCAATCAGCTGCTATCCAAACGATTCTTACCTACAGGCTGGAGAAACATCATGAATCACTGCGTAAACAATCAAACCACTTTCACAAATAATTCTCCATCACCAAATTTCTCCCCTTTCCCTGGAAGATGACAACTCATTCTGAGGTTCAGATCTACCTCCTCTCAGGGTTAAACAGGTCACCAAGGCTCTCAGTCTCAGCTTGCTTACACCACTAGTTACCCGTGATATATTGTTCATCAAAAAATCCAGCAGAAGCCAAAAAAGGACAGAAAATTTGGGAAAGATTTTTTTCAATTCACAAGATTTATTCCAAAGATAAGCATTCAGCACAATTAATAGTAGATATTGCTAATCTAGATCTAACAAAATGGGAAGATGCAATAAGAGATACACACCCCTGCAGTTTGTGGCACCTATTGACAAAAATGTTTCCATTCACTACAGTTGAGTTCAACATAGTGTTTGAAAGACAGAAACACTAACAGTTACTAAAATTCAAGGTTTAGGTAAGGCCAACTTCAACAGGATAAGAAAGTAAACTGGGTAAATTTAATGGGTAAAACAACAGATCAGTTGAAGGAGTTCAGAAAAGGATTTTGTGAGACATAGAATCAGTTTATATCCCTGAAGGGCAAAAGCTACTGGTACTTGCCATAAAAAACATATACGACTACAGAGGTAAGGGGCAATATAAAACCAAGAAAAAGCATACAAAAAATTAAAGATCTTTGTGAATGGGAGTGGTACAAAAAGCAGCAAAGGGTGGCAAAACAATAGCAAGAGCTACAAAAGGGTATCAAAATTAACTTAAAAACTTAGATTTACATTAATAAAAAGAGGATGATCAGGAGCAATTTGGGTGTCTTTAAAAATGATGGGGTATTATAAATGAAATAAACAAGATAGTGGACATTAAATAACTATTTTGCATCATTTACAGTAGAGGAAGAGAATAGTATGATAGACATCCCAAATAAACTATTATATCACCAACAGGGGATCACCATAATTAATATGGTAGTCCACCATATGGTGAATCACCATATGGTGATTCTAATGAAGAAAATAATTGCATTAGAGTGACAAATCCCCAGGACCAGATGGTTTTCATCACAGAGTATTAAAGGAAGTAAGTGACAACATTGAAGATGATCTGACTGATTTTCCAAAGTTTTCTTGATTCAGGAACCGTTTCTTTAGATTGGGAAACTGCACGTCCTTCAGCTATCAAAGAAAATCAAGGGAAACCAGGGAATTATGGACCAGTTAACTTAACATCTATTATCAGAAAATTACTAGAGTCCATAATTAAAGATAGGCTAACGGGAAACCTTGAAAAATTTCAGCTATTCAGAGAAAGCCTGCATGGATTTGTAATGGGTTAAGTCATACCTGATGACAGTTAACTAAACATTGAAGCTCATGAAATTGAGGGCGAATTATTGACCTGGTTAGGAAATTGGTTGATCGGTAGGAAACGGAACAAGGTGAATGGGCAAGTACTCTAATTAGAAGTATCTGACTAATGGCGTCACACAGGGATTTGTGTTGAGAGCTAAACCATTTACTGTGTTTGTTAACAACTTGATGACAGGCTGGAAAGCCACAAATTCAAATTTGCTGATGATACAAAGATGGACAGTATGGAAGCATAAAATTGCAAAGAGATATTAATAGATTAAATGAATGGGAAAAACTGCAAGCAAATGTGAAGTGATCTACTTTGGAATTAAAAAGGATAGAGCAGAGTACTTTCTAAATGGTGAGAAGCTAGAAGGTAGTGGAGGTTCAAAGGCACTTAGGGGTTCAAGTACATAGGTAATTAAAATGTTATCTGCAGGTACAAAAAATAATCAAAAAGGCTAACATATTACTGGCCTTTATATCTAAAGGACTAAAATACAAGGGGATAGAAGTCATGTGACAGCTATACAAAGCCTGGATTAGACCATATCTGGATTACTGTGAGCAGTTCTGGGAACCAAACATTGTAACTATACATTGGCCTTGGAGGGAATGCAGTGCCGATTTACAAAAGTGATTTCTGGACTCCAATGATTAAATTATGAGGATAGAATGCAGGAATTAGGGATGCATTCCCTGGAATTTAAAAGGTTAAGGGGTAATCTGGGGAGAAACCATGTCTGAAGGTTGAGGAATCTAAGACTAGGGGACACAGCCTAAAAATTAGAGTCAGGCCTTTCAAGTGAAATTAGGAAACACTTACACAAAAAAAAGGTAGTAAGTTTGGAACTCTGTTCCACAAATGGCAACTGAGGCTGGGTCAATTGTTAATTTTGAATACGAGATTGACACGGTTCTATTTAGATCAGCCAATGATCTCATTAAATGGCAGAACAGGCTTAAGGAGCTAAATGGCCTGCTCCTGTTCCTATGTTTATGGGAGAACCGTTCAAGATAAAGGTGTTCATAGAGTCATCAAAATGACACAGAGCTCTAGCTCTGAGCTGGCCCTTTCAAGAGTGATACCATCAGTTAGAAGCTCTGGGGTCACTGCGACATCATGCCATTGATCTGGGTCAGGTGGTTCTCTTTATACACATTCCTGATCGGCTGTCGATCCTCAAAGCCAAAAGATATGAAACCAAGGTAATTTTTTTTTAAAAACTTACAACTTTCTTTGGATTAATATTTCTTTATCCAAAGAAGAAAGTTATGTCATCTTTAAAATGGTAATCCACAACTTACCATAACCACATTAATCTAAATCAATGCATTAAAACATTGTGAACATCCACATCATTTCAATCTCAGTTTTCATACAGATGAACAGTTCAGCTGGTAAAGTCAGTGCTGTCCAGGTTCAATTCCCACTGATCTCAGCCAGTCTGGCAATTAGGTATGACAACTAGTGGGAGCAGAAAACCACTGATCCTGCTGGAAAGTGGATGCGTGCATGCCCCTCATGGACAAACTTAGACTTGCCTGTGCTGGCCTCATGATTAGACAGACCACTAAGGCTTTCTATGCAGGCGCACTTAGGTCACAGGTTGCTGACATATACCTTGTCCACCTAACAAGGAACGTAACCCTACAGAATCCAGAGGACAGTAAATTGGGGAAAGTTTACACTTTTTTAAAATTCTCAACCCAACTATTAGCAGCACAAAAACAATGAAAACCAATCCCAGTCATATTCTCTTCCCATTTAATCTGTTATGTAACCAGAAAATCAAACAGCTTTTTCTAGTATAAAAATTCCCAACTGCTGAAAATCAGCCAGAATTTAACCTTTTACTTTAGAGACCATAGAGCACCACTTTTTTGGGCATACATTTTCTTTTATCGGGATTTACTTTTACACATCTAATTACAGGACCATGGCACTATCAATTTCCAGCTGGAAGTCAAAGAATAAAGTTGCCTACAATGTTTAATAAAACTTGTAATACTAACACCTGTCTCATTATTGTGGGAAGTCCTACATTTAAAGTTAACTTAACTATAACAAAACATGTCCAAAATAAAAGATTTGGTGCCTTGGCATTTTAAAATTATGAGATGAGTTAAGCTGCATGCTCAGTGGAAACATAAATTACTCCTAGCTCATGACAGGTTATATGGTGTTATAGTAGATAATGAAATTGTGATATTGTGATATTTTGCTTGGAATTTCAACTGATTGACAATTTTTGGCTATTTATTCTGATCTCATAAAAGTGAATCACACAAATACTGAACAAAAGTGAATCACACAAATACTGAACAAAAAACCCGCTTTATTTATATTCTTAAGATCAGTACGTTTGCCAAGTGCTTAATTATTCTATTTAAGTATCTTCTTCCCATGAACTTTCCCACATCAGAGTTGTCCATGCCTACCTGTTCTGTTTGTCCACCTGGTCTGCAGATGGCGCTGGATTTCCAATGTTAACCTGATCACTAATACAGAATGCTAGAACAATCAGGGAAAAATATTGGGCCAGATTTTTCTGTTACATACAAACATATGAATTAGGAGCACTTGGCCCCTCAAGCTTCTCCACCATTCAATTAAATCATGGTTGATCTGACTGTAATCTCAACTCCACATTCCCGTCTACCCCCGATAACCTTTCTCCCCTTGCTTATCAAGAATATATCTAGCTCGGTCTTAAAACCACCTTTTATGGAAGAGAGTTCCCAAGACTCGCAACCCTCTGAGAAAAAATCTCATCTCTGTCTTAAATGGGCGACCCCTTATTTTTAAACAGTGACCCCTAATTCTAGGTTCTCCCACAAGAGGAAACATCCTTTCCACATCCACTCTGTCAAGACCCTTCAGGATCTTATATGTTTGAATCAAGTCGCCTCTTACTCTTCTAAACTCCAGCGGATACAAGCCTAGCCTGCCCAACCTTTCTTCATAAGACAACCTGCCCATTACAGGTATTAGTTTAGTAAACTTTCTCTGAACTGCTTCTAACACATTTACATCCTTCCTTAAATAAGGAGAACAATGCTCTACACAGTATTCCAGATGTGGTCTCATCAATGCCCTGTATAACTGAAGCATAACCTCTACTTTTGTATTCAATTCCTTTCACAATAAACAATAACATTCTATTAGCTTTCCTAATTACCTGCTGTACCTGCATACTGACATTCTGTGATTCATGCACTAGGACACCCAGATCCCTCTGAATCTCAAAGCTCTGCAATTTCTCACCATTTAAATAATGTGCTTCTTTTTTATTCTTCCTGCCAAAATGGACAATTTCACATTTTCCCACATTATACTCCATTTGCCAGATCTTTGCCCGCTCACTTGACCTATATATATCCCCCCTTGTAGCCTCCTTATGTCCTCCTCACAACTTATTTTCCTACCTAACTTTGTATCATCAGCAAATTTAGCAACAATACCTTCAGTACCTTTATTCAAGTAATTTATATAAATTGTAAAAAGTTGAGGCCCCAGCACAGATCCCAGTTACACCACTCGTTACATCTTCCCAACCAGAAAATGATCCATTTATGCTACTCTGTTTGCTGTTAGCTAGTCAATCTTCTATCCATGCCAATATGTTACTCCCTACACCTATTTTCTGCAATAACCTTTGATGTGGCACCTTATCAAATGCCTTCTAGAAATCTAAGAACAGTACTTTCCTTTATCCACAGCACATGTTACTTCTTCAAAGAACTCCAATAAATTGGTTAAACGTGATTTCCCTCTCACAAAAGCATGTTGACTCTCCCTGTTGAAATAATGGTAAGGTGAATGGTTGCACGAGAGAGGCAGCAAGGTACACAAAGAAAGTCTTCCTCATCATAATTCTACAGAAGTTGTATTAGGAGTTTACAAAAGACAAGCTGTACTTTAAAGCAAACAGATTTCCTTTTCTTTTCACCCTTATTATGCTGACAGCTAGAAAATTCTCTCATCCCCTTAGTTTTGTTGACAGTAATTAGGGTGCTTAGATTTTCTAATAGCTGTCTGAGTTAGGTGGATACACAGTGACACAGAATAGGAGACCCCCCAGCACTGATGGAGTAGAAGCTGGGCTGTCAAGGTAAGTGCAAGAGAGGATGCCGTCATTTTGAGGTGCCCTCTCTCAACTTTTTAAGCTTTAAAATAAAGAAAGCCCTTTGCAGCAAAGTCATCATTGCAGAAGGAGAACCATTCCACAGGGCAGCCTGCAGCGGTAGCTGAAGCCCGGGAGGGCCTGTAAGCCCATCTGGAGCACTGCCCTCACACCCACCACCTACCCTTCCCACCACCTCAGTTTGCTGCCAAGAAGCCACTGGACTGCAGCGGTTCAAGAAGGCAACTCACCACCACCATCTCAAGGGCTGTTAGGGGGTGGGCAATAAATGCTGGCCTAGCCAGCAGCACCCACATCCCATGACCGAATTAAAAAAAAACTTCCAGGCAGCTGCCCTGTTCCTAGAGGCTACCAGGAACCAACCTGATGGTAAGTGGAAAATTCCAGTTGGTCTCCCACAATAGGCTTTAAATGACCACTTGAAGGTGGGCAGACCTGCCACTGCCCCCCTCCGCTACCACCCCTCTCCACTCTCTAACCCCGTCTCCAGAAAAACGGCCTGGAGGCAAGATGGAGGGGCAACCGACATGCTTCCAGTGGCACCAAATTCCACATATGCCCACTTTTGTGCCCAAACCGCCATCAGGGCCTAACAATTCTATCCCAGAAATCTACCAGTGAGCGAATCTTTATATTCCATCCAGAGCTCTGACAAATCTCACATTCCCATTCAAATAAAGCCAGATCAAAGGACCTTGGTTGATCCAAACTTCAGCAGCCCCACTGCAATACTACTAAACCCCCAACACAGTTCTTCCAAAAATACAACCATCCCCCAGCACTACCAAATTACAGAACTGCCCTCAAGTGCAGCTAATGTCTACTGCCTCTCCCAGTACTGCTAAGTACCAGGTACCTCCCTCTAATTGATGCAACTTGAATGCCAGATGGTGGTATTTTCACTGCTTTATAGGTAGTGACTAAAAATTGAATACACAGGTAAAGGACTATATATGAATTCATTTATAATTTTCAAAGAGTAAAGGTAGATGTGTAAAATTCAATCCCCAAAGTATCAGTAAAAGTCTCCAAATACCATTAAGTTAAATTCAATTTTTGATAAGTTATTGTAATTCAGTGGCTTTGACTTTACATCTTACAAGGCATAAACACCCATATAGTTATAAAGCAGCAAGTCTTCTGACTCACCATTAACAACACCATGGGAAATCTACCGGTGAATCACTAAAAATCATAGGGCAATCACTATTTAGCACAACCCACCCTTCATGGAGTTTTTTAAACATATTGCATAACTAAAAAGGACTAAAAGACAACGATTTTCAGTCTGTTGCCAAGATATTACTAAATGCACTGTACGGGGAAATGCGACACTAGGGTTTTATTTATGGCCCTTTAAGTCAATTACCACCCTAATTTCAGCTATAAAGTATTTTAAATCTCATGCTATTTTTGTTTTCTTGCAATCTGTCACTTTATGCATCTCTAGCTAATTCAGTCTTGCTTCCACCTCTCCAGGTCGACATCATCTTTTCCTCTCTCGCTGTCCTCTGCATGTCTCACTTTGAGCCACTATCACACGTGTGTTTAAGCTTGGAATATTGATACATTGATTTCAGGAAGAAAGCAAGTTTCTGAAAGCAGAAATAAAATTTGGATAGGGGAATTTATACAAAATCACAATACATATTTAAAATCAGTAATTATTTTTCTTCTTTTCATTCCTTCCTAGTTTTGACTTTGGTCACACACAGCATTAAATTGGAATCAGTAGCGCCCATTGTTTGGGGTACGAGTGCAGTTTGGGGGTCTAAATGATGCATGCACACACTTTTAAGGCGTAGGAGATACTTTACTGGTGAAGGAGTTAGCATGCACGCATGAACAGCCACTGGAAGTAAGCAGTGTACGCAAATCGTGATGTCAATCAGGGTAAAACACTGATTTGACACCAGCGGTGTTATTTTGGAGGTCAATACTCTCATAAAACCCCGCACAACTAACACATGTTCAGCAGTAGGAAGGACCTCCTGCCAACACTTTATAAAGGGATCATCAACTGCTACAGATTAGTTGCTAGCTGATTTCTTCTGGCCGTTGCTTCAATTCTACAAGTGTTTTGTGCTTTGTATAGTTCTTTAAAGTTTCAAAACTCTTCAGAGAGGGGCGATAAAGACAAAGAAAGTAGAATATGAGGGCAAATTAGTTTTGGCAAATCTGTTAGTGCTTTTGAGGTTGTAATTACCAAGGTACACAAGGATGGAACAAGTGTAGATTGTCGGTTTATTTGCATTTTCAAAAAGCATTCGATAAGGCACCAGACAAAAGAGGTTGTCTTAAATTAGGGTAATATATTAGCATGGACTGAGGACCAGTTAACAGACAGAAAGCAGAGAATAAGAATAAACAGGTTATTTTGGGGTTGGCAGGCTGTTAATAGTACAAGGATCATTGCTTGTTCCTCAACTACTTACAATCTTTACCAATGACTTAGATGAAGGCACTGAATAATATGCATCCAAGTTTGCTGATGATACAAAGTGAGATGGGAAAGTAAGCAGTAAGGAGGACACAAAAGGCTGCAAAGGGACATAGACAAGCTAAGTGAGTGGGCAAAACAGGACAGATGGAATAAAATGTGGAAAAAAGTGAAGTTATGCACTCTAGTAAGAAAAACAGAAAAGCAGATTTATAAAGAGATGAGAGACTGGTAAATGCAGTGTGACCTGGTTATCTTTGGAATGAATCACAGAAAATTAACATGCATGTAGTGCAAAAAATTAGGAAAGCAATTAGGAAATGCTAAGTCAAGTCTTTATTACAAAGGGATTGAGCATAAGGGCTGGATTTTTGCCATGGAGGCAGGAAGCTTGAGTCAGGACATACCCCAACGCAACAGAACCACCTCCATGGAAATGGCCCCTGCACGAGGGCTCTGGGATGGGGGCATGAGTCAGGCCCGCCACTTCCGGAGGCAGTTCGGAGGCAGCAACAAAGGCGGCAAGTGCCAAGCGGGCTATTAGAAAGCCTGCCTTGGTTCTGAGACTTTGGCCCAGATTTAAAAAAGGCCGTTAGGCCCTCTAGCCCTCACCCCAATGCCACTCCCTGCTATCTCATAGTCCCATGAGGGAGTGCAAGTCCACTCTGTGCAAGTTCATTCCCTCATGCCACCTCTATGCCATCTCAGACTCCCAAAGCCACCTCCATTCCACCTCATCCATCCCATGCCATCTCCACAGCCACTCACTCTGTAACCACTATGGGCAGACCTAAGGAGTCACGTGGAGATGAAAAATAGTTAAACTTCTAACAACCTAAGAGCGCTGTCACTCATCTACACTTGATACTGAAAACAAAACTCTAATTCGTGAAACCCATTCAAAGATGTTAAATCTCAACTGGTCAATCTGTTATAAAAATAAACTTCTATTCACTAACTACATCAAAGACAGCTAATTCTTTAATAACCTCTTGAAACTGTCAATTAAAATGTAAACTCAGCTGGGGGAGCTTCTGGAGCTTTTGAAACTCAGCCAAGCATTCATAATGGGCAAAGCTGTAATAAACAGCTGTTACAAATATATAATTTCATGATTCGTGTTTTAGGAATATTACTTTTGGTTTGAAGATTGAATTTTTTTTTAAATGTAAGATAAATGAAAACCCCCAGCTTGATAAGCTGGTAAACAAACAGTGAATATTTGCAATTCAAAGGATGACCTATGTTAATTTAATAAGGTCAGAGTTGGAAATGGGAAAACACTAGACAATTGGTGATTCCTCTCTGGGCTTTGTGATGGAGACAAAGGGCGGAATTTTCCCAAACTTGCACTGTGCAGTAGCAGGCGGGTTTTTACGCCATATCATCCCCAACCCGCCTCATTATTTATGCACTCCCAGGAAACACGCCGTTTCCATGGCCGACAGGCTCTCATTCACCCGCCCTCCATCACCCTGCCGCTGCATCACGCTGGGCGCCATGTTTAATGTCCAGCCGCAAGCACACATCTCAGTGCTTCCAGCTCACCCCTGCTGCACAGAAGACATGACTCTGAAACTGAAGAATTCTGCAGCCCCCCAGGTTCATCGATGCGTCTCTTGAGAGTCATTTGGGTGCAATGGAGGCCCGCCGGGTTGTCCTCAACCCCCACTCTGGCCGCAGGATGGGCAGCAACAGCACTAACCCGGCTTGGGAGGCAGTGGCAGCGATGGTCAGTGCCAATGCCCTGCAAAAGGACAGCCACCCAGTGCTGCAAGAGGATGAATGGTCTCCTCTGTTCCACCACAGTAAGTCACTCATCTCATCACTCAACACTCTCACTCTCAAACCTATCACACATCCACAGGGCCCGCACTCACTGCCAGTTCATGGGACATTACCATTCACTCTCTCACACTCACCATCATTGTCCTCATCTGTCCATGGGACCACTCAACACCCACACAGGCCAGGCATACTTGTCATCTGGCCTGACAGACGTCCTGCTTACACTTTCTCCATCTCTATCCATGCAGGACAAGCTGGCACACAAGAGAGAGAGAGGTCGCAGACTGGTGGTGAAATGCCCAAAATCAAGGTCCTCACAGACTTTGAAGTCAGAGCCATCCAGCTGGCCGGTGAACATCCGGACCGGTCCTGTGCTGACGGCGAGGTCAGCGCTACTCTACCAAGTGAGGATCCAGCACTGCAACATCCATCAGACAACTATGCCGCGAGCGATGTGTCCTTTGTCACAGGACACTGCCATGCACTAATTATTTCTCCTTGCTTTCACAGGCACATCTGCCAAACAACCGAGAAGGCCCATGACCCAGGGCCTCCAATCAAGCCCAGAAGAAACCTCTGAAGAGGAGTCTGGAGGCACCCTCCCTGAAGTCCTGTCACAGCGCTCACTCACGCCCTCAAAAGTCACCTCAAAGGCAAGGCTGCACTTGCCTCCCTGATTCCTCCTCTCCCCTCCCCCCCCCGCCACAAGCAGTCAGGCAGGGCGGCAATTAACCCCGACGCCCCCAAAGCAACAGGTGACCCTGGCGAGCTCTGCAGAACGTTGCTGTGCACTCACCTCCAGTTCACCCAAAATGTAGGCCGCCAAGTGCACATCGCCTCTGTGCTGTTGTGAAACACATTGGCGGGAAATCACGCCAACATGGATGGACAATCCAGCGGGGGTGCAAGAGCCTGACAGGATGGCTTGATAATGATATGCTGATGTATTACAATGAGGTTCTCGACGACCGACGATGGGAAATTTGGCCCACCATAAGCAAGCTGAGTGGACAATCATGACCTGCCTTCCCCCCCGCCACCACACCCCTCCACATCCCGCACCCCCCTGTCATGAAACCGATCGCGCCATATTGTCCACTCACGCCACCTATCACGCCCGCCACTAGCAGGCACGGAAAATTCTGCCCAGAATTTACAGCTATCTCAATAACGGGTTTAAATTATTCATATGGTTTCCCAGAACAAAGCGAAGGTTTGGGAGTTGGAGATACAGTAAAATGCTGAGTGGAATCTCAGGAGATCGCCCATAAATTTGTGTTAAGCGGAGCTTAGTGATAGTGATAGTGGAGGAAGCCCCATTCCCACATGAATGTATCTCTATGTAACCCGATATGCCTACAAACACGGTCTATGTCAAAAACAATTATAGTCATATTTGAGTTTAGCCATACTCGCAGACGTTGCACATCCTTTCAGAGTGAGATCTCAATGGCTTGCCAAGTACTCCACGATTTTGCACTCATGTGGTCTAACTTGGCTCTGAATTTTGTTTAACTCTTTTATACAGTAAAAGTTTTTGTTTGAAACATGAAATCTTGTGGCATAATTCTTTCAGTTAACAACTGGGAGTTCAAATCCTGTGTACAGTTGTCTCCTTACCTATGAAGGACATACTGCCTAAGGAGTGCAACAAAGGCTCATGAGGCTAATTCCTGGGATAAGTCAAGTAACCTATGAGGAGAGATTGAGTAGAACGGGCCTATGTTCCCTAGACTTTAAAAGAAAGGGAAAATCATCAAAACATATAAAATTCTTAAGGGGCTTGACAAGATTTCAACAGATGCCAAGAAGATGTTTCCCCTGGCTGGGGAGTCCAGAACTCGGTGTCACAGTCTCAGAATAAAGGATCAGCCTTTTAGGACCAAGAAGAGGAGAAATTTCTTCGCTCAAAGAGTTGTGAATATTTGCAATTCTCTATCCCAGAGAGCTGCAGGTGCCCAGTTGTTGAGTATATTCAAGGCAGAGATCGATAAGATTTTTGGATACAAGAAAATCCAGATAGGCAGGTCCCTCCCAATAATACACACAGAAAAACTAAAAAACCCAGCAGTTTTGAGTTCAGATTTGAAGACAGCTGCCAAACAGAAGCCACCTAGAAGGGACAGATAGCCAGTCCCAAGCTAAAGAAAATACCCCAAAATTCACGGGAGTCGAACAGAAGAAAGTTCCAAGCAGATCTTCTAGTCAAAGAAAGGGCAGGGACCTGGGAAAGATCCTGTTAATGAAGTTAAGAGTGAGGGGCAGAGAGAAAGGCTCCAAGCTTCAGATTTAAAGAAACAAAAGCCATAGAAAGCAGGTTTAAAGCGAGAACAGCTTGAAGAGGCAAGAAGATCCAAAGAGATGGCTGAAGGTATGTAACTCTTTGCTATGGTCATGTGAAGCAGTGGTGTACTGTTGGCAGCTGAGTCAGTGAGAGAGTGCATGGAAGAAAGCTTGAATGTATGTGGTGACCCAGGGGAGAGGAACATCGGAAGGAGAGTTCGAAACCCTAGAGGTGAATCCTTGCAGAAGGTGTCTGTGAAAAAGCGCTGGTTTGGGAGAAGTTTCCAAAGCGAGTTCTTCAAGAATGGAGATTGGAAACTCTCGTGTGAAAGACAGAGTTCAGTGAGACTGGTTGGCTCACAGTATGACAAGCATCTGGGTGAGGTGATGAAAGATCCATTGCATTTGATTGAGGTGGTATCTGTCACTTGGTTTCAAGAGTGTGCTCTGTCTGACCAGTGTGCCTATTGGTTTACACAGACTGTGTACTTACCGTGAACATTAAAGTATAAGATAGCTTTTGTAACTTGTGTTGCCCTTACAAATCTGTCAAGGTATAGTTGTGGGTGAAGGCATATTGTAATATAGTTCATCGTTTCTTATTTAATAAATGTTTTATTCTTTTGTTAAAAGTTCATTAGCTGACTCCAGTGACTCTATTCAGTAGCCACCCTCCACGTATCTAAACAAACAAAATTAAAAGTTAGGATCGATCAAGCTGGGTTCCACTCTGGGATCAGGCTTGTCCAGGGGTAACCTCAGCTGGGATCAAAACAAGATGATGAAACAGTCTATGCCCACATGCAACAAAACTTGGATCTTTACTCAGGCTGATAAGTGGCAAGTAACATTCACATCACACAAATGCCAGGTAATGGTCATCCCCAACAAGAGAGAACCTAACCATCTCGCTTGACATTCAATGCCATTACCATCACAGAATCCCCCACTATGATCGTCCTGAGGGCTACAACTGACCAGAAACCTAACTGGACCAACCATATAAATACTGTGGCTACAAGAGTAGGTCAGAAGTTGGGAATTCCACAATGAGTAACTCACCTCCTGACTCCCCAAACCTGTGCAGCCTCTACAAGGCACAGGTCAGGAGTGCAATAAAATATTCTCCATTTGCCTAGATGAACGCAGCTCCAGCTATACAAGAAGCTGGACACCATCCAAGACAAAGCTGCCCACTTGAGGCATGGCACCCCATCTGTGCCTTAAACATTCTCTCTCTCCATCTCTGGCACAGTGGTGGCAATGAGTACCATCTATATAAGATGTACTGCAGCAACTCACCAAGGATCCTTTTACAGCCTCTTCAATACTAGCAACCTTTACCACCTGGAAGAACAAAGGCAGCAGATAATGGGAATACCACCACCTGGAAGTTCCCCTCCAAGTCACACACCATCTTGACTTTGAACTATATCGTCTTCACTGTTGCTGGTCAAAATCCTGGAACTCCCTCCCTGAGAGCACTGTGGGTGTACCTACACCACATGGACCGCAGTGGTTCAAGAAGGCAGCTCATCACCACCTTCTCAAGGGCAATTAGGGATAGGCAACAAATTGTGGCCTTGTCATCAACGCTTATAATTCAAGAACAAATGTTTTAAAAATCATGAATTTACTCCCCAACATGCATACTATAGTTAAAACAGCTAAATAACTGGACATTTCACAATTCTGACATTAAGTTTAAAATAGTTCCCACGGATGTACACATCAATCATTCATCTGACAACTACGCCTTGATTATAACTTAACCTACCTGATGGGACCAAAGTGGGGAAAGCCTGTTTTACCTACAGCCCAATTTTATACTGCATTGGGACTTAAAAATGAGCATCTAGCTTGATCCAACTCCTATCCCAATTAGAACTCTGGAAAGATCAAATCTACATTGACTCTTCATCTGCCAGCTGTAACAGGACTATGTGAAATCAACTGGGACAAACATAGATAGCGGGTCTGTCCAAATTCAGATACCAAGGACTGCCAGATAGATTGGTGAGCTTAGTCAGAATAACTGAGATGAACTTACACACCAGAAAGATCTTGGATTCAATCCCATCTGTGCGGTTAGCTGACCTTAGCCAAGGGAATGGTTGAGGTTTTCTACATCTAACCACAGTGCCTCTGGGTTAGGAAGTGAAAAATCAGCATGGTTCCGATCATTATTTACGAACCCTGTAAGTGTGGATACTGGATGGGCCTGATGTCACTGTTGAGGACTATACATGAATAATGAGGCACTCAACATACAAAAGGTGAGCAGCTCCAATAAACACTACCCTTGCAAGGAGTCAATGCTTTCAGAAAAGTGGAAATAACTTCTGGGGGGTGGGAATTGTACATAAAAATATAGCCATATACTGTAGCGTTGATTCCTCACTTCTATACTCCCAGCTGTTGATTGGGTCAGAAAAAGTTCTCCTCACATTCAAGCTTTGAAAAACATTTCAATATTCCTCACACCGTGCACCCTGTAAGGACTCCATTCCATTCTCCCAGTTCCTTTGCCTCCATCACATCAGTCCTGATGTTGCAAACTTCCCATACCAGCACCTTGGCTGCCACCCATGAAATTAGCAAGGAAGCATTTCCTACCGATGTCAGGCCACCCACCCAATTGACAAAAGTTAACTCTATTTCCCTCTCCACAGATATTGCCAGTCCTGCTGAGTATTTCCAACATTTTCTGTTTTATTTCAGATTTTAAGCATCTGCAGTATTTTGCTTTTGTTTCACTATCACATGCATATTGTACAAACGAAAACGTAACCATGGTGCAGTAGAAGTGCTCTTCCCCAATAAAGCAAGGTCACCTCTGCAGCTAACCAGAGTTAATAGACATCAACTAAAAAGTGCAGGAATATTTTATTAATGGAACTGACCATAAGGAGTCAAAACAACAAAAATCAAAATAAATCTTAAAAGAAAATATACTGACCTCAATTACAAAGTGCTTCTCTCAATTTATTACCACAATAAATAATTTCAGTGCTTATTACTTTTTAGCACATTTCCTTGCAATGTCTACATGAAATCCCAAATGGCTTACATTTCCGTTTTAGAAGTCAATAATTCCTCAGTAGCAAGGTCACAAAACGTTAATGCGAATGTGATCACAGTAAATGGTCGCCCTGATGAAACGGTAACAAATTTACAATTTTTTGCACTTGCACCTCATATTTCCCTCATGCTTGGTCCCAATTCCATATGCAAGCCCTGGCATCCTATGAACTGAACTGTAACTTTGTACACAATATTTGCAATTTACAGTCACTGTGGTCGAATACTATAACTTTCTGGGCACTGACACAAGGCCTCTCGTGTTTTGAGTCTTCAGATGCCAGGAAAAGAATTGGTGACTTAGGTTACAAACTCCGGTTATTAAAAGTAAAAAGTTAAACAACGGTAAATATAACAGATTTCACTTGGTTACTGAACTTTAATTTAAAACATCTCAAATATAAAAAAACAAAAGAGCAACATCTTGCTAACTCTCAGTAAAAAAAAACAATGCTTGGACCAACAACTAAAAAAATAAGTTACCATTAAAGAGAGGTTGACTCTGATGTTTGAGAGATCAACTGCTAGAGTTTGCTGGTCAGTCACCTATTCCAGCTCAAGGAGCCCCAATTTTGTTTAAAGTTTGCAGGGCCACTGTGGCAAGCCAAACCAGAGTCCCAATGCAGCTCGCCAGGTTACGGCCTCACAGTTGTGCCAGGAAGGTAATTTGCCAAGGGAAGGGCCACAATCAAAGAGGGTCAGGGTCCTGGAGGACAGAGGTTCAGATTATATTTATAATCAGTACTCCTGTTCCTCTGGAGCCCACAAAAACAATCCAACGCTTGACACTGACAGACCTCCTTGGTTTCACATTGATGGATGCATAATCAGTGGGCACTGATTTCCAGATTAAAAGCGACTGCCAGAAACAGGTTCCTTTTTAAAGTTCCTAGCTAGGATACAGGAGAACACAAGTGCCTTCCAGAATCGAACAAAGCTTATTAAACCATAACGATGTATGCTATCCTGAACTTCACCCGAGCCCATTACCTTCCAATGATAGTTTTCAAGGAAAAACAAGCAGTCTGTAGTAAGTGGTTTCTATTTGTTTTACAATAGGTGTACTTAGAGAGGGATACCTTCTTTGAAGTACTGTTCTCCACACCAAACAATGGAATTATAATGCAAGCCAAAATACAGGTTAAAAAAGTGAGACAATCAATTTTATAAAAGTTCTCCAGCCCATAGTAATGAAATTCAAAGTCATTGACCATATTTAAAATTAAACATATAGACTTTTTATGGCTCACATTGTGACGGGATCTGTTTTCAACACATCTTGGTCCTGTAATTAGAAGAGATTGTGGGGGTAGGGAGGGGAAAGAAAATATATTTTACTCTGCCAAAAAAAAGGGTCCAACTAATAGAGAAGCAAGAAAAAATATTTGAATAGCTCCAGACAGAAAACTCAACAGTGCCCTGTCGCATTAAGTGTATCAGTGTGTTAAAGTGTGGTACAGTCTGGCCATGCTTTAGGTTATCTGTCCCAATATATCATCCTACATGGCTGTGTGTCTAACTTCAATTTACAATGCTCCTGTGAAGTGCCTTGGTGTGTTTTGTTACATTAAAGGTGCTATATAAATGCAAGTTGCTGTTGATACTTTTAAATAAATAACATCTTTCAAACATCGCTTACCATCTAAATTCATAGCTCACTCGTCTTATATGGTACATTAGATGCTTGCCTTTTATCTCCGCGGCTTGGGCTGAATTTTCTCCTCAAGATGCTGAGCAAACCCACGTCGGGAGGCCCAAACAGGGGACATGCAAGGCCACATTTTTAAACTTACTAGCCAATTTCCAATGGATACTATTTTCTCTGGGGCGGGAAACATGGCAGGTTGCAACCAAACGTTCATGTAAAATGACTAAGGGTCGCCACTTAAATGTCTACTGCAAATCCAATTTTTCCAACAACTAAGGCGGGTGGGTTCCTGAAGCCTATGGGAACTATGTCAGATAAGTCAATTTGTGAACCTTGGAGGAAGCCTGCTAAAGTGTCGGAATCTTTTGACAGGGAAGGTGAAGCTGGCAAAACCTTTTAAAATGTCATAATTAGATGCTGTATGATGATTTAAGTATGCTTTCAATGCAGTGATTGATCATAGGGCTCTGTTCCTAAAGCTGACCAGCATTATTTAAGTATTCATATGAATTAGGGTACTTTATCCATTGGATAAAATCCTTTTCTGCATTCAACAGTATCGGAAATCTCATTTAAAAGGGTTATCAGGGTATTGTGGTTTGAGTTTTACAATGATTTAAAGTCCAGATATCTTTTCAGACTTGGGGAAAAAAGTGAACTACTGCCAGACTTCTCTGATTGAACCTTCAAATAAAATAGAGCAGATAGCTGACATCTGGTTAGGCAACTTCAAAGTCTATTACATAAAGCTCTGTAGGGTTTGTTTATTCAGCTGTGTAATGTAATACCTTTTTGTAGACGCATGGCTGAGCTCCAAACTCACCAACTGGATCTAGCTCAGCAGGAATTGTTTACACAGCTGTGGAGGAGACTATGTTTTGTTTGATCAACAGTTTTATGAGCTGATAATAAGATTAAATGTTTTGAAGGAGGTTTTTGAATGGCCGTTTGTTTATTTTGAAAGATTACTGAGCACCAGAGATGAAATAGTGCTTTCGCAAAGAGAGGTTCAATGGCTGTATGTTTCATTTAATGTTTTATAAACTTCTAAGAGGGGTTTTTTCCCCCAAAGGAGTTTGAATGGCTGTTTTTTTTTCCTTTCCTGAGCATTCCAAAGACTTCCCAGTGTTATATAGCTGATGATTTCTGCACATAGTGGATGCTGGGTGAGTGGGCATGGAGGATGCATGAGGGCATGAGAGGTGGGTGGGGGTGAGGGCTACAGGGCTTAACAACCAATATCCCAGTCTACGGAGATAGGCTTTCTAAACTGACGTTCTCAGTATCCTCCTGCCTTTGGCCTGCATCAGGAGCCGGTGGCCACAACTCCAGCCCACCCCCAACTCAGAAGACGAAAATTGCAGGTGAATGGGCTGACTTTCAGAAGTCGGGTGTGCAACACTGGGAAACGGCCTGACTCAAACTTCCCAACAAAGGAAAAAATTCAGCCCTTGGACTCAAATCCAGCACTGTCTAATGGAGTAAATGTAATTTCTTCTCACTAAAGGAACTTACATGAAATGAATTTGGTGTGTTTCAACATAGTTCCTGGTGAACATGAGCTCACAACGCTAACTTAATACTGATTGGTAATCTTATTCAGAGACTAGAGGCCTACTAGAGTATGAAATGAAAAAAGTTATACTGGTGCAAAAGGGAATGTTTTTGAAAGGCTGAAAGAATATGATGGACAACTGATTTAGCCATTCATCGCCAAATCAGTTGGACCACTTAAAACGCTATTGAGTGCTGCTCCCATCTGCTAAAACTGTTCACTATTCCAGTATCATCCTGGAAGGCAAAGATAACCCCGACTTCTTTTCTCTGCTTCAGTCTCCTTAAACCCCTCTCCTCTGTCCCCTCCACCCTCATCTCCAACAAAAGTGCAAGGACTGCTTTGTCACTAAGATCGGGACAAACTGATCAGCGGGTCCTCCCGCATCCCTCCCTACCAGCAGCCAATCTAGCCAAACCAAACCAAGCTTCCCCCTGCCCTAGCCCTGAACTCACATCTTTCTCTAGTTTCTCGCCCATCTCCCCGCCTGCCCTTTCTGAGCTCATCTTGTCCATGAGAGCCACCCCATGTTACCTTGCCCTCATTCCCACTGAACTGATCAGCTAACTGGCCCCCATGTTAGCTGACATTATAAAACAGTTCACAGAATCACAACCTTTACAGTGCAGAAGGAGGCCATTCAGCCCATCGAGTCTGCACTGGCTCACTGAAAGAGAATTCTACCTAATCACACACTCTCTTCGGGTGTTGTCCCTCTCCCCTTTACATTTGCCATCCTCATCCCTCTCCTCAAAAAACCAACAACTGAACCCACCATCCTTGCTAACTAATGTCCCATCTGCAATCTCCCTTTCCTTTCCAAAGTCCTTGAACAAGTTGTTGCCTCTCAAATACATGCCATCTTTCCTGGAACTCCATGTTTAAATACACCCAAATCAGGTTTCCAACCTGCCACAATGCCAAGAGCTCTTATCAAAGTCACAAATGACATCCTTTGTGACTGTGACAAAGGTAAACTTTGCCCCTCATCCTTCTTGACCTGTCTGCAGCCTTTGACACAACTGACCAAACCGTCCTCCTCCAATGCCTTTTCACTGCTCTCCAAATGGGTGAGATGGCTCTCACATGGTTCGATTCTTATCTTTCTAATCATAGCCAGAGAATCACTTGCAATGGCTTCGCTCCCTATTCCCGCACAGTTGCCGCTGGCTTCTCTCCCTACTCCTGCACAGTTGCCGCTGGCTTCTCTTCCTGCTCCTGCACCGTTGCCGCTGGCTTCTCTCCCTGCTCCCGCACAGTTGCCGCTGGCTTCTCTCCCTGCTCCCACACTGTTACCATTGGTTTTCCCCCCAAGGATCTATCCTTGGCTCACCCCTATTTCTCATCGATCAATTTCCACCTCTGCAACATCACCAGACTTCATCCTTGTCTCAGCTCACCTTCCACTGAAACGCTCAGTTATGCCTTTGTTACCTCTGGACTCAACCATTCTCAAGCGCTCCGTAAACTTGCAGTTTTAACATGCAGCAAATCCCATACCCCTCTCACCCCTGTGCTCACTGGTCTAGACTTGCTCACAATCCAGCAACATTTTGACTTTAAAATTCTCACCCTTTTTTTCAAATCCTCCATGGTTTTGCCTCTTCCTATCTCCGAAATCTCCTCCAACCCCACAGCCCTTTCGAGATATCTGCACTTTTCTAACTCTGGCCTCTTGTGCATTCTCAATTTTAATCGTTATACCTTTAGATATCATGCCTTTGTTGCCTGGGCCCCAAACTCTGGAATTTCCTCCCTACACCTCTCCACCTAGTTTTCCTCCTTTAAGACACTCCTTAAAACCCACCTCAATAACCAAGCCTCTGATCAATTGACCCAATATGTCTTTATGTAGCTCGGTGTCATACCTTGTTTTATAATGCTCCTATGAAGCACCTTAGGACATTTCATTACGTTAAAGGCGCTGCATAAATACAAATTGTTGTTGGATGACAGAGGAATCTCACTTTGCACTGAATTGACTCTAGATCCAAAAATGCTTGTTACTGGAACGGGTGACAAACTACAAGGTATTGCAAATAATGCCTGCTCCAGCTTAGAAGGATCCTGACACATGAAAGTTCACAGGCATTGGCAATGCCATCTGGGCCCTGCTCTGAGTTGGCAGTTGTAGCTGCAGCAGGTGGCAAATTTCAGTGAGAATGTTCTTACTGAAGTGCAGACATCTGACACATGTCCCTCACTGAGAAATGCTCCCTGAACACCGAGCAGGTATGGCCTCCTGCTCCCGCTTCTTCTAGCGGCTTGATCTGCTCTGTATCACCTCTGCTCATTCCCTGTCACGCTGTAATGCAAGTGCATCCTAGTTTGGGAGAAAGTGGTTTGAGCAGAATCCTTAAGTCAGGACAAAGGCCTTCAGCACATGCCACATCACTCCTTGTAGACTCGAGGAACTTTAAAGAACTCTAGAAATGAAACACTTCTACAATTGCTAGCAACGCCAGCAGATTAATCAGCAACAAAACTTTAAGTAGCTGATTAATCTTTTAAATAACATTGGTAGAGGGGGTCTTTCCTGCTGCTGAATTAGTGCTCAGCTGTGCATGTTTAAGAGACAACATTAGTTGCAACACTGCGCTCCAAAACAGCAGCATTGGCTTCAAATTGACAATACACAGATTAACATCATGATCTGCCTACTCCACAGATTTCCTTACCAAAATGGCACCCAGCACTGCTCACACCAAGGCCTGATTTTCCATGCCTGCTGACATCAGGCATGTTCAGTGGCGTGAGAGGACAATATAGCATGATCTGTTTCATGACAGTATAAAACCAGTTTGCAATCGTCCACTCAACCCACCGATGGTGGGCTGTGTTTCCCGCCTTTGGACGTCGGTAACCTCATTGTTATACATCTGCATATCATTATTAGGCCAGCCTACCGGAATCACCCTGTCCCGCTCGATTGTCCGCCCACATCGGCAGGAAAACACACTGTCGTGTTTCACAACAGCATACATAAGGTGTGCACTTGGCGGGCTGCACTTTGCTCGGGACTTGAAGGTTTGTTTGCCTACCTTGCTTCAGTCAGCACTTGCAATCATCAGTGCCAGGCTTCTCAGACAGCACATCGCTTTTAGGGGGACTCGCAGCAGGTCTCTATCTACCAGAACAGCCACATGTGGATAGCTTTTCAATGGCTGCAAGGCTAGGGCTTGTTTGGGGAAGGCGGAGAAGTGGCCTCAGGCAAGGGAAGAGGCTGCAGGATGTGAGCTGTACTGGGGAAGGAGGGCATCCCAGGGTGTGTGTGGGGCCACATGTTGATCTGTGCAAGTGGCCTCAAGATGGTGAGGGCTGAGGAGGCAGTCTCCACAGGAGATGAGACCAGATGGACATGTGTGAGAGAAAGGTGGTGATGTCCCTTGAGCTTGCAGTGAGAGAGATGCCGGTGGATGTGTGATGGGCGTGAGTGTGAGAGTTTAGAGTGATGATATGGTTGCCATTCCCTGGCAACATGGATGAGATCATTCATGCTCTATCTGCATTAGATGACCAACCTCTTCTGTGCAGTATTGGCACTAATCACCACTGCCATTGCCTACCAAGCTGGAATGGTAACGTTGCTGCCCCAGAGTGGGGGTACAGGACATCACAGCAGGCCTCCACGGCATTCAAAAGGCACTCGAGAGCTGCAGTTTTCTTGCCTTACGGGGCCAAGTCTTCTTTGCAGCAGCCCTAGACTGGAAGCACTTGAGTGCGCTGTACTTTAGTTGTGATGCCTGACGTGATGAAGCGGTGAGGTGATGGCCTGGCATGCGAATTGGAGCCTGCCCACCATCGAAATGGAGTGTATCCTGGGAGTGCATAATTAATGCGGCGGGCTTGGAATAATGCGGTGTGAGAAGCCACCATTGCGGCCAGCAGGTAAAACCTCGTTTTTCCCGCCCATTACTGCATTTAGTGCAAATCTGGGATGATTCCACCCCAGAGGTGTGCGCATTTGAGCCAAAACGGCATTCATAAAAAGAGGCACAAGTCAAATTTTGCAGTCATAATGTTTTTCCATTTTTAATGGTTTAGCAATAATGTGGCCAAATTAGGAATAGCTACTGATATTTTCTGCATTGCATTACATTCATTCCTTTTCCAAGTAGGAAAAAATAAGTTATTCTCAATTTAATTTACACTCTTCACAATATAACAGGAAGTTTGAATGACCTAGCTGATTAAAAAGCAAAAATAAATTTTACAGCACTACAAATATGTAATGCATCTGCAGTGTACACACACTTCAATTCTTTTGACCCACAAACTCATTCACCCTCCCATTAATAATGAGACTGAAACAAAAGCCAGTAATGCAACTGTGAACAAATGCAAACTACAAATGCAGAAATGTTTTTCAAGTCACATTTTGAAGTGCAACTGTTCACAATTTTTGTATCAAAAATTGCTAAGAGATATCAATCATTTCTATCCAACAAATTGCATTGAGTATAATGCCTTTAATGTAGCAAAATGTCCCCAGGCACTTCACAGGAGCATTACCAAACAAAATTTCACATTGTGCCTCTTAAGGCGATACTAGGACAGATGACCAAAAGCAAAAACAAAGATAGGTTTTAAGGAGCATCTTAAAGGAGGGGAGAGAGGTAGAAAAGCACAGCAGAGCTAGGGAATTCCAGAGCTTAGGTCCTAGGAAGTCGAAGGCACAGCCACCAATGGTGAAGCAATTAAATCAGGGGATACTCAAAAATGCAGAATTGGAGGAGGACAGATAACCTGAAAGCTTTTTATACTGGAGAAGGTTACAGAGATTGAATGGGGCAAGGCCAACAGGAATATTGAAATCAAGGATTAGAATTTTAAAATCCATGGTGAAGTATCGTTAAATCTCAGAGTGATAGTCTTTTGGTCAATAACATCCATTAGCAACAACAAATAGAGCTCTGTGAAGAACAGTACTTTAATATCTACACTTCAGTTATGCACAATACCACATTTTGGTAAAATGTGCTGACAGGTGTATGAAATTTTTAGTACTCACTGATCTCACTGCCATCAATCTGCAGTCTGCAGTTTAACTCGGGCAATTAGCTGCTAAACTGGCATGTCCTTCTAAGGCCACCACACAAAATAGGCAATCCAGGTAACTGTGGTTACTTATAAACTTGAGGTCTCGAGGGCAGTTACACTACCTTGTAAATTTCAATTCATAAAATTGTTTTCCATCTGTAAACTAAATATGGTATCCTGAAGCGCAATGTGTGTTGTGTGACAGATACATACTAGATTTAAAGCTTTTACATATGGATTAGATCTCCCAGGCACTGTTCACAGCAAGTCAAAGGTTACTCGTTTCCAAGCACGTCAGGGGTGTAATTATATAACAACTACTTTTATTCAGTAAGAGAGGTAGTTCCATCAAGGTCAGTCCATCAGTTCCAGACACATCTAAATGGCGTCAAAAATTACAGATCTAATAAAATCTACCTGCATGACATAAACTGTGGCATTAAAACTAGATTACAGATTCTCATATGAAGTGTTTTTCTAAATGTCTTATTAAAATGTTAATATATTTGCAGTTAGAGGTATAAAATCCAACATTTGGATTAAATCTACTACAAATTTTTCAAAAAGATTTAAACAATATGCATAGTTCTTCCTTCTTCATAACTCTGGGACTATGCTTAAAAGTTATAAAAACCAGTGCAAATTAAACATGTCTGAATTTGGAATTTTTTTTCCAGAACCTCCAAATTTGAATAAATCCCTAGATTTATTTAACAGCTACCTGCTGTTGCTCTTTCGAGTCCTCTTAGAAACAAATTAAATAAGTGGTTCTTCTACCAATGCGGAATGGATTTTAAAAGTAGTTTCAATTATAACACAGGCAACATTTTATAGTAATTAAATAAGTACCTGGAATTTGTAATCCTCTGGATTACTTTAGATAAAATTTTGAAGTTTATGCCTGAAAGAACTTTAAAATAATTTTATGCCCAAAAAAAAAAGTGGTGCCACCTTAACTGCTGTAATAATGGGTATCCATGGGAGGCATGCGTGGAAGAGGGGGAGGCAGATATCACTCTTTCATCACCGAGTGACAACAAGGAAAGAGGTTACAAACTGGAGTCTTGAAACTTTCTGCAAATTATTATTTTTATTTATGTAAAATAAATACTGGGCCTGAGCTGCATGTTACCACCTTATGTTACTTTGTTTTATTCTTTCATGGAACGTGAGCGTCGCTGGCAAGGCAAGCATTTGTTGCACACATCTAATTGCCCCTTAAATGAGTGATGACTCTGAGTATTCATGGAAGCTAAATTCACAGTTCTCAAACATTGCTGAAGGCATTT
The DNA here is from genome assembly GCF_964194155.1 of Cetorhinus maximus. Lineage (NCBI taxonomy): Eukaryota > Metazoa > Chordata > Chondrichthyes > Lamniformes > Cetorhinidae > Cetorhinus > Cetorhinus maximus. The sequence continues at coordinate 8,712,453 of NC_135906.1, forward strand.
TAAACACCACGTATGTACAGGTATTGCGTGAGAATGATTACATGGTGCAATTGAGAATGTACCACTGAATTGGCATAGTTTAGGCTTTGGAAATGAAAAACATATTGTTTAAAAAGTTTACAGAAACTCCGATACAATTAGTCATAAAAACTTTAAATTATTTAAATTGAGAAACAAGATGCAATTGCATAAAAGCATTTATATTACTTTTCACAACCTCAGGCCATCCCAAATCCCTTAATATTTAGCATCTTTAATTTAGGAAAAGTGACCAAGGCATTTCAAAAGATGGTTGCAGCCAATTAAGTACTTCATATATCATAATGTACATGTACCTATAGTTTGTGTAGAGTATATACTTTTGTGTGTATATATATATGGAATATTTTCCACAATTATTAATAAAATGATTTATGGAATTTATATAAGAGAGTGGTGGATTATGGTCTGGGGTAAAGGCCATGCTTACATTGTTGAGTGTTTGATACTGGGTGTGCCGAAAGGAGACAAGTTGGGGCTCAAGGGATAATTTTACAGCATACACTTTCCATCCATTAAAACTATGAACATTCAATAATGACTGACAGGAAAAGTTTCACTGGTGTATCTAGTTTCTCCCATTTAGTGGTGTGCATTGTACAGAAACTCTATCAGATCACGGAATCTGCTGGGAGGAGCTAAGAAAAGATAAAATCCTAAATCAATTGCTTTCTGATTCCTTTACACTATCAAAAGTAGTCTAGGGGATCCCACAGACTCAGTGGGATGCATATGATGGTGAAGGGAAACGGAATGAGAGAGTATTAAGAAGTCAGAGGTTATGGAAATGGGAGGACATTCTCAGGATGCAGGATTAGTGGGGCACGGCCCAGGTGCTTTTAAGCAACAGGAAGATATAGAAATGGGATGGAGATTCTGGGATGGAGATTTTGAGAGGAATGAATAGTGTTGCCGTAAGGGTATCACAGCACTCGAAGAGAGGTCCCAGGATCTAGGTGCATTGCCATAGCAGGATATCAGAATAGCAGGAGTAGGTTTTGACGTCTGAGAATAATATTCCTAAATGTGACTATGGTAAAATGTGTGAGGGAAGAGGGAGATTCTGAATGTGGCAGTGCTGGGAGGGTGATGTTGGGCTGCCTGTAACCAATCACAAAGAAAAATACAACTACAATTCTAGCCTGTCACCTGGAAAGCAATTATATTCTGACTTCAGCCTAGTTTCACACCTACCTCAACAACCAGTAATCCATTACTAAAACATACAGGTCTACCAGGTCAATTAATTTGGAGCCTTTCTAACCATCAAATTTTTAATTCTTGTCCTTCGAGTTTTTAGGTGCTTCCGTTTATTTTGGTGCAATCTAATTCACCAGTTCTGATTCAGATGAAGCAACTAAGAGGAGAGTTAAGGGAGAACAATTTTGAACTGTAAAAAGTTTTATTTCTTAAACTAACTTGTAGCTCTGCCTAAAGCTCTGGAATTTCACTTTGCAAGCTCATGATTTAACATGCCTATTAATTCCTCTTCAACACCACCCCCCACCTCCCCACGACAACTCAATCAGAAGTATCAATATTTTTTTTAAACATGAACGTAAGCATCACATCTTGCACTCAATGCAGGAAAATGTTACAGGTCTGAAAATAAAAACATACCCTGGAAATTCCGCATTCAAAAAGGTAAATATAAATGTAACACAATATGGAGCAGTCGAAATTTTAGCCAGGATCAGACTTTGCAAAGATTTGGTTATATTTTTCATTTTATGGTATCAATTGGGATTTGTTGTTTGATAGACTAATAAATATTTTCTTACAGAGCATATGTATAGCAGCTGGAATAAGAAAGCACAGAATGAGTCAAATTTTTAAAAACTCAATAATTTAAACAATTAACAGTTAGATATGAACAAAATGCTGGATTAGCAGACCTACACTGTGGTAAAAGGGTACTACATGAAGAGTCTATTAAGTTTTATTAACTTAACTGTTCAAAACACCCACAGCTCCCCAGAGATAAAGTTTAAAGAGGTCCTCTTCTAACCATATGTGGTTTACTGCAGGCCTTGATCCTGATTGCCTAGAGTTCTGCATATCAAGCCCACACTATTGCATGTATAGCAGGGTAAAATTGCTAGTTTCTAACAGATCAATATAGGCTCTATACCAAAAACGTATCAAAACATATGAAATTTTGAAGCAAACCAGTGTGTGGAATTGAGCATTTCAGCTATATTTCGACCAATGTTGTTAATTTACAGCCAACGGCGATACCCATAGACACTTGAAGATCAATGCACACTGAATAATTAAAATATCAATTAAAACTTCACACCATGACTTCAATATAGGATTAGGAACACAGTTTGTTTTTCTCAAATAGTGGCCGACATATTTAACCTATAGCTCCTTGATGACAATCTAGTTAATCCTCTGAGCACGACAAACAAGTGACAACACCCTTCCAAAATCAGTCTCAAAAATGCACATGGAACAGTGGCTCGATCATTCCAAAGAAGGGCCTGGATACTGAGCCAGAAAACATGAACTTAAATTCCTCCACGGCACTATCAGAATTTAAAATACTTTCCAAAATAAAATTAGTACAAGTAACCATGAAGCTGTTGGACTGTAAAAAAAAATTAGCTATTCATTCATGTCATTTAGGAAAGAAACTTGCTATATTACCTGGTCTGCCCTACATGATCAGCTCAGATCCGCTGTCGGTGCACAGACTGATCAACATCTGCAACCAGTTCAAATTGGCCTCAGGAGCCAAGGTAAATCGTGGCAAGAGCGAGGCCATGTTCTTTGGGAACCGGGCTGACTGATCCTTTGTCCCCTTCACCGCCAGGTCAGGCGGCCTGAAGGTGCTGGGGATAAGGTTCGGAGGGATCAGAGCATGCGTTAGAAACTGGAAGGAGCGAGTGACTACGGTGGAAAGAAAACTGGGCATGTGGGAGCCATTGCGGGTAAGAACATGTCATCACTTTCGGTGTTGCTGTACGTGGCACAGATCTGGCCCATTCCTCACTCCTGCACAGTGGCGATCACCTGAGTCATTTTTTGCTTTAGCTGGAGGTCGAAGATGGATTGTGTTTGCAGGGACACGATGTACAAGCCTCTAGATAAAGGGGGAAAAAAACCTGCCCAACATCGCCCTCATCCTGATGGCCAGCTTTGTGTGTGGCTGTATCAAGCTGTGCGTAGACCCTCGGTACGCAAACACCAAGTGTCACCACGAGCTGTGGTTCTACCTGTCCCCGGTGTTGCAAAGGATGGGTCTGGTCACACTGTCACGGAACGCTCCAAGTAGTTGGACAATGCCGTACCACCTGTCCCTCATGGAATAATTTATGCAGACAAACACCTTTGTCCACAAGTCCATCAGGCAGTGGTCTGCACGTAATATCCTAGAGGCCCCAACGGAAAAGGAGATGGAGGATCCTGTTGGATGGTTCCCCGAGCAGACTGTTAAAGTCATTTGGCAGAATGCCTCATCGCCAGAACTTTCCAACAAGCACCAAAATGTAGCTTGGCTGGTGGTGAGAAAGGCCCTCCCCGTCAGATCCTTCCTGCACGCCAGGGGTCTCACCCCCTCTGCACGTTGACCTCGAGGTGGCTGTGGTGGGGAAGAGACCATTGTTCACCTCCTTGTGGAATGTGCCTTTGCAAAGAAGGTTTGCAGAGAGATGCAGTGGTTTTTGTCGAGATTCATCCCAAGCAGTGCTGTGACACAGGACAGCTCTACCGGCTGTTCCCAGGTACGCACACTGAGACAAACATCAACTGCAGCTGGAGGATCATCAACCTGGTGAAAGGCGCTCTTTGGTCTGCCCTAAACTTGTTGGCCTTCCAGTGCAAAGAGTTGTCCCCAACTGAGTGTTGCAGACTGGTACATTCCAAGGTCCAGGACTACGTGCTGAGGTATGCACTAAAGCTTGGGACAGCTGCCGCAAAGGCGTAATGGGGAAAGGTCTAAGACCTTTCTGCCATAGTGCACCGAGGGGCTGGGAATTGTATAGACCCCTTGGGCTGTATGACTCACAATGAATGTATGTAGTGAATACTAACTGTATTATAATTGTATTGAAGCACCTCAGAGTGCAACATGATGTATGCCGATAATCCCAATACCACACTGTCTGTAATGACCATATTGAAATGACTAATATTCATTGATTGCATTGAAGCACCTCGTGATCCACTTGGAAAAGTTGAATATGATTGCATATTTTGTGATGGCTATTTTGAAATGTTTTGTAATGTTCTTTCAAATATTTTATGAATAAAGTATATTTTTCCAAAATAAAACATGATCAGCTCCACATGAACATGGGTGACTCTCAGCTGCCCTCTAAAACGGCCTAGCAAGCCAATCAGTTGGATCAAATTGCCACAAAGAAAAGCAATTCAAGAAGTCAGTCCATCACCGCCTTTTCAGGGTAGCTAGGGATAGGTAATAAATGCCAACCTGGACACCAATGCCCACATCCTGAGAATGAATTTAAAAAGGGATTTCTTTTTGCTGGAAAACTGACATTTAAAGTCTATTTTCTACCATGCTGAACTTTTTTCTAAAAGCAGAAAAATTTGCTCACACTTCCCAACTTCAGGGTAGTGGGAGACAGATCTTCAAAATTACTTCTTAAATTAGATCACGGAATGCAATGCAAGCAGGATAAAAGTGTTCAAATTTTTCTTCCTAGTTAAATTGTTTTTATTTTGGTTTGACCAAATCAGCAAAGTTTGAAAGCTTATTATTGTAATAGTAGAAGTGCATGAGCGAAGAAAGTTAGAGAACAGAGTAGTCCAGGGAAATAGGAGTTTCATCAGATAGACTAGCAGTCTAAGGGTTAACTAATGAAACACCATGTAATATAACATGAAACAAAGGATGTCAGTTTCCACGATAGTCACAAACTTATGTGGCTTCTTTTGGCTGGTTAAAACCTAGTAGATCATTTGTTCTGCCTTAATAGTCAAACCCTATTTGGGGAACCATTAACATAGCTATAATTAAACCAGGCTAGGATGAGCTCAGAATAACCTTCTTAAACTAATAAACCAAAACGAACTCTGGGTGAACCCTGGCCAGCACCAGGAAACCTCTTAACAATAGCTTGCTTTTTTTCTGGTAGTAAGGGATTAGCATACCTCTGTCGCTCATGGAGGTAACTCTAGAAACTGGTTGAGTGAGTTCTCTGCTTTTTTAATGCAGCCAGATGCCTTTGCAGCATGATGAACAGCCATTTTAGGTGAGGCCATGAAAAACTTTAACTTCCCAAGACAATACTTCCTGGAAAGAATATACTCAGCCCAATGCTCTCCAAAGGGTTAGTGAATACATATTAGATATCTAATGGGAAAGTTGAGAAGACCACATAACTCAGACAGATATTAGATAATAAAACATAAATAGTGCTTTCTATTTAGTATGTGTAAAAATAGCATCCGTAACAATGTTTTCAAACAACACAAACTTGATTTTTTTCACTAGAGAATACAGGTCACTTACAATAGCTGATGTTAACCAGACAATTACTCTAACAAGTCTGGAAGTTTATTCCCAAACTACCTTTCTTTCATCTCCATTCTCCACACAGTCCTACCCTCCACCACACAGAAAGACGCTAAATCACTATCAAAAGCTAATGCGCAGATTTTCTTACATCAATCTACATTCATGATATTTAAGTGAACTGTCATCGAGCATGAGAAATGTATTCCTTAATCTGACATTATTAGTAGCAGAAATACAATATACAGATTTTTAAAATTTAAATTTCAATGTTATCAACTTTCTAAATTCAACAAAGAGAATGACACTGCTCGCTTCAGCAGCGAGAAAGGGTAGCAGTATGGGAGAAAACCCACAGCTTTGGAGTGTACAATGCAACAGTGATTAAAAATGATATCTTGGTAAAACAACCTACACTGCAGCAGAAATTAGTAGCCAATCATAATCTATTGAATATTTTCAAACTATTTACCTTCAAGTTTGTAATGTCTTATGAACTGTGCAATCTCTGAACACTCGCAGAGAAACAGCCAATTAATGAAGAGGCTCTGCAGGTGAGCTCAGTTGTGAAGCAAGCATACTGTTTGGGTTGGGGGGGGGTGGAGGTAGTATGGTGGAAGGGCAGCCCCACCTCCCCACTCCCTCAAAGCATGCACAGAAGACATAAAAGGGTGCAGGGATCACGATATGTGTTTAACTTGCGCCCGTACAATGTAATGCAGGCAGCATGTAAGCTTCATGCTGCCTGATCAGTATAATTATTTCTGCATGCAGCCAGCACTGCTCATTGGCTGAACTCATCAGCAGTGGGTCTAATACACCCTAGCACTAAAGTTGACCTACAACTCTTGAAGCTGTATTGTGACTGCTGGAGATGCTGAATTCATTGGGAATACTGTGCAATAATTCAACAATGGGAGAGATATGGACCAATGCTTCTGGATGCTACGCTGGAGGGTCCTTGTGCAGGAGGGGGGGAAAAGGAGGAGAGATGTGCAATAGCTACAGGGGCAGAAACTCCTACACACAGACAATGAAAAGGCAGTGGGAACACATAACCACAGAGATCAATGCAAGTTTAGTCCCATGGATCTGGATACAGCACTACAAAAAGTTCAAAGACCTCACAAGAGTTATCAAGGTCAGTGGGTGCTTCATCTTCAAATGCCATACATTTCCTACCAACTGCACTACCAGCCTCATACACTGCTCAATTCATTAAACCTCCATCACTCACATGCCAATAATCTCTATCAATCAATCAGTCAATCAGACCCAGCATTCATTTGCCTCACCTCACCCTCACACAGTTAACAGTGTTGCAAGCCATACTCCTACATCTCTCACTGCCGACTATTCAAGACAGCCACATTACCCAAAGATATTACATGGCTCATAATGCACTCTCTCTTGCAGGACATGGTACCACTCAACTACAGACAGCAGGGACTAACCAACAGTGGAAATGGGTGCCTGCATGCTCCAACCCCTGTGGAGGAGATGGTGCTGGCCATTGTGGGAAAGACCACTGTTGTGGCTGAATTCATTGAAGATAACAGTATCCTCATACCTAATGAGCCTTCTCTCACCTACCTCCTTCATCCTACAATCTCTTTTCTGATTTACAAGCTGCAGGTGGTGCATGCATGCACCTCTTGCTAACTGCCCCTCACCACAAGCATACCCTTGTGCCTTCTTCCTTTCAAATACCCAGGGACTGCAATCTGCCCATGTAGTAGAGGATGACCATGTAAGCAGTGAAGAAGAAACACCTGTGGCAGGTACAGCCTTCTGCTGAAAGCCCTTCTCCCCCTCCTCTTCTCCCTACCGCGTTCCTTATAATGGCCTATCTTTCTGTGCATGGCCTCTGCTCATTCTCCTAGTTACCTTTGGAGAGGAAGGCCTACTATGCACCCACGTCTGGGAGCAACTGGCTTATGCAGAAGTCTTGAAGTCAACAAAGAGCACTTCAGCACCTGCCACACCACATCTTGTACGCTTCTGAAACTTCAATCAAGATGGAAAGCACCAAAATGTGTAGAATTGAAGGAACAGCTAGAAGAAATGAACCAACTTGTATTCAAACTGACAATCCCTTTAAATAGCACTGGTGTATGATCCTTCATGCTGCTTAACATCATGCTCAGCTGTGCAAGATTAACAGAAGGCGTCAGCTGGAGCGTGAAGCTCCAAAGTGGGAGCACTGGTGTCAAAACAGCATTACATACTGATTGACATCAAGATTTGACTGCTCGGTATACTCGGACAGACGCCAAGTTACCATGCGCTCCAATACACTATCCAGCGCACTTTGTGCCTGAAGTTTGCACATGCTCCACCAATGCTATCTTGGAATCCTCAGGGGTCTCATAGTACCCTAGAAATGGGTGCTCCAAGCCCAATTTCAGCCCCTGTATCTATCTGTGGTCCACAAACATGTACAACTAAAAGAATACAAACATCATGCACAAATATTATTACAAGACAACTGCACATACTTATATACACAGATGAATAAAATGATTTTAAAAGATATGTTCAAAAGGAAAATGTTACATTAATTTATGTTGTACAAAATTGACAATTTCACTCACAAAAGACAGGTAATTTTGAAGATTCAGTAGGGAAGAGGTGTCCAATCTTGTGTCTTTACAGAATATATTGCTGTATACCTCAGCATCTCTGGGCCACAAATAAAGTTTAAATTGAAGTTGCCACTAATTTGCATGTTAAATCAAATTGCAAACTTTGGGTTTTTTTTTTTAAAAACTCATTCACGGGATGCAGGCTTCGCTGGCTGGGCCAGCATTTATTGGCTATCCTTAGTTGCCCTTGAGCTGCCTTCTTGAACTGCTGCAGTCCATGTGGTGTAGGTACACCCACAGTGCTGTTAGGAAGGGAATTCCAGGATTTTGACCCAGCGACAGTGAAGGAACGGCGATATATTTCCAAGTCAGGATGGGGAGTGACTTGGAAAGGAACTTCCAGGTGGTGGGTTCCCATCTATCTGCTGTCATTTTCTAGATGGTAGTGGTCGTGGGTTTGGAAGATGCTGTCTAAGGAGCCTTGGTGAATTCCTGCAGTGCACCTTGTAGATCGTACACTCTGCTGCTACTGTTTGTCAATGGTGGAGGGAGTGAATGTTTGTGGATGGGGTGCCAATCAAGTGGGCCACTTTGTCCTGGATGGTGTCAAGCTTAAGTGTTGTGGGTGCTGCACTCATCCAGGTAAGTAGGGAGTATTCCATCACACTCCTGAATTGGGCCTTGTAGACGGTGGACAGGTTTTGGGGAGTCAGGTGATGAGTTACTCGCTGTAGGATTCCTAGCCTCGGACCTGCTCTTGTAGCCACAGTATTTATATGGCTAGTCCAGTTCAGTTTCTGGTCAATGGTAACCCCCAGCATGTTGATAGTGGCGGTTTCAGTGATAGTAATGCCATTGAACGTCAAGGGGCAATAGATAGATTCTCTCTTGTTGGAGATGGTCATTGCCTGACACTTGTTTGACGCGAACGTTACTCGTCAGCCCAAGCCTGGATATTGCCCAGGTCTTGCTGCATTTGGATATGAACTGAGGAGTCGCGAATGGTGCTGAACGTTGGGCAATTATCAGCAAACATCCCCACTTCTGACCTTATAAGGGAAGGTAGGTCATTGATGAAACAGCTAAGATGGTTAGGCCTGATCAGGAGTTATCCGCCTATGAGGCGAGAATATTTTTTAAAAACCAAACTTACAAGCCACAACAACTTGCATTTATTAGTGCCTTTAATGTAGTAAAGTGTCCCAATATGCTTTAAAAAGTTAAAGTATGACAACCAGCCAATAAAAAAATACTGAAGTACACAAAAGGCCAAGTGCCTGAGCTTCCAGAGCCAGATTTTGGGGCTTAGGGGTCACAGTTTGGACAACCCTGCAATATGGGTCCTTGATGCAGTATTTGTTTCACAGCATTGCCAAAGCTACCAACTCCAGTATTATTATGTAAATGTGTCACTACTTAAGTGAAAAAAACAGAGGGACAATCAGGTGCTATTTTTGCCTGACTATGCTTAGCCAAACCAATTTTGACTATGTTGCTTTGTAACTTTACATTATTATACATGTTTAAACACTTGCAATAGAATCTTTTATTGCGCATGTAACATTTGGTTGAAAAGCTTTTCCAATCTACATATAATTCAGATTTGACATTAAAAAGGATGATCATTTTTCTAGATAGATCTATTAATTTCCCTGTGTACTTAGATTAGCCAGTTGCCAAAGGGGATAAGAAACACCTTTATGATCCAAGTCTCAATTTGCCCCCATTTTAAATTGAATTATATGTATTTAAAGTCAAAAAATGCTATTTACTGTAATTACAATATACATGAACGTAAAATGTCACAGATACCACATTTTTCTTGTGATTATTAAATAATTTAAAGAATTTCTAGTAAATCCCCTATAATGTTTCTCATGGCACTTGAAAAGTATAACCCAAGTGAAGAATATAATTCAAGGTAAAAATGAGAGGAGCAAAGTTGAAGGAGACATATGTGTGACATTAAATTTAAAACAACAGCAACAGGTTCAAAAAGTGGCTCTAGAAATTAAGAACTTTCAGGAACTTAAGATGATGCAGCAGGACAAAGGAAATTCAAAGATATCAGTAATAAAACACAAGCTGCTGCAATGCCACCTACTGAATGCAGGCCTGAATTGTGACAGCCCATTGTCAAGAAATAGAAAGGGAAGTCTCATTAGAAATATTGGCAGAAATGTATATAGTATTACTCAAAAGCCATGACAATAGGAAGTTGAGATAGAAGGTGCCCTTACAGATTTTTATTATGTAGGTAGTTAAAGTACATTCCAGGGATCTCGATGCATACATACGAAGTGCAAGACACGAGGTGGCATGGCACAACAACCGACAACATATCCCACAAACTTTTTCATGAAAAGTCCTGAAAACAGTGAAAATACCAGCTCTGAACAATACCAGTTGCTGCAACAAATTACTTATCCAAAACACAAATTAATGGAAAATTGAGTTACTGGTAAGAACTCAACAGCAACTTCACCAGAACAAATTTAACACACAAAAAAACTTTACGAAGTTAGCAATCAGGAAAATAATCAAATGGTGGAAAATTAACAATTTTTCTAAACAGCCAAACAGGCTCTTCTGATATATGCAACAATACAATGGGTGCGGGGAACAGTGCTGACTTATGTTTATGAAGATAGACATCCAAGAAACATTCCAAAGCAAAAAAAAAATTCTGCATTTAAAAGCTGGAACTGAAATAATGCTGTGTGATGCATAAACAAACACTCAGTAAAATGCTTAGTTGTTGCGGTTTTCTCTGCTATTTTAGTGTTAAATCCTTTCTTTAAGCAATTTAATGTTCCTGTTGAAGTAACGGAGAGAAATTTCATACAAGGAAGTTAAGTACTTGCATTTTCATATCCCAGAGTGTAATTTCAGCACCCATACAATTTGGTGCTATCCAAGTGTTATTATACAAGACTGCAATTTTCAAAATATTATTTTTTTTAAAAAGCAGGGCTCAACATTAAATACAACAATCGAGTTCTTGGACACACTGCAATAATTTTTCACGGTACAGAAATGAGAATAATGCATGGCAGTAATAACTGAAAGAGTAAAGTGCACGTTTTCACCCTTGAGGCTTTGCAAGTACCATTCCATTCTATAAATGTTTCTATCATGTAGACCAAGTAGCTGTCCTACATTCTGCCTGGATTTTCTTTCATTTATACATATTTACAGTCCACTGATCTATAAAAGCACTGTCCATATTTACCTCACTCAGCTTGCTAATTAACTCAAGCTTTCATATGAAATTTCAGATGTAATTCTGCACATCTCCAGTATCTGCAAGAGTCCTTCTACACTTCCAGAACAGTTGTATCCAAATCATTACTGTCCTTGTGACTCCACAGATGGGTTTTCTTCTTCAATCTCCAATTCATCCCTCCCTGAGTTTATAACCATTTCAAAGGAAAATGATGAGCTACAGGAGGATGCCTCATCCTCAGGCGAGAGAGAACCAACTTCAGCCACAGAAGATGTGCCTTCAGGGAAGCGACTCCACACTGTGTTACTAAGCAGCAGGAAGACCCTTCAACTATCATCAGATCCTCCTCAGGTCTTTCTCTGTGTCTGCAACAGACCAGGGGAAAAATCAGCTATAAGATATAGATGCCAGCCCTTCCACACCCCCACTGTTAGTCCAGAGCCTGCAGAAGCAAAATAGACAATTTCTTCAACAGGCCATTGTTAACAATATCCATGCCAATGAGCAGACTGCAGAAACCAGATGTACACTAATATGGTGAATTGGGTACTTGTGGTAGACACTGTTGAGGAAGCTGACTGCCTCTCTAAGCAATCTGCTCACCACAGCTACCCTCCTCCACTCTTTTCTGGGATACTGCTATTCAGCATTCTTATGAACTGCTTGAATATCTTTCCAGAGGATTTTGAGGTCAGTACCCAGCCCCTTAGTGTGCAGCTAGCACTGATCTAGAGGATCATCAAATTAGGACAAAATGTGACAATTCTAGTACACAAATTCAGTGACACTATGCTTGTAATTTTTCTATGACAGATGTGACAATTAATTACTCTGGCATTGAAAACATCATTTTTTTTATATTTAAATTTAATATCTCAGGTTATAGTCAAGGTTACTAGACTGGTTTTGCAATATTAATATTTCATTTACCTGTAATATTTTTCTAGTTGTTCTTTTCCCCCTCCATTCCAGTCTTTTAAACCCATCTCATGTTCCTTGTTCACCCTTCTGGGTTAACTAACTTTGTAGAATGCTCAGTCATCTGCAGTGTTCTTTTATCCTTTGGGTCCTGCTGTCAATATATTCACGTGGGGAGTTTCTCATCTTGGGTCATTTTCAACAGATTAAATTATTTCCTCCATGTTGCGTGCACCTGCATCCATGCCCAATATGTGTATTCAAAATAATGCATTAATACAATATGATGCAAAGCATGATTGCTGCACATAACTGCAGTCTTTATTAATTTTATAAAATTAAGCATTCATCAGAAATACACACTAAATATTCTGAAAGATATTAACATATGTTGCAATAATGAGTGTACAGATACAGCTTAATGGAACTTACAAATATACAGAATTTGCAACATTAAGGTAACTAAGTCTACTGCCTACCACCCCCCAAATAATTAGTCAGATTAATATTTTTAGTACCAAAATAAAAATTGTTTGCTTCTGTGTTAATTATATGTCCAAATCTACATCATCTGAATGCAACTTCAAGATTTCATAATGCCTAAATCATATATTGTTTCCTGCAATCGAAGTGCCTGAACTGAGCTGAGAACTGAGCCGAGTTGCTATGCAGTGACATACAGCTGCTGTATAACGCTAAAGCGCTAACAGCATCATAAAAGTATGATACTTAAAAGTAGCCTGTTTTGTGCATATTAACACCACTTGCAAACTTTCCTTAGAGGTTTGTGACTCCATCAATGAAATGTTATTCATTTTCTAGAACAAACTGCAGGTCAGTTAACAGTTTGGTATTCTACATATATGCCACAATTTATTAAAATAATTGCACTGAAGTTATTATTGGGGGAAAAATACCAGTCCAATATAAAAAGAATTAGAATGCTGTTATCCACTACCTCACGTCTCTTCAGCTGACTGAATTACCTCTGTCAAGCACCCCAATTCATGCCTTTTGTTTCTCAGACAGAGGCTTCCAATGGAAAACACTGAATGAAATTTTACTATTGTATGAGTAAGTTCATTAATGATTCTTTTGTAAATTTCAGGCTTCCTATATCTTTACCTTATTGCCAGGACTAAGTTTCTCCACTTAATTACTTAATTTCTCCACTTAAGAGCATTTCAAGCTATTTCATTGGTTTCCCTTTTGCCCCTCGCTATTCATAGTAGATTACTGATTTATGTCATTAGATGCTTTCTGATATTACTTACTCTCAGCTTTCATTCCAATTTGATACAGTAGTATATCTATTCATTTGTGACTTGTTCCTGTTTTGCAAATATGAAATTTCATTCAATCATGTGGAAGTGTTTTAAAACTTTGTGAAACATGTTTTTCCCATACCATATTTCTACCTTACCGAGTCACAGGTCTTTAAAATAAAATTTGGGGTTAAATAAAAAGGGAAAGAACCCAATTCATCTACATAGAAACAATCCAGCAATGGAAAATACCCAATTGTTCTTAACCTCCAAGTGATTTAAGAGTGACCTGTAAGTTTTTTGAAAATGAAAACAGACTAGCCTAACTTCTGATATTGCTCAAGAGCAATCAGTATGAATTGAATTCAGAAATGCAAAGTAATTACAATATGTAACCTTAAGGAGACTCCCAGCTGCATTTTAGCAGCACAATAATAGGTAATGTTTTATGTGGTATAATACTCGTCACTATAAACCAGTGCATCTCATTCCTTACCGAGCAGAACCCCAGGAGGTCAACAAAATATCCATTTCAGTATTAGTTACAGTAATGAAATCAATATTTAAGTAACTTTACTACTACTGTAATAATAGCATATGTTCCAGCTTCAGTGAAAGAGTCAAAAATTATAAAATTAACCAGCCCAGGAAAACTGACATTCCACGATTGGACAGCACTTGCTGTACAATCCCAAGTGTGCTAAGAATTACACTAACAAGCAATTTAAGACGATCAGTCGGGCTTGCAATGTGGCTCACATACACTTGCCAGGAGCTACTTATATTCATACACAGGGACCTGTCCTGCAGGCAAAAGGAACATGTCCAGGCATTGTGCTTTTTTTAAAAATTAAAACAAAAATCTAGGGGACAATAGTTCCCTGGTTCAATATCCAGAGAATTCCCTGGTGCACTGACCAGAGTCAACTTGCCAACCAATCGGCACCCTTTTCTCATGAGGTATAAATATTTTCTCCCTTCGAATTTGGCATTTTTGCATCAGTCCTGATGAGTGAGATGAAAAGCTTTGACAGCACGTCTCTTTTTTCAGCAATACACAGTCAACATAGCAAAACTAATGTGGAATGTTGACATGTTAGTTTACAATGTTAAATGTTGACCAAGAAACATGACTATTAATAACAGCAACAGAAATAAGGTTTTCTGAAAAGAGGTGTGCTCCAAACAATGTTGTTAGTTAGACATGAAACATTCACATACAAAGATTGCCAAGTGAGTTATGAAAACTGCATTTCAAATTTGATTGAAAAGGCTAATTTCAGGTTTTATCAATGGTAAAAGCCATCTACACTTATCCACAGTATCAGTTGTACTGTAGATTGTACCCTAATGGGAGATTTACACTGTACACCTGTTAAGGTATTATTAAGAGGAAATGTTGGTCTAACGCTCATACATCTTTCATACAGCCTGCTCAGAGTGAAAGATTCATGAGATAATGAAGTGTATGGCACAAGAATAGTAACTCACTGAGGTTCCTTCTTTTTCACCTTCATTTTTAAATATGCATTATTCTCAGAAACCCAAGTAAAGCTCCTTTACTGCTGTAAGCCTCTTTCACCCTGTAAGGTCTGTGTTTTTTATTCTTTCATGGGATGTGGGCATCACTGTTAAGGCCAGCATTTGTTGCCCATCCCTAATTGCCCTTGAACTGAATGATTTGCTAGGCCATTTCAGAAGGCAGTTAAGAGCCAACCACATTGCTGGACGTCTGGAGTCACATGTTGGCCAGACCAGGTGAGTAGGCAGATTTCCTTCCCTAAAGGGCATTAGTGAACCAGTTTTATGACTATGATAGTTTCATGGTCATCATTACTGAAATTAGCTCTCAATTCCAGATTTTATTATTGACGTTAAATTCCACCGGCTTGCCTTGTCCCCACAGCATTAGCCAGGGCCTCTAAACACCTTCGGTCTGTCCGCAAGCACGACCCAGGCCTCCCTGTCGCTTGCCATTTCAACACTCCACCCTGCTCTCATGCCCATCCTTGGCCTGTTGCTTTGTTCTAGTGAAGCTCAATGCAAACTGGAGGAACAGCACCTCATCTTCTGAGTAGGCCCTTTACAGCCTTCCGGGCTGAATACTGAGTTCAACAATTTTAGATCATGAACTCTCTCCTCCATCCCCACCACCTTTCCAATCCCCCTTTTTTCCAATAATTTATATAGATTTTTCTTTTCCCACCTATTTCCATCATTTTTAAATGTATTTCCATCCATTGTTTTATCTCTACCTTTTAGCCTATTTCGATCCCTTCCCCCCACCCCACCAGGCTTATCTGTACCTTGCTCATCCTGCTTTCTACCCTTAATGTCACCTATTATCACATTCCTTAGATAATATCACCACCTTCTTCGTCCTTTTGTCTATGACATCTTTTGGTTATCTCCACCTATCACTGGCCCTCTATCCAGCTCTACCTGTCCCACCGCCCCCCCTTAAACCAGCTTATATTTCACCTCTTTTCTATTTTTCCTTAGTTCTGTTGAAGAGTCATACGGACTTGAAACGTTAACTGTGTTCCTCTCCGCAGATGCTGTCAGACCTGCTGAGTTTTTCCAGGTATTTTTGTTTTTGCCTCTAGAATACTAGTCCAGTGTCATTACCACTATGCCACCATCTCCCCAATAACCAATAGCCCCAATAACCCCAATGCACCTTGAACCTGCAATGTTGCGGCACAACCCACAAATCCTTTTGAAAAACCTTTCAGCTACCTCTCCCTCTCAAACAGTCAATGAGGTGACAGTGTTACTAAATCCTCCCACCCCCAACAAATATCAATCCATTAAAAATCAAAAGGGGTAGCAGAGGAGAAACCTAAGCCAGGAACTAATATTTTCAATCCTGAATCCTCCTCCACTCCAATGGTGACATGGAATAGGGAAGCACAGTCCCCTATTACTTAACACCACATCAAACCCTCACCCCACTTCAGATGGAATATCTGAGTCACCACTCCTTGCTAAAGTAGTTTCTGTGCCTTTTCCACCCACACACCACCCCACCCCTCCACCACCCAACCCAATCCTCATCCCTCATTCTGCTCTCTTCCCTGCCTGGTTCCAATTATGCACTCACTCTCAAACCAACTTGGAAAAAATACCGCATTTAGTCTTCACTCTCCACACGTAATGCCACAAAAGATCAATTCATATTTTTAAGGATAAAATGTACAGTATTTACAAATATACAATATATTTATAATGGAGTGCAGCTGAGGTAACTGAATGAAGACTTGGAGTTCAATGAGAGGGGAGTTGGGGGAGGGGGTGTTTGTTTCTTTTTTTGATCTTTCCCACCCTGTAGGAATTGGTTCTTGCTCTACTACAGGGAAAGGAGCCAGCTGTTTGGTGAGTATTGGGTAAGTTCTATTCTATCCCCAAGGTTTAAAATAGTACACAAATTGGTGGTAAAGTTATTAAACATAAAAAAGCAACATATATAAGTGATTAATATAATTAAGTAATTATTTAAAACACACCAAGGATGGCAGGACAGGTGACGTGTCAAGGCTGCAGCACGTGGGAGCTCCTGGTAACATTGCGATCCAGGGCAAACACGTCTGCAGTAAGCCTTTGCGGCTTGAGAAACTTTGGCTCAGAGTCATTAAGCTGGGGGCTGAACTGCAGACTCTGCGACACATCAGGGAGGGGGAAAGTTAACTAGATGCTTTATACCAGGAGACAGTCACACCACTTAGGATGGGCCTTCTGATTTGGTCAGTGGTCAGGCATAGGAGGGTGTGACTGAGAGTGAGCCAGGTAAGGGGACCCAGAATGCAGGAGTGTGAGCCTCTGCAATTGTCCATTGGTTTGAGGTTCTCTCATCTTGTTTGGATGAAAGTGGGGGCTGCAGGGTGGATGAGCAAACTGACCATGGCACCGTGGCACAGGAAGCCATTCAAGTGGGGGGAGCAAACAGAATGTGGTGGTAGTAGGGAACAGTATAGTGAGGGGAAGTGACACTATTTTCTGCAGCAGAGAGCGAGAATCCAGGAGGCTGTGTTGACTGCCCGGTGCCAGGGTTCAGGATATCTGCTCGGGGCTGGAGAAGAACTTGCAGTGGGAGGGGGAGGATCCAGTTGTTGTGGTCCATGTAGGTACAAATGACATAGGTAGAATTAGGAAAGAGGTTCTGCAAAGAGAATATGAGAAGCTAAGCACTAAATTGAAAAGCAGAACCTTGAAGGTTATAATCTCTGGGTTATTGCCTGAGCCATATGCAAATTAGCATAGGGTACATAAATTTAGAGAGATGAATATGTGGCTCAATAACTGGTGTGTGAGAGGTGGGTTCTGGTTTGTGGTGCACTGGCACCAGTACTGGGGAAAGTGGGGGCTGTACCATTGGGACGGTCTACACCTGAACCAGCCAGGGCCAGTGTTCTTGCAAACCACATAGCCAGGGAAGTAGAGAGAGTTTTAAACTAAATAATGGGGGCAAAGGATCAAAAGTGGAAAGATGTGGTATGTCAAAGAGTAGAGACAAGGTAAGAGAGGAAAATAGTAATATGGGAAATGAGAATGGCAGGAAGGGACAGAGGAAAAACTTAAGAATGCACAAAGAATCAAGACTAGAAATCACAAAGATAACAAAAGACTAAACTAAAGGTTCTGTATCTGAATGCACACGGCACTCATAACAAAGTAAACGAATCTATAGTGCACATTGAAGTAAATAAATATGATCTGCTAGCCACTACAGAGACCTGGCTGAAAAATTGACATGGGTTGGCTCCTGAATATTATGGAGTATATGACATTCAAGAAGAATAGGAAGCTGGGTAAAGATGGAGGGGTAGCACTGTTAATCAAAGATGGCATTTGTGCAATAGTTAGAGATGACCTTAGTTCAGGAGATCAGGATATAGAATCGGTTTGGGTGGAGATGAGGAATAGTAGGGGGAATAAGTCACTAGTGGGAGTGGTCTACAGGCCCCCTAACAGTAACCACAATGTTGGACAAAGTAAACAAGGAGGAATATTGGGTGCTTGTGATAAATGAACAGCAATAATCACGGGTGACTTTAATCTACATATAAACCAGAAAAATCAGATTGGCAGTAGTAGCCTAGGCGAGGAGTTCATAAAAAAAACTCTCTCAAAAGCATTCTAAGTGCAGCACATTATGGAACTAACCACAGAGCAGGTTACAGTAAATTTGGTATTGTGTAATGTGTCATGATTAATTAATGACCTCAGAGTAAAGGCACCCCTAGGTAGCAGCGACCACATTATGATTGAATTTTACATCCGTATTGAAAGGGAGAAGAGTGGATCTAAGACTAGTATTTTAAACTTAAATAAGGGCAATTATGTGGGCATGAAAGCTGAGCTAGCTGAAGTGAACTGGGATACCAGGCTAGGGGATAGATCAATAAAGAAGCAGTGGCAGATATTTAAGGTGAAATTTCAGAATCCTCAGAATAAGTACCTTCCTACTATAAAGAAAAATTCTGAAGAAAGGACCTTCGTGGTTAACTAAAAAAGTTGGGGAAAGCGACAAACTTAAAGGAAAAGAATATAACTGCACAAAAATGAGTGGTAGGTCTGATGATTGGTCAGAATATAAAGAACAGCAGAGAATGACTAAAAGGTTAATCAGGAGAAAGAAATTAGGGTATGAGAGAAAGCTAGCTAGAAATGTAAAAACAGATAGCAAAAGTTTCTACAGGTATTTAAAAAAGAGTAAGTAAAGCGAGTGTTGGTTCTCTAGAGAGTGGGAATGGGGGGTTAATAGTAGATAATAAGGAAATGGCGGATGAAATGAACAAATATTTTGCTTCAGTCTTCACAATAGAGGATACAAAAAACATTCCAGTAATAGCTATAAATCGGGAGGTGGAGGGGACAGAGGAAGTTGGTGAAATCAATCACTGGGGAAGCAGTACTAAGCAAACTAATGGAGCTGCAGGCTGACAAGTCTCCAGGTCCAGACGGACTTCATCCTAGGGTCTCAAACAAGGTGGCTATTGAGGTAGATGATGTGTTGGTGTTAATTTTTCAAAATTCCCTAGATTCTGGAAAGGTTCCATGAGGCTGGAAACTAGCAAATATAACAAGGGAGGCACAAAACAGGAAACCATAGGCCAGTTAGCTTGATGTCTGTCGTGGGGAAGGTGTTAAGAGTCAATCATTCAGGAAGTTTTAGCTGGGCACTTAGAATAGCTCAAGGTAATCTGGAACAGTCAGCATGGTTTTACGAAAGGGAAATCATGTTTAGCCAATTTATTAGAGTTCTTTGAAGGAGTAACATGTGCAGTGAATAGAGGGGAGCGTGTAGACACACTACTTGGATTTCCAGAAAGCATCTGATAAGGTGCCACATCAAAGGTTATGTGGGAAATAAGAGCTCATAGTGTAGGGGGTAAGATATCAGCCTAGATAGAAGGTTGGCTGGCAGAAAACAGAGTATGCATAAATGGGTCTTTGTCTGATTGGCAGGATGCAACAAGTGGAGTCATGCAGAGGTCTGTGCTGGGGCCTCAGTTTCTTACAATTTATATCAATGATTTAGGTGAGGGGATCGAAGGTATGGTAAGCTAAATTTGCAGATGACATAAAAATAGGTAGGAAAGTATGTTGTAAAGAAGACATAAGGAGTTTGCAGATATAGATAAGTTGAGTGAGTGGGCAAAAATCTGGCAGATGGAGTATAATGTGGGCAAATGTGAAGTTGTTCACTTTGGCAGGAGGAATAAAAAAAAAGCAGAGTATTACTTAAATGGAGAACGACTGCAGAATTCCGAAGTGCAGGGGGATTAGGTGTTCTAGTGCATGAGTCACAAAAAGTTAGTATGCAGATGCAGCATGTAATAAAGAAGGCTAATGGAATGCTATCCTTCATTACGAGAGGAACTGAACATAAAAGTAAGGATGTTATGCTTCAGTTATAAAGCGCATTGGTGAGACCACATCTCAAATACAGGGTAAAAATTTTAGCTCGGCAGGCAGACACATGCCCAACCCGAGTGTAAAGTTATGTGCATTGACATCAGGCAAGCATCCCGGCATCAACGCGCAGTTGTGGCGATATTTTGTTCAGCAGGTGCGTGGCAAAAGTCAGCAGCACACCCACCAACAATTAAAAGGCCTGTTAAGGCCATTCAGTCATCAATTAACTTGACTTTTTCACTGCCTGTCCAACCTTACGGTTGGTGGACAGGCAAAATGGCCAAGCGGCCTTTGCAGTTTTTAGGAAACCTCACCCACAGGCAGGATGAGGTTTCCTAAAATAAATAAAAATGAAATAAAAATTTTGAAACTTAATTAACAGCATGTGCCTGCATATGTGACAGAGTCGCATGAGGGGACATGTTTCGTTACATTTTTATTTTTTTTTAAAGTAGCACTTCATTTCCCTGAGGCAGCTGTGGGAGATTATGAAGCATGCACAAAGGTCGCGCTCACCCGGCCCGCACCCACCCCGCCCCGGCACAGGCAGCGCTGAGCTCTGCTGCTCATGTCTTACGCTGGGCAGGCCTTAATTAGCCCGCCAGCATGAAACTGCCTTCCGGCCCCAATCACAGGCGGCTGTCGGCTTCCCACCACCACCCCCACCCAACATGGCAGCTTTGGTCTCCTTATAAATGCGTTGGACACAGTTCAGAGGAGGTTTACTAGACTGATACCTGGAATAAGCAGGTTGTCTTATGAGGATGGGTTGGACAGGCTGGCTTGTTTTCACTGGAGTTTAGAAGAGTGAGGGATGTTCTGATTAAAGTATATAAGATCCTGAATGGTACTGACAAGGTGGATGTGGAAAGGGTATTTCTCTTGTGGAGGAGTCCGGAACTAGGGGCCACTGTTTAAAAATTAGG
Source organism: Cetorhinus maximus (assembly GCF_964194155.1). Taxonomy (NCBI): domain Eukaryota; kingdom Metazoa; phylum Chordata; class Chondrichthyes; order Lamniformes; family Cetorhinidae; genus Cetorhinus; species Cetorhinus maximus. The sequence goes on from NC_135906.1 coordinate 8,733,815, forward strand.
GGTCGCCCTTACAGGATAGAAATGAGGAGAATTTTTTTTCTGAGGGTTGTGCGGCCTTGGAACTCTCTGCTTCAAAGGGCAGTGGAGGTGGGGTCATTGAATATTTGTATGGCAGAGATAGATGGATTCTTGTTAGGCATGGGAATCAAAAGTTATCAGGGATAAATGGGAATATGGAACTCAAAGCACAAACTTGTGAAATAATGGATAATTGGAATAAATGATCTTACTGAATGGCCTACTTCTACTCCTATTTTGTATGTTCGTACATACAGAGAGGGCGAGGGCGAGAGGGCGAGAGTGAGTGAATGAATAAGTGAGTAAGAGAGAGGAGGGGGAGGGAGAGGAGAGAGAGACTGAGCATAAACACATGTTCTACCAACAAAATATGCATAAATAGCATAAAAATAGGTCAGTTCAGGATTAGAAGTTCCTGTGAATGACAGACACAAAGTACATGATGAATAGCTGCTTTCAGAAGATTTTGTACTTCCAAACAGCAATAGCCATTCATAGGTTTGACACACCATCTAATGTGAATGCCTATTGCATTTAATAACTACCAGTATCAAATAATTACACATAGAAAAGAAAAATACTGTTATAGTCTACAAGATAGACCAATTATTCCAATTATCGGTTATTCCACAAGATTTCTAAAATTAGATACCAAAACCAACTATTACTCCAGCATAGCCAGAATCAACCATGAATACCAATTTTCTTACTTATCTTAAAATAATTCTTGCTGTCTGTATATGAAAACTTTAATAAGTACTGTATAGTACTGCTAACTTTAGAGCCCTAGCAAGGGCCTAATTGAAAAGCTGCTTACCTAAAATAATTATAAAATATACTTAGTGTGCCATACAATTTGCAGTTTCTCCACCTAACAACTGGAAAAGATAATGAATGAAACACTCTTCACCTTAAGTACTGTATTAACAGCATCGCTTACAACAAATCACAAACACCAAACTTACTTTGTTCAAAATGGTAGACCTGGAGACATGCTTACTTATTTAAATCAAATGAGATGACCAGCAAGTGCCTCCCTTTGACAGGGATACCACCACAAATAATAAAGCCGTGGGAGTCCTGAATTATTGTGCCTCAAAATAATAAAATTTGGTTCAACCAAACTGTAGAAGTCAAATGGTCCCTAATGTTGTGGAAGGCATCCTGTAAATTGGCATATACTATAGAGATTGCCTGGTAGTGAAAGTTTCCATTATTTGGAGTTTAAATTTTGTTATAAAAAGGATAGTTGATGCCATTGTTGACCAGCTGAATTTACATTCAATTGTATCCTGCAATCATTCGCATCAAATTCAAAGAAATGTATCAATTTCCTATTAACAAATAACTGGCTTCCTCCTCATCTTAAAATAATAATCACTTACAATAGAATGTCTTGTACTCAGGCGAAAGGGAGAAACAAATTGAAACTACTAAAACCATACATTATTATAGGGAAGTATATTCAAAGTTATTTCAAATATATCCCAAAACACTAAAATTTATCATGCTATATGGGGTGCACAAGACAAAAACAAAAATCTTAAATCTGGTATTCCTTAGCAAAATATTTCTGACATTCATTCCTGTATAGATATGCAGTGTGTGGAAGCAGCAGCTTTGATTTGCCAAACAGCCTACTTTCATTGCTTACATTTTCTTCTCCAGATTTCCCCCTGCTGAAGGCAATGACTCATAGTGGGATAATTATTATTCATTATTCTACACATATTATGGACAGTTGTTGCAAACCATTACCTCAGGAGACCAAAAGGACATATGTGGCTTAGCTCCAATTAGAATTAAACAGTTCATGATGCAAGCAGTTATGTTTAAACAAGGTGCGCAACCACTTTACAAAGACTATTAATGCCCTGTGAATTTATTCCATATATGACATCCAGCTCAGGTGTACCATACGCTGACAACTGGCAGGAACATAGGATGGTCTCTACTAACCAAGAAGCCAAAGCTTGGCACCTGGCTTCCAGGTCTATTCAAATGTTCAGGAGATTTCATGACAGTACTCGATTGACACAACTGAACAGAACCGAAGAAGTTAATAAGCGTCAAGAAAACTTTCAACAGATAGAAACTATTTCTGAATTTTTTCAGTCACTGTAGCAAAATACTACTGTGAACTAAACACTGACAGAATTAAGTTGTCAGACTAGGTGAACAAACTTTACAGTACCTTTTGCTTTTAAAGATATTTAGTAAACTCAGATACTATAGCAGATGAGCCTAATCCCAACACTGTTGCAAGAAGGCCCTAACTGAAACTATGTCTCAGATATTGCTGAAAAATACAAGTTCACAACGCCTGACATTATTAGTGCGTAAAAAGAAACAGCAATTTGTGAAGGAGAGAGATAAACCATGAGTTACAAATCACTGGTCGCCTCACAAAAACTGCTGCTCATCATCAACTTCCCCATGACTGTCAAGGAATTGCTGAATTTGTGCCATAAATATGAATAAATCTCACCACTGGCATTGAGGGCTGATATTTCATATTGCAAGGATACTGTTAATAACATGATTTATGGTTTCAACATGAAATTTTTAGCCTGGAGTTCCAGGAAGGGAACAATTGAAACCTTGGAGTCTCACTCCTGTAGGTAGTAAATTGTTCAGAGAGGTTTTAAAAATTAATTTAATTTTTTTCTTAATTTCCCTTCCCCTTTCTCTATCCAATTTCACTCTAATTCACTCCATTTCCTTCGCCATTGTTTTCTCGGTTTCTTTCTCTATCCTTTTATTTTACTCGTTAAGGAATAGACTAGACTTTCAAGAGATCTCGGATGATGTCCCTTTGATGTGGCTGCACCATTGTTACTTTGCATATCTAGTTATTTTTGTGCCACAAATTGCAAGACCTGAAGGATGAGGGAAGAAATTCAGATTCATGTGCTCACTACCAGATGCGTTGCTCCAGCAATTTCTGGGCATAGTTTTGCACACTAGTATAAAAAAATAGCATTATGTATCATAAAACAATACTAAAGGTCAGTCACACAAGAAGCTGTAGATTTTTGTATGTTCCTACCCTTTACTTTAGAAGTATGGAGAATTTCAAGGTTCAACCAATATCTTAGATTTCAGTCAATCATAACCAGGATGACTAATACCACAAGACGGCAACACTCTGCGATCCCGTCTATCGGTTCCCACATCGTGTTTCCATTCAAATTTCTCTCTCAGTTCTATTCTTTCAACTTTGACCTTCCATGTGGCCCTTTCCCTGCTGGGACCTAGCTGCACCACCCTTGCAGGGTACTAATCTTCTAGCATGAGGCATACATGCCCTACTCAACAGTCTCTTGGCCGTAACATAACCTTATTGCTGCACACAATTTACTGCTCTTCACTCAGGCTTCAGTACAACAAGCATAAGCTGCACCTTGCAAACTTGCAACGTAGAATCATATAGTGCAGAAGGCTGCTATTCAGCCCTTTGTGTCTATGCTGGCTTTTCTTTTACCATTGCCTTGTATTTTTTTCCCTTTGAAGTATTTATCAAATTTCCTTTAGCAAGTTACTATTGAACCATCTTCCATCACCCTTTCAGGCAGTACATTCCAACATGTCCCAAGAGCAAACAGGAACATGCAGTGAAGTAACAAGAAAAAAAATCATGCTCAGGCCACTGAAGTATTCCCTCCTGCACCCACACTCTAATGATCAATTTCAATCCTATCCCTACACTCTCAAGACTGGTTTCAAGTGCATCAATACTTGCTGTAACTTCATGCAAATTATTAAATTGATTATATCTGTATTTGTGCTATCATTTAACTTTTAACCTTATGCAAAAATTGTCTAAACTCTATTACCCCTACTGTCATGTTCAGAGAATCTATTTCTTTTAAATAAAATAAACCATCCCAAAAATAAAAAGCAGTGTTCTGTTGAAAGGTCATCAACCTGAAATGTTAACCGTTCCTCTCTCCACAGATGCTGCCGGACCTGCTGAATATTTCCAGCATTTTGTTTTCATTTCAGATTCCCAGCATTGGCAGTATGCTTTAATTCTTTGTTCAACCACTCTCAACAGCTGAAGTAACTCTCCAGATATGTCCATAGCTGGCACTATTACAGAATTCAGTCATTATGGTTTAACTGCTATTGACACAAAACACCCAAAGACAGCAAAGCTCGAATGATTTAGCAATTATGGACATTGTGCAGGAATTTGTCTTTAAACATCAAAAACTTTATATCTGCTCAACTATGTTTCTAAATAGTTTTAAGCTGTTCATTCACCACCATGAACTGTTTACAAAAACTGCTCATCAAAACTATAATGTGCTTATTTGTATGTTAGTCCTGATCCAGATAATTTAAATTTATAACTGAAACTATGAAGTGGTATTCAATAACAGTTAATTTTATTTTTATAAAATCTGCTAAATTTGTTCAAGTAGGGCAAAATTAGTTTTAAGTACAGAAGACAATCCAAAAGAAGATTGCGTATCTGCTGAGTTGAAGCTTTATTATCAGACAATATACAATCTTACTCTGGGCATTGTTTTATTTTGAATCAGTAAGTAATTCCATTTTACATCAGAATGTATTGAATCAACACACAGATGTATTTAATCTTTCCATACACATACTAAAATATAATGAAAAGTTACAAAATGATCATAATGTGGAGAAAAATTGTCGGGAAGACAAATCACATAATAAATAAAAACAAAAAATGCTGGAAAAACTCAGGAGGTCTGGCAGCATCTGCGGAGAGAGAAACAGAGTTAACATTTCAAGTCCGTATGACTCAAATCACATGTTCAGTAAACAGACTTTGGGAGATTCTAGCTTCAACAGCTCCTGGTAACTTTAGTAACCAATTGCCATTCCAAGGAAATGGTCAGTATTTGACCAGCATTCCTCTCAAAATTCTTGTTCCCCTTTGAAAACAAACTCTAAGCTACCATACAAATGGAGCCTACTGATCAGATCTATGTAATTCCAAAATGTACTGATATTACACTCATGCTCTTCACCAACATATGGACTCTAACTCAACAAGGGTCATCTTACTGAAATATCATATGTCAAGTCAAAGCCAAATGAACTGAATTAAATAGTAAGCTGCAGTGTTAAAAATAAATATACTTAAACTTTCTATCCAGAAGACATCTCTACTCCTGAGCTATCTAAACTTTGGACCACACCGGGAGATGTCATCGAATTACATTATGGGCAAGAATATGGCAGATGGAATACAATGTGGAAAAATGTGAGGTTATCCACTTTGGTAGAAGGAACAGGTGTGCAGAGTATTTCCTAAATGGTAAGAGATTAGAAAGTGTAGATGTACAAACTGACCTGGGTGTCCTTGTCCATAAGTCAGTGAAGGCTAACACTCAGGTGCAGCAAGCTATTAGGAAGGCTAATGGAATGTTAGCCTTTATTGCAAGAGGATTTGAGTACAGAGTAGTGAAGTCTTGCTTCAATTGTGTAGAATCTTGGTTAGACCGCACCTGGAGCACTATGTGCAGTTTTGGTCCCCTTACCTCTGAAAGGATATTATTGCCATAGAGAAAGTGCAATGAAGATTCACCAGACTTGTTCTGGGGATGGCAGGACTGTCTTATAAAGAGAGATTGGGCAAGCTGGGCCTGTATTCTTTAGAATTTCGAAGAATAAGAGGTGATCTCATTGAAACCTACTTACTTAAAAAATACTTAAAGGAATAGATAGGGTAGACACAGGTAAGATGTTTTTCCTGGTTGGGGAGTCTAGAACCAGGGGGCACAATTTCAAAATTAGGACCGAGATGAGGAGAAATTTCTTTACTCAGAGGTTGTGATCTTTGGGATTCTCTATCCCGAAGGGCCATGGAAGCTCAGTCACCGAGTATGTTTAAGGTAAAGATTGATAGAATTCTGATTAACAATAGCAGAAAGGGTTAAGGGGATAATGTAGGTAAAGGCATTGAAGTCTTGGATCAGCCATGATCGTATCGACGGGCTGAATGGCCTTCTCCTGTCCCTATGTTCCTACAGGTGAAGTTACATAAAGTTCTTGGTGTTCTGAATTAGGATTGATCTACTGATGTGGCATCAGCCCTTCAAGAAGTGCAAGCACAAATGAATGGAACCGTCTTAGATCAAAGGTCAATTAATGAGTCTCAGCACATGGCACATAGTTTGGACATCCTTATTCCAGTGCCTTAGAAAGCAAATTTAATCATGAAACTTTATGTACTCTGCGTTAGAGATAAACATCTATGCAATAAATCAAATATAGGGTGTTACTCCATTCTCACTCAACACCTCAACATACTACATCTATTCCATAAACTACACATTTCCTTGTGATATGCACAACTTCTTAGTGCCCTTAAAGTTCCGACAACCTCTATTATGTCACTCTTATTGTACAAAGTTTCAAATGAAGACACCCTAAATGAAAGTACATTGCTATACAGGAGAGGCAGCCATCAGCCAATTTCCCAAAATAAGAGCATACACAGTATTGAGCGTAAATTCCACAGGAAACCCTTAGATGTGCCATTCCTAACCTTTTAACAATTACATTAATAGCCTCCCTTTGCCCAACAGATCATGATTCACTCCAACACCCATGGCCTCTCTTCAGCTTACTGAAGATAACTGCAAACCCCTATTCCACGTTATGCAACTCACTGCCTATTCCATGTTAAGCAACTCACTGCCTGTCAAGCTAAAATCCACTCTAGTGCGGCTAGAATGTTTTGATTTTAAATAAGTCAATACAAAATTACTATTTAATTTGAGTTGTCTCACTTAGCACCAATATCATGTCACAAGTGCACTTAAATCTTAAGAGGCATGAATGCCAAGTCGGAAAATACTTTCAGTCCCAGTTATGATTCAGGTGCAGCAAGAAACCAAAATTAATTTGAAATCCTTCTCAGTAGGCTATTTAAAAACTTCCTGGTCTCCATAGAAACACACTATTTTGGGTCACCACATTCAATGTAATTTCTGACAAGGTTACATTCTAGTAGTCCTTTTGGGTATAGCAACATGTAGCCCTTGAAATCCAAGCAACTCAGTCCTTATCTGCACTTCTTATTTAATGGTTAGTGCTGATTGAATTTGTGGGCCTGGAGATTTGTAAAGAGTTCTACTAAGGCATATAGGTGGATAAATCGTAAATCAGAACACCAGGATCCATTCTCAGTAACTCATTATGTAAATTAATGAACACATGGATTTAAACATTATGTGGTTCCCCAAACTCCATACAACACACAATGCATTCCACAAGTGGACTCCTGAGCTATAACTTAGTTCGCCAAGGCAGTTACATTCAAAATAAAATGAATCAGTATAATTTCACATTCCAAATACCAAACAGGAAAGGGTTAAGAGGGAGGTTTTATTGCTACGTGTCCAGTAGTGGCTCCCTGCTCCAGAGGCCTGAAATGATAGGTCCTTACAGAAAAAAGCAATAAACTTTAAACATTTTCTAAAAATGTTTAATAAGTTTACCTAGAAGTAGATGGAGAGGGGAAAATGAAACCTTTTCCCCTCGCATGGGCTCCTTTGTCTTTAATAGTACAGCTCAACAAAGGTGCAGAGGAAACTATATGGTTGAGCACGAAACCAACTCTAGGGAATTAACTGCACACCAATATTTAAAAACACAAATTTGACTTAATTTATAATTATACTTACAATATTGCCCTCTCCTTAATATAGAGAGTCACATTCCCGTACATTTCCAACAGTTCTGGCATCCTTCTGAAACTTTTTCCAAGTGACCATTCTGCATAGGATCCTAGACAGTGACTAGTGGACATTCTACTAGGCAGGACAGCAGAATTAGATCTGGCACTATCCCCAACACACTTATGCACAGAATTTTGGAAAAAAAGTCCACAGTCAAAAATCAGAAGACAGAAGGCTGATATTGCCTATTAGCCCAAGAATACCCATTATAATGGCCTAGACCACAGCTACCCCAAATAAGGCTGTCTAAAACTGTGCAGATCAGAGGCCAAATCTAAAAATGTTCTAGTCTGAATGGCTCAATACCACAGTATTGCAAGAAGACAGAGTAGATCTGTCAGCATTCAAGAAATCAAACAATAGGTTATCATTTTGAACAGAGATCCTCCATCAGAATTCCAACTTTTTCTGTTTTTCTTTTAGATTGCTAGAATCTCTTTTACTTTTCATCTTATAGGGTACTGCTAGGCCCATAACTACCTTGCGACTTACTGTAAGACTATTTTTAAATTTGTATCTGAATTTTGTGCCCACCAAACTGGTGGATACCTGTGCCGAAAAGTGGAAGACATTTTCTCTTCCACCCATTTTGTCATCCAGCATCAAGCATCCTCGATCTCTGAAGAGTAAGAGTGAGACTCCCTTTAATTTGCTTGAACAATGTGCCTCAGTTTCAACCTTAGTATGCACGCCCTACTGCACCAGTAAGAGATTTTCCACTTCTCATACCAGCTTTGGCACCCTCCCGCCCCTCCGAGCAAGATTGTCAATTAGTGCCAAATTAGGGTGGCTGTTTACTATTGATTCATGCTCATCAGGAACTTGAGTTAAAACTGTCAAAAACCCATTTCACATTGAATTCTTGCAGCTCAGAGAGGCAACATTAATTGCAGCAATCTGGGAGAGAATTGAACTCGGGTCACAAGAGGTGAAAGGCCAGTATATTAACCCATTGCACTAGAGTCCCTCCTCTGCATGAAATCTCATATTTCCTTTTCACGTGGAGAATATCAGTTGAATACTTAGCAGTAGAACATCGTAATGGATAGAGAAATTACTTTGTTTTAGTGAAGGCACCAACTACAAAAATACTCTTATCGCAGAAAACATACAACCTTAATAAGCTTTGTTTTGTTATGCCCAGCAGTGGGATGACTCGACTCAGGCTGACCACAACCCACTTTCAAGTTAGCCAGGTAGGCGGAATAAATAGAGACATGGATCAAATCACATTGCTGGTGAATATCTATTCCATATGTATGAAGGTTGGATTTTACTTCATAAAGACATTATCAGTAAAACATACCACACAACACTAGAACTGAAAGGCTATAATAAAAGTCAGTGAAATTTCAATTCCCTCTGCTAGAATTCTGTGAAAATTTAGGGTGTTTTGGTGAAATTGTCAGATATGCAGCAAGCACAGAACCAGACTTCCTGCAGGCTGACAACTCCAGCTGCCACAATTGAAGGTGATGTAACATTTCAGTGAATCTTCCAGCTTTTTACAACGTTACTGTTGAAGCTACAGAAAAATGAAGCATTAGCAACTCTTGATCTAGAATATCTGTACTTTCTGCAGCAGAAATGTAACAGTTATTGTAAAGCTTTATTTCATTAAAATAAATGCTTTAGCTTCAAGACATCCAGAAGCATTTTGCACTGTACAAGTTTACTCCATATTGTAAATTGTGACTGATCATTTCTAAATGCAGCTATTTGAAAAAAATGAAACACTGAGCAGTTACAATCTAAAACTAATGGAACACAACAAAAATACAAATTCTGGGTACAAATTTAAAAAGGTATATCCATATGTTGTTTCTAAAAACAAAGAATTCCAGTGATAGTTACATGTACAGTAGCCAAATAAAAGCTTGTAAAACAATGGAAACCACAAACTTTCATAGTCAATTCTACAGTATTCCCTGGAAATCTCCAATTACAAATTATGATACAGCAAAATCCAAATTAATTTTCTGAACCTACAATTCACAAATCTCAGCTGAATTTATCCCAACATTTGCAACTGTTTTCATTATTCTTCCAAAGTATGTTTAAGAAGCATATATTAGATGAGCTATCATTTAGGTTCCAATTAGATCAGCTGTAACCAAACTACAAAAACATTCAAATAAGCCCAAAAGATTTGTGACCACATCTTCAATTTTTTGACTGGATAAATAATAAACATGATTGATTCTTATGAATATTATGTATTTTAGCAACATAGTCGATCTAACAAATATTGTCTCAAAGATCAAACTCAATAAGGGAAATAAATAACTACTTTCTGTAGGGGCTGACGTATATTCTCCTTTTACCATCTTTTGAAATACCTTGATCTTTTAAACTGGTTAAATAATGCCTGAGAATAGCAATCCAATCGCCTTTATTTTGGCTCCTTCCCCAAACTAATAAAAAAGACTTCTCCATAGGCTCATTAACAATCTTTAGAACAGACAAAAGGCCCAAACTTTGTGAAGTGATTGCTAATCGTCGGATAATAAAAGGAAACGGGGATGCTTTTGTCCTGCGATTTCTGCTGCTATTGTGCTTCTACAAAGCTTCCTGGATCTGCCATTTCCAGCCCACCGATCCTTTTCTAGGTTCCTACTTTCACACATTATGATTTTGTTGCAACCTTCGTATTTCCTAAATATATACACAAATTAACACCAAACGCATATCTTCTTTCCAACATTCTCATTTTTATATAAATCACTGAAAGTGGGTGCAACTAATTTCAACACAATTAAATTCAGCAGGTAACAAACTGAAAGTCGCGCTAACACTTTTGCTCAAATCATTTTCGCCGATTTTGTCCCAATCGTATCGTTTTAAAAAACTTAAATTACACCAACCAAAGCGAAGGAAATGCAAACCAGGGCAAACAGCAGATATCAGCTAAATAAGCGATGAACGGTTGATCCGCTCCGCTCATGGCTGGCACGTAACCAACCGGCGCCGGTCCGCCCCGCTCGGGGCTGGCAAGTAACCGGCGCCAGTCCGCCCCGGACTCCCCGGGTTCTGATCGTACTAATAAGGCGAGTTAGGGAGCTTCTGTCTGTCTAACCCTCGCACTGGAAAGGGACTCGAAGCGGATTTGCTAAACAGTACCTGTTTTTTCTTTGATTTCGCATAACACGCTGAAGAGAGCCGGTTTCATCCTGTGGCAGTTTAACGCGTGTTTTCTGCAAAGTAATTAAAAACATGTTAGGATCGCTCTCCACAGAGTGAGAATGGCAAACCCTGAGTTCATCAGGCAGAACACATCTTCAGAATGCACAATATCAGGAAAAGCAACATGCAAAACACTTGGACTCAAAATAACGAACAATCTTTCCCAGATTGTGCAACTGACAGCGACTGGACTTGAAAATATTCAATAACGAATGGAAATGGCTCCCGAACTCGAATTTTGCTTATGTCTAAACATGTTAAACGCCTTGGATTATAGGTGAAAATATTTTTAAAATCTTTAAATATCTATACAAGGCAGGCAGCATTGCAAAAATCCATAAATTTCAACAAAACTGTAGTGAGCGCACAATGGAGAGTGTTTAACTGCCCAAAGGGTTATTGTTGTTCGGTGATAAACCTTTTAGAGACATTGAAACACACGGTATTAGCACCGAGTTGTTCTACACTAAAACATTAGTACACTATTCCGTACTATCGTTCCTTATTATCTTAAATTCCCAAGGATGTCCGTCTCACTTGCCTCCTCTAAACCACAAACCACAATATTATTTTCTTCATTCTCATCTTTTCGGTTACACAGTTTCAAAATGTATTAAATAATGAAGTGGCAGTAAAACTGGTCAATTGCTTAAAGCTATTTTATATATTATATGTGTATGTGCAGAAGGGATAATGTTCATACTGAAGATTGCTACACGCAATTATTTTCGAGTTTAATTATTTGTACGCTAAATGAACTTCAATATCACAAAACCTTACGTGCGGTTTTAAAAGTTTAATGCCTCGTAATCCAAGTTTTTATTTCGCCGTAAGTCTTTAAAAGCTAAATATTTCATTTGGAGCAATTTTTCTTAAAATATGTACTATTAACAGCCGGATTACTGGGTTTAAAACCCTTGAAGTATAAGCATATTCATAAATAAACAAATGTAATCTTTATTATTAAGGAAACCTCAACACCAAGATGTATTCACTGAAGCATAAGGCCGATTTCGGAAATCATACCCAAACCCATGTCCCGACACACTTCAATTATAATCATTCACCCTGTCCTTTATTTACAAAATGTTTAATGAACATTATATTTTGTTAACCGCAAATCTTAATTATGGAAAAAATGTTAAATTCCAATCCACCCCTCCCCCCTCCAAATCACTGCAGTATCTGTGTTAGAAAAGCCCACATCAGTTAGGCTTCTGCCCATTCTCTGAATAAACCAATCACTTACAGTTGTGTTTAAACAGTGCAATGCGGGGGCATATTTTGAAAGGAAATAGAAAGCTTTATTTAAAACTGCTTACCGAAATTTCAGCTGAAAAGGTTAGATAACCAACCAGAAAAGCTAGCAAGGTACAGCACCAGGTCAATAAAATTTCACAAAAGCAAAACTATTTCCAACCCATTATTGTCAATTGAGTTTAATTATGCTTAAAGTACCATTCATTAGGAAGCATTCTTCCTTCACCTAAGGCAGTCCTATTCTACGACCACAGAGTGCATCAAAGAATGAAATGAGGAATACCAGCATTTTAGCCAATGCAAATGTAATAACTTAATGCCATTTACCATGTAGAAAAAACAATTACTGGAGGGTTTGAAAAGATGCCAATAATAATTTCAATGTTTATATTTGTATTTTACAAATAATTTTGAAAGACTGCAGTTTTACTTTATAAAAGTGAAAGGGGTCAGACAAAGTGCACTATTCTTGCCGCTTGCTGGAAATTATGTATAGAAGCAAAGAAAAAAAACAAGTAAATTAAAGACTAAATAACAACCTAAGATTCACCAGTCAATCACAAACTTAAATTGCAGGTGTAACTATAAAAAAATCTTTAAATTGGCTAAGTTTGAAATCTTCTATTTCCAATAGGCCAAATACAAATAACTTAAAAAGGGAAAAATACAAGCATACTCAGAATGTCTTCCATTGCAACCTCTCAAATTTTGCAGCTAAATGTGCTCAGTATATTATCATTTTGCAAAACCAATCACCCACAAGCTTCAGTTCTGTGCTGCCTGTAACACTGAGGAGACACAAACACAGCCTCTGACAACGAAGGAATCCAACAATACGATTCTTTAGAAAAACACAGACTCGTTACACATGGCAAAATACAACGAATGCCAGTGTAAGTAAATATGAAAGATATTAATGAAATAATAAACCCAGCACCAAGGAGGAAACTAAGAAAGCCAGCTGGAAATCACAAACAAGCGCTTAATTCAGTTTTGGTTGAAGGAAAACTAGTTGTCAGCCACAGAAACTGATTGTTGCAAAGCCTAGTCTTTATTCATTAGTTTTGCTTTTTGTAACTGGTTCAATCTGCACTTTACAATATTAGCCAGCAGAAAACATCCGCAGTATCAAAGTGAAGGTGCTGAAAATAAATAGCAGACTAGCTGCTGGTAGTTACATAGAAATAGATTGGTTAATATTAAATTTCAAGGTGAATTCAGTATGAAACACAGGACCCAGCATATAAACTTAGTAAAATTACAATGCTCAAGTAAAAGCAAATATCAAGCCTACTCTTCTATAAAATAGATTTCCTAACACTTTGCTATAAATGGTGACAATTTCTTTGGTACATTTTAGTTCAGTACTTTAGCAGCCAAAATCTTTAAATAATGCGTAGTTAGTAATCCTGGGCTATAAATATTTAACTAGTGTGGTAAAATCTCTTTAAGCAACAATTTTATTCCTTGCTTTCAGGAAGGGATAAAAATATTATGAGAAGTAAAGGATCAACATGCCTAAACAGAAGAAGCTGATGCCAAATTTATTTTAAGATCTTTTCACCATCTCAATGTGCAGAGTACAAAATAATTTTCAATATAATGTAATCAGATCAAGGCACAAGAACATGTTTTCCACACAAACACACATGATAAAACATGTAAGCTTATGCCAAGTCACCCAAATATATACCAAGTTTAGCTTAACCGATTAAGATAGCACAACTAACAACTTATGGCATGCAATTAAACATCTCATTCAAACATAGCCAATGATGTAGACAAATCCAAAATAATTATTCCACTTAAATGATTGTTTATAAAGTCCAGCTGAAAGATTTAAACATGTCCTTTTTTCTGCAGAACACCATACAGAAATATGCCCTTTTGTTCAACTGATATTTTATTGCACAAGCGTCAGAAATAAAGCAGGTCATTCAAAGAAGGCGACAGGAAACATGACACACACAGTTTAAATCTAAACCAATTTAAAGGTAAACTATACAATCTAACAGTACACTAGATAAAATATAAAGATAAATTCAAACTATGCCTTCCGACAGCAAATGTGAAACTACAGTAAAATACACACTTTGGCTTATATTATTTACCAATGATTTCTTAAAAATCACCATTTCAAACTTGAAATATTTTACTTTATAACTTTTTTTTAAAAAATTAAGTAAGCCACATTGCCATACCTGTGGTCTTACTTTCCTAATCAATTATTTAAAAAATTAGCTAAATATTTGTAAATGTTACAATATGAAATACTTCTGGTTAAATGTGAACTCAATGCCTTGCATAATAACACGTTAATATCTCGACAAATTAATTAGCTTTTTGTAAAAATCCACTGTATACTTTGGTGTGGTAATGCAACTATGTCACCAATTTCTATGGAACTGAATCAGGACCACGCGTGTATAAGTTGTAAAGCCTCAAAGCTTCATTCACTTCACTTTGAAGCAAGCAGATCCTGGCCCCATTTCACTTCCCTTTCTCTAATCTCATAACCCATCCTAGTCACAATGCCAATGCTGACTGGCTTGATGACAAGTTGATGAATAGATTAATTATCTGTTGATTAAAATTTGTAATCAATTAGTTTTTAAAGTATATAGTCAAAAGGATTAAAGTGCAAAAAGAATTTATGGATTCTTTTGGTATCATTGTGCTCACCTATATCATAGTGCAATTAGTATAGAATAAGTACACTCCAATGTAAGCATAGACATAAATAGTGCTTTACCATGACAATCGCCTAGTACTATTGAACTACACTGAAAAGCATACTGGCAACTTTGTCTCCATCATCTTAAGTGACTGTTCCAGCACTTTAAATCTATCTAACTCAATTTGAAATGACTAGTAGTGACAGCACCAATTTTGGCATTTTGGGCAACCTGCAATTTTGATGCACAACTCCACTTTTTAGCCAAAAAGCTAGAAAGAATCTAACTTCTTAATTCTTCACAATTTTCTTTTCTCCGCTGTTAGTAATTGCAATAAAATGCAGGGTACAATACAAGAATATGGTGGAAAATATGCAACCGCAAAGTTATTTTTAATGTATATGTCGTTTCACTAATGGGCTGGTAAGTATTTTTTTAAATTCTTCCAACGTTTGTACACAACGATGATTCTGTTTCTCTAAGGCACAGGATGCTTCATGTGTTCCAAACTGCTATTTGTGTGTATTTTTTAAAATGATATATAGTCAGGTGATCCTAGTTTCTTTCATATTCACATTAGTTCTCACAAAACATTTGGCAATAAGGTCAGAATAAAGTGGCATTATCAAAAATAAAGGTGTACCAAACTGATTCTTGGTGGAAAAATAAAATCAAACATTATAAATGAAAAATAATTCAAAAATAAAGAGTACAACCGATGCAGATAGAATTTTGATTAAGTTAATTAGATTGTTACTAGTTGTTTGCAATTATGAGTTTGCAAACATGAAAATACATGGTAGCTTCAATCCAACCTGTACGGTCCAAAAAAAAAGCCTTCTCACTAATCAAAGGTTTTCATCTAATCTTTCATCTAAGATCATCTAATCTGGATCTTAATTTGTGAATGTGAGCACAATTACAAAAATATTCTTCATAAAATTCTCAAGAAAGTAAATTCACTCTACACCAAAAAAACTACTGCAAAACTATCACCACAAAACCTTTCAATTTAATCAAAATAATCAGTTCAGTGCAATAAACAACTTATTCAGTTTGCTCAAACTGCAGACAGATTGCAGTCGCCAAGCGTGTTTTGAAGAAACTTTTTACTCTGGCTCTATTTGTTTTCCTTCAATCCCTTGGGAAGTTTGCACAAATTACAATTCATCTGACAGTCCATTTACTTGCAACTCAAAACAGTTTTTTTTATATTACAAAACATTGCTGGAGATGCTCCTTGCCTGCTGCTGTCCTTGTTCTCACAAACCCATTAGCCAATTTGATTAAAAGGTCAAAAGGCACATTAGTCAAATAGAAATTTAATTAGCATTTGGCTAAACATTTTAGTTATGGGCCCAAATGCACCCAACAACCTCCCCCTACGCACACCCCCCCGAGCAGCGTGAACATTTTAGGTGCACCTATTTGGTCAAAGGTAGATCTATAATCACAATGAGAACCCACATCACCCTTCCTACTCCTGGACTACAAAAGATGACTGGGATTTTTATAACTTTTTTTTTGCATTATTATTATTATTTTGAACTGATTTGGACACTGCACGAGCCAAAAATCAGGCCCCAGCAATTAAACACACTGAAAGGGCATTTAATGCAAACCCTAATTCAACTATGTTTACAGACATATGTTTAAAATATAACTGCATATATTTATTTTAGATATATATTTAAGTATAACTACTTTCATTTATTGACAGGCATTTAAACGTGGAACTGCGTATATTTATTTCAGATACATCTTTAAGTATACATTTATTTATCTATTTTAGATATATTTTTTAAGTATAACTACATTTATGTATTGACAGGCACTTAACATAACAGCGTATATTTATTTTAGATACATTTTTTAAGCATAACTACATACGTTTATTGACATTTTAAAAATTTAACTGCATATATTTATTTTAGATACATTTTTATGTAATAACCACATTTATTTATTGACAGGCACTTAAAAACAACAGCGTATATTTATTTTAGATACATTTTTTAAGTATAACTACATACGTTTATTGACATTTTAAAAATTTAACAGCATATATTTATTTTAGATACATTTTTTAAGTATAACTACATACGTTTATTGACATTTTAAAAATTTAACAGCGTATATTTATTTTAGATACATTTTTTAAGTATAACTACATACGTTTATTGACATTTTAAAAATTTAACAGTGTATATTTATTTTAGATACATTTTTTAAGTATAACTACTTTTATTTATTGACAGGCATTTAAACGTGGAACTGCGTATATTTATTTCAGATACATCTTTAAGTATAACTACATTTATTTATTTTAGATATAGTTAAATATAACTGCATATATTTATCTTAATGCAAACTATTGAGGAAAAGTCAGTCAGTAATGTTGTTGAGGGGGGGGTGGGGGAATCTTTTATTCCTCCCTCAGAAAATTAAGAAATCCTGGAATTGGGAGAGAGAGAAAATGCTGCTTTCAGTATAAAATGGGACAGAATACGAAAGGGAGGGAGGGAGTTTTCTTTTAATGAAGAAAGTAGATTGGAGAAAGTTGGAAGACGACTTGGGAGGATTTTGGATTTGGAAGCAAACTTTTTGTGTGGATTGCTGCTTGGGTTGCTATTTGAGGAGGAGGGATAAAATGGGGGGTTTGAATTTATTTTTTAAAACTGGTCTCTAAAGCTGGAGGGATAGGGGGATTGGGGGGGGGGATAGGGGGGTTAAAGGTTGAGGGGGGGTTAAAGGTTGAGGGGGGGGGGGTGGAGGTTTGAAAGGAGCGTGTACTGACCTGGCCTGAGCCTCGTCCAGGCTCTGGTCAGTGATGGTCATGATCTGCTGCAGGATGTCTCCGATGTCCTGTTTCCGTCCCTCGGGGTCGCCTCCGTCCGCCTGGGAGTGAGGAGGGAGCGAGTGCACCGCCAGAGCCACCCCGGGGTGAGGCTGCAGCAGCCGGGACTGGTCCTCCATCACACACCGGCCACAAACACACAAAGACACTTAATGTTTAAGAGTGTGGCCGGGGGGTGTGTGAAGAGGCCGGTGGTTGGGGGTGGGGGGGAATAAATAATTGAAAATTGATATATATGTATATAAAAAAATAAATCACCCCCTCCTCCTCCTCCACACACAAAAAAAAACCACCCTGGGAAATGTCACTGATCTTCTTCTGGCTGTTTAAAAATCCACAAATCCCGTCAATTTTTTTTTGGGTTAGGAGGGGGGTGGGTGCTGGAAATAGGAGAATAATTCGGACGGATGACCCCCCCCCCTCTCTTCTTCTTCCTCCTCCTCCTCCTCTTCTTCCTCCTCCTCCTCCTCCGGGCTGACTCGCCCACCCGCCGCCCGCGGCTCACCCAGCGCAAGCCGACCGAACGCTGGAGCGATTTGAATCTTAACCGCCGCCACCGCTCGCTCACTCGCTCGCTCGCGCTCAGCCGCCTCGCCCGCGACTGTTTTGACGGCGCGGGAGAGCCAGAGATTGCTGTAGTGGGGGGGGGGGGGGGGGGAGAGGGAGAGTGAGGAATGCGCTCGAGCGCAGTCCCGCCCCCCACTCTCCTGCCTCCTCCCCCCCCCCTCGCGCTTTCCTTCCCGTCACTCACTCTCTCCCTCCCTCCCCTCATTGGCTGGGGCGGGGGGTGGGGAAGGAGGCTGCAGCCGTTGCTAAGAGCCATTCCCCCCCCCCACCTCTCGCGCGTCTCTCCTCCTCCTCCGGTTGGCTGGCCGCCGGCCTTTGATGGACGGCTTGCCGCTCGCCGGGATTGGCAGAGCGGCCCCGCCCCGCCCCGCGGTTCCCCCCTCCCCCCTCCCCTCCCCTCTCCTCCAGCAGTGCCGCCGCTGTGATGGACAGCCGGCCGCTGCTAGGAGACGGGCGTCCAGGGTCGCCGCCTGATTGGCACTGGAGCCGTCGCCTGGTGATTGGCAACTCTGGCTGCTAGGCAACGGCCCTTGCTGTTGCAAGTTGGGCTTTTCTTTCCCCCCCTCCCTTCCCCTCTTGCCCTGATACTGCTGGTGAGTCTGATTCCTTCCAAACCAAGTGATTGGCAGATTGCTGAGAGGATGCACGACATTTGAGTGATGGTTTACAAAAAATAAGCTATTGAGTGACGTGTGCATACTTTAAGTCACAGGCACAGCAGATGCAAGTCTGCAGAAGTGTTTTATTTATTTTAAACTATCAATTTCCATGGTATATGTTATTTACACAAGTTCTTTCCTTTGCAGTTTTTTTTTCCTCTTTGGAGTACAAGTCTGAAAAAAACGTTTTAATGGATGACAATTCAAATATATTAAATGGGAAATCATTCTGCCTGTAAAGGCAGAATTATTGACCCAGGTCAGTCAGATATGGCTGCAATGTTTGGAGGTGACAGCAGAGTGTCATTGTGGCAGTAGTTGCTTTAGCTGCTAAGGCACCACATTTAAAACCACTGCCAGAATACACACACTTAAGTAGTGGATACATGTCAGGACTAGTGGCTTACAGAAACTAAACCAGTGAGTTGCTCTAGCAGTGTAAACTGGTCCCTGTCACCAGTGACATACGTCACTCCCCATGGAAGTGGGTTACTTACAATAAATCACCTGTCACAGATCTATATTCCATTTATATAATACCACTGCATCTCTTCTGGCAAGAAAAAAATAAACAGAGAGAATATTACAGTACATGAGGTCTTCCTCTTCAGTCCTAGTGCACGAATATCTGAGATGGAATATTTTGTTTGGCTTTCGCTGCTACCTTACTTGAGTGGCCTGTTTTAATTATCATAATGTTGATGCAGTAAGTAGGTTGTGAAAGGGTGCGCTGAAATTAAATGCACAGACACGCAGAATTGGTGAAGAGTATACTTATCGGTCTGTAGCAGAAAGAAAGGCTTGCGTTTATACAGCAACTTTCACAATCTCAGGACGTCCCAAAGTATTTTACAACTGAAAGTTCAGTCCATGTTGTATTGCAGGAAATGCTGCAGTCAGTTTCTGCGTTGCAGGATCCCACAAAGAGCAATCTGATCCTGATCATGGCCAGATCATCTGTCTTCAGCAATGTTGGTTGAAGGATGAATGATCAGCAGTGATGTGGCCCAGACCTGCTGCTTAGATGGGCTGTTTTAGGGGAGAAAGTGCCAATGCTGGGTAGGACAGAGGCAGGTAATCTTCATGACCAGTGTTCAGGCAGGCAGTGAGAGATGGGGGAGGGAGACCGACTGGGGTGCTGAGTGCTCAGGGTAGGTGACCAAAAAAGTCAGGAAACAAATAAACAAAGTTCTTGATTTTGGTGGTAGAAAATTAGTCTCTATGTGCCAGGTACAAAAATGGCAGCTCCTTATTGTCACAGACTGCAAACTGCTGGAGCTCTGAGGTCAAAGTAAGTCTGAAAATCATCAACACATGTGCCAGGTGAGGAGTGCGAGTCCAGGAATTGGAGACCATTGTAAGAACAAAGTTCCTGGATGATATGGGCCTGTGAGAAAACAAATATTTTAACTATTGGTCGATGGTATGGGTAAATTTCATTTAGAATTGTCTTACATTGAATCCTACAGCACAGAAGGAGACCATTCAACCCACTAGGGTTGTACCAGATTTTTGAAAGGCTACCAATTAGGCCCACACTCGGGTTCTTCCCCAACAGCCCGGCAGGTTTTTCCTGTTGGTATATATCCGACCCACTTTTTGAATCTGCTCCCACTAACCTTTTAGGCAGCACATTTCAGATCAGAACAACTTGCTGCATAATGCAAATATCTGCTCATCTTGCCTCTGGTTCTTTTACACAGTTACCTTAAAATTGACCATCCCACCAACAGCAACTGTTTCTCTTTATTTGCTCTATCAAAACCCTTCAATTTTGAAAACCTCTATTAAATCTCACCTAACTTTCTCTGCTCTGTGGTGCTTCTTTAATCTCTCTGCATAACCGAAGTCCCACATCCTTGCTATCATCTCTGGGATTTTTACATTTTTCAGGTCAGTGTTTCCTAGAGAGGCCACCAAATGGCTGGTGTGGGATATTTAAACTGTTAAATAGTGAGTTGGTGGTCTTGTGGCAGTGTCCCTGCCTCTGAATCAGAAGCTCTAGGTTCAAGTCCCACTCCAGGCCTTGATGGCTAAGGAAGATGCTTCCATAAAGCAGGCAAACAGATTGAGTATCAAACTGCAGATCTTTACCACATATGGCAAGGGAGGGAGATTCCTGGCCAGCTATGGGATGGGTAGAAAATCAGGGAGGTGGTGGTGTAGTGATATTGTTGCTGGACTGGTAATCCAGAGACCCAGGGTAATGCTCTGGGGACCTGGGTTCAAATCCCACCATGGCAGATGGTGAAATTTGAATTCAATAAAAAAAAATCTGGAATTAAATGTCTGATGATGACCATGAATCAATTGTCATAAAAACCCATCTGGTCTCTTTAGGGAAGGCAATGTGGTTGACTCTTAACTACCCTCTGAAATTGCCTAGCAAGCCACTCAGTTCTCAAGGCCAATTAGAGAATGAGCAGCAAATGCTGACCTAGCCAGTGACTTCCCACACCTCATGAATTGAATTTAAAAAAAACTTTTCATAGCTCCGGACAGCAACATGTAAGGGTGCAGTTGGCTGGCTGGAAAGCTGGTGTGGGTCAGCGTGGAGTTTAGTTCCTGTTCTGGTTGGGGTGGATTCAAGACCTTGCCCAACTTGTGGTGGAGATCACAACACTGATGGTTGGACGTGCCTTTGTTCTGAGAACTGAAGAAGAAACTGTTAAGTTATGGGTAGCCTTCTTCTGAAGGATGCCTGAAGCCCCTCTCCTCTTTTGGCACAGAGTTTGCCATCCAAAAGTTCTTTAAAAAAGAAACAATTTTAATAAAATGAGGTACTCCACTGGGGAACATATTGAAAGAGCAAATGGTGCCATCAAGAATAGAATTAAGATTAGCTAACAGATGAGAAAAGTGTAAATGGAAGACTAACATTTCCGAAGAATGTACTTTTTAAGAGAAAGTCTGACATTTTGCTCAGTTTTCATAAAGATCAGTGTCGGTTTGAGAATTGGATTCTTTGAACTTGGCAGTCCTACAGCTGTGTAACTAGGACAAATGTAGAGGTAAGAGGTATGTAGTAATATTTTTTAATGATACAACATTCTTTCATACATTCATTAATTGCTCATTCACCTCAGATCATGATATCAAGTGCTCTGGGATTTTGTTCTCTCTGACAGGAAATAAATCAGTATTTTATTTAGGTTTATAGTGAAATGAAAGAGGAAGATGCATTCATTTATATCAATCCTTTCATGTCATCAAAACATCTCAAAGCACTTAAAAGCCAATGAAGTACTTTAAAAGTACAGTCACTTGTTATGTAGCTGAGTCTTAAGGTCAATTTATGCACAGCTTTTGGAGGTATTGATTGAGAAATAAATATTGGCCAAGGCACTAAGAGAACTCCATGGGATCTTTGAAGTCTAACCTAACAGGTAGACAGGGCCTCGGTTTAGCACCTCATCTGAAAGATAGTGCTAGCTAAACTGACACTATATTTTTATAATTTTATCATGTTAGTACCATAGAATCCACATCACACAAGAGCATAACTTGGCCTGTTGTGCATATACCAATGCTCATTTTTATAATTATTCAATTTGCACTGTCTCTCCTTTACTCGATATAAACTTTCCTTTCAGTCAATCACTGCAAATCCAAAGCAATTGATGTGGACATGTACTTTGTTGTGGAGGTCTTGTGGTGCAGTGGGTAGTGTCCCTACCTCTGGGTCAGAAGCCCCCTGTTCAAGTCCCACTTCAGGACTTGATGGCCCCAGAAGGTGCATGCAAAATGTGGTCAAACAGGTTGATTATCATCCTGCAAATCCTTCCAATATGCCTGATGGTGAGTGGGAAAGATTCCTGGTCAGCCATACTGCAGAAGGCAATGGCAAACTGCTGCAGTACTTCCATGGTTGCCAATGCCTACTTAGGGCATGGTACCTGAAGGAGGAGGGGTACTTTGTTGAATATCCTTAGAACCAGCAAGCTGAGAGGAATGGACTAGCAGAGGGCTCCTTCCTCATTCTCTGTTGAGTTGTCCAATTGGACACCAGCTGTTTCGCCAGGATTTGCCACATTACCCCTGGGAACCTCAGTCCAACTCCACTGCTCCTGATCAGCGGGCTCAGCTGGACAGTGTACAAGGAGCCATTGGAGGAATTCAGGATGGGGTTGGACCGAGATGCCCTCACACAAACTACCAGCCGTCCTTCACTGTCAAGACACACACATGAAGACTGTACCTTTGGATGAGCCTGAACAGTGAAAGTTGGCTGGTGAGGGTATTACATCCAATCCTAAACCAACATTTCCACGCAAGGCTGTGTTACAACAGGAGTCAACACCTTTTGGAGAGAAAGGGAGGAAATTATTATAGGTTCGCTAGATTACTGAAATTCAGTTTGAGATTCAGCGTGGTTGCTTTAGAATAGTTGCAGTCTCTAGTTACCTCAGCCACCAAAGGTGGGTGGAGGCAATGTTTTCACCCTGTTTGTTAGTTTGTTTGTAAACAATATATCTCAAAACCTAATGGATGGATTTGAATGAAACTTGGTACACAGATAGTGTATGGCCCAAAGAAGAACTGATTAGATTTCAATGAAAATGTGTATCCGGAGTCTGGAATTTTTTTAATGGATCCATTAACATTGGGAGATAGGATGAATTGACTTTTTTCCAGAATGTTGTGGGTTGTTTTAGAAGGTTGTGAATTGTCTCAGCTGCTGTGGAGAATTTGTCATGGCTGTCACAGTGTGAGCAGAGTTTTCAGAGCAGGTTGTTGAATGTGGATTTGTCTAAAGCCTCCTCAGTGAGTGCGAAGCACTGAATAAAAAGATTTATTTTTTCAGCTTTTTAGTAGCAGAGCATCAATCAGGCAGGGAAAAGCCTCAAGGAAGAGCTGCATAATTGTAATAGCATTGAGTAAACACAGTGTGGCGGAGGTATGTGCTCCACTGAGACCCTCTTTATTCATTCCAATCTGAATTCGGCCAATGCACCTGAAGCTTTTTACTATAAAGTTCAGCTGAAAAATGCATAGAGCAGACAAAATAGATATCAAAGCATATGGCCCGGTGATGCCAAGTTTGAGTTTTAAAAGCCAGTTGATTGTCTGAGTTAAGGGAGACTGAAGGAGATGAGAGGCCTGGTAGCTCCTGCTAAGGATGAGTTAAACACCAGTGTCAGCTTTCATTATATAGTGCCTTTAACATAATAAAATGTCCCCAGGCACTTCACAGAAAAATGTAACATTGGGTATAAGATATATGTGATAAGGTTTGATATGAACACAGTAAGGATGCAGGGAGGAGGATGGTGTGTCGCAATGGATATTTTTGAACCCCAGGTAAATAAGGTAAAAGGGATTAATAACTATAGTAGAATATATAGAATCTTGAATATAATAACATTTTGCATGTATTGCATACTTTGTATAGGTATCACATTCAGTTCTGTCACAATTTTAACATATGAGATTTTGTACTTTATCGTATTCTCCAAATCACGGTGAAAAGGTCCATGGGAAATCTGCAAATCTGTATATTAAAAGTCATGCACATTTTGTTCTGTTATTGTAACTGTTGGACTTGGTATCTTCTCCATCATAATTTGTTGATTGCACTTCCATTGTTCTAAAGCAGCTTATCATCTGACTCATGATAATGAAGGTCACAAAAGATCTCCTCACCATGAGCAATGCCGCAGGAGATCCCTTCACCATGAGCAATGCCACAGGAGATCTCCTTACCATGAGCAATGCCAGGGGAGAGTTCCTCTTCATAAACAATGACACAGGAGACCTCCTCACCATGAGCAATGTCACAGGAGATGATCTCATCAAGAGCAATGCCACAGGAGATCTCCTCAACATGAGCAATTCCACAGGAGATCTCTTCACCATGGACAATGTCATATGACATCTCCTCACCATGAACAATGCCACAGGAAATCTCCTCATTATGAACAATGCCACATGAGATCCCTTCACCATGAGCAATGCCACAGGAGATCCTTTCACCATGGACAATGTCATAGGAGGTTTGTTGGTTTTACATAAAACAGAATGATTGGAAGTTGTGGAAACCCACTGCACTATATTGTACCCTAACATTTTTGTATGTATAATTTTAGGTAATGAAACATTATTTTTCTTAAAATGAGAATCAGGATGGTTTGTTGATTTGAGAAGGCAGAGGTTTATTAGAGCAGCTATTTACCACAGTAACAATGATGAGGAAACATGTTACTGTCAGGTATATTCTGTGGTGAGAGGAACATGGACCATTCCCCTTAATGAAGAAATTTAAATCAGATGGTTATTATAGAGTGATGGACAATTTATTGCCAGGCAATGACAGATTTACAAATTCCAAAGCCTTTACATCATTAGGAAAAAGGCCACTTGGCCCATCAGGTCCATGGTGCTCTAGAGGAGACTCCTTCCACACCTTTTCATCTCACTCCATCAGCATACCCTTCTATTCCTTTCTCCCTCATGTGCATATTCAGCTTCCTCTTAAATGGGTCTACACTATTAGCTTCAACTAATCCCTGTGGTAGCGAGTACCACGTTCTAACTGCTCTCTGAGTAAAGAAGTTTCTCCTGAATTCCTTATTAGATATCTTAGTGACTGTCTTATATTTATGGCCCCTAATTATTGTCTTGCCCGCAACTGGATACATTCTCTCTACATCTGCCCCACCAAACCTTTCATAATCTTGAAGATCTCTACCAGGTCACCCCTCAATCTTCTCTTTTCTAGACAGAAGAGCCCCAGTATGTTCAATCTTTCCTGCTAAGTATAATCTCTTTATGTCAGATGTATGCCTGCTAAATTAAGCACCTGTACTCAACACCCAGGCCCCCTTTTTTATTCAAGGGTATCATTGGAAAGGCCGACATTTATGGCTCTTCCCTAACTGTCCTTGAAACAACTTAGCGAATTGCTGTACCATTTCAGAGGGCAGTTAAGAGTCAACCTGCTTTGGATCTGGAGTCACAGTTGGGCCAGACCAGGTAAGGGTGGCAGATTTCCTTTCCTAAAGGACTTTATGGTTATTACGGCAATCTGATAGTTTCATGGTCACAAAAGCTGATACGAGCTTTTAACTCCAGATTCAATTAACTAAATTTAAATCCCAGTTGCCTTGGTGGGATTTGAACTCATGCCTCTGGATTCCTAGTCCAGTAACATAACTACCACGTTACTGTACCCCTGCTTTCATATTCTGGGTCAAGCTGTTATCATGTATTGAATGTGGGCTCTGGTCATTTTTTAAGTTTATTTGCACCCCACCCCCTCCCCAGTTTACACATTGGTTCTATCAAAAACTAATCAGAAAGCTTGTCCCAAACCCACCCCCCCTCCCCCCCCACCCTTAAACCAGCTTATATTTCACCCCTTTCCTAATTTTACTTAGTTCTGTTGAAGGGTCATGAGGACTCGAAACGTCAACTGTACTCTTCTCCGCCGATGCTGCCAGACCTGCTGAGTTTTTCCAGGTATTTCTGTTTCTGTTTTTGTTTCAGAAAGTTGTTTGTTGCACTTCTTCCCTTTCCTTCCATCCCTCCTTAGTGAATCGTACAGTTGTACACCAGCCTTCAGGCACCTCACCCAAGTGTGTGAGCCTGGGCAGTGAGTGGACTGTTCCAGTTAAACCCGGGCCTTTTTCTGACCTGATGCCTGCACACATGCACTGTCCTGGTCACTGTATATGACCGGTAGTAGGCCCCTGCCCTGATTCCCACCATCTCTCCCCACTGCAATAACTGGACCGTACCCAGTCAAGCTTTAACCTGAAGAGGCTGTCAGGAGTGTTGTTTGCCGCCAATGAAGCTATTCTGAGGGGTAAATCTGTACTCACAGGTGAAGGCATAGAATATAAGAGCAGGGAGATTATGCTGGGACTGTATAAAACGCAGGTTAGGCCACAGCTAGAGTTCTGGAATCCGCATTATAGGAAGGATGTGATTGCACTAGAGAGAGTCCAGAGGAGATTTACCAGGATGTTGTCTGGGCTGGAGAGTTTTAGTTATGAGGAGAGATTGGATAGACTGGGGTTATTTTCCCTGGAGCAGAGGAGATTGAGGGGGGACATGATTGAGGTATATAAAATTATGAGGGGCATTGATAGGGTAGACAGGAAGGAACTTTTCCCTTTGGTGGAGGGGTTAATAACTAGGGGGCATAGATTTAAGGTAAGGGGCAGGAGATTTAGAGGGGACGTGAGGAAGAATTTTTTCACCCAGAGGGTGGTGGGAATCTGGAACTCACTGCCTAAAAGGGTGGTAGAGGCAGAAACCCTCATAACATTTAAGAAGTATTTGGATGTGCACTTGCAATGCCATGGCATACAAGGCTATGGGCCTAGTGCTGGAAAATAGGTTTAGGATAGTTAGGTACTTGTTTGACTGGCGCAGACTCGATGGGCCGAAAGGCCTTTTTCTGTGCTGTAGACCTCTATGACTCTATGACTAAGAGGAGAAGCAGGGAAAGGGGATGGCAGGGGATGATGGACAGGGATGGGAAAGGAGGAGAAGAGAGGGACAGAGAGGCGGAGGGAGGAATGGAGAGGTGAAGTGAAGAACGGAGAGGTGACGTGAATGGAGAGGTGAAGGGAGGGGTGGAAAGGTGAAGGGAGGGACAGAGAGCTGGAGGGAGGGACTGAGAGATGGAGGGAAGAATGGAGAAGTGGAGGGAGGGATACAGAGGTGGTGAGAAGGACCGAGAGATGAAGGGGGGAATGGAGAGGTGGAGGGAGGAACAGAGAGTGAAGGGAGGGACGGAGAGGAGTGAAGGAAGGGGACATTAGGAGAGGAAAGAAGAGAGGAGGAATGAAAAAGAAGAGGAGGGAAAAGGAAGGGAGGGTGGAAGAGGTGAAATAAGAAAGAGAATAAAGGAGAGGAAGGAAAAATGTTAATTCAAGTCAACATAAAACTAGCATCTTGGACAAGTTTCCAAATGCTTATTACACTCCACTTTGTGACTTGGTGAATAACAGCACAGCCTGGCTTATTTTCTGTTCAGAAGGCATTTTCTGTTGATCATGTAACAGAATTCCATTATATATTAAAACCCATTCCTCAGTGTTAGTCACCACTCACTGAGCGATTTATGCTGAAAACTCACCTTACTTTCCTGCAGTTTTAAACTGTAGGGTCTTCAGCTGTATTCAGCCTTTTCTTTGAAGTTTTTAACAGTCCCGTGGGAGCTGGTTTGTTCTATGATTTCACTCCGCAGGAAGCCAACCCCTTCCACCCCCTCATCCCCCTGCCCCCACCAACCCCTCAAAGGCCCACTCCTTGCAACCTGAACTTGATCCCTGCTTTAGGGTCAAAGGGGACAGGCCGTCAATCATATCTGTCAGTGAATTTGACCTCTAGCGAGCTCAGAGCACAATAGGAGACAGGAGTTGAGGGGCACCTCTGACTATTGCTTTTTCAGGCATGCTGTGCTCAGGAAAACAGACATTTAAAAAAAAATGAACCACGAATGATTAATTTGCACATTTGAAGTTGTGAGCTTTGCGCAGGGAAGCCATTTGATTGTTGAGCCATGTTCTCTGTTAGTTTGGGCTCTATTTCGGCCTTTTTATCACCCTACTCTTCCCTCGGCTGCTTTTGCAGGGCTGTTGGTCTTTCTATGTGCCTGCTGCCCTCCAGCACCTTATTTTTCATGTGTGAGCCTGCACAGGGAGTGGTTTCCCCCTCCTGAGCTATTTGACTCGGTGTGGTATCACAGCTATGCCTGACTCTGTTGTCTCCACACCCAGGTACTTTTCAGTGGGGTGATGATAGATGGAGAGGGGGTGATCCCTCGAGCTCCAGGGATTCAGGACGTGTTAGTAGGCCAACCGAGGCAACAGAAGGAGATCTGCTTTTACTGACCTCACTAGAAAAGGGGACCGTTTCAACTCACCATTGGAATGCGTGTGAACAATCTGCCGAGTGACCCTCAGCCCTCCCCGCCCATTCTCCACTGAAAAGTACATGAATCTGGACATCTAGTGACAGCTGTGATGACACACCTAGTCGAATATCTTTCAGACACCATGCATCAGGCTCACCTGTGACAGTCGCCCATTGTGAAACAGCCTGCCAACACTGGCTGCCCAGGATCACATGTTCGGAGGAACGACAGAAACCGAAGCCCTAGCCTGAGTACTTGCTTTCATAAGAAGTGGGAGCAGTGACTGAGACAGAGGGGGAAGAAGAAATTAGATAACAAATTGTGTTCTACCTCAACCTGAGCTGGAAGGAAATGGGAGAATATTACATTTCTCCCTTCAGTCAGATTTTGAATACGCTGCAGAATATTCCGGGTACAGATCAAACA
Source organism: Cetorhinus maximus (assembly GCF_964194155.1). NCBI lineage: Eukaryota > Metazoa > Chordata > Chondrichthyes > Lamniformes > Cetorhinidae > Cetorhinus > Cetorhinus maximus. The sequence continues at coordinate 8,763,052 of NC_135906.1, forward strand.
GGAATTCAGCATCAAACACTGAACAGGGAGCCATGTGTTTCCTGCTATGGAACATATTACCTGCCTGTGTGTGAGAAAGAGAGAGAGAGAGAGAGAAGAAGGCGAGCAAGAGTGTCTGTGTCTGAACAGAGTGTGTGTGAGTATGTGTGTGTAAAATTGTATATGAGCGTGTGAGTGCATGTAGGAGTGTGAATGAGTGTGTGTATGTGAGAGTGTGAGAGAGTGTATGTGTGTGTGTGAGTGCATGTAGGAGTGTGAGAGAGTGTGTGTGTGTGTGAGTGTGAGAGAGTGTATGTGTGTGTGTGTGAGAGAGTTCGTAGGTATGTGAGTGTGAGTGCATGTGGATGTGTGAGAAAGTATGGTGAGAAAGAGTATGTACTTCTGTGTGTATGTGTGAGTGCATGTGGGAGTGTGAGAGTGTGTGTGTGAGAGAGAAAGTGTAAGTGATTCTGTGTGTGTATGAGAGAGGGAGGGACAGAGTGCACGTGCATGTGATTGTATGTGAGTGAGAGTGTGTCTGTGTGTGTGTGAGAGAGAGAGTATATGATTGTGTGTGTGTGTATGCGTGTGTGAGAGACAGAGAGTGCATGTGTATGAGACTGTGTGTGTGTGAGAAAGTGTATGTGAGTCTGTGTGTGTATGTGTGTGAGAGGGAGTATGTGATTCTGTGTGTGTGTATGTGTGTTTGTGAGAGAGAGTGCCTGTGGATGAGATTGTGTGTATGTGTGTGAGAGGGAGTATGTGATTCTGTGTGTGTGTATGTGTGTTTGTGAGAGAGAGTGCCTGTGGATGAGATTGTATGCGAGTGTGAGTGCATGTGAGTCTGTATGTTTGTGTGTGTGTGAGATAGAGAGAGTGTGTACGTGAGGGAGTGTATGTATGTGAGAGTGTATATGAGTCTGTGTGTGTGAGATAGAGCTTTGTCTGTGTGGAGAGTGTGCAAGAGCTTGTATGTGAGTGTGACAGTGTGTGTGCGAGTATGCTTGTGAGTATGTGTGACAGTGTGAGAGTGTATGTGAGTGTGAGTGGGACTATGTGGCATGTGTGAGAGTGTGGCCCAAATTTTTGCAGAAACAGAAGGGCTCTGCGCCTTAGCCAAAATGGCGCTGAAGCCCCAAATCCGTAAGCCCCTCCCCTGTAACCAGCACCCACCATTTTTGCTGGTGGCGAAATGGGGGAAGGATGTATTTTGTATGTCTGCTGTTCATGGAGGCAGCAGCACATTTAAAAGTGCAGCTGCCTTCACTCAGAAGCAATTTTCATCACCAAAGTTTCTAAAACACGACTCATGGGATTTACTCATTTGAAGAAAAGGCTTAAACCACAGGAGTTCTTTGGAGAAGCCAGGTACCCTTTCTGGATTGTTAAGAGTAGGCGTGAAAGAATGTAGGAGATGGATAATGTTTACGGAACTATCAAGCTGTCAAGCCATTTAAATCCCCTGCCCTTTAAATTTTGAACAAAACCAGCCCACTGTGATTCTCAGTTGAAAAAATTCAGTGCTTGCAATTTCAGTGGTTGTTTGTTGACATAAACCTGAGGGTTATCATTATAGGATTAGTGCTGCTCGACTGTTTCCACAACCTACCATTTTCATAGTAGGTGTTCTGTGGGTTTACAGTTTGATTGACAGCTCTGAGTGGTTATAAAGAAATTAGCTGTCTTTGATGTGGGGCCATGAATACAAATATTTTTTCCATAAGGGATTAAGTACTTGAAGGGATTTAAATGTATTGAATGGACTTTCATCAATTAGTTTTTTTTAATAAAGTCAACAGCTGGAGGGTGGTATGAATGACCTGGGTACAGTGCTGGAAGAGGGTGAATAACCTTCTCCGCTCTGCTACTGTGAGTAATGAAGCCCCTTTTCACCTTGAATAATTGTTTATGTGTGGGCTTGCATTAGGTGGGGGCCTTGATGAGGGTGTAAATCCACGAGCTAAAGTTGGCACATATTCCTGTGCCCTAGAAGACTGCCTGGGACTAGACACGATGGCAGGCATGTCTGGAAGGGGGAAGCCCCGCAATAGCTGCAAAGCCCCTGTTGATATTGATGTAGCTCTGCCTGGCTATCCTCATCTGTTGTGAAATGTGTGAAGATGTTGACCCTTCTAATTGACACACCACTGGATCACCAACAGGACCCTGGAAAGAACCTGAGGCAGTGAAATTGAGGGCGACAGTCACTTTTGGTGCCACTGGCATTGAGTGCCCACCTACGCAGTTGGATGCGATCTCAGGCCCTATCATCTCACAGATTGAGGCCACTGTCTCCCTTGAGAGGTGGTGGATCCTTCTTCTGCACCGCACCTCAGTCATCTCAAGGTGGCTGGATCTAACCCTCTACAACCTTCCAGCAGGGTAATGGCCCCTCCGTCTGCTCTTTCTCCCATCAGGTTATGCTGCTTGGTCTTGTGGGCAGATTCTATGATGATGTCTCTGGCCGGCTGGTCTCCTCTCCCTCCTTGTCCTCTCCTCCTCATCTGAGGCAGTGCCTCCACCTTGAAATGACAATCCCATTTTTCACCTTCTGCTTTGCAGAGGTTCTACCTTTATGATGATGTGACCAGTCTGTTAAAGTCTGTACAAGTATTTAAGCCTCCTAACTTACATAAGAAATGAGCAGGATGCTTCAGTGATGAAACAAGTCTGTCCAGACTTTCAAATTACTAGTGTTCTCCCACCTCCTTACTCCTCCATTCCTCCTGAGCCTTATGTCCCGCCCTGGATGTGGAAAGTGTAAAATGTGCAAACGCTACTTGCGCGTTTTTAACCGTGCGCCAGCTGTAAAAATGCACGGGCCTCTCAAAACTGCAATGTCCCTTTAATTGACGCAATTGGCCCTTTGATTGACGTTGGACACATCTGCCCAGCGTAATATCACGACGCGGCATGATAACATTGGGAACCCTTCTCGACGTCAACACGCTCTATTTCAGGTGACTTTGGGAGTGCCAAAGGCGCCGTAAAATTCAATCCCATATTTCAGGCATTTACTGGCCTATGAACCACCCATTAGAGCACCCTGTGTGCCCCCTGCCAAAACGGTAAAATAAAATCATTGGTATTTGGTGCCCACACAGGAACCTGGCACTAGGCCCTTTCCATATGCGAATAAGGGGCCTGACACTTGTTTGAGGCCTCCTCAGCAATATTGGTTTCCCTGAGGCATTCCACACCAGTGACAGCTGCACTCAGGAAAAGCAGACTTCAGAGTTGACTGTGAAGTTGAGGGATTGGACTGTCAAGTGCATGATACGAGAGGCAGCTTATTTACCTGCCTTAGTGTGGCATCCAATGCGATGTTTGAGGCCCTATATGTACATCCAGCATTAGACTCTCATCCGTACACACACACAGCAACTGAGGCTCATCCATCCTCCAACAGGTCACTTCATTATCAAAAGACAGCTGAACGCTATTGTGAGTATCTCCTGCTTTAACTGTCTATCTCAGCAGCCTGAACCTCCTCATCCACTGTCACTCAGACCTAGTGGGACAGTCTGATCTTGGAAACCCTAATCACCTAAATATTGACTTGCACTCATTGTCCTCTCATCACCTCCAAAGACGTTGATGCCGTGATGCCATCCTCTTCCTGAGTTTGCTACATTATACATACATTCTAATGGAGAGATGGTAATGTAGTGGTAACATCTCTGGATTAATAATTCAGAGGCCCAGACAATGCTCTGGGAACACAGGTTCAAATCCCACCGTGGCAGCTGGTGGAACTGGATTCAGAAAATTAATAGACCTGGAATTGAAAAGCTCATCTCGGCAATGGTGACCATGAAACTATCATCAGTTGTCCTCAAAACCCATCTGGTTCATTTTAGGGAAGGAAATCTGGTGTCCGTACCTGGTCTGGCCTACATGACTCCAGACCCACAATGCAGTGTGGTTGACTCTTAACTGTCCTCTGAAATGGTCGAGCTAGCCACTCAGTTCAAGTTCAAGGGCAATTAGGGATGGGCAATAAATGCTGGCCTTACTAGCAACACCCACATCTCCTGAAAACATAAAGGAAAAGAAACCTTCCCCCAAGTACAATCAAAACTATCCTTTTGATCTAATGTTGGGAAGGGAGCCAATGACCACACCATTTAACTGACTCTTTGCATCTATTTGTACATCTTCTGTGTGACTGTAGTTTGGCAACAAAACTGCTAACAAGCCGGACTTGTTCTTATTGTACTTCAAAGATCTCCTTTCGAGAACAGTGTGATTGATTAACAGTGTCATGTCAATAAGACATGAAAAGAAATCAAAACTGTGTATATCAAAACTTTATTCTTTATTTGCTATTTTAAAAATGGACTTTTGCTGAACCAAAAGATGGCTGCTATAGGTCACATGACTCACAAGATTGGCCATCTGCTCTGGAAGCTTCCAACAGAGATTACAAGAAGAAAAGAGTTCCACTCTCACCCTTGTGGAACCTCACACCCCATTATAAAGCCACATTACAGTCATGAAACTAGAAAGCTGGCAGACGAATTGGCTCTCCGGTTTTAGTGATAACAAAGCCAGAGACATTGAAATTCATTATACCTGAAGAAGTGTTAACAGCCACCATTTCATTCCTAAGGGAAACAATGGATTTTGGCCGGAAGCACAGAAACTGCGCGTGAGGCTGCAATTAACTCATTAATGGGCCATATCACATGACCCCCCATGCTTCTAAGCCTTTTTTGGACCATTTCAATATTACATTTCCATCCTTCCAGCTCAGTCTGCTGATTTAATATCGACTGTAAAGAACTCCAGCAGGCCTCCTCGATGACCAAGCAGCTAGCCACCCTCTTTCAACTCCTCGAAGCCTATTTTATTTTAAACGCAACCAACCATCACCTGTTAAACAGTCTATGTCTGGAAACCCCATTCTGTTGCATCCTCACTCACTTTCAAGGACTTTTGTGCTGCTGTCTCCAAACAGGAACTCTTCCAAACTGAACCTTGCCACAAAAGAAACACCCTCTGGACTTTGACTTTCTGGACTCTTGGAAATCAAGTGAACTAACATTCATTTCTGTGGTTCTTTTACTATTGTTATCCATTGTTGTATAGCTCCCTCTTTTCTATCTCCCTCTACTGTGTGTGTGTGTCGTGTGTGTGTGGTTGCGAACATCCCCCTCCCCGGGCTTGAATGTGAAATAAACAAACCTTCTGAGTTAATCATAAAGAGAGTTTGCTGCATGTTACTTATGAAATTGGACCACACAAACCAAGGATTTGGGGAAACAGGCCACAGTCTACTTTAAAAATAATTTAAAAACATCACTGCTTATGGACAGGTGGTGAGAGGATAAAGAAGTTCAGTTTTCCTCTCTCCTGTCCGTAACAGCAGAATAACTAATAAACCATGATGTGAACACTCCTTCCACTGCCTTCTTTGTATTAGCCAACAGGGCTTCAGTCTGACAGGGTGGTTTTTATGGGATCCCACACCCGCTAGTGTATAATACCCGCTCAACATCAATCCAGAATTCAAAGCTGGAGCAGGGACTGTCTGGAGTCCCTGTCTCCCGGGACTACCTGGAGTTCCTGTCTCCCTAGGACTGTCTGGAACTCGTGTCTCCCCGGGACCATCTGGAGATCCTGTCTGCTTGGGACTGCCTGCAGTTCCTGTCTCCCTGGGACTGTCTGGAGCTCCTGTCTCCCTGGGACTGTCTGAAGCTCCTGTGTCCCTGAGACTGAGTGGGGTTTCCGCCCTTCACTTTTGCCTTAATGGTGGGATGTTCTCTCTGAGTCATGACACGATGCACGGGCAGGAAATTACTTTCTGCAGCTCACACAAGGAAGGATTGGTTTCAATTGGAAAATAGAAGATTTTGAAATGACACAATCTTTAAAATGTCAAAAGCGCCAATAATTTACAAGCAGGATATTTAATTTAAAGTTATTGCCAAACTAGAGGAGCCAAATACAAAATTTGACATGTCTCAAGAAAGATTGGTGATTGGGCTAATTTCTTTCCCCTCAAGGGATTGGTTGATATAAGAAGTAGACTTCCCATAAAGTGACAAAGGAAAGAACTTTCATTTCTATGATGCCTTTTACAACATCAGGACGTCCCAAAGTGCTTAGCAGCCAATGAATTACTTTTGAAGTGTAGCCATTGTTGTAGAAAGCATAGCAGACAGCCAGCACACCATAGCTGCAATGTGTCCTATGGACAGGATGCACTGCAACTCTTCACCTAGGCTTCTTTGACAGTATCTCCCAAACTAGTGACCCAGTAGGACAAAGGCGGCAGATGGATAGGAACCACCACCAACTCTAAGTTCCCCCGCCAGGCCACACGCCATCCCCGAGCAGGAATTATAACGCCGCCTCCTCATTGTTGCTGGGATTCTGGAAATTCCTATCAGCGCTGCCCCTACCCCACGTGGACTGCATCGTTTCACTGAGGCTCACCAGCACCTCCTCGAGGGAAATGAGGGATGGGCAACTTGCCAGCACGGCCCACGGCCTGAGAATGAATTAAAAGTCGTACCTCCCACGCTCAGGAACTCCCCCAACCCGCTAGTGAATAATTTTTGAAATGGAGTCACAGTTTCTGGTGCTCAGTTTTCTATTGAATACCCCAACCTACCCACCAGACTGAGCCAAGAGACCCCTTCATCTACATGGTAATTGTGTTTGAATAAATCCCTGGCCTACACGTGACTCCAGAACCACAGCAAGGTCTTAACTGTCCTTTGAAATAGCCTAGCAAACCACTCAGTTACATCAAACTGCTCCAGAAAAACAAATAGGCATTTATAGACGTGCCCCAAAGCCTTCAAAGCCGATGAACTTTGAAGTGCCCTCACTGTAGGAAATGTGGCAGCTAATTTGCGCACAGCAAGATCCCACAAGCAGCGATGTGATCATAATCAGGTCATCTGTTTTAGCGATGTTGGTTGAGGGATAAATATTGGCCAGGACACTGGGGAGAACTCCCCTGTTCTTCTTTCGAAATAATGCCAAGGGATCCTTTACACCCACCTGAGGGGGCAGTTGGGGCCTCGGTTTGACGTTTCATCTGAAAGGCAACTCAGACAGTGCAGCACTCCCTCACCATGGGCTCAAGTCTCTGGAGCGTGATCTGAGCCCATGACCTTTTGACCCAGGGCCAGTGGGCTAGGAATTCCTCCTAAGAGGACTGAACACAGCCAGTTGCAATGTCTAGTGAGTGGGTCTGGAGAGTATAACTGTAGGTGTCAGGATGAGGTCAGGCTCTGCTTTCATCTTTGGCTGAATAATCTCCTAATAAACACTGTACAGACTCATGTGTGAAGAATGGAAATTTTGTCAGCTTACTGGAGGGTTTCTGATCCTCATAGTCCAGACTGTATCATGCGGGTATGAATTAATCTTGAGGAGTTGGAGAATAACGCAAATCAGGGGTTAATGAATCAGCAATTTGCACTCTGCTCAAGTTTCCTTTTCATTGATTTGAATGCTGCTTCTCTTATACTCACACTGAAACACATGCACATTTACACACACGCACCCTCACACAAACTCAGACATACACAACACATACAAACACACACGACTGCGCACACACGCACACAGGCTTTGTGTGTGGTTCAGAATTCAGAAAACTGAATTCTCTTCTGGTCAGAAATAGGGCTGACTCCATTCAGCCCATCCCCCCACTTCTATAAGCTGTAGCATCGCGAATAGATATATCTCCCAACGCCACCCCCGCCTGCCCCAACCCTGCAGGAGAGGCAAAAAAAAAGCCCCAGAGCAAATAATGGAAAAATTGCTCCGGGAAATTCCTCTCCGAGTTCCACTCCCCCAACTCCACCCTTCTTTGGGCAATGAAACCAGTCCAGCAAATCACATGTATTATCTGTAAAGACACCTTTCCTTGATATGATGCGACCACTGTCCCATGGAAGGAGCGGTCCAGATTTGTACAGTACTATATGATAACACTCCTTCACCTTCATGGGTAACTATACCATTTGCTTAACTCAGGGATTTATTCAAATACAATTACCATGTAGATGAAGGGGTCTCTTGGCTTGTTCTGGTGGGCGTGTTGGAGTATGCAATAGGAAACCCAGCACCAGAAACAGTGACTGCATTTCAAACATTATTCACTAGCTTGTTGGGGGAATTCCTTGGCATGTGAGGTGCGACTTTTAATTAATTGTCAGGCTGTGGGTCCTGCTGGCGAGTTGCCCATCCCTCATTTCCCTCGAGAAGGTGTTGGTGAGCATTGACCGGAGTTCTCAGCCACTGTGCATGCATTGCTGAGAGCGGTGACCAGCTCCAATGTAAACAGTGTGTCGTGAACACCATCAGCACATGGGCAACAAAAGTTCAAGGAGAGGGCACACTGCCACCTTCTCCAGGAAACTCGGGGTGGAGAGTAACTATCCCTCTTGTCATCAACATCCACTTCCTCAAGGATGAATTAAAAGCCTTACTTTGCAATCGCACTTTGTACTGCATCAATGATGAAAGTTAGCAGCAATGTCCCACTTGTAGAGACAGGTCCTCCGCACAACACACAAAGCCTGTGTGCGTGTGTGTGTGTGTGCATTTGTGTGTGTGTTTCTATATGTGCGTGTCTGAGTATGTCTGAGGGTGTATGTGTGTAAGTATGCATGTGTTTCAGTGTGAGTGTAAGTCTGTAGCAGTTTGTGTTGTATGTCTGAATGTGTGTCCATGTATGTTTAGTGTGTGCATGTGTGTGTATTTGCATGCGTGCATGCATGTTTCTGTGTGCCCATTTGTGTCTCTGTGTACAATTGCTAATGCATGTATCTACGTGTATATTTTAGTTTGCACCTGGGTGAATGTTTTAGTGTGTATGTTTCAGTGTGTGCCTGTGTCTGTATTAATGTGTGTGTGTGTTTTAGTACACACTAAAGTGTGTGTGCTTTAGTGTGTATCTCGTATGTGTGTGCTTTAGTATGTATCTGAGTGTATGTTTTAGTGTATGTGTATGCTTTAGTGTGTATCTATTTGTGTGTGCATGTATCAGTGTGCATGTTTCAACATGTCTCTGTGTTTTAATGTATAACTGTGTTTGTGTGTGTGTGCATCTGTGTGTGTTATACTGTATGTCTGTGTGTGTCTGTGTCTATGTGTTTTAGTGAATGTCTGTGTGTGCTTTAGTATGTACCTGTGTATATGTATCTGTGTGTGTGTTTTAGTGTGTATCTGTGTGTGTATCTGTATGTGTTTTAGTCAGTATGTGTGTGTTTTAGTCTTTATCTGTGTGTGCTTTCATGTGTATCTGTGTGTGTGTTTTAGTCTATGTCTGTGTGCTTTAGTATGTATCTGTGTGCATGTTTTAGTGTGTATCTGTGTGTTCTAGTGTGTATCTGTGAGTGTTTTAGTGTGTGTCTGTGTGCTTTAGTGTGTATCTGTGTGTGTTTTAGTGTGTATCTGTGTGTGTTTTACTGTGTGTCCAATGTGTGCTTTAGTGTGTATCTGTGTGTGTGTGTTTTAGTGTGTAACTGTGTGTGTTTTACTATGTGTCCATGTGTGCTTTAGTGTGTATCTGTGTGTGTGTTTTAGTGTGTATCTGTGTGTGTTTTACTGTGTCCATGTGTGCTTTAGTGTGTGTGTGTTTTAGTGTGTATCTGTGTGTGTGTTTTACTGTGTGTCCATGTGTGCTTTAGTGTGTATCTGTGTGTGTTGTTCTGTGCCCAGTAGCCAAGTTGCTGCTATTTCAGAAATTACACTGATGCGCCGATTTTTATACTGTAATGTAAAATAAAAAGATTCCAAATTTAGTTGCCAAGAATGTTTTTGATGGGTGCAATTAACAACACAGTTTGCACAGTAAAAAGCACATTTGTACATTCCACCTCAGCAGTTGCCACAGCAACAGCCCCGTCTTCTTAAAAAACTGACAAGCAACTTAGCAAAGTATTACTGACATTTTTAGAAGGTGTCTGAAAGTGTGTATTAATTAGCAGACGTTTTAATTGCAGATTGAATTCCCAATTCAGTATTTTGCCAAACTATTTCAGCAGCTTAATTATTTTGTTTTTGAAGAAATTGAATCCTGTAATTTTTTTAAATGCCATTTGATTAATGGATATTAAACATCAGCTGCTACTGTACAATTATATCTACATTTACAAATGAGTCAATCTGCTCGGGAAGGCTTCTGGTCGATTAGCCTTTTCAACACATCAACCAGGCAGCTTTATAGTGTTTTGTCTGGCCTGTGGTTTGAATTCAATAATCTGCACTGTGTTATTGTCACAGTGAAATAATGAGTGTAGTTATCCAGACGTTGTATGTCCAACTGCTGCCTGTTCACCAACTCTGTAACCCCCTCCAGCCCTACAACCCTCTGAGATCTATGCACTCCTCCGATTTTGGCCCCTTGTGAAACCTGCACTTCCTTTGCCCCACAATTGGTGGATGTGATAGGCCCAAGCTCTGGAATTCCCTCCCTAAACCTCTCCGTCTCTCGCGACATCTATTTCCTAAGCCGTTTCTTAAAAGCTACCTCTGACCAAGCTTTTGGTCAAACATCTCCTCCTTTGGGTCAGTGTCAAACTTTGTTTGATCAGGTTCCTGTGAAGCACCACGGGATGTTTTGCTACATCAATGGCACAATGTAGATGCAAACTGATTGTTACAAAGCATTGCAAAGTATTTACGGCAACTCAACCAAGGCTCCTTTCACAGCACCTTCCAAACCCACAACCTGTACCACCTAGAAGGACAAGGGCAGCAGACACATGGGAACACCGCTACCTGCAAATTCCCCTCTAAACCACACACCGTCCTGACTTGCAAATATATCACTCTTTCTTCACTATCCCTGGCCTAAAAATCTGGAACTCTCTCCCTAACAACATTGAGGGCATACCGACACTGCAGCAGTTCAAGAAGACAGCTCACCACCTCCTCAGGGGCAATTAGGGAAGGGCAACAAATGCTGACCTAGCCAACGATGCCCACATCCTATTAATGAATTTTTTAAAAATACAGCGCGGAAACAGGCCATTTGGCCCATCAGGTCTGTGCTGGTGTATTTATGCTCCAGATGAGCCTCATCCCAACCCTTTTCATCTCACCGTATCCTTCTAATATTTTCTTTCTCTATCTGGTTTAAATCCCCTGAATGTATGTCGTGCGCTCCACATTCTAACCACTCCTGGGTAAAGAAGGTTCTCCTAAATCTTCTGCTAGATTTATAAGTAACTATCTTGTATCAATGGCCCCTGGTTCTGGTCTCCCCCACAAGTGGAAATATCTTTTCTACAATCTAGATTGTAACTGCATGATGTGCATTAAAAAGCTCAGGCAAGAATTGGTGGTAGCAGCTTCTGATGCAGCAGAAACGACATCTGCTGAAACCTAAGCTGTTCCAGATGTGCAACATGGCAGTGGTTAGAGTGCGTACGTGGAGCCAACTGCTGCACATACGGAGCTGGCTAAGAAATTCCCTAATTCAGCAAAAATGTTCCTTTTTTTTTCTAATCCAGGAAGCAGGTATTCCCTGATGTGTCAGTTGATGAAGGCGCATTTGCTCCATATGATGTTGAGTAATACAACCAGCTGGGTCCCAGCTTCCATGCCTTGGTCCGCCCTGATTGAGCTGATAAGAACAGAAGAAACAAGAGCAGGGAGTAGGCCACTTGGCCTCTCGAGCCTGCTCTGAAAATCAGCAAGGTCATGGCTGGGATCTCCCTGCTTAATTGCCATATCCCTCGATTCCCCAAAAATCTGTCGATCTTAGCCTTGAATATACTCAATGACTGATCAGCTGCAGACTGGAGGGGGATTAATTTGAACAGCCCTGATTTCTCCCCTCACCACCCCTCCATAAACAGAAAGGCGTTTCTGATTTTTGATTTCCCCCTTTATAAGTGGTGGTATATTTTTCCCCAACCCTTCAGTTTTGGAGTGATCCAATCCTCTATTAATAATCCCACCGCAAACTCAATACGAGGTAAAATAAGAGGGTTGGTTTATTTTACAAACACACAAAATGCCGAAAAGAAGTTTCGCAACGTCCGCCCCTTTTTGCACTCATACAATAAAAAAGGGATAAGGGAGAGAAAGGGGTACAGGACAAGACCATGATAAAAATAAGAGTTATCGTTTAATGTGAGTCCAGAGTCCAGAATCCAAAGTCCAGTGGCTTATTCCTTCCGAGGTTAGCAGGCTGAAACTGTTGCAGGGTGATCTGACTTCTCAGAAGTGAGGCCTTCCACGATGGGAGAAGGCATGTGGGGATGAACTAGTCTTGAAGGCACAGTTACAGGAGTTCCAATGTTCCAGCAGTTCAGAGTGTAGATGAAGGCCAGGCCATTGACCTGGACAGAGCTCTTTCTGCTGCAACCTGTTGGATGACAAAATGGTAGACTGCCTGGGTTCAGTTCCACATGGAAATATTACAGGTTCTAACAGCTTTGGGATGTCATGTGACATACCTCCCACTTCTTCTCCTGGGTCTTGGTCAAAGGATGTATTTTCCCAGGTCTGGAATCTTGAGATGTTTAATAGAGGAGTCAGGGTCCTTTTTGTCCTTTGCAGATATACCGTCTCCAGTGTAGAATTCTTCTCTAAAAATATAAAGAGGCTTTGTGTAGTTCAGGGTGGAGGGGGTGCATTAGCACCTTTTTAGAGACAATGGGCGGAATCGTCCAGATTTGCACTAAGTGCGGTAGTGGGTGGGAAATAAATGATGTTTTAACCACTGGCTGCAATGGTGCCTTCTCACACCGTATCGTCTCAATCCCGCCGCATTAATTATGCATTCCTGGGAAACACACTGTTTCATTGGCAGGCAGGCTCTGATTTGTCCGCCATGCCATCACTTCGTGCTTCATCACGCTGGGTGCCACATTTGAAGTATAGCTACACGCACACCTCTCAGTGCTTCCAGCCCAGGACTGCTGCAAAGAAGACATGGCCCCGAAAGGCAAGAAGACTGCAGTCCCCCAGGTTTAGTGATGCATCCCTCCAGCGCCTTTTGGACACCGCAGAGGCTCGCTGTGATGTCCTCTACCCCCGCTCTGGCCGCAGGAAGAGCAGCAACGTTACCGCTCCAGCTCGGTAGGCAACAGCAGTGGCGGTCAGTGCCAATTCTGCACAGAAGAGGTTGGCTATCCAATGCAGATAGAGGACGAATGAACTCCTCTGTGCAGCCAAGGTGAGGCAACCATATCATCACTCTAAACTCACACACTCAAGCCCATCACACATTCACTGGCACCTCACTCACTGCCAGCTCAAGGGACATCACCACCCATTCTCTCACACACACCCTCACATGTCCATCTGGCCTCATCTCTGGAGACTGCCTCCTCAGCCCTCACCATCTTGAGGCCACTTGTACAGATCAACATTTGCTACCCCCCCTCCGCCCCAAACCTCCACACACCCTGGGACACCCTTCTTCCCCAGTACAGCTCTCATCCTGCAGCCTCTTCCCTTGCTTGTGGCCACTTATCCCCCTTCCCCAAGCAATCCCTCACCCTCCAGCCATTGAAAAGCCACCCATGACTTATGGCTGGTCTAATAGGTAGACCTGCCCATGATCCCCCCTAAAAATGATCTGGTGCGGCCTGTGAAGCCTGGCACTGATAACTAAGGGTACTGCCTGAAGCAAGGTAGGCAAACAACCTCGAAGTCCTGATTGAAGTGCAGCCCGCCAAGTTTTTGCCTTATATATGCTGTTGTGAAACATGTGGGTGTTCAATCACGATGCTGTGTTTGAACAATTCAGTGTGTGGGGATGATTCCGGCGAGCTGGGTTTATAACGATATGCAGATGTATTACCACGAGGTTCCCAATGTCCGATGGCCGGAAACGCAACCCGCCATTGACGGGCAGAGCGGACGATTGCAAACTGGTTTCACGACATTGTGAAACCGATTTTTGGACTTCTCGCCATATATTGTCCACTCACGCCGCCGAACACGTCCGATGCCAGTGGGCATGGAAATTTCCGCCCAATGAGTCTCTGCTGTTGGCCTGAAGGTTAGAAATTCCTCTGGTATGAGTGATGGCTAGTCAGGATAAAGCCTTGTCCATTTTAATGATTTTATAAAGTAGCCAGGTTGATGTAGATATATATATATAGATATAGATATTTTCCTCCCTGTCGTCTGGCTGGGACACACATCTTCTTTGGCTGCCCTTGAGGATCCTACAATTCTACTGAACATTTCCAGGCTGGAGCGGGAAAAAAAAATCAGGTTTTAGGAGGCCTCAGGACTATTGGGATAGGAATCTTAGAATCATAGAATCCTACAGCAACAAAAGAGGCCATTCAGCCCACCACACGTTTCCAGACCTTTGGAAGAGCTATTCCATTATCTTCGCTGCTTTTCCTCATAGCTCCACAATTATTTTCCCTTCTCGTATCTGTCTAATTTCCTTTGAAAGTTACTATTGAATCTGATTCCACCATCCTTTCAAGCACTGCGTTCCAGATCAAAGCAACTCACAATGTGAATTTATTTTTCTTCATGCTGCCTCTGGTTAATTTGCCAGTCACCTTAAATATGTGTCCTCTGGTTACCAATCCATCAGCCACGGGAAATAGTTTCTCCCTATTTATTCTATCAAAAGCCTTCATGATTTTGAACACCTCGACCAAACCTCTTCTTAAACCTGCTTGGCTCTAAGGAGAACAATTCCAGCTTCTCCAATCTCTCAGCATAACTGTAATCACTACCTATTAAGCCACAAAATCCCCTTCCCAGTCAGGGGAGGAAGACCAAGAAGACATTGTCACTCGATTTCACAGCATAGTCTCAAAGGTGAGGCAGTGGCATAGTGCTAATGTCACTGGACCAGTAGCCTAGAGGACCAGGCTAATGATCTGAGGACATGGGTTCAAATCCCAACACAGCGCTGGTTAAATTCAAGTAATAAAATCTGAAGTTAAAAGCTGGTCTCAGGAATTCTAGTGGTAAACATGAAGCCATTGTCAATTGTTGTTAAAAGCCCATCTGGTTCACAAATGCCCTTTAGGGAAGGAAATCTGCTGTCCTTACTTGGTCTGGCCTACATGTGGCTCCAGTGACCCTTGAATGGTCTAGCATGACACTCAGTTGTATTAAAGTATGAAGCCTAAAAGGAATGAAACCAGATGGACCTAGGCACCTTGCAAAGTCCTCCTTACTAACATCTGGGGGTGGCTTGTGCCACAATTGGGAGAATTGTCCTACAGACTAGCCAAGCAACTTAGTCATACTCACTGAATCACACCTTACAGACAATGCCCCAGACACGAGCATGACCATCCCTGTATATGTCCTGTCCCACCAGCAGGACATACCCAGCAGAGCTGGCAGCATGGTGGTAAACAGTGGGGAGGGAGTTGTCCTCAACGTTGACTCCAGACCCCATGAAATCTTATGGCACCTGGGCACCCCACCCGATGCCCTACTGCCAATCTGATGAATCAGTGCTCCTCCATGTTGAAAACCACTTGGAGGAAGCACTGAGTGTGGAAAGGCCACAGAATGTACTCCGGATAGGATCTTCAATATCCATCACCAAAGGAGGCTCAGTTGCACCACCACTGACCGAGATGGCTGAGCCCTGAAGGATATAGCTTCTAGACTGGGCCTGTGGCAGGTGGTGGGGGAACCAACAAGAGGGAAAAACCTTCTTGACCTCATCCTCACCAAACTGCCTGTCTATGATGCATCTGTCCATGACAGTATTGGTAGAAGTGACCACTTCACAGTCCTTGTGGAGACAAAGTCCCGCGTTCACATTGAGGATACCCTCCATTATGTTGTGCGCACTATCACCGTGCTAAATGGGTTGATTTTGAACAGATCTGGCAACTCAAAACAGAGCATCCATGAGGTGCTGTGGGCCATCAGCAGCAGGATTGTATTCAACCACAATCTATAACCTCATGGCCCAGCATATTCCCTACTCTACCATTCCCGCCAAGCCAGGGGATCAACACTGGTTCAATGAAGAGTGTAGGAGGGCATGCCAGGAGTAGCACCAGGCATACCTAAAAATGAGGTGTCAACCTGGTGAAGCTACGGGACTATTTGCATGCCAAACAGCAAAAGCAACAAGCAATAGACAGAGCTAAGTGATCCCTCAAAAAATGCATCTGATGTAAGGTCTGCAGTTCTGCCATATCCAGTTGTGAATGGTGGTGGACAATTAAACAACTCAGTGGAAGAGGAGGCTCCACAAATATTCCCATCCTCAATGATGGGGGAGCCCAGCACAACAGTGCAAAAGACACGGCTGTAGCATTTGCAACAATTTTCAGCCAGAAGTGCCGAGCAGATGATCCATTTCAGCCTCCTCCGGCGGTCCCCAGCATCACAGATGCCAGTCTTCAGCCAATTCGATTCACTCCACATGATATCAAGAAACAGCTGAAGGCACTGGATACTGCAAAGGCTATGGGCCCTGACAATATTATGGCAATAGTACTGAAGCCTTGTGCTCTAGAACAAGTGGGGCCCCTAGCCAAGCTGTTCCAGCAGAACTGCAATATAGGCATTACCCGGCAACATGGAAATTACCCAGGTATGTCCTGTACACGTAAAAGCAGGACAAATCCAACCCGGCCAATTACCACCCCGTCAGTCTGCTCTCAATCATCAATAAAGTGATGGAAGGTGTCATGTACAGTGCTATCAAACAGCACTTGTTCAGCAATAACCTGCTCACTGATGCTCAGCTCCTGACCTCCTTATAGCCTTAGTCCAAACATGGACAGAAGAGCTGAATTCCGGAGGTGAAAGTAACTGCCCTTGATATCAAGGCAGCATTTGACCACATGTGGCATCAAGGAGCTCTAGCAAAACTGGAGTCAATGGGAATTGGGGGAAAACTCTCCGTTGGTTGGAGTCATACCTAGCACAAAGGAAGATGGTTGTGGTTGTTGGAGGCCAATCACCTCAGTCCCAGGACATCACTGCAGGAGTTCCTCAGGGCAGTGTCCTCGGCCCAACCATCTTCAGCTGCTTCATCAATGACCTTCCTTCCATCCTAAGGTCAGAAGTGGGGATGTTCACTGATGATTGCGCAATGCTCAGCACCATTCATAACTCCTCAGATACTGAAGCACTCTGTGTCCATATGTAGCAAGACTTGGACAACATTGACACTTGAGATGATAATTGGCAAATAACATTTGCACCACACAAGTGCCAGGCAATGACCATCTCTAACAAGAGAGAATTTAACCATCTCCCCTTAACATTCAATGGCATTACCATCGCTGAATCCCCCATTATCAACATCTTGGGGTTTATCATTGACCAGAAACTGAACTGAACCAGCCATATATATACTGTGGCTACAAGACACAGGTCAGAGGCTAGAAATTCTGAAGCAAGTAACTCACTTCCTGACTCCCCAAAACATGTCCAACATCCACAGGGCACAAGTCAGGAGTGTGATGGAATACTCTCCACTTGCCTGAATGAGTGCAGCTCCAACAACACTCAAGAACCTCAACGCTATCCAGGACAAAGCAGTCCGCTTGAGTGGCACCCCCCTACCACCTTAAACATTCATTCCCTCCACCACCGACGAACAGTGGCAGCAGTGTGTACCATCTACAAGATGCACTGTAGCAACTCACCAAGCCTCCTTCGACAGCACCTTCCAAACCCACGACCTCTACCGTCTAGAAGGACAAGCCTGACCATCCTGACTTGGAACTATATCACTGTTTCTTACTGTCGCTGGGTCAAAACCCTGGAACTCCCTCCCTACCAGCACTGTGGGTGTACCTGCACCACAGGGACTGCAGCGATTCAAGAAGGTGGTTCACCACCACCTTCTCAAAGGCAATTAGGGCTGGGCAATAAATGCTGGCCTAGCCAATGATGCCCACATCCTATGATTGAATAAGTTAAAAAAAATCCCACCAGCTCAGATACTAATACCGTGTGTAAATTAATGGACATACAGGTGGGACATGTACATGGTGAGATAACGGGCACAAGCGCACTGCAGTCAGGGCAGGGGGCAAGGATACCACAGGTGCCTGGTCGCTAGGGGGTGAGTTTGCACACAAGTTCTGCTGTGGTGGATTCGAATTAGGACTTTGATGGGGCAGATTACAGAAAAAAAGCTGATGGGCACATAACACAGGAATGCTTGATTCATTGGGAAGCCTGCCAGAAAGCCTGTGGTCAAGATAAGGAGGATGGAGGAGTCGAATGCCAGCTTGGCACGGAGATTTGTACAGATTGGAGCCCATCCTTTCGAAGGCCAACTTTGTACACATACACATTCATGATGAAGCAACTGATGGCGGATGTTTCAGTTTCCATTGCAACACAAGTAGTAGCCACTCAGCGTCTGAGTGATGCAGTGGAAGCTCACATTGCTGTTGTCTGTTGTTAGGGCTGTGGGCTACACTTTGCAAAGGGGCTTGCAGGATTTCACACCTGTCCAGCAACCTGCGCCCCCACCACCCCCCCACCCACCCGCCGGATTCCACGGATTGCTGAGTCACCGCCCCGGGAAAGTGACAGTGGCTCCGTGAAGTGCGAACCTGCTGTCTTCTCTCAGGATGATAGCATTCATCCTCCAACTCATGCCACATGCCAGCGCCCTTGCTGTTGCCTGTCAGCCAGCCAGCCCAGACTGCTGCCAACCCCTGCCAAGATGGTGCAGTCTGAAGCCGGGTCTTGACCCAGAGCTGCTCAAAGCCATCCTGCAAGGCCATCTGAAATCTCCTTCGCTGAAAGTCAGCAGTCTCCCACCACTCATACCGCAGCCATTGTGTTAGCGCTGTGTAGGAACACTAGGACAAGCAATGGCGCACAGAAGACAGGCACTAGGGTAATGTACTAATTTACATTTGCATGCAGTATAGCATGATTTCAGTTATAAATTTGGTTTCGAATGTGTATTTTGTGATGGTTTTTATTCATACATTGTGGCCTAGAGGATGATGTGACAATCAGTAACAGAGAGAAGGTATGGAGTGTGAGATAGTTGGCGAATTGGGAATTGGGTTAATGTTACCGGTATCGCTCTTGAATTAGTTTTTCACATATAGCTCGGACAGCTCTCTAGCTTGCAGCCTTCCTTCCTCTTCCTTCTTCTTCTGCCTCCTCCTCATCCTCCCTCTCGTCCTGCTCAACTTCTTGTCTTCCTGATGGCTGCCAGGGCTGTCCCCTCCTGATGGCCAGGCCAAGCAGCATACAAGTACACAAGACAGGAACAGGAGTCGAGGATACAGTCCGGCGAGCCAGTTCCACCATTCAATACGATCATGGCTGATCTTGGGCTTCAACTCCATTTTCTCGCCCACTCCCCATAACCCTTAATACCCTGAGAGACCAAAAATCTGTTTGTCCCAACCGTAAATTTATTCAGCGATGATAGATTCTCCAATCAACGGAAACAATCTCTCAGCGCCTACCTTATCAAGCTCCCTTCAGAATCCTGTGTGTTTCAATGAGTTTGCCTCTCATTCTTCTAAGCCCCAGAGAGTAAAGGCCCAATTTACTCAGCCTCTCATCATAGGACAACCCCCTCATCCCAGGGACCAACTTGGCCTCCAATGCAAGTATATCCTCCCTTAAAAACTGCACACAATATTCCAGATGTGGCCTCACTAAAGCCCTGTGCAATTGGAGCAAGACCTCTTTATTCTTTTACTCCAATCCCCTTGCGAAAAGGCCAACACGCTATTTGCCTTCCTAATTGCTTGCTGTACCTGCGTGCTAACTTTCTGTGTTCCTTGTACAAGTATGCCCAAGTCCCCCTGAACATCAACACTTACAAGTTTCACATCTTATGCAGCAAAGCATGAGTACTGCAGGGCTCCTGCACAGCAGTCCAGGCAGTGGAATGATTGCTTCAAGGTGTCAATGATCTGATGTATCAGATATCCACCAGCAGCATGGCTCTTATTGTATGCATTTTGTGCACTTATGTGTGGGTTGCAAACCTGAGCCGTGAACCATGGTGCCAGTGGATAGCCCTCGTCGCCCAGTGGCCATCCTTTGGTTTGCCACAGTGGCTGGAAATACAGCTGGCATAGAGGAGTGCCACTGAATGAACACATCATGACTGTACCCAGGATACCAGACATTAACCTGCACTCACTATGATCACATGCCAGCTGCGCATTTAGCGAGTTAGAACCTTTTTGGTTCTAATACATATCAGGGTTGATATGAGGTGCATGCAAAGCCTTGTGCATGCAGTCAGTGGCACCATGCACCATGGGGAAGTCTGCAATCCTTGCAAATTCCTGTGTTCAAATCCAGTTGCTTCTCTCTGGCAGGTGGGAATTAAATGAAATTATCTCTCTTAGAATGGAGAGTCTAAGTGACATCTCTTATGCAGTGATGTACAGCAGACTGCACAACATTGCTAATATCTCCAGCACCAGCCTGGAAGGAGCCAGATCCATAAAATTTCATTACTACGGCCAACTTCATAGCCACCGGTAACGTGGTCCTTGTGCTGCTGAGGTTGGAGTTGCGGCTGCAGCAGCTCGCAGGTTTCAGCAAGGACCTTCTTAGTGAAACGCAAATGTCTCAAACATTGGGTATCACAGAGGTTCATGTAGGAGAGCTGCTCCCTGAACACCCTTTGCAGATATAACCTGCTGCAAGAGCCTTTCTTGTCCTCCTCCCTCTTGTAGCAGCTTGTCTTGCTTTGCTCAACCTCACAGTTATGTTTGATTGCAAGAGGAAGGCCTACTCATGCACCCATGACTGGGAGCAGCTGGCTTGTGCAGAAGGGGAGGAAGTGGAGAGGAAGAAGAGGAGGTCTCAGTAATGGTGCCATGAAACTAGCATTGATTGTTGTAAAAACCCATCTGGTCCTTTGGGGAAGGAAACCTAGCATCCTTATCTGGTCTGGCCTACATGTGACTCCAGATCCACTATAAAAAGTGGTTGACTCTTAACTGCCCCTGAAATGGCCTAGCAAGCCACTCAGTTCAAGGGATGGGCAGTAAATGCTGGCCTTGCCAACGACGCCCTCATCCCATGAAAGAAGGTTTAAAATCGGATTGCTGTCCTCCCGATGGCTGGCCTTGCTTTCACGGTGCTTCACAGAGTGGTCCCACAGATCTAAATGGATCATCATTTAGAGGCACCCAGAGAGGACAGGAACAGAGGTGGTAATAAATGGCGGCCTATTTTTCTTGTTTCATTGAGCAAAGGACCTTCAGTTTCCAGGTCACTAGAAACCTGACAACTGATCTATATTCCGATTAACATAGATCAATGTGTGACTCCTGTCTAACAGCAAAATGGTTGATTCTTCCTTGTTCAATTAGGGACAGATGATAACAGCAGTCTATGAGTGACACCCATATTCATACCCACTGCTACAACTTTAACACAACTAAGTATTGTGTGGCATCAATTTGCCACACATCTATGGCCAATTTGCTAAATGTGGTATGTGTGTTGGATAAGGCTGGCCTATTGGAAGCAGATCTCCCGGGGACAGTCAGTGAATCGGACTATCAGATGGAGGATGTCCACTTGTCTGAGCTTTAGGGTAATGCATGTGGAAGGCAGGGCAGTCTAGTGAGTCAGCGTTTTTGAAGGAAGAAGGGACAGGGGCATAAAATCACCCTGAGTCTCATAAAATACCTCTGAGTCAGAAACTGTTGGTTCGTAGCCCCACTCCAGACACCTGAGCACAAAAATCTAGGCTGACACTCCTGAGCAGTACTGGGGGAGTGCTGCACCGTCAGAGGTGCTGTGCTTTGTATTAGGGGTTAAACCAAAGCCCTCATAGGTGAACTTGAGAGACCCCATGGTACTATTTTGGAGAAGAGCAGAGCAGTTCTCCTTGGTGTCCTGGTCAACATTTACCTCTCAGCCAACATCAGTAAAATAGATTATCTGGTCATTATTGTAATGATTTTTGTGGGAGCTTGATGTGTGCAAATTGAGTGTCATGTTTCCTTCACAACAATGGTCATGCTTTAAAGAGTACTTAATTGGTTTTAGCATAAGAAATTGGAGCAGGAGTAGGCCCTAGGAGGCTAGGAATCTTGCGGCGAGAAGCTCACATCCTGACTCCCCAAAGCCTGTCCACCATCTACAAGGCACAAGTCAGGAGCGTGATGGAATACTCTCCATTTGCCTGGATGAGTGCAGCTCCAACAACACTCAAGAAGCTTGACACCATCCAGAACAAAGCAGCCCGCTTGATTGACACCCCATCCACAAACATTCACTCCCTCCACCACCAACGCACAGTGTGACAGCAGTGTGTATCATATACAAAATGCAGTGCAGGAACTCACCAAGCCTCCTTAGACAGCACCTTCCAAACCCACGATTACTACCCTCTAGAAGGACAAGGGCAGCAGATACATGGGAACATCACCAACTGGAAGTTCCCTTCCAAGCCACACACTATCCTGACTTGGAAATATATTGCCGTCCCTTCACTGTCACCGGGTCAAATTCCTGGAACTCCCTCCCTAACAGCACTGTGGGTGTACCTATACTACAGGGACTGCAGCGGTTCAAGAAGGCAGTTCACCACCACCTTCTCAAGGGCAATTAGGGACGGGCAATAAATGCTGGGCTAAAAATAAAAACATCCTAGCTATTGGCACTGATAGGTGTTTGTTATAAATCTACAGTTTAATAGTGGTGAAGGACTCAGCTAGCAGGAAAATGATCCCACGAATCAACTTTGACACAGCCATAGTGTACTGAGGGGCTAAAAACTGTGTAGAAGCCCTTGTCTGTATGCTTGACAAGGAATATATATTGTAAATATCAAGAGTATTGAAACTGTATTGAGGCACCTCAGAGTGGAAGATGCTGTTTGGGGACAAGTTGAATCCTATTGCACTTTCAGTAATCTTCAATTTGAAATGTTCTGTCTTCATTCTGTATGTCTGTTATGGACAGATGAGAGAGGCAAACCTAAACTCCTTTATTTTCTCGGCGTCTGCCCGTAAGCAGAGGTGTTTTAATTTTTGAAATAGGCTGTGTCGTGTTTCCCCAAACTCTCGGTTTGTGAGGTCAATTTTTAAAGTGACTCACAGCAAACTCTCTTTAGAGTTAAATCAAACATATAGTTTATTCATACTTTCAAACCCGGGGATGGTTGCAACTTCATATATACACACACACACCACACACACACACAAGCACACAATAAGAAGCTAGGAAAGAGGAGTTTTTACAGCTATGAATAACTTAAAAGATAAAGAACCACCAATATAGATATCAGTTCACATGATTGCCATAGTCAAGAAAGTTAGAGTCCAGTGAGGGTTCCTTCATGGAGGCGTTACAGTTTAGGCAGGTTCAGCTAGTTGAAGCAGGATTTGCAGAATTCCTTTAAAGTTGATGTGGGCGCAGCGAGATGAGGTTGGTATACAGGAACTTGGTCTGCTTGGCAGGTGATGCAGGAATCTTCCAGAGAAACAGGCTCCGAGGAGGCTTAGACTTGATGCAGACTGTTGGTCAGCCTGGAGTCCTGCTTTGATGTTTGCAGGCTGGAGTTTGAACAACAGACTGAGTTGCAAGTCTACAAATGTAATATTAGAACTTTCCAAAGGCCAGAAGCTTCAGACATATGATGTTGCATATTAATGAGTCAGTTGCAGGCTAACAAGCAGTTTCTATGCTTCTGGTCAAAATTCATTGTTCACCTTGGAACATAAGAACATAAGAAATAGAAACAGGAGTAGGCTATTTGGCCCCTCAAGCTTGCCCTGCCATTCAATAGGATCATGGCTGATCTTCCCCAGGCTTCAACTCCTCTTTCGTGCCAGCTCTTCATAGCCCTCAACATCCCGATATTTCAAAAATCTATCTACCTCCTCTTTAAATACTTCCAGTGATCTAGTCTCCACAACTCTCTGGGGTAGAGAATTCCAGACATTCACTACTCTCTGAGAGAAGAAATTCCTTTACATCTCAGTTTTAAACGAGTGTCCCCTTATTCTGTAACTATGTCCCCTTGTTCGAGATCCCCCCACTAGTGGAAACATCTTCTCAACATCTACCCTGTCAAGCCCCCCTCAGAATCTTGAATACATTTCAATAAGATCACCCCTCATTCTTCTAAACTCTAATGAATAAAAGCCTAACCTGTTTAGCCGTTCTTGATAAGTCAACCCCTTCATCCCAGGGATCAGCCTAGTGAATCTCTTTTGAACTGGCTCCAAAGCCAATATATCCTTTCTTAAATACGGGGACCAAAACTGTACACAGTACTCCAGGTGCAGCCTCACCAACACCCTGTACAGTTGTAACAGGACTTCCCTATTTTTAAACTCCAACCCCCTAGCAATACAGGCCAAAGTTCCATTTGGCTTCTTAATTACTTTTTAAAAATTCATTTATGGGATGTGGGCATCACTGGCCAAGCCAGCATTTATTGCTCATCCCAAGTTGCCCTAGTTCAGAGGGCATTTAAGAGTCAACCACATTGCTGTGGGTCCGCAGTTACACGCAGGCCAGCAGATTTCCTTCTGCTAAAGGGCATTAGTGAACCAGATGGGTTTTTACAACAATTGACAATGGTTTCATGGTCATCACTAGACTTCTTAATTCCAGATTTTTATTCATCTGCTGTGGCTAGATTCAAACCCAAGTCCCCAGAGCATTCCCCTAGGTCTCTGGATTACTAGCCCAGCAACAATATCACTATGCCATTGCCTCCCTGCATGCTAATGTTTTGTGTTTCATGCACAAGGACACCCAGATCCCTCTGTGCTGCACTTTTTTGTAGTCTCTCTCCATTTAAATAATAGTCTGCCTTTTGATTCTTCCTACCAAAGTGCCTGACCTCACACTTTCCTACATTAAACTCCATCTGCCAAGTTTTTGCCCACTCACTCAACCTATATCCCCTTGCAGATTCCCCATGTCCTCATCACAACATGCCCTCCCACCTATTTTTGTATTGTCAGCAAATTTGGAGACATTACACTCTGCCCCCTCCTCCAAGTTATTAATATAGATAGTAAATAATTGAGGCCCAATGACTGATCCTTGTGGCACTCCACTAGTTACATTTTTCCAACCTGAAAAAGACCTATTAATCCCGACTCTCTGTCTTCCGTGTGTTAACCAATCCTCAATCCATGCTAATACATTACTCCAAATAGCATGAGCTCCTATCTTGTGCAATAACCTTTTATAGGAGATAGATGCTGGCTTTGAGTGCCTCTGCAGGTATAATGAACTTCAATGATGCTCCCTTTATTATAGGACCAGGCTGGGGAGACAGATTGTCTGCTGGTCCCTGGTTTCATTGATTGTAATGTATCCTCACAATGAGAGGTGTGAGATTTCTCAAGGATGATGGTTGAGTTTTTGTCCTGTAGCTACTGTTGAAAATTTCCAAAACTGTAGCCAACTAGTGAGCCATGTGACCTGTAGCAACCATCTTTTGGTTCAGCAAGGTCCACTTTTTGAATAAGCAAAAGATTTGATCTAAACAGTTTCTGATCTCCTTCATGTCTTGGGGACATAAGAACATAAGAACGAGGAGCAGGAGTAGGCAATTCAGCCCCTCGAGCCTGCCCCGCCATTCAATACGATCATGGCTGATCTCATTTCGGTCTCAGCTCCAATTTCCCGCCCTGTCCCCATAACCTTTCAACCCGTTACTAATTAAAGATCTGTCTATCTCCTCAAATTTATTCAGCGCCCAGGCATCTACTGCACTCTGAGGTAGTGAATTCCACAGATTCATGACCATTTGAGAAAAGTAATTCCTCCTCATCTCTGATTTAAAACTACCACCCCTTAGCCTAAAACTATGGCCTCTCATTCTAGAATGTTCCAGAAGGGGAAACATCTGCTCCACCTCTACTTTGTCTATCGCCTTCAGCATCTTATATACCTCAATTAGATCTCCTCTCATCCTAAACTCTAGCGAGTATAGGCCTAAACTGCTCAATCTCTCCTCGTAAGTCAACCCCGCATCTCTGGAATCAATCCAGTGAACCTCCTCTGAACTGCCTCCAGTGCAATTACACCCTTCCTCAAGTAAGGGGACCAAAACTGTGCACAGTACTCCAAATGCAGTCACACCAATGCCTTGTACAGTTGCAACAACACTTCCCTATTTTTATACTCTATTCCTTTAGCAATAAATGCTAAAATTCCACTTGCCTTCCTTATTACCTGCTGTACCTGCATACTAACTTTCAGCGATTCATGCACGAGGACACCCAGATCCCTCTGCACTGAAGCATTCTGAAGTTTCTCTCCATTTAAATAATAAGTCGCCTTTTTATTCTTCTGACCAAAATGGATAACCTCACACTTATCCACGTTAAACTCCATCTGCCAAATTTTGGCCCATTCACCTAACCTGTCCATATCCATTTGTAAATTTCTTATTTCTTCATTGCAACTTACTTTCCCACCTATTTTGGTGTCATCTGCAAATTTAGCTATAGTACCTTCTATCCCTGAATCCAAGTCATTAAAAAGATTGTAAATAGCTGGGGCCCAAGGTCCGAACCCTGTGGCACCCCACTAGTTACAGCTTGCCATCCAGAAAAAGACCCATTTATCCCAACTCTCTGCTTTCTGTTGGTTAGCCAATCCTCTATCCAAGCTAATATATTACCCCGAACTCCGTGTGATCTTATCTTGTGTATTAATCTTTTGTGAGGCACCTTTTCAAAGGCCTCCTGGAAGTCCAGATATACTACATCTACAAGATCCCCATTATCAACTTTGCTTGTCACATCTTCAAAGAACTCTAGCAAATTAGTCAAATATGATTTACTCTTCATAAAACCATGCTGACTCTGATGGATTGTATTTTGACTTTCCAAATGCCCCATTACTACTTCCTTAATAATGGATTCCAACAATTTCCCAACGACAGATATTAAACTAACTGGTCTATAGTTTCCTACTTTCTGCCTCCCCCCTTTTTGAATAAGGGCGTTATATTACCATTTTTCCAATCCACTGGAACCTTTCCAGGATCCAGGGAATTTTGGAATACTATAGCCAATGCATCCACTATCTCCACTGCCACTTCCTTTAAGATTCTGGGATGTAGGCCATCAGGTCCTGGGGACTTGTCACCCTTTAATCCTAATAGTTTGCTCAGTACTTTTTCTCTAGTGATGGTGATTGTTCTAAGTTCATCCTTCTCTATACCCTGTGCACTACCTGTTACTATTGGGGTGGTACTAGTGTCCTCCAACGTGAAAACTGAGGCAAAAATATTGATTAAGCGTCTCTTCCATTTCTGCGTTCCCCACTATTAACTCCCCAATCTCATCCTCCAAGTGACCAACATTCACTTTAGCTACTCTCTTTCCTTTTATATACTTGTAGAAGCTTTTGCGATCAGTTTTTACACTTTGCGCTAGTTTTCTTTCATAATTTATCTTTGCTCTTTTTATTATTTTTTTAGTAACCCTTTGTTGATATTTAAAAGTTTCCCAATCTTACACCCTGCCACTAACCTCTGCAATTTAGTATGCCTTAGTTTTTGCCTTTATGTTATCTTTAACTTCTTTGCTTAGCCATGAATGCTTTTTCTCCCTCTTACCATCTTTCTTCCTCATTGGAATATATTTTACTTGGGAGGAATTGAATATCTCCTTAAATATCTGCCACTGTTCATCAACTGTCCTACCTTGTAGTCTTCCTGCCCAGTCCACTAGGGCCAAATCTGTCCTCATGCCTATGTAGTTACCTTTGTTTAACTCCAGAACACTAGTGTGGGACTCAAGTTTCTCACTCTCAAACTGAACTTGAAATTCTAGCATGCTATGATCACTCTTCCCTAGAGGATCCTTTACTATGAGATCATTAATTAATCCCATCTCATTACACAAAACCAAATCCAGAATAACCTGCTCCCTGGCTGGTTCCACAACGTATTGCTCTAAGAAACAATCTCTAATACACTCTATGAACTCTCCCTTGAGGCTACCCTTGCCAATTTGATTAGTCCAGTCTATATGCATATTAAAATCACTCATGATTATTGCCGTGCCTTTCTTACATGCTCTCAGTATTTCCTGGTTTATACCGTGCCCTACTGCTGAACTACTGTTTGGGGATCTATACATTACTCCCACCAGGACTTCTTTCCCTTGCTATTTCTTATTTCTACCCTACTGACTCTACGTCTTGCTCTCCAGTGCCCATATCATTCCTCACTATAGCACTGATCTCTTCCTATACTAACAAAGGTACACCATCTCCTTTTCCTTTCTGCCTATCCTTCCAAAACACTGAGTGTCCTTGGATATTCAACTCCCAAGCCTGTTCTCCCTGTAACCCCACGTCTCAGTAATTGCCACCAAATCATACCTATTTATCTCTATTTGCGTTGTTGACTCATTAATTTTATTTCGAATGCTATGTGCATTCAGATACAAAGCATTTAAGCTTGCCCTATTGTCAATTTTCCCTGCTCTTATACGATTCTTTGGTGCAATATGGCGTTCACACACTCTGTCCCTTCCTTTCACTTTTTGGTAACAATCAACCTCGTCACTAACCTGCACTCTTACCCTCTCCTTAAACTTTGATTTTTTATATTTCCTTGCAACTTAACCCTCCCCACCTCAACTATTTAGTTTAAAGCCCTATCTACAACCCTAGTTGTGCGTTTCACTAGGACACTGGTCCCAGCCTGATTCAACTGGAGCCCGTCCGAACGGAATAGCTCCCTCTTTCCCCTTTTTGGTTCTGCTTTTTAATTTACCCCCTGGCTGCTCGTATTCCCTCAGCAGAACCTCTTTCCTCGTTCTACCTTTATCATTGGCACCTATGTGAACCACCACAACTGGATCTTTCCCCTCCCACTCCAAGTTCCTCTGCAGCCCAGATGACATAATATATATTATAAATATCAGGAGTATTGAGGCACCTCAGAGTGGAACCTGCTATGTGGAGACAGGTTGAATTTTATTGCAACTTTCAAGTTGTTATGTTTTGTAATGTATTTTTGGTAAAAAAAACAGTAACACAGGCCGATCTAACTCAATTTTTGCTGAAGTCACTTCAGGACTTGGAGGCAGGAAAATGAGAGCTGATTTGAATGTTTTGCTGGCAATCTAAAGCTGGATTTTACCGGGCTAGGAGGTGGAGGGTAAAATGACAAGGGAAGGTGAGGGGCAGAATGGCTGTCATCTCCCCACTGCCATGGCATCTTACCAGCTACAGAAAGGGTGGAGGACCACCCTCCTGCACTGAGACCAATTGAGGCACTTAACGGGCCAATTAAGGGCCTCCTCCCACCGCCACTGGTATGTTACCACCACTGAAGAACTCTGATGGCCTTCGTGTGGGCTCAGGGATGGGGCTGCTCCTGTTCAGATACCGTGACCCACAGAGGGGCCCCTTGGTGCCTTGGTGGCAATAGCGACAACCACCCCCCTGCCCCCCCACCGCCCCACCGCTGGGGCCTGCCTGACTGACCCTGGCGACTCCAGACTCTACTTACCTGACCAGGAAGACGCCGTGCTTCCGTGGTGAACCTCTCCCTCCAGGCGCAGTCCCAGCCGTGGCCACTGCTCCCAGTGGCGCTGCTGAGACTGCTGACCTGCTTACCCTTCGGTTGGCTGTTAACCCCTGGGGGTGGGCAGCCATCCTTTAGTGCTGCCCGCAGCCCCTGTGGCAAATTATTAGTTGCCGGGCACCAAACTAATGTGGCTGGGGGGGGTCCTGCAAACAGCCAGGATGTGATCGCTCCCTGCCCCACGCCCATCTCCCTGGCTTTCTGGTCCCTCATTGGGATCCTGCAGTAATATTAAAATTCAGCCCTAGTCTTAGATTGACATTAAACTATAAACGGTTCGAAAGCTGAATATTCTCCGTGACCAGTGAATGCCGCAAAGTTACCACTGAGTATTTTTTTTCATTCATTCATTCATGGGATGTGGGTGTCGCTGACTAGGCCAGCGTTTATTTGCCCATCCCGAACTGCCCTTGTTCAGAGGGCATTTAAAAGTCGACCACATCGCTGTGGGTCTGGAGTCACGTATAGGCCAGACCAGGTAAGGATGGCAGATTTCCCTCCCTAAAGGACATTAGTGAACCAGATGCATTTTTATAACAATTGACAGTGATTTCATGGTCATCTTTTAATTCCAGATTTTTGCTGAACTCAAATTCCACCGTCTGCTGTGGTGGGATTTGAACCCAGGTCCCCAAATGCATTACCCTGGGTCACTAGACAATATCACTACGCCATCAGAGTTTAGAACTAGTGTTGAGCAAGGCCCAAGCCCTAACCAGGAAACTTTGTGACAGCTGGGTGATTCTCATTTAATTTTTGTATTTTATCTTTATGTAAATGTAAAATGTAAAAATGTATTTTTTTTTAGCCCTATGAATGTTTATTGCAAAAATATTTTAGAATTGCCAGATCCTTAGTCTCTCTGGTCCCTCCCCATAAAAAACAAGTGCTTCTGGGTTATCCCAGTTGTGGCTCGGTGGCTAGTACTCTTGTCACTGAGTGTGAAGGGCCTGGGCTCAAGTTCCACTCCAGAGATTTGGGTATGAAATCTAGGCTGATGCTGCTGTGCGGTACTGAGGGAGTGCTGCACTGCTGCCTTTTAAATGAGGCGTTAAGCTGGATCCTGTCCGCCCTTTCAAACCAAACAGGGGGGTTCTCCCCAGTGTCCTGTCTGCTATTTACCAGACACCAGCGGGTCTGGTTGGTATACCTGGCTGTTTATGGGAGCTTGCTGTGTGCAAGTATGCTGCTGCTCCTATAGTGGCTGCACTTTGGAAGTACTCCATTGGTTGAGGCTATGAAAGGTGCTACGTAAATGCAAACGTCTCTCTTTTCCTTAAAAAGATAACACATTTTTTGTTTTGAGGACCCATGATGGGGAGACGTTAATTGTTGATGCTTGAATTGCATTGAATTCTCGAGCATCAGAACCCAAGTCAACATTCTCGCCCATTGCCCCACTCTGCTCCCTGTCTGCTTGTAACCCAACATGGGAGTGCTCATCACTAATCTAGGGCCAGGACTGTACGTCCTGCGCGCCTGACCCGAACGGACATGAAATAGCGCAAGATGATGTCGGGCGTAATTGCGCAGTTGTGTGATATTTTGCTCGGCCAGCGCGCGCGGCAGTCAGAGGCACGCGCGCCGCCAGTTAAGCGGGCAATTAAGACCATTAACGACGCAATTAACAGCGATTTTACGTGGCCCGTCCACACTTACGTTGGCGGATGGGCCATTCTCCCAGGTGGCATTCACGTTTTTTGCTCAAACCTCGATCCAGATGAAACCTCCGTCCGGGGACCGTTTTTTTTTATACGAGGTACGCTTTCAGGTGCTGGATTTGCTGCACGGACATATCTCGCAGCACTTTTGTCCTTCCCTTTATTCTGTGGAAGTCTGCAGCCTCCTGGGGCGGGCTGCCTGCTTCAGGGATCTCTCTCTAAGTGCTCACCCTCAGTTAGGTCAGCGCCCGCTCTCATCCCGTCCCCCACCCCGGTGGCGCTGACCATTTCTCAGTGCGCGTTTCACGCTGGCCGGCCGTTAGTTGGACGGTCAGCGTGAAATCGCAGTCGGGGGCCGATTGCGGCCAGAGGTCCACTTCCAGTCCGCTTCCGGGCCCGTCGATTGCGTGTGCCCGACGAACGGAAAATTCGGGCCTGGGGTTGGCGTAACATTCTACATACAGGGAAGTTGCAGCTGCATTCCATTGGGAGCGGTCTGCGATTTCCCAGGATGGGCTACTTAAGTGAGGCTCTCCCACCCCCACCTCCACCAGAGCAGCATGAGCTCAGAAAGCTGTCTCCTGGGCATGTAAACATTCGAAAATGGACAGGCAGAAAAAGACCAGCTGCTGCTCTATGCCCTGGTTGGCTCATCATGAGCAGAGCTTCCTCCCTCCCTCCCTCCCTCCCAGGCCTCCCACCCGCCACCCAGACAGCAGATCCTCCTATCCATCAGATAGGGCATAACGAGCACAGAGCGCTGGCTCCAAATGTGGAGAAATTGCTCCAGTTGCTGGGAAGTGCTCCAGATGTTCGGGAATTCCTGCAGATGCTTCAACCTTGAACTCCCTCCCTCCATGGCGGCTGGTAAATAGGCATCCCAATCTTACGCTCCCCAACGGCAGATGGCTTGCCGTTGGAGGCGTGGAATCCATTCGACCTCCCTCTTGGTGCTGCTGCTGCTGCAGACTGAGGGACAGGAGGTGGTAGTCCGCTTTGGAGCAGGAGCAGAAGGTCCACCCTTTCCTCGATTGGAGGGAGGGAGCCTTAGGGGCAGCCATCTCTTCCTCCATTAAGGTCCCAAACAGTCATCTGTTGAAGACTTTGGCCCTTCATTGCAAAACAGTCACAAGTTTTTGGGGGTTAATTAATGAGGTATTTAGGTAATGACCCATAACTCACTGCCTACAAGGATGGTGCAAGTGGAGACAGTCAATGATTTGAACAGAAAGTTGGATGGGCACTTGAAGGAAATAAAGTTGCAGGGGGAATGGGATGGACTGGATTATTCTACAGAGAGCTGGCATAGACCGAATGGGCCGAAAGGCCTCCTTATCTGCTGTAAATGACTCAATGACTCTGACTCTGTAAGTGCTGATGGCTCAGAGGGAAGTTGTCCCTCTCTGAACCATGCAGATCAGCTTCTCTCCTGGGTCCTTGCCGAATTAGCTGATCTTATTCGGGGCAATTGCAGGGTAACTGCAAACAGTCATAGCGCCCCGGGTTAGGGAAGGTTAACCAGGCATGGGTTCTTGTGTCCCTGCTAACTATCCAGTTAAACAGACGGCTTGACACTCACTCAAGGGTATTGGTGTCGGGATGCAAGATACCAGAGCAGTGGCCATGAAATCATAGAACAAGGGGAGAGCAGGACAGAACAAAAAGGAAATGCTTTTCATTGAGGATTAGATACATGCTCGGACATTGCTGTAGTTGTGTATCAGACCTATTCACTCCACCCCAGCTGACTGCAAGGGCTGCTCATCATTAATGCAGTACGGACACTGAAGAGGAATTTGATATATTGCCTTGTAATAAACACACTATAAAACTATCAAGTATGAACAAATAGAATGTAAAAGATAAGCCCCTTTGTTTTTATGACCTTCTTAGAGTTCAGAGAGGCCCACTGAAGTAAGTTCTGATGGCAACACCGTTCTCCCTGCTGATTGGTTGTGTGCTCTGTAAAGAATTCCAAAATGTTAAAGTTAGGAATACTTTAGATTCTCCTCATTCTTTGTGTATAGGTAAACATGAGGGAAGATAACTGAAGCATTTCACAAAGCATGAGAGGCACCGCACATTGTAAAGGGGGTCTATGTAACCATATCCTTTAATCTGATGAGCTACAGTGAATTGCCAAATCTCAATGACTTACTCATTCCATATTTTTTTCCCCTTCCCACCAAAGCATTTCAAAGGATTTGAGGCACGGAGATTATTTTACATAATTGAAAAGGCTGGGTAAGGGCAAAGGCACCTCATGCCACCTTTGGGGCAATAAACGCTGGCCTAGCCAGTGAAGTCCACATCCCTTGGAAGAATAAAAAAACATATTACCTCAGCCCAACTATTGTCTACCTCTGAATGAACAACGGAGAACCACCAGATTGATACTGGGGCTTGAGGGGTTAAATTGTGAGGCGAGGTTACATAAACCTGGCTTGTATTCGCTTGAGTTTCGAAGATTAAGTGATCTAATCGAGGTGTGTAAAATAATAAAAGGATTTGATAGGGTAGCTACAGTGGCATCATTCCCTCACGTTTTGGAGCACGTTTTTTTTATTCGTTCATGGGGTGTGGGCGTCGCTGGCTAGGCCAGCATTTATTGCCCATCCCTAATTGCCCTTGTTCCGAGTCAATCACATTGCTGCGGGCTTGGAGTCACATGTAGGCCAGACCAGATAAGGGCGGTAGATTTCCTTCCCTAAAGGGCCAGTGAAGGATTAGTGAACCAGATGAGTTTTTACGGACAATCGGCAATGGTTTCGTGGTCAG
The DNA here is from genome assembly GCF_964194155.1 of Cetorhinus maximus. Taxonomy (NCBI): domain Eukaryota; kingdom Metazoa; phylum Chordata; class Chondrichthyes; order Lamniformes; family Cetorhinidae; genus Cetorhinus; species Cetorhinus maximus. The sequence continues at coordinate 8,796,943 of NC_135906.1, forward strand.
CATCAGACTTTGAATTCCAGGTTTTTATTGAATTCAAATTTCACCATCAGTCATTCGAACCTGGGACCCCAGAGCATTACCCTGGGTCTCTGGAATACCAGTCCAGTGACAATGCCACTATGCCAACAACTAGAGCTAAGCCACTCAGAAGTGACTTTTCAGGAAGCACTCTTTCACACAAAGGGTAGTGGAAACCTGGAACTCTCTCCCCAAATGACTGTAGAAGCTAGAGAACAATTGGAGCTTTCTAGAATGAGATCGATAGATTGTTGTTGAGTAAGGGTTTCAAGGGATATGGATCAAATGCGGATAATTGGAGTTGAAGTACAGATCAGCCATTATCCAATTGAATGTATTTGCATGGCCTCTGTGTCCAACCCTTGCAGATCTTGAGCAATCCAACCAACCCTTCAAATCCTCCCATCCGACATCCCCAATCCCCTCAGCAAGAAAACGCCTAATCTGGAAAACTGTTCAAAGGAATCCAGCAAACCCCTCAGATGACAATGTGAATTAGCTTCCCCTTTCCTGCCTCTCCCAGAAGATTATATGGCTGATGGGAGGGGGATGTATCTGGTCAAATATTGGTGCGGATCAGGTGAAATCTCTTCCCCTGCCTTTCATTTTCGCTGTTTGAGCACATGATGAAGTGTTTGAAGGATGGACAAGCAAATGATGACCTTGAATAAGCACCGAGTCCCTCAGCATTGGGAGGACAGGCAGTCGATCCATTGATTTCATCCCTACCCTTCCCCATCAGCCAATCACACAGACTTTGGGAACGCCTATACTTGTCTGGCACTGTCCCAGACGCAGAAATAAAGACTAGCTCAGAGATCAAAACTCAATGCTTCGAACCACCCAGAACAAACTGCATCGTGAAGGTGGGACTCAGGAGGGATGAGGCATAGAACCCCATCCATCTGTTGAGTCTGACTGTAAATGGGAGCAAACCTTAGACAACGTTTTTACCCCCTCAGTTTGGAAAAAATGGAATTGCTGGCTAGTTCCACCTTTAGTGAATTAGTAACAGGACCAAGTACTAAATTTCCACTTCAGAGGTGGAAACCAGGTTGGATCTGTGTCTGGGCCTTGGCGGGCGGTGGGGGGCGGTGGGGCTGGTGGTGGGAATCAGTCACTCTGTGGGATTTTGCCTGAGGGCTCTGCTTAATCGGCATGAGGACAGGTTCCCTCTGTAATTAAGGGCAATAGGCAGGCCCTTGAAGCTGGATGGCCAATCAGAAGCCTTGCAGCTTGAGAGGAGCACCTGGCTGCAGTAAAGGGTAAGTAACTGAGAGGGTGCTTCAACATGGAGGCGCACTCTCTGCAACGTTTCTTTAAAAATTCTAATTAAAAACAGGAAAAACAGCCGGAGGGAATGCCCTCCACAGGGCAACCTTTGCCGGTATCCTGACTCAGGCAGGCAGGGAGGGCTTGTAGGTCTGCTTGGAGCACTGCCCCCCTGCCCCCCCGGCCTGCCACTGTGTGCCCTGCCTCCAGGTAGATGACCTGCCCCCACCACACCACCACCACCACCACCACCACCCCCCCCACCCCGGAGCCTGTTGCATCAGGAACTGGAGGCCAACTGGAAAAGCTCAGTCGGTCCCCTTTAACTCTCCCGTTAATAAGCCTAATTGACTAGGCCGCTCATGGGGGCAGGCAGCCTTGCTGGCCCCGAACCCACCTCCCCTACAATTTGGGAGTCCCTGTGCCCGATCGACGTCCCCTCTCCCGAGCTCAGGAGCGCCACAGCAATCGGGGATCGTCTAGGACAGCACGGGTCAGAGGTCGAATCCGGGGTCCTCCTGGTATGCCTGGAATGGGACTGGTGTCCGGAAACCAGAACGTTGGTATTTTTGGGCCCTGTCCACCTCCATTCCTAACCTCGGCGGGGCCCGAAAATTCAACCCTGAGTGTCTCTGCACTGGAGCCCAGTTGGCACATTAACACTGTACCGAAACATACTGAGAAATAGCTGGAAACATTTCTCATGGCATCACGTGGAATAAACGTTTGAGCACATGGCGTAGGATCATGGGGAACAGGAGAAGACTATTCAGCCCTTCAAGCCTGCTCTGCCATTCAGTTACACCATGGCTGATTTATCAGTGGTTCCATCGCCCTTTATACCCTTACCGAACAAAAACCTATCCGTCTATTTTGAAATTTTCAATTGAACTACTCACATTTTCGGCTGGGGGAGAGTGTTCCTGATTTCCACTATCCTTTGTCCGAAATTCTTCTGGACACCACCCCCCACCCCGAACAGCCTGGCTCTAATTTATAAAGCGGGTCGTGGAATGGGTTTAATTTGTTCGCAGAGTCTAAAACAATGTTGTCCTCTGTCCAGCGACTCAAACACAGGAATATCATCCTAATAGCTCCTTTATTGACACCTTCTTTCAAAACACAGACCCAATTACCACAGTCGCTTGTCTTTCAAACAGCAGATTTGTCTCCAGTTCTGTTAATGTCCTGTATAATTCATCTGGCAGAAATATACAATGGATTGTAAGTTCATGTCTTGGTGTCATCAAAAAGCAATTAGAAGTGGATCAACTCTGAGCCTCGAATTGCCTGCAGCAAAGGCAGATTTTTTTTTAAGGTCATTATTCATAATGGTATTTTTTACGAGAGAATGCAGTCAGCTCTCAATTCAACCTCTCCTGTAAAGCATCTTAATGTAGTTTACACATCTTATTTAACAGCAAGTATGGGCGTTCGCACTGTTTCGACTTGAGAGCATTTGAGGCAACCCGAGGCATACCAGGAGGACCCCGGATTCAACCTCTGACCCGTGCTGTCCTAGACGATCCCCGATTGCTGTGGCGCTCCTGAGCTCGGGAGAGGGGACGTCGACCGGGCACAGGGACTCCCAAACCACCCTGCCCTGTAACCTCTGAAAGTGCAGATTGGTGGAGGTTGCCTGAGAAGGGGATTGAGTCCTTCTGTGCTGCCCTTCCCAGCGGGATGGCCTCGCTGTACAGGAACACAAATGAAGGACGGTCATAACAGTGAGGCACCAGAGGGCGGCCGGCGCCTATGGATCATCACTCCCAGGTGAGAAAGTGTTTTCTGGGTCAGAGGGAAGACAGGGGAAAAGAGGTGAAATTTAAAAACAATTTCAAACTTGCCAGAGCTGTATAGTTAAATTAAGGCATCTTCCCTTCACAGAGAAATATCCAGGGGGCGAGACTGTCAGATCTCAGCAGATACACAGCAATAACCTGCTCACCGATGCTCAGTTCATGTTCCATCAGGACCACTTGGCTTCAGAGCTCATTACAGCCTTGGTCCAAATATAGACAAAAGAGCTGAACTCCCGAGGCAAAATGAGAGTGATTGTCCTTGACGTGAAGGCAGCTCTTGACTGAGTGTGGCATCAGGGAGCTCTTAGCAAAAACGGAATTCAGTAGAAAACATCCAACAGCCTGCTCTGAAAACTCTGCTCACATTTTGACAGCTGAGGCAAATTGCATCACAGCATCTGAGACAATCAACAACATTCAAAAAAACAAAGGTTAATTCGCCCTATCGCCCAATGTTAGCAGATCCTTTAAAAATTCCAGGATCTGGACCTGGATCCACATCTTCATCAAAAACTAATCAGTTCTCCCTTGAGCCATACCTATCTGTGTACCACGTTTCGTTGAAATCCATCCATTAGTTTTTGAGATATATTGTTTATAGACAAACAGACTAACAAGAGCAAAAATGTTGCCTCTGCCTACCTTCAGTGGGGAAATAGGGGGAAAACTCTCCACTGTTTAGAGTCATGTCTAGCACAAAGGAAGACAGTTGTGGTTATTGTAGGCCAATCATCTCAGTCCCAACACAGCACTGCAGGAATTCCTCAGGGTAGTGTCCTAGCTTAAGCTGCTTCATCAATGACCTTCTCTCCATCATAAGGTCAGAAGTGGGGGTGTTCGCTGATGATTGCACAATGTTCATCACCATTCGTGACTCCTCAGAAACTGAAACAGTCCATGTCCAAATGCAAGCAAGACTTGGACAACATTCAGTCTTGGGCTGATAAGTGGCAAGTAATTTTCATGCCACACAAGTGCCAGGCAATGACCATCATCAACAAGAGAGAATCTACTCACCTCCCCATGACATTCAATAATATTACTATTGCTGAATCCCCACTATCAACATCCTAGGGCTTACCATTGACCAGAAACTGAACTGGACTAGCCATATAAATACTGTGACTACAAGAGCAGGTCAGAGGCTGGGAATTCTGTGATGAGTAACTCACCTCCTGACTCCCCAAAGCCTGTCCACCATCTACAAGAAGTGTTCAGGAGTGTGATGGAATACTCTCCACTTGCCTGGATGGGTGCCGCTCCAACAATACTCATGAAGCTCGACACCACCCAGGGCAAAGCAGCTTGTTTGATTGGCACCCCATCTTAAACATCCATTCCCTCCCCCACTGATGCACAGTAACAGCAGTGTGTACCATCTACAAGATGCACTGCAGGAACTCACCAAGGCTCCTTCGACAGTACCTTCCAAACCTACAACCTCTACCACCTAGAAGGACAAGGGCAGCAGATGCATGGGAACACCACCGCCTGCAGGTTCCTCCCCAAGCCAGACATCAACCTGACTTGGAATTTTATTGACATTTCTTCACTGTCGCTGGGTCCAAAAACCTGAAACTCCCTTTCGAACAGCACTGTGGGTACCTACACCACATGGACTGGAGCAGTTCAAGAAGGCAGCTCACCACCACCATGTGAAGGGCAATTGGATGGGCAATACATGCTGGTCTTACCAGTGGTGCCCACATCCCATGAATGAAAAAATTCTGTGGTGAGGCCTTAGGCCAGCCCACTTGAATATAAACACAGTCGTACTAACACGGATAACACAGATTCACATAACCAAATATGTACTCACATTCACAAGCATACACAAGCACACACACACACACACACACACACACACTCAGACACCCTCTCTATCCAGGTCCAGGAGCTGACTCTTTGCCTGTACACGCTGTACTGAGGGCAGTGCCTTCTTCTATGTCCTGGCCCTCAACCATCTCCTCTGTGCCATGCAGCGGCATGTTGGTGCATTGTTCCCTGCAGCTACTGCTCCTCCTCCAGTTATGGCTCCTGTACCTGTAGCTGCTGAGGTCACGCTCCAGTTCCTCCCCAGTGGACCACCTGGCCTCAGAATAGGTGGCACCCAGGAGTCTGTGAGAACCTCAAGGGAACATGCACCTCTGTTCCCATTGAGTTGACAGAGCTTCTATCAGCATCTCGTCTCTCCATAATTCAGGAGCAGCAGTGTCACTGAGCTGCCCCTTAATGAAAAGTCTCTTCCTATGGCTGATGCCAACCTTGCCACCTTCTGTTCTTACACTGCTGAAAGCCTGTCAGATTCAGGCCTCAATGACTTCCTGCTCGGCTCTTGCCTTCCCTGACTTGACGAGGTGCAGTGGGTCCTATTTTAAAATTTGTTCACGGGATGTGGGCATCGCTGGCTGGGCCAGCATTTATAGCCCGTCCCTAATTGCCCTTGAGAAGGTGGTGGTGAGCTGCCTTCTTGAACCGCTGGAGTCCTTGTGGTGTAGGTACACCCACAGTGCTGTTAGGGAGGGAGCTCTAGGATTTTGTCCCAGCGACAGTGAAGGAACGGCGATATATTTCCAAGTGAGTGGCTTGGAGTGTATGTTTGTGGAAGGGGTACCAATCAAGTGGGCTGCTTTGTCCTGGATGGTGTCGAGCTTCCTGTGTGTTGTTGGAGCTGCACTCATCCAGGCAAGTGGAGGGTATTACATCACACTCCTGAGCTGTGCTTTGTGGATGGTGGACAGGCTTTGGGGAGTCAGGAGGTGGGGCAGATACCAGAATGTGTCTAGCACCTGACCTGCTCTTGTAGCCACAGTATTTATATGACTAGTCCAGTTCAGTTTCTGGTCAATGGTTACTCCCATGAGCTGCTTCAGTAGCTGAGGAGTCGCGAATGGTGCTGAACATTGTGCAACTATCAGCGAACATCCCCACTTCTGATCTCATGATGGAAGGAGGGTCATTTGATGAAGCAGCTGAAGATGGTTGGGCCGAGGACACTACCCTGAGGAACTCCTGCAGTGATGTCCTGCAGAGATGATTGGCCTCCAACAACCACAACCATCTTCCTTTGTGTTAGGTATGACTCCAACCAGTGGAGATTTTCTGCCCTGATTCCCATTGACTCCAGTTTTGCTAGGGCTCCTTGATGCCACACTTGGTCAAATGCTGCCTTGATGTCAAAGGCAGTCACTCTCCCCTCACCTCTGGAGTTCAGCTTTTTTTTCCATGTTTGAACCAAGGCTGTAATGAGGTCAGGAGCTGAGTGGCCCTGGCGGAACCCAAACTGAGCCTCACTGAGCAGGTTATTGCTAAGCAAATGCCACTTGATAGCACTATTGATGCCCCCTTCCATCACTTTACTGATGATCGAAAGTAGACTAATGGGATAGTAATTGGCAGGGTTGGATTTGTCCTGCTTTTTGTGTACAGGACATACTTAGGCAATTTTCCACATTGCCGGGTAGATGCCAGTGTTGTAGCTGTACTGGAACAGCTTGGCTAGGGGTGCGGCATGTTCTGGAGCACAAGTCTTCTGTACTATTGATGGAATATTGTCAGAGCCCATAGCCTTTGCAGTATCCAGTGCCTTCAGCCATTTCTTGGTATCATGTGGAGTGAATCGTATTCACTGAAGGCCGCTGGAAGAGGCCGAGATGGATCATCCATTTGGCACATCTGGCTAAAGATTGTTGCAAATGCTTCAACATTGAGGATGGGGATATTTGTGGAGCCTCCTCGTCCAGTGAGTTGTTTAATTGTCCACCACCATTCATGACTGGATGCGGCAGGACTGCAGAGCTTAGATCTGATCCGTCGGTTGTTTTGAAAACCAGTCTTGGTTCACTAATGTCCTTTAGGGAAGGAAATCTGCCATCCTTACCCGGTCTGGCCTGCATGTGACTCCAGACCCACAGCAATGTGGTTGACTCTTAACTGCCCTCTGAAATAGCCTAGCAAGCCACTCAGTTCAAGGGCAATTAGGGATGGGCAACAAATGCTGACCTTGCCAGTGATGTCCCCGTCCCATGAAAGAATAAAATAAAAAAGGTTCTCAATCTCTATTCATGATTGCAGATTGCTATTCCAAGATCTGGGATGCCGTGATTTACTGTGTACATGGAGTGTCCCCTGGGTTTAGCTGTCTACAAGTTAAGCTGCATCTATATTAAGATACCCTGTGTAAGTGTTGCCAACCCTCCAAGATTGCCCTGGAGCGTCCAAGAATTGAAGATTAACAGGACACGACTGGGAGCAAAACCCTGGAGAAAAGCCATTGGAGCATTAAAAAATGGTACTGTTCTTATTCTATTTGTACACTGTGTTGATTATTTATAATTTATGAGATAAAGACTGACTGGCAGTCAAGAGTTACCCAGTCGGGTAACAAAATGCTTGCTTTCCACTTGCTGTGGGAACTCAGGACTGGAGAATTTTGAGTTCCAGGTTGTTACCACTGGGTGTATAGCATAAGTTCTTCCTCAGATTCCCCCCTGAAAATCTTGCCCCAAACCTTGAATCTGTGTTCCCTAGTCCTTATCCCATCAGCTATTGGGAAAATCTTTACTTTTATCCAGTTTATCTAAACCTATCATAATCCATCAGATTTCCCCATAACCTCCATTGCCCCAAGGGGAACAATTCCAGCTTCTCCAACCTAACCTTATAGTTAAATTCCCTCATCGCTGGAACCGTTCCAGTAAATCTCCTCTGCACCCTCTCACATCCCTCCTAAGGTGTGGTGACCAGAACTAGACACAATCCCCTCGTTGTGGCCTTACCACAGCTAAAGTCCAGCATAACTTCATTTCTTTTGTACTCAATATCTCTATTGGTGCAGCCCAAGATCCCGTCTGCTTTGCTAACCACTCTCTCAATATGTCCGGCCACCTTCAAATGTCTATGCACATGAGCCCCCCAGGCCCCTCTGTTTTTATACATACCCTACACTAATGCATTCAATGATCAGGTACTCAAACTCAAAGAAGAGCCAGCAATCCTCACTCTCTTTTCCTCCTTCCATCTAGAGGATTTTACATTCTAAACTTGGTGTCTCCTAACCACTATTTCCTGATTTACCTCATTTTATCTCCACGTTTTCCGTTCCTGGTGGTGTCCTGTCCTTTTGGATTTGACCAGTTTAAGACAAATAGCTTCTGTATCTCTTCCAAACAGGGCACGTCATGGATAACGGGAGTATAGTGTTGGGTTATGGTGGACGTAGTTCATTGTTGTCATAATCATCTAGTTTTAGAGATATCACTTTTAGTTGTAGGAAAATAACTGGTAGGTTGGAGAATAAGGTGTGAGAACCTGGTAAACAGTTGAGAGAGTTTATTTAATGAGGCCAGAATTAGGAGGGTGAAAGCCATTGGAAAGACAGGTGGCCTTCATCTAGCTGGGCAACTGCAGCCAGTAAGTCTGAGAAGAATTGCCCTGACTTCATTGGAAATATAAATTATGCCTGCCATTTGGATCTGTTGGGCCAACAACGATTGGAGCATGGGGACTGGGCAGATGGAGGCGGAGGAGTCAAGTGATTAAACCTCCAGGAACATATTCACCCAGAGCTGGTGACCCTAACCAGGTCACCAAGACCCAGATAATCGTTGTCATTCATTCTTTGCCACTTATGACTTGTTCCTCTGCGACTTTAATGTCCAGTAGGGGTGCAGAGTAAGGTGCCCAATGCTGGAGATCTTCCACAATTCAGCTCCTTGCCATGTTCTTTAGTTTCCTCTGCGGGAACTAAAATGCACAAGGGATATCCAGCTTTCCAGCTGAATCATAGGGTATAAAAGCGAAAGACATTATGCTGAAGTTCTATATATCACTGGTTAGATTACAGCTGGAGTATTGACCCTGACATTACTGGAGTGTGGTTCCGCTGGGGAATGCTCTAGAAAAAACCCTGGCCCAGGAGCAGGTAAATTTTATTGCTTTTGGTTAGGTGGGGGTAGAGATGGTGGGTGTGGGATGGGATGGGTAGAATGTGATTAGAAAGGTTGGGCATGATCACAGTGTGGGGGCAGATTGCAAGAAGGTTGGAATAAGATTGGAGGAAGGATGGAGATAGGGGGAAGACTTGGGAGTTGGAAGAAGTCGGAGAAAGCGGCGGGGGGTGTGGGTGGCAAGATTAAGGCTGGTAATTGGAATGCGTGCCAGTGGAGATTATAGAGATGAACCAGAGGGTGTTTACAGTTTAGTTTGTCGGGCCAGGGTGAAACATTCCTGCTTCTCCTGACCCTCAAGCAGTGCTACAAAGTCATTTACCTAATAGATCTAGCCCTTCTCACCTCCTTTTTAACTGATGGGTTTCCTGACAAAACCCTGCAGACACACAGATTAAAATAGGAACCCTGTTAAAATGGAGGGATGCAGCCTTTTTTGATGGTTTTATCACTAATCACTGGGGATAGTGTGCTGCAATATCAAGCCCCACTGCTCCCCAAGCTGTGACAAATGTAAAAAAGTTTGATCAAATCACCTAATTGTTTAATTTAGATGAACAGAATATGAACACCAGCTTTGTAAACTTAATAAGCAAATAACTGTTTATTGAACAAATTGTCTTTAACCAACAGCAAAAAGAAAGAAATATGAACTGCTAATTTCTAACTCTATAACCTAAACTCTACCCCTTCTTAAATCCCTATACACACACTTACAAGACACATAAGACACACAAAAACATGGATTTTAAGGGTGGGATAAAACAGTTCAATAGCACCAATTGCAGAGTATACAATTCAATGGGTTGATTTTGATCGATGTCTTCCAAATTCCTTTCAGTTCTTTGTTGATGATACGAGGTGGTCTTCCAGCACTTTCAGTCTTTAGTTCACTGGTTGAGCACTTGCCTTTCAATGTCTCTAACAGTGATTTTCCCCTTTGCCTCTTGACAGGGGTTTTCAGAGAGAGAGCAGGTTATAGAGATATGAGGAGAAAAAGCCAGCTAGCTATTATTGTAGAATTATTGGAATTTGACACACACAGCAGCAAGAGGTTTTAGATTTTTTTTTCGTTTCAAGCTAGGAGCTATTCTGTTGTACTGCTCTCAAATATGCCCTGGTTACCTGGTCAGGAGCCAATTAAAACATTGTTGCCAGGCTGTTCCCCAATAGACCAGACACCTCCTCAGCACCATCCTGTCTTTCATGGCACACTCTGTTCCAGGACAGCAACATTGTATAAATCCCTCACGCTGTTCCAGTAGACATGTCTTTCAAACTGCAACTATTATAATTTTAATCCACAGTCCAACAGAAATAAAAAGATATGTTCTTTACAACAGTCCAAAAGAAATAAAAGATATGTTCTTTACAGTTTCAATGACTGAGCTGCCTTCTGAGAGCAGATTGGTCACCTGTCCCTTATTCCAAATTTTCTACTATCAAACGACTATTTGAATACAAGTTTGTGTAGCCACAAGCCCTTTTACATGCATGTGCAGTCTGGAACAATGGATAGTGATGGTAGAGGTCTCAACTTTCCTTCCATCATTCATAATAGACCTGTTTGGCCCTGCAGGGGAGTGGGGGGTGGGGGGGGGGGGTTGCAGGGAAAGAAGGGGGTACTCGGACCCGGGACTTTTGTGTCAGAGGCAGGGACGCTACCCATTACGCCATGAAGACCTCCCCACTTGCATTAAAACTAGAAGGGTGTGGGTTTAAGGCATGTGGCAGACCTGATCAAATTGTTATCATTTCTACTTCCCACCTGACCCAAACCAGCACCACAGTTTAGAAAGGATGCTAAAGCCAAAGGAAAGGGTGCCGAAGAGATTTACTCTCTCGGCGGGGAGAGGCTTCAGTTACTTGGAGAGACTGGAGAAGTTGGGAGTGTTCTCCTTAGAGTAGAGAAGGTTAATGGGAAGTTGAGTAGTGGCATTCAAAGCTCTGAGGGGTTTTAATAGAGTAGATAATGAGAAACTGTTTTCATTGGCTCTAGGGTTGGTTACCAGAAGGAACTGATTCAAGATAATTAGCAAAAGAAAGAAAGGGGAGATGAGGAGACATGTTTTTACACAGTGAGTTGTTGTGATCTGGAATGTGTTCTCTGAAAGGCTAGTGGAAGCACCTATCCTATCTGATCTTGATACCCTGCACCATGGCTACTCAATTATGCTAATGTACAACCCCCAAACTCCTTCTTCACCTTTACTTCACCTATTACTTTACCTCTCCCATTCTAATTATCACACCCTCCTCAAATACCACTTTGAAAATATAAAATAGTTATGGCATAGAAGGAGGCCATTCATCCCATCATGTTGGTGCCAGCCAAGAAAGCCTAATCCCACTTTGCAGCTCTTGGTCTGTAGCCTTATAGGTTAGAGAACTTCAAGTGCAAATGCAAGTGTTTTTATTTAAATGCAGTGAGGGTTTCTACCTCTACCACTTTTTCAGGGAGTGAGTTCTAGACCCCCACCACCTCCTGGGTGAAAAAAAATGGTTCTCAACTCCCTTTAATCCTTCCACCAATTACTTTTTATCTATGCCCCTGATTATTAACCTCTAGAAGCAGGGGAAGGCCATTCAGCCCATAGAACCTGCTCCACTATTCAATATGGATCATGGCTGATCATCCACTTCAATGTCATTGGTGTTTAGAAATCTGTCAATCTCTGCTTTAAAGATACTCAATGATTGAGCTTCCACAGCCCTCTGGGGTAGAGAATTCCAAAGATTCACAACCCTCTGAATAAAAAAAAATCTCCTCACCTCAGTTCGTAGTGACTTCCCCTTTACGCTGAAATTGTGTCCCCTGGTTCTAGACTCCCCAACCAGGGAAAACATCTTACCTGCATCTACCCGGTCTATCTCTTTAAGTATTTTGTAGATTTCAATGAGCTCACCTCTCATTCTTCAAAACTCTAGAGAACACAGGCCCAGTTTCCCCAATATCTCTCATAGGGCAGTCCTGCCATCCCCAGAACAAGGCTTGTGAACCTTTGTTGCACTCCCTCTATGGCAATAATATCCTTTCCGAGGCAAGGGAACCAGAACTGCACACACTACTCCAGGTGCAGTCTAACCAAGGTTCTATATAACTGAAGCAAGACTTCACTACCCCTGTACTCAAACCCTCTTGCGATAAAGGCTAACATTCCATTAGCCTTCCTAATTGTCTGCGGCACCGGCATTTTGGTCTTCGGTGACTTATTGATGAAGCCACCCAGGTCCTTTTATATATCTACACTTTCTAATCTCTTACCATTTAAGAAATACTCTGCACATCTGTCCCTACTATCAAAGTGGATAACTTCACATTTTTCCACATTATATTCCATCTGCCATGTTCTTGCTCATTCACGAAATCTGTCCAAATCCACTTGAAGACGCTTTGTGATTTTCCTCACAACACACACTCCCACTTAGCTTGTGTCATCTGTGAGCTTGGAGATATTATATTTGGTCCCCATATCGAAATCATTGATATATATTGTGAACAGCTGGGGCCCAAGCACTGATCCCTGTGGTACCCCCTAGTCTTAGCCCGTCAACGCGAGAATGACCCATTTATTCCTACTCTCTGTTTTCTGCCTGTTCATAAATCCTTAATCCATGCTAGCATACCTCCTAAACCATTTTTGCTTTAATTTTGCTAACCAACCTCCTGTGGGGGACTTTATTGGAAGCCTTTTGAAAATCCAAGTGGACTACATCCACTGACTCCCCTTTATCAATTCTGTTAGTAACATCCTCAAAAAACTACAACAGGTTCAACAAACATGATTTCCCATTCATAAATCCATGTTGACTATGCCCAATCAGATTATTATTATCTAAGCGTCATTTAGCACATCCTTTATAATAGATTCTAACATTCTCCCTACTACTGTTGTAAGGCTAACAGGTCTGTAGTTCCCTGTTTTCTCTCTCCCTCCCTTCTTAAATAATGGAGTGACATTTGCTACCTTCCAATCTGCAGGAACCATTCCAGAATCTATAGAATTTTGGAAGATGATCACCAATGCATCCACTATCTCCATAGCAACCTCTTTCAACACTCTCGGATGTAGGTCATCAGGTCCTGGGAACTTATCAACCTTCAGTTCCATTAATTTCTCCAATACAACCTTCTTACTAATACAAATTTCCTTCAACTCCTCATTCTCCCAAGTCCCTTGGATCTCTAAATCAGGGAGATTTCTTGTATTTTCCTCTGTGAAGACAGACACAAAGTAATCATTTAGCTTCTCTGTTATTTCTCTATTCCCCATTATAAATTCTCCTGACTCTGCTTGTAATGGACAGACATTTGTCTTAGCCAAACACTTCTTTTTACACACCTACAGAAGTGTTAATAGTCCATTTTTATGTTTTTTGCTAGTTTACTTTCATTTTCTATTTTTCCTTTCTTTATCAGTTTCTTGGTCTCCTTTGCTGTATTCTAAAATCCTCCCAGTCCTCAGGTTTACTACTATTTCTGGCAACTTCATAGACCTATTTTAATCTTATACAATCCTTAACTTCCTTTGTTAGACACGGTGGACTGACTTATCCTTTTGGGTTTTTGTGCCTAGAAGGGATGTATAATTGCTGTAAACTATGTAGTAATTCCTTAAAGACTACCCATTGCCTGTGTATGGTCATACCTTTTAATGTATTTTCCCAATCCACCTCAGCCAATTTTCCCCTCATACCTCCATCATTTCTTTTGTTCATATTTAATACCCTGGCTTCAGATTGAAGTCCCTCGCTTTCAAAAATAATGTCAAATTCTACCATGTTATGACACACATCCCTTTTACAAAAGAGTATTAATTAGCCATTTCTTGTTAAATCTCCCTGCTAAGGAAAATAGGTCCTTCCTATCCAGTCTGTCTAGATCCCTCATGATTTTAAGCACCTCAATTAAACCTCATCCTCTGTTCTAAAAAAAGGCAACCCCAAAATTCTATGTTTCTGGCAATGTCCTTGTAAGTCTCCACTGTACCTTCTCTAGGCAATTAACCATAGCCCACAAAGGATCGTAGACATCTCTGTCCATTAGAGAAAGATAATTGGGTATATGAATCTTGAGGGGCACCACTCCACATGCGTAGGGCAAGGTGACGAGGCAGGCCTCAATGAAGTACCATAGGCATAACAGGGATTGAACCCATGCCATTGGCATTACTCTGCATCACACACTAGCCATCTAAGCTAACCAACCCCTCATTTCTTCACTTGTGTGGTCACATTCTTCATGTAATGCCTAGAACTGTGCTCAGTCCTCTAGCTGCGGAAGGGACTGCCACTCACAAATTGGCCTCTGCAATCACATGTTCAGTCCAGAAGTGACATACACCCTGGGCACACTCCATTGTCTCCTGAGATGGACGGATGTCAGCCTAGACCCACAAAGACCCACAAGTGTTTGCTTAATGTCTCTGCCATTTCCTTATTCCCCATTATATTTTGACCTGTCTATTCCTCAAATGGGCTCATGTTTATTTCCTATTTTCATGCCTGTAGAAATGCTTACAATATCTTTTTATGTTCCTAGCTAGTCTATTCTCATATTTTCTTTTCTTTTTCCTTATCAGTTTCTTGGTCTTCCAATGCTGAATTCTAAAATATCTCCAAACTTCAGGCTTACTACTCTTCTGGGCAATATTATAAATGTTTTACTTTGATCTAATATGATCTTAACACCTTGTGTAGCCATGCTTTTTCTGTGGGGATTTTGTGCCTTACGGGAATGTATATTTGTTGCAACTTTATTAATTCTTTAAATGCTAGCTATTGCTATCATCAAATCTTTTAATATAATTTACCAATCTGCTTTAGCGAACTCAACTGTCATCACTACACAGGGCGGAGATGGTTGCATAGCGGCAATGTCACTGTACTAGTTATCCAGAGACCCAGGCTAATACCCTGAGGACATGGGTTCAAATCCACTCCCTCCCTCCCCTCACCCGCCCCATCATGGCAGCTGGTGGAATTTAAATTCAATCAACAAATCTGGAATTAAAAGTTAGTCTCAGTAAAGGTGACCATGAAACTATTGTCAATTGTCATGAAAACCCATCTAGTCTATCTAATCTTCCTTTAGGAAAGGAAATCTGCCATCCTTACCTGGTCTGGCCTACATGTGACTCCAGACCCACAGCAATGTGGTTGACTCTTAACTCCCCTCTGAAATGGCCGAGCAAACCACTCAGTTCAAGGGCAATTAGAGATGGGCAACAAATGCTGGCCTTGCCAGTGATGCCCACATCCCATGAAGGAATAAAGAAAAAAATATAAATAGCTTGAATTGTTTAGATTTAAGACCCTAGTTTTGGACTTAACTAAATCACTTTCAAACTCAACATAACATTTTATTATATTATGGTCACTCTTCCCTAGAAGCCCCTTTATGACAAGGTTATTAATTAACCCTCTATCATTGCACAATACTAGATCCAAAATAACTTGTTCCTTAGTTGGTTCCTTGACATACTTATCTGGAAAACTATCCTTTTATGTTCCATGACCTCCTCCTCTAAATTTTAATTGCAAATTTGTTTTGACCTGTCCACAAAAAGATTATGGTCCTCCACGATTACTATCTTACTACATGCACCTGTAGGTTCCTGATTTATATTCTGCCCTACTCTATGACTACTGTTAGGGGGCCCCATAAACAACTTCCACCAGTGTTTTCTGCCCCTTACTGTTTCTTGGTTCCACCCAAGCTGGTTCTATTTCTTGATTTTCTGAGCTAAGATCCTTTCTCTCTACAATCTCACAGTTCTCCACATTGACATCCATTTGCTACTTTTATGTCCATTGATATCTTCCTGCAGCCTATAGCATTCATCTACAATCTCAACCTCTCCGCTAATGTTTGTATCATCTGCAAACTTCTTAATAATGTCCCCAATATTTAAGTCCACATCTTTGTTATATACCACAAAAAGCAAGGGACCTGGTATTGAGCCCTGTGGAACCCCAATAGAAGCAACCTTCCAGTCACAAAACAGTCGTTGACCATTTCCCTTGGCTTCTTGCCACTGGGTCGATTTTGGATCCAACCTGCCACTTGCCATTTGCCCTTGGATCATACGGGCTTTTACTTTTCTGACCAGTCTGCCGGTTTTTACAATTCATTCCCAGGACGTAAGCATTGTTGGCATGCTCAACATTTACTGCCGCTAACAGTGACTTACTCGGTCATGTCAGAGGGGCAGCTAAGAGTCAAAGACTTTAATGCGGGAATGGTGCCATGTATAGGCCCAGACTGGGTAAGAGTGGCAAATTTCCTTCTCTGAAGGGCATCAGTGAAACAGTTGATTTTACTGACACTAACTGAAGTCAAATTCTCAAACTGCCATGGCATGATTGACATAACTAGTGAAGGCCTCTGGATTACAAGTCCACTAGCGAAACCACAACACTATCATATGTGTTTGTATTTTCCTTGTCCATTTTCATAACTGTGCGCACATGTGTCACCTTTAGTGGAAGATGTCGGAAGTTGGGTGAGAAGCCAGCAGTCTCCCTGGTAAAGAGGTTTCCACATGGCTTTCCTTGGGCGTTCCAGCAGCTCCTTGGAATAACTTCCGGAGAAAGCCCAGATTAGAGCTCAACTGATCATAACACTAGGAGGCAGAGGTTGCTGTGCAGAAACTCACCGGCCTTTTCTACAGACGCAGTTTCCCCGATGATCCACCTCGGCCTTTAAAGCAATGAGCCTTTCTGAAGGGTTCACAGTTGTAAGCTTCATCAAAGAGGCTCTGATGTGAATATTGAACCTTTGAAGTTCCGGAATGACATCTTTGTAGTATGGATTGTGGCAGGCTCGCATGCTACAGCTGTCTGGGATTCTGAAGGGCCCATGCAATCACCATGGCAACACCCTGTGTGCACTGTGCTCCTCAGCTCCCAGAATTTGACTTCCTCCCATGGGAGAACAAACGGGCTTTTCATGTCGGCAAGTCAGAAATTCCAACTTTCAAAGCTCCGTCTCAGCGAGCTGCTATTAGAGCTGCTGTGCCCCTCTGGTCATCCCTTCACATCCAAGCACCCAGACAAGGTCGGTTCCGCATCCAGGTACAGTGTACCTGACCACACCGCCCCTGAGTGACGAGGGGCCCTGTGTGGGGCATCCTGTATCATTAGTCAATTCAACAATCTAAATCTGCCTGGGTAACGCAGGGAATTCATCGAAAACCCCAGGCTCCCAGGTCATCTGATGAGATCCAGACTCAATGACGAAAATACTCCAGCGTATTTTGAACTCCTTTGGAAGCGAGGTTTGAAATTCTACTGGGGGAGCAAAGCGGGGAAAACCCTTCCACACTCCTGAACAAGTGAAAAGTTTACGGAAGTGAAAGTTGGATTATGTATCAGGGGACAGAGTATCAGGTGGCCCCCTCAGCCTATCTTTCAATTGCAGCCTTTACTCTCTCCACTGACGTTACCGTTCTGCACTCGATCCTTCCAAGATCCAAATATGCCGCCCGACAGATTCTTAGTTTTCCCCACCTCCTCGCTGTGTTGAAGTCAAGGCTCATTACTCTGTTTCATAGGGTCAGAGAGTCATTACAGCACACAAGAAGGCCATTCAGTCCATTTAGTCCATGCCAGCTCTCTGTAGAGCAATCCAGTTAGCCCCATTCCATATCTGTAGCCTTCTAGGTTTATTTCCCTCAAGTGCCCATCCATTTTCCTTTTGAAATCACTGATTATCTCCACTTGCACCACTCTCCTGGGCATTGAGCTCCAGGTCATTACCACCCACTGTGTAAAATGAGTTCTTCCTCAGATTCCCCCCTGCAACTCTTGCCCCAAACCTTGAATCTGTGTTCCCTAGTCCTTGTATCATCAGCCATTGGGAACATAATTACTTTTATCGAGCTTATCTAAACCTATCATAATCCATCAGATTTCCCCTCTACCTCCATTGTCCCAAGGGGAACAATTCCAGCCTCTCCAACCTAACCTTATAGTTAAATTCCCTCATCGCTGGAACCATTCCGGTAAATCTCCTCTGCACCCTCTCACATCCCTCCTAAGGTGTGATGACCAGAACTGGACGCAGGAAGGTGAAGTAATAAGGAAAAGGGGGAGATTCACTTGAGAACTTTAGACTAAAATGTAAGCGATTGTGTTTTATTATGCTTTTCGATGTAAAATACAAGTATTCACCTCAGGTCATTATTTAATAGTATAAAAGGAAAATGCTGCGGATGCTGGAAATCTCAAACAAAAACAGAAAATGCTGGAAAAACTCAGCAGGTCTAACAGCATCTGTGGAGAGAAAAAAATCCAGAGTTAATGTTTCGAGGGCGTATGACTCTTCAGAGCACATACGGACTCGAAATGTTAACTCTGTTTCTTTTCTCTCCACAGATGCTGTCAGACCTGCTGAGTTTTTCCAGCATTTTCTGTTTTTGTTTCATTATTTGGTAGCGTTTCTTTATTGGTTATTGTATAGTGAAATTAATTTGTTTTAAACCCTGGAATCTTATGACGTTATTTCTTTCAATTGGTCACTGGACCTTCGAATTTCTCTTTAAAGGGTAATGGTTCCTAGTGTGATCGTTAACAGAATAATCATCACAGTCACAGTGATCTCAGACCACTCGCATCTCATGGCGATGAGCAGTCACTGACCCACAGAGATCCTCGATGATTTTGCTGCTATTTGTCTTAGAGATGGTGGACCTACTGGACCCCTTGGCATGCCGGCCCTGCTTGGAGATTTATAACATGTGCGCCAACCTGGCACATTTTCACTTTGAAATATCTCTGAAGTGCCAAACACTTGGAATGCTGTGATGCTTGCTAATCAGATAAAACATCAGTCGATCTGCACCAGTAACATCCCTGAAACAACAATAAGATGAATGACCAGTCAATTTGGCTTTGGTGATACTGTTTGAGAAAGGAATGTTGGCCGCAAGAGCAGGAGAATTTATTGCCCTTCTTTGAGTAATGAGGATGGGCAGTGAAAGTCGATTGATTCCCTCAATATTTGGTGTTCATAATATTATCTTCCCTCCTCTTTCCTTCGCTTCCCTTCCCTCCCTCCCCTTCCTTTCATTCCACTGTATTACCATAGATTGCACTATAGAACCATTACAGCGCAGGAGGAGGCCTCTCAGCCCATCCAGTCCATGTCAGCCCTCTGTAGAGCAATCCAGTCAGTCCCGTTGCCCCCTCCATCCCCCGTAACCCTACAAGTTTATTTCCATCAAGTGCCCATCCAATTTTCTATTGAAATCATTGACCATGTCCGCTTCCATCACCGATTTCCAGGTCATTATGACTCGCTGTGCAAAAACGATCTTCCTCACATCCCCCTGCTTCTCTTGCCCAAAACCTTAAATCTGTCTCTCCCTAGTCCTCATACCATCAGCTAACGGGAACAAGTTTTTCTATCTTCCAAACCTGTCATAATCTTGTACGCCTCTAACAAATCTCCCCTCAATCTTGTTTGCTCTGGGGAGAACACCTCCAGCTTCTCCAACCTGACCTTGTAGCTAAAATTCCACATCCCTGGAACCATTCTGGTAAATCTCCTCTGCTCCCTCTCACTAACCGAACATTCCCGCTCCTCCCTTTGTCTTCGCTCACGTTCCTTTTCTTCACGCTTCCTTGCATCGTGAGGAGTGAATGAGTTAATGTTCCTACAAAAGCTGGCAAAAAGAGAAACAGCATTAAAAATGCTGCTGTAAAGCCCTAATATTATTAATCATCTGATATTGCTCATTTTCCTGAAGTTCCCATGTCAGCAATTCTGGAGGGATTGTTGTGAACTCTCTCTGGCACTGACTGGAACATTTACTTAACATCCAGCACTGTGACATTCTCCTCTATTCTCAGGCTGAATTCGGTGTCCAGCCCCCTGCCCTGTGTCCAGTTCTCACGGTGCCTCAGGAGCTGGACTTCCTCAAATTTTCCTCTGGAGGGGCAGTGGTCAGCCTGAACTTGACCTCGCTACTGGATTTTCCCCCTTCCTTCCTCAATGTTCCCCCTCCCGGCAATGATCCCCCAATCCGGCAATGTTCCCCCTCCCACAATGTTCCCCCTCCCGCAATGTTCCCCCTCCCGCAATGTTCCCCCTCCCGCAATGTTCCCACTCCACAATGCCCCCCCTCCACAATGTTCCCCCTCCCGCAATGTTCCCCCTCCCGCAATGTTCCCCCTCCCGCAATGTTCCCCTTCCCACAATGTTCCCCCTCCCGCAATATTCCCCCGCCCACAATGTTCCCCCTCCCGCAATATTCCCCCGCCCACAATGTTCCCAATCCTGCAATGTTCCCCCTCCCGCAATATTCCCCCTCCCGCAATGTTCCCCCTCCCACAATGTTCCTCCTCCCACAATGTTCCTCCTCCCGCAATGTTCCCCCTCCCGCAATGTTCCCCCTCCCACAATGTTCACCTCCACAATGTTCCCCCTCCCGTAATGTTCCCCCTCCCACAATGTTCCCCCTCCCGCAATGTTCCCCCGCCCACAATGTTCCCCCTCCCACAATGTTCCCCCTCCCACAATGTTCCTCCTCCCGCAATGTTCCCCCTCCCACAATGTTCACCTCCACAATGTTCCCCCTCCCGCAATGTTCCCCCTCCCACAATGTTCACCTCCACAATGTTCCCCCTCCCGCAATGTTCCCCCTCCCACAATGTTCCCCCTCCCGCAATGTTCCCCCTCCCACAATGTTCCCCCTCCACAATGTTCCCCCTCCCACAATGTTCCCCCTCCCACAATGTTCCCCCTCCCGCAATGTTCCCCCTCCCGCAATGTTCCCCCTCCCGCAATGTTCCCCCTCCCGCAATGTTCCCCCTCCCGCAATGTTCCCCCTCCCGCAATGTTCCCCCTCCCGCAATGTTCCCCCTCCCGCAATGTTCCCCCTCCCGCAATGTTCCCCCTCCCACAATGTTCCCCCTCCCACAATGCTCCCCCTCCCGCAATGTTCCCCCTCCCACAATGTTCCCCCTCCACAATGTTGTGGGAATTATGGGGAGGTAGTGGCATAGTGGTATTGTTGCTGGACTTGTAATCCAGAGACCTAGGGTAATTCTCTGGAGACCTGGGTTCGAATCCCACTACGGTAGATGGTAGAGTTTGAATTTAATAAATACCTGGTAATAAAAGTCTAATGATGGCCATGAAACCACTGTCAATTGTTAAAACCCATCTGGTTCACTAGTGCCCTTTAGGGAAGGAAATCTGCCGTCCTTATCTGGTCTGGCCTACATGTGACTTGATTGACTCTGAAATAGCCTAGCAAGTCACCCAGTTGTAACAAACCGCTACACAAAAAAGGAATGAAACCACATGACATTGACCTAGGCACTGGAAATGCCAGTGGCAATTGCAGCCCTGTCAACCCTGCAAAGTCCTCCTTACTAACACCTGGGGGCTACTGCCAAAATTGGGAGAGCTGTCTCACAGACTAGTCAAGCAACAGCCTCACATAATCATCCTCACGGAATCATACATTACAGATAATGTCCCAGATACCACCATCACCATCCCTGGGTATAGGACAGGCCCAGCAGAGGTAGCAACACAGTGGTATACAGTCGGGAGGGAGTTGCCCTGGGAGCCCTCAACATCAACTCTGGACCCCATGAAGTCTCATGGCATCAGGTCAAACATGGCCAAGGAAACCTCCTGCTGATTACCATGTACCATGCTCCATTAGCCATATTGAATACCACTTGGAGGAAGCACTGAGGGTGGCAAAGGCACAGATTATACTCTGGGTGGGGGACTTCACTGTCCATCAGAGTGGCTTGGTAGCACCTGAGTCTTAAAGGGCATAGCTGCCACACTGGGTCTGCAGCAGATGGTGAGGGAACCAACAAGAGGGCAAAACAGACCTCATTTTCACCAATCTGCCTGCTGCAGATGCATCTGCCCATGACAGTATCAGTAGGAGTGACCACCGCACAGTCATTGTGGAGACAAAGTCCTGCCTTCACATTGAGGATGCCCTCCATCGTTTTGTGTGGCACTATCACCGTGCTAAATAGGATAGATCTTCAACTCAAGACTGGGCATCCATGAGGTGCTGTGGGCCATCAGTAACAAAATTGTACTCAAACACAATCTGTAACCTCATGGCCTGGCATATCCCCCACTCTACCATTACCATCAAGCCAGGGCATCAACCCTGGTTCATTGAAGAGTGCAGGAGGACATGCCAGGAGCAGCACCAGGCATACTTAAAAATGAGGTGCCAACCTGGTGAAGCTACAAGACAGGACTATTCGCATGCAAAACAGTATAAACAGCAAGTGATAGACAGAGTTAAGCGATCTCACAACGAACGGATCAGATCTAAGCTCTGCAGTCCTGCCACATCCAGTTGTGAATGGTGGTGGACAATTAAACAACTCACTGGAGGAGGAAGCTCCACAAATATCCCCATCCTCAATGATGGAGGAGCCCAGCACATCAGTGCAAAAGATAAGGCTGAAGCATTTGCTACAATCTTCAGCCAGAAGTGCCGAGTGGATGGCCCATCTTGGCCTCCTCTGGAGGTCCCCAGCATCACAGATGCCAGGTTCCAGTCAGTTCAATTCACTCCACGTGATATCAAGAAACAGCTGAAGGCACTGGATACTGCAAAGGCTATAGGCCCTGACAATATTCCGTAAATAACACTGAAGGTTTATGCTCCAGAACTTGCCGCACCCCTAGCCAAGCTGTTCCAGTTCAGCTACAACACTAGCATCCACCTGGCTATGTGGAAAATTGCCCAGGTATGTCCTGTACACAAAAAGCAGGACAAATCCAACCCTGTCAATTACCGCCTCATCAATCTACTCTCCATCATCAGTAAAGTAATGGAAGGGATCATCAACAGTGCTATAACGCGGCACTTACTTAGCAATAACCTGCTCACTGAGGCTCAGTTTGGACCCCACCAGGGCCACTCA
Source organism: Cetorhinus maximus (assembly GCF_964194155.1). Classification (NCBI taxonomy): domain Eukaryota; kingdom Metazoa; phylum Chordata; class Chondrichthyes; order Lamniformes; family Cetorhinidae; genus Cetorhinus; species Cetorhinus maximus. The sequence goes on from NC_135906.1 coordinate 8,819,903, forward strand.
GCTCCTGACCTCATTACAGCCTTGGTTCAAACATGGAAAAAAAAAACTGAACTCCTGAGGTGAGGTGAGAGTGACTGCCCTTGACATCAAGGCAGCATTTGACAGACTGTGGCATCGAGGATCCCTAGCAAAACTGGAGTCAATGGGAATCAGGGGGAAAACTCTTAGCTGGTTGGAGTCATACCCAGCACAAAGGAAGATGGTTGTTGTTGTTGGAGGTCAATCATCTCAGCTCTGGGACATCACTGCAGGAGTTCCCCAGGGTAGTGTCCTCGGCCCAACCATCTTCAGCTGCTTCATCAATGACCTTCCTTCCATCATAAGGTCAGAAGTAGGGATGTTCGCTGATGATTGCACAATGTTCAGCACCATTCGCAACTCCTCAGATACTGAAGCAGTCCATGTCCAAATGCAGCAAGACCTGGACAATATCCAAGCTTGGGCTGACAAGTGGCAAGTAATATTCGCGCCACACAAGTGCCAGGCAAAGACAATCTCCAACAAGAGAGAATCCAACCATCGCCCCTTGATGTTCAATGGCATTACCATCACTGAATCCCCCACTATTAACATCCTGGAGGTTACCATTGACCAGAAACTGAACTGGACTAGCCATATAAATACTGAGGCTAAAAGAGCAGGTCAGAGCTAGGAACCATCCAACGAGTAACTCACCTCCTGACTCCCCAAAGCCTGTCCACCATCTACAAGGCACAAGTCAGGAGTGTGATGGAATACTCCCCACTTGCCTGGATCAGTGCAGCTCCCACAACACTGAAGAAACTTGACACCGTCCAGGACAAAGCAGCCCACATGATTGGCACCACATCCACAAACATTCATTCCCTCCACCACCAACGCACAGTAGCAACAGTGTGTACCAGCTACAAGATGCACTGCAGGAATTCACCAAGCACCTTCCATACCCACGACCGCTACCAGGGCACAAGGGCAGCAGATAGATGGGAACACCACCACCTTGAAGCTCCCCTCCAAGCCACTCACCATCCTGACTTGGAAATATCGCCATTCCTTCTCTGTCTATAGGTCAAAATCCTGGAACTCCCTCTCTAACAGCGTTGTGGATGTACCTACACCACATGGCCTGTAGCGGTTCAAGAAGGCAGCTCACCCACCACCTTCTCAAGGGCAACTAGGGATGGGCAATAAATGCTGGCCGAGCCAGCGAAGACCACATCCTGTGAATGAATAAAATAAAATAATTTTAAAAATGTTCCCCACTCCCATAATGTTCCCCTTCCCACGATGTTCCCCAGTCCCACAATCTCCCCCCTCCCACAATGTTCCCCCAAACAACGTTCCTCAACAATGTTGCCCCTTCCACAATGTTCCCCCCTCCCACAATTATCCCCCTCGCACATTGTTCCCCAGTCCCACATTGTTCCCCCTCCCACAATGTTTCCCATTCCCACAACGTTCCCCCCTCCCACAATTATCCCCCTCGCACATTGTTCCCCAGTCCCACATTGTTCCCCCTCCCACAATGTTTCCCATTCCCACAACGTTCCCCCCTCCCACAATTATCCCCCTCGCACATTGTTCCCCAGTCCCACATTGTTCCCCCTCCCACAATGTTTCCCATTCCCACAACGTTCCCCCCTCCCACAATTATCCCCCTCGCACATTGTTCCCCAGTCCCACATTGTTCCCCCTCCCACAATGTTTCCCATTCCCACAACGTTCCCCCCTCCCACAATTATCCCCCTCGCACATTGTTCCCCAGTCCCACATTGTTCCCCCTCCCACAATGGACTGCCTCCCAAATTGTTCCCCCTCCCATAATGTTCCCCCCCTCAATTTTACGAAATCCCACAATGTTCCCCACTCTCACAATGATCCCCCCTCATATGTTCCCCGCTCCGACAATGATCCCCCCTCCCACATTGTTCCTTGCTCCCACAATGCTCACCCTCCCACAATATTCCCCGCATCCACAATATTCCTCACTTCCTCAATGTTCCAGCTTCCACAATGTTCCCCCTCCCACAATGTTCCCCACTTCCACAATGCCCCCTCCCACAATATTCCCCCTCCCACAATTTTCCGAACATCCACAATGTTTCCCACTCCCACAATGTTCGCCCCTCACATGTTCCCCCCTTCATATGTTCCCTGCTCCCACAATGTTTCCCACTCCCACAATGTTCCCCTCCCACAATGTTTCCCACCCCCACAATATTCCCCCTCCACAATTTTCCCCACTCCCATAATGTTCCCCCTCCCACATCTTCACCCCTCCCACAATGTTCCCCCAGACAATGTTCCCCCAGACAATGTTCCCCCTCCCACACTGTTCCTCCCCTCAAATGGTGCCTACTCCTGCGTTGTTCCCCATGGTTCGTCCTCCCACAAGGTTCCTCTTCCCACCGTGTGGCGTCTCCCAACACGGGCTCCCCTCCGGCTCACATTTACCTGTCCAGCACACACTTGCCCCTCCCACACACTGCCCTCTCCCCCGGTATCTCTCTCCCTACAGTGTCCCGCACACGATGAGTGGGGTGAGTATGATGTACCACTGTGTCTCCTACATTCCCACCCTACCAGCTGTCCATTGCCACCTGCTGTGTGTTCTCCTGAGGCGTTCGCGATTGATAATGGGATTCATTACTGAGGAACGGATTCCTCGGTTCGGGAATTCCTAGGGCACAATCCCGATAACACCAATGCCCGGGGAATGACCTGACCTCTTATTGTGTCAGGCTGTTTTCAGATGCCCTTTGGTCAGTGAAATTGGCTGCCTTACACCCCTAAAACAGTGCAACAAGTCCAAATTCTACCCCGTTAACTTTAAGCACAGGAGCAGAGGTGCCAGAGTGAAGTGGAGAATTGATGACCCTATCATCGCATCAATCCAGGCCGACCATGTTAAAATGTCCCAAGAACATTGTCATTTTGTGGTTGAAGATATTGATAAACCAATAAAAGCTGCAGCTAACAAAGAAATATCGCCTGAAGATCCTACGGTGTTCCCAATCCCACATTATTCGCACTGCCTCATTTGTTGCCCACTCTGGGGAGCGTCTGAAGATCAGCCTTTTGATTTAATGACCTTCAGGAGGGCAATGATTAGCAGAGTGAGGACAGAGGCTGGTGGGTGGGCCGAGAGCTGATTCAATCGGTCCTAATGTTGTACACACACGTAACTTTCATGCATGTTAGGCCAATGCAGGATGGATGTGAATAATGGAGGTCCTCCAGCTCATTCAGTCAGAAAGGCCCTCCCGGCCCCTTGTCACACAGCCTAAATATTTTCTGAAATATTTCAATGATTTTGGCCTGCATTCCCCTACAGAAATCCGTACCAAGTGCCTAGGACTCTCTGTGTGAGAAGAACCTTCTGGTCCTCTGTGTTTCCCCATTTTGACCTTGTTTCCCCTTTGTCCGGCAGCCATTCTTCAATTTATCTTAATTGTGCTGTTTACTATTTACATATGAACAGGAGGAGGCCATTCAGCCCATCAAGCATGATTTGCCATTCAGTTGGATCATGACTCGTCTATACCTCACATTCAATTTGCCCTTCTTTGCCCCCTCACACTGATACCCTCACTCAACGAAAATCTATCGATTACACCCATGAAAAATTCAATTGACCCCCACCCCCCACCAGCAACCACAGCTTTATTTCCCACTACCCTTCATGTGAGAAACTGCTTCCTGATTTCACTCCTAAATCACTAAACTCCGGTTTTAAGATTGTGCCCTGGGATTTCCCCTACCAGAGAAACCAGCTCCTCTGTATCTAATCCCATTATCACTGGCGAGCACTTCAATGACTGAGGCTGACAGGGTCAGGAAGGGGGGGTTGGGAGGGGCGGGTGTGGATTTTAACCTGGAGGTGTGTTTGGGTGTGGGTGGGGGGAGGAGGGAGGGGAATGTTAAAACTTGCAAAAAATGTTCCAAACCACTGATCTTCACCATTCACTCCAGCGAGATGGGCTGCTTCCCACAAAACCCTCGGGAGCGCTGAGTTTATCAATCACCACGTGTTAAATCAGCCAATGAGAGCGATGTTGACATGGGCTTTCTAAATTAACTTTGGGTTCCCGGATGTCCCGGGATTCCTGGAACTTGCCGGTGAAAGGGAAGCGAGCGCAGTGGGCATTGAGGAGGCTGAGGAGAAGCCAGGGAAATTTATCAAGAAATCCTCAATAATGGTGACTGCTTTCTGAGCTGCACGTGGGCTAGAGTTTGCTCTCTGAGCCTGGGCTGAGAGGTTACATTACATACACTACAGGTTCAGAAGCTTGACCTGCACTTTGGAGCTCCGAGCCCATCAGATCAGCATAGGTGCTGTTTATTATGTTAGACCGGACCTCAGATGAGAACCAAGATAGCCACCAGCATCACTAGCAAGTGATATTCACACCACACAAGGACCAGGCAATGACCAGCAAGGGAGGAGCTAACCATCTCCCCTTGACATTTAATAGCATCACCATCGCTGTATTCCCCGCCGTCAATATACTGGGAGTTACCATTGACCAGAAACTGAACTGGACTAGCCATATAAATACTGTGGCTACAAGAGTAGATCAGAGGCTAGGAATCCTGCCACGAGTAACTCACCTCCTGACTCCCCAAAGCCTGTCCACCATCTACAAGGCACAAGTCAGGAGTGTGATGGAATACTCCCCACTTGCCTGGACGAGTGCAGCTCCCACAACACTCAAGAATCTCAACACCATCCAGGACAGAGCAGCTCCACTTGACTGGCACCCCATCCACCACCTTAAACGTTCACTCTCTCCACAACCAGCGCACAGTGGCAGCAGTGTGTACCATCTACAAGATGCATCGCAGGAACTCGCCCAGGCTCCTTCAATAGCACCTTCCAAACCTGAAGACATTACTACCCGGAACAAGCCATTGGCAAACTGAAGATGAGCTTCAGCTGCCTGGACAAATCAAAAATCCACATGCCACCCAGGGTCCTCAGAATGGTCTCGGTGTGTTGCGCTCTGCACATCATTGTGTAACAGTGAGGATAGTGCCTGGCTGGAGGAACATGATGCAGAAGTCAGAGCCTCTTCAGGTGAATCCAAGGAGGAAGAGGAGCAGTATGAGGAGGGTGGTGAGAGAAAGAGGAAAGATGAGGAGGTGGATGTTGATGAGGATGATGCACCACCAGTGCTCCACATTGTTACCCGGGATGCCCTCATTACTGAAGGGTTCACCAGTGCTCCCATCTAACAACCACGTGTAAAAGCCACTTTTGCCCCAACCCCCGAAATGTCACTGACAATCTGTATCCTGCAAAAAACCAAGCTTCCCTTTCACATCCTCCCGTTGCTCAGTGTCAATTCATTGTCTTCCCATTCACCATCGCAACTGAAGAGTTGCCAGTCGGAGATTCAGAATGTGCGAGATGGGAACCTGGAGTGAAAGAATAATATCTACATGCTTCAAATGGACAACAGAAAGTTAACAATCTAACATTGTGTAACACGCCCTCGTGTAACTACAAATATTCCCTCTTCCTTTCCCCTCCCACTTCCCCATAGTGTACTTTGTGGTTTCAGTGAGGTACAGGCCGGCTGCTCAGATCCCCGCCCCAATTGCTGAGATGCCCTTGGCTGACGTCCTCTGAGTTTTTGGAGGCTGTGGGGGCGCCGACAAAGATTGCCCCACCTGTGCCTGTGCCGGGGCAGACTCGGCTATCAGGACATGTGGGGGTACTGACTTTGGGGTGGGGTATGGGGTGGTGGTAGTGTGGACGGTGTTGGATGTCCTTTGAGCTAGGTCCCCAATTCCATGTCCTCTTTCTCCATAATCTCTCTCCAGACTCAGCCACACATCCAGACTAGCGATAAGCTGGAGGACACTTTGCAGCAAATCAGTGGTGTACTGAACGACTGAGGTTGGGGTATAAAATATGCTATTTAAGACGACATTGAGAGCGTGCCAGCCCTTGCTGAAGACCTGCTTGCATTTGTGTGGTTTGCTGTGTTTGATGCTTCCTGCACATGGCCGTTCTCTTCATGGAATATGACATCATCACAAAGTCCTGCAGCACCACACCACTCGTGCCTGAGATGGACTCTCTGCAACCATGTACGTCATGTCTGGAACACCAGCCAGTACCTCGCACACTCTCTGCTGCTGACCCACATGCAGATGTACCCATGGGGGTCCCAGCATCTCTGCCCAGCCCAGCAGAGCTTAGAGAGCCCCACACCCTCTGACACGGACTCTTCATCGTCGTCCCTGACTCCACTATCTGCTCTTTCTCGCTGGTGAGGTGAGTCCAACTACCTTCCTTACTGATTGTACTGGTGTGAGTATCTGAGCTAGTGTGTGGTGCTGAGTGCTGAGCGCTGTGACAGTGGGTGACCTCCCCTGAGGAATTGCCATTATCGTGGTGACCTAAAGAATCTAGAACCAGGGGTTGCTGTTTAAAAACAAGGGGTCACATATTGAAGACAGAGATGAGGAGAAACTTTATCTCTCAGAGGCTCGTGAGCCTTTGGAACTCTCTTCCTCCAAAAGGCGGTGGGAGCAGAGTCTTTGAATATTTTTAAGGCAGAACTAGATAAATTCTTGATAAGCGAGGGGGTGAAAGGTTATGGGGGGTACGTGGAGTTGAGATTACAATCAGATCAGCCACGACCTTTTTGAAAGGTGGAGCAGGTTCGAGGGGCCGAGTGGCCTCCTCCTGCTCCTAATTCATATGTTTGTACAACCTGGACCACATCTTGCTGGATGTGTGGAGGCCATGTGGGAAATAAAAGGCATGAATGAGTATGAACAAGGTAAGAGTGCTTGGCCTTATTGATATGCACATGATCAGATTCCAGTGGCTAATGGCATCAAGACAACAGGGCTGAGTGCTGTATGCCATATGAATGCCTGGCATTTAATTCTGCCACCAGGTAGCTAGCAGGTGCCCACCTCCCTATCTGCGATGGCCAGGAATACCAAAACCTGGCTGATCTCCAGCACACCCCTCCCTGCAGGTATCAGTTCAGAGGGGTCACCTCCAGTTCTCTGCCTCTCCCTGGTGATCCACACAGTCTTTGCCTACAAGGAGGCAAGGAAGAGACAGGTTAACAAATGAGATGTGTTCACTCGATGGATAGAGAGTATTTGTTGACGATGACTATAGAGAGAGAGGAATGACATTGCATAAGGATAGGGATGGCTGACTGTCGGCAGTGGGTGGATAGATGGGGATGTGGGTAAAGGCATTGGCAGAGTGGGGTGGGTGCACTGCAAGGTAAGTTGGTGTGAGGAGTGGTGTGCTGGGGTAGGCTTTCGTTGGCAGGCTGAGGGCGTTAGGATGGTCTTCCCATCCGGATGTAAGACAATGTGCGATCAATCTCAGCTTTCCTGTCCTGCTGAGGACATTGAAGCATCTCCTACATCGGATCCAGGAGTGTGGCACCATGCGGACCTCACTCTGCGGACCTCATGGGCAACCTCCAGCCATGGCCTCTCCACCCTAGCTGCCAACCTCTTCCTCCTGTCTCTAGGGAAGAGAACTGCCCTCTGGGACCTTACAGCTCGAGCAGCACACCCAGGCAGGCATCACCGAGACCTGCAGCTTCTCCGTGACAACTCCAAACTCCTTCAGCCTGCATGTTTGGACAGGAAACCCGGACGTAAAATGATAATAAGGTGGCAGAGTCAAAAAAGCCACTGACTGACACTTACTTCCTCGTCTCCCATACGCTATCGTCCCCACCCCTGCTCCCAGTGCGTCCGGGAGTTACAGTCCAGTACAGTATATAACAGGCTCCCCATAAACCTGGACTGATCTATGGTTTTAATTCCCTTCCCAATTCAGGCCACGCTGGACGTTTTCTGTCTTAAACAACGTTGGCCTTACTTAACGATATGCTTTCGCTTCACGCTACTGTTAGTTTCTGCCATGCTTTATCTCCATAATTCCCTGTCACAGTGACCCTTTAGTACCAGTCTCGCTGTTCTCAGGCAACAGTGATCTTTGTGTCCCTTAATGCTTCGCTGACACTATCTGCTGAAGAACGTACGACTCTTTTCCTATTCTGCCTTAGTGTGTGTTATCTACGAGAATGATAAACTTCCTCATCTCTTCCGAGGAAGGAGTATGAGGCAGAGTCTCCAGAGATACAGAGCAAAGAGAGCTCTGTTTTTATAAACAAGTAGAATAATGGGTTTGGACAGTTTAAAATGTGCTGAGACAGACAAGAGTGCAGACAGTAAGCCGCTATAATTAGGGCAGAGCGAGTCGGAGATTTCAGACTGATATATTGCCAAATTAAAATGATAATATATAAATATTTTATTATTTTCTACATAACTCAGAACAATTATGCGGGAGAGGCAGGGAGATTCATGCTGGCCGAGAAATGAGTCCCATTTACCAAGTTTTAAGGTCTATGTTCGGAACAGTGCTGAGGGAGAGCTGCTTTGTAGGAGGATGAGGGGTTAAACTGAGGCCCTGTCTGCCCTCTCAGGTGGATGCAAGAGATTGCACGGCTACTATTTGACGAAGAGCAGGGGAGTTACCCCTGCTGTCCAGGCCAATATTTATCCCTTCATCTTAATGGCTAAAACAGATGACTTGGCCAGTGTCACATTTCTCTCTCTGGGAGCTTGCTATGCGCAGATTAGCTGCTGCATTTCTTCCATTGCAACAGTCACTCCACTTCAAAAGTACAAAAAGTGTTTCGGAATGTCCTGAGGCTGTGAAAGGTGCTATATAAATGCAAGCTTTTCTTTCTGCGGTGTGGAAAAGGCAGTGGGACGGGTGGTGACTAGCTCGATATGGCAGTGGATTGGTTGGCATGTGATTCATGTGGTGAGTGACCAATCACAGCTACTCCGGTGACCCCCAGGTCAAGGGGGAGGGAGAGGAGCAGGGAAAGGGTTGAGAAGAGGGTGGGGGGGAAGGGGAGTGGGAGAGGGGGAGGGATTAGGGAAGGGAAGGAGGGGAAGGGAGAGGGGGAAGAGAGGGGAGGTGGAAGGGGAGGGGGAGGGGGAGGGGAGGGTGGAAAAGGGGTAGGGAGAGTGGGGGAAGTGAGAGGGTAAGGGGAAAATGGGGGAGAGGTGGAGGTGGAGGTGGAGAGGGAAGGAGGAAGGGAATGTGGGGGAGGGAATAAAGGGGAGGGGGTGAGGGGTGTGAGGGGGAGGGAGGAAGTGGCTGCAAGGCCCTGGAGAAAAGGAAAAAGTATAAAATCTCCAGCCTTGCCTCATGTGAGCAACTCTTTACAAATCGCGTCCAGTCAAACGCAAGAACCCAGACCCATCCACATCCACTGGCACCCACCAACACCCACCTACCCGCACTCACCCCACCCCACCCTACCCCACCCTCCACATACCAACCCAGCCACCAACACCCACCTACCCGCACTCACCCCACCCCACCCTACCCCACCCTCCACATACCAACCCAGCCACCAATACCCACCTACCCGCACTGAACCCACCCCACCCCACCCTCCAGATACCAACCCAACCACCAACACCCACCTACCCGCACTGAACCCACCCCACCCCACCCCACCCCACCCTCCAGATACCAACCCAACCTCCAACACCCACCTACCCGCACTGACCCCATCCCACCCCACCCCACCCTCCAGATACCAACCCAGCCAGCAACACCTACCCAGGGCCCGGCTAGAGACTGCTAGAGCACAACATCAGAGGTAAAGTGCCTTGTGCCTCAGCTCTCCAGCCCTTCCCGAGCCTCCTCCCTCACTGGTGTGTGTGCCATGGGCCAGGCCCTTCCCGATGCCCTCCGGCCACTACTCTTGGTGTTAATATGGAGTTCCACCACATTGCCGTATCCTGTGATTTTTCAGCCCCGTCTCAACAATATCATGATTCAGGTTCCCAACAAATAACTGATGACTACCTAGGTATCGGATTGTGCGCTGTGTAACCTCCAGTTCATTTTTACAATGACCTGGCCTGGGACCCCTATTGGCACACCCTGGGGGTTCCCTAATCCACTGATCACAAGGCCTGGATTCCTGGTGGAATCTGTATTTCTGGTTCTGTCTCCAGTCGGGGCTGTGGTGTTGGGGCTTTGACAACATAAGGTGGAATTCCAGTGGTGGGGACAGTGTCACGAGTGGACAGGTTCTCGCTTGTTACTGAATCCCAGTAGGATATCCTGGAATCCTCAGCCAGATGAGATGCTGGATCAGCAGGTGGAGGGGATGGAGATTTTTACCACAGGGCCCTCAGCCACTTTCACCTCCAATTCAGGCTCAGGCTTTACCTTTTCTCTATTCATTCACGCGATGTGGGCTTCGCCGGCTGGGCCAGCATTTATTGCCCATCCCTAGTTGCCCTTTGAGAAGGTGGTGGTGAGCTGCCTCTTGAGCCTCCTTGAATTTCCCCTACAGGCGGTTCTGGTTCTGGTTCTGAATATGTTCTTCCAAGTGTCCTGCTCTAGACTTGATTTTCCAGACAGGTTTCTCATATGAAACAGTGAACTTTATTTACAGGGCTTCAGCAGCAGCTACACACTTCCATCAAGATCCACAGCTAGACACAAACTCCACCCCTAAGGTTTCCCGCACTATGGGCTGATTTGTTCACACTGTCATGTGATACTACACAGTACATTAAGTCTTACAGCTCCAGTCACTACATTCCTTAAAGCTACAGTTTCTATGTTCCCTCTCAACCTCAGTCCTCCCTTTATGGTGAGTGCGAGCGAGAGAGTGCGAGTGAGAGATTGCGAGTGAGGGAGAGAGAGAGTGAGTGAGTGAGTGACAGAACGAGTGGATGAGAGAGTAAGTGAGAGAATGTGAGAGAGAGTCAGTGAGTGAGTGAATGAGTGAGTGTGTATGAGAGAGAGTAAGTGAGTGAGTGTGACAGAGATAAAGTGAGTGAGTGTGAGTGAATGTGTGAGTAAGTGAGTGTGTATGAGAGTAAGTGAGTGAGTTTGACAGAAAGTGAATGAGTGTGAGTGAGTGGGTATGAGAGAGAGTAAGTGAGTGAGTGTGACAGAAAGTGAGTGAGTGAGTTTGAGAGAGAGTAAGTGAGTTAGTATGAGAGTGAGAGAGAACCCTGAGACTGGAAGTAAACCAGATTTGCGCACACACACATTCACACACACACTAACATGCTGTCTGTGCGGGGATGGGGATGGGGATGGGGACACCCCACCTCCCCTCCCCCCCACCTCCCTCCCCAAAAGCTTATCCACATGCTGTGCTGGGTGAGGAGGAAAACTCAGGCTGAAAGGTGATCTACTTCTGATCCCCACTTTCGTATGAATTCCACCAGGGCCATTTCAGAGTGTGCGCCACCAGAGGTGAACACAAGGTCGGTATTAGTTAAACCCAACTCCTTAGCTTGACCTCGGTCCCCTCCCCCTTCCCTAGTGACCAGGACTTGGGGTTTAGTCTGTGTCTCTCTCTCTCTAACTCTGCTTCTCTGCTGCTGGGTTACTTGCTGAAGGGGAATGAGAGGCTCACAGGAGACTGATTGTTTTTTGGAGGCCGGCAAGAGGGGTTAATTTTGCGCCAGTAGAAATGGGAAGTGTTGGAAATGCTCAGCACATCTGGCAGCATCTGTGCAGAGAGAAACAGGGGTCAGTGACCCTTCCTCAGAAATGGTGCCGGTCGTAGACCTAAAGCATTTTCTGTTCATAGCTCAGATTTCAAGCATCTGGAGTACTTTGTTCCCCTATTATATTCTTTGTATATATTATATACAAATATATTATATTCTTTATATATTATTATATGTGCCAGAAATAGCACATTATTGCAGGTGAATTGGCTGGTGCTAATTTGCTAGAAGGTTTTGCCATTTTTAAATTTGGAAGTGAATCCAGGAGTCATGCAGCAAGAGAATATGTCACTGTTCATTCTAGATACTCTCATTGGTACATAGGATTGTTGTTTGCTGTGCTTGTGAGGTTCAAGTCTTTTGAATGTTCGTATTGGGGTATTGCATAGGGCCAGAGTCAAAGGAGTGGAGTTGATTGCATAATACGAATGACCAAGTTGTGTGTAATTGACAAAGCAGTGGTTGCAAAGTGTATCACACTGAAACCTGAGCTTTCGATGGGCTTTATAAATAGAGGCCAAGAAGTTTTGCTCAATCTATATGAAACAGCACTGTGACTATGATTCCTAATCCTGGGCACCCGAAGGATGATGTGAGGGGGAGGGTTAAGGGTCGGGGGATATATGGGGCCCAGAAAAAGGAGAAGCAGCAGGGCCTGTAATTTCTCTCCCTGGTTCTGCATCCAACCAAACCACATCCAACACTTATCTACCAGCACACACCCCCCACCCCCACCACGCTCACCAGCTCACCACCCCCACACACACCCAAACGCACACTGACCCATACCCACCTACACCTTACTGCACCCATTGGAAGTGTTACATTCACTCATTCCTTTGGTGTAGAAAATGTTCACAAAGGATAGATAGACACAGAGCTGAAGTGCAAGGAGAGATGGCTGAAAGCTTGGTCAATATTGTTGTATATTCGCTTGTTGTACATGTAATATATCTCTGAGCAATGCATAGGGGGCACTAGTTTCTGTGTGTGCAACAGACTTATTTTCAAGAGTTTCAAAATATCTCTGCAATCACAAAATGTCTGCATCATTTCTTCTCTCAACTCCAGCTTTTAGGTCTTTCTATTTACTTTACTCTGAGTCAACACCCAGGCTTAACCAATCAAGCACAGTGAGCGCAGATCAGTTATCAGACCCACACAATCAAAGACAGGACAATTGAACACTACAGATATGATGGGTTTCAGGAGTAATGTAGAGAGTGACAGGGAAGCAGTGAGAGTAGAGAACCAGGAATATAATTCCAGAGAATTTGATCCTGAGGAATCGGACTGTGGAATGGCGGACGAGTGGAACTGCACAGGAGATCTGAAATTGAAGATCAAAGGACATGGGTTGGAGTGTCATGATGGGGAAAGGTAATGGGAGAGCCTAAGGGTGGGATGAAACCGTGAAGGACTTTTGAATTCAATGTATAAAGGGATATAGGGAATCAGAAGAGATCAGTGAGGTCAGGGGGGATGGGTGAGTGGGACTATGTTTGAGACAGGAGTGGGTGGAAGGTGTTTGGAGGAATTGTGAAGGTGGAAGCTCAGATTGATGGGAGGATAGTGAAAAACTCAGGTCTTGAGACAATGAATGGATGAGGGACTCCAGGGACAGGAGAGGGGTGGGGGTTGTGGGTGAAGGGGCAATGCTGTGAGAAAGCTTGTATGAAGTGGAGTTCAGAACACAACTCTGGATAGGACAGGATGCGGAGGCAACACAATATTGGGTTCAGCACGAGGGTGGTGGGGAGGCAGGAGAAAGAAGGTGATGGCTCCCGCCATGTACCTCCTTCCTTTCGCACTACTTCATCAGCCACAATAAGTTGTGGCTTGGAGCCATTGAGCCAGGGGGTTATGAGGGGGCTGCCACCATGTGCTGTTCCCTTCTCCCTCCCTCAGATGAGGCTGGCCTCTCTCTCTCTCTCCCTCTGTGCCCCGTTTGTAGTTACTTTTTTCTAATCTTGCTTCCTCTGCTGAAGCCACTATGTTGCGATACACAAGACCCTCGTCCAAGTGACCATTCCTAATGTGAACATCTGCAGGCCATTCAGCTGTGGAGATTGGGGGCTGGGGGGGTTGGGATCCCAGCTGGGGTGAAGCTGACTTACAATATGATACATATAGGATAGAAAGAGGCCATTCAGCCCATTGTGCCTGTGTCAGCTCTTTGAACGAGCTTTCCAATTAGTCCCACTCCATTCTCTTTTCCTGAATGCCAGCAAATTTTTCCTTTTTAAGTATTTAACCTCATCCCTTTTGGAAGTCATTATTGAATCTGCTTGCACTGGCCTTTCAGGCAGCGCCTTCCAGATCACAACTCACTGAGTAAAGGAAATTCTCCGCATCTCCCTGCTGGTTCTTTTACCAGTTATTTTAAGCCTGTGTCCTCTGGTTATCAGCCCTCCTGCCAGTGGAAACAATTTTTACCGAGCTATAATCGATGCCCCGTGCATAGGAACATAGGTCTTAGGAACAGGAGGAGGCCACTCAGCCCTTTGAGCCTGCTCCTCCACCCCATAAGGTCATGGCTACAAGAACAGGTCAGGGGCTAGGAATCCTGGGGCGAGTAACTCACCTCCTGACTCCCCAAAACCTGTCCACCATGCACAAGGCACAAGTCAGGAGTGTGATGGAATACCCCCCACTTGCCTTGATGAGTGCAGCTCCCACAACACTCGAGAAGCTTGACACCATCCAGGACAAAGCAGCCGCTTGATTGGCACCACATCCACAAACATTCACTCCCTCCACCACCGACGCACAGTAGCAGCAGTGTGTACCATCTACAAGATGCACTGCAGGAACTCGCCAAGGTCCCTTAGACAGCACTTTCCAAACCCAGGACCATTACCATCCAGAAGGACAAGGGCAGCAGATAGATGGGAAGTCCCCCTTCATGTCACTCACCATCCTGACTTGGAAATATATCACCGTTCCTTCACTGTCGCTGGGTCAAAATCCTGGAACTCCCTCCCTAACAGCACTGTGGGTGTATCTACACCACAGGGACTGCAGCAGTTCAAAAAGGCAGCTCACCCACCACCTTCTCAAGGGCAATTAGGGATGGGCAACAAATGCTGGCCCACACCCTATAAATGAATTTAAAAATAGAAGTGGATTGCTAGGCCATTTTAGAGGGCACGTTCTTTGTTAATAGATGTCCCTCAGAATGTTTCACGTCTGGTTTCTGTCTGCACAGTGAGAAAAAAAATCCTCAAAATAAGCGAAGCAAATAATCGAGGAAAGTTTGAGTGGAATTTTCCACTCCCGCTAGCAATGGGAATCATGGCAGGCGGGGCACAAAATTTGGCATGATGACAAAAGTCAGTTTCCTGCTGGCGGGAAATAAGTTTGGAATTTTGTTCCCCCAACTTTAATGTTGGGCCTAAAGGCTGAGCAATGTCGGGAACCACTTTCGCATTCATTTCCATCTCATGAATGCTCATTAAAAGGCCAACACGCTGAACCACGTTCCCCCTCCAAATTAAGCTTCCCGCCAGCGGATAATGAGCACAGGCTGTTTCCCGGCTGTATTTCAGTGGTATGGACCTGGTGAGCTTCACTCCGTCAGTGACTTTGAGGTACGTTGGCGCTGCTTTCGCTGACTTTTAAGAGCGTTGCCGCGAGATTTCGGGGGACTTGCATCAAAAGCTGTGCCAGGGCTGGGCCCGGGTGTCAAGTCCAGCGGGGAGGGGGTGGACAGAGGCAGGACTGAGGGGGGAGATGATGGAACAGGGGGTGGGGTGAAGGGGAAGACAGATGCAGGTTTAGTGGTGGGTTGGGGTGGGGTCAACGAACAAAGTAGTGTAGAGAAAGACTGTCCTGGGGCAAGGAGTAGCCAGAGAGACTATCCTGGGGCTGAGGCCACATTATTGGGGACATATTGAAGAGACTGTCCTGGGGCTGTGTAGACTGTGTTAAAGGGCTCTGCATGGTATGCATGTCTTGGTTCCAGTCTTGGGCAGGTGAAGATCTCTCTAGGTAGTGACAGTCATGCACAGCATGGTGTGCAGGACTGGGTCAGCCACCTAAGGAATTTGGACCTGGGGTTAGAGGCATGTTACTGTGAGACAGGTGGCACAGTCACAGTCAGGGGAGGCATCTGCATCTTATAATCAGGAGCTGAAAATTCATGGAGGGGTATCTTGCAGGGGGTGATTCTGGAAAATCAGGGTGTGTGTGGCCTTGAGAAGGGGGGGTTCAGGTCGACAAAGGGAATGTGGACATCAACATTAAAGCGTTTGGGCAGAGGACAGGAACATCAACATGGATAACGATGGGGTCAAGTCTAATGAGGGAGGCTGGATAGTAACAGGAGGAATGGGAATTAGGAGGCGGTGAGGATGGAGGAGGATGGGAGGAAGTTGGTGGGCGAGAGGGGGAGGTTGGAAGCTGGTCGCCATTGTTAATCTAATGAGCACCATGTCCACTCTTAGTGATCAATGACACAGTTGGAAAAACAAGTTTGAAGAAAGAGATATGGGAGGGGGTCTCAGGGCGTGTGGAGGGAGTTTGGACCGATTGAAGGGGCATCCTACAACTGTCTTGCTCAAACCATGGAGAGCAATTGTCAGCTGAGTGCTGGACTCGAGGGTCTAACGCACAATGAATGAGCTTGGCTCCTTTTCTAATGATGCGCATTGAGACGAGGATCCATTATGTTTAGGTGCTGCAGTGCATATGGTCTTAATTGGCACCTGATCCTTACAGAAGCATGTCAGAATGGATGCAGGGCCCGAGAATCAATGCTCATGTCTGCTGTGCAGAGGCAGCAAGGGCCCTTCAAGCCTCCATGTCCCCAATGCACTGGTTATGGCATTCAAGGCACCATGCTTACAGCCAGGACAAAAATACAAGCACTGGGTATCCATAGTTATCGTCAAGGCTGCTGGAGGTCAACCAACACAAGGCTGACTGTGGACCCTAGAACTTGGGTCTTTGGATCCTAACGAACACCCTCGTTGTGAATGTGCATTCACTTCTGAGGGGAAAGATCAGCCACGTGTAGTCCTCCAGGATGGTGTCATCCTTCAAGGGGTGGCCTTGGAAAGTCAAGCGCTGGAGACTGCGTAGCTGCCTTTGTATATGGAGGAACATCAATCAGTGGGAACTAGCGCTGATTGTCCAATTGTATCAGTTCACAGATACCAGGAGGAGTTGGGAATGCAGGCAGCAGGCAACGCTGCGTTCTTGAGAGTTTTGATCAGAATGAGGGAGGGAAGGACCCGTCACCGATTGGGCACAGCGCAGGGAAGACCATCGCCCTGAGGAACAAGAGCCAGCGGGGACCCCAGGAAGACCCAGATGCCAATGAGGAGGGACTAAATCCACAAAGATGTTTGGAGCGACCGAGGATCTACCGAAGGTGCTGCTCATACATGGAGATGAACGAAAGACAGAGCTGCAGACATCTTCGCTTGTCTAGGGATGTGGTAGCTTATATTCGCCACGTTCTCCGTGAGGATCTCATGCCACACAAACTTGGAGGGCATCCAGTGCCCACGGCTCTTTCCAGCCAATCCCTCCAGGGCTCCACTGGGGAATCTCACAATCGGCGACACATAAATGCATAAGGAGGTGACTGATGCCCTTTTTAATAAAGCTCACCATTACAAGCAGTTCTTCATGGATGAAGCAAGCCAGGCTGTCCTCCCATGAGGAGCAGGCAGCAGAGGACAGTATCCTCAGCTCTGGGCTACCCCTCTGGACTTCACTGTCTCCTGTCGATTATGGGTGATCTTGTCCTGCACACAGACAGATGGATTGACTGTGAGCACTATGGGTGAAGGAGCGGTTCAGACGCACGCTTCCCTGCAGTGGGTGCTGACCCTTCCCCAGTGAGGGATGAAGATGCTGTTTGTGCAGGATCTTACGTGAGATGGTGATCTCAAAGTATCTGGCAGACATGCAGTTCTGATGTCCCATGTGCTGGTGGTGTGTGAGTAAGTGAGGGGTAAGTCCAACCCTTAGACTTCCTGATGTCCTTATGAGCATAAGAGTTTGGCATATCAGATCATTCATCCTGTTCCTGCACTGCAGTGGGGCCCTTTATTGGCAGCCACGGGCACTGAACTCCTCACAGGCCGCCTTGGTCAAGTGGGAGGATACCCAGCTCCCAACTCGAGGCAAGTGGACCTCCCACCTTCCCTTCACAGCCTGGGAGAGAATCCCCAGGGAGGCGTCACTGAACCGTGGAGTTTGGTTTTGTTCCTTTGTGTGCCATTGAGGTCCAGAACGAAACAACACCCCTGTCCTGCAGCGAGTGAATGTCTGGGCGGGTGCCATCTAAATATGGCGCCAGGACCTTCCTGGACGCCCTGAGGTAACGGTGGGGCGGACGAATTCCTGCCCGCCCCGAGATTCGACCAGGTCCTCGCTGATGTGTAATTTAATGAGCTAGAAAGCGGGAGATTGCAGGGATTAATGGGCCCGCCACCCAGCTGGAATCACGCCAACATTCCCGCCTGCCACCACACTTAGTCTCCAGAATGGAAAGTTCCACCCACAGTATTACATCACGTGAGCCATATCACACATTATAATGTGCATTTCCCTCGTACATGTCCTGTGAAAAATGCAGAACCATGAGAACGTACAATCAGTATCATAATATTCTCACACCTCCCCCGCCTTTCTCAACAGCCTAAAACCCATCACGTTTCTACCGCCAGTCCTGAAGAAGAGTCATATTGAACTCGAAACGTTGACTCTGTTTCTCTCTCCACAGATGCTGCCAGACCTGCTGAGCTTTTCCAGCACTTTCTCTTTTTATTTCAGATCTCCAGCGTCCGCAACATTTTGCTCTTATCATAATAACCCCCTTTCTCATCGAGAATAAACCTGTAATAATAAATGAAGAGTTTTTATTTGTACCAAAGCACAATATTCATTTTCGAAAGTCAATTGTGGAGGCGGAAGGCTGAAGGTTCGACTAGGACTGGTGCTGTTGAACCGGCCCTGGGAAGGTAGGGGAATATGGTGGGCGTATTGTAGAGTAAAATGGCTGGTGGAAGCTACAGAGCTTTGTGTTGGACACCCCTTATACAACAAAGGGCTGAATATTAAGGGGGTTGGGGGTGGGGTTGGGCGGGATGGCACACCACCCTCCAGAAACAACATTGGTATGGAGCCAACATGCTCTACGCCAATCTGCAGCCATAAACCACTGTGGGATGGACTAATGAGGGCTGAGTGGGACTTCTGCCCCCTCATCGGGGTGTAAAGTCCTGCCCTCTGAAGCTGCCAGCCAGTCCGATTGGCCTTGGATCCCTGGAGCAGTTGAGTACGGAGTCTTGGGCCAGGAGGGTTTGGGTAGGTTAGGGAGAGGGTCTTGAGGGGGGGGGATGAGGGGGTCGGGTTTAAGGGAGGGAGTGGGTAGGAAGGAAGGGGGAGGTTCGACCTAAGGTTGGGGGGGGGCCATGATCGGCCAAGGGCAGTCCCTGAAGAGAGAATCCCCCACTTCCTTTCCACTCTTTAAGTAAACTTACCACAGGTAAGTTTAAAAACCGGGCTTCCTGCACCCGGCTGCCCATGCCAACCGTGTTGATAACAAGCCTAATTGACCCTTGACTATTGATATAAATATGGTGTTGTTGGTGCCCGCCCGCCCCTGTATTAAGGGGCTGAGCTCGGTGATAGGGCGGGAAGGTGGCGGGATGGCCTATTTTACATGCAACCCCTGTGGGAAACACCCCCACGAGGGGCAAGTAAAGGTCAACCCCGAGACTTTAATGAAGAGTAAAATTGGGTGGGCCGAAACCACCCTCCATGTTTCCGAGATATTCGGCAGTGCACGTGTCCGGGTTCCTTGGCAGTTTTATGGACGAGTGAGTTTTGGTGGATTTAAATTCCATGATCCAAATGGTCTGTTCCACCCGCGAGTGCTGGGACCCTCTGCTGTCTGTCCAGGTCTACAACAACAACTTATATTTACATAACGCCCTTAACTCAATGAACCGTCCCAAGGTGCTTCACAGGAACATTATAGGTCCACGTATGACACCGAGCCACATGAGGAGATTTTAGGTCAGGTGACCAGAAGCTGGGTCAGAGAGGTAGGGTGTAAGGAGCATCTTGAAGGAGGAAAGCGAGGTAGAGAAGTGGAGAGGTGTAGGGACGGAATTCCAGAGCCGAGGCAAGTGAAGGCACAGCCACCAATGGCGGAGCAATTAAATTTGGGAAGGGATGCTCAGGAGGCCAGAATTAGGGGGGTGTGTGGATATCTTGGAGGGTTGTGGTGCCTGACTAGGTATCACCCTCTGCTCTCTCACCTCGCAAGCAGAAGGTCCAGGTTTCAGAGACATGAACTCAAAATCCAGGCTGACACTTGCAGTGCAGTACTGTAGGAGTGCTGCACTGCCAGAGGCACCGTCTGTTAGGTGAGGCATTAAACTGGGGCCTTGTCTAACGTCTTGGGGTGGGAAGTAAAAGATCCCAAATGAAGGCGAGTGGAAGAGCTTTACCCAAAGGCCCGGCCAATATTTGTCCCTCAACCAACGCCACCGAAATAAAAACCAGAATATCTGGTCACTGTCGCGTAGCTGTTTGTGGGATCTTGCTGTGCGCCAATTGGTGGCTGCCTTTCCAGTGTCACAACAGTGTTTACACTTCAAAAGCACTTCATTGGTTGCGAAGGTTGGGGGGGGGTGGCGTTCTTCGATTTTGAAAGGCCTTTGCTGCACGGGTGCCTTCATGTTGTGCACAACTTTGCACACGCGAGCGGGCGCAGGGCGCAGGGCGCAGGGCGCAGGATACCCCTCCTCCCTAACGGAACTGGGCACCGCTGGTTGCGCCAACACTCAGGCAGCCTGATCCCGCAAGGGGTTAACATCTGATATTTCCCCAGACGTGGTGACATTGATGAGGACTGCCCGTTGCTAGTGGTGTCACGGCTGTGAGTGTAATCTCCCATTCAGGCTGTAAGGGAGGGTAATTGCCAGGTGCTGTCTCCCTCTCGATTCATTGACAGTTCCTTTGTGTCTGTCAGAGAGATCAGGCGTCTCCTTTACTTTCCATGTCACCAGTCGAGAGATGGATCAGAGCAGCTCTCGACTGCCTTCATCCTTTCCCTATTAAACTGTAGCCCCAGGGCAGCAGGATGGGTTCTCTGGATTCTTCCCCACCTCCAGTCCCATCACTCAGCCCTAAATTGAGCGCATCTCGACTTCAATTTGCAAATCAAAGGGCAGCGCCTGTCAGCAGCTCATGAAACAATTCATGAGCAAATCCTCTCCCCGACAGCGCTGGGCAATGTTTAGCATGTTGCCGATTATTAGATGTGAATGTATTGAATCAGGCTGGTGTGACTCCTCATATGTTGTAGCTTTTCGCTTTCTCTTTGCCAAATTTAATGGAGCCAGCACAAGACAACGTGTTATATCACTCGTTACAATCTTCTCCTTTGCTGCTTTCTACTCAAACCAACACCAGGAAGGGGAGCAAAAAACCCACAACATCACACATCATAGACTCCACAAGACAGGAAAGAGCCATTCGGTACAACTGGTCTATTCTAGCCACACCTCGTTCTGTCCCTCCATGCCCCCAAGTTCCTTTCTGCATGGATCCAGCCTCCCCTTTACCCAACTCTGCCCCCAAGTCACCCCTGGACTTGCTGGGGAGATGGCGGTGTAGTAGTACAACTTAGGCTAGTAATTTAGAGGCTAATACTCTGGGGATATGGGTTCAAATCCCACCACAGCAGCTGATAGAACTTAAATTCAATAATAAATCTGGAGTAATACTGAAAAAAGAGACATGTCAAAGCTTTTTTTCTTGCACCCATCAGGACGCTTCACAAGAATACCAATATAAGGAGAAAACAACAATTTATACTGTATGTGAAGAGAGTGCTGATTGGTTGGCAAGTGGACTCTGATTGGTAGAGGTGTTGCATTGGAGAATGCACCAGTGATGGTGACCGACAGTTGACTGTCAAGCATTGTTTGAAATTTAAACCAGGTAGCTTGACCCTGATTGGTCAGGCATTGCCCTGAGGAATGAGTCAGTGAATGGCTGTCACTTACTGTGTTTGGTCAGGGCCCTGTGCATTAGTGCGTGTGGCTTCCAGTACAGGCAAATGCACCACACTGTGAGCCCACCTGACAATCTTAAATTGGTTGTCAGCGTAATTTTTAGCACACTAAGGATTATTTGGCAAATGTTATCCAATCATGGAATCACATCTAATGTTGGACACTGTGTTTTGATTTTTGCAAGCACAGGCCGGTTGGATGTGGTCTGTACCCTGCCCGTTGTGAACAGCGGCTGGGACATGCTGTTTGATACAATCCCCCCCAGTCTTTGTGGTGTACGGCCTACACACCCGGCATCACACTGGCACTGAAATTCATATACCACATTACTCATTTGTGTGATAGGCAGAGTGTCTTTTTGACTTGACAGCATCATCCTGTTAGTGGCCAATAGCACTCGTGTTGCTACTGCATAGTATCAGTGTGAAACAGCTAGCTTCACCTGTTGCTCAAATTTTTGAGATTCCTTGCCCTTCCAGGGTAACCTGAGGTAGACCGGGCATTTTTCAGGGCCGAAAATGACGGCCTTAGGCCTGATCATGAGTTTGCGTGATGTACAGCGCAAAATGATCTGATCAGGGTAGCCATTATCCTGCAGGATGTCTTTGACAGTCCCTATTTCAGCATCAAGCTTACATAGTGAGCAAATGGCTCGGGCCCTATTTACAAGGTTGCCGATAAAACCAATCTTATAATGTGTGGAACTGTAAATCTGGAATTGACAGCTAGTCTCAGTAATGGTGACCATGAAACTATCATCGATTGTCATAAAAACCCATTTGGTTCACTAATGTCCTTTAGGGGAGGAAATCTGCCACCCTTACCCGGTCTGGCCTACATGTGACTCCAGACCCACAGCAACGTGGTTGACTCTTAACTGCCCCCTGAAATGGCCAAGAAAGCCACTCAGTTCAAGGGCAGGGGCCTAGCCAGTGACGCCCACATCCCATGAAAGAATAATAAAAAAAACCTACGCTGACTCCCAGTCAGGAAATGCCTTGGTTTTAAATTTCCCATCCTAGTTTTCAAACCCCTCTGTGGTCATTCAGCCCTACAGCCCTCCGACTCATCTGTGCTCCTTCAATTCTGGCCTCTAGCACATCCTCCATTTCTGTCACTCTACCATTGGCGGCCGTGCCTTTGGAAGGCCAGGCCCTAAGGTCTGGAATTTCCACCCTAAATCTCCCTGTCTCTCTCTATATCCCCTCCTTTGCAACTCTGCTGAAAACTCTTTGGCCAAGCTTTTGACTGGTTGTCCTAATATCTGCTCAGTTGTCTCTGTGTTGAACTTAATTTGATAATGGCCCTGCATGAAGTGGGTGTTTTACTGTGTTGTTGAGAGTGTTGATGCTGTCTGCTTCAACCACTCCATATGGTACCGACTTGCACAGGAAGATGTTAATGAGAGTGATGGATGTCTCATTGGAGGGATCTTATGTGAAACCATATGAAAGTTCTGTTCCATTAGTTAGAAAGCTCTCGATCAGCCAGGCTGCACCAATCGGAGTTGCCAGTCAGTAACTCAGGAGCTGAGCACAGAACCAGACGGTCTGGCCTGTTCCCCAGCCCCTCAATCCTCATTCTCACCCCTTCTCCAAGCCTCCCTCACAGCAGCACCACCCCCCCCATCCTCACCGCCCCCACAACCCCTCCCTCTCACCCGCTCCCCTAACCTCCTTACCCCTTATCCCACTCACCCCAACCCTTCCCAATGTCCCCTCACCCTGCTCCCCCGCCACACCCACCCCCTTCCCCCTGCTCCCCTCAGCCTCGAGTAACCATGTCGTGCCCGCGACCTCTCGTTTTGGACTCCACCCCCACCCACCCACACCAACTAGTGGAAACATCTGCTCAACGTCTACCCTTTCAATAAATCTTAAAATCCCCAAACAGGTCACCCTCCCGTTTTTCTGAGAGGTGGAATCTCTCAGTTCTGGTTAAAATTTTTAAAATTTTTTTTGCCCCTTCTCCAATGGCCTCAATAATCCTTTTTTATAATCTGGAGCCCAGGCCTGTGTAGAACCTTTGACTATATTCCTCATCCCTGTGGATCTGGGCGATTCGGAGCACTTGCTCCAGTCCAAGCCTCCCAGTCCTTGGCTGTGACTCGTGTGTTGTTGCACTGACAGAAAGTGCCACAGGCACTGCTCAGCTCAGTAGGGTTTTTTCTCTCTGCAAAGAGATTTCATTAAGCTGATAGACATCAATGCAAAATAGGTCAAAGCAGTCCGCTTGATTGACAGGCTTATGTGATACAGTCAGTCTTACTGAGATTCCTGCTCATAATAATCAGAATTCATGAAGTTTAAACTAATCCACGTATTAGCTTCTCACAAGATAGAAATTGCTGTGGCGTAATGAACTCTAATCTCTTATCTCCCATTTTTCCTGGGGTCTGGGGGAGCGGGTGGAATGTTTTAAACTGGTGCCGTCCTCATTAAACATTCTTGGAAAGCAATAGAGGCGTAGGCAGAGTTAAACCGAAGCATGGTGTTTTAGTCATCATGCTACGTGTAACTGACACGTTGCTGTGATTCACTATGTGTTTGGAACAGTCTCCATTTGAACAGAGGAGAGCATAGGAACATAAGAACAGGAGTAGGCCATTCAGCCCATCAAGCCTGCTCCGCCATTCAATTAGATGATGGCTGATCGTCAACCTCAACACCACTTTCCCTGTACTATCTCCATATCTCTTGATGTCATTAGTCTCCAGGAAACTATCGACTTCTGTCTTGAACATGCTCAATGATTGAGGTTCCACAGCCCTCTGGGGTAGAGAATTCCAAAGATTCACCACCCTCTGAGTGAAGAAATTCCTCCTCATCTCAATCTTAAATGGTCTGCCCCTTATTCTGAGATTATGACCCTGGTTTTAGACTCACCAACCAGGGGAAACAGCCTATCTACGTCCACCCTGTCACACCCTGTAAGAATTTTGTAAGTGTCAACGAGGTCACCCCTCATTCTTCGAAACTCAAGGGAATATAGATCCAGTCTCCTCAATATCTCCTCATAAGACAATCCCGCCATCCCAGGGATTAATCTGGTGAACCTCCATTGCACTCCTCCTATGGCAAGTATATCCCTCCTTAGATAAGGAGACCAAAACTGTGCACAATGCTTTAGGTGCGGTCTCAGCTAAGGCTAATATAATTGCAGCAAGACATCTTCACTCCTGTACTCAAATCCCCTTGTAATGAAGGCCAATGTACTGTTCACCTTCCTATTTGCATGCTGCATCCGCATGCTAACTTTTAGTGACTCATGAACAAGGACACCCAGAGGGGTTTTTTTGGGCGTCTGGTAGAGGTTTTCCATAGACCCAAGTCGAATCTTCCCTCCCCCACTGCCCCCAGCATTGTTTCCAGTGACTAAGGGGTGGGGTGCATGTGGACAATATGGTGCCGGTCGATGCAAAAGACTTGGGGCAGAGAATTTCTCTTGCAATGAGTGTGGCGGGGCTGTGGAGTTCAGTACCAGATTGAAGCAGGGATCATGTCAACACTGAAGAGGAGGTTAGAGAGGCAGCTGAAGGGAAAGAGGGAGAGAGGGATACAGTAACATAGAATTTACAATACAAAAACAGGCCATTCAGCCCAACTGGTTTATGCTGGTGTGTATGCTCTACGTAATGTCCTTCCCCTCCACTTTACCTCACTTTGTCAGTGTATTTTCCTATCCCTTTCCTTGTGCGTTCATCTAGTTTCCCTATAAATACATCGGGTACATGAGGTTAGGATACTCCTCTTCAGATAAGAAACAAAGACTTATCTATATACTGTCAATTTAAGTTACAGCACCCCAGGAAATGATAAATTGTTGTCTTTAGCATTCTAGTTCCCAGTCTCGGGACTGTAGACCGGGAATCTGGACACACTCAGGCCCTTGTCCAATTAAATGGTTGGAACTTGTGGGAGTTACTGACCAGGCCCAGGTATAAGATACTGCTGTGTGCTCCTGGCAAGCAGGAGCAGTAAAGACAGACATTTACACTAATGGGAGTAAATGGACATATTCCAAAGTGCAGATGGGGTCTGACCTAGGCTCAGTCCAACTGAAGCAAGAGCATAACTGAGTCAGAGAAAATGACAAAAATAGAATGGCAAGAAACAAACAGAAAACACCGATAAAACATATTCCAATACAAAAGCTCTAGACCCAGATTAACTGAAGCTTCTCCAATTTATAGTGTTTCTGCCACTATTTGGGGTGTGTCAGCTGGAAGTGTTACCAGTCTCTGGTGCTGGCTGGTAGTTTCAAAATACAGCACATTCTACCAACCAGACTCTAATCCCTAATAAAGAGCGTAGACATTGCAGGTTCAGGCAGTCTGCACCTGATGGTGGATTCCGAAACCAGGCTTGTTCCTCAGTGCATACCGAGTTAGTTAATCACAGCCAGGCCCCTAGGGGTCGGGTTAATACTCCTGAGTTAAGAACGGGTGGTAGTCACAGGAACATTAGGACCAGGAGGAGGCCCCTCAGCCCCTCGAGCCAGATCTGCCATTCAGTTCACAGCCTTTTGAGGGAAGAATTCCAGATTTTCACCACCCCAATCAGTCACCGTTCCCTGTCCTGATCATTACCTGGATCTCCCTGCTTGAGTTATTTGTGGGTGGTAGAATTGGGTTTGGCTCTGCTGTGTCCCACCACTGAGGAAACTCTTAGCCAACGTTTGAGTGGTATCCAAGAGTCCAATAGAATAACTGTAAGGGTTGCATGACATCCCATGTCGGCATTGTATTCAACAGGAAGCACTAGGTTTAATTCTTTGTTGCTGTAATGTGTAGCAGTCTACACGAAATGCAATATCCAGGGAGCCTTTGGCACTCCTGCTCTATTGAGTGGCAAAACTTTCCTCAGAGTCCCCCTCTCTCTCTATCTGCTGCTCCAACTCTGCCAGAATTGTGGTGGTAGCGCAGGGTATGGGTTGAGGGGGGCGGCTCCTCCTGCTGACGTGAAGGCTAGTGTGGCACGAAGCCTTCTGTGCCACCCGATGGTTCCCAGGAGATCCCCACCATGTTGGCTAGACCCCCCGTACCAGTGGAGGGACAAGCAATGTCCGACTGCAAAAAAACAGTGGACCATGCAGCTGGAGCAGAAAGAAAGGAGGGAGGGATGGAGGGGAGAAGGGGAGGAGGGAGGGTAGAAAGGAAAGAAGGATGGAAGGAAGGAAAGATAGATCTTCCGCCTTTCGCACCTTCAGGATGTCCCAAAGTGAGTTACAGCCAGTGATGTATTTATGAAGTGTAGTCACTGTTGTAATGTAGAAAACGTAGCAGTTCATTTGTAGTCTTTCTGATGAGACATTCAGCCCTCTCTGCCCTCTCGGTTGAACATAGAGTCATAGAGGTCTACGGCACAGAAAAAGGCCCTTCAGCCCATCGAGTCTGTGCTAGTCAAACAAGTACCTAACTATTCTAATCCCATTTTCCAGCACTAGGCCCATAGCCTTGTATGCCATGGCATCACACGTGCACATCCAAATACTTCTTAAGTGTTATGAGGGTTTCTGCCTCTACCACCCTTTCAGGCAGTGAGTTCCAGATTCCCATCACCCTCTGGGTGAAAAAATTCTTCCTCACGTCCCCTCTAAACCTCCTGCCCCTTACCTTAAATCTATGCCCCCTGGTTATTGATCCCTCCACCAAAGGGAAAAGTTCCTTCCTGTCTATCCTATCTATGCCCCTCATAATTTTATACACCTCAATCATGTCCCCCCTCAATCTCCTCTTCTCCAAGGGAAATAACCCCAGTCTATCCAATCTCTCCTCATAACTAAAACTCTCCAGCCCAGGCAACATCCTGGTAAATCTCCTCTACACTCTCTCTAGTGCAATCACATCCTTCCTATAATGCGGATTCCAGAACTGCACGCAATACTCTAGCTGTGGCCTAACCAGCATTTTACACAGTTCCAGCATAACCTCCCTGCTCTTATATTCTATGCCTCGGCTAAGAAAGGCAAGTATCCCATATGCCTTCTTAACCACCTTATCTACCTGTCCCGCTACTTTAAGGGACCAGTGGACATGCACACCAAGATCCCTCTGATCTGATACCAAGATCCCTCTGATCCTCGGTACTTCCCAGGAGGTGAGCTGCCTTCTTGAACCGCTGAAGTTCAAAGATTCCATGGCACTGTTCCCAAGAAAAGCAGGAAATTTGTCCCCAGTGTCTTGGGCAGTATCGATCCCCCAACCAGCATCATCAAAACAGATTGGCCCATTATCGCGTAGCTAGTTGTGGGAGCTTGCTGTGCACACGTTGGCCGCCACGTTTCCTACACGAATACGGCGTCCGCACGCCAGGAGTGCTTCACTGGCTGTGAAGCGCTTTGGATATCCTGGGGTTGTTGAAAGGTGCTATATAAATGCAAACCATCCTCTCTTTCCCAGCTGAAGTGGGCCGGGTGGAAATCAGCAGTGTAATATCACAGTGAAATGGACATCTGTCACCCATTGACAATAATCATCTCCCCTGTGCAATACAATCAATACTAACCCAATCATACCAAAGTACAGCAAGGTTAGCTTCCTCAGAGAAGTGATTTATGGAAAAATAAACCACGTTGACATTTAATAAGTGCACAAGATAATTATTTCCTTCTAGCTCAATTGCTAAACTGAAATTATTGCTTAATTGTACCACATGATGCAATCAACACCCAGTCAAGAGGCAGATGCGGGCTCATGTGACCAGTGAAAAATTGTTGACACATGACTACAATTTGACAACAGTGGCATCACTACCCAATTACAATACTGGCCTAATGTCACATGACATTAGGGCCCAATAGCGTCATAAATAGCACTGGCAGGGCTTCATTTTGAACTCACTCGGTCATTCAGTTTGCTTTAGTGCCTGTTATAATCCTGACAGAGGCAAGTTATTGCTCAATTAGACTGAAATGAGTTAAACGAACAAGCGGATGCCTGGATCGCAAGAGTTTCGGAAGGAAGCGATGAACAAGCGAACGTGAGCCGATGCCTTTCACGTTCTGAGGACGCCCTCGAAATACGCCACATCCAATGAAGCATTTTTGTGGCTGCGTCCTCTAAGCTACAGGAATATGTCAAGTTGGGCACAGCAAGATCCCACAAGCGGGGATGAGATAAACCTGCACATTAACTGTTTTAGTGGTGTGGGTTGTGGGGATATTGGTCAGGCCACTGGGGAGAATGCCTCCTCACAAACTGCTGGTAGGGCTACTATATTACAGGCCGACAGTCTGATTCTAGTATTGATTTGCTACAGCTGTGGTCCCTAAGGCTCTCTGAATCCTTCTGTCACTTTAGTAGGCTGAAAAGTCAGATAGTCGGAATATTAAAAACCAATGGTTCCTGTTGCTTGAGCCCTGTGCCCTGCACAATGCCAGCCGTCAGCATTCCGATTCTCAATCTGCTGGAAATTACACCTATCAGAAACCAGCCTCGCTCCTGGTTGATCTGATGACTTGCTGTCGGCAGTGCATCTCCGGCTTGTCCTGGCCACTCTCCTGCCCCATGATGCCCTCCCAAGACCCCTTGAGCGTTGCCCCAAGACTCAGCTCAGTAACGTGGACCTGTGAGAGTGTCTAGTTCATCCCATTTGTGAGCGCTCCAACATCTCTAATGATGAAGCATTACTGAAAAGAGAGACATGTCGCTGAAGCTTTTCGTCTCACGCTCAAGAATGCCAAATTTGAAACAAGCACCACAATTTATACTACAGGAGAAAAGGGTGCTGATTTGTTGGCACGTCGACTCTGATTGGCCAAGACGTTGCCATGGAGAAAGCAAGGGGAACTGTAGGCTCCCCAAGCTCCCAGGTAATTCAAAAAAGATGCAAGGCTGGATCATATTCCTTTTGTTTGCAGAGAATGGGTCCCTGTGTATGAATGTATGTCACTGCTAACAAGTGTAAATGAGCAATATGACAAACTCGACTGATTGTCGTAAATTGGTTGCTAGTGTAGCTGTTAGCACACTCAGGTTGTCCAGCAAGTGCTGCCCAATCGCTGAATCACATCTAACAGTAGGCAATTTGTTTTGAGGTTTGAAAATGCGGGCTGGTTGAGTCCAGTCTGTACACTGCCCATTACAAAGAACCGAAGGAACGTTTTGTTTGATCTGATCAGCCAATTGCTGGGACCATGTACCTGGCATCACACTGACACTGAAATTCATACACGAGGTTGCTCAACAGATTCTGCGATTGGGCAGCACCTGCTGAACAATCCTGAGTGTGCTAACAACCAATTTAAGATAATCAGTCGAGCTCGGAACATGGCTCATTTATGTTTGCTAGAAGCGACAT
The DNA here is from genome assembly GCF_964194155.1 of Cetorhinus maximus. Classification (NCBI taxonomy): domain Eukaryota; kingdom Metazoa; phylum Chordata; class Chondrichthyes; order Lamniformes; family Cetorhinidae; genus Cetorhinus; species Cetorhinus maximus. The sequence continues at coordinate 8,849,784 of NC_135906.1, forward strand.
ACATTCATGTGCAGAAACCCATTCTCTGCATACAAAAGGAATATATTCAAGCCTCGTGCCTTTTTTAAAATTACCTGGGAGTTTATAGTTCCCTGTTGCTTTTTCCATTGCAATGCCTCGCTCAATTAGAGTTGACTAACCAACCAATCAGCACCCTTTTCCCCTGTAGTATAAATCATTGTGAATATTTGAAATTAGGCATTCTTGGATTTGTCCTGATGGATGCAAAATTAAAAGATTTGGCAACAGGTCTCTTTTTTCATTCATTCACGGGATGTGGGCTTCACTGGCTGGGCCAGCATTTATTGACTATCCCTAGTTGCCCTTGAGAAGGTGGTGGTGAGCTGCCTTCTTAAACCGCTGCAGTCCATGTGGTTTAGGTACACCCATAGTGCTGCTAGGGAGGGAGTTCCAGGATTTCGACCCAGCGACAGTAAAGGAACGGCGATATATTTCCAAGTTTTGATGGTGAGTGGCTTGGAGGTGACCTTGTAGGTGGTGGTGTTTCTATGTGCCTGTTACCCTTGTCCTTCTAGATGATAGCGGTCATGATTTGGAAGGTGCTGTCTAGGGAGCCTTGGCATCTACCCAGTAATGTGGAAAGCTGCCTAGGTATGTCCTGTGCACAAAAAGCAGGACAAATCCAACCCGGCCAATTACCGCCCATTAGCCTACTCTTGATCATCAGTAAAGTAATGGAAGAGGTAATCAACAGTGCTATCAAGCGGCACTTGCTTAGCAATAACCTGCTCACTGACGCCCAGTTTGGGTTCTGCCAGGGCCACTCAGCTCCTGACCTCATTGCAGCCTTGGTTCAAACATGGATAAAAGAGCTGAACTCCCGAAGTGAGGTAAGAGTGACTGCCCTTGACATCAAGGTCGCATTTGACTGAGTGTGGCATCAAGGAGCCCTAGCAAAACTGGAGTCAATGGGAATCAGGGGGAAAACTCTCCACTGGTTGGAGTCACACCTAGCACAAAGGAAGATGGTTGTGGTTGTTGGAGGTCAATCATCTCAACACCAGGACATCACTGCGGGAGTTCCTCAGGGTAGTGTCCTTGGCCCAACCATCTTCAGTTGCTTCATCAATAACCTTCCTTCCACCATAAGGTCAGAAGTGGGGATGTTCACTGATGATTGCACAATGTTCAGCACCATTCACAACTCCTCAGACACTGAAGCAGTCCATGTCCAAATGCAGCAAGACCTGGACAATATCCAGGGCTTGGCTGACAAGTGGCAAGTAACATTCATGCCACACAAGTGCCAGGTAATGACCATCTCCCAAGGAGAGAATCTAACCATTGCTCCTTGATATTCAATGGCATTACCATCACTGAATCCCCCACTATCAACATCCTGGGGGTTACCATTGACCAGGAACTGAACTGGACTAGCTATATAAATACTGTGGCTACAAGTGCAGGTCAGAGGCTAAGAATCCTGCAGTGAGCAACACACCTCCTGACTTCCCAAAGCCTGTCCACCATTTACAAGGCATATGTCAGGAGTGTGATGGGGTACTCCCCACTTGCCTGGATGAGTGCAGCTCCCACAACACTCAAAAAGCTTGACACTGACCAGGACAAAGCAGCCTGTTTGATTGGCACCACATCCACAAACATTCACTCCCTCAACCACCGATGTACAGTAGCAGCAGTGTGTACCATCTACAAGATGCATTGCAGGAACTCACCAAGGCTCCTTAGACAGCACCTTCCAAACCCATAACCGCTATCATCTAGAAGGACAAGGGCAGCATTGATGGGAACACCACCACCTGGAAACTCCCCTCCAAGTCACTCACCATCCTGACTTGGAAATATATCGTTATTCCTTCACTGTCGCTGGGTCAAAATCCTGGAACTCCCTCCCTAACAGCACTGTGGGTGTACCTACACCACATGGACTGCAGCGGTTCAAGAAGGCAGCTCACCACCACCTTCTCAAGGGCAATTAGGGATGGGCAATAAATGCTGGCCTATCCAGTAACACCCACATCCCATCGATGAATGGAAAAAAGTTATCAATGGAATCAACAAATTTACATGTAAACCTCTGCTTGATTGAATACCAGTCTATGGCTCACTCCCAGGTATCTAATATTCTACATATGAACTGCCCGAGCCCCTCGATTGGATCCCAGTCTATGATTCACTCCTGGTATCTGCTATTCTATATATAGACTCTCTGAAGCCCTCAATTATATCCCAGTCTGTTCCTCACTCCCAGGTATCTGTTATTGTATATAGAGAAACCCCGAACCCCTCGATTATATCCCAGTCTGTGACTCACTCCCAGGTATCTGTTATTGTATATATAGAAACCGCGAGTCCCTCGATTATATCCCAGTCTGTGACTCACTCCCAGGTGTCTGTTATTGTATATATAGATCCCTTGAACCCCTCGATTATATCCCAGTCTGTGACTCACTCGCAGGTATCTGTTATTGTGTATATAGAAACCGCGAGTCCCTCGATTATATCCCAGTCTGTCCCTCACTCCCAGGTATCTGTTATTGTATATATAGAAACCCCGAACCTCTCCATTATATCCCAGTCTGTTCCTCACTCCCAGGTATCTGTTATTGTATATATAGAAACCCTGAACACCTCGATTATATCCCAGTCTGTGACTCACCCCCAGGTATCTGTTATTGTATATATAGAAACCCCGAGTCCCTCGATTATATCCCAGTCTGTTCCTCACTCCCAGGTATCTGTTATTGTATATATAGAAACCCTGAACCCCTCGATTATATCCCAGTCTGTTCCTCACTCCCAGGTATCTGTTATTGTATATATAGAAACCCTGAACCCCTAGATTATATCCCAGTCTGTTCCTCACTCCCAGGTATCTGTTATTGTATATATAGAAACCCTGAACCCCTCGATTATATCCCAGTCTGTGACTCACTCCCAGGTATCTGTTATTGTATATATAGAAACCCTGAACCCCTCGATTATATCCCAGTCTGTTCCTCACTCCCAGGTATCTGTTATTGTATATATAGAAACTCTGAACCCCTTGATTATATCCCAGTCTGTGACTCACTCCCAGGTATCTGTTATTGTATATATAGAAACCCCGAACCCCTCGATTATATCCCAGTCTGTGACTCACTCCCATGTGTCTGTTATTGTATATATAGAAATCCCGAACCCCTCGATTATATCCCAGTCTGTGACTCACTCCCAGATATCTGTTATTGTATATATAGAAACCCTGAACCCCTTGATTATATCCCAGTCTGTTCCTCACTCCCAGGTATCTGTTATTGTATATATAGAAACCCTGAACCCCTAGATTATATCCCAGTCTGTTCCTCACTCCCAGGTATCTGTTATTGTATATATAGAAACCCTGAACCCCTCGATTATATCCCAGTCTGTGACTCACTCCCAGGTATCTGTTATTGTATATATAGAAACCCTGAACCCCTCGATTATATCCCAGTCTGTTCCTCACTCCCAGGTATCTGTTATTGTATATATAGAAACTCTGAACCCCTTGATTATATCCCAGTCTGTGACTCACTCCCAGGTATCTGTTATTGTATATATAGAAACCCCGAACCCCTCGATTATATCCCAGTCTGTGACTCACTCCCATGTGTCTGTTATTGTATATATAGAAATCCCGAACCCCTCGATTATATCCCAGTCTGTGACTCACTCCCAGATATCTGTTATTGTATATATAGAAACCCTGAACCCCTTGATTATATCCCAGTCTGTTCCTCACTCCCAGGTATCTGTTATTGTATATATAGAAACCCTGAACCCCTCGATTATATCCCAGTCTGTGACTCACTCCCAGGTATCTGTTATTGTATATATAGAAACCCTGAACCCCTCGATTATATCCCAGTCTGTTCCTCACTCCCAGGTATCTGTTATTGTATATATAGAAACCCTGAACCCCTCGATTATATCCCAGTCTGTGACTCACTCCCAGGTATCTGTTATTGTATATATAGAAACCCTGAACCCCTCGATTATATCCCAGTCTGTGACTCACTCCCAGGTATCTGTTATTGTATATATAGAAACCCTGAACCCCTCGATTATATCCCAGTCTGGGACTCACTACCAGGTATCTGTTATTGTATATATAGAAACCCTGAACCCCTCGATTGTATCCCAGTCTGTTCCTCACTCCCAGGTATCTGTTATTGTATATATAGAAACCCTGAACCCCTCGATTGTATCCCAGTCTGTTCCTCACTCCCAGGTATCTGTTATTGTATATATAGAAACCCTGAACCCCTCGATTATATCCCAGTCTGTTCCTCACTCCCAGGTGTCTGTTATTGTATACATAGAAACCCTGAACCCCTCGATTATATCCCAGTCTGTGACTCACTCCCAGGTATCTGTTATTGTATATATAGAAACCCCGAACCCCTCGATTATATCCCAGTCTGTTCCTCACTCCCAGGTGTCTGTTATTGTATATATATAGAAACCCTGTACCCCTCGATTATATCCCAGTCTGTGACTCACTCCCAGGTATCTGTTATTGTATATATAGAAACCCTGAACCCCTCGATTATATCCCAGTCTGTGACTCACTCCCAGGTATCTGTTATTGTATATATAGAAACCCTGAACCCCTCGATTATATCCCAGTCTGTTCCTCACTCCCAGGTATCTGTTATTGTATACATAGAAACCCTGAACCCCTCGATTATATCCCAGTCTGTGACTCACTCCCAGGTATCTGTTATTGTATATATAGAAACCCTGAACCCCTCGATTATATCCCAGTCTGTGACTCACTCCCAGGTATCTGTTATTGTATATATAGAAACCCTGAACCCCTCGATTATATCCCAGTCTGTTCCTCACTCCCAGGTATCTGTTATTGTATATATAGAAACCCTGAACCCCTCGATTATATCCCAGTCTGTGACTCACTCCCAGGTATCTGCTTTGTATACATAGAAACCCTGAACCCCTCGATTATATCCCAGTCTGTGACTCACTCCCAGGTATCTGTTATTGTATATTTAGAAACCCTGAACCCCTCGATTATATCCCAGTCTGTTCCTCACTCCCAGGTATCTGTTATTGTATATATAGAAACCCTGAACCCCTCGATTATATTCCAGTCTGTTCCTCACTCCCAGGTATCTGTTATTGTATATTTAGAAACCCTGAACCCCTCGATTATATCCCAGTCTGTTCCTCACTCCCAGGTATCTGTTATTGTATATTTAGAAACCCTGAACCCCTCGATTATATCCCAGTCTGTTCCTCACTCCCAGGTATCTGTTAATGTATATATAGAAACCCTGGACCCCTCGATTATATCCCAGTCTGTGACTCACTCCCAGGTATCTGTTATTGTATATATAGAAACCCTGAACCCCTCGATTGTATCCCAGTCTGTTCCTCACTCCCAGGTATCTGTTATTGTATATATAGAAACCCTGAACCCCTAGATTATATCCCAGTCTGTTCCTCACTCCCAGGTATCTGTTATTGTATATATAGAAACCCTGAACCCCTCGATTATATCCCAGTCTGTTCCTCACTCCCAGGTGTCTGTTATTGTATACATAGAAACCCTGAACCCCTCGATTATATCCCAGTCTGTGACTCACTCCCAGGTATCTGTTATTGTATATATAGAAACCCCGAACCCCTCGATTATATCCCAGTCTGTTCCTCACTCCCAGGTGTCTGTTATTGTATATATATAGAAACCCTGTACCCCTCGATTATATCCCAGTCTGTGACTCACTCCCAGGTATCTGTTATTGTATATATAGAAACCCTGAACCCCTCGATTATATCCCAGTCTGTTCCTCACTCCCAGGTATCTGTTATTGTATATATAGAAACCCTGAACCCCTCGATTATATCCCAGTCTGTTCCTCACTCCCAGGTATCTGTTATTGTATACATAGAAACCCTGAACCCCTCGATTATATCCCAGTCTGTGACTCACTCCCAGGTATCTGTTATTGTATATATAGAAACCCTGAACCCCTCGATTATATCCCAGTCTGTGACTCACTCCCAGGTATCTGTTATTGTATATATAGAAACCCTGAACCCCTCGATTATATCCCAGTCTGTTCCTCACTCCCAGGTATCTGTTATTGTATATATAGAAACCCTGAACCCCTCGATTATATCCCAGTCTGTGACTCACTCCCAGGTATCTGCTTTGTATACATAGAAACCCTGAACCCCTCGATTATATCCCAGTCTGTGACTCACTCCCAGGTATCTGTTATTGTATATTTAGAAACCCTGAACCCCTCGATTATATCCCAGTCTGTTCCTCACTCCCAGGTATCTGTTATTGTATATATAGAAACCCTGAACCCCTCGATTATATTCCAGTCTGTTCCTCACTCCCAGGTATCTGTTATTGTATATTTAGAAACCCTGAACCCCTCGATTATATCCCAGTCTGTTCCTCACTCCCAGGTATCTGTTATTGTATATTTAGAAACCCTGAACCCCTCGATTATATCCCAGTCTGTTCCTCACTCCCAGGTATCTGTTAATGTATATATAGAAACCCTGAACCCCTCGATTATATCCCAGTCTGTGACTCACTCCCAGGTATCTGTTATTGTATATATAGAAACCCTGAACCCCTCGATTGTATCCCAGTCTGTGACTCACTCCCAGGTATCTGTTATTGTATATATAGAAACTCTGAACCCCTCGATTATATCCCAGTCTGTTCCTCACTCCCAGGTATCTGTTATTGTATATATAGAAACCCCGAACCCCTCGATTATATCCCAGTCTGTGACTCACTCCCATTTGTCTGTTATTGTATATATAGAAATCCCGAACCCCTCGATTATATCCCAGTCTGTGACTCACTCCCAGATATCTGTTATTGTATATATAGAAACCCTGAACCCCTCGATTATATCCCAGTCTGTTCCTCACTCCCAGGTATCTGTTATTGTATATATAGAAACCCTGAACCCCTCGATTATATCCCAGTCTGTGACTCACTCCCAGGTATCCGTCAAAACCCAATACCCCTACCCTGTTCGCGCGATGTTTGAGATGCAATTCTAAATTAAGGAATCAGACCATCAGTTCCCGAGAGGTTTTATATTAAGCTAGATGAAATATTTTATTAAGTTACAACACATTAAACACAGATACATGGCTATAGAGCACCACTCTCATAACTTTTAACAAATCCCCAAACTAATCTCCATTGAGGCAACAGCGACCCATAGACTTAGCCAGACACCAGGCAAAGCATTTTCACCTTATGAATTCAAAATGAGGTTCTTTTCACTTTGGTTCCTGTGGAGACGTTTTGAGGCTTACAGCCGCTTTTGACCTCACATTGCCTCTGCCCCACACACACAAAACTGCTGAAGTTATACCTAGCACCGCTCAATGAATGTAAATTCTCATTGTATCACCAGCATCTTTGAACTCCACCTTCTAACAATAAAACTCCTTTCGTAGAACCAATTTTATTAGTAATATAAACATGTTGCTTGGTATCTGCTTGCTAGATGGTAGTTTTACCCCACTTCTTGAATGCTCTATTCAAAAAATGCAAATGCACGCCATCTCTCTTACATATCAAAAATAGTACACATCAAAGCACCCAGACTAAACCTCTATTTCAAAAGAAAAATATTTTCCAATAATAATATACACATTAATAGCTTCATGACATTATGTCTAAATGTCTTTGGAGTAGTTCAGTAGATGGCAATTTACACTCATTTAAACTTTTTGTCCTGGATGGGCTGTCCTCAGATACCTGAATCCATTATGATAGCTTTGTAAATTGTCAGGTATAGTTATATAAATGTTCAGTCATTTTGAGTCTCACTTGAGTCTTTTTAAAAAACTTATTCTGTGGCTTCAGCCCAGTCAATAAACAAAGTCATTTTTAAATATAATATGGATTCATAACAAATTCCTGACAATTTGTAAAGAATAAGCAATTTGTTAGACTGTCACAAGGATTAGAAAAGAACTCACGCCCATTGTTCTGGGAAGTCTTTGATCCAATTTTCCCACTGCGAGCAGCAAAAAAAAAATACAAGCATCAAACAGAAACTGGGACCCAGACGGGAATTTTGAAACAGATTGCTGCACATGCAGCTAGCATTATTTAAGAGAAAATGTGAAGGCTTTCACAGAGTCAAAGATCTTGGAAATGATTGAGGGCTTGTTGGAAGCCATTTTGTTTAAGTCAAGCAAAGTGGTCTGGGGATGCATGGCATCTTCTTTATTTTGTATTATTATGTGCAAATAATTTGCACTATTTGAATTAAGTTTGTATTAGTCATAACAGCTGTTTTTATGACCATTTTACTACAAAATAAAGCAACTTAAGATTTGGGGCTGGATTTTTATTAAAGAGGCTATGTATACTCATCCCTGTGCAGGAGGTCCCTGCTGCCATCTTTTCATTCTAGGGAGGTGGGGCTGTGATGGACTCTTGTGTAAATAAACAAACAGGCATTGAAAAAATACATCAAACAAAGAATAGCTTGTCATGGCCATCTGTTCAGCCTGTTTCTGTAGATACAGTTGCCAGATGGTTAAGTATAGAACAATAAAATGCCCGTAACCATAAAAAAAGCTTACAGGAACAAATGATGCCACTGAACCCAAGCAGGGTATATGGGTATAAAACTCAGTGTTGTAGCACACAGAAAAACCTCAAGGTAGAGGAACATAAGAATTTTAAAACAATCATCTAGTTTGTCATTTACCATCCCGATAGTCTCAAGATACAATGATAATGGAGTTGTTCACTAATCACAGCCATCAATCTCTATCAATTAGTCCACAACAAGCCCATGAGGTGTGGGAAATCCCAGTGGTGGAGAGTTTTGGAAACCATAATTCCTCACAATCTAGCCATTGACATCGCATTGTTGATAATAAGTTACAATAAAATGTAGATGATTTTCTTACAAAGTTAAATGTGGTATCCATTTTACATACAGCAAGATCCCACAAAGAAGAACGAGATGATACGAAGATTAACATTGCTGTTACTCTGTACTGTTAACCTATATTGTTACTTTTATTCCAATCCCCATGGGGATCCATAAACCAAATTAACCAAATTTACCAAAGGACCCCCAAATGAAGAACTTACTGGACAAGATTTCACTTTTTGTAACTTTTACTTTAATGCAAACCCAAATCTATGTAAATTAAATATAAAGGCAAATCACAGTCAGTATGAACTTTACCTTACACATGGAATAGCAGACAGAACAGAGACTAGCTCATTGATTTTTCTAGGCAGACCACTCTGCTTGTAAGGTCCCAGTTTCAGCCACACAGTTCTTCCAAGCAAAATTACAGTCCCTTTCCTTCAAGGACTTCGTTGATTCTTCACAGGCAGCAGCTATGTAAACAGGGTTTCCCCCATGCAATCTTCTACATGCCAGAGACACTTCTTTCCAGAGCGTTCTCAACTCTTGGTTCCCATTGGACATGGTAGTGTGGATCTACTGGAACTACCTCCACATTGTATGGCCAATTCTGGGTATACAATCACTCCGAAGTGAAAGAAACAATGGCAGCAATCCTAAACATACTTGTGTTCTGTTCTCCAGCTCTCCCCTTTCTTCTCTGGGCCAAAGGTCTTCACATTTCAATGGGTTTCTATTTGAGTTTCTCTCCCTATGGCAACCAGATCACATGGGCCTGTCTCCAAGCTGAGGGATTTACCTGGAATTCTGTTTTACTTTGAGTTAAAGGTACATTTCTAAGTATAACCATTGGGTAAAGTTCAGTGTTTATTACACAATACGCTGTAACACCGTACTGTATTATACTCTGTAAAGTTAACCTATACTGTAACACTGTATTACAATATACTATAACACCACTGTCACTCTGTACTGTTAATCTATACTGTAACATGATATTGTTACAATGTACTGTAACACTACTTTTATGTTATAGTGTTATTCTATATGTTAATACTGTTACCCTGTATTGTTACCCTCTGCTGCTATCCTGTACAGCTATACTGTACTGTTACCTACACTGTTATATTGCAGTGTAACACTGTACAGTTACTCTATACTATTAATATGTACTGTTATCCCGTATTGTTCACTGTAATGTTAGTCTGTACTGTAGGATCACAGAGTTGATTTCTCCCAGAAAAACACTACATGATGTTTGTTCCACTATACTACATCTATTCTGCACTGGAAACAGTCCTGATTCAAGTACTTGCAATTCTGTTGCTCACCCAATGGACCTCAGTGCTCCTGGGTTAGGGAGGGATCCAACTGTCACAAATCACTAGCCTCTGATGTTTGGCATAATGCACATTTCTGTGGAGGTGAGGACGATGAAATAGATTGAGCTCAGATGTGATGCCTCTATGGGGGAATATCCCTCAGAAACTCACTTCCGAGGCTACACTTTAGAATCGGGAGGGGGTGGGGCACAAATGATGAGGTGCGGAACAATGAGAAACGTGGAAGAGAGACCTCTGTGTTGGAAGTTTTGGGTTACCCTGCTCAAAAGGACACAGGTTAAAGACACTCTTGACCAGCCAAAGCAGTAAGTAATGGTGGAGATTTTACTCCTGATGAGAGATAGCACTGGTTTTGGCAGCTTCTCCTTGGCAAACTGCAAAGCACCCAGACAAAGGCCCTGCCAACCTCTGCCTGGAGAAGACGTTCAGTGTGGGTATCTCCATGAAAATCAGGGCCCAAGTCGGATATGTCCTAAGAGAAACCCCCTTCATTCATTGCCAAGGAGACGTGAGGGCCAGTGGGACACACTCCTTTTTAATTGTGTCACTGTTCTTTGCTTCTAGGAACAGGAGGAAGATATCCAACCCCTCGAACTTGTCCCATCATTCAGTGTGATCGTGGCTGATCTGTAACCTAAATCCAGACACCCACCTTTGACCCATATCCCTTAACACCTTTGGTTAGCAAAAATCTATTAATCTCAGATTTAAAATGAATAATTCATCTAGCATCAATTGAGACTTGCGAAAGTGAGTTCCAAACTTCTACCACCCTATGCGTGAAGCTGTGTTTCCTAATTTCACTTCTGAAAGGTTTAGTTCTAATTTTTAAACTATGCCCCCTGGTTCTAGACTCCCCTGAGAATCCTGCTTCGTGAAGTAGGCTTTGTAGCCTTGAGTATATCAACAGCGAGTCTTTATTAACAACACGTAACAGTCTAAATATACACAGTAGACTGTACAGGTATGGAGTTGACTCCATTCTGGGTCTTTCCACATCTCTGTCCATCTCTAAACTGACCCTGGCTCTGGGTCATGTGCCTTTTTACATCACTGCGTGGGCGGTACTTCACCCAGCCCCCACATTAACCCTGTATGTACCAGACCCAAATACTACATCTCCAACCAACAGAACTCCTTTCCCTGTATCTACCCTATCTCTTCCCCTTAATATCTTCAACCACCAGGAGACCAATAGAAACTCCAAAGAAACAACACAAAGTTATAGTCAGCGGACCAAATAATTCCCGATTTTGTATTTGCACTCTGAGATGAGAGTTTGTTTCCAGTGGCCTACTTATGACTTGTTCCCGGGAAGGCGGGACTGTCTTATGAAGAGAAACTGGGCCTGTGTTCTCTAAAGTTTCAAAGGATGAGAGGTGATCTCACTGCAATTTACACAACACTTAAAGGGATAGACAGGGTGGATGCAGGTAAGATGTTTCCCCTGGTTGGGGAGTCTAGAACCAGGGGACATAATTTCAAAATAAGGGAGAAGCCACTTAGGACCAAGATGAGGAGGAAGTTCTTTACTCAGAGGGCTGTGAATCTTTGGAATTCTCTACCCCAGAGGACTGTGAAAGCTCAGTCATTGAGTATGTTTGAAGCAGAGATTGACAGATTTCTAAATGCCAATGGTGTAAAGGGATAGGGGGATAGTATGGGAAAAAGGCAATGAAGTGGATGATGAGCCATGATCATATTGAATGGCGGAGCAGGCTCGATGGGCTGAATGGCCTCCTGCTCCTATGTTCCTATGAGGGCCAAGGAATCGTTTTCTCTCTTAGTCTGCAACTTTGTTCCTGTGCTTTGATGGACATTTGCCCTACCTTACAGTTAGCTCCAATTGTGAATATGAGCCTTCAGCCTTACCCACCTTGCACTTGCAAACTTTTACAGTGCTTTCCTATTTATCCACATATCTCTGGGGTTTGGGTTATTTCAGATAGATTATTACCATTTTACCACTTGGCCTTTTAAATCCCAGAGAATACAAGGTTAGTTTGTGTAATCTTTCCTTGCAATTCAACTCTTTAAATCCAAGTGTTATTCCAGTAAATCTGCGCTGCACTGCCTCCAAGGTCAATTCAACTTTCCTAAGGTCAAAGCAAAATACTGGAGACACTGGAGATCGGAAATAAAAACAGATAATGCTGGAAAAACTCAGCCGGTCTGGCAGCATTTGCAGAGAGCGAAACAGAGTTAGCGAGGCGGAATCTTCTCTTATTTATTTATTTATTTTATTCGTTCATGGGATGTGGGTGTCACTGGCTAGGCCAGCATTGATTGCCCTACTTCAGAGGGCATTTAAGAGTCAAGCACATTGCTGTGTGGGTCTGGAGTCACATGCAGGCCAGACCAGGTAAGGATGGCAGATTTCCTTCCCCTAAGGACATTACTGAACCAGATGGATTTTTATGGCAATTGGCAATGGATTTGTGATCATCATCAGACTTTTAATTTCAGATTTTTATTAAAATCAAACTTCTCCACTTGCTGTGGTGAGATTTGAACCCAGTTCCCCTAGATCTCTAGTCCAGTGACAATACCATTATGCCACCTCCCCCTCCACTATCTTGGTTAGGGCCAGGCTGGAGAATGTGGTGTGCCGTACAAATGTCCATGACTTCGGTGGAACCGAAAGACCCCACCGGGGGGTGGGGCTGTAAAATCCCCCCCGCACCCCCCACCCCACATTTCGAGTTCAACATGTCCCGAAGAAGAGTCACACGGACTCGAAACGTTAACTCTGCTTCTCTCTCCACAGCGGCTTCCAGAGCCGCTGAGTTTTCCCAGCATTTTCTGTTTTTATTTAACTTCCCTAAGGCGCGGCCGTTGTTCCCAGTGTGTGGACAACACTCGGCATTCATTACCTGGCTGCCTTGAGAAGGTGGCGGTGGGCCCCCTTTTAAAACCGCTGCAGCCCCGTGTGGTGAAGGTGTTCCCGCGATAGCGTTAGGCATGGATCCAGAGCCTGCGACAGTGAAGGAATAGATAGGGAGTTGGAGGCCATTGATTTCCCTGCGAGGATGGAGTTCCAGTCATGAGGAGCATCTCACTGGGCCTTCATGGTCTTACACCTCAGTGGGCAAGTAATGGCTAACCCAGGGAGACCTACATGGTGTTAGTCGGGGGAGGGTGGGGGAGTGTTTGGAGGGGTTGTGGGGGGTGTTGGGGGGAAGGGTGGAGTGGGTTGCACTCTCTCCCGAGTCCGAAGACTGTGGGTTGAAGTCTTGACCGCGTAAACCAGACTGAAGGGCAGTGCAGTACTGAGGAAGCGCCACACTGTCAGAAGCGCCCTCTTTCGGATGAGATGACAGACTGTTGACCCTCTCAGGCGGACGAGCAAGATCCCATGGCACTGCTTGCACCCCCCCACAGCAGGTTACTCAATCGTCATCTGATTGCCGTGTGTGGGAGCTTGCTGTGTAAAATTGGGCTGCGCTGGCTGCGGGATGCTTTGCGGCATCGTGGAAGATGCTATCTAAATGCAAGTCTTTCTTATTTTCTCTGCTCCTTAGTCAAGGGATGAAGAAGTCAAAAGTTCTTTGGTGCTGAAGGAGTTAATATTGTGCGAGTGAGGATGGAAATACTAACCTTTCAGTGTAATGTACTACAGGCCCATCAGGGTTAATCACCAGTGGCCCCTTTCCAGGCGGCCTCAGGTAAGATTTATTAGCTCCTCTGTCAGGCAGTCTCAATTTGTCATCCAGCTAACATTCACCCTGGCTCCCCGCACCACCCCCCTCCTCTAACTCTCGCCTGGAGTCGAAGAGGCCCTGGTCTGACCTGGGAATGGCGGGAATCTTCGGGCCCCTTCAAAAAGCCTTCAAACTCTTCACCACTGACGTCAGGCACCAGATCGCAAGCACCCCCACCCCCTCCGCACCACCACCACCCCTCCACCCCCACCAACCCTTCTCCCTCGAAAACCAAAAGCATCATTCATGATGCTCAGACCTTCAAAGTGCTCCTTCGGAGAAAGAAAACTCACACCGGGCCTTAATTTATCGGCTGTAACTTTTCCTGGAGTTTGCCTCAAAGGTTCCACAACCCCTAACCCTAACCCTAACCCCCACTCCCAGCACTCCCGCAACCCCCCCTCCGCCCACCTCCCCCCTCCCACCACCGCCCAGCCCCACCTCAGCTGCACTGAATTTCTAGTTCCTTGTGCGAAGCAACATGAGGTGAAAATGCCTGGACTAGGGTGTCCCGATACCACCTTCCAGCCATGAAGGTTGCCAACTCCAATTGGACCTGGCTCCTCTCATCTCCAACGGCCCCACCCAATCAACCAGCCTCTTTATTTTGCCTCATCGTGAATATTTTTGCGAAAAGGGAAAGGAAAGCGGGCGCAGGCGCAACATGGATGGGCCGAATGGCCCCCTCCCTTTCTGCACTGGAACAGTTCCGCAGCTCTGTGATTTACACAGGGGCTCTTTGCAACCGCCCGGATGTCTCAAAGCACTTTACAGCCGATCAGGTACTTTTTGAAGTGCACAGTTACTGTTCGAGTGGAAGAGTGTTGGAGGGGAAATTTTACAAAAGGCACTTTTTTTGAATGCCCCTCGGGGTCCTCTCCCCCTGTCGCTCAGGGCAGCATCCTGGGGGTTAATGATTAATTTCTGCCGACTCCAAGACAATCCTGGATGGTTGGCAGCCTGAAATCAGTGATTAGCGGCTCACTATACTTACAGTTTGCCCAAACTGGAATGTAGCAAACCACATCCCACTTTTTGAGTCCTATTGTCCAGAGCTCCTGATGCAAGGAGCACATATCGATTTGTATTCCTCATTACGCCTCCTGGCCCTTCGACCTGCCTGTTCCTGCCTTGGGCAGAGTTCATCCAACGCTAAGTTGCACTTCCATATATTTATTTTAAAAAAACCTCCCCAATTTCCTCCTCCTCCTCCTCCTCCTCCTCAGGGAGCTTCAGCAGGCAGTCCCTGCGTGGGGCTCAGGCCCCATTCCGGAGACTCGAGCGCCAGAACCCCGCCAGTGCAGTACTGAGGGAGCGCTGCACTGCCAGAGGTGCCGGTCTTTCAGACGAGATCCCACCGGGCTGTTGAAAGAAGAGCGGGGGGGTGGGGAGGGAAGTTATATCCGGTGTCAGGGGGAAATATTTATGCCTCAACCCATGTCACAAAGCCAAATTGTCTCGTTCTTACCGCATTACTGTTTGTGGGATCTTGCTGTGCAGAAGTTGACCGCTGTGCTTCCTACGTTGCAACGTCGGCTGCACATCAAAAAGTACTTCGTGGTCTGTAAAGTGCTTTGTGACACCCCGAGGTTGTGAGAAGCGCCGAACAAATGCAAGTCTTTCTTTCTTCCTGATACAAGAAGGGGAGCAGGGAATGCTTAGCAACATTTGTACTGATGGTAACTTCAGTTTACATAACATTAACTCTGGCAAGCTGTTTCTGAGCAGCTTGACCGTGACTTCCATTCAGACAGCCTGACCTTAAGGTGACAGCCCCTCTTCATCAAAGGCTGAGCCTTTCTCCTCCCCGCCCCCCACCCCCAGCGCCCCCTGCTCACCAGTGCAGCCGAGGTCGGGAAAGGTAATTGCTCACTCCCCGAACACTCGCTGAATAAACATTACCACAGGCCTGTGGATACACAAACAAGCCCAACAGCCAATTCATCCCCGGTTAGGGGCAGGTTTGGAGCAGAGCTGGGCCCAGGCTCCGGCCTAAAGGGTAACAGAAAGAGGACTCCAAACGGATCACAGATAATTAATCACAGAGGAGCGAGAGCCCAAATCAGGTTTCAACATTTCTATAAATAAGAACTGAAAAGAAAACACTAACTCACTTCTCATTGACATCAGCCCATGATGCATCATTTGGTCAGCCTCTGACATTTGACCCACAGAGTCGGGATCGCGCTGCCCCATTCCCTGATATAAATGAGCAAAGGTCCTTTACGAACATTCAGCGCGAGGCTATGGGCGGAATCATCCCAGGTTTGCACTAAGTGCGGTGTCAGGCGGGTAAAACCACATTTCACCCGCCGGCCGCAATGGCGGATTTTCACGCCGTGTCGTCCCGAATCCCCCGCGTTATTTAAGCATTCCCGGGACACACGCCGCTTCCATGGCGAGCGGGCTCTCATTCGCCATCACCTAGCCGCTTCATCACGCCGGGCGCCATATTTAAAGTCCAGCCGCGTGCAGACATCTCAGCGCTTCCGGCCCGCGACTGCTGCAGGGAAGACATGGCCCTGAAAGGCAAAAAGACTGCAGCCCCCAGGTTCAGTGACGCGTCACCGGAACGTCTTTTGGATGCCGCGGAGTCCCACCGGGATGTCCTCTACCCCGGCTCTGGCCGCAGGATGGGCAGCGGCCTGACCATCCAGGCTTGGGAGGCGGTGGTCAGCACCAACACCCTTCAGAAGAGGACAGCCAACCAGTGCCGCAAGAGGATGAATGATCTCCTCCGCTCCGCCAGGGTAAGTCACTCTTCTCATCGCTCTCAACCCTCACACTCACAAACCCATCACACACCCACAGGGCCCTCACTCGCTGCCAGTCCAAGGGACATCACCATTCACTCTCTCACAATCACCGTTATTGTCCTCATCCCGTCCATGGGTCCACTCACCACCTACAGATGCCAGGCATCCTTATCAACTGGCCTGGCAGGCGTCCTGCTTACACTTTCTCCACCTGCATTCATGCAGGACAAGCTGGCACACAACAAGAGGGAGAGGTCGCAGACCAGTCATAGAGTCATAGAGTCATAGAGGTCGACAGCACAGAAAAAGGCCCTTCGGTCCATCAAGTCTGCGCCGGGCAAACAAGTACCTAACTACTCCCATTTTCCAGCACTAGGCCCATAGCCTTGTATGCCATGGCATTGCAAGTGCACATCCAAATACTTCTTAAATGTTATGAGGGTTTCTGCCTCTACCGCCCTTTCAAGCAGTGAGTTCCAGATTCCCACCACCCTCTGGGTGAAAAAATTCTTCCTCACATCCCCTCTAAACCTCCTGCCCCTTACCTTAAATCTATGCCCCCTGGTTATTGATCCCTCCACCAAAGGGAAAAGTTCCTTCCTGTCTATCCTATCTATGCCCCTCATAATTTTATACACCTCAATCATGTCCCCCCTCAACCTCCTCTGCTCCAGGGAAAATAACCCCAGTCTATCCAATCTCTCCTCATAACTAAAACTCTCCAGCCCAGGTAACATCCTGGTAAATCTCCTCTGCACTCTCTCTAGTGCAATCACATCCTTCCTATAATGCGGATTCCAGAACTGCACACAATACTCTAGCTGTGGCCTAACCAGCATTTTATACAGTTCCAGCATAACCTCCCTGCTCTTATATTCTATGCCTCGGCTAATAAAGGCAAGTATCCTATATACCTTCTTAACCACCTTATCTACCTGTCCCGCTACTTTAAGGGACCGGTGGACATGCACACCAAGGTCCCTCTGATCCTCGGTACTTCCCAGGGTCCTACCATTCATCGTGTATTCCCGTGACTTGTTTGTCCTGCCCAAGTGCATCACCTCACACTTATCCAGATTAAATTCCATTTGCCACTGATCAGCCCATCTGACCAGCCCGTCTATATCCTCCTGTAATCTAAGGCTATCCTCCTCACTATTTACCACCCCACCAATTTTCGTGTCATCCGCGAACTTACTGATCAATCCTCCTACATTCAAGTCTAAATTGTTTATATATATCACAAACAGCAAGGGACCCAACACTGATCCCTGTGGAACCCCACTGGACACAGGCATCCAGTCACAAAAATGGTCACCCCTCGACCATCACCCTCTGCTTCCTGCCACTCAGCCAATTCTGGATCCAATTTGCCAAATTGCCTTGGATCCCATGGGCTCTTACCTTCGTTATCAGTCTCCCATGAGGAACCTTATCAAAAACTTTGCTGAAGTCCAAGTAGACTACGTCAAATGCATTTCCCTCATCTACACACCTGGTCACCTCTTCGAACAATTCAATCAAATTGGTCAGACATGATCTCCCCTTAACAAAACCATGCTGACTGTCCTTGATTAATCCCTGCCTCTCCAAGTGTAGATTAATTCTGTCCCTCAGAATGGTTCCAATAGTTTCCCCACTACTGAGGTTATACTGACTGACCTGTAGTTCCCTGGTTTATCCCTTCCTCCCTTCTTGAATAATGGTACCACATTGGCTGTCCTCCAGTCCTCTGGCACCTCTCCTGTGGCCAGAGAGGTATTGAAAATTATTGCCAGCGCCCTAGCTATCTCCTCCTTTGCCTCACTCAACAGCCTGGGATACATTTCATCCAGGCCTGGAGATTTATCTACTTTTAAGACTGCCAGACCACTTAGAACCTCCTCCCTTTCTATGCTAATTTCTTTAATTATATCACAGTCCTTTTGCCTGGTTTTCATACCCACGCCGTCCCTCTCACTTATGAACACCGACACAAAGTATTCATTTAGGACCCTGCCTATGTCTTCCGGCTCCACACACAAATTACCACTATGGTCCTTAATGGGCCCTACTCTTTCCCTAGTTACCCTCTTACCCTTAATGTACTTGTAAAATAACTTTGGATTTTCCTTTATTTTACCTGCCCATGATTTTTCATGCCCCCTTTTTGCACTCCTAATTTCCTTTTTAAGATCCCCCCTACACTCTATACTCCTCAAGGGCTTCCGCTGTTTTGAGCCCTCGACATCTGCCATAAGCCTCCCTTTTTCTCTTTATCCAATCCTGTATATCCCTCGACATCCAGGGTTCCCTGGATTTGTTGGTCCCACCCTTTACCTTTACTGGAATATGTTGGTGGAAGAATTCCTGAAATCAAGGTCCTCAAGAACTTTGAAAACAGAGCCATCCAACTGGCCGGCGAGGATCTGGACCGGTCCTGTGCTGATGGTGAGGTCGGCGCTGCTCTACCAAGTGAGGATCCAGCAGTGCAACATCCATCAGACAACCATGCTGTGAGTGATGTGTCCTGTTTCACAGGCCACTGCCCTGCACTAATTATCTCCCCTTGCTCTCACAGACACATCTGGGAAACAGCCGACAGAGTCCATGACCCAGGGCCTCCAATCAAGCACTGAAGAAACCTCTGAAGAGGAATCTGATGACACCCTCCCTGAAGTCCTGTCACAGCGCTCACTCACACCCTCCACCAGCGCAGAGACACACACCTCGGTGGGACCTAGCTTTAGAGTAGCCTCGGGTTCACAATCTGGTGAGCACATCGCACTGTCTGATCCACAGCAGGTGGAGGCTGGGACTTCCCAGACGTCCAGCACTCGGAGGAGCTGCTGGAGGCCGAAACGTTGCTGAGTCTGAGTCAGATGATGAGCCTCTGGACTCGGTCATGTCACAGTTGCTGGAGCTGTAAAGGCAGCTCGGGAACATCAGGAAGGGATGTCACTGCACTCCTCAGATTGCAAGGCACAATGGAAGCGTCTGTTTGCCTTCAGTATGAGGTGATAGCGCCGGCATGGCAACGCACTGAGGTCAACACTGGCAGGATGGCGGCCGCCATGGAGACCTTGGTCCAGGACGTCGCTCCTGCGCTGCTGTGCGGGCTGAACTCCATCACTGATGCCATAGTTGGCCTCCAACAGTGTGTCCGCGAGAGGGGTGCCGGGTAGCTCGATCTCACTCCAGCTACCCCTTCTCTTCAAGGAGTCAGCCAGGGACCCTTGGACACCCACAGGGAGGAGGATCAGCAGGCGTATTCCCCAGAGCCATCCATCCAGGTGACTCCGGGAGTGTCCGGCCCATCCGAATCCCCGCTTCCCGTGACCTCAGTAGCTCCAGCTCCACGGGCCAAGGAGGGTGCCACTAATACTCAGCAGGGCCCTGAAAGCGGGCTGGAGCCTGCTGGTCTCAGTCCTCCAGAGGACGCCCGCCAAGGTCATCGCAGACAGTGCATAACAGCCTGCAGACTGGCTCCACCTCCACTGTGTATGTCTGGGGAGCACTGTGTTCTGACACAGCAGATGATGTGTACCAGGTGGATCAAATCCATGAGGGAAACTTGATCACGCTATCACAATGGTTTTGCAATTTGTATTGATTTCGAGATGCGTGCCTGAATCCAGAAGTAATAAGTCCACCAAGACTTCAGAGATTTTTAAAAAAAAACTAAATCAAACATTTATTAACAAAAGATTTCAAGTACACACTTTGCTCTATAAATTACATACTATAATAACTCCTAAAACCCCTAATTAATCTGGCTTCCAGTTACACCCCAGTTAAGGCAACAGTAAAAAAATAGATTTTAAACAGGTCCAGGCAAGTCAACACAAAACCCTGGACAGTAGATTTCAAAGTGGCTTTTCCCAGCTTCGGTTTCTGTAGACAGCAGGTTGAATGCTCAAATACAGGCAGCTTTTCACACTTCTGGTAGATCTTACAATGCCTTCCTCCTTTATACATGTTTTTCCCTTTTAATGTGTAAATCCCATTGTCCATTTGTCTTTGGAACTTAACCTTTCTCGTAATATAAATCTTTCATGTTGCCACTATATATTTTCAGTAACCCTTGAGAAGAATAAACACATTCCTTATCTTAAATAAAAGCAAAATACTGTGGATGCTGGAAATCTGATACAAAAACAGGAAATGCTGGAAAAGCTCAGCAGGTCTGACAGCATCTGTGGAGAAAAAAAAAACAGGGTTAACGTTTCGAGTCCTTCTGACTATTCTTCAGAGCTAAAGAGAAGTAAAATGTAATGAAGTTTATACTGTTTAAGGCAGGTGGAGCAGGTGAAGCTGGATAGAAGACCAGTGATAGGTGGAGGCAAAGGAGAGATTGCCAGAGATGTCATGGACAAAAAGACAAAAGGGTGTTAATGGTAGTGGTACTGGCTAAAGGAGGTGCTGATGGTGGCATTAAGATCAGAAAGCAGAATGTGATAATAGCAGGACAAGGGTAAGCACTCTGGAAAGAACAACATGAACAAGTGACAGATGGTCCTTGTGGGGGTGGGGGTGGGGGGAGGGGACGGTGGTGGGAAAAAAGATTGAAAATAGGATAAAACAATGAATAAAAATGAAGTTAAATAAAAATAGAAATAAAAATAAATGGATAAAAATAAAAAATAAGAAATGAGAATGAATATTGAAAAAAGGGGATAAAGGGGGTGGGGATGGAGGAGAGAGTTCATGGTCTGAAGTTGTTGAACTCAATATTCAGTCCAGAAGGCTGTAAAGTGCCTAGTCGGAAGATGAGGTGCTGTTCCTCCAGTTTGTGTTGGGCTTCACTGGAACATTGCAGCAGGCCAAGGACGGACATGTGGGTATGAGAGCAGGGTGGGGTGTTGAAATGGCCAGCGACAGGGAGGTCTGGGTCATGCTTGCAGACAGACCAAAGGTGTTCCACAAAGCGGTCACCCAGTCTGCGTTTGATCTTTCCAATGTAGAGGAGGCTGCATTGGGAGCAGGGAATGCAGTAGACTAAATTGAAGGAAGTGCAAGTGAAATGCTGCTTCACCTGAAAGGAGTGTTTGGGCCCTTGGACGGTGAGGAGGGAGGAGGTAAAAAGGGGCAGGTGTTGCACCTTCTGTGTTTGTATAGGAGGAAGATGAGGTGTTGGTGATGGAGGAGCGGACCATGGTGTCCCGGAGGGAACAGTCCCTATGGAATGCTGACAGGGTGGGTGAAGGGAAGATGTGTTTGGTGGTGGCATCATGCCAGAGTTGGTGGAAATGGCGGAGGATGATCCTTTGAATGCGGAGGCTGGTGGGGTGAAAAGTGAGGACAAGGGGGGACCCTATCATGGTTCTGGGAGGGAGGAGAAGGCGTGAGGGCAGAGACGCGGGAGATGGGTCCAGTGGATTGGACACTGTCGAGGGCCTTGTCAACCAGTGGGTGGGAAACCTCGGTTAAGGAAGAAGGAAGACATGTCAGAAGTGCTGTTTTGGAAAGTGGCATCATCAGAACAGATGCGATGGAAGTGAAGGAACTGAGAGGATGGGATGGAGTCCTTACAGGAAGTGGGGTGTGAGGAGCTGTGGTCGAGGTAGCTGTGGGAGTTGGTGGGTGTAGTGAATATTGGTGGACAGTCTATCACCAGAAATTGAGATAGTGAGGTCAAGGAAGGGAAGGGAAGTGTCAGAGATGGACCATGTGAAGGTGATGGAAGGGTGGAAATTGGAAGCAAAATTGATAAATTTTTCCAGATCCAGATGAGAGCATGAAGCAGCACCGAAACAGTCATCAGTTCCTTATCCTGCTTGTCTGGCTGTTTGTAAACAGATTGAGATCCCTTTGAAAACCCTATCCCCCTTTTTATCTAAAAATGCAAATTCCCTTTATACCTTGCATGCTAAGACCCCAACCATGTTTACTTATTAACATATTAAAGACACTTCTACACCTTACCTCTTGATACTTCAACCTGCAGTCTGCTTGGCTACAAAATGTAATTAAATCACACACACAGACAGACAACACAACCCCCTCCCCCTAATAAACCTACTTTACACTAAACCAGAAAAATATTATGAAAGTTATTATACTTTTGCAACACCTTTCTTCTTATCAAAAAAAGAATTGTCTTAATTTAAAAAGGCAGCTTCATTTTCTTAACCCATCTTGCCCTACCTACTATACTAACCTATATACTCACACTATTATATTACAGGTGCAGGTATTAACATAACAATATATATATATAAATCCTTGGTATCAACAGAAGTCATTTCAGTCCAGTGTCCAGGTTTTAAATGTCCAATTTTCCCTTTGAGCTTTAAACTCTCGACAATGCATCTGCAATTAGATTTTCTCATCCAGCCACATGTATAATCTGTAGATTAAATGGTTTCAGTAATAAACTCCATCTGAACAGCCTTGCACTTCTGTCTCAAAATTTGTCCAGAAACTTTATAGGATTGTGGGCTGTATAAACGATTGTTTCTGATGAATTGTTTGCAACGTAAACTTCAAAATGCTGCAGCGCTAATGTCAGACCCAGAGTCTCCTTTTCGATCATTGAATATCTTCTCTGTTGTACATTCAACTTCCGTGAAAAATGCCCTATCGGTTTCTCAATTCCAGTTTCATCTTCTTGTAACAGTACAGCCCCAATGCCTATATCGCTTGCGTCAACAGCCAACTTGAATTGCTTGGCATAATTGGCTACTGCCAAAACTGGTGTTATAGTTAATACAGTTTTCAAACTGTCAAATGCCTCCTGACACTCCTGTGTCCATTGAAACTTCTTGCTCTTTTTTAATAGTTCAGTCAGTGGAGCAACCACTTGGCTAAAATTTGGTACAAATTTCCGGTAAAACCCACTCATGCCCAGAAATCTCAAAACTTCTCGTTTTGTTGTAGGCACTGGGAAATCCATGATAGCCTTGACTTTTGCATCTCTTGGAGCCACCTTACCATGTCCAATGGTATGGCCTAGATACGTAACTTGCGCTTTTGCAAATTCACTTTTAGCCAAGTTCATCATCAAATTAGCTTCTTGTAGTCGACAAAATAATTCTTCCAGATGTTGTAAATGTTCCTCCCACGTTTGACTGAAAACTATCAAGTCGTCAATATAAACAGCACAATTGCTCAGTCCTGCAATTACTTTGTTTGTCAGTCTTTGAAATGTTGTTGGTGCATTTTTCATACCAACCGGCATGACTTTAAACTGATTTGGTCCATCTTGCATCACAAAAGCCGATATTTCCTTTGCTGTCTCTGATAACAGTAATTGCCAATATCCTCTCAGCAAGTCAATCTTTGTGATAAACTTTGATTGTCCCAATTTCTCAATGCAATCTTCCAGCCGTGGTATAGGATATGAATCCACTTTTGTCATTGCATTGACCTTTCGATAGTCCACACAGTTTTTGTGTTCCATCCGGTTTTGGAACCATCACAATAAGTGAACTCCTGTTACTGCAACTAGATTCAATTATGTCATTTTGAAGCATGAATTCAAGTTTTTTCTGTACTTGTGATAACTTTGCTAGATTTAATCTGTAAGGGTGTTGCCATATCGAAGATTAAACTTCTACACTCATATTTTGTGTAGCTAAATTTGTCCTCTCCAGCTTATTCCCACAAATAGTTTTGTGTGACTGCAATAACTTCACCAAATCACTTTGACGCTTGTCTGGAAGGTAACTCAATATTACATTTAAATTTTCAAGCACCCCCTCATTGTCCAATTTGATTAGAGGAAAATCAATTTCAGAATCCTTCATTTCTCCCTCTTTCTCCTTATCTACCACCACTAACACCTCCTTTTGGTCCTCATCCGTTTCTGTCATATTTACATAACATCTTCCGTCTGGAGTATTTATTAAATAATTTATTTCACTCAGTTTTTTTAAAATCCTGCAAAGTCCACTAAACCTTGCCTTTAACAAGTCATCTCGTACTGGTAACAAAACTAACACCTTTTATCCAGCAACAAAACTACAAGCTATGGCTCTCCTATTTGCCTTCATTTTCATCACTTGCTGTGATATCTTTAAATGTTCCCTAGCTAACTCACATGCCCTGTCCAATCTTTCTCTGAAGTTTGATACATAATCCAGGAGAGTATTTTCTGAATTTTGACCCACCAATTTCTCATAAATATATTTCAGTGGTCCCCTTACCTCATGACCATGGACTAGTTCAAAAGCTAGTTCATCCAGTCGATGCATTAGCAGCATCCCTAATAGCAAATAACAAGAATGGAATGCCCCTGTCCCAATCCTGTGGATAGTCCTGACTATAAGCCCTCATCATCGTTTTTAAAATTTGATGCCATCTTTCCAAAGCTCCTTGTGACTCAGGATGATAAGCTGTTGACTTAAACTGTTTTATCCCCAAACTGTTCATTACTTCCTTAAACAGCTGTGACATGAAATTTGAACCCTGATCTGATTGTACTCCTTTTGGTAAACCATTTCTTGTAAGAAATTTAGTCAACTCTTCCACAATTCTCTTTGTTGTAATATTCTTCAAAGGTATCGCTTCAGGAAACCTTGAAGACACATCTATTATTGTTAGTAAGTACTGATTTCCACTTTTAGCCTTAGGGAGGGGTCCTACACAATCAATCGTGAGTCAGAAATTAATAACAAACCAGATACTACAGATCTCAATGAAGACCATCCAAGTCAAGAAAAAGGAGTTTAGAGAGAGACTACTGATCTTCCAAGTCTGACAAGAACACTCTCGGGGAGAGTTGTGAAGACTCCTGACAGATTGAATCTGCGATGTCAGAGACTTGGGGAGAGATGGGGCAGTATATAAAGATGAATGTAAAAAATATGGACAAAGGCTTGGGCAGGGATGTAGTATTAGGGTTTGTAAGAGTTGATGTGTAAATAGCACCTCCCATAATGATGAGGTAAGAGAACACATGGCTAGGAGAGGAGGGAGAGAATGTCCATGGCTTCAGCAGTGTGACACCTAGCCACAGATAGCTGTTTGATTAGGGTATTTGATCTCACCTAGGAAATATTTTTGTTCCCCTTCTGGTGGAAATTCTTCAACTTCATTAGTAGCCTCACCCTTTGGTAGCATTGTGGTATTGTCACTGGACCTGTAATCCAGAGGCCTAGACTAGACACAGGTTCAAATCCCATCATAGCAAGATTCTGGAATATAGAGCTAGTCTCAGTAATGGTATCACCGATTGTTGTTCATTAATGCCCTTTAGGGAAGGAGATCTGCTGTCCTTACCTGGCCTGGCCTACATGTGACTCCAGACCCACAGCAATGTGGTTGATCCTTGACTGCCCTCTGAAATGTCCAAGCAAGCCCACTCAGTGCAATGGCAATTGGGGATGGGCACCAAATGCGAGTGATGCCCACATGTCATGAAAGAATAAAGGGGAAAAAAATCTGGAGATCTTACAGAGACATGGGCTAAAAGCAGCGGTGGGGGACTAAACACTGCTGTCCCTTCAAAGAGCCAGCGCAGACACAATGGGCTGAATGGCCTCTTTCTGTGCTGTAAGCTTCTATGCAGGCAGCACTGGCAAGGCTGGCATTTATTGCCCATCCCTCATGCAAGTGAGTGGGTTTATGAGGCAACCTCAGAGGGTGGTTAAGAGTTAACACATTGTGGGGCTGGAATCACATCCTGTCACATAGGAGAGCAACATTCCTTCACAGAAGGGCATTAATGAAACAGATGGGTTTTTACAACAAATCACCCATTTCACCGTCACTTTTACTGATAACAGCTATTTTTTTTTATATTTTAATTTCCAGTATTATGGGCAGGAGGTGGGGGGATTAATTTAAACAGCACTAATCTCTCCTCTCACCACCCGTCCGTAAACAGAAAGATATTTTGATTTGTTTCCCTCTTTATAAGCGGTGGTGTATTTCCCAACCCCTTGGGTTTGGTGTAAACCAATTTTCTACTAATAACCCCAAAGCCAATTCGAGACAGGATGAACTCAAAGGGCTAGTTTATTTGCATACCTTCGAAATGAGAGAAATGCGTTTGCAACGTCCCCCTCACATTCAAATAGTAAAGAGAGGGGTAGAGAATGGAAAGAGTTACAGTGCGGAGACCACACAGGAAAGAAATGTGAACGGCACAATTGTAAGTGATTTTTCGTGGCCTGTCCAACTTTATGGTTGGCAGGTAGGCCAATTGGCCAGGCAGCCTTTACATTTTTGATGAAACCTCATCCAAGGGTGGGGTGAAATCTCTGTTACGATATAAAATAAAAAGAAATATCTGGGGACAGCGTTTTTATGAGGTATGCTTTCAGGTGCTTGATGGAGCTCCAAGCACATTTTTTGCAGCTTTTTTTTGGGCTTTCTTTTATTATTTGGAGGTCTGCAGCGCTCTTGAGGCAGCTGCCTGCCTCCAGGGAGCTCGGTGGAAGCGCTCACCAGCATCCCCAGTGGCGCCATCGCCCGCCCTCTTCCTGACCCCACCCCGGCGCGCTGGGCTTTTCAGCGCGCGTTTCACACCGGATGACCTTTAGTTTGCGGTTCGGGGGTAGATCGCGGTCGGGGGCCTGTTTCCCAAGGCGCTCCCGGACCTGCCGACCGTGTGCGCTCAACTAGCGCAAAATTCAGGCCGTGATTTCACGTGGGTTACAGAGTCCAGAATCAAAGTTCAAGGAGGCATTCCTTCACGGAGATCGGTTTGTTGAAAACCAATGCTGGATAATTCACTTTTCCAGCGGCGTTGGCTTCACACGATGAGATAGGCACTCAGAGGTGAATTAGCCTTGTAGGTGGTGGTACAGAGTTTCCAGCAGAAGCAGGGTAAATGGGAACCAGGTATTCCAGAGCTCCTTGACTACGAGGCTGCTAGTTAGATGGTTAGACAGCATACTTCGTAATGCAGTTCAGCAAGGAAATTGCTTGTTCCACAAGCCCATGTCATATGCTTCCGCCTCTCCACCAGCCCTTTAACAAAGGATGGGTATCCATCATCTGGATTCCAAATACTGTTAAGTGTCTCAGCCATTGGGAATGGAAAGGAAGGTTGTGGGGCCTTTGTCTTAACAGATGACCCATCGCCTCCTGGCCAGCCTGGGTTATTAAATGTAGTCGGCCTTTGTATAGCTCCCTTTGAAGTTGGGCTGTACAGTCCACGGGTGGTCATTAGTGTCTCCTCAGAGATAACGAGGTGTGAGTTTTCCTGAAACTGCCAAGTATATTCTTTTGTTTGGGGGTCACAGACAGACATAGGCTCAGCCATTTTAAAGGCCCTTGCTCAGTTTTAAAATTTCAGAAATAGCAATGAGCATATCTACATATATTTTATAAAAGCGTACAGTGTAAGGCTTAATACCTCACACCAGTTTGTTTAAAGTGAGTTTAAATTCTTGAACTGCAGCAAGTGGCATGGAATTCGTGTTCATATTTGATCATTTGTCCAGTTTACTAATCCAGTGACATCAACACTGCATTACTGTACCCACCTGTGACTTTGCTGGGGAGGGATGTACATGGAACAGCTGATTTGCTTTCACCCATTTTAAAGTCAACGTTTACCCCACACCTATGGTGGGTTATTGCATTTAGGGAGTCTCATAGACAGGCTCAGACCCACCCTCGCTCAATATCCCTACTAAAGCAGGATACTGATCAGGAATTGGAATGCTTCCTGGTTATCCTGTTCGCAGAGGCACTGAGGCCAATTCCCAGCTCTATCAAAACCGGGATCAGCCTAGATGTAGACCTCGGAATTTTCTTTCGGAAGGGTGAGGGGAGACCTTCTAGGATATGATACCAGGCATGAAGAGTTACATGGAGAGACTCGAGAAGCTAGGGTCTGTCTTCCTTAGAGCAGAGGAGGCTCCGATTCTCCCTCCTGGTTGAACAGCCCTACCCGCCCGCCCCCCGCACCTCCAATATTTTTAAATCTAATGAACAGAAGTGGAAAATGAATTTTGAGAAAAGCATTCTTTCCCTGCCTCGGGGACCTCGCTCCATGAACCTGCTTGAAACAGAGACCAGGAGATCAGTGCCTAATTCCTGGTGACTCAAAGGCAGTCCTAGAGAGTTGGAAACCTCTAGACTCTTCCTGCAGTGCACTCTGCAGCCAAGCCTTGTGCCTTTCAAAGGAATGCCTGCTCATTGTCAGTCTGCATACTTCTCCTTGATGTTGGTGGAGTCTGAGACCCTGTGTAGCTAACGAAAGAAATATTTGCATTTAGATATATGTTTTTATTGATCCTTGGTGCATAAGTGTCACTTGCCCCTGAGCAACATTTTTTTGTGCAAAAATATACTTTATTCAAATATCTGAGAGAACATGACAAAACATTTCAAAATGGCCGTCACAAACAGTGCAATTATATTCAAGTTTTCCATGTTTCTCATGTTGCACCCTGAGCTGCTTCAATACAATCAGTGAACATTACAGGCATTTCAAGATGGTCATTACAGACAGTCGGACAGTGCACTGGTATTTCATTCTTCAGACAGCACCTTCCAAACTCACGACCACTCCCATCTAGAAGGACAAGGGCGGCAGATACATGGGAACACCACCACCTGGAAGTTCCTCTCCGAGTCACTCACCATCCTGACTTGGAAATATATCGCCGTTCTTTCACTGTCACTGGGTCAAAATCCTGGAACTCCCTCCCTAACAGCACTGTGGGTGTACCTACACCACATGGACTGCAGCGGTTCAAGAAGGCAGCTCACCCCCACCTTCTCAAGGGCAATTAGGGATGGGCAATAAATGCTGGGCCAGCCAATGACGCCCACATCCCGTGAATGAATAAAAAAAAGTTATTGACATAGATCATGTTGCGCTCTGAGGTACTTCAATACAATTGTGATATGTGTAATATTCACTACACACATTCAATGTGAGTCATACAGCCCGAGGGGTCTATACGTTTCCCAGTCCCTCGATGCACTGTGGCTGAAAGGTCTTAGACAGCGACCTTCCCCCATTGGGCCTTTGCCCTTAAGCAACTGGTGGTGAACTGCCTGTAATTCAGTGGCCATTTCAGAGGGGCAGTTAAGAGCCAACCACATTGCTGTGGGTCTGGAGTCACATGTAGGCCAGACCAGGTAAGGACAGCAGATTCCCTTCCCTAAAGGACATTAGTGAACCAGATGGGTTTTTATGACAATCCAGGCATTTCATTATTAATGAAACAAGCATTTTGTTCTGTATTCGTTAATTAATTGAATTTAAACTCCCATTAGCTGCTGTGGTGGGAGTCAAACCCAACCCTCCCAAGTACTAGTCTAGGCCTTTAGATTGCTAGTCTATTAAATCACTACACTGCTACCATCCCCTTTCAGTCTTCAGACATCCCAAAGCACATTACAGCCAATGAAGTACTTGTGAAGATCTGTCGCTGTTGTAATGTAGGAGATGCAGTGGCCCATTCGTGCACAATCAGCTCCCACAAACACCCATACATAAAATGGAGCAAACCTCTGGAATATACTGGGCACGGAAGCCCCAGATTCCATCACATGTGTGTGTCACCTGTAGCTCGGTGGGTAGCACTCTTGCTTCTGGGCCAGAAGGCTGTGGATTCAAGTCTCACTCCAGAGACTCGAGCAAGGAAATCTCAGCTGATGCTCCACTGAGGGAGTACTGCATGGTTAAAGGCACCATCTTTTGGGTGAGGTGTTAAAATGAGGTACTAATACTCCCTAAGGTTAATGTGAAAGATCCCATGCACTATTTGAAGATGAGTGGTTCTTCCCCAGTGAACCTGCAACTGATATCATTAACCACACACACCTCAGTGGGACCTGGACCTAGAACAGGTTCAGGTTCACAATCTGGTGGTCACTACACGGACACATGTCTGCAGCAAGAGGAAGCAGATTTGGCTGAGCTCCCTAGCACTCAGAGGCCTGCTGTGGAAGAGGCATCTGTGAGGTCTGAGTCAGATAATAAGCCTCTGGATTCAGACTTCCAGCTCGTTGTGGAGAGTCAGCAGAAGGTGGGGGAACATCAAGCAGAGCTATTGGAGACCCAGGTCCAGCAGAACGTGGAGATGTGTGCAGACCTGCACACCAGCATGGTAGCCATGTGTGAATTCCTGCAGTGACAATGTGAGAGGAAGATGGAGTGGCTGGGCCCTTGAAGGGAGGAGAAGTGGCAGTTGGACACCCACTGTGTCATCCACTCAGGAATCTCAGAGGCTGTCCTCTCCCTCTGAGTCTGCTTTACCTGTGACCCCCTTCAACCTCAGTGACCTCTGTCACTGCAGAGAGAAGCAGCTGGCCCACAGGAAGACAGCCAAAGCAAGCCTGGGCCCTCAAGGCCTCAGCTGTCCTGAGGATGCATGCCAAAGTCATCAGAAGCAACATGGCCAACCATTGCACAGGCTGTCTCCGCCCCTGCTGCGGATGTCAGGGCAGCACCTAGAAGAAGTGGTAGACCTAGAAAAGCTAAGAAATTCCGATCACAAGTACTTGTGCGGGCGAACACATTTTCTCACTTTATAATCTCAAAATGTATTCACTTCCACCAAATAAAATGCAATGTTGTCTTTCAGCTTCATTGACAGGTTTCGTGAGTCCTCTCACTGCATTTCCCCCCCATGCCCCACTACGCCTTCACCCCTCCTTCCCAACCTCCCCTCCCCCAGTACACCTTCATCCCCCCTTCCCCTCACCACCCCCAGTACACCTTCATCCCCCCTTCCCCTCACCTCCCCCAGTACACCTTCATCCCCCCTTCCCAACCTCACATCCCCCAGTACACCTTCATCCCCCCCCTTCCCAACCTCCCCTCCCCCAGTACACCTTCACCCCCACCTTCTCAACCTCCCCACCCCCAGTACACCTTCATCACCCCTTCCCAACCTCTCCTCCCCCAGTACACCTTCATCCACCCCCCCTTCCCAACCTCCCCTCCCCCAGTACACCTTCACCCCCCACTTCCCAACCTCCCCACCCCCAGTACACCTTCATCCCCCCTTCCCAACCTCCCCTCCCCAATACACCTTCACCCCCACCTTCCCAACCTCCCCACCCCCAGTACACCTTCATCCCCCCTTCCCAACCTCACCTCCCCCAGTACACCGTACTCTCCCACTCACAGGCTTTGCTCTCCTGCCCTTCACCGATCGTCCGTTGCAGCCCGTGGCCAAGGCCGTTATGTTGCGAAGCAGACCCGAAGCGCGAGCGGAGGACTCCCAGCTTCCGAGAGCCGCTTCACGGCAGGGCAACGCCCGTGAGGATCCACCCAGCACGCGATGCACGTGCTCCTCCAGGCAAGTCCCCACTTCGGCACACTTGTCACACTTGTCCAGACGCGTCATGGGCCCGGCGTGATTCCTGGCGGTGAAACAGTAAATCTGACATGCGGGGAGATTCCGGTCCCATTACCGGGATGCAAACCGGGTTCACGCCGGTCTCCAGCGGGATTCTCTTCCACCATGGCGCACACCAGTGGATGATCCCCTCCTGCGGTTTCACGCTGGCCCTCCTGCCGAATTATCTACCCTCAAGCTCACCATGATGCCCGCCAATGGGACCAGATGATTCCGCCCTCTGTCTCTCTCTCCTTTCTTGAATTGTAGTGTTACATTTGCAGTTTTCCAACCGGACGGGACCTTTTCAGAATTTAGGGAAGTTTGGAAAACTACAACCAATACATCCTTTCTCGCTGTAGCCACTTCCTTTAAGACCCGAGGATTAAGGCCTAGTGCAGCTGTCAGCCATTAGCCCTATTATTTCCTTGTACATTCTCCAGTGGTCGTGATGGTTTTAAGTTCCTCCCTCCCTTTTCCCTCCTGGTTTTCTACTATTCTTGGGATGTATTCTGTGCCTTTTACTCAGAAAACAGATGCAAAGTAATTGTTCAAAGTCTCTGCCTTTTCCTTGTTTCCCATTATTAATTCCCCAGTTTCACCCTCGAAGGAACCAACGCTTACTTTAGCTACTCTCTTCCTTTTTATATACTTGTAGAAGCTTTTACTGTTTGTTTTTATATTTCTCTCTCATTTTCTCACATACTCCAATTTCTCGCACTTTATTATTCTTTTCATCATCCTTTGCTGGTTCCTAA
The DNA here is from genome assembly GCF_964194155.1 of Cetorhinus maximus. NCBI lineage: Eukaryota > Metazoa > Chordata > Chondrichthyes > Lamniformes > Cetorhinidae > Cetorhinus > Cetorhinus maximus. The sequence continues at coordinate 8,882,478 of NC_135906.1, forward strand.
AACCTTCCCAATCTTCTGGCTTTAAACTAACCTTTGAAGCATCTTTTCTCTCAATTTGCTACCATCCTTATTTTCCTTAGTTACCCATCCTTTTCATAGAGCCTTTCTTTCTCAGTGAAATATATATTTGTTGAGACTTATGAAATATCTCCTTAAATGTCTGCCACTGCTTCTCTCTCGATAAGGGGCTTATGCTAAATGCTAAACGTGCCGCAGTGCTCTCTTGTGAGGGGTGCGAGAATGTTAGGTCCTTGGCGGCAGACAGCGCATCATCCTCCTCATCCTGTGGAGCCTGGAGAGCCGATCCTGAGGAAAGTACTCCTCCAATCCAAACCCTTTGCTTTCCTGCCTCTAACCTGTGGGTCTCTCTGCCTGAGTAAGGGGTCTGCCTTTTAAGCTCGAGCTGCGTCTTAGGACATTCCCCCGAACGAGAATTGGCCGGGAGTGAACACCAGCCCACCTCAGGAAGTGCAGCCATCTCAAGGCACCAAAGTCAGTCTTTCGTCCTGTTACCCGGGTTACCTGCTCCTGCCCCTAAGTTATGAGCGCCTGGTTGAGTCAGACACGTGGCCTCTCCACAACGATGGAGATGAGGAATCCTCTTGCAACGTGAAAGGTGCTAAACATGTTACGGGGCAACATCATTCCTGAACCCTCACTGGAAAACTGCCCTTAATACTTCCCAGCAAGAAGGAGGGTGGTCACCTGAAGGAGGGCGCTTGCTATCTCGCCTCCTAAAAGCACTGTCGCCTGAGGGGATATCACCCTGTGGGCCCTGTCTCTCTCTCCAGGTAACACCCTTCATGTGTGAGCCTGCCCCACAGGCAGAACTGGGACCAATGGCTGAATTTCCCTTTCACTCAGTCCCACTCTGGGGGCTCGAGTAGATAATCGGCATTGACATTTCAGTGCAGTACTGAGGGAGTGCTGCACTGTCAGAGGTGCTACCTGTCGGATGAGACATTAAATGCACTGCCTTGGCAGCGTAAGGTAGAAACAGCCCGAGTTGATTAAAGGAGATGAAGGAAGTTCTCCCCGGTGCCCCGGCCAATATTCATCCTCAACCCACGTCACCGATACGTTGACCGGGATTTCCTAGCCCCGTTGCGGCAGGACCTGCCACAGTGGGTGCGGCGGGCCTGACAAAAGCCCATCGAATTTCGGCGGGTCCGGACAATCCCGGCGGCAGGCAGGGCTGGAACATCCCACCCATTATCTTGTGAACGTCAATGCTGTTTGTGGGATCTTGCTGCACGCAAAACCAGCTGCTGCATTTCCCATCTGCTTTGGGGCATCCTGAGGCTGTGAAAGGTGCTATAGAAATGCAATTCTTTATCCGCCCACCTGGTGCCTATCGCTGGCTTTAAATGGAGCCGTGTCACTGCCATAGTCTCTCAGTCCCACATTGGGCAGCTACTCTTCTCATTGACTTGTCTAAGGTGCTGTAAGTAATCTTTTACAGGCCATACTGTCAACTTTTAAAATATTCATCATATGTAATTTATGGGAGCATGATAGCGATGCAAGGAACACATTTATAAGGATAATTGTCCCCTTCTATCTGCATTGAGTAACGTTTTGTAAGTGAACTCATTAACCTAGAAATAATTGTTCGACGTATTCGCAGAGGAACACTTAATGCGTCCATGTAACATTCAAAGACTTTAAGCCATTAAAAAGTGTCATAAAAAGTGGACTGATGAATCCCACCCATCCGTGTTAAATGTGCATTAATATCAGCAGCAGTAATCTGGCAGTTCCCATTGACCAGAAACTGAACTGGACCCACCATATAAATACTGTGGCTACAACAGCAGGTCAGAAACTGGGAATTCTGAGGTGAGTAACTCACCCCCTGACTCCCCAAAGCCTGTCCACCATCTACAAGGCACAAGTCAGGAGTGTGATGGAATACTCCCCACTTGCCTGGATGAGTGCAGCTCCAACAACACTCAAGAAGCTCGACACCATCTAGGACAAAGCAGCCCGCTTCACTGGCACCCCATCCACCACCTTCAACAGTCACTCCCTCCACCACCGACGCACAGTAGCAGCAGTGTGTACCATCTACAAGATGCGCTGCAGAAACTCATCAAGGCTCCTTCGACAGCACCTTCCAAACCCATGACCACTACCACCTAGAAGGACAAGGGCAGCAGATAGATGGGAAACACCAGCACCTGGAAGTTCCCCTCCAAGCCACTCACCATCCTGACTTGGAAATATATCGCTGTTCCTTCGTTGGGTCCAAATCCTGGAACTCTCTCCCTAACAGCACTGTGGGTGTACCTACACCACATGGACTGCAGCGGTTCAAGAAGGCAGCTCACCACCACCTTCTCAAGGGCAGTTAGAGATGGGCGATAAATGTTGAACTAGCCAGTGACACCCATGTCCCCTGAAAGAATAAATTTTAAGAAAATTGTAGGCTTTAATCCCAACCATCTATAAACCGGGATGTTCCAGCCCCTTCGTGGTGGGATCTGTCACGGGGGATGTGGTGGCCCAGACAAAAGTCCATTGATTTTCAGTGGGTGGGGCTGGAAACTCCCCACCCCCCCACCCCCCCCCCCCCCCCCCCCGCCCCCCCGCCAAGAGTTTGGAGTCACATGTTTGTCATTGATAATGAAGTTTGCCGTTGATATATGACGTTTGCTGGTGATGAGAAATGAATATTTAAACTTGTCACTGTCAAAGATTTATGATCTGTTTGACCGAACAGAGATTCCGGTTAACTGACAAAGTCTCTGTAAAGTTACATTTAGACAACTAAGAGTTAAGCTCTGGGTGCACGCACAGGGTGTGAAACTGGTTTGAGACCTGTGTTCATTCACACTGCCAGGTCAATTTGAGACAATGGAGGGGGCTGTCACCCAGATTTGTAATTACAGAATCATTGAATGGTTACAACATAGGAGATGGCCATTTGGCCCATCCAGTCTGTGCCAGCTCCCTGAAACAGCAAAGCACCGAATGTTACCTCTTCACTTTTTCCCAGTAGCCCTGCAAAATTCGCCTCTTCAGAAAATTACCCAATTCTCTTTTGAAAACTTCGATGGAATCTTCCTCCATTTTCTTCCTTTTGGGATGTGTTCTCTCTGGATCGAGGATAATTTGCTCCCACTCCGGTTGGATGGGTTCAGAGATGGCTGATAAGTCCAGTGTACGATCTGCGGACTCTGCCACATGTGGGGACGGCGGTGCTTGACGGGTTGGATAGAAGAGTTGTTTGGGGGTTTGTGTGCTCCCTCTCCGATGCCTCGACTTGGCCTCTTCGTGTTCCCGATGAAGTTTCTCGAGGTGTTCAGTCCCTTAATTCCCAAATGAACCTTCTCCATTCTTGGTCACTTACAGATCAGGGGCTCCCATGAGCCAGCGGGGATGTTTGACCTCTTCAGGGTTGCTCTGAGGACATCCCTAAAGCGTCTCCACTGTCCTGCTGGGAATCCCCCTGCTGCGATCAAGTTCCGAGTAGCGCAGTTGCTTCAGGAATTTTCGGGAAACAGACGAAAGACATCTCCCGCCCAGCAGAGCTGGTTTTGAGTGATTGGTGCCTTGATGCTGGGCAAGCTGGCCTGGGAAAGGGCACTGCTGTTGGATTGCCTGTCTTGAAGGATCCTGGTGATACTAGTGTAGAGTTGCCAACCCTCCAGGACTGGTCTAGAGTCTCCAGGAATTGAAAATCAATCTCCAGGACACTGCTGTGTGCAGCCCTGGAGACAAATCACCGGGACAGTAAAAAAGATTGTCTGGTTTTTTAATCTTCTTTGAACATTTCTCTTTGCCAGATATTAAAAATATTGAAAATGGGGAAAAAGAGGCTGTTTGGCTGACAACATCTTCCAATTGGGTAATGAATCTTTTTGCTTTCCAAATTGGTGCAGGATGTGTTGGCCGACTAATGGCTGGAGCATGGGGGCAAGTCATGTGATGCAACCTCCAGGAATGTCTGTAATCACAGTTGGTAACCCTTTGCTAGTGCTTTGAGGGTGCCAGCTGTAGGTCATTCTAGTCTCCAAAGCACAGAGGGGACGAGGGTATCACTGCTGCCAATCACAAGATCGCAAGCCTTCCTTCACCCGACTCTCAGTCAGTGCATTCCAGATCCCGAACGCTCCCTGCACAAAAACGTTTTTTTCCTCACATTGCCCCGGCTTCTTTTGCGAATCACCTTACATCATCCGAATGACACGGGCGGAGTTTCGCACCTGAACATTGGACACTGTCTGGCGGAGCTCAGAAAGGAATGTTCCGGTGAGAGGGGAGCGCTCGTCGCTATCAAAATCTGCTGGATCTTCCCCTCTGGTGAAATGAATTGAAGGAGAATTTGGTGGATTTGGTAAGGGTGTCCAATACTGCCCCAGTAATTATCCTTTCGAAATTCTGCTCAGGCGATTCTTAATGCCCGGGTGGTAAGGGCTAAAATTGACCCCACATTATTGCATTGATTTCATTCGTTGAGAGCAGCTGGGGGTCCTAACTGGGCAGACATTTTGCTTTCCATACAACCCGCACCAGGGGGCAGAGTTTAATCATTTGTCTCTTTTTCTTCTCTGTGGGTCATTTCTTTCAGTAAGCTGAGTGTGAAAGAGTCAGGTAGAGAGAGAAATCTCCTTTTCCAAGCAAACTACTTCAGTCACACTGACTAGTAAAGTGAAGTTACTCCCACATCAAGAGGAAAGTTTGCCCAATTTATTATGTTTGAGGAAAGGTAGGCAACAGGTACATTTCTCCCCGACAATTGCATTTTGTCCAGTCATGTATTTCACATAAAATATCACAGTTTGCTATTGGTAATTGGACTTGTCTCACTAGAATGTCTCTCAAACCATCTACTGGCTGATATAGATGGGCAGGTGGTGGTGTGGCGGTAATGTCACTAGTTGAGGAAATTCAGGAGGCCCAAGCTAATACTTTGAGGATATGGGTTCAAATGGCAGCTGGTGGGATTTAAATTCAATTAATAAAATCCGGAATTGAAAGTTAGCCTCAGTAATGGTGACCCCCACAAAGCTATCCTTTTTTGTTGTTGTTGTTAAAAACCCATCTGGTTCACTAATGTCTTTCAGGGAAGGAAATCTGCTGTCCTTACCTGGTCTGGCCTACATGTGACTCCAGACCCACAGCAATGAGGTTGACCCTGAAATGATGGAGCAAGCCACTCAGTGACACCCACATCCCCTGAAAGAGTAAAGAAAATAATTTAGATGACAGGGGATCATCACAGAACCCAGTAAACATGAGGGGTCATATAGTTTCAAACTCTTTCGAGTTATCAACAGTCACAGATTGCAACTCTTTCGAGTACAATCACAGTTCTTGGTTTCCGGGAGTGGGACATGAACCCACAACCCTCTGATTCAAAGGCGAGGGTGCTATGAACTGCACCTCCCATATAGTTTCAACCCCCCAGCTCACAATTAATAATTAAATCATGGGTGGTGAAGGCAAGCTCTTGACAGTCGGGGTCAGCGAATCATAAAGCTCAAAAGGAGGCCACTTAGCCCATCCTGGCTGTGCTAACCCTTAGACAGAGCGGTACACTTAGTCCCATTCCCCCCTACTCTTACTCCACAATCAGGCAAATTTTTCCCCTCAGGTTTTTATTAAATTCCACTTTGAAAGTTACAATTGAAGCTACTGCCCTTTTCCCTTTCAGGCAGCACATTCCAGATTGCAACAACTCACTGCATTAAAAAACGCACTTCGCATCTCACCCCTACTTCTTTTGCAAGTCACCTTAGATCTATCTCCTCCGGTTACCAATCCCTAATGGAAACAGTTACTCTGTTTTTATCAAAACGCCTCATAATTTTTAAAGGCTTCATTAAATCTTCCTTTAACCTGCTTCTAACCCTAAGGAGAACAATCACAGTTCCTCCATTCTCTGAACATAATTGAGTTTCCTCAACACTGGTACCAAACTGATTTTTAAAAATTAATTTACAGGATGTTGCCAGCGTTTATTGCCTACCCCGAATTGTCCTTGAGAAGGTGGTGGTGAGCTGCCTTCTTGAACCGCTGCAGTCCATGTGGTGTAGGTACACCCACAGTGCTGTTAGGGAGGGAGCTCCAGGGTTTTGACCCAGCGACAGTGAAGGAACGGCGATATATTTCCAAGTCAGGATGGTGAGTGGCTTGGAGGGGAACTTCCAGGTGGTGGTGTTCCCATCTGTCTGCTGCCCTTGTCCTTCTAGGTGGCAGTAGTCGTGTGTTTGGAAGGTGCTGCCTAAGGAGCCTTGGTGAGTTCCTGCAGTGCATCTTGTAGATGGTACAAATCTCCTCTGCAGTCTCTCCAGGGCCTTGACATTCTTCCTAATGTGCAGTGCTCAGAATTGGACACAATACTCCAGCTGAGGCCTAACCACTGATGTATAAAGATTTAAAAAGTCACTTGGTGAGAGAGCTTGAAAAGAGAGACATGTTGCCAAAGCTTTTTATTTTGCACTCCTCAGGACAAAGGCAAGAATACCAAATTTCAAACAATCACAACAATTTATACTACAAGAAAAAATGCTGCTTAATGGTTGGCAAGTTGACTCTGATTGGCTGAGGCTTTGTCATGGAAAAGGTGCTGGCTGCCCATTGCTTTCTCCATGCCAATGCCTCAGCCAATCAGAGTCAACTTGCCAACCAAGCAGCACCCTTTTCTCCTGTGGTATAAATAGTAGTGATCCTTTGAAATCTGACATTCTTGCATTTGCCCTGATGAGTGCAAAACAAAAAGCTTCGGCAACTTGTTTTTATTTTCAGTAATATAAAGATTTTGCATAATTTCCGTGCTTTTGTACTCTGTGTCTGTTTATAAAGCTCAGGATCCATATGTATCCAGGTCCATATATCCAGGTCCTGTCAACTTCAAAGATTTGAGTATGTGGGTCAATGCTACAATGTTCCAGTGAAGCCCAACACAAACTGGAGGAATGGCACCTCATCTTCTGATTAGGCACTTTACAGCCTTCCGGACTTAACATTGAGTTCAACAATTTCAGACCATGAACCCTCTCTTCCATCTTGACCCATTTTTTAATCCAATTTTTTCTTCCCTAATGCCCATCCCCACCACCCCACCGCCCCACCGCCCCGCTGCCCCACCATCGGGCCACCTGTTAGTTATTCTTATGTTTTGCTTTCACAGAATTCTGACCCTTGTTCTGCTGTTAACACATTCTTACCTTTAAGCCACTATCGGCACCTTCTCTAGTCTTTGACCCTACCATTAACACTCCCTTTGGTCTTGTGTCCATGACATCTATGTCAAATCTCTCCTGAACACTGACTTATCCCTGGCCTTCTCTCTTGCTCCAGCTGCTCCACTCCCTCTTAAACAGTATAAAATCCATCACATTTCTACCTCTCGTCAGCTCTGAAGAAGAGTCATACGGGACTCGAAACGTTAGCTCTGTTTCTCGCTCCACAGATGCTGCCAGACCTGCTGAGCCTTTCCAGCATTTTCTGTTTTCATTTCAGATTTCCAGCGTCCGCAGCGTTTTGCTTTTATTCTACGAGTACGTGAGCCCGCAGCTCACGATATCGCAGGACGAGATAGCACGTGGCAAAGGCAAACTCATGATCATAGTTGTCATGGGGCCCACTAGGTGAGCGACCCCAGAGAATCGCTGGCCTCAATCCACGAGGTGCAACAGAAACCTGAGCTCCAAGGTAGATTCAGCATGACCGAGAAACGTTTTGCCGCAGCGGGAGCAACGAGAACTCCTTCGTGCCGATCTGTCCTCCAGCTTCTCAAGAGGAAGTCAAGTCAACCGTGGTTGCCATGACAGCCGCACATCTAGGCCCCTCCCAGAGGCGATTCCTGCAGCCATGGAGTGGAGGTTATTGGCGATCTAACAGTGGGGAACCAACTTTCGGGAACAACTCCTTAGGGGCAGATAAGACTCAGCCCGATGGAGTGTCGGCAGAGTTTGGGTGAGGGCCAGGTTGAGTTCAGGCCGCGGTACCCTCCTGAGCGGCTGGTCGCGCACGAGCGAGGAGCGGCCATCGGCTGAGGGTCGCCGTGACGATGGAGCTTTAGCCCAGCCGCAGTTAGGCACCTCAGGAAATGCAAGGCGAAAATCGGAGGGAGAGAAAAGATTGATCAGCGAGGGGTAATGATGTCAGAGTAGATCCATGAATCAAAGCAGGTTCCACGCGGAGCAGAATATGGATGTGGCAGATTTGTGAGCAAGTGTTTCAATTTCAGACAGAGCTGGTTCAAATGGGCCTTAATAATGCACGTTAACAGCCCCGATTATTCATTAAATTCATTACTAGATTACTCTGCTCCTTGCCACTCTTATTTATTGGTTTAATTGCTGATCAGTACCCAAGGTTGCAATGCTTCATGCCAGCGATGGAGCTGGTGGAATAAATACAGGCAACTTGTGGTGGGGGTGGGTGGTGGTGTTGGGGGTTGGGGGAATCAGTGAGAACCAGGTAGATGGAACAGAACTCTGGTGATACGAAGCAGGTCGACCAGAGTCCCAAGATGAAAAGACACGTCTTGCGCTGACTTTGACTGGGTGCTGCCTGACCTCTATCTTTATTGCTGATATAAGTACCTGTCATCTCCGAAACCACAGCGACAAATAGCAAGGTTATCTCCCAGATACATCTTCATGGGTCAGTGCACCTGCCTGTGCTGGGAGGATAAAAGACTGCGCATGAATGTGTAACATTTACTCCAAATCAAAGGGAACTCAACCTCCTGCAAAGAAGCTAATGAGGGGTCTATTTGGAGACGGCAAACTGAGCGAGTGAGACAGGAAGTGCCGTGGTCAATGATGTTTGCACTTGACATTGAGCTGTGTGGTGGGGATGATGAGAACATGACCGAGTATCTGGAAAACTGGAGAAAAACACTGGAAGACAGGGCTATGAAGATCAGTGGATCAACAGATGGACCGTCAGTTTGAGTCTAGGGAAGAGGGTCATGTACTATAAAGGGTTAACAGATGGGCTATAAGATGTAGGTGATGATGTATGTCATGTTCTAGGGTGTGGTCGCTTTGCTTGCAAACCGATTGCACGCTTATCTGTCGGCGGCTGAGTCGATAACTCTATACTACAGACACAGAGACCAATGTGAGGTAAAGCACATGCTATTTATTTACACGGACAACAGGGCACTAAAATGATGTGTGCATCTCCAACCAGACCCTACTCTAGACTAACACTAACATTGTAGCCCGCGCTACACAGCTATTGGGTTGTACAGTCACATGGTCAATCTGTTACGTTCTCTTAAAGGTGTATTGCACCTCAGATTACCACAACGTATTACTGACATCAGTCAGTCATGTGTTAGTCTCTCTCTCTCTCTAGAGAGAGAGAGGTTGGAATCATGTCTAGGAGCAATGGACCTACTCTGTAACCTGTTTAGATGTGGTACTAATACACAAATGTTAAGCAGATACTAGAGTATGTCTATAGTCTGCGAACTGTGCCCCATGCCTAGAGTCCAAGATGGAAGGACATGCCTCAGAGTATGATGGCAGCAGTGGAGATGTTGGTGTAAAAGAAAACTCAAAGGAGCCACAGAGTGAATAAACCTTTGGAAGCAGCTCATAAAAACTTCAACGGATAAAGGAGGCACACTGAAGAGAGGTAACGATGACTGTACCTGGTGGACAGTCCTTGCCCTTGCATTGAGGACCTGCAGAGAGGCCAGCATTGAGGGTTAAGGAAACACCGTTTTCTCCAGTACCGAGCAGCGTCAGACCTTTACGAAAAGGAGAAAAGGCTTCTGGTCAGTTCCTTACTTTATGCAGTAGGTCCAGTAGCAGATGACATTTTCCTAAGACAAGGGGTGCATCCCATGAACTAATATAAAAAATGTGAGTAGTTTCAAGTACCTGGGGTCAGTGGTGGCAGAAGATCGAAGCATAGGAATGTAAATTAAGCAATGGATTAGTTCTGGTTGGATTAATTGGAGGAAGTTCAGTGGAGTGTTATGTGATAGAAAAACATCGCTGAAACTGAAAGGAAGAATCTACAAGAGAGTTGTGGGACCGGCCTTGTTATATTGTGCGGAAACTTGGGCAACACCAGGAAGAGAGGGACAACGACTGGATACTAATGAGATGTGGAATCTGAGATGGATGCGTGGAATAATGAGAAAGGATAAGATCAGGAACCTGCACATCAGGGGGTCAGCGAAGATTGTGAGAGTATTGAAGGGAGTAGCTGAGAAGAGATTGAAATGGGATGGTGATCTGTTGCAGAGAGAGAGAGAGGACTTGTGGTGAGGCGAGAGATGGAGATGGGACTGGAGGGAAGAAGGAGAAGAGGGAGGCCTAAGACCAGGTGGAGAGGTGTGGTGGCGAGAGACTTAAACGCAGCGGGATTGGAAGATGAATGGGTGACTGACAGGAAGAGAAGGAGAAGGGTGAACAACCAGCATTGTGGTGACCCTAAGTAAAATGGGAGAAGCTGAAAGAAGGAGGGAAATGGCAGTGTGAACCTGCCTTCTTTCTGTCTGAGAAATTCAGCAGGAATGGCAAAGTATAAAGACAAGAATCACAGCACAGAGAAAAACAGGTATCATTGCACAGGAACGCAAAAGCGAAGCTGTGAAATTTGTAAATGTTGATGTTCAGGTGGCCTTGGGTGTACTCATACAAGGAACACAGAAAATTAGCATTAGGCACAGCAAGCGATCAGGGAGGGAAATAGCATGTTGGCCTTTATTGCGAGAAGAGTGGAGGTGTTGAAGTAGGGGTCATTCTTCAATTGTACAGGGCTTTGCTGAGACCACACCCAGAGCACATTGTACAGATTTGGTCTTCATGTTTGAGAAAGTATATACATTGTAATCTCTCGTGTCTGGGATGCTTGGGACCAAGTCATTTCTGAATTTCGGAATAGCCTGGACTATAGAACGATGTTAGAATGCTTAATGAAAACCGGAAAACATGGTCGATATAAATATAAACCTGAAGCATAAAAGAGTGATAAAAGCAGTAATAAAAACTCTTTTACTTACTCAAATACTGTATCTTCCACAAAAATAAAAATAGCTGGAAAAACTCAGCGGGTCTGACAGCATCTGCGGAGAGGAATACAGTTAACGTTTCGAGTTTGTATGACTCTTCATCAGAACTGAGGAAATATAGAAATGAGGTGAAATATAAGCTGGTTGAGGGGGGTGGGACAGGTACAACTGGATAGAGGGCCAGTGATAAGTGGAGGCAAAGAAGAGATAGCCAAAGATGTCACAGACAAAAGAACAAAGAGGTGTTGACGGGGGTGGTATTAGCTAAGGAATGTGCTAATGGTGACATTAAGGATAGAAAGCAGGACAAGCAAGTATCTTCCATATTTCTGCTCCCAAAGTACTGCACTAAAATATTGCCATAGGTTGTATGGGTCTGTTCAGAATATTTCTGGACAACTGATGTTTCAGAACAATAGATTTCTGGTCTGGAGAGGTTACAGTGCAATTGCATTGGAGGCAGGACAGCGAAGGTCCATTAGATTGGTCCCTGGGATGAGAGGGTTGTCCTGTGATGAGAGGCTGAGGAAATTGGGCCTTTACTCTCTGAAGTTTAAAAGGATGCAAGGTAGTCTCATTGAACCATGCAAGGTTCTGAAGGGGTTTGACAAGGTAGACACTCAGAGGTTTTTTTCCAGTGGTCAGGGAATCTAGAACATGGGGGCATGGTCTCACGATAGGGAGACAATCATTTAGGACTGAGATGTGGGGAAATTTCTTCACTCATAGGAATGTGAATCTTTGGAATTCCCTACCCCAGAGGGCTGTGGATGCTCCATCGTTGAGTGGGATAGACGGATTTCTGGTCCCTCAGTGAATCAGTGGGGAGTGGGCAGGAATGTGGAGTTGAAGCCCAAGATCAGCCATGATCATATTGGATGGTGGAGCAGGCTCGATGGGCCAAATGGTCTACACTTGCTCCTATTTCTTAAGTCCTTAAATCTCAACCCACAAATCATTGCACAGACACAGAAATCACTGCATGAGGACACAAAAACAAAAGAGTGAAACTTGTAAATGTTGATGATGAGGGAAACTTCTTGGACTTGTATGAGAAACGCCAGGAAGTTAGTATTCAGGCAATTAGGAAGGCAATGGCATGTTGACCTTTATTGTAAAAAGATCAAGTGTCAAGGAGTCTTGCAACGATTGTACAGGGCTTTGCTGAGACCATACATGAAATACTGTGTGCAATTTTGCTCTCTGATTTAAGGAATGATATATTTGCATTGGAGGTGGTGCAGTAGAGGTTCATTAGATTGGTCCCTGGGATGACAGGGCTGTCTGATGTTGAGACACTGAGTAAATTGGGTCTGTACTCTCTGCAGTTTAGAAGAATGAGAGATGATCTCATTGAAACATGCTTGATTCTGAAGGGGCTTGACAGGGTAGACAGAAAGGTGGCTTCCCCTGGCTGGAGAATCTAGAACATGAGGGCGTAGTTTCGGGATAGGGGAATGATCATTTGGGACTGAGATGAGGAGAAATTTCTTCATACAAAGGGTTGTGAATCTTTGGAATTCTCTACCCCAGAGGGTTGTGGATGTTTCATCGTTGAATAGTTTTAAGGCTGGGATAGACAGATTTTTGGTCTCTCATAGAATCAAGGGATATGGTTTTAATTGGATAAATTAAGTTTAAGTGTATACAGGTGGGGGGCACTCATTGGATAATTAATTGTGCATACATAAAGTGACACTAAGGGATGGTTCATTAGTTAATTAGTTTATTTGTTTGTTTGATTTCACTCAAAAGAGTACAAACAGACACATTGACATTGGGCGTAGGTTGTAGGGTGAGGAGCTATAAATTTGTGATGCTTCATTTTGTGAATAATTTTAAAACTGAGTAAAAATTGACTCCTGGTCTCCCCCTTCACCAACTGGCCGTAGGAAGTTCAACAATGGTAACAGAGGGTGGTTGCCGTAAGGTAAATGTTGGAAACTAAGAGCCTTTTTTGAGGCAGAAGATTACAATCGGTGTAGGTTTTTGTGAAGAATGGCTGAAAGCAGATGTAAATTGTCGGGGCATGTTTACCCACCGATATTCACAGAGCCTGAATCTTAAGACCAGTGGAAGGATGAAGTGGATGTGTGGACACAGATTATATCCCTACCGAAGAGGAAACGAGGTGTGGCCTTTGGCATCGTCATTTCCTAATAACAGTAAAAATCAGTAGCAAAGTATTTTGTGAGCTGGAAGCCTGTCAGTTGGATACTGAGGAAAGTTTGGCTCTTCTATTAGGTTTCATGAATGAAATTTACCAGAAAGATAATCTATTGGATGCCTATCGGGTTTGGTCAAACTTTGACAGATTTTGAATCATGGATGGCCATTCCATAGAGGAATATATCATGAACTTCAACAGACTGTATAAAAGATGTAAAAGAAATGTTGCCTTTTCACCTGGGAAGCTATGAAAATAAAATGGTTGTTAAAAGTACTTTAGCTGCAAAAACACCGGCTCTTCTGGAAGCAAAGGAAATGGGATTCTACTTGTCAAATATTTTAGGGAAAATTCTATACAAGGGGTGTATTGAAAACATTTTGCCAGTCGACTGTCCTTGTGGAACAACATTGATGCTACAAAAAGTGTAAATAAAAAAAAAAATAAGGGCTGACCTTGTTAGAATTAAACAAATGTTAGAAAAAAGGAAGTATCTCCAAGGGCATATGGGTTGATGCAAGTCATCAATTACCTGATTGCTTCATGAAATGGACTGCGTGTAAACAAAGATTATTGGGGGCCCCAGGAGAGGGGCCATCTTATAATGTAATGCTTTATAGAGAAAATAAAACAATCAACTTTTTTCTTCTTCAATTTACTTTGAAATATTGTTTGTGAATATTATTTGTCAAGTTTTATTTTTAAAAAGAAATCTGTTAATTGTATCAGCTAAGGTTACGTGTGTACAGGTGGGGGCATTCATTGGGTAATTACTTGCCCAATTACTTGTGGAGTTAGGAACCCTACATTTGTAATGTTTTACTTTGTGAATGAATCTAAAACTGAGTAAAGACTGACTTCTGGTCATTTCTTTCACCAACTGGCTGACAGAAGTTTAACAAGGGGGCCAGGCAGAAAAGTGGAGCTAAAGCCAAAGATCAACCATGATCGTACTGAATGGTGGATCAGGCTCAACGGTATGGTCTACCACTGCTCCTATTTCTAATGTTCTTACATCTCAGCCTAGAAATCCTAGCACGGAGAGACACAGAAATCACAGACAGAGAGAGATGCAGAAATCACAGATACTTAAATCACAGACACAGAGAGACACTGAAATCGCAGGCACACACATACAGAAATCACAGGCACAGAGACACTGAAATTACAGACACAGGAATCACAGACACAAAGAGACACTGAATTTGCAGATACAGAGGGACACAGAAATCACAGACACAGAGGGACACTGAAATCACAGACACAGGGAGACACTGAAATCACAGACACAGAGAGACACTGAAATTACAGACACAGAGAGACAGTGAAATCACAGACACAGAGAGACAGTGAAATCACAGGCACAGAAATCACGGACACAGAGAGACACTGAAATCACAGGCACAGAGAGACACTGAAATCACAGACACAGAGAGACACCAAATTCAGAGACATAGAGGGACACGGAAATCACAGACACAGGAATCAGACACACAGAGACACTGAAACACAGACAAAGAGGCCTGAACTTTCATGCCGACAGAGAGGCTCTGCCTTTGTGAAAATTGCACCAGAGGCTCAAATCCAGAATTTACACTCCTGAAGCTGGCCCTACCATTTTCCCACTGGGCAGGGTGGGGGGAACATGGGCAAGTCAAACCCTGAACATCTGTAGTTCACAGAGGCAGATACACATGTTAAAGTATAGCCACCAGCAGCTTGGTCTGATTTTCACAAGAAGTGAATGGGAAATACACCTTGTGCATGTTAGACCTAGTAGGAGATGGTCTAAACTCACCAGAGTTCTTTGGAGCCTCGGGTCCACTTTTGGAGAGGTAAACTACACTTTTGGATATGGTCCAGGGACACCTTTGGGAGGAGTCAGGTGCCCTTTGGAAGAGGTAAGGTGCCTTTTGAGAGAGGTCAAGTGCTCTTTAGGATTGTTAAAATTAGACATCAATGTGCATAAAAAGTGGATAAACTCATCAGAACGGTCAAACTCATTGTAACTGTCAAAGGGAACTGTCAAGCTGTCAAGGAATTTAAATTCCCTGCCCCTTAAATATTTGAAAAACTTCAAAGAAAAAATGTTTTTTAAAAAAGTGCTTGCGATTGCACTCTGTCTTTTGACATAAGCCTGAGGTCTACCTCTACAGGATTAGAGCTGCATGACTGATTTCACAACCTATCATTATCACAGTGGGGTGCCTGTCAGTTCATAATTTGATTGACAGCTCCCAGTGTTTATAAAGTCTTTGAAGTGGGACGTTGAATACAAGGGATTAAAACGAGTTAAATATCGGGTATGGGTTTTTATCAATGAATGCTTTTTTTAAAAAAACAGTGAGTTCATCAAGACACTTTAACCTCAGCATGGGCCCTCAGGTCTGCCCATGGTGGATACTGGCTGAGTCAGCATGGAGGGTGTAAGGTGGTGGGTAGGGAGCATGGTTTGGCATGAGTTGGTACTAAGTTGGCATGGGGCTATAATGGACCAGGGGGGAGCATTTTTTTTATTTGTTCATAGGATGTGGGTGTCGCTGGCCAGGCCAGCATTTGTTGCCCATCCCTAATTGCCCTTGAGAAGGTGGTGCTGAGCTGCCTTTTTGAACCAGTGCAACCAAGTGGCATAGATACACCCACAGTGCTGTTAGGGAGAGAGTTCCAGGATTTTGAGCCAGCGACATTGAAGGAACAGTGATACGTTTCCAAGTCAGGATGGTGAGTAGCTCGGAGGGGAGCTTCCAGGCGGTGGTGTTCCCATGGATCTGCTGCCCTTGTCCTTCTAGATGGTGGTGGTCGTGGGTTTGGAAAGTGCTGTCTAAGGGGGCTTGGTGAGTTTCTGCAGTGCATCTTGTAGATGGTACACACTGCTGCTACTGTGCATCGGTGGTGAATGGAGTGAATGTTTGTGGATGGGATGTCAATCAAGTAGGCTGCTTTGTCCTGGATGGTGTTGAGCTTCTTGAGTGTTGTGGGAGCTGCACTCATCCAGGCAAGTGGGGAGTATTCCATCACACTCCTGACTTGTGCCTTGCAGATGGTGGACAGGAGTTTTGGAGTCAGGAAGTGAGTTACTCGCCGCAGGATTCCTAGTCTCTCACCTGCTCTTGTAGCCACAGTATTTACAGTATGGCTAGTCCAGTTCAGTTTCTGATCAATGGTAACTCCCAGGATGTTGATAGTGGGGGATTCAGCGATGGCAATGCCATTGAATGTCAAGGGGCAATGCTTAGATTTTCTCTTGTTGGAGATGGTCATTGCCTGGCACTTGTGTAGCGTGAATGTTACTTGCCACTTGTCAGCCCAAGCCTGGATATTGTCCAGGTCTTGCTGCATTTGGACGTGGACTGCTTCAGTGTCTGAGGAGTCACGAATCATCAGCGAACATCCCCACTTCTGACCTTACGTAATAAGGAAGGTCATTGATGAAGCAGCTGAAGATTGTTGGGCCGAGGACACTACCCTGAGGAACTCCTGCAGTGATGTCCTCGAACTGAGATGATTGACTTCCAACAACCACAACCATCTTCCTTTGTGCTCGGTATGACTCCAACCAGTGGAGAGTTTTCCCCCTGATTCCCATTGACTCCAGTTTTGCTGGGGGTCCTGCTAAATATCAGAGCACAGTGATACAAAAATCAGAGCACAGAAATATAGATATCAGAGCACAGAGATATAGGAATCAGAGAACAGTGATACAGGAATCAGAGCACAGAGATATAGAAATCAGAGCACATAGATATAGGAATCAGAACACAGTGATACAGGAATCAGAGCACAGAGATATAGACATCAGAGAACAGTGATACAGAAATCAGAGCACAGAGATATAGAAATCAGAGCACATAGATATAGGAATCAGAGCACAGAGATATAGGAATCAGAGCACAGAGATATAGACATCAGAGAACAGTGATATAGAAATCAGAGCACAGGGATATAGAAATCAGAGCACAGAGACTAGGAATCAGAGCACAGAGATATAGGAATCAGAGTACAGAGATATAGGAATCAGAACACAGTGATACAAGAATCAGAGAACAGTGATACAGAAGTCAGAGCACAGAGATATAGGAATCAGAGCACAGAGATATAGGAATCAGAGCACAGAGATATAGACATCAGATAACAGTGATACAGAAATCAGAGCACATGGATTTAGAAATCAGAGCACAGATATATAGGAATCAGAACACAGAGATATAGAAATCAGAGCACAGAGATATAGGAATCAGAACATAGTGATACAGGAATCAGAGCACAGCGATAAAGAAATCAGAGCACAGTGATATTGAAATCAGAGCACAGTGATACAGGAATCAGAGCACAGAGATAAAGAAATCAGAGCACAGAGATAAAGAAGTCAGAGCACAGAGATATAGGAATCATAGCAGAGTGATATAGAAATCAGAGCACAGTGATATTGAAATCAAAGCACAGAGATATAGATATCAGAGCACAGAGATATAGGAATCTTAGCAGAGTGATATAGAAATCAGAGCACAGCGATATTGAAATCAGAGCACAGAGATATAGGAATCAGAGCACAGAGATATAGGAATCAGAGCACAGTGATACAGAAATCTACTACTACTGACCCTTGGGGAACACCACTCCGTACTTCCCTCCAATCTGATCGACAGCATTTCACCATTACCGTTGGGCTGAATGGCCTGTTTTTGTGTTGCAAATTCTACGTAATTCTAGGCAAGTTCTTTCAATGTAAACATACGACACTGCAATGACACTCTCCTGCCAGTGGTAGCGCTACAGTGTCTCTGGAGGAAGGCAAACACAGTGTGACAAGTTTACATAGGAAGCGCCCATTGTAAATGTGGCCAATGGAATTTATAATGGTGACAGTGGCCAGGAAGTGTGCTCAGATAAAAGAATTGTTTTTTTACATATGTATTACAGAACCGCCCCTCCCCCTTACATGACAGGGTGAAGGGCACTGAGATATCAGGAAACCTGTTTCACAGTCGTATCCCCTCCCAAAATTCCGACTGTGTGAAGTGGATTGTCTGATAGTGAGAGCAGTGTGTTAGTGATGGGGATTTTCATTAAAGGTTCGATATCTGTCACTTCCTCTTTCTCCTTTTCCATTGATAATTCACAGGAGCCATCATCAGTGACACACTGTCACTGTTGCATGGCTGCTATAATTAAACTCTACTCATCTCTGGGTTGCTGCTGACAGGATCATTAAAGCCAGTGTTTTCTGTCATGTACGCTAAAATTAAATGTGAGAAAAGGCTGCTAGTATAGGGGCTGCAGCCTCTCCAATATCTTACGGGTTCCACTAACTGATCCTGGGAAAGCAATCGGTATAGTCTTGTCTTAAATATTGTTTGCCATCTTCAGTTTACCATAAAATCCTACCAGTATGTCAATTCTGTGCTCACTGACTGTGAAACCATGCTTCTATCTGTATGGCTCCCTTTTCTGTCTGTGTGTACCTCTCTCTCTCTCTCTCTCTCTCTCAATCTCTCTCGACCTGTGTCTGTATATCTCTTCTCGCTGTGTGTTTATTTGTGTGTGTCTCTCTCTCTATCTAAGTCTGATTGTGCCTTCAAATGTCTCTCTGCCCCTCTAGGTGGCTGCTTTTATCTTTCTCACCCTGCTTCTCTCTGTCTTCCTTTGTCTCTTTCAGTCTCTCACCAAAGGTAGGTATTTCGGAGAATTCAGGTGTTTTGAAGAAGAGGCATATTGGACTCGAAACATTAAGTATGTTTCTCTCTCCACAGATGTGCCAGACTGACTGAGCATTTTCCAGCATTTTCTGTTTTATTTCTGATTTCCAGCATCCGTAGTATTTTGCTTTTATGTGAGAGAATTCAGGGCTAGAGTGATCTCCTGGCCTAGTTGGGACTACCAGAAAGGAATTTCCCAGATGCTTTGCCCCCAGTTGGACTAGAACTCAAACTGGTTTTTCACTTCTCCTTGGAGGTCGCACATTTTTGGGTGGTGGGTGCTACACAATTGGTACCACCATTGTGTGGGACAGGCCAACTGGGCCAGAGGGTCTTTACCGGTCTGCTATTGTTTGTCTATTTATATCTCTACCTGTGTCTATCTCTGTCTCTGCCTCTCTCTCTCTCTCTTTTGATCTCTGTCAATTTTTCTTTGTCTCTGTTTGTCTCTCTTGTATAATAATCTCAGGATGGACCTGCCACATATTGACCAGTGCCCACATGAGACTCTCTTTAACTGGGTGTCATATATCTAAATGTCTTGGACTGACACATAGTGCACTAATACTTGGTCGTTTCTTATTCCCTCCAGTCTCCTCTCGCCCCTGAGATGTAGCTCACACTGA
Organism: Cetorhinus maximus; assembly: GCF_964194155.1. Taxonomy (NCBI): domain Eukaryota; kingdom Metazoa; phylum Chordata; class Chondrichthyes; order Lamniformes; family Cetorhinidae; genus Cetorhinus; species Cetorhinus maximus. The sequence continues at coordinate 8,901,957 of NC_135906.1, forward strand.
GGTATAGTTCTACGATCATTGACTGTACCTTATCCATGTGTCAGCAAGGAGAGAGGGCAGGAAAGAGAAGTTGTTATAAAAGCTCAGCCATATAGAATGGTGGAGGAAGCTCAAGAGACCAAATGGCTTTCTCCTGCTCCTACTTCTTACCATTTTGAACACCTCTGTCAGATCTCCTTCTGGCTTTCTGTGTCATGGTGAAAAGGACTCCAGTTCTCATCTCTCCTCATAACTAAAGCCTCAGCACCCCCTGATGTGTGGTGAGGGTTGGGATTCATGCAACCCTCTTGTCATAGGAGCTTCAGATGGGCTGAGAAAGACCATTGGTGTCGCAGGGAACACACAAACCTCCAAACAGCCCATCTGCCTGACCCTTCAAACACCACCTACCCCGACGTGTGGCAGAGTCTGCAGATTGCTCGTTGGACTCATTGGCCATTTCAGAACCCACCAAACTGGAAGCAAGTCACCCTGAACCCCCGAGAGACTGACTTACAAGAAGAATTGGTTCTCCATCGTTAAAGGTGGGGGAAAGGCCGATTACCTTTGAAGATCAGGGAGTATTTCTACTGAACTTCCCCCTTGCAGGCGATCAAGCAGGTAAAACAGAACCTGCAACACCACACATCAACATGCTTACTGGTCAAATACAAACAGGAACCATTGAGGCGATTGCTGCCAAGGGTTAGGAGAGGGGACCATGAAGCCATCACACCACCAGCAGGAAGGAGTTTGTGTTGATGGGACCCTGAGGTCAAATAGAGGTTGGGACCCAATCCGAGGGAGCTAGAACCACACTTGTCCTTTTGTGTCCCTCCCTACAAAGGGACGGATATAGTTAAAGGGAGATTCCATCCAGGGATTGTTAGGGAAATTTACTAATCCAAATCGAGGTCAGATTCAGTCTTGGACAATTCAGTGCCGATCGATTACACAACCCAACTGACACAGCCCGTTCAATAAGATCCTCTTGATGCAGTGTGACATAGCCTGTCTTCCACAGTCCATCTGACACAGTCTTTGATAATAGTCCCATTCCGCCTGACACTGTCTGACATAGCCTAATGCAGTGTGTCTTACAGAGTTTGCTTGACACAGTCTTCTGCAATCAATCTGACATAGCCCTTTAGACCCAGTCTGACAGCTGTCACGCCCAAGCCTGCGCTGTCTGTCCGAACCATCTCGCTGGCACAGGTGGTCCGCGTTCACCCTTCATTGGCCATGGTCCCCTTCAGTCAATCTAAACCTGTCTCCCACAGCCTGATATTCAGCTGCTCCGTGTCTTCTAACTGGCCAGTTCCTGGACTCATTGAAGGGATGAGATAGAAATGAGCAGCGCTGCTCTCCAATAAACCAATCGTTGCTGACAGGGTTTAATTTTTGCCATAAACCAGGATCATCACAGAGGCTGTATTGATCTGTGGGAGATGCCAGGAATAAAACACTCTGTTCTCTGTGTGAGTGATATGGATCCTCTGACAGGCCCCAGGAGTTGAAGACTGTTATCTTGACTGCAAGCCAGGCTGGGGAGTCCCTCAGGAGACAGGACCCTCCGAGAACTCCAGGCTGTCAACACAGAAAATGTGAAAATGAATAACCAGCTGCCATTCACTTGTTTTATTCCAGGGGTGTGACAGCTAATCAGGCCTCGCACAGGAAGATTGTGTCCAAGCCACGAGAAAGCTCACCGGAAGATTTACTGACTGTTCTACCACACAACGGAAGGTGGTCTGCAGTTCTCCTGTACCCCACCTCCCTGCCCTCCTCACTCGCCCCTCCCTCACTTTCCCCCGTCCCACCCCACTTTCCTGCCCCTCCCCTGCTCACTCGCCCCCGCCCCCACTTTCCCACCCCTCGACCTTACTTTCGCGCCCATACCCTGCTCTCCTAGTCCCTCCCCTGCTTTCCTGCCCCCCCCCCCCCCCCCCCGGACTCTTGCCCCACCCCCATTTTCTTGTCGGCTTCCCCTCTGCTCATCGCGCCCCTCCCCCACTTGCTCACACCATCACGTATTCCCCACCTTCCCTCTGCTCACCAGCCCCTGCCCCACTTGATTGCCCCTCCCGAGTTCCTCCCAATCCTCCTCTTGCTCACCCATCCCCCGCGTCCCTCCCCCCTCCAACCCCACTTGCCCACTCCTCCCCGGCTTGCTCCCCCCCTCTCCTGTTCACCCCTCTGAAGTGCAACCTCCTGGTCTCTTCTGTATTACCCAGCGTTGGTAAATTGGCCTCAGTGCCCTCACATTTTGGATTCAGTGACCCCTCACTGAAGTGCATATGTGGGCGTCAGAGGGGGACAGTGGGGTAAACTAAACAGAACAGTCAAGCATGTGAAATATACTCTACTGCGCAAAGCAATTGGAGGGCAGGATGGTGCCAGAAAATTGGATAACAGCTGGTTTCTCCATCCCACCCTGCAATAGGTTATCCACATCTCCTCAGTTCAAAGGAAGCGGATATTTGCAAAACAAAAGTAACATGGGCCAATCCCACAGGAAAAACCAAGTTTTCTCCTTTGCTGTCGGCTGTGTCTTGGTGGGTATAACTCTCATCTCTGATGGTTAACAGCACAAGAGGAGGTGGTAGCATAGTGGTATTGCCACTGGGCTGGTAATACAGAGACCCAGAGTAATACTCTGGGTTTGAATCCCGCCATGGTAGATGATGAAATTAAATGTGGAATGATAACCATGAAATGATTGTTGTAAAAACCCATCTGGTTAACTGAAGGAAGGAAATCTGCTGTCCTTACCTACATGTGACTCCAGACCCACAGCAATATGGCTGACTGTTAAATGGGATATGGGTGTCATGAATGAAAAGTCTCAAAACGCTGTAGGAGTGCTGCAGTGCCAGGGGTGCTGTCTTTCAGATCAGATGTTAAATTGAGTCCCTGTCTGACCTCACTGGCAGATGTGAAAAATCCTGTGACACTGTTGGAAGATGGTTAGGGCATTCTCCCAGTAGCCAGGTCAGTATTAATCCCTCAATCAACATCACTGACACAGGTTATAATATAGATTAGCATACAGTAAAGATGGAGCCTGTACCAGTTCTTTAAAGCAGCTATTAATTATTCTCTGTTCTATTCCCGTGCCTCTGCAATTTTTTTTACCATTATTTATCCAAATGGCTTTTGTAAGTTACTACTGTATTGAATCTACTTCCACCTCCCTTCAGGCAGTACATTCCAAGACCCTGAACAAAACTGGGAATCGGGGAAAACTCCATGGTTTGGATTCATATCTAGCACGTAAGAAGGTGATTGGCACCCAACCCACCAGCTTAAATGTTCACACCCTCCACCACTGGCACACAGTGCCAATAGCATGTAATGTCTACAAGATACACTGCAGTAACTAGCCAAGCCTCCTTCAACAGCACCTTCCAAACCCACAACCTCTACTACCTAGAAGACTCAGGGGAACACCACCAGCTACAAGCTCCCCACAAGTAGCACAAATAATCTATGAATTGCATGCTGTAGTGATGTGTTAGAGTTCACTCAGGGAGTCCAAGTTGCTGTGGCAACATTCAGTTTTACATGCATGTTGTAGTCTGGAGATATGGATAGTGATGGTAGAGGCTCCAATTTTTTTCCTATCACATGGTTGACCAGGAACCTGGCCCAGTCTTGCATTGGAAGGATGGGCTAAATGGCCTCCTATGTCGAAGTGACTCCATATTGGTTCAGTTGGCCCTCAGCCACCTCCTTGTAGTTAGTTAGTGACCAGAAAAGCTGTTCCAGGACTGGAGAGTCCCAGTGGTGGGGAGACTAGTACATAGAAAAGCTCAGAGATGAGGGATCCGGGGATGGTGGGATCCGGGGATGGTGGGACCCGTGGCTGGTGGGACCCGGGGCTGGTGGGACCCGGGGCTGGTGGGACCCGGGGATGGTGGGACCCGGGGATGGTGGGACCCGGGGCTGGTGGGAACTGTGGATGGTGGGATCCAACAACCTGCTTGACTGTCTTATGAATGCACCTTCCTTGGCCACCTAGTCCCAGGACTGGGATTTGAAGCCAGAGCTTCTGGCTCAGAGTTAGGGGCGCTGTCCAATGCGCCACAAGACCTCATCACTAAGAGCATACATCACACTAAATTGAAACTGATTGTCAGGTTTTGAGTGCCATCTCTGAGCCTCCACCTTTGAGTTATCATCATTTCCTAGTCCCACCATCCCCGGGTCCCACTGTCCCCAGTTCCTGCCATCTCCTGGTCCGATTGTCCCCGGGTCCCACCATCCCTGGGCCCACCGTCCCCGGATCCCTCACCTCTGAGCTTTTCTATGTACTAGTCTCCCCACCGCTGGGACTCTCCCGGCCTGGAGCAGCTTTTCTGGTCACTAACTAACTACAAGGAGGTGGCTGAGGGCCAACTGAACCAATATAGAGTCACTTTGATGCAGGAGGCCATTTAGCCCATTGAGTCTATGCCTTCTTTCCACCCTCTCTCATTTTACCTCCCCCCTTCACAATGATACAGCAAAGGCAATCACTTTAAGAGCAGGAGTGAGATCAGCTTCCGTGTGGCTAGACATGAGAACATGAGGAGGCCATTCAGCCCCTCTTGAATGTTTTGCCATTCAGTTAGATCATGGCTGACAAGGTACCTCAAATCTGAAGCAAAACTTGACTTTTAGTTTAAAGACAGGCTTGTATCGTCCTGTTTGTATTTAAACTTTCGGACAGCTTGCTGAGAGAGAAAAATAAAACTGGACTGTCAGATTAATGCAGACATGTAATAGCTGAATGGCTGTGTTGAGGTGAAGATTAGCCATGATCTTACTGAATGGCGGACCAGGCTCGAGGGGCCGAGTGGCCTACTCCTGCTCCTAATTTGTATGTATAAACCAGGGTTCTCAGTGGTTGGCCAAATCGAGTGCTGTGGTGTGGAAAATTGTGGCTAAATACTGAGGAGTGCAGGCCAGCAAGAGCTGGCCAAATCCCTCCTTTTGATTATATGCAGAAGACTAATAAAACTGCTTGAATTGTCACTAAGCAGCGTATGCATACTAACGGCCTGTTCCTCTCTCTCTCTCTCTCCACCTTGCTAAAAGCCATCACTGCAGAATCTAATGTGGAACAGCCTGCACGTTGTGTTGAAGCTGTGACCCCCACAGCCAACTCCCCCCCACCCCCAACCACCCCCACCCCCTCCTGCTACCTCCGCACTCTCCACTGCTTCACATCTCTCAGGAGGTGCTCTCTTCATTTCCATTTAGATGAGTATTGATCGCTTGCAGGAGGTGCACAGGCTTCGTGGCCTTGCCATATCTCGTATGTGCACAATGCGGACTCTGCAGGAACCTGATTGAAGATTACTTACTGGCAGAAGATAAGTGGCCTTAACCCTTTCCAGTTCGCCCACAGCACTAGCCGCCAAGGTCAACATTCCCCACTTGCCCCGCACCAGCCCTGTCCTCACTCAAGGACCCCGCTTGGCCGAAGTGCTTGCACATTCCCTATCAGGAGTTTAGGCCAGATTTAACCTCACCTTCAGAAGAGCAGCACTCCGACCCCACATAGTTCCCCTCCACCAGACATCCTAAAGACCTCCCTCGGTCAGATTGCTAAGTCGGAGTGAAGAACGATTTGAATTCATGTAACGCCTTTCACAGCCTCAGTCCCAAAGCGCTTTATAGCCGAAGGAGCACGTCCGAAACACAGTTACTGTTGTAAGGTAGAAAAACACAGCAAGACAGTGTGCACAGCAAGATCCCACAAACCTTGGGCCTGAGTTTTTCAGATGGCGGAGTCTTCCTTCCAGCCACCTGAAGATTCGGCGGGAAACATATCGCTGCCAACTCTGAGTGCCCGGCAGCTATTTCACACTCTAATAAACATCGATTGGCTGCAGACGGGACTTCCGCCCCTCACCTCAGGAGGAAGTCCCGCCTTTGAGAGTTGCCGTCCGATCCGATTGGCCGGCAGCTCTCGGGGTCCCTGCAGCGACGAGGGCCGCAGTGGACTGAAGAGGGAGCGTTTGAGGGTGCCTGAGGCTAAGACCGTGCACTGGAGGCCAAGGTAAGTTCAAGGGGTTCCCGGGGCAGGGAGGGTAGGAAAGGCCTGTGGGGAGTGCGAAAGGGGGCGATTGGGGTCTTGGGAGAGAGGCCGGGGGTGCGAGGGAGACCTGGAAGCCACCGGGGTTGCCCAATTTCAGAAGGGGGCTTCTGATGGAGGCGCCCCTTCCCCCTCCCACTTTCCCACCCGAGGCCTAAGTCCGTTGATTTTCGGGCTTCCCCCATACAAGGTTAATCCTCCTGTCGGCCTAAAAACTGAGGCTGGGCGGGAAACGGCCCTTAAGCAGCCAATTATTGGCCACTTAAGAGTCTCAACCTTGGCAAGGGCGGGCTTCCCATCTGAGGCCTTGCCTGTCCCGGTATCCATCCCGACGCAGATCCCGCCCCTCACTCTTTTCCCAGCTTCCCCACCTCCCAGCCTGTCACCTCAGGGCCGGGAAAATCCTGCGATTGTATCCACACAGGGATTAGTATTGGAAAGAAGACCAAAGTCTATACAGTTCGCCAACTGCCATCTGAGAAATTGCATGATTTAGCGATAGTGGAGTTGTCGCGTAATTATCACAATCAGTTACATAAGAACATAAGAAATAGGAGCAGGGGTAAGCCATATTGTCCCTTCAGCCTGCTTCAACCTTTCAATAAGACCATGGCCCATCTTCTCCCTCAATGTCACCTATCCTGCCCAATCCCCGTATTCCTTCGTGTCCACAACCCTAGTGATCTCAATCCTGAACATATTCAACACTTGACTTTGCACAGCCCCTTGGAGTAGAGAATTCTAAACATTCATAACCATCTGAGTGAAGAAATTTCTCCACATCTCAGTCTAAAATGGCTGATCCCTTAACCTTAGGCCTGGTTCTAGACTCTCCAACCAACCTCTCAGTATCAAGCAGTTATCAACATCAGATCCAAGTGAGGTGTGAGGAAAACCCCTGTGCTTTTTTTTACCCTCCCATGGGATGTGAGCTTCACTAGCAAGGCCAGCATTCATTGCCCATCCCTAATTGCCCTCAAGGAGGTGGTAGTGAGCCACATTTCAGAATGGGAGACAAATGTTGACCTTGCCAGCAATGCTCACATCCCATGAAAGAATATTGACAACACTGGGGTTTTCCCTTTGGTGGACAAATATGGGAATAGCTCCAATGTCTCCTGCCTTTCCCGCGTATCTTGCCTCAAATTACTAATGCCTCAACTGGTCTTACCCTAATGAGGGAACAATGCACTAATCCAATGTATCACCCAGTTCCTTTTAATGTTCCCTTTAAAGCTAATGATCTATCCTTACAAAGTCATCCTGTCCTGTGGGAACGGTTTTTTTGGGAGGGGAAAAGGAGCCCTTCTGGACCTTCCTAGATTTCCGCCGGGCTCCCACTGATATCAGGACAGATGTCCAGTGAGCCAACTCTACCCCATTAGGAAAATCATTCCTGCTATTTCTCTGGGGATTCCATGGATCTGCCACTGGAGTTATGATGTAAGGACAAATCCTCATGGAATTCCAACTCTTATTTCCTGAACACAACTGGGAGTGGAATTTAGTAAAATAAGGCAGGATCTGGCCAAGGTAGACTGGGAACAGCTACTTGTGGGGAAATCTACAGAGGAACAGTGGGGGGGATTCAAAAAGGAAATGGGGAGGGTACAAGCTCAGCATGCCCAGAGAACCATGGATGACCAGAGATATTCAGGATACGGTGAGAAGGAAAAGAGAGGCTTTTAGCAGGTACAAGGGAAGCAAATCAGCGGAGGCATTAGTGGAGTACAGAAAGTGCAGGGTGGAGCTTAAGAAAGCAATTAGGAGAGCAAAGAGGGGATATGAGAAAGCTCTGGCTGGTAAAAGTAGGGAAAATCCCAAGATATTCTATAAGTATATCAATGGGAAGAGGATAACCAGGGAAAGAGTAGGGCCCAAGGGATCAAGGGGGCAATCTATGGGTGGAGCCAGAGGACATCGCTAGAGTGTTGAATGAATACTTCACATCCATCTTCACCCAAGAGAATGAGGATGAAGGTATCGAACTCGGGGAGAGAGACTGCAAAGTTCTTGGGCAAATTGATGTAGGGAGTGACAAGGTAATGGAGGTGTTGGCAGGCTTAAAAGTGAACAAATCTCCAGGTCTGGATGATTTGTGTCCCAGACTGCTGAGGGAGGCAAGGGAGGAGATCGCAGGGGCTCTGACCCAAATCTTTAATTCCTCTCTGGCCATGGGGGAGGTGCCAGAGGACTGGAGAACAGCTAATGTGGTTCTGCTATTTAAGAAGGGTTGTAGAGATAAGCCAGGGAACTACAGGCCAGTGAATCTCACGTCAGTGGTAGGGAAACTATTAGAGAAAATTCTGAAGGAGAGAATCTATCTCCACTTGGAGAGGCAAGGTTTGATCAGGGATAGTCAGCATGCCTAAAAATTTGATTGAATTTTTTGAAGAGGCGACCAGTTGTGTAGAGGAGGGTAGTGCAGTTGATGTAGTTTATATGGATTTCAACAAAGCCTTTGACAAGGTCTCACATGGGAGACTTATAAAGAAGGCAAATGCACATGGGATACAGGTTAATTTGATAAGGTGGATTCAAAATTGGCTTAGTTGTAGGAGACAGAGGGTGATGACAGAAGGATGCTTTAGTGACTGGAAGCCAGTGTCCAGTGGTGTACCACAGGGATCTGTGCTGGGTCCCCTATTATTTGTCATTTATATAAATGACATAGATGACTATATGGGGGGTAGGATTAGTAAATTTGCGGATGACACAAAGATTAGCCGGGTGGTTAACAGTGAGGTTGACTGTCTTGGGCGGAAGGATAGATATAGGCGGGATGGTCAAATGGGTAGATAAGTGGCAGATGGAATTTAACCCTGAAAAGTGTGAGGTGATACACTTTGGAAGGAGTAATTTGACAAGGAAGTATTCAATGAATGGCATGGCACTAGGAAGTTCTGAGGAACAAAGGGACCTTGACATGTGTATCCATAAATCACTGAAGGCAGAGGAGCATGTTAGTGGGGTGGTGAAAAAGGCATATGGGACACTTGCCTTTATCAATCGAGGCATAGATTACAAAAGTGGGGAAGTCATGTTGGAGTTGTATAGAACCTTAGTGAGGCCACAGCTGGAGTACTGTGTGCAGTTCTGGTCGCCACATTATAGGAAGGATGTGATTGCACTGGAGGGGGTGCAGAGGAGATTCACCAGGATGTTGCCTGGGATGAAACATTTAAGTTATGAAGAGAGGTTGGATAGACTTGGGTTGTTTTCATTGGAGCAGAGAAGACTGAGGGGCGACCTGATCGAGGTGTACAAGATTATGAGGGGCATGGACAGGGAGGATAGGAAGCAGCTGTTCCCCTTAGTTGAAGGGTCAGTCACAAGGGGACATAAGTTCAAGGTGAGGGGCAGGAGGTTTAGGGGGGACGTGAGGAAAAACTTTTTTACCCAGAGGGTGGTGACGGTCTGGAATGCACTGCCTGGGAGGGTGGTGGAGGCGGGTTGCCTCACATCCTTTAAAAAGTACCTGGATGAGCACTTGGAACGTCATAACATTCAAGGCTATGGGCCAAGTGCTGGTAAATGGGATTAGGTAGGTAGGTCAGGTGTTTCTCACGTGTCAGTGCAGACTCGATGGGCCAAAGGGCCTCTTCTGCACTGTGTGATTCTGTGACTCTGTGATTCATCTACTGAACATTCCCTTTTCCCTCTTAAAATTCTCATTCTCTATTCATTTCCCTCCCTGGCCTCGGCCCTCCCTGCTCTCTGGAGCCTTCTCCAAACCTGCAACCCTTCGAGATCGTGACACTCCCCCCTCCAAAATGTGAGTTCTTTCACAAATCCCGTTCCCTTCAGTCCTCCATTGGTGACCATGCCTTCAGCTGCCTAAACTCCAAACTCTGCAATTCCCTCAAACTGCTCCACCTCTTGTAGAATTATATTAAATATGCAGTACAGAAATGGGCCATGCACCCCAACCAACACTGCAGGAACTCACCAAGCCTCCTTAGACAGCACCTTCCAAACCCACGATCACTACCATCTAGAAGGACAAGGGCGGCAGACACATGGGAACACCACCACCTGGGAGTTCCCCTCCAAGTCACTCACCATCCTGACTTGGAAATATATCGGCCGTTCCTTCGCTATCGCTGGGTCAAAATCCTGGAACTCCCTCCCTAACAGCACAGTGGATGTACCAACACCATATGGACTGCAGCGGTTTAAAAAGGCAGCTCATCAACATCTTCTCAAGGGCAATTAGGGATGGGCAATAAATGCTGGTCTAGCCAGCGAAGCCCACATCCCGTGAATAAAAAAAGTCTATGCTGGCATTTATGGACCACTCAAGCCTCCTGCTGTCCTTCCGCATCCAACTCTATAAACCTCTCTTCCCTTCTCACTCATATACTATCTAGCTCCACCCTCCATTTAATTGCATCTGTACTTTCCAGTTTAACTACTCGTTGTATTCTCACCACTCTCTGGGTAAAGAAGCTTTATTTTTCTGAACTCCTTTTTGGTGACTATGTTATATCGAAGGCCTCTAATTTTGCTCTTCCCCACAAGTGGGAACATTTTCTCTGTATCCACTCTATCAACAGCTCTCATTATTTTAAAGACCTCTATTAGGTCACCCCTCAAGGTAAAGGAAAGCCAGCCTGTTTATCCTTTCCCAATAGATGTAACCTCCCGGTTCTAATATCATTCTTGTAAATCTTCTCTGCACCCTCTCCAGTGCCTCAATACCTTCTTTTATAATACGGCAACCAGAACTGTACACAGTACTCCAAAGTCTGATCTAACCAAGGTTTGATACAGGTTTAGCACAACTGCCCTACTTTTTAATTCCATCCCTCTTGAAATAAACCCTAGGGCCTGGTTCAATTTTGTTCTAAAGTTATTAACCTCTGTCACAACTTTTAGTTTCCTTTTCTCCTGTACTCCGTTTAGATTATTATTTTCCAAGTGATATGTCACCTTTTTCTTACCAAAATATAATACCACACACTAACCTGTGTCGAAAATCATTTGCCAATGATATGCCTGTCCAGCAAGTTTATGAATGCCTTCTTGCAATTTGTTGCAGGCCTCCTCAACGTTGGCTAACCTTCCTAATTTGGTGACATCCATAAATTTAGAAATGCCTAAGTCATTGATATGAATTGTGAACAGCAGTGGTCCCAGCAGTGGTCCTTATGAAACATGACTTTCCAGACACCCTGACTGGCGCGCCTTTACCCTACTCTCTCCTTTCTGCCCTGCAGGCAGCTAGCAATCCATTCAGCTATTTGTTCCCTGACTCCACATGCTCTGATCTTATTCATTAGCCTATCTTGTGGCACCTTTTCTTTTCTAGAAATCTAGATATATTATATCTACTACAGTACCCTTATCTACCCACACCCATCCTTGTTATCTTTTCAACTAATTCAATAAGGTTGGTAAAGCAAGATTTTCCCTTTTGAAATCCATGCTGACTCTTCATTATTATATGTTCTTTTCCCGATGTCCTTTTCTCTTCTTCGGTAGGAATTCCATAAATTTTCCTTTTAAGCTGATGTTAAGCTGACTGATCTAAAAATTCCCTGGGGGTATTCTGCCCCCATTCCTAAATATAGGGATTATATTAGCAACCCACCAGCCCCCTGGCACAATACCATTTTCTAATGAACTAAATCTCTTTCCTAGATTCTTTTAGAATGTGTGGATGCAATTCAACCAGGCCAGGGTTCGATTAGTTTATTTATTAGTTTTTATTAGTTTATTTAGTTTATAGTTTATTTATTAGTTTTCGATTTGGGTTCAATTAGTTTATTTTATATTTTTCCTCCTTTTATGTTAAATGTCATCTTATCATTTCTAATCTCATCTTCTGATGTGATGGCCACTTGATTCATCTCCCTGCTAAATACTGTGGGAAAGTCACTGCACTAGCAATCCAGAGGCCCTGGTGAATATTCTGAAGGCAAGGGTTCAAATCCCACCACGGCAGCTGGTGGAATTTAAATTCAATTAATAACATGGAATTGAAAGCTAGTCTCAGTAATGGTGACCATGAAACTATCCCTGATTGACATTAAAACCTATCTGGTTCACTAATGTCCTTTAGGGAAGGAAATCTGCCTGCCTTGCCTGGTCTGGCCTACATGTGACTCCAGGTCCATAGTGTTATGGTTGACTCTTAACTGCCCTCTGAAATGGCCTAGCAAGCCACTCAGTTCAAGGGCAATTAGGGACGGGCAACAAATGCTGGCCTTGCCAGAGACGCTCACATCCCATGAAAGAGTAAATTAAAGTAACGATTTATTATTTCTGCCATTCTGTTTTCACTGCCTGTGATTTTATCCTAACTGCCCCTTAATGGCCTTAATTCCATCCTGACATACGTAGAACTGTTCTGACACAGCAGATGATGTGTGCCAGGTGGATCAAATCCATGAGAGAAACCTGATCACGCAATCACCAACGGTTTTGAAATTTGTATTTATTTCAAGATGCGTGCCCTGAATTCGGAAGTAATCAGCCCATCAACACTTCAGAGATTTTTTTAAAAATTAAATTAAACATTTATTAACAAAGGAAAAGATTTCAAGCACATACATAGGTCTACAAATTACTACTAAAATAACTCCTAAAACCCCTAATTAATCCAGCTTCCAGTTACAACCCTGTTAAGGCAACAGTAAAAAAACATAGATTTTAAACATTAACACGAAACCCTGCACAGTAGAATTCAAAGTGGCTTTTCCCAGCTTCGGTTTCTGTAGACAGCAGGCTTAACGCACAAATACTGGAGGCTTCTCACGCTTCTGGTAGATCTTACAATGCCTTCCCTGACACATAGCCTCATTCTCCTTTATATATGTTTCTCCCTTTTAATGTGTAAATTCCATTGCCCATATGTCTTTGGAACTTTACCTCTGTTATAATATAAATCTTTTCATTTTGCCACTGTACATTGTCAATAATCCTTGAGAAAAATAAACACATTGTTCAGCTTGCTTGTCTGGCTGTTTGTAAACAGACTGAGATCCCTTTGAAACCCAAATCCCCCTTCACCTATCTACCAATGCAAATCCCCTTTACACCTTCCACACTAAGACCCCCAACCATGTTTACTCATTAATGTATTAAAGACACTTCTACACCTCACTTCTTTTGATAACTTCAACCTGCAGCCTGTCTGGCTACAAGATGTAATTAAATCATACACACAGACAGAACAACACAACCCCCCATAAACCCAGTTTACACTAAACCAGAAAATATTATGAAAATCATACCTTCATCACAATAATATTTTACTATTTTCTTTTATGCTCCTTAATAATTTAATTCCACAGCTCTTCTTCACTTTTCTTATTGTTTTTCTTGTCATACTTTCCCCTGTTGTCCATGTACTTGGTGTACCTCACCCTCAAATATTCCCTTATGTCCTTCTCCATCCATGGTATCTCATTAGCATTTAATTTGTTCTTTTTTTTAAGCAGAATATATATTTCCTGGGCTTTGATGAACACCATTTTAAAAGTTACCAGTTGCTGGTCATCATCATTGCTTGCAAATATTGGTATCCATTTTATTTTTCCAAGTTCGATATTTAGTCTCTCAGAGTCAGCTTCTCTCCAGTCTATTATCCTGGTCTTTGTCATCCTTATCTCCTCCTCAACTGCTGTTATGCTAAAATATATTATGATCACTATTCCCTAGATGTTCCCTTACTTTTACTGCTCTTATTTGTTCTGGCTCATCCCCGACTGAATTCTCCATGATGGGTTTTCTTGCATGCTGGATTAGAAAGGAATCCTGTAAGAATGTCATATCCTTATCCTCTTTACTTACCTCTTGTGGCTAATTAATTTCAGGGGTAGTTGAAATCCCCAATAATTATTGTTCTACGTTTGTCACTCATTCTCCACGCACTTTGCCCCATTTCTCTAAGATGCTCCTTAAAAACTAACTTTTTGCCCAAGCTTTTGGTGTCTCGGTCTTCATGTCTCCTTATGTGGCTTAGTGACAAATCTAGTTTGATTACGCTCCTGAGAAGTGTCTTTGGACTATAGACAGGAAATGCTGGAAATACTCAGCAGGTCTGGCAGCACCTGTAGAGAGAGAATCGGAGTCAACGTTTCAGGTCGGGGACCTCGCTTCAGAAATGCCTTTGGACAAGATGCTACATAAATGCAAGTTTAAACCATTTGGCTTCTAATGCCACTTGCAGTCTGGTCACTGTTGGAGTTGATTTGGCCAATAGCCTGTACCACCCTGCCTGGCATCAGGTCTAAGCCAAACTCGTAAGCCATTGGAGGGACCAACAAAATTTTTATTATTCTTTCACGGGATGTGGGTGTTGCTGGCTAGGCCAGCATTTATTGCCCATCCCTAATTGCCCTTGAGAAGGTGGTGGTGAGCTGCCTTCTTGAATTGGTGCAGTCCATGTGGTGTAGGTACACCCACAGTGCTGTTAGGGAGAGAGTTCCAGGATTTTGACCCAACGACAGTGAAGGAATGGTGATACAGTTCCAAGGCGGGATGGTGAGTTACTTGGAGGGAAACTTCTAGTTGGTGGTGTTCCCATCTATCTCCTGCCCTTGTCCTTCTAGATAGTAGTGGTTGTGGGTTTGGAAGGCACTGTCTAAGGAGCCTTGGCGAATTCCTGCAGTACATCTTGTAGATGGTACACACTGCCGCTGCTGTGCGTCGGTGGTGGAGGGAGTGAATGTTTGTGGATGGGGTGCCAATCAAGCGGGCTGCTTTGTCCTTGATGGTGTTTAGCTTCTTGAGTATTGTTGGAACTGCACTCATCCAGGCAAGTGGGGAGTATTCCATCACACTCCTGACTTGTAGATGGTGGACAGGCTTTGGGGAGTCAGGAGGTGAGTTACTCGTTGCAGGATCCCTAGCCTCTGGCCTGCTCTTGGAGCCACACTATTTACATTGCTGGTCCAGTTCAATTTGGCCTTGGATGTTGGAGAGAAACAAAAGAAAGCAAAGTCCTGTTGCTACAAAAACAGAAAATGCTGGGAAAACTCAGCAGGTCTGACAGCATCTGTGGGGAGAAAGACAGAGTTAACATTTCGAGTCCATATTACTCATCTGTCTGTCTGAAACTCTGAACAAGAGCCACACGGACTTGAAACGTTAACTCTGTCTTTCTCTCCACAGATGCTGTCAGACCTGCTGAGTTTTTCCAGCATTTTCTATTTTTGTTTCAGATTTCCAGCGTCTGCAGTATTTTGCTTTTATCTTAATGTCCTGTTGTTGTTAGTAACTAATAGATGACGGAGAGTCGGGATAAGGGGGGTATTTTTGGGATGGCAACCTGTAACTAATGGAGTGCCACAGGGATCAATGCTGGGGCCTCAATTATTTACAATATATATTAATGATTTGGATGAGGGAAGTGAATGCACTATCACCAAGTTTGCAGATGACAGAAAATAGGTGGGAAGGTAAGTGGTGGGGGTGACACAAAGAGCCTACAGAGGGGTATAGACAGGTTAAGTGAGTGGGCAAAAACTTGGCAGATGGAATATAATGTGGGAAAGTTTGAGGTTATGCACTTTGGCAGGAAGAATAGAGGAGCTGAATATTATTTAAATGGAGAAAGACTGCAGAAGGCTGCAGCACAGAGGGATTTGGGAGTCCTTGTGCATGAATTACAAAAAGCTCGCATACAAGTTCAACAGGTAATAGGGAAGGCAAATGGAATGTTGACCTTTATTTCAAAGGGAATGGAGTATAAAAATAGGGAAGTCTTGCTAAAACTATACATGGCACTAGTTAGACCACACCTAGAATACTGTGAACAGTTTTGGTCCCCCTTTTTAAGGAAAAATATATTGGCATTGGAGGCAGTCCAGAGAAGGTTCACTAGGTTGATCCTGGGTATGGAGGGATTTTCTTATGAGGAGAAGTTGAGTAGGTTGGGCCTGTACTCATTGGAATTTAGAAGAATGAGAGGCGACTTTATTGAAACATATAAGATTCTTAGGGGGCTTGACAGGGTAGATGCTGAGAGGTTGTTTCCCCTTGTGGGAGAATCTAGGACCAGAGGGCATAATCTCAGAGTAAGGGGTCGCCCATTTAAAACAGAGATGAGGAGGAATTTCTTCTCTCAGAGGGTAGTGAATCTGTGGATTTCTTTACTGCAGAGGGCTGTAGAGGCTGGGCCGTTAAGTATATTCAAGGCTCAGATAGAGAGATTTTTAATCAGTAAGAGAATCAAGGGTGATGGGGAAAAGGCAGGAAAGTGGAGTTGAGGATTATCCGATCAGCCACGATTTCATTGAATGGTGGAGCAGACTCGATGGGCTGAATGGCCTACTTCTGCTCCTACGCCTATGGTTTACCTTTGTGTTTTCTGGAGGTGGACGAGTAATAATCTTCCAATTAAGCCAGATAGAAAAGCCCACCCTCCTGACGGGGAACTGGACTCCCCATCCTACATTCCACATGGACTCTCGAGTCTTTCGAGGCCATCAGCTGACTAACGCCCACAGCTGAACAGGTGGCATTGAACAAGCCTGGAAACAGGAAGGAGGTCACACCAAGGCCTAGTGTTGAATTATCTCTTTCTACACTAATGCAAACGAAGCTGAAAGTTGGCATAGATGTTGAACACAGATCCTGCGTGAAGATGAGTGGCTGGTCAGAATATAAAGAATGGCAGAGAATAACGAAAAGGTTAATCAGGAGAAAGAAATTAGAGTATGAGAGGAAGCTAGCTAGAAATGTAAAAACAGACAGCAAGAGTTTCTTCAGGTATTTAAAAAGGAAAAGTGTAGGTAAAGTGGGTGTTGGTCCTCTAGAGAGTGAGAATGGGGAGTTAATAGTGGATAATACGGAAAGGGTGGATGAAGTGAACAAATATTTTGCTTCTGTGTTCACTATAGAGGCTACAAAAAACATTCCAGTAATAGCTGTAAATCAGGAGGTGGAAGGGAGAGGGGAACTTGGTGATATTACAATCACTAGGGAAGCAGTACTGAGCAAACTGATGGAGCTGCAGGCTGACAAGTCTCCGGATCCTGATGGACTTCATCCTGGGGTCTTAAAAGAGGTGTTTATTGAGGTAGTAGATGTGTTGGTGTTAATTTTCCAAACTTCCCTAGATTCTGGAAAGGTTCCATCAGAGTGGAAAGTAGCAAATATAATTCCTCTATTCAAGAAGAGAGAGAGGGACAAAGCAGGAAACTATAGGCCAGTTAGCTTGACGTCTGTCATGGGGAAGGTGTTAGAATCGATCATTAAGGACGTTATAACTGGGTACTTAGAGAAACTCAAGGTAATCGGGAAGAGTCAACATGGTTTTGTGAAAGGGAAATTGTGTTTAACCAATATATTCGAATTCTTTGAAGGAGTAACATGCGCTGTGGATAAAGGGGAGCCTGTAGACGTGCTGTACTTGGATTTCCGGAAGGCATTTGATAAGGTGCCATATCAAAGGTTATTGAGGAAAATAAAAGCTCAGGGTGTAGAAGGTGTGGTGGCATGGTGGTTAGAGCTGCTACCTCACAGCTCTAGGGACCTGGGCTCAATCCTAACCTCAGGTGTCTGTCTGTGTGGAGTTTGCATGTTCTCCCCATGTCTGTGTGTGTTTCCACCAGGTGCTATGGTTTCCTCCCACCATCCAAGGGTGTGCTGGATTGGCTATGGTAAATTGTCCCTCAGCCTGTGCCCTGTGATGGACTGGCATCCTGTCCTGGGTATGCCTGCCTACCACCCATTTCTTGTTGGGATAGGGCCCAATTTCCCACAACCCTGAATTGGATGAGGTGGTTCTGGAATAGTGAGTGTGGTGGGTAACATATTAGCATGGATAGAAGATTGGCTTGCTGGCTGAAAACAGAGAGTATGCACAAATAGGTCTTTGTCTGAGTGGCAGGATGTGACAAGTGGAGTCCCACTGGGGCCTCAACATTTTCCAGTTTACATCAATGACTTAGATGAGAGGAGTGAAGACATGGTATCTAAATTCGCAGACAACACAAAGATAGGTAGGAAAGTATGTTGTGAAGAAGACATAAGGAGGTTGCAAACAGAAATAGATAGGTTGAGTGAGTGGGCAAAAATCTGGCAGATGGAGTATAATGTGGGCAAATGTGAAGTTGTTCACTTTGGCAGGAAGAATAAAAAAGCAGAGTATTACTTAAACAGAGAATGACTGCAGAATTCCAAGGTGCAGAGGGATCTAGGTGTTCTGGTGCATGGGCCATGATAAGTTAATATGCAGGTACAGCAGGTAATCAAGAAGGCTAATGGAATGCTATCCATTATTATAAGAGGAATTGAACATAAAAGTAAGGATGTTATGCTTCAGTTATACAGGGCATTGGTGAGACCACATCTCGAATACTGTGTGCAGTTTTGGTTTCCTTAATTAAGGAAGGATGTAAATGCACTGGAGGTGGTTCAGCGAAGGTTTACTAGATTGGATACCTGGAATGAGCAGGTTGTCTTATGAGGAAAGGTTGGACAGACTGGGCTTGTTTCCACTGGAGTTTAGAAGAGTGAGGGGTGATTTGATTGAATTATACAAGATCCTGAACGGCCTTGACAAGGTGGATGTCGAAAGGATGTTTCCTCTTGTGGGTGAGTCCAGAACTAGGGGGCACTGTTTTAAAACAAGGGGCCACCCTTTTAGGACAGAGATGAGGAGAAATTTTTTCTCTCAGAGGGTTGTCCGACTTTGGAACTCTCTGCCTCAGAAGGCAGTAGAAGCGGGGCGATTGAATATTTTTAAGGCAGAGGGTAGATAGATTCCTGTTAGGCAAGGGAATCAAAGGTTATCGGGGAGAGGTGGGAATGCGGAACTCAAAAGACAAACAGATCAGGCATGATCTTATTGAATGGTGGAGCAGGCTCAAGAGGCCAAATGGCCAACTCCCGCTCCTATTTCGAATGTTCGTATCTTTAACAAATGCTTCTTCTTACTCCTACATGTGCTGCTTATTGTGCAGAATAACTAAGATGGCTGCTGCCACCTGGGGGAGATGGTAACATAGTGGCAATGTCACTGAACTGGTCGGTACCCAGACTAATGTTCTGGGGATGTGGGTTCAAATCCCACCATGTCAGCTGGTGGAATTTAAATTCAATTAATAAATCTGGAATATGAAAGCTAGTCTCAGTAATGGTGACCATGAAACTAGCATTGATTGCTGTAAAAACCCAACCAGTCCACTAATGTCCCTTAGGGGAGGAAATCTGCCATCCTTACCTGGTCTGGCCTACATGTGACTCCTGATCCACAGCGATGTGGTTCACTCTTAACTGCCCCCTGAAATGGCCAAGCAAGCCACTCAGTTCCTGGGTAATTAGGGATGGGCAACAAATGCTGGCCTTGCCAGTGACACCACATCCCATGAAACAATAAAAGAAATCACATGACATTATATCACTTCCTGCAATGACATAATCATATATTTGCATAATTATTTATTTAAAGTAATATACTTTACATATTAGCAAGCATGCCATCACAACACTTCAGGTACCTGACTCGAGCATTGATCTCACTGACTAAAACCCTTGCTTCCTAATCAGAGGCCAAGGGGCTAATTTTGACTTTAGGCAATAGTGTGAAGTGGCTGGTATCAGATATCCCTCCCTGACTGACCTCAAAAGAAATAAAAATACAGAGAGATGTCTTAACGAGATGTCGTTCTTATATTACCTGTTTTACAGTATAGTCCATGGTCAATTTTGACAATATTTACCACCTTTGCTTCCTCAAAAGAGATGTTACCTCCCACTCCCCCACACCACCACCCCTCCCCCCAAGTGGCATCCCTGGGGCTGGGGTCCAACTAATACCCCACTACAAAAGACATAGTCCTGTGGAAACCCCCTGTACTGTGGGATGATGTGTCTGGAAGAGAGAAAGGGAGATCACCTACTCTCTGGAGTTTTCTAGGGTTCCACTTGTTGTAATATGCCTTTAAGGGATATCAGCATGACATCATGAGAAGGGAAGTGTGTCGTGTGATCCAGTCTTAGTCTCACTTTTCCATTGAGCAGAGCACACGCACACAGCTCTGATGCCATCAAGCTTTATATCTAGGTAAAACAGTTCTCACGTGCCTCGTCTAAATAAGTTAACCCACACCGTGTTTACCCAATCTGTTATGAGTGATTGGTGCCTTGTGTCTTGTACAGTAAATAAGTATTATATCAGTATAATAACACAACACCACTGTACCTCGAGCAGGAGACCAATCCCTTCAGAAAATGGGGAGGGAAATCCTCCCGCCATTCCATTGGACGTTTGGACTGTCCCCTGCTGGAGTTATGATGGGGAAACAGGCGGAACTCCCTCCTGCACACAGTCTCTGCCCACTCTCTCCCAAACATGCCCTATCTCCAGGCCCCAGCCTTTGCCTATTTCATCCGAGCCTTCAACCTTTGGCCCGAATGTCAAGGTGCTAGGTCACGCTCAGTCATACAATACTCAGCTGGATCTGTGGTTATGTATGGTTCTGGGCATTCAGGACCCTGGACTGCAGCCATTGGTTGCACTCTGATGATCTATATAGATGCTTAAACCCCTCCCAAAGGTAATGACTTCAATTGGGGTATGAGCAAATGTTGTTGGATTATGTTGGAGTTGAGGAGGTCTTGTGGCCCAGTGGGTTGGTGCTCTTGCCGCTGGGCCTGAAGTACCAGGTTCAAGTCCCATTCCAGGACCTGATGGCCATGAAAGGTGCATTCATAACACAGCCAAACAGGTTGAACAAATCCTTCCAACACACACCCCTGGCAGGCAGTAAGAGTGGGAGAGGTTCCTGGTTAGCCATGTGCTTGAAAGAACATTGGAACCTCTGCCATCATTATTCATAGCTCCAGACTACAACATGCACATAAAAGTGTATGTTGCCACTCGGGGGAGTGCTACAATTTTGAGGGAGCACCGCACTGGCGAAGGGGGAGTACGACACTATTGGATGGCGGTTTGAGGGAGCGTTGCACTTTGGGGGAGCAGTACTTCGGGTGCACTACACTGTCAGAGGGCCAGTGCTGAGGGAGTGCTCTGATGTCGGGGGAGCACTGCACTGACATGGGGGGCAGTACTTGTAATCCTGTGGTGTAGTGGATAGTGTTCCTGCCTCTGAGCCAGAAGTTCTGGGTTCAAGTCCCACTCCAGGCCTTGATGGCCAAGGAAGGTGCATTCATAACTCAGCCAAACGAGCTGTGCATCAATTTGTAAACCCTTCCAATACGCCTATGGCCAGGCAGGGCAAGTGGGAGAGTCTCCTGGTCAGCCATGTTTGACGCCCCTCATGCTACAGCCTCTGGCGATAGGCCAGTGACCTGTTCCAGGAAATACGAGCTATGGAAACAGGCACATGCTTTGTCAGCCTCATGTGCCACTAGATGTTGGAAAGGATCCTGTGCTGCACCTCTTCTTTAAACTCATCGCGAATGATGTATCCCATATGAAAGGGACACTACTGAACCACTTTAACAAAAACAAACCAAAGCGTTCAAGGAAACTTAACTTAAAATGCCCTTCCCAGGGTTGATAATGCACTCTAGTCCCGCTCCCCCTGCCCCCCGGTGCCCACTGATTGTAGAAGGCCTCAAGCATACCAGTGGGCACCTGGGTATGGACATAGCCACAGGAGAGGGGCGGGCAGTCAGGCGGAATGACCCCCCTCGACTGCCTGCTGCCCGGACCTGCTAATGGTCACTTTGGCCAGGCCCAGGAGCAGACCCATGAGGAGGTCCTCCGATCTGCCCTCCTCCACCTTCCCATCACTTACCCTCAATCAGGAATGTGGGACCGAAGTGTAAACAAAAACTGAGGAGCAGCCCCTTCAGATAGTGGAACAGGGAGCTGCAACCTCGCACGGTCTACATAAATGTGAATCGGGGGCTCTTCCAAGCCACAGAAATTACAGGCGGTCCCAGGGGTCAACTTAGCACTCTATTACCCAGCATGCAACACCCTCCACGCCAAATCCCCAACGGGCAGAGGGAGGACTCCTACATAGAGAGCCTCCCAATTGGGCGGCTTTGGGGGGGGTGGGGGGGAGCACCCCCCTCTGGATGGCAGGATGGAACACCACGGCATGTCCCGCGTTGTAGCTTCACCAGCTTGGCACCTCAGCTCAGGTCCACTGGGTCCACACCAGGAATACAGCCTCTTCCACCACTGGTTCAGGAATGGGCAATGGATTGCCTTGCCCGTGAGGCCCACGCCATGAACACAGCAGGAGGCGGGCAGCGGGCATGGGTGTGTGGCCAGCATGGCATCCAAGCAGTTGGCACATGGCTTGGCCAAAGTGGAGACATCTCAGGTTACGGGTCAGTTGATAATCCTGGTTTAATGTTAGCTTGAAGCAGTGGGTCCCACCATGATAGCCTTCTGGTTGCAGGGCCAATGGGATGGGCAGTAAACAGGCAGTCTTTGTTGCGCCATAACCATCCTTATTTCTACTTGTATTTATTTTAACAGAACAGCGTTGTCAGTCTTTAAAGGCACTTGCAACAGCTTGACCTTGGAATAATGTCAGTGCACTGTGTATGCCACACTCTGTGCCAGACATTAATCACTGGTGAATAATTGAAATCCAAGAGCTGTCCACTCACTGCTTTAATGATGTTCGTTCGAGACAAGCCAAGGCAACAATTCACCCACCTCCTTCACGGAAAGGGAAGAGAGGCTTCCATCTCTCACAACCTCAGGACGTCCCAAAGCCCGGTCAGGTACTTTTGAAGTGAGCATTGTAAATGCGGCAGCCATCTTGAGCACAGCACGATCCAATTTGGTTTAGTGAATCAGTTTTAGAGCTGTTGGTTAAGGGATAAATATTGGCCCCAGGACGCAGGGAGAACTCCCCTGCTCTCCTTCTCCATGGCGCCTGGGGGATCTTTTAGTCAGGGCCTCGGTTTAATGTCTCACCTGGAAGACGGCACCTCTGACGGAGCAGCACTCCCTTGGTGCTGCACTGGAGTCTCAGCCTGGATTATGTGCTGAAGTCTCTGGAGTCAGACTGCGAACCGACAATCCTCCTGGAGTCGAGGTGAGAGGGTCACCAGCTGTGTCATGGCCGACGCCTAAGTTGCTGCTCGAAGGAGAAACAGGTCAGGGCCGGAATTTCACGGCCCTGTTCGAGTCGGAGCAGAGGCGGGCAGGCATTTAAAAATGGCGGCTGCTTCTTCTGGTATTCAAGGAGGAGCATCGGTCCTCAGTGGGCCACCCAGGGCCATGAGGCGACATATCCTGGAGGTCAAGGAAAGGACAGAGGAAACTAAGTCTACATTAGTCATTATTTTTGTTTCTTCCCTCTTGGCACTTGCTCATTCAGCATTGATGTGCTTATTGTCCAGGAACACCACAGGCACCAGCCACTTTCCCATTGCAGATCCCCCAATCTGACACAGCCCACTACCCCTCTCTTCAACTCCCCCAAAGCCCACGCCAAGGAAGGACGTCTGGAATGGACCAACACTGCCTGTCTCCGGTGCTGCTGGGGTCAAATGCTGGGAAGTGTGTCATGGGGCATCATTAGCATCCAATTACCACCAAGTCTGCCCCTGGTTGGGAAGATTTATTGTAAACCTCGTGGAATAGCCCAGAAGTAGTGCCGGCTGATGAGATGGTGGAACAATATCCGGAACTAATCCCCCCTCACGCTCACCCAGTTTACACCTGTCAGAGGATCATCAGCCACTCTGCTTCCACTCTACTCCCTTGTATAGACTCGATGAAGCTTTTTTTTCAAATTCTTTCATGGGAGTTCAGTCTTGCCGGCTAGGCCAGCATTTATTGCCCATCCCTAGTTGCCCCTTGAGAAGGTGGTGGGTGAGCCGCCTTCTTGAACCGCTGCAGTCCATGTGGTGTAGGTACACCCACAGTGCTGTTAGGGAGGGAGTGCCAGGATTTTGACCCAGCGACAGTGAAGGAACGGCCGATATATTTCCAAGGCAGGATGGTGAGTGGCTTGGAGGGGAACTTGCAGGTGGTGGTGGTGTTCCCCAGTGTCTGCTTTAGGTTCACCAACCCTCCAGGATTGGCCGGGAGTTGCTAGGAATCGAAGATCGATCTCCTGGCATTGCTGTGTGCAACCCTGGAGAAAAATCATCGGGATATTAATAAATATTGTTTTTTTTGTCATTTTCTTTGAACATTTCTCTTTACCGGATATAAAACTATTGAAAATGGGAAAGAAAAGGCTGTTTGGCTGACAGTCAATTGGGTAATGAGTCTTTTTTTTGCTTTCCAATGGGCAGAGGGAGGCAGTGCATCACAAGGATGGAGGTGTTGGTGACTAATGGCTGGAGCGTGAGGGCAAATCATGTGATAGAACCTCCAGGAACACATTTAATCACAGGTGGCAACCTTAGTATGCTGCCCTTATCCTTCTGGGTGGTAGAGTTCGCAGGTTTGGAAGTTTGGAAGTGTTGAAGGAGGCTTGGTGAGTTGCTGCGGTGCATCTTGTAGATGCTGCCACTGTGCGTTGGTAGTGGAGGGAGCGGATGTTTAAGATGGAGGATGAGGTGCTGATCAAGTGGGGCTGCTCCTCCATAGTGACGAGCTTCTTGAGCGTTGTTGGAGCTGCGCTCATCCAGGCTGGTGAAACTAACTTCATCGCACTCCTGACTTGTGCCTTGTAGACTGTCGACAGGCTTTGCGGAGTCAGTATTTTTATGGCTGGTCCGGTTAAGGTTCCGGTCAATGGTAATCCCCAGGATGTTAATGGTGGGGGATTCAGTGAGGGTCGTGTCATTGAATGTCAAGAGATAAAATATGAAGTGATCGGGAGAAAGTGAGAACAGGCAGCCTGATAGGTTATAGGACCAACATTTTGAACTGAAAGTAGCCCACAGTACTGTCCCTCTAACAGGGCAGCACACCCACAGTACTGCCCCTCTAACAGGGCAGCACACCCACAGTACTGTCCCTCTAACAGGGCAGCACACCCACAGTACTGCCCCTCTAACAGGGCAGCACACCCACAGTACTGCCCCTCTAACAGGGCCGCACACCCACAGTACTGTCCCTCTAACAGGGCAGCACACCCACAGTACTGCCCCTCTAACAGGGCAGCACACCCACAGTACTGCCCCTCTAACAGGGCAGCACACCCACAGTACTGTCCCTCTAACAGGGCAGCACACCCACAGTACTGCCCCTCTAACAGGGCAGCACACCCACAGTACTGCCCCTCTAACAGGGCAGCACACCCACAGTACTGACCCTCTGACAGTGCAGCACTCCCTCAGTACTGACCCTCTGACAGTGCAGCACTCCCTCAGTACTGACCCTCTGACAGTGCAGCACTCCCTCAGTACTGACCCTCTGACAGTGCAGCACTCCCTCAGTACTGACCCTCTGACAGTGCAGCACTCCCTCAGTACTGACCCTCTGACAGTGCAGTACTCCCTCAGCACTGCCCTCCGACAGTGCAGTACTCCCTCAGCACTGCCCTCCGACAGTGCAGTACTCCCTCAACACTGCCCTCCGACAGCGCAGTACTCCCTCAGCACTGCCCTCCGACAGTGCAGCACTCCCTCAGTACCGCAAATCCAGCAGAGGGACCTTGAGGTGCGTGTACACAAATCATTGAATCTGGCAGGACAGGCCGAAAAGATGGTTAATAAAGCATGTAGAATTGTACCCTTTTTTTAATAATGTCTTTCCATGTTTTTCCTACCAATATGAATTGCTTCACACTTCTCTGCATTAAATTTTATCGGCCATTACACCAACATTTCTATGTCCTTTTGAAGCTCAACACTATCCTCCTCACTCTTCACAATATTTTCAAAGTTTTGTATCGTCTGTAGGTTTTGAAATTGTGTCCTGTACACCAAGAGCAGGGGTTCTAACACCGACCCGGGTTACTCCACTATAAACCCTCCTCCAGTCCGAAAAACAACCATTCACCTACTTTCTGTTTCCTGTCATTTTGTATCCAAGTTGCCCCTGTTCCTAGCTGGAACTTTTCTCACAAGTCTGTTGTGTGGCTATGTATCGAAGGCCTTTTGAAAGTCCATGTACATCACATCAACAGCATTGTCCTCATCTGCCCACTCTGTTACCGATTCAAAAAAAACATAAGGAAGTTAGTTAAACACAATTTTCCCTTAATTTGCTCAAGCGACTATTCATTTTGTCCTGATTTATCTTTTCTAGAATCTTCCACAACACCAAGGTTAAACTGACTGGCCTGTAGTTGCTGGGCCTATCTTGGCAGCCTTTTTTGAACAAGGGTGGGCCATTCACAATTCTCCAGTCCTCCGGCACCTCACCTGTTCCCAGTCTAAGGAAGTCTGGAACATTATGGCCGGTGCCTCCACAATTTCCACTCTCACTTCCCTCAGTATCCTTGGATGCGTCTCATCTGGCTTTATCAACGTTAAGTACAGGAAGCCTATCCAATACCTCCTCCTTATCAATTTTGAACCTTTCTAGTGTCTCAATTACCCCCCTCTTTCACCATTGCCTGGATAGTGTCTTCTTCCTTGGTAAAGGCAAATGCAAAGTATTCATTTAATACCTCAGCCATGCCCCTGCCCCCATGTGTAAATCCTCTTTTCAGTCCCTAATTGGCCCCACTCCTCCTTTTACCACCCTTTTACTATTTATATGCCTAGAATGGCTGGTATATGGGACAGCGGGGAATGAGACGATCACTCCATTGCTGTAGGGAGTGCTGGTAGGAGGTTGTAGCTGAGGTCCGTTGTCAGGAAGGGTTGAGGGAGCTTTACTCACCAAGTTATAACTGGTCTGAGAGCGACTGGTGAGAGAGACTATAGGTCTATTTCGCATTTAACTTATTCTGGACCTGACCTAGATTTGTCTAGACTAGACTTGTCTAAACTAGACTAGACAGAAGGAAGTCATTCAGCTCACCCCCTCTGGCACCCCCACAGCTACCGCCTTGCTGATTGGTCAACGCATCTACAGATGAAGGCACACGAGTTGTCTGATGAGCTACAGGAATCCCCCCCACCAGGAGCCAGCAAATCGTGGCCGGCTCGGCTGTGTCTCCAGCACCTCAGGACTGGTGTCGGCCACTGCAAGGCCCTTATGCAGAAGTGGGGGCACAACAAACAAATCTTGTCGACCATAGCTGCAGAGAGTCAATACCAAATGATGAAACATCTCCTAGAATGGCCTCAGCCATCAGAGGTCTGAAGATCTGAAGGTCTTCAACTCTCAAGCCAGAGCCTCGAGGAACAGTGCCAAGGGAAGGTGTAGAGACACAATGAGAAGAAGCAGCTCACTGAGAGAGCTCTCCACTTAGACCCACCATCTTCCTCTGTCCTCAGGTAATTGCTTTTGACACTGGGCGCCGAGAGTGGCTGAATTTTCTACTACAACGGCAGCTTTAACCCTAATGAGCATGAAAATTGACAAAATAATTGACTTTGGCTGAGTGAGAATGATGAGAGTTGTAACTATCTCACTGACAGCTGACACCACGGACAGTGACTAGTCTTTCAATCATCAAACTCTACTTTGTCAGATCTGATACCTAATCTCCCTGTTTAACTCAATAATGTTGCTTCATTCCCCATCCCTTGTTAACCTTTGCTCTATTGCTAACTGGGGAACATTGTGACTTCACCCCCTGACCCGTGTATTGGCAGCAATGAACTGCCTTCAACACAGGCTAATAAGCCAAACAGAATCCTAGATAATCCAGGTGGATTATTTACCAACAGTGTCCTTGTTAACTAGTTTGGATCTGGTTAACCAAAGGAAAACGGTGATCTTCTAGGCTAGTTACCTCGGGCTAGAATCACCTCTTTGAGGGTTGACTTCTGATGGGGTAGAAATCAGATGGGATGGGCTTCTGGTGGGCAGGGTTTCTGCCTGGCCCCATTCTTCATTCCCATGGGCTGGGGGTTTGTCCAGCTCCTAATGGACTATGGAAGGATCTCAAGAGAGCTAGAAGAGGTGGCTTAGCATTTAAAGGGAGAGAAGCTTCCCAAAGGTCAGTAGCTATGGGAACATTGGTAATGGAGGAAGGTGAGTATGTTCATTCACACTGTAGGTAGGCAATATGGCCAACTTCCTCCATTGGTAAATCTCAGGGTCATGATCCACCACAGTACGGGAGACTCCACCACCTCAGCGCTGCCAAGGCCACTGGGGTAAACATCAAAAAAATCCATTAGCTCAACCCTTTACCTCCCATTTGAAGACAGTCAGTGCAGGGGAGGGGGAAACAACAACAACTTGCAATTATGTAGTGCTTTAAGGTAACATCCACACGGTGGGGTGGAAACAGCAGTAAACCTCACCACCAAAACGTCCGACCATTCATAACACTTCCCCATTCCATTCCAGGGGGGTTTAAGGAGGCCTAGCAAAACTGGAGTCAACGGGAATCAGGGGGGAAACTCTCCACTGGTTGGAGTCATACCTAGCACAAAGGAAGATGGTTGTGGTTGTTGGAGGTCAATTATCTCAACTCCAGGAGTTCCACAGGGCAGTGTCCTCAGTCCAACCATCTTCAGCTGCTTCATCAATGACCTTCCTTCCATCATAAGGCCAGAAGTGGGGATGTTCGCTGATCATTGCCCATGTTCAGCATCATTTGTGACTCCTCAGATACTGAAACAGTCTATGTCCAAATGCAGCAGGACCTGGACAATATCCAAGCTTGGGCTGACAAGAGGCAAATAACATTCGCACCACATGAATGTCATGCAGTGACCATTTCCAACAAGAGAGAATCTAATCATTGCCCCTTGATGTTCAATGGCATTACAATCACTGAATCCCCTACTATCAACATCCTGGGGGTTACCATTGACCAGAAACTGAACTGGACTAGCCATATAAATACTGTGGCTACAAGAGCAGGTCAGAGGCTAGGAATCCTGCGGTGAGTAACTCACCTCCTGACTCCCCAAAGCCTGTCCACCATCTACAAGGCACAAAGTCAGGAGTGTGATGGAATACTCCCCACTTGCCTGGATGAGTACAGCTCCAACAACACTCAAGAAGCTCGACACCATCCAGGACAAAGCAGCCCGCTTGATTGGCACCCCACCCACAAACATTCACTCCCTTCACCACCGACGCACAGTAGCAGCAGTGTGTACCATCTACAAGATGCACTGCAGAAACTCACCAATCCTTCTTAGACAGCACCATTCAAACCCATGACCACTACCACCTAGAAAGCCAAGGGCAGCAGGTACATGGGAACACCACCACCTGGAAGTTCCCCTCGGAGCCACTCACCATCCTGACTTGGAAATATATCGCCGAAAAAAAATCTAGTGAGACAGCTTTGATCTAGTGAGAGAGTCTGGATTTAGTGAGAAAGCTTGAAACTTAGGAACTGCTGAATGGCAAATGACCAAGGTCCATCTCGTTCTCCTTCTACTGTCCCAGGTAGTTGTCTGATGATGGGGTTGTTGCCTAATCAATCTCTGTCAACAGGTCCAGACAGGAGGTGAGGAAAACTCCAGTGATTAACGCCTTAGGGAACCCAAAGTTTAAAGTTACCTGCTCTCCCCGAGCAGACTACACTCACTACACAATGTGTCTCAAATTACTCACACACTGAATCCCAAAATGCTGTTTTCTGAAACCAGTGTTATAGAAACATAGAAACATAGAAAATAGGAGGAGTAGGCCATTCAGCCCTTCGAAACTCTGCCATTCATTATGATCATGGCTGATCATCCAACTCAATAGCCTGCTCCCGCTTTCTCCCCATACCCTTTGGTCCCTTTTGCCCCAAGAGCTATATCTAACTCCTTCTTGAAAACATACAATGTTTTAGCCTCAACTACTTTCTGTGGTAGAGAATTCCACAGGCTCACCACTCTCTGGGTGAATAAATTTCTCCTCATCTCAGTCCTAAATGGTCTACCCCATATCCTCAGACTATGACCCCTGGTTCTGGACTCCCCCACCATCGGGAACATCCTTCCTGCATCTACCCTGTCTAGTCCTGTTAGAATTTTATAGGTTTCTATGAGATTCCCCCCTCATTCTTCTGAACTCCAGCGAATATAATCCTAACCGACTCAATCTCTCCTCATATGTCAGTCCCGCCATCCCAGGAATCAGTCTGGTAAACCTTCGCTGCACTCCCTCTATAACAAGAACAACCTTCCTCAGATAAGGAGACCAAAACTGCACACAATATTCCAGGTATGGTCTCACCAAGGCCCTGTATAATTGCAGCAAGACATCCCTGCTCCTGTACTCGAATCCTCTCGCTATGAAGGCCAACATACCATTTGCCTTCTTTACCGCCTGCTGCACCTGCATGCTTACCTTCAGCGACTGGTGTACGAGGACACCCAGGTCTCGTTGCACATTCCCCTCTCTCAATTTATATCCATTCAGATAATAATCTGCCTTCCTGTTTTTGCTACTAAAGTGGATAACCTCACATTTATCCACATTATATTGCATCTGCCATGTATTTGCCCACTCACTCAGCTTGTCCAAATCACACTGAAGCAAGTCTGCATCCTCCTCACAGCTCACCCTCCCACCCAGCTTTGTGTCATCTGCAAATTTGGAGATATTACATTTAGTTCCTTCATCTAAATTATTAATATATATTGTGAATAGCTGAGGTCCCAGCACCGATCCCTACGGTACCCCACTAGTCACTGCCTGCCATTCGGAAAAAGACCCGTTTATTCCTACCCTTTGTTTCCTGTCTGCCAACCAGTTTTCTATCCATCTCAAGACATTACCCCCAATCCCATGCACTTTAATTTTACATGCCAATCTCTTATGTGAAGCTTTGTCGAAAGCCTTCTGAAAGTCCAAATAAACCACATCCACTGGTTCCCCCTCATCAACTCTACTGGTCACATTTTCGAAAAATTCCAGTAGATTTGTCAAGCATGATTTCCCTTTCGTAAACCCATGCTGACTCTGTCCGATTCTGCCACTGTTTTCCAAGTGCTCAGCTATTAAATCTTTTATAATGGACTCAAGAATTTTCCCCACTACCGACGTCAGGCTGACTGCTCTATAATTCCCTGTTTTCTCTCCACCTCCCTTTTTAGATAGTGGGGTTACATTAGCTACTCTCCAATCTGTAGGAACTGTTCCAGAGTCTATAGAATCTCGGAAGGTGACCACCAATGCATCCACTATTTCGAGGGCCACTTCCTTAAGTACTCTGGGGTGTAGATTATCAGGCCCTGGGGATTTATCGACCTTCAATCCCATCAATTTCCCCAACACCATTTCCCTACTAATACTGATTTCTTTCAGTTCCTCCCTCTCACTAAACCCTGTGTTCCCCAACATTTCTGGTATGTCATTAGTGTCCTCCTTTGTGAAGACAGAACCAAAGTATGTATTTAGTTGGTCAGCCATTTCTTTGTTCCCCATTATAAATTCCCCTGTTTCTGACTGTAAGGGACAAATGTCTTCACCAATCTTTTTCTCTTCACACACCTATAGAAATTTTTACAGTCAGTTTTTATGTTCCCTGCAAATTTACTCTCGTACTCTATTTTCCCCTTCTTAATCAATCCCTTGGTCCTCCTTTGCTGCATTGTAAACTGCTCCCAATCCTCAGGTCTGTTGTTTTTTCTAGTCAATTTGTCTGCCTTTTCCTTGGATCTAATACTATCTCCAATTTCCCTTGTAAGCCATGGTTTGGCTACCTTTCCTGTTTTACTTTTGCGCCATACAGGAATAAACAATTGTTGCAGTTCACCCATGTGCTCTTTGAACGTTTGCCATTGCCTATCCACTGTCATCCCTTTAAGTAACGTTTCCCAATCCATCATAGCCAACTCGCGTCCCATACCATCGTAGTTTCCTTTATTGATTCAGGGCCCAAGTCTCAGAATCAACTACGTCACTCTCCACCTCGATGAAGAATTCTATCATATTATGGTTGCACACAACTATCAGCAGATTGTTCATTGTGTGACATTCTGCACCTCCCACACTTTTACAGGGGATTGCAGTGGGAGTGGTGGGTGTCACATAACAAGCAATGCTGGATGGCTGGGAGACACACCTCCCTAAACATCAGGCAGAAAGGCTACTAACAGGAACCAGTGGGGAAAGAGTCTAAATGAGAAGCCCTTCCATTAAAAACCTTGCAACAAAACGACCACTCTGGCACATATTAACATCCGTGTGCCTCAGTGAAGACAGAAACCCAAACTCACCACAAATAAAATCAGATGATTGTTTCGGTGGCTTATTTCTAGGATTGGTTTACAATATATAATTCGAAGCGGCCATTTTATCCGTGCTAGTTGGACCACGAGATCACCTGGTTCCCCTGATCTCCACGATGTGAAGATTGAATTGTCCACTGAGCTATTTTGGATTTGAAGTGCACAATATATAATTTGTGTTTCTGTAAATAGAACCTTTGTAAGTGTGTAAAGACGAGAGGCAGGCTTTTCCATTTTGCATTCAGTCTCCAACTGAATTGGCATCGAATGCAGGATCCGGCCCTACATCACGGCGAGTGCAGTCACCCAACATTGATTTTACCCGTATTGGCCAATGGGAGGCCACGCATGCAGCACAATTTAATTTTTATTCTTTCACGGGGTAAGGGCGGACTGGCTGGGCCAGCATTTATTGCCCATCCCTAATTGCCCTTGAGAAGGTGGTGGTGAGCTGTCACCTTGAACTGCTGCAGTCCATGGGAAGAATTTTCTGCCTGTCGGGCGGGTGGGCCCGACCCAGTTCAGCGGGTGGGGAACCAATCCCCGCCGGAGAAATGGGCCCCGCCACCATTTTAAGTAGGCGGGCCAATTAAGACCCGCCCAACGTGATGCCTGGCGGGAAGCGCTATGCAGGCGGGGGGGATTCCCTAAAAGCGAAAGTGCGCTCTTTCGCATATGTGCACGAAAGAGAGCACATCTCCCTGAGGCTAAGTGCAGCCTCAGGGAGATCGCTGACACTTTGAAAAATAAAAAAAATAAATCCCTCACATGTCCCCCTCATGTGACAATGTCGCATGAGTTGGGACATGTTCATAATTTACACTATAAATTTATTGAACTTTTTAAAACCCTGCATGAAACCTCATCCCGCCGCTGGATGAGGTTTCATGTTTTCTCTATTTGCCGCCGGGGCTCCTGGCCAACCCGCCAACCTTAAGGTTGGACGGGCAGGTCCTTCAATTGGTTAAGTGACCCTGTCAATGGCCTCAATTGGCCATTGACAGGTCGGCGGGCCCGCAGCTGATTTTGCTGCATCCCCGCCTTCCTGAAAATTTAAATGGGGCGCAGTGACATCAGGGGTTCTGCCTGACGTCATCCTGCGCCATTTTACACATCGGCGAGCAGGCCCCGCCCCCTGCTCGCCGACGGCAAAATTCTGCCCCATGTGTTCTGGGGCAGATAATTCCAAAGATTCACCAACTTCTGAGTGAAAAAAATCCTAATTCTCTCAGTCCTAAATGGCCTACCCCTTATCCTGAGACTGTGCCCCCTTAGCTCAAGATCTCCACCACCCCCAACCACCAACCCCACCACCACCCACCCCCCCCCCACCCCCACCCCCACCCCGGCAAAGCCAGGGGAAACATCCTTCCTGCATCTGCTCTGTCGAGCCCTGTAGCAACTTTAAATGTTTGAATGAGATCACCTCTCATTCTTCTAAATTCCAGGGAGTAACGGCCCAGTCTGTTTAGCCTTTCCTCATAGGACAATCCCTCCATCGCAGGAATTAGTCTGGTGAACCTTTGTTGCACTCCCTCTGTGGCAAGTATATCTTCCCTTGGGTAAGGAGACCAAAACTGCGCACAATATTCCAAATTCTGAGGGGGCTTGCCAGGGCAGATGTTGGGAGGATGTTTCCCCTTGAGGGGGAATCTAGAACTAGGGGGAACAGTTTCAAAATAATGGGCCTCCTGGTTTGAGATGGAGATGAGGAGGAATTTCTTTCCAGAGAGGGTTGTTAATATTTGGAATTCTCTTCCCCATAGAGCGCAGAGGCTGGGTCATTGAATATATTCAAGGCTGGGTTTGACAGATTTTTAATAGAGTCAAGGGGAAGACGGGAAAGTGGAGTTGAGGCCCCAATCAGATCAGCCATGATCCTAGTGACCGGGGGAGCAGGTTCGAGAGGCCTACTCCTGCTCCTATTTCTTATTTTATGTATTAGCGAACCTCAAGGCAGACAGAGGATCCTGGGGTGTCTGGGTCATGGATGCCCTTTAACTGAGGGCTTACATGAATAGTTGAGGTCATTGTCCAGTTGGAAGCTGGTGGGAATGATGTCAAGGCAGTCACAGGAATTGAGGTGGGAGTGAAAATTGAGATATGAGCCAGTTGTTACCAGGGGCTTAAGGAAGAGACCCTGGCGCTCAGTAAGTGCTGGGAGCTAGGATGAGAGGGGTATACATTTCTCAACTGCTGTTGATGGTTTTTTAATTCATTCATATGATGTGGGCATCACTGGCTAGGCCAGCATTTATTGCCCTTGTTTGGAGGGCAGTTAAGAGTCAACCACATTGCTGTCATTGGAGTCACATGTAGGCCAGACCAGGTAAGGACAGCCAATTTCCTTCTCTAAAGGGCATTAGTGAACCAGATGGGTTTTTACAACAATCAACAATGGTTTTCATGGTCATCATTAGACTTTTATTTCCAGATCTCTTTTCTATTGAATTCAAATTCCACCATCTGCCGTGGCAGGATTTGAACTCGGAGTCCCCAGAGCATTACCCTGGTTCCCTGGATTATTAGTCTAGCGACAATACCACTACACCATAGCCTCCCCCTACGTGGGGACGGAGGGAGGGCGAGGGGCAGCAAGTGAGGCCCAAGGAGTTTTCCTGGATCCCGAGGATTCCGACTGAAGAACTTTTAAAGAAAAATCTTTCTTAGTCCGCTTGAGCTGTATTCCTGCCAGGTTCCTCCACTGGGCCTGATACCAGGCAAGGCCTCGGTTTAGTTCGTCATGGAAACCTGGAAGCCAGGCAGCACTAGGCCGCAACATTTGAATTTGACTGAGGATTCACTTGTCTGCAAACGGGACCCTCGGCCTACTTCGAGGGCGGCGAGGATGCTGAGCAGGGATGGAAAGGCTTTGATCTCAACCCTCTCCACCTGCCATGCTCATTGGGTGAGGGCTGGGGGGGGGAGGGGTTACAATCACCCCAGTGAGACTGGCCAGTCAGTGATAATTTATTAGCGTCCACGGAAAACAGGTTTAAAATCGTCCCAGAATTTGCTTAATTTAAGGTTGCTTGAGAGAAGCCTTCCCCTCCCAATCGCCAAGCCTTCTGTAAATCAAAGCACAGGTTCGAAACCACTGCATGACCCCCGACCCTTACTAATTTAGGAAAAAACCCCACAATAAATACTGTAATTGTCCTGTCTCTATTGAATTATCTCTCTGGATAGTAGCTTGTGTGCCACAGAGACACTGAATTCTATCGATTACTCAGGGCATAAGATAGGAGAAGAGAGTTGATCCAGGGTTAATGATACCCTGGAGGGAATTTAAGCAAAGCGAGACACAGGTTAAAGATGTAGAGACCCATCTGAGAGAAAACTGCCAGGTCTGAGGCTCAGGCTGGTGGGGGGCGGGGGGTGGTGTAGTGGGAGAGGGATGGTGGTGCCGGCTGTGAAGGGACAGGATTGGCAGGGAGTGGGAGCGAAGATCAGGGAAAGATGAATTCACTGCCACCGATGCTGCCTGTACTCTGGACCGGTCGAATCTTGATAAAGAGTTAGCACAGTTCCTGAGGAGCGTTAGTTATGGGGACAGGGGTCACTCTCTTAGGGGACTCAGTCGGGGAGGGAGCACGGATATTTGAACTGAAGCTGGTTGAACTTGACAACAACAGCCCGGGTGTAAAAAGTTCCATTCCTGTTGGCCTGTGCTTCCCACATTGTGGCAATTCCGCGTTTAGTTTTGATGTTTTCCCCTCGCAGTATATAACTTGCCAGACAAGAGCAGTGTCTTGTTTGTCAGGCCTGTGGAGCAGCTCGGAAATTAAACCAATATCTAGATTCCTCCCTTCCCCCTGGCATTTGACTGTGTTAAGCGGCTCGGTTAATATTCCTCCTCGTTCCTGACTTCCAAGGAGGAGGGTTATATATATTAAAAAAAAAGGCGAAAGTCAAGGAAAGGGCAGGATTTTTTACGGGGTGAAAGGTCACAAAGTTGGTACAAGTCACCTGGTCTCCCAAGGCAGACAGATTGACCTTTTAATTTCAGCTCTGTTATGGTTTACATCTGAGAGGAGAGGGGGAGGGGGTCAAAAAAATGCCTTGGAGGGGACTGGAAGCAGACGTTGCCATTTCTCTTCCCCCAGCAAATTCTGCGGCGTGTCTGGGCCTCGTTTCAGAGCCTTGACATTCCGAGTCGAGTTGAAAGGTTGTGATGTATGTTAAAAATAGGCAGCATGGTTCCCAAAGCGCTTCGGCAGTGGAGTAAGTGCTGGAAGTGCCGCAGCTATTAGCGGCGAGAGAGGATTGCGAGGACTGCAGTGGGTTTTTGTTGTTGGGTTTAACCCTTCTCCTGAGCAGGCAGGCTTCTTTCCAAGCTTTGCCCTCCCAAATTCGGAGCCTACTAGTAAAAATATCCAGGTGAACCACTCACAGATTTTGTGGGCCCCTATTAAGGGCAACTGTGTTCAATGGTTTACTTTTGGGCATTGCGTATGGATTTTAAGTATTGCACCCGTGGCATTAGTTGCCCTTAAATATTCTGATTCTTGTGCTCAGGTTAATCTTTCAGACCCTCCCCTCTCCACCATTCCACAGGACGTGGGTGTCGCTGGCTAGGCCAGCATTTATTGCCCATCCCTAATTTCCCTTGCTTAGAGGGCATTTAAGAGTCAACCACATTGCTGTGGGTCTAGAGTCACATTTAGGCCAGACCAGGCAGATTTCCTTCCCTAAAGGGGCATGAGCAAACCAGATAGGTTTTTGTGACAATTGTCAATGGTTTCATGGTCATCATTAGACTTTTAATTCCAGATATTTATTGAATTCAAATTCCACCATCTGCTGTGGATTCGGACCCATCCCCAGAGCATTACCCTGGGCCGCTGGATTACCAGTCCAGTGACAATGCCACTACGCCATCACACCCCCCTTCTGTCCCACAACACTACTTCCTCTATGGGTAGAGGCCCAGATGTCTTTGGGGTTGTTAATCCTCCAGGACCACCCAGGAGTGTCCAGGAATTGAAGCTTAAACTCCAGGATTTGTTAGGAGCAAAACCCCGGAGAAAAATCAGAGTGACACTAAAAATTGTGTGTTATTTTCATTTTAAAAAATTCATTCACAGGATGTGGACATCGCTGGCTAGGCCAGCATTTATTGCCCATCCCTAATTACCCTCGAGAAGTCGGTGGATGAGCTGCCTTCTTGAACCGCTGCAGTCCATGTGGTGTAGGTACATCCACAGTGCTGTTAGGGAGGGAGTTCCAGGATTTTGACCCAGCGACAGTGAAGGAACGGCGTTATATTCCCAAGTCAGGATGGTGAGTGGCTTGGAGGGAACTTCCAGGTGGTGGTGTTCCCGTGTGTCTGCTGCCCTTGTCCTTCTAGATGGTGGTGGTCGCAGGTTTGGAAGGTGCTGTCTAAGGAGCCTTAGCGAGTTCCTGCAGTGCATCTTGGATGGTACACACCACTGCTACAGTGCATTGGTGGTGGAGGGAGTGAATGTTTGAGGATGGGCTGCTTTGTTCTGGATGGTGTCAAGCTTCTTGAGTGTTGTTGGAGCTGCACTCATCCAGGCATGTTCTTCTGTTAGAGAAATATTGGAGATGGGAAAGAAAAAGGCTCTATATATAAAAGATGGTGACTAAGTTCAGAGAGAAACTTATGAACATTCCTACACAGCACTACCCAGTGGCCAGAGCCTGTAACTGCACTGTGACAACTGATATGGAAAAACTGAATGGAAAACGTTGACATAGGGATTTACAAAGATAAATACCGAAGGATATACTGGACCAAAATGTCACAACAACAGGAAGGAGGGTTGGTGATTGTGCGGCCTACACAGTATAGCTAGGTTCAACTTAAAGGATAGCAAAAAGTAAAAGGAAGATTTGCATTTTCATGGCATTGTTCATGGCCTCAAAACGTCCCAAAGCACTTTATGGCCATTGAAGTACTTTTTTGAAGTGGAGTCACTGTTTTAAGCTAGGTAGCCAATTTTCACACAGCAAGATCCCATAAACAGCAACGCGATAATGGCCAGGTAATCTGTTTCGGTGAGGTTGGTTGAGTGATAAATATTGACCAAGACACTGGGGAGAACATCCCTACTGTTCTTCAAAGTAGTTCCATGGGATCTTTTACGTCCACTTAAGAGGGCAAAAGGCCCCAGCTTAATGTCCGATCCAAAAGGCAGCACCCCCAGCAGTGCTGCACGGGAGTTTCAGCCTAGACTGTATGTATTTAAACCCCTTGGAGTTGAACTCATGGCCTTTTGACTGAGGGGCAAGACTGATTTCTTTTTCAATCTTTCATGGGATGTGGGCGTCACTGGCTAGGCCAGCATTTTTATTGCCCATCCCTAATTGCCCTAGGGAAGATACCCACTGGGCTATGGCTGCCAGTATTGCGAGGAGTGTTCAAAATATCAAAACACTCTGGAGGTTGGTGGGTGGAAGGGCGGCAGGTAAATCCCCCTTGAAATATCATGAGTAGCCCACAAGAAAGCAAAGACGGGGGTAAACCCTGAATACAAGGGTCAGAGATCGGTGGCTTGGCATGTGGTGGCACTGGTCCGGTTTACAGTTTGGTTGATGCCAGATTTAGATCTTTGATTGGTCCTCGGCTGGTTTCAGATGGTGCAGCAGTTGGAATTGGAAAGAAATGGTTTTCAGTGAGAAGGTGGGGCTGGTGGAGGGCAATAAAACAAAGGACGTTTTAAAACAAAATGATAACAAATAAATCTTTACTGGGGAAGAGAAAGCTGTGATTATTCTACATGTTTAGCAGCTGCCTCACAATCTCGGACTGAACTCAGATTGTCACTTAAAGCTTCTGGGCTGTGTTACCTATTGTGCAATTGCAAATTTCAGATCAATTTTATCAGTCAAATATCAACCGCCTGTCAGTTTCTTAGTTTAAACAAGGTGATAGGGTGTTAATATTTCAGGTCAGAGGCTAGGAATCCTGCAGCAAGTAACTCACCTCCTGACTCCCCAAAGCCTGTCCACCATCTCTACAAGGCACAAGTCAGGAGTGTGATGGAATACTCTCCACTTGCCTGGATAAGTGCAGCTCCCACAACACTCAAGAAGCTCAACACCATCCAGGACAAAGCAGCCCCGCTTAATTGGCACCCCATCCACAAACATTCATTCCCTCCACCACCGACGCATAGTAGCAGCAGTGTGTACCATCTACAAGATGCAGCAACTCACCCAGGCTCCTTAGACAGTGCCTTCCAAACCCGTGATCTCTACCATCTAGAAGGACAAGGGCACCAGATAGATGGGAAAACCACCGCCTGGAAGTTCCCCTCCAAGTCACACACCATCCTGACTTGGAAATATATCGTCGTTCCTTCACTGTCACTGGGTCAAAATCCTGGAACTCCCTCCCTAACAGCACTGTGGGTGTATCTACACCACATGGACTGCAGCGGTTCAAGAAGGCAGCTCACCACCACCTTCTCAAGGGCAATTAGGGATGGGCCTAGCCAGTGATGCCCACATCCTATGAAAGAATAATAATTTTGGAAGAAGTTAATTAGGTTGAGTTAGTTTGGAAGAGTCGGTGGAAGGACTGACTAAGGTGATACGTTGCCCACAATACAGGAGGGGAGGATGTGAGCTGGTGGGTCAGGAAGTATTGTCATTTGCCACTTGCTAGTGATTAGATCTGCTGGATTGGCCAGGGGTTGGCTCAATGCTGGTGTCGCGCCCGGCAGGTGATTTCTGTTGTGGAATTGAAAGGAGGGCCGGAATTTTACGGGCTGGGGACAGGGCTGTAAAACGCGGCGAGCCATTCGAAATTCCATCGGCTTCGGCGGGACTGTAAAATCCGGCCGGTGTAAAATCCCACCCGCGGTGTCCAACACAATTGAAAAAGTGGGCAAACTGCTCCCCCTGTGGTTCGATGGGTGAACACCACTGGGGTTGTTGCCTGTCACATTTTGGGACTGTTGACTTTCCAACTTCAGATGGATTCATCGACATTGTGAAGCAATGTTGAATTCAGCTCACATGGGGGTGAGAATTCAGTGGGAGTGTGAACAATGTCCAAATGAAATCTTTCTGTATGCCACATCAGCTGGAGGAAATGGGAGGGGCGGGTGAGGG
Organism: Cetorhinus maximus; assembly: GCF_964194155.1. Taxonomy (NCBI): domain Eukaryota; kingdom Metazoa; phylum Chordata; class Chondrichthyes; order Lamniformes; family Cetorhinidae; genus Cetorhinus; species Cetorhinus maximus. The sequence goes on from NC_135906.1 coordinate 8,942,197, forward strand.
GCGGTGGTGAAAGGAGTTAATCACTCACAAGATGTGAGCTTCACCGACATGGACAGCATTTATTGCGCGTTTTTACTTGGCCCAGAGAGAGCCATTGTTAGCTGCAGCCCATGTGGTGAAAGTGATCCCATTGCACTGTTAGTGGAAGTTCCAGGATCTTGACCCAGCCACAGTGAAGCAACGGCGATATATTTCCAAGTCAGGATGGTGAGTGGCTTGGAGGGGAACTTGTAGGTGGTGGTGCTCCCATGTACCTGCTGCCCTTGTCCTTTGGGGTGGTAGAGGTTTGGAAGGCGCTGTCAAAGGAGCCTTGGTGAGTAGCTACAGTGCATCTTGTAGATGATACACACTGTGCCTTGGTATTGGTGGAGGGAGAGAATGTTTAAGGTGGTGGATGGGGTGCCAATCAAGTGGGTTGCTTTGTCCTGGATGGTGTCAAGCTTCTGGAGTGCTGTTGGAGCTGCACTCATCCAGGTAACTGGAGAGTATTCCGTCACACTCCTGACTTGTGCCTTGTAGACAGTGGACAGGCTTTGGGGAGTCAGGAGGTGAGTTACTCGCTGTAGAATTCCTAGTCTCTGACCTGTTCTTGTAGCTACAGTGTTTATATAGCTAGTCCAGCTCAGTTTCTGGTCACTGGAGACCCCCAGGATGTTGATGATGGGGGATTCAGTGATGGTAATACCATTGCCACACAAAGATGAAGAGAAATATTTCCTCTCAGAGGGTGGTGAATCTTTGGAACTCTCTTCCTCAAAAGGCGGTGAGAGCAGAGTCTTTGAATATTTTTAGGGCAGAGGTAGACAGATTCTTGATAAGCAAGGGGTGAAAGGTCATCGGGGGTAGGCGGGAATGTGGGGCTGAGGTTACAATCAGATCAGCCATGACCTTAATGAATGGTGGAGCAGGCTCGAGGGGCCGAGTGGCCTACTCCTGCTCCTAATTTGTATGTCCATATGATCGTTGCATGTCAACGGAAGTGAAGAAATCCCAGTGACCCTCATATTTCTTATGCCGGATTGGTTTCATTCAGCTGGGCAGTGCCTTGAGGTCTTAACTGAATAGGCCACGAGGTTGTCATGCTTCTGAATGAAGACAAGCCATTTGATTGGAAGCTCATCTGGCCAATCCTTGGCCCAGACTTCAGAGGGGGGGTTAGAGGCCAAATATTGGGCTTCCCGTCCAGCTGAAGAGGAATGAATTTGAACCAGCAACAATCAGAGAGACAAGAAACTCTCTGGCTCCAGTCACTTCGCAAACTACTGGCCGGTTAAAGTGAAGCCAGGCCTCGAGTCAGGGCTAGTTTTGATGTGAAGAGGAATGATGGATTTGTTCGAATTTCTGAGGAAGCTGTACCCAGATCTGTGCTCTAGTTCCTCCTCCACCGCCTTTTGCCCAGTCCAAAGCTGGCTGGGAGGGCTGGGCTCGAGGTGGGAGGGCGGGGATCGAGGTGGGAGGCCTGGGATCGAGGTGGGAGGCCTGGGATCGAGGTGGGGGGCTGGGATCGAGGTGGGAGGCCTGGGATCGAGCTGGGAGGCCTGGGATCGAGCTGGGAGGCCTGGGATCGAGGTGGGAGGGCCGGGATCGAGGTGGGAGGCCTGGGATCGAGGTGGGAGTGCTGGGATCGAGGTGGGAGACCTGGGATTGAGGTGGGACAGCCGGGATCAAGGTGGGAGGCCTGGGATTGAGGTGGGAGGGCCGGGATCGAGGTGGGAGGGCCGGGATCGAGGTGGGAGGGCCGGGATCGAGGTGGGAGGCCTGGGATCGAGGTGGGAGTGCTGGGATCGAGGTGGGAGACCTGGGATTGAGGTGGGACAGCCGGGATCAAGGTGGGAGGCCTGGGATTGAGGTGGGAGGGCCGGGATCGAGGTGGGAGGGCCGAGATCGAGGTGGGAGGGCCGGGATCGAGGTGGGAAGCCTGGGATCGAGGTGGGAGGGCCGGGATCGAGCTGGGAGTGGTCAGTTTGCTGCTGATGAAGATTCTTCAGTGGGTCTGGATGGCACAGCGGATTAGGTCACTCAACTTTCACCTACTGCACCAATAAACTCTAGTCAGAAAGATTCCTATGTCTGTTAGCTGTACAGGGTTATGAAAGGCATTTGCGCCGTCTGCTTTCCCTCCCATTCTGCCCAATGACGCCTGTCAGCACCAAACTGAGGAGAGGGCCGATGTGGCAGTGGTTGTATTTCCCACAGTAGCCATCCTGCGCCAAATGAATGGCCTCTTAAGCCCCAGGCTCATGCCCTATGGGAACTGCCTGGAAATTCCTGATGGGCCAACCAGTTATGCAGAGGGAGGTCTGACGGCCTGGATTTTATGTGCTGGAGCCAGGAGTTCTGGGCCTGGAGCCAAGGACCCTGGGGCCTGAAGTCTGTGGCCTAGTACCTGGAGCTTGGACCCAGAGCCTCGGCCCCAGAGCCTGAAGCTCACAGCCTGGAGCTTGAGGCTTCGAGATTGTAGCCTAGGGCCTGTAGCCTGACACCTGCATGGAAGGTCTGAAGCCTGAGGCCTGGCGGGGCCTAGACCGCAGCTGGATCTCAGAGCCTAAGGCCTCACTTGTCCTGCATCCTGAGAACGAAGGTTGGATATTAAGTCCGGAAGGTGCAGTAGATGGACCTTCGCAGGGTGAAGCCCCAGTAAAAACGTGGAAGTGAAGGGCACCGGGAAAACTTGTCTGAGCTGGTCTTGTATACCTTACAGTGGAACCCCAGTGTTACTGGTGCCAGTATTACTGATTTTTACTGGGATTTGACAATTTTGAACTTTGTTTTTTTTCCCCTTCGGCATTGAGGAGCTGTTTCTGGAAAGCCACTTAACAGCGGGGTTTAACTGAAGCTGGGTCTGCGAGGAGCAGCAGCCTTTAGTTTCAAATCGGATCTGTTCCCATTCATCTCGTACACAGTGTAATGATATGTAAATCGTTCAACAGCTGGGGTGCAAAATTTAAACAGGAAACTAAAGCCTGTCTGAGTTTGTTCCTCTGTTTACAGCCCTCCCAATTATTGGGCTGTGTGCTGTCAGCAAATATCAGGGGATTCGGGCAGACACATATCAGCCTGTTCGGGAGTGGTTTTAATTGATGTGCACACACCGTGTTATCTAGCAGCCAGACCAAGATCAAAATAACATAACAGGTCTCAAAAATGGACTTACTCGCTGAATGTCACACAGTAACAGACTTAAAGGCCCCAACAACGCCATAAAAGTACACCCCTTTAGAACCATCGAGCAATCATGTTTAACAGCACAGTAAGAGTCCATTCGGCCCAGCGCACCTCTGCCTTTTCTAAAAGACCTCTCGCCGTTTAGACCAAATTCCCTGCCCTTTCCCGAGACCCTTTAAAAACGTATTTGACTGATATTTATCCACTTTCCTTTGAAAAGCTGTAACAAATGTTGCTTCCTCAGTTTGGAGTCATACCTAGCACAAGGGAAGATGGTTGTGGTTGTTGGAGATCAGTCACCTCAGTTCCAGGACATCACTGCAGGAGGTCCTCAGGGTAGTGTCCTCGGCCCAACCACCTTCAGCTGCTTCATCAATGATCTTCCTTCCACCATAAGGTCAGAAGTGGGGATGTTCACTGATGATTGCACAATGTTCAGCACCATTCATGACTCCTCAGATACTGAAGCAGTCCATGTCCAAATGCAGCAAGACCTGGACAATATCCAGGCTTGGGCTGACAAGTGGCAAGTGTCAGGCAAGGAACGTCTCCAACAAGAGAGAATCCAACCATCTCCCCTTGACATTCAATAGCATTACCATCACTGAATCCCCCACTATCAACATCCTGGGCTTACCATTGACCATAAAGTAAACTGGACCAGCCATATAAATACTGTGGCTATGAGATCAGGTCAATAGCTGGGAATTCTGTAGTAAATAACGCAGTCTTTGATCCCCACCATCTACAAGGCACATGTCAGGAGTGTGACAGGAATATTCTCTGCCTCCCCTCCACTCACTTTGGGTTTGAGTGGGTTGACAAATAGGAGACTCCTGTGAAAATCAGTGGCGTGTAAATCTTGGGGGACAGAGTACAGCAAGGCACCCTAACACCGTCACCAGAGAAACCACGGCGAACATTTCTCCTCACTTCCCAGTGTGAGATGTGGAGTATCCTTCAGGTCTGAGGCACTCGCCTTGTCTGGTGAACAGCCCCCTCCTCCTCTAACCCACTGAGGACTTGACCTTGATGATTCCACACTCAGTTTCTAGATGTTTGTGTGATTGTTTGAAAATGTAGAACACCCTGGCTCAAAGGACCAAGCAGACAGATCCAGTCCCAGTGAACGCACACATTGAAAGAAGAGAAGGGAAAACCACCCTGGACAAGAGTTGCCAACTCTGATTGAGTGTTTTCCAGGAGCTTTCATCATGTGACCTCCCCCCCAGAACAGCTCCGCCTCAACATTCCGTCATTGGTCCATCCTCTGGGCCCAGGGCCAATTGGAAACGGAACAAATTTCTCTTTATTTAATCTTGACGGACAGTGAAACTGCCTCCCCCCCCCCCCCCCCCTCCACCCCCCCCACCCCCCCCCACCCCACCCCACCTCCCCCGCTATCTGCAATATGGGAGAGAGATGTCCCACAGACTAGTCAAGCAACAGCCTGACAGAGTCACACTTAATGAAACATACCTTACAGCCAATGTCCCAGACCACCACCATCACCAGCTCTGGGTATGTCCTGTCCCACTGGCAGGACAGACCCAGCAAAGATGGCAGCACAGTGGTACAGATCTGGGAGGGGATGGCCCTGGCACTCTTCAACATTGGCGGGCTTCAATGGACTATAATCGGACTCCATGGGGGGTTTCAATGGACTATAATCGGACTCCATGGGGGGCTTCAATGGACTATAATCAGACTCCAAGGGGGGTTTCAATGGACTATAATCGGACTCCATGGGGGGTTTCAATGGACTATAATCAGACTCCAAGGGGGGTTTCAATGGACTATAATCAGACTCCAAGGGGGGTTTCAATGGACTATAATCAGACTCCAAGGGGGGCTTCAATGGACTATAATCAGACTCCAAGGGGGGTTTCAATGGACTATAATCAGACTCCAAGGGGGGTTTCAATGGACTATAATCAGACTCCAAGGGGGGTTTCAATTGGACTATAATCGGACTCCATGGGGGGCTTCAAAGGACTATAATCGGACTCCATGGGGGGCTTCAATGGACTATAATTGGACTCCATGGGGGGTTTCAATGGACTATAATCGGACTCCATGGGGGGTTTCAATGGACTATAATTGGACTCCATGGGGGGTTTCAATGGACTATAATCGGACTCCATGGGGGGTTTCAATGGACTATAATCGGACTCCATGGGGGGTTTCAATGGACTATAATCGGACTCCATGGGGGGTTTCAATGGACTATAATCGGACTCCATGGGGGGTTTCAATGGACTATAATCGGACTCCATGGGGGGTTTCAATGTCCATCATCAAAGGCAGGATTTGCCCTTTGTGCATTGGGACCCTAGCGTCAGGGTCAAAGGTCAGAAGTACGCACCATGGGGTGAGCAGTCACTCGATCGGCGGTGGATTTTCCCTGAATTTGCTAATTAGCGGCCAAAGGGCAGGTTTAGTGTCCAAGGGCAATTAGGGATGGTCAACCAATGTCAGTGACACCCACCTCCCAAGAATAAATAAAACAAAGTACCCAAAGAGAATGAAAATACACCACAGTTTTGCTTAAACACCCCTGTGAATTTTCAGGATTTGCTCACATTGTATCCTGGAGATTAAACTTCAGGAGGGTTGGCAACTCCTAGATAATGTCCAATTTCACTGAGAGTGCCCTGGGGTATCGAGCAAGTTGTATCTTCTCAAACACCAGGCCCGGTTGAGTGCAGCCTGATGGGTAGTGTGCACGTTCATTATTCGTGTTCGGTTCATAACAGATTTCCAGAAAGATCTATTGACGAGGAGGAATTCAATAGTTAGGGTTGTTATACAATACTTTTTTATCCATTCATGGGATGTGGGCATCACTGGCTAGGCCATCCCTGATTGCCCTTTTTAAGAGGGCATTTAAGAGTCAACCACATTGCTGTGGATCTGGAGTCACATGTAGGCCAGACCAGGTAAGGACAACAGATTTCCTTCCCTAAAGGACATTAGTGAACCAGATAGGTTTTTACGACAATCAACAATGGTTTCATGGTCATCATCAGACTTTTAATTCCAGATTTTTATTGGATTCATATTCCACTGTCTGCCATGGTGGGATTCGAACCCATGTCCTAAGAGCGTTACCCTGGGTCTCTGGATTACCAGCCCAGCGACAATACCACTATGCCATCACCTCCCAATTAAGCTTAATTCCCTGTAATTGGGCAGAATATTGTTATAATGAGTGGGGATCTGGAACTCAGTGCCTGAAGAGGGTGGCAGAGGCAGAGGCAGAGGCCCAGGCCCAGGCCCAGGCCCTGGCCCTCATAATTATTTAAAAAGTACCTGGAGACGCACTTGAATTGCCATAGCCTACAAGGCTATGGGCTGAGAACTGGAAAGCGGGATTACACTGGATGGCTACTTTTCGGCTGGCATGGATACAATGGGCTGAATGGCCTCTTTCTCTGCTGTAAACTTCTCTAAGAACCCTCGCTGACAGGATGAGAGATTTGGGGAGGAGGCCAATCCAGTGCAATCTCCACAGCGTCCAATAACAAAATGGCCACAGGCAAAGACTCGGACCTCCCACTGCCACCCAGACAGGATAATGATCCATGGAGGTATGGAAAGGGACAGAAATCAGTTTGACAATTATAAATTTATTCAGCTAAAAACATAAACTCCAATTTGCAGCATATTTAACTTAAATGGAATAAAATGAATGCGTACATTGGTGTTAAATGAAAGTTGTTGTGAATCTGTGTTGCCACCCCACTCCCCTGTACTCTAGGTTGTGTTATTTCATCTTGACCTCAGTAATCTCCGTGCTAATGGGGCCTCTCAGGAAACTCAACCTCAGAGCCAGGGTAAAGGACAAGAGAGAGCAGCACAGGAGCTTTAATTCCTGACTAGGCCCCGTGCTGAGGGAAGCAGCCTGAGGTCCCGAGATCCATCACTGGTCTTGGCACCCCTGTCGGCCTGTTCACAGGCCCGAAGCCTCGGTGAGGGTAGGCCGAGGCCCTACTCTGTGTACAAGTAATCTCCCGGGCCCAGTCCGGGGCTGGTTTCTGCGGAACATTATTCATCCTTTCGAGGACTGACTGACTCGTGGATGCGGGAATGGCCCACAGGATATGAAAAATGAGGCCCGTCCAAGGCCAATACCCCCTGAGATGGGTGACTTATAGAACCTGTTTGAGAGCTGCCATCTCTCAGGGTCCCATGAGGTATTTTGCCTTCGCTAGAGGGATGTACATTATCCAGGTTACACAAGTCAAGTAATTGCATTGAATTGCTTATATTCCTGTCCTCTGCTGGCTCCTTTACCATATGTTATGTTGGGTTGTTTGGGTTCAGAGGCTCGTTTCCCGATCTTTATCAAGCCCTTCGAGCATCGTCTGAGTTTTCTTGGTTTTTTTTTGTATTGTTTATACTTTTTTCCCCACCCCCTTGTGTTTTCCTGTTTGTCACAGTGGCACTTACCCTCCCCAAACCCCTGCCCACCCTTACTCCCATCTGCTCCTTCCCAGTTCTCTAATTGGTGTCTCCTTTGCCCTTGTGGAACTGAGTTAAAACCAAGGAGAAACTGCCTCTTTTGTAAGATCCCTCAGGTACCAGTCTTTGTTCCAGTTCAGTGGACAGGTAGGTGTTAAACCAAGGCCTTGCCTATCAATTGAGACAAACGCTAAACATCTCAAACTCAAAGATGAGGAAGGGCAGTTGTCCTGATCAACACTCCTCCCTCAACTGCCATCACGAAGCGTTTAACTGGTCACTGCTGTATATTTTATATCTTGGATCTATGCAGAGATGACACTAGTTTCTATATGTGTGATAGGTTTTATTTACAGTGCTCTAAAGTGTCTGCTCCATGCTTATGGCTCTCACTTCCAGCTCTTTCTACAGTTTTGTTTACTTTTCTCTGAGTCCACACCCAGGCTTGACCAATCGAGCACAGTGAGCATCAGTTGTAAACAGACTGACCTTATCAAACACAGAACACGTAAACACTACAGTCACTTACTCATTTCTGTGAATAAAATGGTGGGTGTAGTTGTCTCCCTTTGACTGCAGTACAAGCAATAAGTGATATTTCACACAGTAAGGCACTTATTATTGCACATATTATGGCAGGGTTTAGGACAAAGATTCTCAGGACTTCTGCCGTTGTCCTGTTGTAACTCTGACAGGAGTATACCAGAAAATCTATAAGCCAGACCAAGACCCAGATATGTTGGGAGTTACAACATGGGAGTTGCCCTTTTTTTGGGGGCGGGGGGAGAGTAGATTCTCTCCCTGCCTCCAACAGGTTGACTGGCCAGTAGGAGTTGGGGGACAGAACTGTGCACAGTCTGGGCCTCTCTGACGTTGGTGAGTCTCCAGAGGCTTGTGGAGCACATTGCCTCTTTGTCTCTTCACTGGCTATGAATGAGTCTTGTCATGTAGATACAATCCATATCACATTATAATCATCCTAATTACAATCCAATCCAAAATGCTATTACAATCCAAACCGATCCTACATTACAATCTAAACTGCATTACAATACAAACTGCTTTACAGTCCATCCTAGGTTCCCATCTATTCTACATTACCATCCAAACCACATTACAATGCAAACTTCATTACAATCCATCCTACATTACAAGCCAAAACACATTATAAAACAAACTGCATTTCAATCCTTCCTGCATTACCATCCATCCTACATTACAATCCAAACTGCATTACAGTCCATCCTATATTACAATCCAAAGCATGTTACAATACAAATTGCTTTACAATCCACCCTCCGTTACAATTCAAGCCACTTGACATTTCACCTCGCATTGAAATCCAGCATACATCAGAATCAAAATCAATAATTGCTGGAAAAACTCAGCAGGTCTGACAGCGTCTGTGGAGAGAAAGACAGGGTTAACGTTTCGAGTCCGTATGACTCTTCATCAGAACTAAAGAGAAACTCTGTCTTTCTCTCCACAGACGCTGTCAGACCTGAGTTTTTCCAGCAATTTTTGTTTTTGTTTCAGATTTCCAGCATCCGCGGTATTTTGCTTTTACCTTAGAATCAATCCTGCTATACAAATCCACTTTACACTTTATAATCCAAACTGCATTACAATTCATCCAATATTGCAATCCAGGCCACATTACAATTCAGGCCACATTGCAATTCACTCCACATTACAATCCAAGCCCACATTAGAATCAATCCTGCATTACAGTCCTTCCTGCATTAACACCGATTATTTGTTTAAAACCTCCCAAGTCGCGTTAACACCAGGTGACGAAAGGAGATATTAATTCAGGCGACCAAAAGCTTGGTCAGAGAGATAGGTTTTAAGTGGTATTTTAAAGAAGGACAAGGAGGTAGAGATAGATTCCAGAGCTCAGGGCCCAGGCAGCCACTGATTTTTAGAATAATCCAAATCGGGGTTGTTCACCATGCTAGGATTACATCCCAAAGCACATTATGCTGTGCAAAAATGGCTGTGGCTAACTAATTAATGGCTCCGGCTGTTAGGTTTGGCCTGCCCGTTTAAAACCGAGAATATCTTCTCACTGAAACGTTCTGAAAGTGGGAGACGGAATAGGCACAGCTCCCTCTGCAGGCAGGGCACAAGCACCCGGAGTGAACAGGGCAAGGAATTCTTTAAAGTGGTCGGATTGACGGATTCTGAAATCAACTGCGCCAAGACCGGGGAGGAAAAGTAGCTGAGAGTGGATGAATTCAAAAAGTCAAACCACGCACCGCGTGTTTCCCCGGGCTGGGGAAAACATGGGGGCACAGGGGTCTCAGGATGAGGAGCTGGGATGAGGAGAAATGTCCTCGCTCAGGATCTTTGGAATTCTCTGGTTGCGTACTCTCCATCGTTGAGTACATTTTAAGGCTGCGACAGGCAGATTTTTGGTCTCTCAGGGAATCCAAGGACAAAGGGAGCGGGTGCGAAAGTGGAGATGAGGCACAAGATCAGCTCGGATCAGACTGAAAGCCGGAGCAGGCTAGAGAGGCCACAAGGCCTACTCCCGCTCATTATTTCTCATGTTCTTATTCTAGTCCTCTCGATATAAAGGTCATCATTCCTTTTTGATTATTTTCTGTAGGTGACATTTTAATAATCTCTGTATATGGACCCACAAGTCTCTGAACCTCCACTGTTTCTAGCTTTTCACCAATTAGGATGGGTTCCATTCTACTCTTTTTCAAATCCTAAGTGGGTGACCTCACGTTTGCCAACACTGCCCACAATTTGTCTTTCACTTAATCTATTTATTCATTCAATTTGCAAATGCAAATCCCCAACGTCAAGCAATGGCCTCCTCATTTGCTGAGTTTAAGGTGATTGGTTCGCCACTTACTCTGTATAGGGGACACTCCTTGGTAATGTGCGGCATTGTGTCTCTCCACAAGTGGATAGGGGTTTGTACTGAGGTCCAAGTGTGGTGGATGTGCTCTCCAAAATGGGTTTTGGGGAGGGAATTCGCAATTGGATCCAACTGCTCTACACTAACATCAGTAGCGCAGTCTCAATCAATGGGTGGGAATCAGATAGCTTTCCAATTAAATCTGGAGTCAGGCAGGGCTGTCCTCTCTCGCCTGTCCTGTTTGTAAAATCCTTTGCTGAGTCCATCAGGAAGGATCTGGACATAAGAAGAGTGACAATCCCAGGCAGTGGAGGCACTCAGGTCAAAGCCTCCCTGCACATGGACGATGTCGCCGTCTTCTGCTCGGATCCGCTGTCGGTGCGCAGACTGATCCACATCTGCGACCAGTTCGAACTGGCCTCGGGTGCCAAGGTAAATCGTGGGAAGAGCGAGGCTGTGTTCTTTGGGAACTGGGCTGACCGATCCTTTGTCCCCTTCACCGTCAGGGCTGACGGCCTGAAGGTGCTGGGGATATGGTTCGGAGGGACCGGGGCATGCGTTAGAAACTGGAAGGAGCAAGTGTCTATGGTGAAAAGAAAACTGGGCATGTGGGAGCGACACTCCCTCTCCATTGCGGGTAAGAACCTGGTCATCAGGTGTGAGGCACTCTTGCTGTTGCTGTACGTGGCGCAGGTCTGGCCCATTCCAGACTCCTGCGCGACGGCGATCACTCGAGCCATCTTCCGCTTTATCTGGAGGTTGAAAATGGATTGTGTTTGCAGGGACGCGATGTACAAGCCTCTAGATAAAGGGGGAAAAAACGTGCCCAACATCGCCCTCATACTGATGGCCACCTTTGCGTGTGGCTGCATCAAGCTGTGCGTAGACCCTCTGTACGCAAACACCAAGTGTCACTACGTGCTGAGGTTCTACCTGTCCCCGGTGTTGCGAAGGATGGGTCTGGCCACGCTGCCGCGGAACGCTCCAAGTAGTTGGACCGTGCCGTACCACCTGTACCTCGTGGAAAAATTTATGCAGAGAAACACCTTTGACCACAAGTCCAACAGGCAGTGGTCAGCACGTAACGTCCTAGAGGCCCTGAGGGAAAAGGAGATGGTGGATCCTGTCGGATGATTCCCCGAGCAGACTGTCAAAGTCATTTGGCAGAATGCCTCATCGCCAGGACTTTCCAACAAGCACCAAGTCGTAGCTTGGCTGGTGGTGAGAAAGGCCCTCCCCGTCAGATCCTTCCTACACGCCAGGAGTCTCACCCCCTCTGCACGTTGCCCTCGAGGTGGCTGTGGTGGGGACGAGACCGTTGTTCACCTCCTTGTGGATTGTGCCTTTGCAAAGAAGGTCTGGAGAGAGATGCAGTGGTTTCTGTCGAGGTTCATCCCGAGCAGTTCTGTGACACAGGACCCTGTGCTCTACAGGCTGTTCCCAGGGACACACACCGAGACAAACATCAACTGCAGCTGGAGGATCATCAACTCGGTGAAAGACGCTCTTTGGTCTGCCCGGGACTTGTTGGTCTTCCAGCACAAAGAGTTGTCCCCGACCGATTGTTGCAGACTGGCACATTCCAAGGTCCAGGACTACGTGCTGAGGGACGCACTAAAGCTTGGGGCAGCCGCTGCAAAGGCCCAATGGGGAAAGGTCGCTGTGTAAGACCTTTCTGCTATAGTGCACCGAGGGACTGGGAAACGTATAGACCCCTCGGGCTGTATGACTCACATTGAATGTGCAGTGAATACTACACGTATCACAATTGTATTGAAGCACCTCAGAGTCCAACATGATCTATGTCAATAACTTAAATACCATTGCACTGTCTGACTGTCTGTAATGACCAGGTTGAAATGTCTGCAATGTTCATTGATTGTACTGAAGCACCTCAGAGTGCAACATGATCGATTTGGAAAGCTTGAATATGATTGCACTTTTTGTGACTGCCATTTTGAAATGTTTGCAATGCTCTTTCAGATATTTTATGAATAAAGTATATTTTTCTGAATAAACAAGTTTGTACTGAGGGCCCAGCAGTGGAACTTGGCTGCATTGAGACCCTGGCATGTCCTGAATCTTATTAGTCAGGGATACGCTCACCGCAGTAGTTCAAAACCTGCCATTCGACAGATAGGGTTTGTCACGAGGAACTTGTTAGTGACTTTCCCCGTTTCCCATTCCTTGATCCAAAGGATGTTTTCCGATAGATTTTACTCGGGAAAGTTGCTCCATATGGTCGAGATGGAAGGCGGGCAGTAGGCGGGTTGAACGGTAAGTGAGGTGCAGTACAGATGGTTTCGACCAGCTTAATCTATCGATATCTCTTTGTAATTCTGTTTTTGCCTACAATGCTTATGATGCCGTCTGTCTTTGTGTCAATGGTAAATGTGGATATGTGGCTCTCTATCCCATCATTAAGTTGTTAATAGATGTAGTGAATAGTTTAGGCCCAACACAAATCCCTGTGGTGCACCACTGGTCACATCCTGCCAATTCGAGCACCATAATCCCTACTCCCTGTCCCCGCCGCTCAGCCAATTTCCTAACTAGGTCAATAATTTTCCTTCAATTCCATGAGTTTCAACTTTAGCTAATGGTCTCTCATGAGGGACTTTATCAAATGCCTTCTTCAGGCCGTCTGGAAGTCCATATAAATAACATCCATAGACATTCCCCTATCCATTACTCTAGACACCTCTTCAACAAATTCAATCATATTCGTCAAGAATAACCGGCCCTATACAAATCGATCTCATGGGAATGTCGGCGCAGGAGTAGGCCATTCAGCCCCTCAAGCCTGGTCCACTATTCAACTAGATCATGGCTGATTGTCTACCTCAATGCCATTTTCCTGCACTATGCTCATATCCCTGGATGTCATTAGGGTCTAGAAATCAATCAACCTTAGTTTTGATCATTCTCAATGGCTGAGCCTCCACAGTCCTCTGGGGCAGAGAATTCCAAAGATTCATCACCCTCTGAGTGAAGAAATTCCTCCTCCATCTCAGTCCTAAATGGCCTGCCTCTTATTCTGAGACTGTGACCCCTGGTTCTAGACCTACAGGGGAAATATCCTTCCTGCATCTACCCTCCTGGGCCCCTTAAGAATTTTGTAAGTTTCAATGAGATCACCACTCGTTCTTCTAAACTCTAGAGAATACAGGCCCAGTTTCCTCTATCTCTCCTCATAAGACAATCCTGCCATCCCAGGAATCAGTCTTGTGAACCTCCACTGCACGCCTTCTATAGCAAGTACATCCTTCCTTAGGTCTCTCTGATCACCTGAAAATTTTCATTATGTTAAGTCACCCTGTCCTTAATTATAAACTCTCATGATTTCCTGACAACACATTGATCGATGATCAATTGACACATTGATCTATGATTTCCTGGTTTTCCTCTCATGTCTTTCATAGATATTGGAGTGGCATGCACAACTTTCCAATCCCAAAGACAGAGAATTTTGGAAGACTATAGCTGGTTCATCTGCAATGTTCTCACCTACCTCCTTTAAACCCCTGGGTGGAAACCATCTGGTCCTGGCGATTTATCACTCTTTGGTTCCTTCATCGGCCTCGCTGGCTGGGCCAGCATTTTTTGCCCCATCCTTAATTGCCCTTGAAGGTGGTAGTGAGCCAACTCCTTAAACTGCTGCAGTCCATGTGGTGTAGGTACACCCACAGTGCTGTTTGGGGGTCGGGGGGGGGGAGTTCCAGGATTTTGACCTTGCCCTTCTAGGTGATCACGGGTTTGGAAGGTGCCATTACTTTCTTCATTCCTGTTAATTTGCTGATGTGGAGCAGACATTAATCCTGTTACTACTTCAATACTGCTTCCTTGGGATTCTAACCTCTTCCTCTCCTGTAAATACTGACCCAAAGAAGTTATTCAACATGCCCGCCATTAACTTATCTTCATTTTCAGTACCAACTTTGCAATTGCACTCACAGTGACCCCAAGGATGGTTGATGTTGGAAATAGATTAATGCCACAGTGCGGCAATAGGGAATTTTATGTTGAGGGAGCTGTACATTGCAGCTGGACAGATTGTATCGATGGAGTGTTTGAGCCTGACCCAGGCCTCTGCAACTGTTTCATTTCTCACCATTGAAATCTCTCAGATTAGTGAGTGTAGAATGAAACACGTGGTGCATCTCTGTGCTGGGAACCCATTTTCAGCAAGAACCATGCAAGAATAATGGAAGGGAATAAAACAATTCAGACACCACTCACCGAAGGCCACTGCAGGTCAAGGTTGTACAGCAGCTGATGGTACAGTATGCAAGTATTAATAAGATACAATTCTGGGAAGATAGGGATTTATCCTGTAATCAGCCATATTTACCTTTTATTCCAAAAAGCCTGTCAGTGCAATGGGAGATTTGAAATCAACTTGGGTGATGCACCCAGCAGAGAATCATGCGTTCATTCTTCAGCCAGTGTGCAAGCCACCTCCTGCTCCTTTGAGGCTGACCTTGGGAGATGTGGTGTTCAATTGTTCTGTGTTTGATTATGTTAGCCTGTTTACTATTGATGCTCATTGTGCTTGATTGGTTGAGCCTAGGTGTGGACTCAGAGAAAAGTAAACAAAGCTGTAGAAAGAACTGGAAGCCAGAGCTGGAAGCATGGATCAGACATTTGAAAGCACTGTGAATAAAATCTGCTACACACATAGATACTAGTGTCATCTCTACATAGCTCCAAGATATAAAATATACAACAGGGGATTCAGTCTGTACCCACATCTTTCACTTAGACATCCACTATTCCTTGAACATGATGAATCTACATTCTACAATGTGTTAACTGTGAGGATATATTGTATCCAGCACACAGTCTTACTGGGCTGGTAGTCCAGAGGTCCAGGCCAATGTCCTGGAGACATAGGTTCAAATCCCACTGTGGCAGCTGGTGGAATTAGGATTAATAAAATCTGGAATTGAATGCTAGTCTCAGCAATGATGACCATGAAGCTATTGATTGTTGTAAAAGCCTATCTGGTTCACTAACGTCCTTACCTGGTCTGGCCTACAAGCGACTCCAGACTCACACCAACGTGACTCTTAGCTGCCCTTGAAATGGCCAAGCAAGCCACTCAGTTCAAGGGCAATGAGGGATGGGCAACATCCAGTGATGCCCGCATCCCATGAAAGAATTAAAAAAAACACAGTGAAAGTAGTGTCTCAAAATAATAGTTATAGCAATATTTTAATTTTTGGATTGACGATTGAAGCAATGGAACTGCAGGAACATTGGGTTAATTCCAGAGGGAGGAGGTTCCAGGTGTTTGAGACAAGTGGAAAAATTCACTAGGCAGCAGGAACAGTGGGTGGAGTTTCTATCCAGGGAACTGGGGCCCTCCAGTGGAAAGTGCATGAACAGTGAGTCAATGCTTCAAACTACTTCACAGCTTTCCCAACCATCCCCAGTCTTTGTCTTTAGTCCCCGTCACAAACTCGTTTCCCTAGCCCCCAGATTCCATCCCTCACCGTGGTAACTGTCTGAGGCTACATCACAACATTTGTAACCTCAGCATTGTAGAGAAAAAGAGACTTTTCTTGTCGAAGTTTTTCATCTTGCACTCATCAGGACAATTCGCAAAATTACCAAATGCAAAGAGAACAACAATTTATACCAAATGAGAATAAAGTGCTGATTGGCTGGCGGGTCTGATTGGTTGAGGTGTTGCCATGGAGAATGCGCCAGATGATGGTGAATGACCATTAACTGCCAGGCATTGTTTGAAATTTAAACCAGGCAGCTTGGCTCTGATTGGTCAAGGCATTGCCCTGTGGAATGAACCAGCGAATGGCTGTCACTTGACTCTGATTGGTCAAGGCAATGCCCTGCGGAATGAACTAGCCAATGGCTGTCACTTATTTTGTTTTAAAAGAGTGTCTCTCTTTTTCAGCAATAATCAAGTCCTTTATTACCAAACAACTATTTGTAACCTCGGGGTCTTGTACAACCACCTGCCTGCACCATCGCCAAGATTTCAATTCTGTAATATCGCCCCGTCTTAGCTCATCTGCTGCTGAAACCCTCACCTATGCCTTTGTTATCTCTGGACTTGACTATTCCAGGGCTCCCCTGACCAGCCTCCCATCTTTCACACTCCACCAGCCCAACAAACTCTCTAAATCTTATATCCTAGCTTGCAGCAAAACCCGTTCACCCTTTCACTCGCTGAGCTGCATTGACTCCTAGTCAAGCAACATTTCAATTTTGAGGTTCTGATTCTTGGCCCTAAGTGCCGGAATTTTCTCGCTAAACCTCTTGGCCTCACTAACTCTTTCTCCTTCGTTAAGTCACTCCTTAAAACAACCCCTTTGTCCAACCGCCAGCCCCAATATCTCCCTGTGGTGTCTCGGTAACAAGTGCCGTTTGAGAGCGCTGCTGCAAAGCACCTTGTGGGGTGGGTGTTTTACTATGCTGAAGGTGCTATACAAATGCAAGTTGCTGTGATATGTCCCAGGGCAGCTTCACTCCTGACTCAGATGTTAGAGGTAAGGATTGGATCTGCTGTTCCAAGCAAGCCTTGCTCACGCCATGGTGGCTGACCATCACGGCCAAATGCCTCCCCCGCACCCCCACCCCCCCACCCCACACACACACCCCACCCCCCCCACACCCCCCACTCCAACCCATCCATCTAATCGCCAGGGAAAGGCCAAATAAAGTGGAACATTCCTACAACAACAACAACAATTTATATTTTAAAAGCGCCTTTAACGTAAGGAGCATTATCAAACCAAGTATGACACCGAGCCACAGGAGGAGATATTCGGTTGGATATCCAAAAGCTTGGGCAAAGAAGTAGGTTTTAAGGAGTGTCATTAAAGGAAGAAAGTATGGTTGAGAGGCGGAGGGATTTAGGGAAGGAATTCCAGAGCTTGGAGCCAATGCAAATGAAGGCACGACCAACAATGGTGGAGCGATTATACTGAAGGCACGTTATAATTGGGAATCCACAAGAGGCCAGAATTAGAGGGACGCAGATATCTTGGACGGTTGTGAGGCTGGAGGAGATCACAGAGAAAGCGCGGGGTGAGGCCATGGAGTTGTTTGAATACGAGAACGAGAATTTTTAAATCAAGATGTGGCTTGACTGGGAACCAGTGTAGATCAGCGGGGACAGGGGTGAGAGGGGAACGGGACTTGCTACGAGTTAAGACACAGGCAGCTGAGTTTTGGGTAACTTCAAGTTTGAGGAGGGTAGAATGTGGGAGAGCAGGCAGGAGTGTGTTGGAATAGTCGAGTTTAGAGGTAACAAAGGCATGGATGAGGGTTTCAGCAGCAGATGAGCTGAGACAGGGACGAAGTCGGGCGAGGTTATGCAGGCGGAAGTAGGTAGTCTTGGTGACAGCACCAGTTGGAAGCTAACCTCGGGATTAAATGTGATACCAAGGCTGCAAACAGACTGGCTTAGCCTCAGACTGTTGCCAGGGAGAGGAAATTCCAGGACCAATTAGGGAAAAGTACGCTGGAAAATTCCTTCCTGACCTCCTCGGTGGATCAAAACCACATGGACTAGTGGACTAACGCTCATTTTGTGAGGGACAGACTGCCTGTTCTCACCAATGACAGTCACTGGTATTGTCAGCTCGAATAAATTTGAGGAGATGGAAGATAAGGACCTGATTGATGAAACAGCCAATAGCAATTTACTGAGGGTTATCCAAACCTCTTCACGTGTAGTTCAGTTGTCGACATGATGTACTGTCTGAATTACCTGCAGCTCCCAGCCGTTCAAAATTGACAGTTCACTCACACCTGGAACTTCAGGGTTCAACCGTGTCTCTGTGACGTGTCCTGTAACATCGCCCTCCGCAAATTGGCAACACACTGACAACTACGGCCGAAGAGTCAACATCTGAGAAGATGCTGTAGGGTAGACAGGGGAGCTTAGTAACCCATAGACTGGGGGAAAGGCTATCCATTAATGGGTGCAGGCTACTTACTGAGCAGCTTATTGGCAATGTGAAGACTTTTTTTAATTTGCTGGATGGGCAAAGGGTACCTATTGGTTGGATGAAGGGTATTTATTTGATGGGTGATATTCCTTGAATTAGAGGGAGAATATTTGTGGCATGGAGGAAGGACACAATGGATTTAAAAGGTAGTCGTTGATTGTCAATGACGAGAAAAAACCCAGTCTGTGAGTGAACTGGGTCAGTGTGTGAGTGAACTCATAAGAGCATATGAAATAGGAGCAGGAGTAGGCCATTCGGCCCCTCGAGCCTGCTCCGCCATTCAATAAGGTCATGGCTGATCTGCTTGTCTTTCGAATTCCACATTCCCATCTATCCCCGATAACCTTTGATTCCCTTGCCTCACAAGAATTTATCTACCTCTACCTTAAAAATGTTCAATGACCCCCACCTCCACCACCTTCTGAGGCAGAGAGTTCCCAAGTTGCACAACCCTCTGAGAGAAAAAAATTTCTCCTCATCTCTGTCCTAAAAGGGCAACCCCTAATTTTAAAACACTGCCCCCTAGTTCTGGACTCACCCACAAGAGGAAACATCCTTTCGACATCCACCTTGTCAAGGCCATTCAGGATCTTGTATACTTCAATCAAATCACCCCTCACTCTTCTAAACTCCAGTGGAAACAAGCCCAGTCTGTCTTACCTTACCTCATAAAACAGCCCACTCATTCCAGGTATCAATCTACTAAACTCCCACTGAACCACCTCCAACGCATTTACATCCTTCCTTAAATAAGGAGACCAAAACTGCTCACAGTATTCGAGGTGCGGTCTCACCAAAGCCCTGTATAACTGAAGCATAACATCCTTTTATGTTCAACTCCTCCCATAAGAAAGCTAATGGGATGCCATCCTTTATTAATTAGTTGCTGTACCTGCATACTAACTTTTTTGTGACTCATGCACCAGGACACCTAGATCCCTCTGCACCTCGGAATTCTGTAGTCGTTCTCCGTTTAAGTAATACTCTGCTTTTTAATTCTTCCTGCCAAAGTGAACAACTTCACATTTTCCCATATAATACTGCATTTGCCAGATCTTTGCCCACTCACTCAACCTATATATGTCTATCTACAACCTCCTCATGTCCTCTTCACAACATACTTGCCTACCTATCTTTGTGTCATCTGCAAATTGAGCTACAATGTCTTCACTCCCCTTATCTAAGTCATTGATGTAACTTGTAAAAAGTTGAGGCTCCAGTACAGACCCCTGTGGGACTCCACTTGTCACATCTTGCCAGTCAGAGAAAGACCCATTTATGCCTACTCTCTGCTTTCTGCCAACCAGCCAATCTTCTATCCATGATAATATGTTACCCCCTACACCGTGCGTTTTTATTTTCAGTAATAGTCTTTGATGTGGCACCTTATCAAATGCCTTCTAGAAATCCAAGTGCAGCACGTCTACAGGCTCCCCTTTATCCACAGTGCATGTTACTCCTTAAAAAAACTCCAATAAATTGGTTAAACCATGCTGACTCTTCCTGATTACCTTGAGTTTTTCCTAAGTGCCCAGTTATAACCTCCTTAATGATCGATTCTAGCACCTTCCCCATGACAGACGTCAAGCTAACTCGCCTATAGTTTCCTGTTTTCTGCCTCCCTCCCTTCTTGAATAGAGGGATTATATTTGCTACTTTCCTGCCTCTTGGAACCTTTCCAGAATCTAGCGAAGTTTGGAAAATTAACACCAACACATCTACTACCTCATCAGCCGCCTCTTTTAAGACCCCAGGATGAAGTCCATCAGGATCCAGAGACTTGTCAGCCTGCAGCTCCATCAGTTTGCTCAGTACTGCTTCCCTAGTGATTGTAATTTCACCAAGTTCCCCTCTCCCCTCCACCTCCTGATGTATAGCTATTACTGGAATGTTTTTTGGATCCTCTATAGTGAACATAGAAGCAAAATATTTGCTTATTTCATCAGCCATTTCCTCATTATCTACTATTAACTCCCTACTGTCACTCTCTAGAGGACAAACACTCATTTTACTTACTCTTTTCCTTTTTAAATACCTGTAGAAACTCTTGCTGTCTGTTTTTACATTTCTAGCTAGCTTCCTCTCATACTCTAATTTCTTTCTCTTGATTATCCTTTTAGTCATTCTCTGCTGTTCTTTATATTCTGACCAATCATCTAACCTGCTACTTATCTTTGCGCAATTGTATGATTTTTTCCTTAAGTTTGATGTTTTCCTTAACTTCTTTAGTTAACACGGATGGTGGGTCCTCCCCTTAGAATTTTTCTTTATAGTAAGAATATACTTATTCTGAATATTCTGAAATATCCCCTTAAATGTCTGCCACTACCTCTCTATTGATCTATCCCCTAGCCTAGTATTGCAATTCACTTCAGCTAGCTCAGCTTTCATACCCATATAGTTGCTCTTATTTAAGTTTAAAATACTAGTCTTAGACCCACTCTTCTCGTCAGTGTATGAGTGAACTGATCAATGTGTGAGTGAACAGGCGAGTGTGTAGAGTGAACAGTTCAGTGTGTGACTGAACTCGTCAATGTGTGCATGTACTGGTCAATGTGCAAGTGAACTGGTCAGTGTGTGAATGAGCTGGCCAATGTATGAGTGAACTGGTCAGTGTGTAGAGTGAACTGGTCAGTGTGTAGAGTGAACTGGTCAGTGTGTGTGTGTGTGTGTGTGTGTGTGAACTGGTCAGTGTGTGAATGAGCTGGCCAATGTATGAGTGAACTGGTCAGTGTGTAGAGTGAACTGGTCAGTGTGTAGAGTGAACTGGTCAGTGTGTGTGTGTGTGTGTGTGTGTGAACTGGTCAGTGTGTGTGTGTGTGTGGGTGTGAACTGGTCAGTGTGTGTGTGAACTGGTCAGTGTGTGTGTGTGTGTGTGAGAACTGGTCAGTGTGTGTGTGTGTGTGTGTGTGAACTGGTCAGTGTGTGTGTGTGTGTGTGAACTGGTCAGTGTGTGTGTGTGTGTGTGTGAACTGGTCAGTGTGTGTGTGTGTGTGTGTGTGTGAACTGGTCAGCGTGTGTGTGTGTGTGTGTGTGTGTGTGAGAACTGGTCAGTGTGTGTGTGTGTGTGTGTGTGAACTGGTCAGTGTGTGTGTGTGTGTGTGTGTGTGTGAACTGGTCAGTGTGTGTGTGTGTGTGTGTGTGTGTGTGTGTGAACTGGTCAGTGTGTGTGTGTGTGTGTGTGTGTGAACTGGTCAGTGTGTGTGTGTGTGTGTGTGAACTGGTCAGTGTGTGTGTGTGTGTGTGTGTGTGAACTGGTCAGTGTGTGTGTGAACTGGTCAGTGTGTGTGTGCGTGTGTGTGAACTGGTCAGTGTGTGTGTGTGTGTGAACTGGTCAGTGTGTGTGTGTGTGTGTGTGTGAACTGGTCTGTGTGTGTGTGTGTGTGTGAACTGGTCAGTGTGTGTGTGTGTGTGAACTGGTCAGTGTGTGTGTGTGTGTGTGTGTGAACTGGTCAGTGTGTGTGTGTGTGTGTGTGTGTGAACTGGTCAGTGTGTGTGTGTGTGTGTGTGTGAACTGGTCTGTGTGTGTGTGTGTGTGAACTGGTCAGTGTGTGTGTGTGTGTGTGTGTGTGAACTGGTCAGTGTGTGTGTGTGTGTGAACTGGTCAGTGTGTGTGTGTGTGAACTGGTCAGTGTGTGTGTGTGTGTGTGTGAACTGGTCAGTGTGTGTGTGTGTGTGAACTGGTCAGTGTGTGTGTGTGTGTGTGTGAACTGGTCAGAGTGTGTGTGTGTGTGAACTGGTCAGTGTGTGTGTGTGTGTGTGTGTGTGAACTGGTCAGTGTGTGTGTGTGTGTGAACTGGTCAGTGTGTGTGTGTGTGTGTGTGTGTGAACTGGTCAGTGTGTGTGTGTGTGTGTGTGTGAACTGGTCAGTGTGTGTGTGTGTGTGTGTGAGGACTGGTCAGTGTGTGTGTGTGTGAACTGGTCAGTGTGTAGAGTGAACTGGTCAGTGTGTAGAGTGAACTGGTCAGTGTGTGTGTGTGTGTGTGTGTGAACTGGTCAGTGTGTGAATGAGCTGGCCAATGTATGAGTGAACTGGTCAGTGTGTAGAGTGAACTGGTCAGTGTGTAGAGTGAACTGGTCAGTGTGTGTGTGTGTGTGTGTGTGTGAACTGGTCAGTGTGTGTGTGTGTGTGGGTGTGAACTGGTCAGTGTGTGTGTGAACTGGTCAGTGTGTGTGTGTGTGTGTGAGAACTGGTCAGTGTGTGTGTGTGTGAACTGGTCAGTGTGTGTGTGTGTGTGTGAACTGGTCAGTGTGTGTGTGTGTGTGTGTGAACTGGTCAGTGTGTGTGTGTGTGTGTGTGTGTGAACTGGTCAGCGTGTGTGTGTGTGTGTGTGTGTGTGTGAGAACTGGTCAGTGTGTGTGTGTGTGTGTGTGTGAACTGGTCAGTGTGTGTGTGTGTGTGTGTGTGTGTGAACTGGTCAGTGTGTGTGTGTGTGTGTGTGTGTGTGTGTGAACTGGTCAGTGTGTGTGTGTGTGTGTGTGTGTGAACTGGTCAGTGTGTGTGTGTGTGTGTGTGAACTGGTCAGTGTGTGTGTGTGTGTGTGTGTGTGAACTGGTCAGTGTGTGTGTGAACTGGTCAGTGTGTGTGTGCGTGTGTGTGAACTGGTCAGTGTGTGTGTGTGTGTGAACTGGTCAGTGTGTGTGTGTGTGTGTGAACTGGTCTGTGTGTGTGTGTGTGTGTGAACTGGTCAGTGTGTGTGTGTGTGTGAACTGGTCAGTGTGTGTGTGTGTGTGTGTGTGAACTGGTCAGTGTGTGTGTGTGTGTGTGTGTGTGAACTGGTCAGTGTGTGTGTGTGTGTGTGTGTGAACTGGTCTGTGTGTGTGTGTGTGTGAACTGGTCAGTGTGTGTGTGTGTGTGTGTGTGTGAACTGGTCAGTGTGTGTGTGTGTGTGAACTGGTCAGTGTGTGTGTGTGTGAACTGGTCAGTGTGTGTGTGTGTGTGTGTGAACTGGTCAGTGTGTGTGTGTGTGTGAACTGGTCAGTGTGTGTGTGTGTGTGTGTGAACTGGTCAGAGTGTGTGTGTGTGTGAACTGGTCAGTGTGTGTGTGTGTGTGTGTGTGTGAACTGGTCAGTGTGTGTGTGTGTGTGAACTGGTCAGTGTGTGTGTGTGTGTGTGTGTGTGAACTGGTCAGTGTGTGTGTGTGTGTGTGTGTGAACTGGTCAGTGTGTGTGTGTGTGTGTGTGAGGACTGGTCAGTGTGTGTGTGTGTGAACTGGTCAGTGTGTGTGTGTGTGTGTGTGAACTGGTCAGTGTGTGTGTGTGTGTGAACTGGTCAGTGTGTGAGTAAACTGCTGGTCAATGTGTAGAGGGAACTGGTCAAATATGTAGGGGAACTGATCAGTGTGTATGGTTCTCTGAAGAAGAGTCATACAGATGCGAAACGTTAACTCTGTTTTTTTTCTCTCCACAGAATCTGTTATAACTGCTGAGCTTTTCCAGCATTTTCTGTTTTTGTTTCAGTGTGTATAGTGAACTGGTCCATGTCTGAATGAACCGGTCACTGTGTGAATGAACTGGTCAGCGTATAGAGACAACTGGTCAGTGTGTAGAGAGATCTGGTCAGTGTGTAGAGGGATCTGGTCAGTGTGTAGAGGTATCTGGTCAGTGTGTAGAGGGATCTGGTCAGTGTGTGAGCGAACTGGTCGGTGTGTTGGGGGATCTGGTCAGTGTGTAGAGGGATCTGGTCAGTGTGTAGAGGGATCTGGTCAGTGTGTAGAGGGATCTGGTCAGTGTGTGAGCGAACTGGTCGGTGTGTTGGGGGAACTGGTCAGTGTGTTGGGGGAACTGGTCAGTGTGTTGGGGGAACTGGTCAGTGTGTGAGTGAACTGGTCAACGCTTAGAGAGAACTGTAGGACAATGTGTCAAATTCTGCTATTCAATTATATCATGATTGATGTGTAACTCAGTTCCTTTTTCACCTTTTATTCAAGGTGATACCCAATAGTAATACAACTATCTGAGTTTTCATATTTCAGGTTGTGATGCCCACCAGAGTCAAATAGCGTACCTGCCTCTCACTGTCAAACACAAAATCACTTGGCGTGAGATCCCTGAAGTGGCCCCATGAGTATCCGCGTCCCCACCAAGATTAAAGCAATCGGGGGGGGGGGGACAGACCACATGCTCAGATTCGCTGGCAGACAACAGGTTATATTCCTCTCCCACCCTACGAACTGGTTCGTGTTGTGTGGAAATGCAGATTTAATGCACACAGTGTGGAGGAGACTGTCAAGAGATGGTCAGGCCACGAATTAATTCAGCGCAGCATTCGGGCGAAGAGAGGGAGAGAGAGAGAGAGAGAGAGATAAAAATCCTTTCAATCGGCTGCTGTTGCTACTTGACTCTTGTGCGTGGAGCCTCTTCATCACTCGTGGGCATGTCAAAAGACTGCAGCAACTCCCTGCACCAACACATCTATTTGCATCTTTATAGAGTGGTTCTAGTGCGCCTGACAGTGCATAAAAAGCTGCCTCTCGATGGAGACGCGGATTGAAATTCAGGATGTGCCTTTTTAAGCAGATAATGAATGTGCTGTTTAGAAATGTCATGTATCATTTGGTATTTGATACGAGGAGCAGGCTGAGGTAGAGAGATACACGCGCGTTAGCAAGCTGCTGGAGAGGAAGGGGCTTATTGTGTTAGCGCTCAGTGCCAACTACTTGGGTCTAATTGACTTATTAAATATCAGGGCACTTAGTAAGTAATTGTCAAAATGAAATGAGAAGATTTGATCAAAGCCCAGCAAAGGAGATAGCTCAGGGCGTGAATAGGTTTGACATTGGAACGTGTCCCAGTCTCTCCGGGTGCCGATTACACACAGGATTGTGTTCTCAGTGGCAGTCCCTGTCCCAGGAGAACCCCATGCATATTATTTTCCATTCAGTCTCACCCCCATGGGGATCAATGGCTTCAATTTGGCACCTGTAATAGAGGGGCTGTGAAGGGTTGCGGAGGTCAGGGGAGGGGGGCTCCCCAGATTAGCCTGGTCGTACACCGTCCTTGCATTGTGAAGGTGGCTGACAAACTGGAGGGTGAGGGACGCAAGACAGACTTGCATTGATATAGCGCCTTCCTCCGCCTCAGGACGTCCCCAAGCGCCCCAGGCTCACTGAAACGTCATCCCTCCAGGGCAGTTTGTCAGGACCGAGGGTGGCTCGCTCCCACTCCGGCCCAACGCGCTCCGAGGTGCCTGATAAGCCCCAACGCACGACCTGGGGACTTTGCCGTGTGAGGGGGCAGGTTGAAAGGTCGGCTGGAGGGGTTGTTTTGGGGGGGCCGTGCGCTCCCTCCGGGCCTCGCCTTCCGCGCATCCCCCCGTCGAGGTCTCTCAGTACGCTCACCGCCTTCCCGAATGAGCCTTCTCCACCCCGGTCAGTCGCAGACCAGGGTCTCCTAGGAGTCGGCCGGGGATGTTCGACCCCCTTCAGGGATGCTTTGGGGGGGCTAAGGTGTTTCCGCCGCCCTCCTGGGAGTTTCCTGCATTGACCGAGGTCCGGGTACAGCAGTCGCTTTGAGGTGTCAGCTGTGGCTCAGTTCATAGCACCCTCGCCTTTGAATCAGAAGGTTGTGGGTTCATGTCCCACTCCCGGAAACCAAGAACTGTGAATGTACTCGAAAGAGTTACAATCTGTGACTGTTGATAACTCGAAAGAGTTACAGCAGTCGCTTTAGGAATCTGGTGTCCGGGCGCGTCCCGCCCGGCGGAGTTGTTTTTGAGTGATTAGCGCCTCGATCCCGGGCCTGGGGGAGGACCCCGAGATTGTACCGTCTTTCTCACCAGAGGATTTGGAGGATCTTGCGGGTAGTATTTCCCCAGTGCTTGGAGGCGCCTGGTGTAGGTTAATTGTCCAAGTCCACGAGGCAGGCTCTGTTGCAATATAGGAAACACAGCCGTCAAAGTGTGCACAGCAAGATCCCACATGCAAAAAAAACCAACCAGCGCTGCAAACAGCGGCCAGATCACCTGCATTTCACTGAGGCTGGCTGGAGGAATGGTCAGGAAATCTAAAGGAGATGGGGGGCAGCCGTAGGAGATAAATTGGTTCACAGTGAAGAGAATGAGAAAGAGAGGCGAATGGGATTTTAAGTGGGGTCTGCTGACTGTCCATTGGCACTTTAACATTGACGGGTCAAAGCCAATGGGATACTCAGGGCAGGGGGCAGCATATCGCTAACGTTACTAGACGAACGCCCTGGAGACACGAATTCAGCTCCCATCAGAAAAGCTGGGGAGTTCAACTCACTCAAGTCATTAGACCAGGTCTCAGTAATGGTGACTGTGACAGCACCAGGTTGTTGTAAAAAGTCTCATGACTCCTTAATTTACTGGGATCTCCAAGCCTCTAAAATAGCCATGCAAGCCACTCAGTTAGTTCAAACCACGACAGAAAACCACATGGACCTCCTGGCATCGACCGAGGCTTCGGACATGACAGAGGCATCCCCAGCCGTGCTGACCCTGCGAAGTCCCCTAATATCACTAATATCTGTGCCAAAATTGGGAGAGCTGTCCCACAGCCTAGTCAAGTGGACATAGTCACCCTCACCGAACCGTACTTTATGGCCAATTCCCAGACTCCTCCATCTTCATCCCTGTCCGCATCCTGCCCCATTGTCAGAACAGACCCCCACTGGAGGTGGTGGCACAGGGTATAAATTCAGGGAGGAGCGGCCCTGTGAGTCCTCAACATTGGCTCCGAAGTCTCATGGCATCAGGTCAAACATGGACAAGGAAATCTCCCGCTGACTACCACCTACCACCCTTCATCAACTGATGTTGAATACCACTTGGAAGAAGCGCTGAGGGTGGCAAGGGCACAGAATGTTCTCTGGGTGGGGGACTTCAATGTCCATCACCAATAGTGACTCAGCAGCACTGCTACTGACCGAGCTGACCAAGTCTTGAAGGGCGTACTTGCCAAACTGGGCCTGCATAGGTGGTGAGGTAACCAACAAGAGGGACTTCATCCTCACCCATCTCCTATCGCAGATACATCTGTCTATGACAGTACTGGTAGGAGTGGCCACTGCTCAGTCCTTGCCGAGATGGTGTCCCGTCTTTACACTGTTGGCTTGCTCCATCAAGTTGTGTGGCAGTACCACCGTGCTAAATGGGACATATACAGAACAAATGTAGTACTCAAGACTGGGCATCCATGAGGCGCTGTGGGCCAACAGCAGCAGCAGAATTGTACTCGCCCACAATCTGTAACCTCATGGCTCGGCATATCCCCCACTTTACCGTTACCATCAAGCCAGGGGATCAACCCTGGTTCAATGAAGAGTGCAGGAGGGCATGCCAGGAGCAGCACCAGGCATACCTAAACATGAGGTGTCAACCTAGTGAAGCTATAACACAGGACTACGTGTGTGCCAAACAGCAGAAGCAGCAAGCGATAGACAGAACTAAGTGATCCCACATCCAATGGATCAGTTCTAAGCTCTACAGTCCTGCCACATCCAGTCGTGAATGGTGGTGGACAATTAAACAACTCACTGGAGGAGGAGGCTCCACAAATATTCCCATCCTCAATGATGGGGAGCCCAGCACATCAGTACAAAAATATGAAACATTTGCATCAATCTTCAGCCAGAAGTGCCGGGTGGATGATCCATCTCGGTCTCCTCCAGAGGTCCCAGCATCACAGATGCCAGTCTTCAGTAAATTCAATTCACTCCACGTGATATCAAGAAACGGCTGAAGGCACTGGACACTGCAAAGGCCATGGGTCCTGACAATATTCTGGCAATAACACTGAAGACTTGTGCTCCAGAACTTGCCGCGCCCCTAGCCAAGCTGTTCCAGTACAGCTCAACACTGGCATCAACCCAGCTATATGGAAAATTGCCCAGGTATGTCCTGTCCACAAAAAGCAGGACAAATCCAACCCGGCCAATTACCGCCCCATCAGTCTGATCAGCAGCAAAGTGATGGAAGGTGTGGTCTAGAGTAACATTTACTCACCAGTAACCTGATCTCCAACACTCTCTTTGGGTTCCGCCAGGGCCACTCAGCTCTGGACCTCACTAAAGCCTTGGTCTAAATATGGACGAAAGAGCTGAACTCCCGAGGTGAGGTGAGAGTGACTGCCCTTGACAATAAGGCAGCATTTGACCGAGTGTGGCATCAAGGGGCCCTAGCAAAACTGGAGTCCATGGGAATCAGGGGGGAAACTCTCTGCTGTTTGGAAAAGTAGAAAAGCAGGATTTTTTTTAAATGTCCGGGGAAACTGTCTAATTTTTGGATGTACAAGGAAGACAGAAAACTAGCATGAAGGTACAGGACAATTGGAAAAGCAAATGTCATGGCCTTTATTCAAGGGGATTGGAATACAAGTATAAGAAAGTTTTGCTACAATTATATTGGGCTTTGGAGAGACCACGCCTGGAGCACAGTGCACAGTTTTGGTCTCCATATTTAAAGAAGGATATACTTGGATTGGAGTGTAATTGGTCCAGTGTAGGTTCACTAGATTGGTCCCTGGAGTGAGGGGGTTCTCCTGTGAAGATAATTGAGTAAAATGGTTCTATAGCCTCAGGAGTTTAGAAGAATGAAGATGATCTGATTGAAACTGATAAGGTTCTGAATGGCTTGACAATGTAGACACCGATAGCCCAGCTGCCAAATCTAGATCATGGGGGCCACAGTCTCAGGATAAGGGCTCGATCATTTAGGACTGAGACGAGGAGAAATTTCTTTGCTGGGAGGGTTGTGAATCTTCGGAATTCACTACCCCAGAGAATTGTGGATGCTCAGTCATCAAGGCTGAGGTAGAAAGCTTTTTTTTGATTCTTAGGGCAGTAAGGGACACGGGGATAGGGCGGGAAAGTGACATTGAGGTCAAAGATCAGCCACGATCTGGTTGAATGGCCCAGCAGGCTCGAGGGGCCAGATGGTTTACTCCTGCTCCTAATTTCTTATGTTCTTATCAACGTATCTTGTGGCAGAGAGTTCCACACTCTGACTGCCTTTCGCTCTGAGTGGAAGAAAGTTCCCCTTTCATAATTTTTCTGAGCAATGTCTCGCTATTTACCTCATCATAACCCTCATTAATCTTGAAGGCCTCCATCATGTTACTCCTGAAACATGGTAGGTTCCTGGTCACCACCAGCTATTAACTGTTTGCTGGTGTATGGTTCCATACAGGGACAGTGTCATCACCTGTGTCACCCAAGCAGCCATTATCCATCAATAAGAGACGACTTGATTGAAACATATAAAATCCTGAGGGGATTTGACAGGGTGGATATGGAGAGGATGTTTCCTCTTGTGGGAGAATCTAGAACTAGGGGTCATTGTTTAAAAATAAGGGATCGCCCGTTGAAGACAGAGACGAGGAGAATTTTTTTCTCTCAGAGGGTCGTGAGTCTTTGGAACTCTCTTCCTCGAAAGACGGTGGAAGCAAAGTCTTTGAATACTTACAAATGAGAGCTAGGTAGATTCTTGATTAACAAGGGGGTGAAAGGTTATCGGGGGTAGGTGGGAGTGTGGAGTTGAGGTTACAGTCAGATCAGCCATGGTCTTATTGAATGGCGGAGCAGGTTCGAGGGGCCGAGTGGCCTACTCCTGCTCCCAGTTCGTATGTTCATATCTGTGGACCGTTCAACTGCTGAGGCATCGCAGTTAAGGCCGATGCCAACACAAGGCGCATTTTCCAGCAGTTAAGTGCCCCTCCTTACCACAGGGACACTGAGGCCAAATTCTACCAGACCCACTGCTTGGCACGGTTTGGTCCAACTCACTTGCTGTGGCCAAACCCGTGACCTTCCAGGCTTGTCAGTTTAAGAAACCTGCCAGGTAAACACTCCAAGGACCAGGAGCCTGGCTTTCTCTACCGCCTGATCAACTGACAAAGAAAGACTTGCATTCGTATAGCACCTTCCACGTGCGCGGGACCTCCCATTGCACTTTAAAACTAAATGAAGTTCTGTTGTAGTGCAGTGACTGCAGGAAAAACAGTCAGCAGTCTGTGCACAGCAAGCTCCCATAAACAGCAACAAGACAAATTGTTAGTAATGCTAGCTGAGGGATAAATATTGATGCGGGACACCAGGGAGAACTGTTTGTCTTAGAAATAGTGCCATGGGTACTTTTGCGTTAATCTGAGAGGGCAGACATCTCAGTTGAACATCACATTCAAAAGACGGCACCTCCGACACTGCAGCACACCCGGAATGCCACACTAGAGGATCAGCTTGGATTAGGAGCCTGTGGAGTGGTGTTGAATCCCCTTAAGGAGAAAGAGTTTCCACTGGCAGAAGTAACATTCGCACCGTGCAAGTGCCAGGCAAGGACTGTCTCCAACAAGAGAGAATCTAACCATCACCACCTTGATGTTCAATGACATTACCATCACTGAATCCCCCACTATCAGCATCCTGGGGGTTACCATTGACCAGAAACTGAACTGGACTAGCCATATAAATACTGTGGCTACAAGAGCAGGTCAGAGGCTGGGAATCCTGCGGCGAGTAACTCACCTCCTGACTCCCCAAAGCCTGTCCACCATCTACAAGACACAAGTCAGGAGTGTGATGGAATACTCCCCACCTGCCTGGATGAGTGCAGCTCCCACAACACTCAAGAAGCTTGACACCATCCAGGACAAAGCAGCCCGTGTGATTGGCACCACATCCACAAACATTCACTCCCTTCACCACCGACGCACAGTAGCAGCAGTGTGTACCATCTACAAGATGCACTGCAGGAATTCACCAAGGCTCCTTAGACAGCACCTTCCAAACCCACAACCATTACCATCTAGAAGGACAAGGGCAGCAGATAGATGGGATCACCACCACCTGGAAGTTCCCCTCCAAGCCACCCACCATCCTGATTTGGAAATATATCGCCGTTCCTTCACTGTCGCTGGGTCAAAATCCTGGAACTCCCTCCGTAACAGCACTGTGGATGTACCTACACCACATGGACTGCAGCGGTTCAAGAAGGCAGCTCAGCACCACCGCCTTCTCAAGGGCAATTAGGGATGGGCGATAAATTCTGGCCCAGCCAGCGAAGCCCACATCCCGTGGATGAATAATAAAAATAATCACCAGAGGACACCAATTTAAAAACAATCGACAAAAGTACTTGAGGGGAGGTGAGGGAAAAGTGTCCCGAAGCAGCGAGTTGTTCTGATCTGGAACGCACAGCCTGAAGCTAATTTGGTCAGTAACGTTCTTAAAAGGGAATTGATAAGTATTTGGAAAGGAAAAATTTTCCAAGCAAAACGAGCTTGCGGGGGGCGGTGGGGGGGGGGTGGGGGGGGGGGGGGGGGGTGGTAAGGTAGTGAGGAACCAATCAATCAGCTTTTCCAGGCCTCTCTCAGAGGTACAATGGGCCGAATGGCCTCCCTCTGTGCTGGTAATTGTAAATTTGATAAATGAGTGAAGCTGCCCTGAGAAACTCATGACTGCTGAAAATTTACAGCAAGTAAATAGAATATTAATTCATTACCACATTAATTATGCAAAATACTGACCTGCTGCTGAATACTCTCGAGGTTCAGACCCACCAGAGCACAATTGGAGTTCTAATTTGCTAAATTGAAATAGCGAGGGAGGTGATGTTAAATGAAATGGCTGTGTATATTATAAATATACTCCCTCATGGCGCCTGTACTGGGTACAGCCCCTGCCCTGAAGTGAGTTAGAGCCAATTGGTCTGACCTTTGTTCTGATTTATTATTAATACAGAATTAATTCTCGTAAAGAAATGGGATTATATATTGGAAGTTGGCCGCCCAGTGAAGCTGGATTGATGTGGTGGTTTCTCTCAGACACGACTGATTGTTTTCCCACTCCAGCCTTCGCTTTCCTGCAGTAGACGTGAGGAACAGGACAATACGGAGCTGGTACAGACAGGGAAAATGAAATCACCAACGCTTAACCCCCCACCACCATCCCCACCCCACTCCGTGCCCCCACACCACCACATCTCACCTCACAGTCACACAACGCGCCTGAGCAGAGTCCGGTGGAAGCCCCGGACTCGAGGTATTTCCGCAACTGGGCAGGACAGGCCATCCTGCGATGCATCCTGTTGCTGAACAGCCCGGCCAGGACCGACTATTGTGGCCTTGTGGATTTACAATTCCCAACTGAGCAAGGGGAAACGCTGTGAGGCACCACATCCAGTGAGAGGCAGGAGAGCTGCTCAGACAACCAAGAATCAGCAATACTGCCTTCAGAAACATTCGGGTTAAGTGGAGAGAGAGAATTCACAAATTATCGTCGAATTTCCTTGAGTCTCTCAATGCTCCACTCTAGTGTAATACATTTACAGACCTGTCCCCACCAGTACTGTACCCCAGTGTTATACAGTGACAGACAAGTCCCCACCAGTACTGTACCCCAGTGTTATACAGTGACAGACAAGTCCCCACCAGTACTGTACCCCAGTGTTATACAGTGACAGACAAGTCCCCACCAGTACTGTACCCCAGTGTTATACAGTGACAGACAAGTCCCCACCAGTACTGTACCCCAGTGTTATACAGTGACAGACCTGACCCCACCAGTACTGTACCCCAGTGTTATACAGTGACAGACAAGTCCCCACTAGTACTGTACCCCAGTGTTATACAGTGACAGACAAGTCCCCACCAGTACTGTACCCCAGTGTTATACAGTGACAGACAAGTCCCCACCAGTACTGTACCCCAGTGTTATACAGTGACAGACAAGTCCCCACCAGTACTGTACCCCAGTGTTATACAGTGACAGACCTGACCCCACCAGTACTGTACCCCAGTGTTATACAGTGACAGACCTGTCCCCACCAGTACTGTACCCCAGTGTTATACAGTGACAGACAAGTCCCCACCAGTACTGTACCCCAGTGTTATACAGTGATTGACCCACTATTACTGTCCCCCAGTTTTTTACAGTGACAGACCTCTACACACCAGTACCCCAGTGTTATACAGTGTCAGGCCTGTACACACCAGCACTGTACCCAGTGTTATACAGCAACAGACCCATACCTACAAGTATTATACCCCAGTGTCATACAGTGACAAACCTGTACCCACCAGTGACAGTAACAGTGCTATCAAGCAGCACTTGCTTCGCAATAACTGCTCACTGACGCCCAGTTTGGGTTCCTCCAGGACCAGTCAGCGCTTAACCTCATTACAGCCTTGGTTCAAACATGGACAAAAGAGCTGAACTCCCGAGGTGAGGTGAGAGTGACTGCCCTTGACATCAAGGCAGCATTTGACCGAGTGTGGCATCAAGGAGCCCTAGCAAACCTGGTGTCAATGGGTATCAGGGGGAAAACTCTCCACTGGTTGGAGTCATACCGAGCACAAAGGAAGTTGTTTGTGGTTATTGGAGGTCAATCATCTCAGCTCCAGGACATCGCTGCAGGAACTCCTCAGGGTAGTGTCCTCGGCCCAACCATCTTCAGCTGCTTCATCAATGACCTTCCTTCCATCATAAGGTCAGAAGTGGGGATGTTTGCTGATGATTGCACAATGTTCAGCACCATTCGCAACACTTCAGATACTGAAGCAGTCCATGTCCAAATGCAGCAAGACCTGGAAAATATCCAGGCTTGGGCTGACAAGTGGCAAGTAACATTCGCACCACACAGGTGCTGGTAATGACCATCTCCAACAAGAGCGAATCCAATCATTGCCCCTTGACATTCAATGGCATTACCATCAATGAATTCCCCACCATCAACATCCTGGAGGTTACCATTGACCAGAAACTAAACTGGACTAGCTATATAAATAATATGGCTACAAAAGTAGGTCAGACGCTAGGAATCCTGCAACGAATAACCCACATCCTGACTCCCCAAAACCTCTCCACCATCTACAAGACACAAGTCAGGAGTGTGATGGAATACTCCCCACTTGCCTGGATGAGTGCAGCTCCCACAACACTCAAGAAGCTTCACACCGCCCAGGACAAAGCAGCCCACTTGATTGGCACCACATCCACAAACATTCACTCTCTTCACCACCGACGCACAGTAGCAGCAGTGTGTACCATCTACAAGATGCACTGCAGGAATTCACCAAGGCTCCTTTGACAGCACCATCCAAACCCACGCACATGACCATCTAGAAGGAAAAGGGAAGCAGAAAGATGGGAACATCACCACCTGGAAGTTCCCCTCCAAGTCACTCACCATCCTGATTTGGAAATATATCACCCTTCCTTCACTGTCGCTGGGTCAAAATCCTGCCACTCCCTCCCTAACAGCACTGTGGGTGTACCTACACCACATGGACTGCAGTGGTTCAAGAAGACAGCTCACCACCACCTTCTCAAGAGAAACTAGGGATGGGCAATAAATGCTGGCACAGCCAGTGAAGCCCACATCCCATGAATGAATATTAAAAAAGTACTGTACCCACTGTTATACAGTGACAGACCTGACCCCACCAGTACTGTACCCCAGTGTTATACAGTGACAGACCTGACCCCACCAGTACTGTACCTAGTGTTATACAGTGGCAGACCTGACCCCACCAGTACTGTACCCCAGTGTTATACATTGACAGACCTGTCCCCACCAGTACTGTACCCCAGTGTTATACAGTGGCAGACCTGACCCCACCAGTACTGTACCTAGTGTTATACAGTGACAGACCTGTCCCCACTAGTACTGTACCCCAGTGTTATACAGTGACAGACCTGACCCCACCAGTACTGTACCCCAGTGTTATACATTGACAGACCTGTCCCCACCAGTACTGTACCCCAGTGTTATACAGAGACAGACCTGACCCCACCAGTACTGTACCCCAGTGTTATACAGTGACAGACCTGTCCCCACCAGTACTGTACCCCAGTGTTATACAGTGACAGACCTGTCCCCACCAGTACTGTACCCCAGTGTTATACAGAGACAGACCTGTCCCCACCAGTACTGTACCCCAGTGTTATACAGTGACAGACCTGTCCCCACCAGTACTGTACCCCAGTGTTATACAGTGACAGACCTGTCCCCACCAGTACTGTACCCCAGTGTTATACAGTGACAGACCTGACCCCACCAGTACTGTACCCCAGTGTTATACAGTGACAGACCTGTCCCCACCAGTACTGTACCCCAGTGTTATACAGTGACAGACCTGTCCCCACCAGTACTGTACCCAGTGTTATACAGTGACAGACCTGTCCCCAATTTAAAAAATACTTTGATATGTTCTTGAGGTGCCCTAACATACAAAGTTATTGACCAAGAACAAGACAATGGGAGTAGGCTGGATGGCTACTCGTCAACCAATGGAGACAAGATGGGCCGAATGGCCTTCATCCATATAAGTACTGTAACCCGATGCTGTACAGTGAGGGATGGTGGCCTCGTGGTAATGTTACTAGACTAGTAACTCAGAGGCCCATGGTAATGCTTTGAGGACATGGGTTCATAATCCCACCCACCGCCGCTGGTGGAATTTAAATTGACTTAAATAACAAAATATGAAATTAAAAGCTAGTCTCAGTCATGGTGGCCGTGAGACTATCGGATCAGCCTAGGCACCTGGAATGATAACAGCAAACCCAACCCTGCAAAGTCCTCACTAACATCTGGAGGGCATGTGCCAAAATTGGGATAGCCTGTCTTACAGGCGAGTCAAGATACTCTCTGAATCATACCCAGCAGCCAATGTCCCAGAATCTTCTATCGCCACCCCTGGGTATGACCTGTCGCATAGGCAGCATGGTGGTATACAGTCGGGAGGGAGTTGCCCTGGGAGTCCTCAACATTGTCTCTTATGCCCATGAAATCTCATGCATGATGCTAAACATGGGAAAGGAAACTGTTTTGCATGTTGGTTGCGTGGCCTGTTGAGTAACTCTGGATGACTCAGGTTGTTACTTCAATTTGCTTTGTCAACGCGATATACATTACAGGCTACAGAGTAGGTATGTCTCTCATGAGTATAGATTGTTCCCTCTGTTCTACAGAGTCTCTAGCACATGACTGCTGATGTCAATGTTATATCATGATATACATCACCAAGTCATTACCGTAACTGTTAACCCATTATACTACACCTCCCCCAAGTATAATGTTGACTTCTTTAATAAGGCTGTTAACTATTTCTTAAACTATTTACATTATTTTACTGTAACTTCCTTTAACTGTTACAGATTCTATCCAACTCCTCTTCCTACTGTTCCCTCCCCCACCAATCCCAAGTAACTGTTATGAGGGATTCCGTCTCCCACAGTGTCCTCGGCTCTGTGGGAGGATATCTCGGAGACATGCGGGTGCTCTTCTGTTCCCTGGAGGAGATCATCATCGACGGGACAGCAGCTCTCCAGGTAACCAGAGTGTGGTCTTCAAGACCGCTGAACTGTAAAGACCATGGACACTTCTCAAAGAAAGACTGGTCCAAGAGAGAAGACTGAAGGACATCGGCACTTGCTCTCTCTTGAACAGGGAGAGAATGGTCTAGCATTCACTCAGGAAACTTCGGACCCCTCACAACACTCTGGGGAAAGACCTGAGGTGACAAGGTAGCTTCAACCCCAACAAAGAGTTGCACAGCTAAATTATTCGCTGCTGCATCGAGGATGAGGGAGGCGTTCATCCTGGTGTTCGAACAAATCTGGGCGAGGAAAAGAAGAGCAACAAAATTCCTGTAGACGTTGCGGGGAATGAAGAAGAGATGGTTTCCCGAAGACATTTCAGGAACGACTTTCTGTAGGCAGTGGTAACGTTGCCACACTTTCCTGAGTGTGCGAGTTTACCCCGCCATGAGCAATGGTAAGACTGTAAGATAAGAAAACACGATTTTCAGCAATGGAACGAATCTCCTAAACGACATTGGGGTAAAATTTTTGTACAGGATTCTGAAGCTGTAGAAACTCTGAATATTTGGCCTCAGCTTCCGCGCTGAAGGACACTTTTATTGGGGGGAAGATTTTCTGATGAGATTGAAGTGTTGGCATCAACTTACTTTCACCCAAGCTAATAGGCTGTACCAACGCTCTGGCAATTCCTCTGTGGAATCAAGTATTTTGTTCCCTCTGGACCTCTCTTCATGGTTAACCAGCGATATACGGGGCATTGCATTGATGGGTCCAGCGGGACGAAGATCTAAATGCTGCTCTTCCACAATGACTCCTCAAAGAGAAACCAGAGGCTTCATATGCTTCCGTAGTAGATTCCAATCTGCCAACCTCCAGGACCTCATCTTCCGACAGATCACTCGCTGCTACAGCTTCTTTCTGGCAACCTTCTTCAGGAAAGAGCCAACCCAAGTCCAAATGCAAATGGCCCCCGTCTGCTGCAGTGTCTTCTGTATCTGCATCCTCCGGCCTAGCTCCCAAAAGAAGCGAGAGATCCTCGATCTCAGTGTCCGGCCGGGGTCTGGTGGATGGTGTCTAGTGGAGAGCGAGTCTGCTGCTCAATGGATAAATCTCACCAGCTGCTGTAGGATGAAACTCCACCAGTTCTCCGCGTGACTTTGGAAATTCCTCCATGAAAGGCATCCAGTTGTCCTGTGGTAGGTCGTCCTCTGCTTTTCCCAGACATCTCCATGCATTAAAGATATGCTTTGATTTTAGAGAACGTAGAGGGTCTCAATAATCTGTCGCCCCCTGTAGCAAAGGGTGGTGATTAGCCGATCTTTTACTGTAAGATCTATGCCACCTGGATCTTGCAATTTAATGTCTGATGGATAGAGGGGTATTGTCTGGAGCCAGTCCAGATGATCAGTGAGTATTGTAACACCAGCTCAGGTGTCAATCTTAAATCTCCGGTGTCAGTGTTAAATCCTCTAACTTACACTGTAACTGACCAATATCATGACCATTTACTTCCCCTAGGAACTCTTGTAATTTTGTGTCTGTCGTTACTTCCAATTTCTTGAATAGTTTGCATTTCATAAATATCCTCCTGTCTTCTTCCTCTATTAAAGTTCTTCGACTTACAGAACTGCTCGAAGTGTCCTGTCTCCCTGCACAGGAAACACTCGGCGCCCCCTGCTGGGCCATCTTGGTGCCTGTGCTTCTTCTTTGTCCCACAGCGTAAGCAGCTCAAGATGGCTGCTGTGGGGTTTTGCGCTATTTTGTCCCTTTCGGTGGGCTTGTGAGAGGGCAGGGCCTTTGGGCCAAAGCGACTCGGTGCATCGACGGATGAGCGGCCAATTTTGCTCCTTAAGTCCGGCCTGCCTAATGGATGGAAGCACTCAATCCAGTATTAGGTCCTTTGTTTTTTGTCTGTAAAAACTCTGACAGCTTTTTTGTCGTGGACTCTGACGACAGTGTGATTGCAAATAAGTTTGTCACTCGATGCCCCATACTTGCAACAACTAGTTAACCTGCATGGTTCAGTGAGAAACAATTCAATGGATTCCCCTGGTCTATGGGATCTCTGATTGAATACTGCTCGCTTGGCGTTAAGGTTCCATTTCGCAATAAAACGTGCTTTGAATACTTTCAATGCAGTTTCAAAATCTGCAGAGGTCCCTTCTATCTCTTCTATCTCAAGAGTACAGTGTCGGCAGTAGGCCCTATGGCATAGAGGAATGAGCTGACCTGGCGTTTCTGCTCTTCGGTATGCAAACCCGAAGCTGCCCAATACCTTAGGATGTTTCCTCCCCAGGATTTCCATTGTTGCCTCTCTGCAGGCCCCTGAGACTTTCGAATGGGCAGGGTAGGGGCAGTGACTGGTGGCCTGACGCTGATGTCACTACTGCTGTCCAGCATGCCTCCTTCGTAGGTGGCTTTCAGATTCTTGCTTCTAACAGGTTTTCTTCCGCTGTCTCACTGTGGGTGTCCTGTTGGTGGCACCAACCCTTTAGATTGGTGTCACCACTGCTGCTACCATGTTGGTCACCTGGCCTATCTTATCTTGAGTAACTCTGGTCTGCCTCAGGTAGTTACTTCAAACTGTTTTATTAACACCATATACAAGATAGGCTACAGAGTAGATATGTCTCTCATGAGCATAGACAGTTTCATCCATTTTACATTGTCTCTAACACATGACTGCTGATGGCACTGTTACATCACGATATACATCTGTAACTCATTACCATAACTATTAATCCATTACGCTATAGGAACCTCCTCCTGATTACCACCGACCACACCCCCTCAGCTGATGAATCAGTTCTCCTCCAAGTTGAACACTACTTGGAGGAAGCACTGAGGGTGGCAAGGATGTAAAATGTACTCCGGCTGGGAGGCTTCAATGTCCATCACCAATTGTGGTTTGATAGCATCACTACTGACTGAGCTGGCCGAGTCCTAAAGGACATATCTTCCAGACTGGGCCTGTGCGAGGTGGCGAGGGAACCAACAAGAGGGGAAAACCTATTTTACCTTGCCCTCACCAAGCGCCCTTGCTAATCTGCCTGTCACAGATACATGTGGTATTGGTAGGAGTGGAGACAAAGATGGTTATGGCTGTTGAAGGTCAATCATCTTAGTCCCAGAACATCACTGCAGGAGTTCCTCAGGGTAGTGTCCTAGGCCCAACCATCTTTAGCTGCTTCATCAGTGTCCTTCCCTCCATCATAAAGTCAGAAGTGGGGATGTTCACTGATGATTGCCCAAACTGCATAGCCATTCGCAACTCCTCAGATTCTGAAGTAGTCCGTGTCCAAATGCAGGAAGACATGGACAACATTCAGGCTTGGGCTGATAAGTGGCAAGTAACATTCACGCCACATAAGTGACATGTGTGAGGGTTAGATTCCCTCCATCAAGAGAGAGTTGACAAATCAAGGGTATGGGGTATAAGGGTATAGGAGTGTTAGTGTATCGAAGTATCGGGGTATTGGGTCATTGGGTATCAGGGTATCAGGGTCAGGATATTGGGTATCTGGCTATTGGAGTAACAAGGAATTGGAGTGTCTGTGTCTCAGGGTATCAGGTATCAGGGTATTGGGGTCTCATGGTATCAGGGTATTGGGGGTGTCCATGTATCAAGATATTGGGGTATCAGTGTATCTGAATATCAGGGTATCAGGATATTGGGATGATGGGTTATCAGTGTATCAGGGTATCAGGGTTATCAGGATATTGCTGTATCAAAGCATCAGGGTATTGGGGTGTAGTGACTGTAACTTTAAGGAATGTAGTGACTGTAGCTTTAAGACATATTGTGCTGTGTATTATCACGTGACAGTGTGAATGAATCAGCCCGAAGTGCGGGGAACCTTAGGGGTGGGGTTTTGTGTCTAGCTGTGGATCTTGATGGAAGCATGTAACTGCTGCTGAAGCCCTATAAATAAAGTTCACTGTTTCTTATGAGATACCTGCCTGGAAACTCAAGTCCATAACAACTGGGAATGAGGATAAATTGGTTCCTGAGCTGTCCCTCATCCAGTGAATATGAGTATCACATTTCCTGTAAAGATGATGGTGTAGTGGTATTGTCACTAGTATTTCAGCAACTCAGGCTAATGCTCTGGGGACCTGGGTTCAAATCCCATCATGGCAGATGGTAGAATTTGAATTCAATAAAAATCTGAAATTAAAAGTGTAATGATGACCACAAAACTGTTGTAAAAACCCATCTAGCTCACTAATGATGAAATCTGCTGTCCTTATCTGGTTTACATGTAACTCCAGATCCACAGCAATGTGGTTGACTCTTAAATGCCCTCTAAACAAGGGTAATAAATGTTGGCCTAGCCAGTGATGCCCACATGTCAGGAAGAGATGTTATTGGAAATTATTTTTTTAATAGAGGTTTAGTCTGTGCGTGTGTTAATTGGATTAAAGCCTGGGTGCTTTGATGTATATTATGTATGTATAGTAGTTTTGAGAGGTAAACAGAGGTTTACGTTTGTATTTTGATTAGAGCATTCAAGAGTGGGAGTGAAATCTTGCACCTAGCTAGGAGACACCAAGCAATGTTTATATTACTAATAGAATTGGTACTATGAAAAGAGTTCAAAGGGCCTGGCGATACAATGAAAATTTATATTCAAAGAGAAAGGCTGGGTATAACAGAAAGCAGTTTCATTGCGCAGGTCAGAGGCATGTAAGATCAAAGCCTGTAAGCCTACAACTGTCTGCAAAGGAACCAAATTGAAAGCAACCTCATTTTCAATTCATAAGGTGAAAATGCTTTGCCTGGTGTCTGGTTAAGTCTATTGGTTATTGTTACCTTAGTGGAGATTAATTTGGGAATTTGTTAAAAAGTTATGACAGCAGTAATTTGTAGCCATGTGTTTGTGTTTAATTTGTTGTAAAGTAATAAATGTTTCATTTAGTTTGATATAAAAACCTCTCGAGAACTGGTGGTCTGATTCCTGAATTTAGAGCTGCAACTCAAAACGTACCAATTGAAAATATAGGTTATGACAGTTGTTTAAAGTTTCCTTCTGGGATTTTAAATAACTCAGCCTTTACCAACTGCTGTGTCATAACACCCATCCCATGAATGAATTAAAAAAAAACAGAAGAAAGGCAAAATATACTCACTGAGTATGCCACTTATTGGCAGGATCATCCACAGAGGACTGGAGTCAATGTATAGAACACCTCAGTTTCTTTTTCGGAGCAAACAAAATAGAGGAAAAAAGGAAAGCAATTCTCCTAAGTGTCTGTGGGAGTAAAACTTATAATTTAATCCACAGTTTGACGGCCCTAAAAGCTCCCGATTTGAAGACCTTCAGCGAAATGGTAGACCTCATAAAGGGTCATTTTCAACTCCGTAATCATGCGGAGGATCAAATTTAATTCGAGAGTAAGAGCCCCGGGGGAGACCACAGCAACGTATGTAGCGAAGCTGAAACAGCTAACTGCACATTGTGACTTCGGGGAGACCCTAAGAACATGTTAAGGGATAGTTTGTTCTGTAGCGTATACAATGGTGCCGTTCAACGATGGTTATTAGCTGAAGTAAATATCAGTTTTAAAAGAGCATTGGAAATGGAGCTTGCGATGGAAAGCGCCGAGCGGGATTCGCAGGTCTTATGGGGTGTGCAAATGGCGCCGCTTTCCAGTTAGGGCAGGAACAGGCCGCCAGGTGTGGCGCCAAAACCAGGGAGTCAGCCGCAAAGCGGGAGACAGTCCCTGCCACCCAAAAATTTTTAAAATGTACAGCTCAGCGGCAAATCTGAAAATGAATTGTTACGATGTGGAAGTAACCATGTCCCTGAAATTTGCTGTTTTAAAGAGGTGGAGTGCCATTATTGCCATAAAAGAGGGCACATCATGAAGCAATGTAAAGCAAGGCTGAGACAGACTCCCAGGCAGCAAACTGAACTGATCAAAGTACCTAATGTAGAAGCACCAGAAACCACGAATTCCGATATTTATTCTCTATTTAATGTGAAAGTAGGGAAAACAGAGCCAATCACTGTTACTCTGCAGGTCAATGGAAAACCTTCAATTATGGAAGTGAATCAAGTCACTGTAGTGAG
Source organism: Cetorhinus maximus (assembly GCF_964194155.1). Taxonomy (NCBI): domain Eukaryota; kingdom Metazoa; phylum Chordata; class Chondrichthyes; order Lamniformes; family Cetorhinidae; genus Cetorhinus; species Cetorhinus maximus. The sequence goes on from NC_135906.1 coordinate 8,985,030, forward strand.
GGAGCACACATTCAAATATTTAAACAAAGATACTCAACAATTGAATATGGAGCAGACATCAGCCAAATTGAAAACGTATACTGGTGAAGCCATACAAGTGAAAGGTAATACCACTGTACCTGTTTATTACAAGCACCAGGCAGCACAGCTCCCTGCAATTGTAACTCTTCTGAGTCAAAACAATAAACTAAATTAACAAAAACAAGGGAGAAATCAAGCACAGCCCCTAAGTCAGGTCAGCTGTGAAATCAAGGAAAAACTTTAAAGGAACCTTACAAACATCAAACTAAGATGTGATTAAAGGGGTCAACAAAACACTCCAGTCCCCGCGGTGCCCACCGGGCACGGAAGGCCTCGATGGTGCCAGCAGACACCGCGTGCTCCCTCTCCAGGGACACCCAGCCGCAAACGTAGCCGCGGAAGAGGGGCAAACAATCGGGCGGGACTCCCCCCTCGATCGCCCGCTGCCTGGACCTGTTAATGGCCAACTTGGCCAGGCCCAGGAGCAGGTTCACGAGGAGGTCCTCCTCCTTCCCGACCCCCTTCCGCACCGGGTGTCCGTAGATCAGGAGCGTGGGACTGAAGTGCAAACAAAATAGTAATAAAAGATTTTTTAAATAACTAAAAAGGGAGTGCAGCCTAAGACATCCTATATATGCATGGTCCACGGACTCCACAAGACCGCAAAAAGGGCATGTGTCCTGGGAGTCTGTGAACCTAAACATCCTCCTATTGTAGGGGACTGCTGCATGCAACACCCTCCAACCCAGGTCCCCGATAGAAAAAGGGAGAACTCCTCCATACAGGGCCTCCCATCGGGGGCCTCCACCGCCGGACGGCAACAAGGCACGCCAGGGCGTGTCCGGGCGGCGGACCAGGGCGAGAAAATGGAAGGTGTGCAGCAGCAGTCCGTACAGAAAACCCCTCCGCACCGTGCCAAATTGCACGGAGGGCATGTCCCCGAGGTGGCTCATATTATTGCGGGGCACCGGCACCCGAGGGAGGGTTCGGGGCTTGGGGCCAATGTGGAATTCCGTCCGAACAGGGGAACGTTCAGCCGGAAGATCACCGCGCACCTGGGCCACCTCGAGACCTAAAATGACTTCGGGTCCGAGCACGACCGTTTTTAGGTCTTGGATGGCATCGGCTGCGACCTGGACACTCACTGACGCGCGGTGTGCCAACTCCTGCGGGAGCATCCAGCCCAGTCCTCCGCCACCCAGCACGTCCCCGATCCTGGTCACACCGGCAGCCACAGCCCTCCTCTCCGCCAGCCACTGAAAGGGACGGAGGGGTGGATTCCTGAGCAGCGGCTCTCTGACGATAGCCGCTACTCCTGACGGGGGAGAGCTGCGTCGCGAGGCGACCACGTTCCAGACTTTGATCAGGTCCTGGTAAAAGATGGGCAACACCTGGAAGGAGCCACCGAGGCCCCTCTGCTCTATAAACAGGAGCTGCACGTCATAATTCAGGCCGTGCACCTGGCAGAAGAAATACGTCGCCAGGGCACACCATCTCGGAGGAGGCTCGACGTAAAGGTATCGCTGCAGGGTCTGAAGACGGAAAGTCGCCACCTGCGTGCATAGGCACACTAGCGCCTGACCGCCCTCCCTAATTGGGAGACTCAGAACCTCAGCAGCGACCCAGTGCAATCTTTTGTCCCAGAAGAAGTCGACTAGCATTCTCTGGATTTTTACGACAAAGTCCGGGGGAGGGGTCAAAGTGACCAGCCGATACCACAACATGGCGGCGATCAGCTGGTTTATGACGAGAACTCGACCCCGGTAAGACAGCACTCGGAGCAGTCCTGTCCAGCGCCACAGGCGAGCGGTGACTTTCGTCTCCAGTTCCTGCCAGTTGGCCGGCCAGGATTCCTCGGCAGGGCAGAGATGGACCCCCAGGTAGAGGATGCTGGTCCTGCTCCAGGTGAAAGGCCTGAGCTCCTCGGGTAGGGGATCCATCTGCCACGGGCCGACCAGGAGTCCAGAACATTTCTCCCAGTTGATCCTGGCAGAAGAAGCCGCAGAGTAGACCTCCTGGCACTCGCGCATCCTCCGCAGGTCAGCCGGGTCACTAAACATTAGGAGCACGTCATCGGCGTATGCCGAAAGGACCACCCCGATGCCCGGCCCGCGCAGAACCAATCCCGACAACCTCCTCCGCAAGAGGCGCAGGAAAGGCTCCACGCAAATAGAATACAACTGGCCAGACGGGGGGCAGCCCTGACGTACCCCTCTCCCAAAGCGAAGGGGCGCCGTCAGGGACCCGTTAACCTTCACTAGACACTCCGCGGCGGTGTACAGAAGTCGGATCCGGGCGACAAAATGCGTCCCGAAACCGAATGCTCGCAGAGTCCCGAGTAAATATTCGTGATCCACCCTGTCGAACGCCTTCTCCTGATCAAGGGACAGGAAGGCGCTCGACAGACCAGCCCTCTGGGAATGGTGGATTATGTCCCGGACCAGATGGATGTTATCATAAATTGTGCGGTCCGGGACGGTGTAGGACTGGTCAGAGTGGATCATGCGGTCCAGCACGGTGCCGAGCCGAGAAGACATGTCCCTGCAATTGTAGTGGGAGGTGAAGGGCCAAGCCTTCTAGGTCATGATTGGTTGAGGGAAATTAACTTTGATTAGCCAGTGAGATTTCAAAAGGAAGCCGGAAAAGTTCCTGAGTTGGAAAAGGAGCAAGGCAAGGTTCTTCAGGAAGAGCCTGGAGAGTCCAAGGATGGCAACAGGATGCGAAAGGGGTGTGTAGCCATTCAGCAACCTGAGGAAATGAAGACTGTCTTAAACAGCAGCAGGGGAGAACAGCAGAAGAAACTCAGGGAGACTCTGCTGAATTACACAATTCAAGGCGAAACGAGTGAGATTCGCAAAGAAAAGGAAAAACCTGTTGAAAGACCTTCACACATGCCAAGGATCCCTCCGGCCAAAGTTTGTACCTCTGGAAAATTACGAAGGGGAGCAGAATGAATTTAACGTCACTTTGAACAAACTGAAGAACCAGTTATCAGGGAAGACCCAGCAAAGTTCAAGGTTCCATGAGGAAGCCAAAAGACACAAGAAGGAGACAGAAGAGCTGAGGAATCGGCTGAGTGAAGCTAAAGAGGCTTTGGAAGGAAAAGTGGTGGAACTTTCCAAAAGGCAAGTGGGTGATGAAGTCATGGGTAGCCCAACCCCTGAACTGAACCAAGTTGAGAGAAGTCTGGCCAACTGTGAAGTCAAAATGAAGGACGAGACTAAACTCTGTGGTAGACAGGAGACGACAAGATGGGAGATGGTTCAGAAAAGACAATGAACAACCCCCCCTCTCCACCACACTACTACAGGTTCAACACCTTCACAGTTACTTATGAAGTGACGTCTTTGCATGAGATTAAGCCTGGTGCTTCCCAATTTGGAGGAGAAAGTAGAGAATAGTCGAGGGAATCAAGAAGTGACTCATGATTTGCATAGTTGAGAGCAAGAATGAAACAGTATTTATACAAAACTTCAGTGGCGGATCGAGTTGGTTACCTGGTGTGATAGTTTCTGTGACCAGACCATTGTCGTAACACGTAGAAGAGGAGGGCCGGATCACCTGAAAACATGTGGAGCATTTGAGAAGAAGGGAGATACCCCAACAAACCAACGTTCCACCTGTAACCATTGTAGAACCTGTGGACCCCATTGTGATTGATTAACCAAGGATAGACATACCAGCTGTCTCTGTCGGAGTGGGTAACACTGAACTATCTGGGCCTAAGGAGGTACCTGATGCTGCTGTGGTTCCAGAAAATGAAGGTTCAGTAAGAGATTCTAAAGATGTGGAGCTACGATGTTCCCCCCTCCAGATCAGGAAACCACATGAGAGACTGAACTTATAATTTCATAACCTGTGTATATATTTGTAATGTCATGAATGTAGTTGCTTTTGTAAATACAAATTGGAAAAAAAAATTAAAGGGGGAGGAATGTAGTAACTGTAGCTTTAAGGAATGCAGTAACTGTGGCTTTAAGACTCATTGTACTGTGTAGTATCACATGACAGTGTGAATGAATCAGCCTGAAGCACGGGGAACCTTAGGGGTGGAGTTTGTGCCTAGTTGTGGATCTTGATGGAAGCATGTAACTGCTGCTGAAGTCCTGTAAATAAAGTTCACTGTTATGAGAAACCTGTCTGGAAAATCAAGACTATAACATGGGGGTGTCAGGATATTGGGGTATCAGCGTATTGGGGGGGTCAGGATACTGGGGTAATGGGGTGTCAGAGTATTGGGAGTATCAGAATATTGGGGTATCAGGATATCAGTGTATCAGAGTATTGGGGCCCTGCCAGCAGTGAGCTGCTTTGAGGAAGCTGACCATTCACTGTGGACTCTCTCACAAGCAGATAGTGATAGTGACCCTTAAACTATCTAAAAGTCCTAGTGCCCCTAGCTGGTGTAGCCAGACACTGGGTTGGGAAACAGTCCCTGGATCACCAGGGGACTTACCATTCTATGGACAGTGCTGCTCACTGACACCCATGGTAGGGACAAGAGAGTAAATCAGAGAGACAAGCATTCAATCTCATTGTCTCTGGGAGAGTGTTTAGACACAGCACCTGACCAGCTGTCCATTCAATGAGGGGGCGCCTGCGAGGTCAAGACAAAGCATTCATTTATACCCCAATATCCTGACATCTATCTGTCTGTGTATATATATATATATATATATATGCCTTGGTGTGTATTCTTTAGTTGCCGAATGTTTGGCTTGCAATAGTTAAACCTCCAGTTGCAGTTTCAGCAATAGAACAGGCTGATAAATATCTAGAAAACAATCCATCTGCTGGAAGAAAGGGTCATTACACCCAGTGACACTGTTTCAGGACCAATAGTTACATACTCTCAACAGCTACACACATCCATAATTACACACATCCCATAGTTACACACATCCATAATTACACACATCCCATAGTTACACACATCCATAGTTACACACATCCCATAGTTACACACATCCATAATTACACACATCCCATAGTTACACACATCCATAAGTACACACATCCCATAGTTACACACATCCATAGTTACACACATCCCATAGTTACACACATCCATAATTACACACATCCCATAGTTACACACATCCCATCATTACACACGTCCATAATTACACACATCCCATAGTTACACACATCTATAATTACACACATCCCATAGTTACACACATCCATAATTACACACATCCCATCGTTACACACATCCATAATTACACACATCCATAATTACACACATCCCATAGTTACACACATCCCATAGTTACACACATCCATAATTACACACATCCCATAGTTACACACATCTATAATTACACACATCCCATAGTTACATACATCTATAATTACACACATCCCATAGTTACACACATCCATAATTACACACATCCCATAGTTACACACATCCATAATTACACACATCCATAATTACACACATCCCATAGTTACACACATCCATAATTACACACATCCCATAGTTACACACATCCCATCGTTACACACATCCATAATTACACACATCCATAATTACACACATCCCATAGTTACACACATCCATAATTACACACATCCCATCGTTACACACATCCATAATTACACACATCCATAATTACACACATCCCATAGTTACACACATCCCATAGTTACACACATCCATAATTACACACATCCATAATTACACACATCCCATAGTTACACACATCCCATAGTTACACACATCCATAATTACACACATCCCATAGTTACACACATCCCATCGTTACACACATCCATAATTACACACATCCCATCGTTACACACATCCATAATTACACACATCCCATAGTTACACACATCCCATAGTTACACACATCTATAATTACACACATCCCATAGTTACACACATCCCATAGTTACACACATCCATAATTACACACATCCCATAGTTACACACATCCCATCGTTACACACATCCATAATTACACACATCCCATCGTTACACACATCCATAATTACACACATCCCATAGTTACACACATCCCATAGTTACACACATCCATAATTACACACATCCCATAGTTACACACATCCCATCGTTACACACATCCATAATTACACACATCCCATCGTTACACACATCCATAATTACACACACCCCATAGTTACACACATCCCATAGTTACACACATCTATAATTACACACATCCCATAGTTACACACATCTATAATTACACACATCCCATAGTTACACACATTTATAATTACACACATCCCACAGTTACACACATCTATAATTACACACATCCCATAGTTACACACATCTATAATTACACACATCCCATAGTTACACACGTCCATAATTACACACATCCATAATTACACACATCCCATAGTTACACACATCCATAATTACACACATCCCATAGTTACACACATCCATAATTACACACATCCCATAGTTACACACATCTATAATTACACACATCCCATAGTTACACACATCTCACAGTACACAAATCCCATGGTTACACATACCCCATCGCTACACACATCCTATTGCTCCACACATCTTATAGCTACACACATCCATAATTACACGCATCCCATAGCTACACACATCCCATAGTTATTCTGATAATAAGCCCTCTCCCTTGGTTTTTGTTGCCCTGGGTAAAGGAGGATCCCATTTGTAAACTCCCAGCTGCCCCGCCCATTTAAAGGTCGTAAGTGTGAGAGCTGCTGTAACCAATCAGAGCCTCCACAATGTTTCACTTTCCAGCCGGAAGCGGCTGTATCCAATCAGCGGCTGGCGGGAGTGTCTGAACATTCGGTGCAGCCCCAGACTTCCCAAGCGAGCCCCAGTGTCAGCCACCAGCATCGGGGGTGGCACAGAGAGAACAACACTCTGCCTTGGCAAGCCCAGTCCGACCCCCTCACCACTGATGTTGTGGTTTCAAATCTCCCGGAAGGCTTTCTTTGGCCATTGGGAGATTAATGGCGATTCCAGGAGATTCCCGGCCAATCCGGGAGGGTTGGCAACCTTAATGAAGCTCCTGCTCCAGACCCCAGAGGCTGACTCTCTCAGTGCAGTCCGCGAGTGAGATGCTGATGTCTGGACTGGTTGTTCTTCCACTTAGCACCCCCTCCCTCTACCGAATTAGATTAACTGACCATCACTCATGGGGGCCTGTACACAAAATGGTTGCTAGTGTATGGCATCCTGTTGCAGGCAGTGTTTGTGTGTCAATGTGTGCGTCTGCATGTGTGTGTCAATGTATGTGTGTGTTATGGGTGTGTGTGCGTGTCAATGCATGTGTTTGTGTCTGCATTTGTGCGCCTGTGTCTGTGTGTGTGTGTGTCTGTGCGTGTGTCTATGTGTGAGGCCCTCAGCATCAAGCATGGCTGTGGCGCTGTCAATTGTTGGCTATCGTTAGGAAGATTCAGGTTGCAATCTGCATTAACCTGTTTTGGTTAAGGGCCGAGGGAGGGAGGCTGTCAATGGGCTTTGGTGTCTGGATTACAAGGTCAGCCGACCACCAGTGGACGACCCACACTTCAGTGAGGTTCAGGCCACAGCAGCGGGGAACTGCACCCCAGTGCAAGTGGACAACCTCAGGGAAACAGAGAGAAAGGGGACGGGAAATGATGGAGAGAGAGCAGGTGGTTGGAGATCAGGAGTGACTGAACGATTGTCCATAAGACAAACTCAGCCTTGCATACTGTCCAGAGAGAGAGAGAGACAGAGGGAGCAACCTCCACTAATCATCACTGAGGAAGGCCTCAGGCTTTATAGAGTTTAGAGTTATTGAGGAAAGCAGGAAGCCATGTTTGTTGGAGGCAGTTTTAGTGATGGGAATGTGGGAGCAGCATCTAAAATGAGGGATATTGAGAACAAGGATGTGGGTTGATGAGGAGGGACTAATGCTGGAGGAACCTGAGGAATAGCTGTTCAAAGATAATGAAGAGCCTTTAAGGAGTTGAAAGCACCCAGATTGTTGGAGTCTCATTGAAGAAGACGGGCGTGGAATTGTATTCAGGAGTGGGTTACAGGCTGGGATCGAATCAAGGAGTTTGGGACAATTACAAGGACCGAAAGAACTTGCATTTATATAGCGCCTTTTACAGCCTTAAGATGTCCCAAAGCATTTTACAGCTAATTACCTTTGAAGTGCAGTCACCTGTTGTAATGTAGGTAACACAACAGCCAATTTGTGCACAGCAAGCTCCCACAAACAGCAATATGATAACAATCAGATAATTGTTTTTGTGATGTGTATAACATGAGATTACTTGCACCGTTTGGCCCACAGAGAATAACATGCATCACGGTGTCATCTAGCCTGATACTCCCAGAGCAGTACTGAGGGAGTGCTGCACTGTTGGGGGAGGGGGAGGACACCATACGGGATGAGACATTAAACTGAGGATCCATCTCAGGGCCCACTGCCACTATTCCAAAGAACAGCGCAGGAGTTGTCCTTGGTTTCCTGGCAAACGTTTTTCCCTCAACCAAAACCTAAAAACAAGATCATCTTTATTACCCAGCTGCAGCTTGTGGGATCTTGCTGTGTGCTGCCGCGTTCCCCTAAGTTACAACAGTGACTACACGTCAAAAGTGCATTCAATGGCTGGAAGGCACTTCACAATGTCATGCGCCTGTGAACGGCACTATAGAAATGTAAGTCCTTTCTTTCTTAGTCAGGCTGCAGAAAAATCTGTGGGCCCGTAACCTTTGCGCTATCCAGTGCCTTCAGCCATTTCTTGATATCATGTGGCATGAATCGAATTGGCTGAAGACCGACATCTGTGATACTGGGACCTCCGGAAGTGGCCGAGATGGATCATCCACTCGGCACTTCTGGCTGAGGATGGTTGCAAACACTTTGGCCTCGTCTTGTGCACTAACATCCTGGGCTCCACCATCGTTGAGGATATTTGTGGAGCCTTCTCCTCTGGTTAGTTGTTTAACTGTCCACCACCATTCATGGCTGGATATGGTAGGACTGCAGAGCTTAGATCTGGCCCATTGCTTGCGGGATCGCTTAGCTCTGTCTGTTGCTATTTCCGTTGTTTATTATGCCTGTAGTCCCTGTGTTGCAGTTTCACCAGGTTGGCACCACGTATCTAGTTGGCCTGGTGCTACACCTGGCATGCCCTCCTGCGCTTATCATTGAACCAGGGTTGATCCCCTGGCTTAATGGTAATGGTAGAGTGGGTGATGTGCCGGGCCATGAGGTTACAGATTGTGTTCGGGTACAATTCTGCTGCTGCTGATGGCCCACAGCGCCTCATGGATGCCCAGTCTTGAGTTGCTAGATCTGTTCTGAATCTCTCCCATTTAGCACGGTGGTAGTGCCTCACAACACGATGGAGGGTATCCTCAATGTGAAGATGTGACTTAACCTCCACAAGGGCTGTGTGGTGGTCACTCCTAGCGATACTGTCATGGACAGATGCATCTGAGACAGGTAGATTGGTGAGGACGAGGTCAAGTATGTTTTTCCCTTTGGTTGAATCTGTCACCACTTGTTGCAGACCCAGTCCAGCAGCTATGTCCTTTAGGGCTCAGCCAGCTCGGTCAGTAGTGGTGCTACCGAGCCACTCTGGTGATGGACATTGAAGTCCCCCACACAGTGTACATTCAGTGCCCTTGACACCCTCAGTGCTTCCTCCAAGTGGTGTCCAACATGGAGGAGATGATACTGGGGTTCATCTGCTGTGCGGTGGGGGTGGGGGTGGGTATAGTAGGCTGATAATCAGCAGGATGCTGTCTTATCCATGTTTGACCTGATGCCAAGAGACTTCATGGGGTCTGGATCCAACACTGAGGACTCCTAGAGCCATTCCTTCCCGACTGTAGACAACTGTGCCACCACCACCTCTGCTGGGCCTGTCCTGCCCGGGGGTACAGGGATGGTGATGGTGATGTCTGGTACTTTATAAGGTATGATTTGGTGAATGTGACTATATCAAGCTGTTGCTTGACTTGTCTGTGGATCAGTTCTCCCAAATTTGGCATGAGCCCCCAAATGTTAGTGAGGAGAATTTCACACGGTGGATTAGGAAGGTTGGGCCTTTGCCCTTTCCGATGCCTAACTTGGTGTCAGGTGGCCTATCCGGCAATTTCCAGAGGGCAGCTAAGAGTCAAACTCATTGCCGTGGGTCAGGAGTCACATATAGACCAGACCGGAGCTACCTAACAAAAATCTATCCGTCTCAGTTTTGAAATTTTCCATTGGCCCCCTACCTTCAACAAGTGGTTTAGTGGGGAAAGTTCCAAATTTCCACTTTGTGTGAGTAAGTGCTTCCTGATATCACCGTTGAGGGGCCTAACTCTAATTTTAAGGTCAAGCCCCCTTGTCCTGGACTCTCCCATCACAGAGAATAGTTTCTCTCTCTCTTCCCTCTGCTTTAATCAACTTAAATAACTCTATGAGGTCACCCCTTCAACTTCAACAAGAGAATACGTTTCTGTGCAACCTGTCTTCATAATTTAACTCTTTTAAAATTTGTGGGCGTCGTTGGCTGGGCCAGCATTTATTGCCCATCCCTAATTGCCCTTGGGAAGGTGGTGGTGAGCCGCCTTCTTGAACCGCTGCAGTCCATGTGGTGTAGGTACACCCACAGTGCTGTTAGGGAGGGAGTTACGGGGAATCTGGAGAATTGGGAACCTCTGCTGGTGGGCAGTCATTCACTGGATTCCTTCGAGTGACATATTTTTGCTTTGGTCAGTGATCACCTGTTAAAAAGGCAAGTAGTTCAGGGGAATTCCAGGTCAGAGTAATGTCCTGGACTAGTTTCAACAATTGAATTGAGTCCAAGAGGAACTTCCCAGGTTTTTTTTCCTGATTTGGCCTTGGCTTGTAGCTTTTTTTATATTTCTTTCAGCGATCACATGTATTTGGGTAGGTTGGGGGGTATAGATATATGATGCATAGTATATATTATATATATAAACATATATATAATAGTGTGCATGCATGTATATATATATATATATAAAATAGTGTGTGTATATATTATGTATATGTGTGTGTGTATATATATATATATAAAACGCTATACAAATGTGTATTATAGTGTATCATATACATATATGATGCACAAGGTATCACAGTTGTGTGGGACTCGCTGGATGAAGCAGAGACTCTTTTCCTGTCCATCATTTTTTGGATGTAATCCCTGTATCACCTAACTTAGAGTCAACATCAAACTTGGATATACACCTCTCCATTCCTTCATCCAACTCATTGATAAACACAGTGAAAACCTCAGGCCCCAGTACAGATCCCTGGGAGGCATTACCAGCCAATTAATGTATATTAATCATTATCCCAATCTCAGTCTCCTGCCTCTTGGCCAATTCCCTACCAAAGCTTCTAATTCCACACGGTCTCATTTTTGCTAATAGTCTCTCGTGTGGCATCTCATCAAATACCTTCTGGGAGTTCACATAAATCACAATAACAATAATAATAGACAATTCTTTATCAACCGGTCAACTCTGCTGAAAAGCACTGGAGAAAGACAGGAGTCTGTCAGAGCTCTTGGAGTAAGCAAGATCACTGTTGCTGTCAGAGTCCAGAGCTGCTGATAAAAGCAAAATCCGGCAGATGCTGGAAATCTGAAACAAAAGCAGAAAATTGCTGGAAAAACTCGGCAGGTCTGACAGCATCTGCGGAGAGAGAAACAGAGTTGACGTTTTGAGTCCGTATGACCCTTCTTCAGAGCTACAGAGCTCTGTAGCTGCCAACAGTAACTACCACACATAAGTTCAACTCCTGTGAACACTGTTCATCACTCACGTGCAAGAAAATGTCCATCATACTTAAGTGATTAAGTTACGAAGTGAGCTATTTTCAGCTGTTGAACAAATCTTTCATCTCATTGTATGTGACTGAGTGCATTGTTAAATTGATGGAAAAGTTAGAATATGTAATAATGTTACTGGTGAAGTTGAATATTCACATGGTGCTTGAGTTTATTTCTTATGCTTATGGAAACAAACCATTGAAACACACTATGCCTCTCATTTACTAAGGAAGGAAGGAATGTAGTGTATTGAAAATTGCAATGTGCATTTTGTCCTAAGGCTGTTGTATATACATTTACCACTAGAGGGTATCCAGAATGAAATAAAAGAGAATTTATTTTTTAACAGCATGTGCAGTTCTGATTCTGAATACTTCTTGCTGAATATCCTATTATTTCTTCCCAACAACATCACAGTTACCTCCTCAAAAAATTCAACGAGCTTCATTAGACTCTTTATAAATCCATGCAGAGTCTGGTAACTTCTCCTCAACAGACTAATAATTCTTTCACATCCAGAATTACCTCTCCCACCCTTCTTGAATAATGGGTGATATTGCAAATTTCCCAATAAATGGGACAATTTCCAATGCAACAGAATTTTGGAAGATCAATTTAACTAATGGAATAATATTTCCTAACCTACACTCTATATGGGCATGAATGCAGCTCCAACAACACTCAAGAAGCTCAACACCATTCAGGACAAAGTAGCCCGCTTAATTGGCACCCCATCCACCACCTCCATCACTGGCACACTGGCAGCAGTGTGTACCATCGACAGGATGCACTTGGGATTGCCAACTCTGTTTCTACCTTCTCCACCCAGAATTTCTTCCTAACTCCAATATTGTTAGAAATAATAAGTGAAGTTGTCCAAAGAAAATGAAAAAAAAACACAGCATTTACTTTAAACACCCTAGGATTTATCTTCTGGGTTGCTTGGGGCAGTGTCCTAGAGATTCATCTTTAATTCCTGGAGACTCCAGGACAATCCTGGAGGGTTGGCAACTCTAGATGCATTGCAGTAACTCACCAAGGCTCCTTTGACAGCACCTTCCAAACCCATGACCACTACCACCTAGAAGGACAAGGGCAGCAGATACATGGGAACACCACCACCTGGAAGCTCCCCCTCCGAGCCACACACCATCCTGACTTGGAAATGTATCGCCGTTCCTTCACTGTCGCCGGGTCAAAATCCTGGAACTCCCTTCCTAACAGCACTGTGGGTGTACCTACACCACATGGACTGCAGCGGTTCAAGAAGACAGCTCACCACCACCTTCTCAAGGGCAATTAGGGATGGGCAATAAATGCTGGATTCACAGAATCACAGTGCAGAAGAGGCCCTTCGGCCCATCGAGTCTGCACCGACACGTGAGAAACACCTGACCTACCTACCTAATCCTATTTACCAGCACTTGGCCCATAGCCTTGAATGTTATGACGTGCCAAGTGCTCATCCAGGTACTTTTTAAAGGATGTGAGGCAACCCGCCTCCACCACCCTCCCAGGCAGCGCTTTCCAGACCGTCACCACCCTCAGGGTAAAAATGTTTTTCCTCACATCCCCCCTAAACCTCCTGCCCCTCACCTTGAACTTATGTCCCCTTGTGACTGACCCTTCAACTAAGGGAAATAAAAACAGAAAATGCTGGAGAAACTCAGCAGGTCTGACATCATCTGTGGAGTGAGTGTATAGAGTTAACGTTTCGAGCCCAATTTGACCATGTCCTATAAACGAATTAAAAAGAACAGATTGCACAGTCTCAGGGCAGACCAGCACTTACACATATCACCAAGCTACCAGTCCAGAGATACTGATGAGTAACTCTCCTTTCCATCAATAAAAAAAATCAAATTTAGATTGAAAATTTCTGGAGCTCTCCCAAATTGTCCTCAAATAGATGATGGGATATTGGAGGGACAGTACAGGAGATGTATTGGTCCTGTGTTTATTGCTGCGACTGCTCTCTGTGCGGGTGAAGATCTGACACTGGGTGCAGTTGATGAATTGCAGGTATCAAGGAGTGGAGGCTGTCATTTAAAAACATAACCGTGCTGTATTTTATTTTGGAGAGCATGAAATATATGAATAGGACAAGCCAGGTCACTCCCCAGTCGGTGCTGAGCTTGGTCAGAATATCTGGGGCAGTAAAATTGCCCCTCCATATGTCTAGGGACTGGTTGGAGGGAAAGCAGGGGAGGGTCTCGCTCCTGGTCACCATTAAATGAGCCCCCTCCCCTGCATGTCACAGAACAACAGGATCAAGTCCACTCAGAGGACCTCATACAGTTCAATAGAAGCTGACAACTCACTGTCAAGGGTCAAATATGAAGGGCAGCCAGAAGATGGTGGAAGTACCCTATGAGACCCAATCTCCAGAGAGAGGTCTACAGGAACTGGAGAAGGGCAAAAGCAGAGAAACAGAGAGAGAGAGCAAAAGAGGGACACAGAGCAAGGAAGAGAGAAAGAATTGGAAAGGGAGAAAAAGAGCGACCAATAGGGAGACAGAGAAAGGAAGAGTGAGAGAGAACGAAACAGAAAGGGAGAGAAAGGGAAAAGGAGAGAGAGTGAGAGAGGAAGAAAGAAACAGGAAGGACAAGGAGAGAGAAGGAGAATGAGAGAGATAGAGGAAGGGAGAGAGAAACAAAAAGGCTCAGGGAGAGAGAGAGAGAGGATGACAAGAGAGACAAAGAAAGAGAGTAAAAAGGAGACAGAGAGACAGAGCAAAAGAGAGAAAGGGAGAAAAGGAGATAATATGATTGAGAGAGAGATAGAGGCAAAGATAAATTAAGACATAGGGAGAATGGACCAAGAGCAAAAGAAAAGAGAGGTGACAAAGAGAAGAAAGGGAAAAGAGAGAGGCGCTAGAAAAAGAGGGGGAGAAAGAGAGAAATGGAAAGAGAGAAAGGGATAGAGCAAGCGAGAGAGGAAGAGGCAAGGGGAAATTGGCAGAGAGATAAACAGAGAGAGAGGGAGAGAGAGAGAGAATGCAAACTTGGTGGTGGGACTAATGGAAAAGCACAGCCTCACAGACACAAAATCCATGTAAAGACTAATCCATTCTAATGCAATACATGGTAGAATGATGCAGCCCACTAAACAGATCGAGGGATGGAGGTTCCAGGCAGTGTGAAGCTCTCGGGCTTGGAAAGACGCCAATACTCTCTTGTCTTTTTTTTTTGAAGAATAATGATTTATAAAGCTGCTCTTACCATTCATGAGCTGCCCTTGGGGGAAAAAAGGAGTCGGATTAAAAGATGACAAGAAATTAAATTGTGTTGCCGTGGTTCTGCTGATGCAGCTGAGGGAGCAGGGTATCTTGTCTGCTGTTTCCTGATAAATCACCAGCGGAATTTCGATAGGAAATGTACAGAGTATAATTAGCAGCTCGGTTTGCTTGTGTCAGCAGAAAAAAAAATAGGAGCAGAGAGAGAGAGAGAGAGAGAGAGAGAAAAATCACTTCATTAAAAGAAAAATATAGGAATGGGGCTGAAGCTGAGACAGCTCTGGTTCCTGGCAAGCGATTGAGAAGAATATTTTCTGAAGCAGGGAGACAAAATGATGAATAATTTGCCTGGTATTAATTAGAGGCATCGCCCGGCTTAAAGGGGCCCAACGTCTCGGATGCCAATTGGTCAATGGACAACCGGGGCCTTTGCGTGGGATCCTGCTGTGCATCATGATGCTGCTGGCTAGCGTCAGCCACTGCACCCTTCCCCCATTGAAAGATTGTCTCTTCTCCCACTTTGCTCACCTCTTTGCCCAAAGTAACTGTTTTTTTTTTACTCTTTTCATGGGAATGTGGGCGTCGCTGGCTAGGCCAGCATTTGTTGCCCATCCCTAGTTGCCCCTTGAGAAGGTGGTGGGTGAGCTGCCTTCTTGAACCGCTGCAGTCCATGTGGTGTGGGTACACCCACAGTGCTGTTAGGGAGGGAGTTCCAGGATTTTGACCCAGCGACAGTGAAGGAACGGCCGATATATTTCCAAGTCAGGATGGTGAGTAACTCGGAGGGGAACTTCCAGGTGGTGGTGTTCCCATCTATCTGCTGCCCTTGTCCTTCTGGATGGTAGCAGGCGTGGGTTTGGAAGGTGCTGCCTAAGGAGCCAAGGTGAGTTGCTGCAGTGCATCTTGTAGATGGTACACACTGCTGCCACTGTGCGTCGGTGGCGGAGGGAGGGAGTGTTTAAGTTAGTGGATGTGGTGCCAATCAAGCGGGGCTGCTTTGTCCTGGACGGTACCAAGCTTCTTGAGTGTTGTTGGAGCTGCACTCATCCAGGCAAGTGGGGAGTATCCCACCACACTCCTGACTTGTGCCTTGACATAGGAACATAGGAGCAGGAGTAGGCCATTCGGCCCATCATTCAAACGGGTCATGACTGATCAACCACCTCAATGCCATTTTTCCCACACTATCTCCATATCCCTTGATGTCATTAGTCTCCAGAAATCTATCGAATTCTGTCTTGAACTTGCTCAATGATTGAGCTTCCACAGCCCTCTGGGATAGAGAATTCCAAAGATTCACCTCCCTCTGAGTGAAGAAATTGCTCCTCATCTCAGTTTTAAACGGCCTGCCCCTTATCCTGAGACTATGTCCCCTGATTCTGGACTCACCAGCCTGGGGAAACATCCTATCTACATCCACCCTGTCATGCCCTGTAAGAATCTTGTAAGTTTCAATGAGATCACCTCTCATTCTTCGAGGCTCTAGAGATTCCAGTTTCCTCCATCTCTCCATATAGGACAATCCAGCCACCTGAGGTGAACCTCTGTTGCACTCCCTCTATATCAATAGTCAGGAAGGGGGTTACTCCCCACACAGCCTTTCTCAAAATGCCTCGCTGAAGCTTTCTTCATTATGTGGGAGAGTGAAAAAGGTCACCATGAGGCTTGAGATGCAAGTGGTGTTAGAGCACTCACCTTTCCCCTGGTTACAGGAAAGCAGTACTCAACACCTCAAGCTCTGTTTAGACCCTCTCCCTAATCCAGGGGATATTCTCCAGGCAGGTATTGTCCCTGAACAAATACATGCATCAGTTCCTAAACACAGGCACCACTCCTGAGTTAGAACAGAGGGGAATTCAGTATCAGCAGCTTCAGTGTTTTTTTAGAGGGAACAGGTACCAGGGTCTGTAGTAACTGAAGGTATAGCCCCTCCTACTGTCTACCAGGGGTCACGTGATGTTCTTGGAGGCTCCAGCCAATGAGACCTAAGCGTGGGCTATCCAGGGGGTGGGGCTTCCTGACGAGGGTCCTGATCGAGCATGTAGCATCTGAACAGCTCTCTGTAATGAAGTTTATCTGTTTCTTGTTGAAACCTGTCCGCTCTGTCAAGTCATTACAGGGTCACAGGCTGACAATGGTGTGACATTCTCCGCACTGTTATCATATAACCCCGCTCAGCATTCGACTACATCAGCGCCCATCGCTTTAAAATCCCCGTGTCACAATCTCATGCACACACACACACACACACACACACTACTTCACATATATCCACCACCCCCCCACCCCCAGACACATTCTCGCACACTTCTCACAATCTCAAACACTCTCAGACACTGTCACATACTCACACCCACGTTTTTTTTATTCCTTCACCGGATGTGAGCGTCGCTGGCTGGGCCAGTATTTGCTACCCCTGCCCAATTGCCCTTGAGAAGGTGGTGGTGAGCTGCCTTCTTGAACCGCTGCAGTCCATGTGGTGTAGGTACACCCACAGTGCTGTTAGGAAGGGGGTTCCAGGATTTGACTCAGCAACAGTGAAGGAACGGCGATATATTTCCAAGTCAGGATGGTGAGTGGCTCGGAGGGAACTCTCACACACTCACACAGTCTCACACTTTCTCTCACTATCTCCCTCACTCTTACACTCCATTTTCTCTCACACACTCTCTCTCTCACACTCTTTCATAAGCACACACATTCTCTCACATACTCACACACACACACTCACACACTCTCTCTCTTAGTCTCTTTCTATCTCACTCACTCTCTCACGCTCTCACTTTCACTCTCTCTCACACTCACTTTCTCACACACTCTCTCTCTCTCTCTCACTTTCTCTCACTCTCTTACACTCTCTCTCTCTCTCTCTCTCTCACTTTCTCTCACTCTCTTACACTCTCTCTCTCTCTCTCTCACTTTCTCTCACTCTCTTACACTCTCTCTCTCTCTCTCTCTCACTTTCTCTCACTCTCTTACACTCTCTCACACTTTCATAAGCACATACATTCTCTCTCACATACTCACACACACACTCACACACACTCTCTCTTAGTCTCTTTCTATCTCACTCACTCTCTCACGCTCTCACTTTCACTCTCTCTCTCTCTCACTCACTCTCACACTCACACTCTCTCTCTCACTCTTACACTCTCGCTCTCTCTCTTACACTCTCTCTCTCTCTCTCTCTCTCACTCTCTTACACTCTTGCTCTCTCACTCTCTCTCTTACACTCTCTCTTACACTCTCTCTCTCTCACTCTCTCTCTCTCACTCTCTCTCACTCACTCACTCACTCACTCGCTCTTTCTCTCTCACTCTCTCAGTTTGTTGGCAATGGGACCATTGCCTGCACAATAAGCTGACAGTTCCTGCTCCCATGAGGGTGAGCTCGGAGGCGGGGGGACTGGCAAAATGGTGGGGGGAGGGGGGGACCACATTGGGATATATTCCCAACACCAGGGAGTTTTCCCAGAGGCAGGGCTGGGATTAGGATCAGCTGCCGGGTTTAAGGAGGTGGCAGCCAGTTAACCCGGCTCAGGCCCCAATCGGGGCTGATTTTGAGGCCTTGGCAGCATTTCGCTGGAGTTGACGTGTTCCCCGCACATGGGCCTGTGCTCAATGGAGGCTGCCTCCTTGCGGCAGGTTTGGGGTGGGTGGTGGAAGGGGCCTACCTGAGCCAGAGGTTTCCTGCCCCAAAGAGGGAACCGTAGCAGTAAGGCTGCACCTCCGGCCCAAATGCTTCCTCTGGTGGGCTCCTCCCCTCCGCTCCGAGGGGGCTACTGGCTTCTGTTTGCGTTGGATCCACACCTCCGAGGGTGCCCCTCCCCGAGGTTGAGGTACCCTCACAGTCTCTAACCTGCCTCGGGTGCGCCTACCCCACCTGGTGGGGCTGCCCAAGACTCCAGAGCTGCTGAGCCTCCGACTGAACCAGTGGCATCGGGAGCCCATCTGCCATCTTTAATTGGGCATCGAGTGCGGAGATGGCCGATTGTGGGGTTGCCTCTGGGAAATTGCGCCGCTGGTCTCCTTGCCGGGAAATGTGGTACTACCACATTCGCTCCCAACGTTAGGGTCCCGAAGCCCACTGGAAAATACCGCCCGATGGGCCAAACCCTCTCACCGGAGTCAGAAGGTCAGGGTGAAAATTCCACTCAAGCATAAAATCCGGGCCAGCGCCGAGGGAGTGCTGCACTGTCAGAGGGTCAGTACTGAGGGAGTGCTGCACTGTCAGAGGGTCAGTACTGAGGGAGTGCTGCACTGTCAGAGGGTCAGTACTGAGGGTATGCTGCACTGTCAGAGGGTCAGTACTGAGGGTGTGCTGCACTGTCAGAGGATCAGTACTGAGGGAGTGCTGCACTGTCAGAGGGTCAGTACTGAGGGAGTGCTGCACTGTCAGAGGGTCAGTACTGAGGGAGTGCTGCACTGTCAGAGGGTCAGTACTGAGGGTATGCTGCACTGTCAGGGTCAGTACTGAGGGAGTGCTGCACTATCAGAGGGTCAGTACTGAGGGAGTGCTGCACTGTCAGAGGGTCAGTACTGAGGGAGTGCTGCACTGTCAGAGGGTCAGTACTGAGGGAGTGCTGCACTGTCAGAGGGTCAGTACTGAGGGTGTGCTGCACTGTCAGAGGGTCAGTACTGAGGGAGTGCTGCACTGTCAGAGGGTCAGTACTGAGGGAGTGCTGCACTGTCAGAGGGTCAGTACTGAGGGAGTGCTGCACTGTCAGAGGGTCAGTACTGAGGGAGTGCTGCACTGTCAGAGGATCAGTACTGAGGGAGTGCTGCACTGTCGGAGGGTCAGTACTGAGGGAGAGCTGCACTGTCAGAGGGTCAGTACTGAGGGAGTGCTGCACTGTCAGAGGGTCAGTACTGAGGGAGTGCTGCAGTCAGAGGGTCAGTACTGAGGGAGTGCTACACTGTCAGAGGGTCAGTACTGAGGGAGTGCTGCACTGTCAGAGGGTCAGTACTGAGGGAGTGCTGCACTGTCAGAGGGTCAGTACTGAGGGAGTGCTGCACTGTCAGAGGGTCAGTACTGAGGGAGTGCTGCACTGTCAGAGGGTCAGTACTGAGGGAGTGCTGCACTGTCAGAGGGTCAGTACTGAGGGAGTGCTGCACTGTCAGAGGGTCAGTACTGAGGGAGTGCTGCACTGTCAGAGGGTCAGTGCTGAGGGAGTGTTGCACTGTCAGAGGGTCAGTACTGAGGGAGTGCTGCACTGTCAGAGGGTCAGTACTGAGGGAGTGCTGCACTGTCAGAGGGTCAGTGCTGAGGGAGTGCTGCACTGTCAGAGGGTCAGTGCTGAGGGAGTGCTGCACTGTCGGAGGGTCAGTGCTGAGGGAGTGCTGCACTGTCAGAGGGTCAGTGCTGAGGGAGTGCTACACTGTCAGAGGGTCAGTGCTGAGGGAGTGCTGCACTGTCAGAGGTTCTCGGTTTCAGATGAGACATTAAACCCCGCCTCCTCTCTCCAGTGGGTGTATAAAGACCCCATGGCAAGAAGCATAGGTGACCCGGCGGCCTGGCCAATATTTATCCCTCAACCAACATGGCAAAAGAGAACAGGCTATCTGGTCACTCTCACAATACTGTTGGTGGGATCTTGCTGTGCGCAAACTGGCTGCTGAGTTTCCTACATTACAACAGTAACTATGCTTTAAATACAATTTCATTGGTTGCAAAGTGTTCTGAGGCATCCCGAGGATATGAAAGGTGTTATAGAAATGCAGGTTATTGCTTTCATTAGGACCGAGTAGCTCGGAGTGCAGAATCATCAATTCCTCTCCTCAATTCTCCAGCCAACCCTGAGGCATAAAAACAGTGAAGGAGAAAGGACATCTGTAAAACCTTTATAAAGACAGACTGATACAGCCCTGGCTTTCCCAGGATGAATGAGAGTGTCTTAAACCGGAGTTTTAATCTACTGTTTCATCCCACCTCTTTGATGTTATTTTCCAATCTCCTGTCACAAGACATATTCTCCAGAAATATTTGAGGTTAACAAGCGATGCTGGAGTATAAATTGGGCTGTAGGAGGACTGGGAAGCTGAAAAATCAACCTTTCACAGTGATACATTTCACACTTCAGGCTAAAGTCAGTAATGGTAACATTAATACCGTCACAGCAAAACTCAGGCATTCACAACCTCCTTATTGGTCACTTGTTTATTGCTGAGCTCCAATCACACATCAACTCTCACTCAGAACCTTCTTACTCCTCAGAATTTACAACCCGTCAGCGCTCCCTGGTCCATTCACTCCCTATCCACTTCCTATCCACTCCTATCCACTCCCATTCACTCCCCATCCACTCCTATCCACTCCCATTCACTCCCCATCCACTCCCATTCACTCTCCACCCACTCCTATCCACTCCCATTCACTCCCCATCCACTCCTATCCACTCCCATTCACTCCCCATCCACTCCCATTCACTCTCCACCCACTCCTATCCACTCCCATTCACTCCCCATCCACTCCTATCCACTCCCATTCACTCCCCATCCACTCCCATTCACTCCCCATCCACTCCTATCCACTCCCATTCACTCCCCACCCACTCCTATCCACTCCCATTCACTCCCTGTCCACTTCCTATCCACTCCTATCCACTCCCATCCACTCCCATTCACACCCTATCCACTCCCATTCACTCCCTATTCACTCCCATTCACTCCCATTCACTCCCCACCCACTCCTATCCACTCCCATTCACTCCCAATCCACTTCCTATCCACTCCCATCCACTCCCATTCACACCCTATCCACTCCCATTCACACCCTATCCACTCCCATTCACTCCCTATTCACTCCCATTCACTCCCATTCACACCTTATCCACTCCCATTCACTCCCTATTCACTCCCATTCACTCCCATTCACTCCCCATCCACTCCCATTCACTTCCCATCCACTCCCATTCACTCCCATTCACTTCCCATCCACTCCCATCCACTCCCATTCACACCCTATCCACTCCCATTCACTCCCATCCACTCCCATTCACTCCCTATCCACTCCCATTCACTCCCATCCACTCCCATTCACTCCCCATCCACTCCTATCCACTCCCATTCACTCCCCATCCACTCCCATTCACTCTCCACCCACTCCTATCCACTCCCATTCACTCCCCATCCACTCCTATCCACTCCCATTCACTCCCCATCCACTCCCATTCACTCCCCATCCACTCCTATCCACTCCCATTCACTCCCCACCCACTCCTATCCACTCCCATTCACTCCCTATCCACTTCCTATCCACTCCTATCCACTCCCATCCACTCCCATTCACACCCTATCCACTCCCATTCACTCCCATCCACTCCCATTCACTCCCTATCCACTCCCATTCACTCCCATCCACTCCCATTCACTCCCCATCCACTCCTATCCACTCCCATTCACTCCCCATCCACTCCCATTCACTCTCCACCCACTCCTATCCACTCCCATTCACTCCCCATCCACTCCTATCCACTCCCATTCACTCCCCATCCACTCCCATTCACTCCCCATCCACTCCTATCCACTCCCATTCACTCCCCACCCACTCCTATCCACTCCCATTCACTCCCTATCCACTTCCTATCCACTCCTATCCACTCCCATCCACTCCCATTCACACCCTATCCACTCCCATTCACTCCCTATTCACTCCCATTCACTCCCATTCACTCCCCACCCACTCCTATCCACTCCCATTCACTCCCTATCCACTTCCTATCCACTCCCATCCACTCCCATTCACACCCTATCCACTCCCATTCACACCCTATCCACTCCCATTCACTCCCTATTCACTCCCATTCACTCCCATTCACACCTTATCCACTCCCATTCACTCCCTATTCACTCCCATTCACTCCCATTCACTCCCCATCCACTCCCATTCACTTCCCATCCACTCCCATTCACTCCCATTCACTTCCCATCCACTCCCATCCACTCCCATTCACACCCTATCCACTCCCATTCACTCCCATCCACTCCCATTCACTCCCTATCCACTCCCATTCACTCCCATCCACTCCCATTCACTCCCTATCCACTCCTATCCACTCCCCATCCACTCCCCATCCACTCCCATTCACTCCCTATCCACCCCCTATCCACTTCCCATCCACTCCCATCCACTCCCCATCCACTCCCCATCCACTCCCTATCCACCCCCTATCCACTCCCTATCCACTCCTATCCACTCCCCATCCACTCCCCATCCACTCCCATTCACTCCCATTCACTCCCCATCCACTCCCCATCCACTCCCATTCACTCCCCATCCACTCCCATCCACTCCCATCCACTCCCCATCCACTCCCATTCACTCCCCTTCCACTCCTATTCACTCCCTATCCACTTCCTATCCACTCCCATTCACTCCCCATCCACTCCTATTCACTCCCTATCCACTTCCTATCCACTCCCATTCACTCCCCATCCACTTTCTATCCACTTCCTATCCACTCCCCATTCACTTCCCATCCACTCCCATTCACTCCCCATCCACTTCCATTCACTCCCCATCCACTCCTATCCACTTCCTATCCACTCCCATTCACTCCCCATCCACTCTCATCCACTCCCCATCCACTACGCATCCACTCCACATTCCCAATCCCATCCCCATCCACTCCCCTTCCACCCCCCATCCATTCCCCTTCCACATGCACTCTGCATTCACTCCCATTCCACTCCACATCCACTCTACATGCACTCCACATCCATTCACACCCCCACTCACATCCGCCCCCCATTCCCACTCCCATCCCCACACCACATCCACTCCACACCCACTCCCCATCTACTCTACATCCACTCCATATCTACTCCCCACCTACTCTACATCCATTCCACATCCATTCCCCATCCACTCCACAGCCACTCCACACCCACTCTCCGTCCACTCCCTATCTATTGCCACTGCCACTCCTGAATGGTCCCTCAATCTGGGGAAACAACCTCTCAGCATCTCCCCTATCCATACTCAGGCAGGACACAGAGCTCAGTCTGTACAGTTTGATTGCTGTCTCTCTGATCTCTATTCTACCATTTGCAAAGGCTGTGGGCCCTGATATCATTCTGACAGTAATGCTGAAGGCTTGTGCTCCAGAACTTACTGCGTTCCTAGCCAAGCTGCTCCAGTGCAGCTACAACACTGGCATCTGCCTGGCTATGTGGAAAATTGCCCAGGTATGTCCTGTACACAAAAAGTAGGACAAATCCAACCCGGCCAATTACCGCCCCATCAGTCTACTCTCCATCTTCAATAAAGTAATGGAAGATGTCCATTGTAAGTGCTATCAAGCGGCACTTGCTTAGCAATAACCTGCTCACTGCCCAGTTACTATTCCGTCAGGGCCACTCAGCTCCTGACCTCATTACAGCCTTGGTTCAAACATGGACAAAAGAGCTGAACTCCCAAGGTGAGGTGAGAGTGACTGCCCTTGACATCAAGGCAGCATTTGACCGAGTGTGGCATCAAGGAGCCCTAGCAAAACTGGAGTCAATGGGAATCAGGGGGAAAACTCTCCACTGGTTGGAGTCATACCTAGCACAAAGGAAGATGGTTGTGGTTGTTGGAGGCCAGTCATCTCAGCTCTAGGACATCACTGCAGGAGTTCCTCAGGGTAGTGTCCTCAGCCCAACCATCTTCAGCTGCTTCATCAATGACCTTCCTTCCATCATAAGGTCAGAAGTGGGGATGTTCGCTGATGATTGCACAATGTTCAGCAACATTCGCAACTCCTCAGATACTGAAGCAGTCCATGTCCAAATGCAGCAAGACCTGGACAATATCCAGGCTTGGGCTGACAAGTGGCAAATAACATTCATGCCACACAAGTGCCAGGGAATGATCATCTCCAATAAGAGAGAATCCAACCATCGCCCCTTGACATTCAATGGCATTACCATCGCTGAATCCCCCACTGTCAACTCTGGGGATTACCATATGTCAGAAACTGAAATGGACTAGCCATATAAATACTGTGGCTACAAGAGCAGGTCAGAGGGTAAGAATTCGGTGGTGAGTAACTCACCTCCTGACTCCCCAAAGCCTGTCCACCATCTACAAAGCACAAGTCAGGAGTGTGATGGAATACTCCCCACTTGCCTGGATGAGTGCAGCTCCCCAACACTCAAGAAGCTCAACACCATCCAGGACAAAGCAGCCTGTTTGATTGACATCACATCCACATTCACTCCCTCCACCACCGACACACAGTAGCAGCAGTGTGTACCATCTACAAAATGCACTGCAGAAACTCACCAAGGCTCCTCAGGCAGCACCTTCCAAACCCATGACCACTACCATCTAGAAGGAAAAGGGCAGCAGATAGATGGGAACACCACCACCTGGAAGTTCCCCTCCAAGTAACTCATCATCCTGATTTGGAAATATATCGCCGTTCCTTCACTGTTGCTGGGTCAAAATCCTGGAACTCCCTCCCTAACAGCACAGTGGATGTACCTACACCACATGGACTGCAGCGGCTCAAGAAGGCAGCTCACCCACCACCTTCTCAAGGGGCAATTAGGGATGGGCAATAAATGCTGGCCCAGCCAGTGATGCGCACAACTCATAAAAGAATTTTTAAAAATCCACCCTGTGCAACTTTAGAAACAACTTTGGCACCTTTAGCATAATAAAACATCCCGAGGCACTTCACAGCAGCATTATAAAACAAAATGTAAGACCGAGCCATGTAAGGGGGTACTACGCAGGTGACCAAAAGCTTGGTCAAAGACGTTATTTTAAATTCATTCGTGGGTTGGAGGCATCGCTGGCTGGGCCAGCATTTATTGCCCATCCCTAATTGCCCTTGAGAATAAGCGGCTTGTCGGCCATTTCAGAGCCAACCACATGGCTGTGGGCTTGGAGTCACGTGTAACCCAGACCAGGTAAGGACAGTAGATTCCTTTCCCTAAAGTGAAGCAGATGGGTTTTTATGGTCACCATTAGACTTTTAATTCCAGAGTTTTTTATTGAATTCAAATTTAACCATCTGCCTGGGTGTCTGGATTACTAGTCCAGTGACAATACCACTGTGCCACCACCTCCCCTCATTGCATCTTAAAGGAGGAGTAGAGAGAGAAACAAAAAGGCAGAGAGGAGTCGGGAGAGTATCCCACAGATTAAGGGCCGAGACAATCGAAAGCGCAGCTGTTAATATTGGAGTGACTAAAATCAGGGATGCACAAGAGGCCAGGATTAGAGGAGCAGAGGGTATCTCCGAGGGTTGTGGGGCTGGAGATTACAGAGATAGGGAAGGGTTGGGGGGGAGGGAGGACGAGACAGGAGAAGGGTTTGAAAACAAGAACGAGAATTTTAAAATCAAGATGTTGCTTGACTGGGAGCCAGTGTAAGGTCAGCAAAACTAGGGGGGAGGTGACAGGGGAAACGACACTTGCTACGAGTTAAGACGTGGGCAACAGAATTTTAGCATAGTAAAGACTTTACTTAACGTAAGTCCTTTCGTAGCCACCGAGCGTCTCAAAGTGCTTTGCAGCCAATGAAGTACTTTTGAGGTGTAGTTGCTGTTGTGATGTTAGCCTCCAAATTGTGCATGGTCAGATACCACAAACAGTGATGTGATAATGATCTGATTGTACTTGGCTAAAATGTGGTTTGAGGGATAAATATCAGCCAAAGATACCAAGGAAGACGCTCGTTCAGTTCTTCAAAATTGCCTGCGACCCTTTACTTCCCCCAAGCAGCCAGACAGGGCCTGACTTTAACCTCTCATCCTGGAGATGTCACCTCTGACCGTGCAGCTCTCCCTCGGTACAGCACAGGAGATTCAACTGGCATGGTGTGGTCTGGAGCGGGACTTGAACCCACAGCTCTCAGTCTCAGAGAGTGTTAACCACTGAACCTCAGCTTATGTCACAGGCATAAACCCATGAGGTGGAGGTACTTATTAAACCCAAAGCGGCATGACATAGCGCGGAAACCGGTCCAGCAGGGTTTGGGCCAGCTGTTTGTGTGAGGGACAATCTGTCCATTCACTGGGGAAAATCGCTGCCTGCAGTGGCGACCTGCTGCCAACAGATGGTGCTGGAGGCCTTTGGTCAGACTCAGGCCACAGGGGCCTCTCCAGATCTAAGGGCAAATCTGGGATCCCCTCCCCCACTGGGCTCCCCCCCTCCCCCTCCCCCTCCAGTATCTACGTCCCCGCAACAACTGCCCCTCCAGGACCCCTCCCCCTCTGGGTCCCCTCCCCATCTTCACCCCCCCCCCCCACCCACCCCGCCACCTCCACTCCCACAGTTCACACCTCCGGGACCCCTCCCCCGCCTCGGGTCCTCCACCCCCGGGGTCCCAGAGCCCCACCTGGGTCCACCGCCCAACCCGACCCCTAAACCCCACCCATGTCCCCCTTCTTCCACCAGCAGCCCCCCACCCCCCCCACCCCACCCACACAGATCCCCGCTCCCCCTTGGTTCCCTCCCCCTCCCCATCTCCCTCCCAGGTTCCCTTCCCCCCCTCCGCCCCCCGGTCCTGTTTCCATCATCCCTGGGTCCCCTCTACCCCTCCCCGGTTCTGTTCCCCTGACCCGACTTCACCCCCAGATGCCCCCCCAACCCCATCCCCTTTCCCTCTTGTTTCATTCCCCCCCTCTCTGGGTCTCTTTTCCCACTGTGTCCCCTCCCCTGTGGTCCGATCTTCCCCCGGAGTCCCCCTCTCCACATCCCCTTCTTCCCCAGGCTCCGTCTCCCACCTCTCACCGCGCCCTGAGTTCCCCCCTCCCGGGTCCATTCCTACCCGGTGCCCATTCTCCCCACAGTGGCCTCGTGTGCAGCTGAATCAAGTGGGTAACATCGTGTGTTTGCTACGCTGACCCTCTAGTGTCCCAGCCTCCGTACGGGCACTGTGCCTGCTGCTTCAGTCAAATACTTTGCTCCCGTTCCTGAAAACATCAAATACTGTGGCTACAAGAGCAGGTCAGAGGCTCGGAATTCTCCTCCTAGTCACTCACCTCCTGACTCCCCGAAGGTCAGGAGTGTGATGGAATACTCCCCACTTGCCTGGGTGAGTGCAGCTCCCACAACACTCAAGAAGCTTGACACCATCCAGGACAAAGCAGCCCCGCTTGATCGGCACCCCATCCACAACCTTCAACATTCTCTCCCTCCACCACCGATGCACAGTGGCAGCAGCAGCAGTGTGCACCATCTACAAGTTGCACTGCAGCATCTCAGCAAGGCTCCTTAGGCAGCACCTTCCAAACCCAAGACCGCTACCATCTAGAAGGACAAGAGCAGCAGATAGATGGGAACACCACCACCTGGAAGTTCCCCTCCAAGCCACTCACCATCTTGACTTGGAAATATATCGCCGTTCCTTCACTGTCGCTGGGTCAAAATCCTGGAACTCCCTCCCTAACAGCACTGTGGGTGTACCTGCACCACATGGACTGCAGCGGTTCAAGAGGGCAGCTCACCCACCACCTTCTCAAGGGGCAATTAGGGATGGGCAATAAATGCTGGCCCAACCAGTGAAGCCCACATCCTGAAAACAAATTTTAAAAGCAGGGGTCCAATTTATAAGAAAGCGCATAAGGACCCGGTTTTGTTCTGAATCAATGAGATTTTAGTGGGACTCCCTCCTCACCCCTACTGTCCTCAACGAAATGCAGCTGAACGCTGTCAGTATTCCTCTGGTTTGACAAATAGCACCAAGGTAACACTCCAACGAGTCTTCAGCCAAGCTCGCCGATCCTCATTAACAGTGCGTCCCTGCTGGTGACGCGTGCGTTTATTAGTGAGCACAGACGTGGCTCAGTGCAAGGCCAAGAGGAGTTGTGATGCCTCTGTGGCTGAACAGCCTGTCGCTGTACAGTGGGTTGGGCCTACGCACAGGGTGGCTGACCCCGTGAGGTGCCGGAGTGAATGTGGGAAACGCTTTTTAAACCAGTGAGTGGGAGTGGGCAGCTTCAGCGGCAGAGTGCGGGGCGGGAGCGGAGATCCAGCAGGAAGTTCGTGGCAGAAGAGGTTTCGACCATGGAGCTGCGTCTTGCCCAGTGGGGGCGAATAGCAGTTGGACAACCCCCCAACACGTTCAGTCCGGCACATTTGGCACCTTCTTGGGCACTGTTACAATATGGGAGATGCAGCAGCAAACGTGGGCAGAGGAATCTCCCACCAACAACAATGAGATGATAACCTGGTTAAACTGGGATTGGGAGATAAATATTTGGACAGATTGAGTATGAAATTGTGCTCAGTGAGTAGCACTCTCGCCTTTGAATCTGAAGGTTGTGAGTCCAAGTCTCGCTCCTGACAGGTGAGCACAAAACCTTGGCTGACACTCCGGTGCGGCGCTGAGGGGGTGCTGCAGTGTCTTTCAGGTTCAACTGGCTGTCTGTCCCTCTCAGTGAACCTGAATGACTCCCGCCCACAGTGAGGAACCCCAGAAGCGGATCCACGACGGATTCACATGAGTACCCCTTGTGGAGCCTCTCTGTCTGCAAGGAGGCAGCGATTGACTGAAGGCTGGTGGTGGTGGAGGGTGGTGAACTGGAACTGTTGGGTTTTGAGGGTTGGTTTCGATGGGTTCATCTGTAGTGAGAGTACAGGTATTCGGTGGGGGTGGGGGGGAGATACTTACTGATCTAGTCATGATTATTATTACACATCTTTAACACAGACCCCTCCCCATCCCCCACCCCTCCCCCATATCTCCCCCGCTACCCAGGACCTGTCACAGACCATCAGCCAGTCCGTGAGGCTTCTCGATAGAAAACTGCTCCCATTATTTTTTTAACTCCAACTTAATTGAGAATAAAAATCTCCAGCGAGAAGCCGATAAAAGCAGTGTGTGTAATTGGCCATTTTATCAAGGGCAGTTAAATAGGTATTACTGTGGAACGCTAATATGCAGCCGCTCCAGGGGAGAGGACCACAGCTCTGAGCAGCAACTATGTGATTAACCTGCAACATCGCTCCACAGCCCTCAGTATTATAAAGAGAGTTACGCCCATCAACCGACAGACCGACAGATGGAAGGGGCCATTGGGCCCAGACTGCCTCTACTAGTGCCAACCCAAGCTGATCCCCAGAAATCCAAATAGTCGGGAATTGGATCTTGAGGTTAAATATATTGGATCTTGAATATAGAAGTTGATGGGTTGACCATCAGTTGAGGTGTTTTCAGATGTCTAAAAGAGCTGATAGGTTGAAGTGGAGCACAGATTTTAACTAGAGTAGAATGAAACCTGGACTCAGTTACGAGGAGAGGTTACACAAATTAGCCATGCTTTCTCTGGAACTTGGAAGCTAGAATAACAGAATAGGTGTTAATAGCAGAATAAAGGTCAGTGCAGCC
Source organism: Cetorhinus maximus (assembly GCF_964194155.1). Classification (NCBI taxonomy): domain Eukaryota; kingdom Metazoa; phylum Chordata; class Chondrichthyes; order Lamniformes; family Cetorhinidae; genus Cetorhinus; species Cetorhinus maximus. The sequence continues at coordinate 9,015,406 of NC_135906.1, forward strand.
TAAATGCATGAGAACAAGGTACAGACTGGCCCTAGGGTGAAAAAAAGTACAAAGTGGAGGATGTGGTCCGAGATTGTTGAATCCAGAAGGTTGTGAAGTGCCTTATCAGAAGAGGAGGTGTTGGTTCGTCCAGCTTGTGTTGGGCTTCACTGGAACATTATAGCAGACCGAGGGCAGAAATGTCAGCCAGATAACAAGATGGTGAATTGAAATGGCAAGCGACAGGAAGGTTGATGTGCTGCTATTAACACCTACTCTGGACTGATGCTTTGATCCTTTACTACTGCCAATCCCACTCCCTTTGCCTTTTGTTCCATGACATCTCTGTAATTTAATCTCCCCCGCCCTCTAATGTATCCCCGACCATCCCTGTTTGCTCCCCCTGACCCTCCCCACTTTTTCAACAGAGTTACACACATCACATTTATGCCTCTCTTCAGCTCTGAAGAAGAATCGCACAGGCTTGAAACATGAACTGTGTTTCTCTCTCCACCGATGCTGCCAGACCTGCTGAGTTTTTCCAGCACTTTTTGTTTTTCCAAGTTCTTTCTTCCCCCCCACCACCCCAGGCACTGACTGGGGTACAGTTCCACAGAACACCAGCAACCCCTCCCTCCCACAGTTACGCACCCTTGAGGCCGAGGCCTGTACTGCAGAACATCACCATTGGCTAAAGAGAGATGAGGTACTGTACAACAGAGAGCACTGCAGTCAGAAGAGGGGCAGAATGAAAACCATTTCAATTTGACATCGTTTCAATCCAGGTTCTGGGAATCGAGAGCCAACTCTGGGTATTTATACCCCAAAATCCCAGGAGAATATTTGTGCATCCACAGGGATCAGGAAGATTGATGAGAGCCAAAGTCCTGTGAAAGTGGACAAAGTGAAGGCAACGAGATATTCATGAGCGTATGAACCTGCGGATCCCAAAGTGGATCTCTGGCCATAGTTGGGGCTAAAGTCACACTCAAACTTGATGATGGTTTGGGACAATAAAGGCATTAACACCACAGGAAATTCACTGACAGTCGCATAACCGCCCCACCTCCCCAATTTAAAATGATCATCCTTGTTTTCGAATCCCTCCAATGGCCTCGTCTCTTCCTGTCTCCCCACCAATTGCCCCACCCAATGGCGGTCGTGTCTTCAGCTGCCTGGGCCTTGAGGCCTGGAATTCCTTCCGGAAACCTTTCCCAACTCACTTTGCTCCTTTAAGACGCTCTTCAAAGCCTAACCCCTTTGACCAAGCTTATGGCCACCTGCCCTGATATCTTCTTCATTGGCTCTGTGCAAAAGTATTGTTCGATAACCCTCCTTATCAAAGAGATGTTTAATTAAAGGCACCAAGTTGTTAAAACCCACCGCTGTGCGACTTTGGAACTCTCTGCCTCAGAAGGCGCTGGAGGCGGGATCGTTGAATATTTTTTAAGGCAGAGATAGACGGACTCTTGTTAAGCAAGGGAATCAAAGGCTATCGGGGGGGGCAGATGGGAATGTGGAAATCGAAACACAAACAGATCAGCCCTGATCTTATTGAAGGGCGGAGCGGGCTCGAGGGGCCGAATGGCCTACTCCTGCTCCTATTTCTTAGGTTCATATGTTTGTATGTAAACGTTCAAAGAAAGTGACAGAGAAAAAAAAACAATGATTTTTTTCCACAGGGTTGCACAGATCAGTGACCTGGAGATCGATCTTCAATTCCTGGAGATTCTAGGCCAATCATGGAGGGTTGGCAAACCTACTAATTGTTAAAATTGAACTTTATTATCAGAAACTACCATCTAACCTTGTATTTTACTAACTTTTGACTTTATTAGATAGCCTTTTTTTGTAGGATAGTGAATTGAGGAAACTTAAGAATAGGGCAAGAAGCCAAGGTAGTGGGACAATGAGAAAATGATATCTCCCTCTTTGACCCGTGACCATTTGTGCTTGATGGTAAAGACCCTGTGAACCTTTTTCTACATTAAAGGCACTGTGGAGATGTAAATTTTCGTTGTAAAAATGCAGTTTTAAGACAGTCTGCAGTTCCCCCATTCTGCCAGCGGGTGGCAGCACCACCGCACAGGCGAACACAGAGACCCTGATTCCAGTCACCAGCTCCTGGAGATGGGACAGGAGGACAAGTAACTGGGACACCCCATCCCTCTCCCAACCCAGGGCTGTCACCTCAACCTGCAGACAAGACCCTCGATATCATCCCAACCCTGACGAACAGCAGGGACTCAACAGCTTATCCCACCTCCCCCAAGCCCCCAATACAACTCCCCATGCCTGTGCTGTCCATATTGCAACCCTCAATCTCTGACATGCACTGAATGACTGTACGGGACAGGCATGTAAGAATATTAGGTTACTAATAGGGTTGCCAACTGTGATTAAATGTATTCCTGGAGGTTTCATCACATGGCTTGCCCCCACACTCCAGCCATTAGTTGGCCAACACACCCATCCTTGTGACGCACTGTCTTCCGACACCAATTGAAAAACTCGATGGGCCGAATGGCCTCCTTCTGCACTGTGAAAAAGACTCATTACCCAATTGGATGATGCCTGACTCCTATTTTCAATATATTTATATTCCAGTAAAGAGAAATTTACATCAATGACTTAGATGAGGGGAGTGACGACATGGTAATTAAATTTGCAGATGACACAAAGATAAGTAGGAAAGTATGTTGTGAAGAGGACATGAGGAGGTTGTAGATAGATATAGATAGATTGAGTGGGAAAAGATCTGGCAAATGGAGTTTAATGTGGGAAAATGTGAAGTTGTTCACTTTGGCAGGAGGAATAAAAAAGCAGAGTATTACTTAAACGGAGAACGAGCGCAGAACTCCGAGGTGCAGAGGGATCTGGGTGTTCTAGTGCATGAATCACTAAAAGTTAGTATGCAGGTACAGCAAGTAATCAAGAAGGCTAATGGAATACTATCCTTTATTACGAGGGGAATTGAATATAAAAGTAAGGTTGTTATGCTTCAGTTAAACAGCGCATTGTTGAAACCGCATCTCGAATTGTGTGTGCAGTTTTGGTCTCCTTATTTAAGGAAGGGTGTAAATACATTGGAGGCGGTTCAGAGGAAGTTTACTAGAAGTTTACTAAGTTGTTGAGTCCCTGCTGTTCGTCAGAGTTGGGATGATATCGAGGGTCTTGTCTGCAGGTTGACACCTGGAATGAAGCGAGATTGGACAGACTGGGCTTGTTTCCAGTGGAGTTTAGAAGAATGAGGGGTGATTTGATTGAAGTATACAAGATCCTGAACGGCCTTGACAAGGTGGATGTTGAAAGGATGTTTCCTCTTGTGGGTGAGTCCAGAACTAGGGGGCACTGTTTTAAAATTAGGGGTTGCCCTTTTAGGGCAGAGATGGGGAGAATTTTTTTCTCTCAGAGGGTTGTGCAACTTTGGAACTCTCTGCCTCAGAAGGCGGTGGAGGTGGAGTCACTGAATATTTTTAAGGCAGAGGTAGACGGATTCTTGTTAGGGAAGGGAATTACAGCTCATCGGGGGCAGATGGGAATGTGGAATTCGAAACACAAACAGATCAGCCCTGATCTTATTGAATGGCGGAGCAGGCTCGAGGGGCCGAATGGCCTACTTCTGCTCCTACTTCTTAGGTTCATATGCTTGTATGTAAACATTTAAAGAAAAAGTGACAAAAAAAAATTCTTTTTTAATGTCCTGATGATTTTTCCCCAGGGTTGCACACATCAGTGTCGTGGAGATCGAGCTTCAGTTTATGGAGATTCTAGGCCAATCCTGGAGGGTTGGCAAACCTGCTAATTGTTAAAATTGAACTTTATTATCAGAAACTATCATCTAACCTTGTTTTTTACTAACACTTGACTTTATTAGATAGCCTTTTTTTTGTAGGGTAGTGGAGTGAGGAAACTTAAGAATAGGACAAGATGCCAAGGTAGTGGGACAATGAGAAAACTATGTCAAGTTACTAAAGAGCTCACTTGCAACAGGAAGCTGAGACTTTGAACCTGTCTGTAAACCAGTGTGAAAACACAGGATTGGAATGTCTAGACCCTGTAAGAGATAAGACCTTGGAGCATGGAGATCAGAATCATAGCTGGGGATGCGAAAAACATCACATGATCATCATATCACTACATGGGAGATACCTGGTCAGGTAAAGTATCCTCACACACAGGGGGTGAAGATGATTGGGGTAAGGGAGGGGTTAATTAGATAACAGCCAGGATAAAAGATTCCCTTATTTCTTTTTGTTTGGCAGAGAGAGACCATCCAGAGACAGAACAAACAAGATTCGGGGAGAGAGAGAGAGAGAGAGGAAGAGAGAGAGGCTTAAAGGCCGAAAGACCTAGGCTACAAGGGAAACCATTTGAGCGCTCTACTGTCCAGATCTTGACATGGGTAGTATAATCCTCGTTAAATTGTAAATCACCATCCAAGTTTATGCCAATAGGTTGTCTGAGAACTTAGTACATTTGTCTTGACTTTGTCTCAATGGAGTCAATTCACAACAAAGCTCCTGCCTTAAAGGGGCGCAAGACCCCCAAATCTTTACAGGCAAGGCACAGACTGCATGCATGTAGTTCTTCAAATTAAAATGACAAATTATATTATTAAAGCCATGACCTTATTTGGACCTCTCTCATTAAATGGAAGGTTTGTCAGTGACATTTACACCCCATGAGCAAATAAAACTCTAACATTAACAAAAAGGCTGTTTGGCTGACCGTGAAGCCTCATCCAATTGGGTAATGAGTCTTTTGGCTTTCCAATTGGCGTAGGAAAGCCGTGCGTCACAAGGATGGCTGGAGCCTGGGGGTCAAAATATGTGATAAAACCATTTAATCACAGTTGGCAACCCTATTAGTAGCCTAATGTTCTTACATGCCTGTCTCGTACAGTCATTCAGTGCATGTTAGAGACTGAGGGTTACAATATGGGCAGCAGACTGGGTACTGAGGCTGAGAAATAAAGTTTATCTAAAGGTTTGATATGTTGAAAGTCTTCAACTAAAGCCTTGTACGTCTATATTGTAGGTGCAATCACAACATTCAAGGGACAATCTCAGGGAACTCTGCGACGAGTAACTCACCTCCTGACTCCCCAAAGCCTGTCCAACATCTACAGGGCACAAGTCAGGCATGTGATGGAATACTGTCCACTTGCCTGGATGAGTGCAGGTCCCACAACACTCAAGAAGCTCGAATCCATCCCGGGCAAAGCAGTCCACTTGATTGACACCCCATCCACCACCTTAAACATTCACTCCCTCCACCACCGATGCATAGAGGCAGCAGTGTGTGTACCATCTACAAAATGCACTGCAGCAACTTGCCAAGGCTCCTTAAGCAGCGCCTTCCAAACCCACGGTCGCTACCACCTAGAAGGACAAGGGCAGCAGATGCATGGGAAACACCACCACCTGCAAACTCCTCTCCAAGCCACACACACCGTCCTGACTTGGAAATATATCAGCCGCTCCTTCGCTGTCACTGGGTCAAAATCCTGGAACTCCCTCCCTAACAGCACTGTGGGTGTACCTACACCACATGGACTGCAGCGGTTCAAGAAGGCAGCTCACCCACCACCTTCTCAAGGGCAATTAGGGATAGGCAACAAATGTTGGCAGAGCCAGCGATGCCCACATCCCACAAAAGTATGATTTTTTTTTAGAAACGCAGAGACTCAAGCACAGAAATGTAGACCTGCACTCCACTGCAGTACCAAGGGAGTGCTGCACTGTCAGAGGTGCCATCTTTCAGGTGTAATGGTGAGCCAAGGCCATGTTTGCTTATCTCAGTGGGTACATCTCATGGCACATTTCAAAGAGGATCAGGGGACTCCACCCCAGTGCCGTGGTCAATATTTATCCCCCAACCAACATAACGAAAACAGATACAAAAGCAAAATACTGCAGATGCTGGAAATCCGAAATAAAAACAGAAAATGTTGGAAACGCTCAGCAAGTCAGGTAGCATCTGTGGAGAGAGAGGTAGAGCCAACGTTTCAGGTGTATACCCTTCCATCAGAACTGGGAAGAGTTAGAAATGTAATACTGTAAGTCTTAAGCAGGTGAAAGTTGGGAGGGTGGCAAAAACACAAGGGAAGGTCTGGTTAAGATGGAAGACAGGAGAAATTATAAGAGTTGGTGGTGCAAAGCCAAAAGACGTGGTAATGGGGCTAATGAAAAAAAAGAGGTATGTTCGAGAGAAGGTGTGAATGGCAGAATGATGTATAGCTGTCATCGGAAAGTAAGAACGAGAGAAAGATCAGATAGGAATCAAAACCTACAAAAGAGAAAGGAAACAAGACGGGGGCAGAAGTGATGGTTTGAAATTGTTCAACCCAAGTGATGAGTTCAAAAGTTTGCAAAGTGCTTAATTGAAAGAGGAGGTGCTGTCCCTAGAGCTTCACTGGAACACTGCAGCAGGCCAAGGACAGAAAGGTCAATGTGAGGGCAAGGTGGAGAATTAAAATGACAGGCGGGGTCGTGGCTGCGGACTGAGTGGCGGTGTACCGCAAAGCAGTCACCACAATCTGCGTTTGATCCCTCCAAGGTGGAGCAGACCCCATTGGGAGCAGCGGGTACAGTATACGTTAAATTGAGAAAAGTACAAGTTTCGCCCGGAAGGAGTGTTTGGGGTCTTGGATGGTGAGAAGGGAGGAGGTAAAAGGGCAGATGTTACATTTCCTGCTCTTGCAATGGAGAGGTGCTGCAGGGAAGGGCAGTGTAGTTGGGGGTGACTGAGGAGTGGACCAGGGTTCCGCAGAGGGAACAGTCCCTTCAGAACGCTGAAAGAGGAGGGGAGGGGAGGGGAAAGTGTGCTCGGAGGTAGCAAGTGTGCTGGAGCTGGCAGAAATGGAGGAAGATGATCCAGAGGCTGGTGGGGGTGGAAGGTGAGGGCAAGGGGAACCCCAAGGTGGCTCTGGGAGGGAGAGTAAGGGGTGGGGAGTGGGTGAGAGCAGAAGTGCATGAAACGGATCAGACCCAGTGAAGGACCCTGTCAACGGCAGTGGGGAGAATCCTCGGTTGAGGAAGGAGGAAGACATGTCGGGAGCATTGTTGTGGAAGTTGCATCATCAGAACAGACGCGATGGAGACGGAGAAACAGGGAGAATGGAATGGAGTCCTTATAGGAAGCAGGTATGTGGAAGTGTAGTTGTGGTAGCTATCGGAATCAGTGGGCTGATAGACAATATTGGTTGACAGCTTATTGCCAGAAATGGAGACGGAGAAATCAAGGAAGGGAAGGGAAAAGTCAGAGAAGGAGCATGTGAAGGTGAAAGAAGAATGGAAATTGGAAACAAACTTGATGAATTTTTCCAGTTCAAGGCAAGAGGTGGCACCTGTACAGTCATCAATGTACCGGAAACAGAGTTGGGGAAGGCGGCCTGAGTGAGACATTCCACATTGCCCACAAAAAAGGCAGGCATAGCTCGGACCATGCGAGTGCCCATAGGGGCAGCCTGCATTTGGAGGAAGAGAGTGGAGTTAATGGAGAGGTTGTTCAGAGTGAGAACAAGATCGGCCAGGCAGAGGAGTGTGAATGGGGACTGTTTGGGTCTCAGTTGAAGGAAGAGCCCTCAGACTGTCCTGGTGGGGAATAAAGGTGTAGAGAGATTGGACGCCCATGATAAAGAAGAGGCAGTTGGGGCCAGGAAAATGGAAATTGTTACATACAAGCATAGGAATCAGGAGGATTAGGCAAGTCAGCCCCTCGAGCCTGCTCCGCCATTGGATCAGATCACAGCTGATCTGAAAAATGTGACCCACACTCTGCCTACCTCCGGCAACCTTTGACTCTCTTGTCAATTAAGAATCTATCTAACTCAGCCTTAAAAATGTTCAATGGCCCTGCCTCTACTGCTCTCTGGGAAAGGGAATTCCATACACAGGCCACACCTAAGTTAAATGGAGGGGATTGGAAGTAGAGTCAAGTTAGGAAGAAATTAGGCCCTTTACAGCCTTCCAGACTCAACATTGACCGTAGACTGTAATCCTGTAATTCTTTTCCTTTTAAACAAATCTGCTTTCCGCTCTTGCTGGGGTTTGATTCCATGGGTACAAGCTACTGCGAATGGGTCGACTCTGTGTGTGAGCTTGGGCGCAGTGTGTTCACTGGAACCTTCCCTAAGGCAGTTAGGGATGGGCAACATACTACATCACTTTGGCAGGAAGAGCTAAAAAGCAGGGTATTGCTTAAATGGAGAACGCTTGCATAATTCAGAGGTGCAGAGGGATCTAGGTGTTCTAGTACATGAGTCACAAAAAGTTAGTATGCAGGTGCAAAAAGTAATTAAGGCGGCGAATGGAATGTTATCCTTTATTACGAAAGGGATTGAACATAAAAGTAAGGTTGTTATGCTTCAGTTTTACAGGGCTTTGGTGAGACTGCACCTCGAATACTGTTTGCAGTTTTGGTCTCCTTATTTAAGGAAGGATGTAAATGAATTGGAGGCGGTTCAGAGGAGGTTTACTAGATTGATACCTGGAATGAGTGGGCTGTCTTATGAGGAAAGGTTGGACAGACTGGGCTTGTTTCCACTGGAGTTCAGAAGAGTGAGAGGAGATTTGATTGAAGTATACAAGATCCTGAACGGCCTTGACAAGGTGGATGTCGAAAGGATGTTTCCTCTTGTGGGTGAATCCAGAACTAGGGGGCACTGTTTTAAAATTAGGGGCCACCCTTTTAGGACAGAGATGAGGAGAATTTTTTTCCCTGAGGATTGTGCGACTTTGGAACTCTCTGCCTCAGAAGGCGGTGGAGGCAGAGTCATTGAATATTTTTAAGGCAGAGGTACTAGGCACTTTACAGCCTTCCGAACTGAATATTGAGTTCAACAATTTTAGATCATGAACTCTCTCCTCCATCCCCACCCCCTTTCCGATCTCCCCCCCCCTTTTTTCCAATAATTTATATAGATTTTTCTTTTCCCACCTATTTCCATTATTTTTAAATGTATTTCCATCCATTGTTTTATCTCTACCTTTCAGCCCTTTTCAATTCCTTCACCCCACCCTACCCCACTAGGGCTATCTGTACCTTGCTCGTCCTGCTTTCTACCCTGAATTAGCACATTCCTTAGATAATATCACCACCTTCAACACCTCTTTGTCCTTTTGTCTATGACATCGTTTGGCTATCTCCACCTATCACTGGCCCTCTATCCAGCTCTACCTGTCCCACCCCCCCTTAAACCAGCTTATATTTCACCTCTTTTTTATTTTTGCTTAGTTCTGTTGAAGAGTCATACGGACTCGATACGTTAACTGTGTTCCTCTCCGCAGATGCTGCCAGACCTGCTGAGTTTTTCCAGGTCTTTTTATTTTTGTTTTGTAAATAAATTCTTGTTAGGCAAGTGAATCAAAGGTTATCAGGGTTAGATGGGAATGTGGAAATCAAAACACAAGATCAGCCATGGTCTTACTGAATGTCGGAGCAGGCTCGAGGGGCCGAATGGTCTACTCCTGTTTCTATTTATGTTCTTGTTCACTTGCTCAAAACCGTAACCTGTATCCAATGACACTGCAACACTGGGAGGAGCACTTCCCACAATCGGTAAAAACCTCAGAGCTGCCACAATAATTTATGAATGAGTTCCAAGAAGTCAGATGACCTTTAGATAAAAAGTAAATGAAACTTGTAACTGATTAACGCGATGTATTTTGCATATTTGCTAATGTGTACACTTTTCATCAAGACCTTATGCCCAGATATACCTCGATGTGATTTCCTCTCGAGATCTGTAACAGCCAAGTCAACATCCCTAAAGTATTGACATCAATGTTCAAAATTATATTTAATTTAATAAGTCATGCTTATCGGTGGCTTTGTTCTAGGCTTAGAATCGATTTACTGTGCCCCAACTCCTAATGCTGTTTTGGTGTCACTGCTTCAACTGACTGAGCGCCCTCCATGACCAACATAACACAATTTATACTACAGGACACTATTCGGGTTGGCAAGCCGGCTCTGATTGGCCAAGGCGTGGCCATGGAGAAAGGCGTGGGGAGCTATAGGCTCCCCAAGCTTCAAACCAATCAACCAACCAACCAGCACCCCTTTCCTCCTGTAGTATAAATTGTTGTGATTGTTTCAAATTTGGTATTCTTGTATTTGTCCTGATGAGTTCAAGATGAAAAGCTTTGGCGACATGTCTCTCTTTTCAGCCATATTCAAGTTCTGTATTACCAAGGCACTATTGTCAACAACAGAGCCTGAACTCTGGGCCGAAAACCCAAGCCAGAAAATTGGAAAATAAACATACCAACCAGGGAAGATTTAATAAGGGGTGTCAACAGAAGTTTGTCAATTCCTGGCCAATTTGATTGGGCAAATAGAGAAAGGTTATTTCCATGCGCAGCTATCTTATCTGCAAGTTCCAGGATCTTCCTCATTTAGATAAATACCAGCCGAGTCCGTGCATTAATTATGCCAGTGATTTGGGGACCAGTCACATTCAGGAGAGATGGGAGTAGGAACCAGTTAAAGGCTTGCAGCAGCCTCAAGGGACCATACCAGCTGGAACTACTTTGCTGATATAAACTGCTGCTGGAGGACCATCAGCTCAGTGAAAGACACTCATTGGTCTACCTGAAACATGTTGGTCTTCCAGTGCAAAGAGTTGACCGTGACCCAGTCAACTTTTTTTTAAAAATTCATTCATGGGCTGTGGGCGTCGATGGTTAGGCCAGCATTAATTGCCCAACCCTAATTGCCCTTGAGAAGGTGGCCTTCTTGAACCGCTGCAGTCCATGTGGCATAGGTACTGCGGGTATTAATGTGAATTGCAGACTGGCGCATTCCAAGGTCCAGGACTACGTGCTGAGGGACGCACTAAAGCTTGGGGCAGCCGCCACAAAGGCGCAATGGGGAAAGGTCACTGTCTAGGCACACTGGCCATTGTACACCCAGGGGCTGGGAACCACGTAAAACCCCTCGTGAGTTATGCATACGGGATGTAAATGCACATTAATGTAACTTGCAATGGCTTGGTGCAGTGAGCCACCACACATGCTATACTAAAAGAAACAGATTGCCTTGGCACTTAGTAATGTCAAGTTTGAACTGTTATGTAAAGTTAATGGATAAAGTGTGTTTCTTAAACAAAATTGCTGATATAACCTTATAGCCTTGCACCAAAAATCAAAGCATTTTCTGACACTGCAGCTTTATTTGGTTTCCATTAACTGTTTCTGCAGAATACAGGGACCCACGTTTCAGTCTGTAAAAACAAAGCTAACTAACGTGCACTAATTGCTGGCTTCACTCAAACAGAAGGTAGATCATTATGCTAATGTAAAGAGGACGTGGGATCATCAGTTGGTTTAATCTCACAAGTCAAGCCGGGGATCAGATCCCATGTATCTTTTTCTGAGGCATTGTTTGAACGCATTGGTGAGCCTAAGGTGCACTGATGCACTTTTCATGGCATCTGTGTCATCACGACCCAAGGAAAAGGGAGCATGTTCATCCAGGAAGGCACCGAGAGACTTGGGCGGGAGGGAGCACACGGGGACAAAGTCGCAGTGTCAGCCAGTTCTGGGCGCCACGCTTTAGAAAGGATGTGAATGCATTGGAGAGAGAGCGCAGAAAAGATTCACCAGAATGGTTCCAGGGATGAGGAACTTCAGTTACGTATATAGATTGGAGGAGTTGGGACTGTTTTCCTTGGAGGAGGCTAAGAGGAGATTTTATAGAGGTGTTCAAAATCATTGTGGGGGGGAGGTGGGGGAGGTCTGGACGGAGTAGACTGGTCCCATTGGTGGAAGGATTGAGAACCAGAGGGCTCAGATTTCAGGTAATTGGCAAAAGAAGCAATGGAGACACACAGCGAGGGGTTAGGATCTGGAATGTGCTGCATGAGAGTGTGGTGGAGGCAGGTACAACTGAGGCATTCAAGGGGGAACTGGATTCTTCTCTGGAAAGGAAGAACGTGCAGGGTTACGGGGGGTGGTACTCAGTAAATTGCTCATTTGGAGAGCCAGCGCAGACACAACGGGCTGAATGGCTCTGATAATTCTGTGACTCTGAACGAGCGCTCAAACCTTCAAACAGCCCACCCACCCAACCTTCCGAGCACCACCTGCCCCTCCCCCCCTACCACCCCCATGGGGCAGATCGCACATTGGACTTCTGAACCATCTCATAACCCATCGAACCGGAGTGGAAACGAGCCATCCTCGATCCCAAGGGTCTGCCTTAGAAGGAGATTTCAATAGGAAGTAGGATAGTCAAGTTATCTGGGGGAGGAGGAGGAGTACTGATTTCGATTGACAGTTGTGCCTCTCAGTCCTGTGGAAGAGCTAAAGGTCAGTGAATGGCTAGAGTTCTTTGGTTGACAGCTCTGTAGTCCCATCGGATGTGTATCAGGAGATAGAGTTCAGCCAGTCTAGGGTACTGTCAGCCCTGGTTCAGTCTGTAGCACTCTCTCCTGAGTCAGAAGGTCGTGTGTTCAGGCCCCACTGCGGAGACTTGAAGCCAAAATCGAAGCTGATGCCCCAGTGCTGTACTGAGGGCATGCAACACTGTCAGAGGAGCCGTCTAAACCGAGGGACCCGTCCGCCCTCTCAGGTAGATCCCATGACACTGTTCAAGGAAGAACAGAGAGTTCTCCAATATTCTTCCCTCAGCCAACATCACTGTAATAGATAATTTGGTCACCGTTCGTGGGAGCTTGCTGTGCGCAAATTGGCTGCCACGTTTCCCTATGTTACAACAGTGACTACACTTCAAAAGCATATCATTGGCTGTGAGGTGCCTTGGGATGTGATGAGGATGCAAAAGGCGCCAGAGAAATGCAACCCTGCCAGGGCACATTTTTTAAGGGTCTGCTGATGTCATAAAGTCAGCTCAGGCACTAACCAGAGTTGTTCTAATTCACCGTGAATGATTAGATAGTTCCTCAGTTACTATAAATACCCTTTTGCATCGGGTTCGTTGACCCATTCGATGTTAACTGAATTGTGCTTCGGTTATTTAGCCCACACACAAAGACGGGTAGGTGACAACCTAAAGCGCGTGCTAGCACTGAATTGAGGGCACACTCTGGGTCTTGCTACGATGTTGGGCAGTTACAGGCTCACCCCAGGTCCTAGGGGCACGGGGTCCATTTATGCAAGAGGTCACCAATGCCGAAATGCAGCACAAACACCTAAAGCATGAGAGCCCTCCGAAACAACCGATCCTATCCATTTTCCATCGCTGTTACACGGCTCAGATGGGGCAAGTAACCAGTTTACCAGCAACCAAGCTCTTTCACTAACATAGCACCTCTCGCGACCACAGCCCACAAAGTACTGCTCCAGTTAGCTCACAGCAAGATCCTACAAGCTGCACTGTAACAGCGGCCAGGCGTTTAGCTCACGGGCTAAATATCGCCAGTGGCGTTCAAATCCACTACACCCACCCGGGAGGGCAGGGGGGCCCTGGGTTTGGCATTTCGCCCTAAAAACAAAACTGCACCTCAGACAGTGCAGCGCGCTCTCGGTACTGCGTCTGGGAGGAAACCTGGGCTTTCTGCTCGCGTCTCTGGAGTGAGACCCGAACGCAGGGTTTCTGACTCAGAGACCTGGCACAGATGGGGCTTACCCATTTCACTCGCAGACACACGCAAAGATCATAGTTTCCTTCCTGAAATGAAGTGTCTCTTGTCTGAATCATCTGGGCCTGCTGATGCCAGCCCTCATTTTTAAGATCAAGTGTTATTTAAGAGTTCCTCACCCAGCACAGGTTTCTAGCAGCCTTCTGTCACCAGTTAACAGCTAGCACTCTCTCATGGACATAGATACATAATCCAAGAAACACACGGGTGGGGACTGTGCAAGACAGAGTCTCATCTCCCTCAGAGAATTCTTCAGATGTTCCTTCTGGCTGGAAAGCCGTTGCTTTTCCAGTTTCCATTGAGTAAGTGCCAATCTGCAGAACTTCAATACCTCAGTAAATATCCTGGTCACGCTAAAGAACATAATTACCACGGCAGTGCGACTACAAGCAGGACAGAAGCTTCTTGCTTGTGAGGAGTGAGATCCCCCATAAGGAATGTATGACTGACGTCTCCAGGAACGCTGGAAATCACAGTGTTTGACTTCAAAATGTTCCATTTCTTTTTCTTACTGTTCACTCCTTTATTATATTGCAACATATGATTATATATTATTATTTAAGGAGGAATAGGAAGGGCAAAATCAGTGATGGACTTTAAGCAAAGCTGTGGCATATTACAGGGGAGACGATGGCGCAGTGGTATTGTTACTGGACTAGTAATCCAGGAAAATCCAGGGTAATGCTCCGGGGACCCGGGTTCGAATCCCACCACAGCAGATGGTGGAATTTGAATTCAAAGTCCAATGATGACCACGAAACCATTGTTTGCTGTTAAAAACACATCTGGTTCACTATTGCCCCTTTAGGGAAGGAAACCTGCCCCTTGCCTGGTCTACATGCGACTCCAGGCCCACCCCAGCAAGGTGGTCGACTCTCACATGCCCTCTGAACGAGGACAGTTAGAGTTGGGCAATAAATACTGGTCCAGTCAGCGACACCCATGAATAATAAAGTAAAGTTCACTCTGGGAGTCTGAGTCGCTGTGCACTTTTACATACACGTTGTAGCGTGGAGCCATGGACAGTAATGGTGGAGGCTGTGAATTTCCTCCCATCGCATGGCTGAGCAGGAATGTCTCCCGCCCTTACTGCCTGCCTATTGGCGTATGTTGGAAGGATTTACGAATTGATACTCCGCCTGTTTGGCTGCATTATGGACGCATCTCCCTTGGCCATCAAGTCCTGGGAGATCTTCTGGTTCAGAGGCAGGGCCCGCTGCCCCCTGCAGGGTAGATCCCCCACCCGAGCGAAATAAACAGCCACCAAATCCAGACTGTCTCAGTGACTCACGGGAGGGGGTGGGGAGCCTCATAGGCGAATGTTTTACATTGTAAAGGAAAACTAATCCTCCTATTAATAGCGTATTTGTTGCAACAAACATTTATGTCTAATAACACCACAATGCATGTGCCAGCTGCTCAGTCACAGGGGTAGGAAAGGACTCGGCGATGGGTGGTAGTTGATATAGGGAGACAGCGGCGTTGTGGTAATGTCACTAGATTAGCAACTCAAAGGCCCAGGCTAATGCTCGGGGTGGGGACACGGACTCAATCCCACCATAGCAGCTTCCGGGTCTGCAAATTCAATTAATAAACCTGGAACATCACAGCCAGTCTCCGTAACGGTGACCGTGACAACCATTGTCGATTGTTTGTAAAAAACCCATCTGGTTCACCAATGACCTTTAGGGAAGGAAATCTGCCGTCCTTACCCGGTCTGGCCTACATGTGACTCCAGACCCACAGCAATGTGGTTGACTCTTAACTGCCCCTCTGAAACGGCCGAGCGAGCCACTCAGTTCAAGGGCAATTAGGGAGGGGCAACAAATGCTGGCCTTGCCGGTGACGCCCACATCCCATGAAAGAATTATAACGGTCACTTTCACTCTAGTGAAGTGCAATTGCCGTGGGAATGTAGGATATGCAGCAGCCAGTTGACACAGTAAGATCCCACAAGGTGCACTGCGATAACGATCATGTCACCTATGTCAGCGACATTGGCTGAAGAGCAAATGCTGGCTGGAAGCAAGTTTCTGGTACCAAGTACAAAAGCTAAAGGTTAGTTGGAAATCGGAAATAAAGCAGAAAATGCTGGTAATCAGTTCTGATGAAGGGTCTCCACAGATGCTGCCTGCCCTGCTGAGTCTTCCAGCATCTTCTGTTTTCATTTCCGGTCCAAGCTCTTTTTTTTTAATCTTAAAGGGTCTGTTGAGCCTTAAAGGGACAGAGCATGACTTGAAGGAACGGGGAAATCTTATAGGGACAACTGGGACTTAAAGGGAGAGGACGTCATTAAATGTGGCAGGGCGAATCTTTGGGACAGATGAGTCTTAAACGGACAGAGCATTATAAAAAGTGGCAGGGCAAATCTTAAAGGGGCTGTTGAGTCTTACAACAAGAGAATATTACAATACTAAACCCGGCAGGGCAAATCTTAAAGGGCAGGTGAGTCTTAAAGGGACAGGCCAAATCTTAAAAGGGACAGATTAGCCTGAAAGGGAGAGAACATTATTAAAAGGGGCAGGGCAATACTTGAAGTGACAGGGCAAATCATGAAGGCCAGGCAAGTCTTAAAAGGGCAGGTGAGTCTTAAAGGGACAGAGCATTATATAAAGTGGTTGGGCAAATTGGAAAGGGACGGAGAGTCTTAAATGTACAGGACATTACCAAACTGGCAGGACAAATCTTAAAGTGGCAAGGAAACTCTTAAAGGCACAAACGTGTCTTAAATGGGCAACATTATACTTAATGTGATGGGAAGTTTAATGGCAGGGGAAAGAGAGAGAGTAAGATGTGCACTACTGCACCAAAAAGGCTAAATGGGTCTTAAAGGGACCAGTCATAAACAACAGAGCGTACCTTAAAGGGGCAGGACAGAGTCCTAATCGGGCAGAGGGGAGAGAGGCAGACACACAATTTTATTGCTTTGAACAGAGGGGGCAAACCTTAAAAGGGGCACATGAGCCTTAAATCACAGGGCAAATCTTGAAAGGACCAGTGAGGCTTAAAAAGGCCACACCTTAAAGTGGCAAGCTGAATTTAATAGGACAGGGAGAGAGAGACAGAGAGACACACACATACATACACACACTATTTTAATGCCTTAAAAGGTTAAATTATTAAAAGGGAAAGGGCATATTTAAAGTGATAGGTAAACATTAATGGGTTGGGGGTTAGAAAAGAGAGGGACACACACGGGCGCACACTGCTGTAAACAGATGAGGCAAACCTTAAAGTGCAGGGTGAGGATTAAGTGGATAGAGGGGAGAAAGAGAGATACTCTCTCTCTATTGCCTCAAAGAGAATTAAATAATAAAAAGGAATTAGGCTGATATCTGAAAAGGAAGGATGTGAAGGGTTATGGGGAGAATGGCGAGTGGCTCATTCAGAGGGCCGGTGCAGACACGATGGGCCGAATGGCCTCCTTCTGCGCTGTACCAATTCTGTGATTCTATGACGTGTTCAAACTAGAGGATGCCAGACAGGGCTGATCGGTCTGGCCGTGAACCATGGAGGAATAGACATGGAGTCAAGCAGTTAGTCAGGTTTTTAAAAAGACAACATCGAGAGCCTTCACTGAGTCAAGGAGAAATAATTTGCCAGAAGACCTTCCGCATACACCATGTTTAGATCAAGCAAGGTGACACATTGATGTGGAGGAGGCATGGAACATTCATTATTTTGTTTTAATATGTAACGGTTAAGCTTTACTGATTTGAGTTAAGTGAATCCGATCACATTAGCTATTCGGCATGTTTGTGTTACTACACAGCATTCACCTGGCCTCAGTCTGCTGGGTCCACCCTCTCAGTGATTGATATAGAGTGGTTAAGAGAAAGGGCAGTGAGGGTATTACTGCTATAATCTGAATCCCTCTATCACTGTTATTCAATATAGTCACCACTGGCCACATGTAGAATACAGTGTGTGGCTGTTGTACACGCTGCTTTGTTGTGCATTTTCTATCTCAGAGCTATGCTGAGATGATACACGCCAGATTTTGTGTGTGTAGGAAATTTATTTACTAGAGTTTTAAAATATCACTGCATTCACAAAACGTCAGCACTCATGCTGCAGCTTTAACTTCCAGCAACTCCTACAGTTTGTTTTCTTTGCTCGGAGTCCACACCCAGGCTTAACCAATCAAGCACAGTGAGCATCAATAGTAAACACACAGCGTATACAAGTGAGAGTTAACCTTTTGTTGGTAAAACAGTGACATGACAATCAGAATGTGTGTGCGTTTTTTATTTGCTCTTTGTGGCTGCTTTACTTCCTTGGTCACTGAGTGGCAGTGGATGCTTGTTGAGTAAACATTCACATATTGTGTTCAAGGGGTTTTCGACTAAAATTCAATCATGCAGCCAACATGATTTTCTCTTAACCACTTAACCACTTCAGGGGTGGTTTCGACTGAACATAGCATTATTGCGTCAGGTGAGGGGTCAGGATGTGGCAAACTTGCAACTTCAAAAAACAAGACTCACTCTGAGCCATCTAGGCAGGACCCCCACTAACCTCGAGATGGTTGCTAGGCGAGACCAGAGTTTTACAGTTGGGGGAGGGGGGGGGAAAGGCTTTACGCAGGGAGTTCAGACCGCGAATCCATGGTTTCATAATAGAAATTTCAGTCGCCATCAATTTTTTTTCCCTTTAATAAAAAGTCAATAATTAAAAGTTAAAACTTTACAGAAGCCACAAAACAACACAATACAAAATATCAAAGACAACAACACTGTTCGATGAAAAGGTACAACATAGCCCCGTGTACCTGCGCAGTCAGGGGCCGGTGACTCTGTGAGGTAGGGGCACTTGGATCCATGATCTTTATCTTGTGAACTGATTCAGAAGCCACTTTGACACCGGGTGCAGTTACAGGTTGTTGGCGGGGGCGGTGCTGGGGGGTTGGAGAATCTCAACCCGACTTAAGGGACGGCAATAATCGCTCAGCGGTCCCAACTCATCGAGGTATCAACGGGTGGGGCAATTTGAAGGGGCAAGTTTAAACCTGGCAGGGGAGGACACCGATACTGGATAATAGCTGTGTGGTGGGCATGGGGGGGTGGGGTCAGATAGGCAAGGAAAGATTGTGAGGAGAAGGATGGGAGCGAGGGATGGGGGAAAAGAGGGGTGGGGTACCCATTGCCACCATCACGTGCTCCCTTGTGCCTGCTCAAGGCTTGTGGCACAGCCAACACACTAGATTTAAGGCACAGGCCTATTCCGCAAGTTGCTTCACCCCCAACTGCAGTCTCCTCAGGGAAGGGAGTTGCACCATTTCTCACCTGCCCAGTGACAGGGAATCTCAAAGGTCAAGGAAGTGGATAGCTTGCAGACACAAGCACAAGTGGCAGGGACTAGACAGATGGCTCGTTGCCAGGGAGTTTTTCCTTTCAGCAGGCAGCGTGTGGGTGAC
The DNA here is from genome assembly GCF_964194155.1 of Cetorhinus maximus. NCBI lineage: Eukaryota > Metazoa > Chordata > Chondrichthyes > Lamniformes > Cetorhinidae > Cetorhinus > Cetorhinus maximus. Next base: position 9,034,410 of record NC_135906.1, read on the forward strand.
AGGGCAGACGGGAGACGGGCAGACTTCTCCTTTCAGCCGGTGAATGATGCCAACCCCATTGCTGCTCAGTGACAGCCTGTGGAGCTCAGCCCAGTAACACACGGCAGAGCCAGCGAGGGAGGACCGGGGGTGAAACCTCACAGAGAATCCAACCCCTCCGACCCCCCACCACCCACACACACACACACACACACACACACACACACACAGAGGGAGACAGGAGAACTGCACCAGTTACCCACACGATCAGCTGGTTAAGGAGTGGGTGCAATAATTTAAATACAACAGGCTCTATTCATGTGTGAACAAATGACAGCTTAGCTGTAAATGCAAAGGATTATAGGTTTTAGTGTGTATTAGTGTGAGAGAGAGGCAGAGAGAGAGGGGGAGACAGAGACAGAGAGAGGGAGAGAGAGAGAGAGACAGAGAGAGGGTGAGAGAGAGACAGAGAGAGGGTGAGAGAGAGACCGAGAGAGAGAGAGACAGAGAGAGGGAGAGAGAGACAGAGAGGGAGAAAGAGACAGAGAGGGAGAAAGAGACAGAGAGGGAGAAAGAGACAGAGAGGGAGAAAGAGACAGAGAGGGAGAAAGAGACAGAGAGGGAGAAAGAGACAGAGAGAGGGAGAGAGAGGCAGAGAGAGGGAGAGAGAGGCAGAGAGACAGAGAGAGGGAGAGAGAGACAGAGAAGGAGAGAGAGGGAGAGAGAGACAGAGAGAGGCAGAGAGAGAAAGAGTGAGGGAGAGAGAGAGAGTGAGGGAGAGAGAGACAGAGAGAGAGACAGAGAGAGACAGAGAGAGGGGGAGAGAGAGACAGAGAGAGGGAGAGAGAGGGAGAGAGAGGGAGAGAGAGGGAGAGAGAGGGAGAGAGAAGGAGAGAGAGAGAGAGAGAGAGTGTCACACACAGCGTGTGGAGAGGGGCACTAGGAATACATTACAAGGTTGCAGGATATTTCTGACTGAGATCAGTCACACAATCCCATTCAGATTGTTTAATCTTGCTTGAAGGCATTGACGCAGGTTTGATCCACGGCCAAGCATCAGACAGCTATTCGGCCGAGTTGTTGAGGGGGCGCGAAATGGTGCTGGGGTCATTGCAGCCAGTTCTAATCAGGTCAACCTCTGGATGGCAGACATCTGTCTCCCCAAACAAGGCTCACTCACAACCGTAATCCTTTCCCCCCCACACACACACACGCACAGACCCCCCCCACAAACCCCACGGTGACTCACTGTCAGCTGGAGATCAGCAGACTCACCCACTGCCTTTTCTGGCCTCCACATCAAGGCTGGAACTTGAGCTCCTGCTGTGCATGGCCAACCCAGTCAGCTGAGGCCCGCGTGACAGGAAGTAAACAGTGTCACACACGGCAGGAAGTCACTGGCATGGTGAGATTCTTTCCGGAACTTTCACCTCCACCTCGGGCCTCCGGTGCAAAAGGGTGTAAAATGGCCCCAAACAGCCCAAGGATTGCCCAAGAGTCTCCAGGAACTGAAGATCAATCTCCAGGATACAGCTGGAGGCAAAACTCGGGGGGCAAAACTCACAGGAGGCGCAAACTAATTGGCTGCTTGCTTCATTTGCTCCGAACCGTTTCGGTTCCAAGTTATAAAAAATACCACAAAAGCTGCTAGGCTGGACGAGGCAGGCGGAGAGATCCCGGTGACAAAGTCGCCAGGGTTACGTCCAGCCAGAGTCGGCAACCCTACACGGCCCAGTTCCAGGGGGTGACGCGCCAGATCCAACATGACAGCATTTCACGCCCCCCCACCCAACCACCTTGGCAAACGCACGGCTCCTTCAGTGCGAGACACCGGGATCACTGCCGGTGTCGAAACCTCCCACCGACCCACGGCAAACCCCACGAGGTCACATGGTTGGAATGGGGGGAGGGGGGGGTCACACGATGAGGAAGCACTGCACACTTGCTGCCTCCGCCCGATTGAAATATTCACCGCTGTGGGTGCAAGTGGTTCCAAATTCCTCCCCCTCCCAACTCCCAGTGCCCCCACCGCCCCCAACCCCCACCCAGTTTGGAACAGCAGGGAGCTTGTTTAATAAAAACGTGCTTAGGCGCCCTTTCAGGACAAGTCCGAGTTCAGGGTCGTTACCGGTAGCGACTTCCACCCGAACCCCCGCCCCCCCGAAGTCTCAGTAGGTTTACGGAGGTGCTCACGTTGCCTGCAAGAGGGCCCTCGTCAGGCTCAGACATTGACAGTGGGCAGCAGTACCCCCAAACAACACCCCTCCTAGAGAACCATACCTCTAGCGGGATAAAACGCCCCCAACCTGCAGGACCAGTCTACAGGAACAGGCAAGACATTAGACCGTGAGGGAAAATGTTTTTGAAGCCTATCAAAAAAAAAAGACAGTCACTCTGCAGTGTACAACCTCACGCCGATCGTACACTATACACAGTAATATCTCAGTGGAGCTTTCGCATTGGGATACATAAAACACACCAATAATTGTGCGGTCGCCAAGTGCAGGAACACAATTCGATTCTTCATCGCGAGTGGGTCCTTTTCGGTCCAAAAAAAAACAAAACAAGTCTCAAGGCCCCACACGTGTCCACTGTCCTGATGGACATGGATCCAAACGAACGGAAAACCAGTCCGAGCCGAAGCGATTCCCCCTCCGGAAAGCTGGCTTCTCGCCCGGTCGGCGGAGGGAGGGGGAGGCGAGGCTGCGGCAGGCAGGCAGGCGAAGGCGTGGGGGCTCCAGCGCTCGCTTCGGGAGGTCAGCGGGATGGCAGCAGGAGACCCGCATTCTCTCAACCTCTCGGAATGCCGAGGGAGACGTCGGCCGTCCCCGAGGTGGGCTGGAGCGTCTCCAAGCAACGGCCTCTCTTCCTCCCACCCCCAACCCCACTCCCAGCCCCCACGACCTCAGGCCTGGAGGCGGACCCCGCCGACAACATGCAACTTTGGCAGCCAATCGCACGCGTCGGGACATTTCGGGCTTTCCTGATTGGACAAATAAACAAGCTGGCTTCTTTCTTGGGACAGTGGTGTCAGCGTTAGCAAAATAGGAAGGACAGCCCCACTATTCAGGAGCAGGGGTGGGGCGGAGGGGCCCTGCAAGGAAAAACAAGGCCCGGAAAGAGCCGCTCGCACCTTGCGGTATAACCCCTAGGCCGCAGGTCAGTTCAGGCAGAAGCTGTGCTCCGAGGTTCCCCAGCTGACTGAGCCCTCAAAAGAAAGCACGCCAACTTGGGAAAGTCAGTCTTCCCCCAACACCCGTATCTTTCATACATTCTACCACAAAAAATAAAAAAAAGGGTCTTCAAAATAAAAATAGATCTCTGGAACAGTTTCACCTCGTGAGGGATCAAGTCAATTCCTTCCTGTTGGCGTCTTTTGTGACCAGGCACAGAGATCCTCAAGTGGGTGAAGGGGGCCCTCCTGTCGCTGGGCCAGGCAGCGGAAGTTCTCGCCCTACACAGTGGAGTTTTCGTGAGACGTTGAGGGTCTCTGACTCGTCGACAGCATCTGCTGCATCAGGATGTGGGATTTGACAGGGTCCCTGAAGTCGACATCCTGATGGCACGGGAAGCAGAGGATCTTCTTGAAGGTCTGGAGCATCTCCTCATCCCGGTAAGAGTAGATGAAGGGGTTGATTAAGGAGTTGAGCTCGGCTAAGAGCAGGAAGTACTTCTCCACCTTCAGAATGTCACAGCTCTTGCAGTCCACGCCGTCCAACAGCAGGACCACAAGGCCCGGAGTCCAACAGATAACAAATGCACCTGGAAGGAAGAGGAAGGAGTACGATCAGTTCACGCAGCGTGCGAGTGGAAGGACAACATACCCTGCCTCCACCACCTCCCCCACAGTATGACATTGTGCTCCCCTCCCAAAATGTTTTTAGGCATCATCCATAGCAACAAGAGATATGGTGCAAAGGCAGGTAAATAAGTGAAAGGCAGGACAGGTTCGAGGGGCTGAATGGCCTCCTGCTCCTAGGACAAATAAGATTCACTTATAGTCTGCTGCTCAAAGCCAGCTCACCACCTTCTCGAGGGCAATTAGGGATGGGCAGTAAATGGCCAGCCCAGCCAGCGAAGCCCACACATCCTGCAAACAAATCAATATATATTTTTTTTAAATTTCAGATTTATTTTAGCACAAAGGGACAACCTTCAGATTAAAAACTGGGCAGACTGCAGCTCGGGTGGTGGGGGGGGAGAAAGGGGCATCGGGAGCAAGTTACAGGCTGGAATCTAATCTTGGGGAAGCAGCTGTAAACAGTGGTGTGACCTTCCGACAGTGGATCACAGCATCAACAATAAACACACGGAGAACATAAGAGCTTGGAATTGTAAGTATGCTTGCCATGGGGAGGCAGGGCAGGGGGTGGGGGGGGGGAAAAAAGAGTCCAGCTCGCCCTCAGCTGCAACGCGGGGACAGGCCGGAAAGCCTGCGGAATGCTCCAGACAAAACAAAGCACCAAAGCCTTTTATTTTCCCAATCCAACTGCATTGCTGCCGGGCACATCTAACCTGGCCAACCTTGGTATGAATGGTCAACGTTTAGCATCGTGAACTGTTGCATTCCTGTGTGGCTCACTCTTACTTTGAACACATCGTTGGCCTTACCGTCACACTAGGGCAGAGAAACTCAGTCCCCCATGGCTACCGTTTCCTAGACAATTAGGACAGGGACGAGGAGCGGGCCCAATCAGCATCTCGGGCCGCTTTCGTCATTCAGTTAAATCGCGGCCGATCCGTATCTTAACTCCATTTAACCGCTACGGTTCTCGCCCAACTAAAATCGATCACTCGGTTTTGAGGGTTTACAATTGCTCCCCCTCCCCCACGGGCCTCGAGAGTTTTGGCTGGAAGGAGTGCTCCAGATTGCCACTAGTTACACTAGTTACATGGATAACCAGCAGAAACCTGCTCTAAAGCTGTAGGAATCCGTTTTGTGCCTCTACAGGATTTCCCCCTTTAACTCCCATGAGCAGCAGTGACAGATTACCAGGCATTAACTACCAAACTAACTTATTGACCAATAAATGCACCCACTCGGACACACACACACACACACACACACACACACATATACAAAATAACACCAAATCAGCAAATAATCTCATTTATATTTGATAATTAAGCTGCTGTTCTCATCAACTACAAAATCTACCTAACGAATTCTCCAATTGGAACAGCCCTAGTTAATAACTGCTCCTCAAAAGGAAAATATAGTTACAGGAATTAGTAATGTGAGGTGTCATTGAGTTCAAACAGATGTTGCAGTTAGATGGGGCTTCCCATTTCACAACAGCATGCGTTTGGGTCAAGTGAGGAGTCAAACCAAAAGAATTCAGAGACAATCAAACTATAATCATTACAATATTCGAGGTTCGGGCATAAGTTGTGAAATGCAGCCTGTCTGTACCTGTCTGAGTTAATAGAATGTTAATACCAAACAAATCCAGCTTTCAATCAAACCAGCTCCACAAGGGTTACAGCCTTGTTTTTTTTTTTAAGTTCCTTTTTAGGTTGTTAGGTGCTGTTCAGTGGGTAGCACACTTGTCTCTATGTCGAAAGGTTGTGGGTACAAGCCCCACTCCAGAGACTTAGCCCAAAAGCTAGGCTGACACAGCCAGTGCAGTACTGAGGGAGCCCTGCACTGCTGGAGATGCCATCTTTCATTTGAAACTTTAAACTGAGATCCTGCCCGTCCTCAGGTTGATATAAAAGATCCCATGGCATTATTTTGAAGAGCTGGGGAGTTCTCCTCAAGCGTCCTGGTCAATATTTATCCCTCAACCAAAATCATTAAAATGTCCAAGTTCTGGGCATTATGAGCAAATTGGCTGCCAGGTTCCATTTTGCCTCAGGGGCTGGGTGGGGTGGGTATGGAATCCAGAGTTGGCCTTGTTGGGATATCACTTTAAGAGGAGAATATTCTAATGAGTAAGTAGCCAGGATGTAAACCACGTGACCAGCAGACATTGTTCAGAGGAGTTTTCCGTTTATCTGGCAGCATGTGGTGTGAAGGAATTGCAGCTCCACTTTCCTGTTAACAATAGCTGTTGAATCTTTATAGTAAATATGTCTGCTGAGCAATCCTGTACGACATCTTCAAATAAACAGAATCTACATTTAGTTTAGCATTCCTGTGCGAGGTTAAGTTTGTATTAAGCAAACACAGAAACACAATATGCCACCCCATTAGTGAGAGACAGGACTTCTACTCCACAGTTAAATTAACCATGGACACCTACTGGAGTGTGTGTGTTTGTGGACATGGCTCCCAGGGAGGTACAGTGATGCTGGATTTAAGTGAACTCAGCGTATCCAGCCTTTTATCAAAGGTGCATCAGCCAGTTGGCACAAGGGAAACCCCCAGACGCAGAGCCGGGGTCAGAGCCCGGAGAAGTATAAGGAGAAACACAAGGACAGGGAGGGCAAAGCGCACAGCCACCGGGTTGAGGGGCCAGGAGCGAGGGGCAGCCTGTGCCACAGGCCCAGGGCATTGCCAGACTGAGGGAGGAAATCAGTCAAGCAGACCTTAAAACAGAGCAGAGATTTCCAAACACACGTCAGGCAAGTGAGCGAGGGGCAGATTGGATTGGTTGTACCTGGAGGCATTGCGACTTTCAACTTGCTGAGGCCTGGTAATAAACTCACCATACAGGCTTGAGCAACTTACATTCCAATGTCTAACATGCCCTGTCTTAGGCCAATGGAGGTTGTAAGATGTTTATACGTGTATTTGTATAACAAGCACACATACACACACACAAACACAGGTCAAGGACAAGTGAAGGTTGCACACTGTTTGAAAATCCTCTTCCCACAGTTCCCTAAACCCATCCCTCCGTTACCCCAACTCTTGTCTGTCCATCCCACGAGTTGCCTGTCTTTTCAATCTGCACTGCCTCACGTGACATTATTCCAAATCTCCTCCCCCTGAGCAGCACCTTCTCCTGGCGCCAGCTTTTATATCATTCCTCCCTCAGGGAAACAGATCTCTTCTGCTCTGTTTCCTGATGACCCCCCCCACCTTCCCGCAATAGCTCGCAGAGCTCAGTGGGGTCTGCCCCTGAAGCCCCGAGCCTCCAGATAGGAGCATAAAAGTTGGCATGCACGGTGCTTGGGCCGAGTGGCCTGTTTCTGTGCCGAATATCGCATGGGACCTGATGCCCTCCAACAACTGCCACCTCCCCCCCCCGCAACTTCATCATTCTCACATCTAGCAAGTACATGATGGGCCAAATGTCCTCCTCCTGTGCTGTTACCCAGCTCCATGATTCTGCCTGACGGGCTATGCAATGACAGCAGAGAAATCCTGCGCTCACCAGCCACACGCACTGGTGGGACGAATGTGACTCGACCACCTACAGGAGGGGCAAACCTCAGGCTAAATTTCCCCCTCCCTCGATTCAGGGAGGCCCCGGGGATGGGGGGGACTGCCGCCCCACAGCCAATAGGGGACCAAAGCGGGATCTTTCTGCTCTGCCCGGCTCAGCGGCCACAACTGGACAGATGGGAGTCGAGTTGCTAGGAAATTCTCACCGTGGATTAACTCGGTCGCTCAGCCTGCGGTTAGACTCAAGTCGTTCAGGGCAACAACCGAGCACCACCGTTGAAACAGCCAGCAGCAGCAGCGCACCACCCCCCCTGCCCTCCTCCTCCAGCAAGATATGGAGCAGGCCATTCAGCCCTCGAGCCTGCTCTGCCATTCAATAAAATCATGGCTGATCTTTCTACCTTTCTGCACAATCCCCATGTCAATTAACTCCCATAACACTCAAAGATCTCCATTTTGAACATGCTCATTGACTGAACTTCCAAAACCCTCTGGGGTAGAGAATTCCAAACATTCACAATCTTCCAGGTGAAGAAACCTTTCATCTCAATCCTAAATGGCCACCCCCACCCCCTTTAACCTGAAACTCTGACCCCTTGTTCTAGACTCTTCTTCCAGGGGAAACATCATCTCAGCTTCTACTCTGTCAAGTCTCTCAAGAATTTTAGATATTTCAATAAGATCATCCCTCATTCTTCTAAACCCCAGGGAAGCACGAGGTTAAGCAACACTTCCGACATCTGCTGCTCGTTAAAAGGTCCCGTTCAGGCCGACGTGGCCCTGACTCACGCCATGCTGCACTCTGCTTCCAGGTCAAAGGGCAAGCACACGGGTCAGCCAGATAGCCCGAGGCGAGAGGCCCCCACCAAATCTTGGTGCCGTTGAAGGGCTCCGCAAATGAGAAGGAGGAACTGATGAACAACCCTGAGCAGAGGGGGAACATCCTTCCTTCCTTCACGACGAAGTTTTCCCCAAATAGAGGGACAGGGGTTTCTCGTGATCACTGGCACAGCTGCTGTAGGGGGCAACTACTCGCCCACCCTCGAACTCCGGTGCCTTGGCCAGTATTGACCCCTCAACCGTCATCACTCACAACAGATGATCCGCCCGCACACTGCAGTTTGTGGGATCTTGCTGTGCTCAAAACTGCCCACCGCATCAACAAGTGGCTACACTTCAAAAATCCTTCATTGGCTGCACAGCACTTTGGGGGCACCCCAAGATGGCGAAAGGCACTACAGAAACACAAGTTCCATCTCTGCTCTTCACAAAATGATGCCCCGCCCGTCACTGTTACCAAGGGCAATGCCGGTCCAGAGTGCGCCAAAAGGTTCGAGATGTGACAAAGCCACACACACACACACACACACACACACAAGGATAATCCGAGTCTCTTCTCCAAAGCCTTTCGCTGAGGCGCTAAGTGTTTCTGCTGTCCCACTCCTGACAGAATTTGGCCGCTCCCTGTAAACTCCAGCTTGAGGCCTGGATTAATGCAACGGCCTACAGGGCCTTGTCTGCAGTGAGTCACCACGATGACCCTTAGCAACCACTACAGCTCTTTGAGTTTAGCAAAATGCATGGTGAAGGCAGATTGTAAACATTCGATGGAGCCATTTAAGTATTTTTGCTACACGTGTGTGTTTAAACAGATTGGGGGAATGGGAGGGGAGGGATTTGTGGGGCAGCCTTGAAGGTTCGTTGCATCGCACTCTGTCCAGCTCCCTTACCCACACAGCAGCAGCAAGTGGGGTGGCGGGGGGGGTCTTACCCGATCCCCTCAAACTCTAACTCAAGGGGCAAGAAACAAGAGCATTAATTGGTGGAGAGGGTGCTGACACTGCACCACTGCACCCCACCACCCCGTGCAGAATGTGGCTTGGTGCCAAACCACCCCAGTGCTTGTGGCATGGCTCAGACACAGGCCCGACTGCCCTCCCCAACCTACCCGACTGGTAAGCCTCTGCTTGCCAGCATAAGCCAAAGGTCGCATGATACCCATGAGTTGTTGGGAACCCCAGAACCCGTGGGTCCTACCCTCAATGTCTGTCACCATTCCAGTAAATCTACTCTCCACATGCTGTCAAGAGTGCGTGTGTTGTGCGGTACCCAGAAAGGAACACAGCAACCTGTGATTTATGAAGGCTCACTATAGCTGTCTTGGTATTTTATGGATCGGCATGGAGTGAACTCTGAAAACAGCTCACTGTCATGTCGAGGTTTCTGCTTCTGTTGGACAGTGAGGCATCAATCTTGTGGCATGACCTTACAGAGTGTGTGTGCGCGTGTGTGTGTGTTTGTGAGAGAGAGAGAGAGAGTGGGGGGGTGACAAGAGCTGGGATTGAGAAACACACAACTTCTGGTCAACCTGTCTCCAGGACAATGGGCTAGTGTTTAGATTAGGGGGAGGGGCATATTTACATTGCAATCTCTGCTAGGAGACTGACGCCTCAGGGAGAGGATGAGAGAGACAAGCAGAAAGAATTTAAGAACCACTCCAATGCTAAAAACAAAAAGATAAAAACAAAGAACTGCGGACGCTGGAAATCCAAAACAAAAACAGAATTACCTGGAAAAAACTCAGCAGGTCTGGCAGCATCGGCGGAGAAGAATAAAGTTGACATTTCGAGTCCTCATGACCCTTCAACAGACTCCAATGCTACTTCTCTCAGAACACTGGGTATGTTAACGCCCTCCTAGTCTCTGCTTGCATTGCAGGCTGGGCTATCTACATCCTGATCCAGGCAGACCTGTTGCCCAGGCAACCAGCAGGGAGCGTTAACAAACTACCATTAACAGGAAATCACACTCCTCCACAAACTGCAATTCCCAAAATGCACAGATTCATAAACAAGCAAATATTGCTAAATCTTCAGCCAATGCCTCCTTTCCCATTCAGTGTAACCAGATAGCGATTGTATTCGCTGTCCACATGTACAAACATAGGCCTGTGTTTCTATAATGCCTTTCTCCTTCCAAAGCGCTTTACAGCCAATGAAGTACTTTTGAAACGTAGTCCCTGCTGTAATATAAGGAACTCCCACCCACTAATTTATGCACAGCAAGCTCCCACAAACAGCAACGTGATCATGGCCAATCTGTTTCTGTGACATTGATTGAAGGGTAATTATTGAACAGGACAAGAACTCCCGTGGTCCTCTTCAAAATAGAGCCATGGGGTCTTTTCCTTCCACCCACAAGGCCAGACGACGCCTCGGTTTAACATCTCATCTGAAAACTGGCACCTCCGACACTGCAGCAGTCCCTCAGTACTGCACTGGGAGTGTGACGCCGGACTACGGGCTCATGTCTTGAGAGTGGGGCTTGAACCCATAACCTTCTGACTCAAAGTATCCTAATCCCATGTACCTGCCCCATTCCCATATCCCTTTACCTCTCTTTCTTCCAACTGCCTAGATAGCATATTCCTGAACATTGATATGCTCGGATTCAGCCACTGACTCATAGTAAATTCCACAAGCTGCTCCACAATTCCCACAAAGTTGTTCAAAGAATAAATGCTTCTCCTGTCCTGTTCTAAACCTCTCCTGTAAACTTATATCCATGTCAACCTCTTTTGAGAGTCCTTGGCAGCTGGTGGAACTTAAATTCAAATAGTCGTTTGGTAGTATTGGGCTTGAGTATTATTGAAAAAAAGAGATTTTTTTTGTCAAAGCTTTTCATCTTGCACTCATCAGGACAATTCGCAAGAATACCAAATGTAACGGTATGCTGTATGAGAAGAGAGCGCCGATTGGTTGGCAAGTAGACTCTGATTGGCAGAGGCGTTGCCATGGAGAATGCACCAGTTGATGGTGACTGACAGTTAACTGCGGAGCATTGTTTGAAATTTAAACCAGGAAGCTTGACTGATTGGTCAAGGCATTGCCCTGGGGAATGAACCAGCGAATGGCTGTCACTTATTTTGTTTAGCTGAAACAAGTGCAGTGTGCGTACATGCTCTGTCCACAAAGAACATGTATGTTTGTGAACTGTCCTGATGAGTGCAAGACGAAAAGCTTTGACAAAATGTGTCTCTTTTTTTCATCAAAATTTAAAATCAATTAATAAATCTGGAATATGAAGCTAGTCTCAGTAATAGTGACCATGAAACTATCACTGATTGTCATAAAAACACATCTGGTTCACTCATGTCTTTTAGGGAAGGAAATCTTCCGTCCTTAGCGGGCCTGGCCTACATGCAACTCCAGGCCCACAACAATGTGATTAACTCTTCACTGCTCTCTGAAATGGCCTAGGAATTAGTAACTGAGGGTAATTAGGGATGGACAATAAATGCTGGCCTTGTCAGCATCGCGCACATCCCATGAGAAAGCTGAAAAAAAACTTTCAAACACTCTGAGACCGAGGAAGTATTGGAAACAGTCCGTTTCTGTCCATCTTGTCTCATCTCTTGATGATGTTAACTACCACTGTTAAATCTCCTTGTTACCTCCTCTCTTCATCTCATTTGAGTGGTGGCAGGACCCTGGAAACAGGAGAACAATGGGGAGAGAATGCACAACCTCACCCTTAGAATGTGATTCCTGTCGGCAACAACTTGTATTTATGTAGCACCTTTAATATCGTAAAACATTCCAAGCTGCTTCACAGAAGCGTTATAAAACATACAAACTAGGAGCAGGAGTAGGCCACTCAGCCCCTTGCCATTCAATAAGATCATGGCTGATCTGGTGTGGCCTCAACTTCACATTCCCACCAACCACCAAAAATCTTTCACCCCCTTGCTTACCAAGAACCTATCTGCCTCTGCCTTAAAAATATTCAAAGGCTCTGCTTCCACCGCCTCTTGAGGAAGAGAGTTCCAAAGGCTCTCAACCTTCAGAAAAAGTTTCTCCTCATCTCTGTCTTAAATGGGGGGGCCCCTTATTTTTAAACAGTGATTCCTAGCTCTAGATTCTCCCACAAGAGGAAACATCCTCTCCACATCCACCCTGTCAAGACTGCTCAAGATTTTATATGTTTCAATCAAGTTGACTCTTACTCTTCTAAACTCCAACAGATACAAGCCTAGCCTGCCCATAGGAACATAGGAACAGAAGAGGGCCATTCAGCCCACTGAGCCTACTCTGCCATTCAATACAATCATGGCTGATTGAACTCTTCAATGCCTTTTACCCACACTATCCCCATAACCCTTTATGTTATTGTTAATCAGAAATCTACCAATCTCTACTTTAAACATACTCAGTGACTGAGCTTCCACAGCCCCATGGGGTAGGGAATTCCAAAGATTCACAACCCTCTGAGTTAAAAAAAAACGATTAGCAAGCAGGATAGACTCAGGGCACTTCTGCACTACCTGCCTGGTTCATTCCCTCTCCGTCTGTACGCTTCTGACCTGCGGTGTGACCACCTCCCTAAACGTGCTATCCCACATAGTCCTCTGCCTCACAGATGCAGGACAGTGACTCCAGCCGCCGCTCAAGTTCCCAAACCCGGAGCTCAAGCTTGTGCAGCTGGTGACACTTCCTCCAGATGTGTTTGTCGGGGACACGTGGTGCGTCTACGACTTCACACATACCGCAGGATGTGCACTGCAGCTGGCCGAGCCGACCTGCCATCCTGTAACTCTAAAAACTATGAATTGCACTTAAGAGTAAGTAGAATAAATAGAATAAATGACAAGTAACAACTTTAGTACACTTACGCTAACTTTATCTTACTTTGGTCTACATTATTATTTTATTTCACTTTGACTTGATTTAACTTCCCTATTGCTCGTGTTCCCTCCTGAACTCAAAGCAGCTACTTTGTTTTTATAAATGATTCATTTTTCTCATTTTAAACTATTTAAACACACTTCCTAACAGCAGCTTCTCACCAGACAAGGAACTTACAGTTTTCCTGTGGATGTCACTCCTGGATTTTTAAAAACTCAGCCTACTGCCCGAGTAGAGGTGTCCCTTGCAGGCCTTGCTGTCTCCGCTTGCTCCCGGAAGGGAAGGTTGTCGTAAGACATGCCACCCATTCCAGGTGTTAGTCTAGTACACCTTCTCTGAACTGCTTCCAATGCTTTTAAATCCTTCCTTAACATTCGTTTCGTAGTATAGAACTTGAGTATTGCTGAAAAAGAGAGACTTTTTTTTGTCAAAGCTTTTCATCTTGCACTCGTCAGGACAATTCACAAGAAAATACCAACGTCAGGGGAAACAACATGTTTATACTGTATGAGAAGTCAATGCTGATTGGCAGATTGGAAGAACATGTATACACATTGTGCCTATTTCAGCTAAACAAAATAAGTGACATCCATTCACTGGTTCACTCCCCAGGGCAACGTCTTGACCAATCAGTCAGGCTGCCTGCTTTAAATTTCAAACAATGCTCGGCATTTAACTGTCAGTCACCATCAACTTGTGCATTCTCCATGGCAATGCCTCTAACAATCAGAGTCCATTAGCCAACCAATCAGCACTCTCTTCACATACAGTATAAATATGTTGTTTCCCCTGATATTGGTATTTACTTGCAAATCATCCTGACGAGTGCAAGATGAAAGGTTTTGACAAAAATGTCTTTTTTCAGCAATCCTTCCTTAAATAAGGAGACCAATATTGTACATAGTATTCGGGATGTGTTCACGCCCTGTATAACCGAAGCATAACCTCTCTACCTTTTTGTTCAATTCCATTTGCAATAAGTGATAACTTTCTATTAACTTTCTGAATTACATGCTGTGCCTGCATACTAATCTTTTTGTATTTCATGCACTAGGACACCCAGATCCTTCTGCATCTCCGAGCTCTACAATCTCTCACCGTTTAGATAATATGCTTCTTTTTTATTCTTTCTGCCAAAATGAACAATTTCACATTTGCCCACATTATACTCTATTTGCCAGATCTTTGCCCACTCACATAACCTATCTATATCCCTTTGTAGCCTCGTGTCCTCTTTGCATCTTACTATCCTACCTATCCACGTGTCATCAGCAAATTTAGCAACCATAGTCCCTTCATTCAAGTCATTTATATAAATTGTAAAAGTTGAGGCCCCAGCACTGATCCCTGTAGCACACCAGTTGCTACATCCTGCTAATCAGAAAATGACCCATGTATGCCTACTCTCTGTTTCCTGTTAGCTAGCCAATCTTCTATCCATGGCAAATGTTACCCACTACACCATGAGCTTTTATTTTCTGCAATAACCTTTGATCTGGCACCTTATCACATGCCTTCTGAAAATCTAAGTATAGTACATCCACCGGTTCCCCTTTACCCACGGCACATGTTACTTCTTGAGAGAACTCTAATAATTAAGTTAAACATCTAAGTGCCCTGCTATAATGTCTAATAACAGCATCCAACATTTTCCCTATGACAGATGTTAAGTTAACATGCCTGTAGTTTCCTATTTTCTGTCTCCCTCCCTTTTTGAATAAATGAGTTATATTTGCTATTTTCCAATCTAATGGAACCTTTCCTGAATCTAGGGAATTTTGGAAAATTAAAACCAATGTCAACTATCTCACTAGCCGCTTTTTTAAGACCCTAGGATGAAGTTCATCAGGGCCTGGGGACTTGTCAGCTCATAGTTCTAACAATTTGCTCACTACCATTTCCCTGGCGTCAGGAAGATATAATCACTTCCAAAATGTTATTGGAAATTTATTGTAAAATAGCAATAGTGGGATATGTCTATGTGTGAGTCTGTGTGAGACTTAATTGAATTAGAGACAGCTAATCTGGGCACTTTGATGTAAGAAGAGAAGTTAGGTTTGAAATGTTAATTAGGTAAACATCGGAAGTTTGAGGTGTGAAGTGCAAAGGGAACGTTTGCATTTTTAAACAAACTATAATGACTCGAATTCAAAGGAGGGGGTGTAATGTATACAAAGCCAGCAGGAGTAGTAAGAAATAGTGTGTTCATTTATTTTTCCCCAAAGATTATTGGTGGAATTGGTACCAGAATAGATTTTTATTAGTAGTGAGTTAAAGTTCAAAAGACATTGTAAAACAAGGGAATTTGCATGCAAAGAGGAAAATATGTATAAAGGAGAGAAAACTGTTTGTAAGATCCAACATGTGTGAAAAGCCTGCAGCCTGTATGTGCCAAGCTGCTGCCTCCAGGGACTTAAGAGAGCTCACTTTGAATCTGACTGTTCAGGGTATCTTAAAATCTGTGTCTTACTGTTACCTTAACGAAAGTGTAACTGGGAGTTAGATTGATTGGTGGATTTAGAAGTTATCATAGTAGTAATTTGTAGATCTATGTAAGTATTTAAAATCATTTCTCTTATCAATAAATGTTTAATTTAGTTTTATAAAAACCTATCAAGTCTCGGTGGTCTTAACACTGAATTCAAAGTCCGCATCTCGAAACATACAAATTGAAAATTAGTTGTTTCAAGTTTCCCACTGGGATTTGAACAGCTCAGCATTTAACCATCTGCTGTGTCATAACACCTGGTGATTGTAATTTTCTTGAGTTCCTCCCTTCCTTCCAATTCCTGATTTACAGCTATTTCTGGGATGTTACTTGTATCCACTATAGTGAAGACCGACGCAAAATACCTGATCAATTCACCTGCCATCTCCTTATTTTCCATCATTAATTCCCCAGACTCACTTTCTATGGGACCAACGCTCACTTAATTAACTCTTTTGTTTAATTAAATATCTATAGAAACTCTTACTATCATTATATTTCTAGCTAGCTTCCCCTCGTACTCTTATTTTTGCTTCTAGTCATTCTTTGCTGTTTTTTATATTCTGTCCAATCTTCTAACCTGCCACCCAACCTTGCGCAATTTTGTTTACTCTTTAAAGTTTGATACTAACCATGGATGGTGGGTCCTCCCTTTGGAATTTTTCTTTCTCGTTGGAATGTATCTATTCTGTAATATCCCCTTAAATGTCTGCCACTGTATTTCTGTTGACCTATCCCTTAGCCTAATTTGCCTAATTGAGCTGCAAGACGGGATATTAGGGTGGGGTTAACATTTGGTTTGAAGGAGAAAAGTGAAGTGGAGAAGTTGAGGGGGGCATTTACAGAACTTGGGGCCTCAGCAGCTGAAGGCAAGGCTGCTGATGGTACAGTGATTAAAATCAGGGATTTACAAGGGGGCAGAATTGGAGGAGCGCAGATATTGTGGAGGGTTGTGGGGTTAGAAGAGATTACAGAGATAGGGAGGGATGAGGCCATGGAAGAATTTGAACACCAGAGTCAGAGTTTTAAAACTACACTAAGGAACGGCCAACCAGGGTCACAGATATTGTCCAGTGAACAGATGACCCACAGTGACTGGGCTATCCTGAGCTAGTTTACCTCGGTTGAGATGCCAGATGTAGAACCCACATTTCTATGGTGTCTTATCTGTCTCCTTATCTATCTCCTGAAGCACTTCATACACAATGAACTACTTCGATGTGCAGCCACTGTTAAAGCGGACACAGCAGCCACTCTGACATAGCAAGATTCCACCAATAGCAAGGACGTGAATGGACAGTTCATCAGCTCTAAGTTGAAGGATAAATATCCGCCAGGACACCAGGGATAACATTCCTGCTCATCTTCAAAACAGCGTGGTGGGATCATTTACATCCACCTGAGGGGACAGGCAGGGCTTCAGATGAACAGCTAGAAAATGGCATCGCCAACAGTGCAGCACTCCCTCCATACTGCACCGCATTGTCAGCCTGGGTTTTGTGCTCCAGTCCTGGAGTGGGACTTGAACCCACAACCTTCTGACTCCAAGGCGAGAGTGCTGCCCACCAAACACTGCCAATGCTGAGGGAAGCTTTCATTATCTGAATTATCCCAGGGCAGGGAAAGGCAGGGGTTCTCGCTTCCAGTTTTATGTGGGTAAATCCAGGGAGGACAGAGATCAGGCTCATGTGGGATGTCCCAATGGAGAAGCCTTTCTAAATTATAATCTAAATCTAGCATAGCTCCCCTCTATTTTGTTATCTACCTGAATAGCAAGTACCTGATTGGACGATGTGGTGGGATTGGCTTCCCACCAATTACATTATTGCTCTCTGTTCAAAAATCAGTCTGCTGCCATTTTAAGCACTGGTCAATATTCATCACCAATTAACTGGAGTTCAGAATTCATTGAGCATTCAGTACAGCCTCTGCTCTCACTCAGCAGGGTGTAGGCCTTAGAAATTTGAACACACACACGTACACACACACACACACACATACACACACATGCTGGAATTCTACAGCTGAAAATTCAGGGCGGGGGTGGTGGGAGGAAGTCCACCTTCTCATAGCCGGGAAGCCCCACAGCGCTTAAATAGCTATCACGGTGTTAACTGGCTCAGGGCAGGATTTTGCCCACCGACCCCCCACAAAGAGCCAGTTGGCTGACAGCTCTCTAGTCTCAGCAGTGCCACCAGGAACAGTGACCACTGCTGGGACCGCACACAGTCAACGACCATCATTGCTGGAGCTAGATGTCACAAGGCGAGTGGAGGTGTTTCGCCGGGTCTTGTCTGGAAGACCCCAGCGCTGGTGGGTGTGGAGGGAAGGGAGGTGCAACAATCAGGGGAGCGGGGAAGAAAACACGTGGGGGCAGGGAGTACCATGAAGGGAGCCTCAGTTAACTAAGGGACCCCCACCCACCCCACACCAGCTCATAACAAGGCCACCAGGGTTTACCAGCCGAGGCAGGAGACCTGAAATGTTCAATGGCCGCCTAAGGCCCATTGGCCCAAATGCGGGTGCCCGACACCTACCCAGCTGGTAAAATTCCAGCAGAGGCAGGTAGGTGATGGTTACGCCACCCCCCCCTCACCATGTCACCCAATTTTACACCCCCCACCCCCTGCCAGCCAACCCTCCCCCCATATAGAATCAGATGTAAACAAGGAGAGATGCAGATGTAACTCTTTCGAGTTATCAACAGATCGCATGTAACTCTTTTGAGTACATTCACAGTTCTTGGTTTCCGGCAGTGGGACATGAACCCACAAGCTTCTGATTCAAAGGCGAGGGTGCTATGAACTGAGCCACAGCTGACATCTCGAGATGCAGGTGTACATGTACAATGAAGCAGCCACCCTGGTAAACCCCTCCTACCCGATGGGTTTTCCCCAGCCACTCGCCACACTGCCTCATTTAGTTTAAAGACAAGTTGCTAATCTACTAAAGGAGCAAATTGGGTAATACCAATCACAGGTGACAGACGCAGCCAAAGACACAAGGGGCGGAGATGGGTGGTGTGGGAAGGGAAATTTGAAATAACTGCCACAACTTGTTTTGCATATTGTATAAATTTCGAGATGCGTGCCTTGAATTCAGTGGTAATAAGACCAAGTCTCATAGGTTTATACAAAACTGGATTAAACATTTATTAATGAGAAAAATGATTAAGCACATACATAGATCTACAAATGACTCCTATGATAACTTCTAAGTCCCGTACTTAATCTAACTCCCAGTTACACTTTTGTTAAGGCAACAGTAAGACACATAGATTTTAAAAGACCCAGGCAAAGAAACATGATACCCTGAACAGTCAAATTCAAAGTGAGTTTCCTTAACTTCAGTTCTTTGTAGACAGCAGCTTGAGGCACAGATGCTGAAGGCTTTTCACACTTGTTGGATCTTAAAATACCTACCTTTACACACAGCCTTCGCTCCTTTATACATATTTTCCCCGTTGAATTCAAATTCCCATTGTTTCACAAAGTCTTTGGACCTTACCTTTCTGATAATAAAAATCTCGCATATCACTAAGTTTTACCAGTAACCTTTGGGTAAAATAAACACACTGTTTCTGAACTTCGCCTGGCTAGGTGACACATTTCACCCCTTCTTTGAAAACAACATAGCCTGGTTTGTTTAAAAATGCAAATGTTCTCTTGACACCGATGTTGACCTACTTAACATTTCAAGCCTAGTTCATCTTCTACCACATCAATGCCTTCAGACCAGCTGCCTTTAATCCAATTAAGACACACACACACACAGACACAACTATAGAGCAATAAATTCCAATAACATTATGAAAATTATGAGATCTTCCTGACAACTGCCAGAGGTGCCAACTCTCAGAGCAGACGTTAAACTCAGGCCCCCTTCCGCCCTCCCAGGTGGATGTAAAAGATTCTACAGCATTACATTGTAAGAGTAGTTGAACGGGCATTTGTTCACCCCACCAACCTGGACAGTATTTACCCATCAATCAACATCACACGAGCAAATTCCGACCCAAAACCACAACTCTCTTCCTCTCTCTACAGATGCTATTGGACCGGAGTTATTTCTAGCATTTCCTTTCAATATCACCAGATTGTCTGCCCATTTACGTGCCTGCTGCTCATAGATCTTGCATGTGCAAATTGTCAGCCTCGTTTCCTGCATTTCTAGTGACTGCACTTCAAAAAAATACTTCATTGGCTGCAAGAGTAGGAGCACGGCGAGCAGGCAAAGAGAGATTGAGAAACCCAAAGAGAAAAGTCATGTCAACAGAACAGTGGCGTGGTGCTGATAAAAGCAACAAGAGTGGGACAGGAAGGGTCAGAGAGTTTAACAGTAATTGTGCATCAGTAAGGACCATAAGACGTAGCAGCAGAAGTAGGCCATTTGGCCCATCGAGTCTGCTCCGCCATTCAATGAGATCATGGCTGATCTGATAATCCTTAACTCCACTTTCTTGCCTTATCCCCATAACCTTTGATTCCCTTACTGATTAAAAATCTGTCTATCTCAGCCTTCAATATACCTAACGACCCAGCCTCTACAGCCCTCTGTGGTAAAGAATTCCACAGATTGACTACCCTCAGAGAAGAAATTCCTCCTCATCTCTGTCTTAAATGGACGACCCCTTACTCTGAGATTATGCCCTCTGGTCCTAGACTCACCCACAAGGGGAAACAACCACTCAGCATCTATCCTGTCAAACCCCCTAAGAATCTTATATGTTTCAATAAGGTCGCCTCTCATTCTTCTAAACTCCAATGAGTACAGGTCCAACCTACTCAACCTCTCCTCATAAGAAAATCCCTCCATACCCAGGATCAACCTAGTGAACCTTCTCTGGACTGCCTACAATGCCAGTATATCTTTCCTTAGATAAGGGGACCAAAACGGTTCACAGTAATTGTGCATCAGTAAGCACCATAAGACGTAGTAGCAGAAGTAGGCCATTTGGCCCATCGAGTCTGCTCTGCCATTCAATGAGATCATGGCTGATCTGATAATCCTTAACTCCACTGTCTTCACAGTTCACAGGTGTAGTCTAACTAGTGCCTTGTATAGTTTTAGCGAGACTTCCCTATTTTTATACTCCATTCCATTTGAAATAAAGGCCAACATTCCATCGCCTTTCCTTTTACCTGCTGAACTTGTATGCTAGCTTTCCGTAGATTCTGGAATGGTCCCAGCAGATTGGAACGTGACAGGGCTATTCAAGAAAGGAGGGAGGGAAAAACCAGTGAACTACAGGCCAGTTAGTCTGACACCAGTCATTGGGAAAGTGCTGGAACCTATCATTAAAGAAGTTTTAACAATGCACTTAAAAAATCATAATATGATCAGACAAAGTCAACATGGGTTTTACAAAAGGGAAATAGTGTTTGATAAATTTATTAGAGGTTTTTGAGGATGTAACTAGTATGGTGGATAAAGGGGAAACCAGTAAATGTAGTATACCTAGATTTCCAAAAAGAATTCAATAAGGTACCACACAAAAAGGTTAATAGGCAAGATAAGGGCTCATGGAGTTGGGGATATTATATCAGCATGGGTAGAGGATTGATTAATGGACAGGAAGCAAAGAGTAGCCATAAATGGGGCATTCTCAAATTGGCAGGATGTGACTAGCGGAGTGCCACAGGATCAGTGCTGGGGCCTCAGCTATCTACAATCGAATATTAATGACTTAGGCAAAGAGATGGAGAGTAATGCACCTAGGTTTGCTGATGATACAAAGCTAGATGGGAAAGTAAGTTTTGGGGGAGACACAGAGATGCTGCAAAAAGATACAGATAGGTTAAGTGAGTGGGCAACAAGATGGCAGCTGGAGTATAATGTAGGGAAGTGTGAGGTTATTCACTTTGGTGGCAATAGAAGAAAATAATTTTTTTAATAAGGGCTGAAACTTCTAAATGTTGATGTTCAAAGAGACTTGGATGTACTCATGCAAGGAACTCAACGTTTACATGCAGGTACAGCAAGCAATTAGGAAAGCAAATGACCTTTATTGCAAGGGAATTGGAGTACAGGAATAAGGAAGTCTTGCTACAATTGTACAAGGCTTTGGTGAGACCACATCTGGAGTAGTGTGTGCAGTTTTGGTCTCTATATTTAATGAAGGATAGACTTGTGTTGGGGGCAGTACCACAAAGGTTCACTAGACCGGTTCCTGAGATGAGAGGATTGTCCTACGATGATAGGCTGAGCAAGTTGTATGGAGGGAGGAGCAAGGGACATTAATCATCATTTAGACTGGATCAAATTGGTAAGGGTCTAGAAAATGAGTTCTCTGGCGTTAAGAAGAAAGAGGGACGATCTCATTGAAGCATACAAGATTCTGAAGGGGTCTGACAGGGTGGACACAGGGGTTGTTTCCCCTGGCTGGGGGCAAAGTCTCAGTATAAGGGGTTAATCATTTAGGACAGAGATGAGGAGAAATTTCTTCACTCAAAAGGTTATGAATCTTGGAATTCTCTACCCCAAATGTTGGGGATGCTCCATCATTAGCTACATTTAAGGTTGGGATAGACAAATGTTTGGTCTCTCAGGAAATCAGGGGAGCAGACGGGAAAATGGAGTTGAAGCCCAAGACCAGCTATGGTCATACTGAATGGCAGAGCAGGCTCAACGGGCCATATGGTCTACTCCTGCTCCCATATCGTTTCTTGCAAACTACTTTGGGTCGCTCCAAGGTCAGTAAACAAGCTCTAAACATGGTATATCAAAAAAGGCACATCAGTCCAAACTCTCAATATCCATCAATCTCTGACTGCGATTACATGGAATGGGTGGCTCCTCAACTTCAATGGACTGCATCTCCCTGACAAGGTTCTCTTTTCCTAACTCTCGAATGGCCAACATTCCAGGGGAGGACCAAGAAAATGCGTCAAAGGCACTCTGAAGTTCTCCTTGACGTGCAGCAGCAATGACCGTAATGACTGAGTGGAGCTGGCTAACTCAGAATGTCAACAACTTGTCCATCAAGGTGCATCACACTTCAAGTCCTAATGTCTTAACGCTGAGGCAGAGCAACGACAGAGAAGGGAAGAAAAGGATGCCAAATCCCGTACTCCGGATCCCACTACCTCATGAGACATCCTGCCCCACGAGGATCAAGAATTGCCCTATTCAGTCAAATGAAGGCCCACGGCAGAAATTCGCAACTCTTGAGTAGATGTCAACCTCGAATTGGGGGAGAGACGACAACTCTGCCCTTCTATCTCTATTTAGAGGACACCCAAAGAAAAGGCATCTTCCCAGCTTTCAGAGAGGCACAGCAGCAGAATAAACAGGGACCACCTCACGTACCTTTACCCCTACACCACAATGCAAAGCTCAGGTAAAACCCAGCCCAGAATATGACCACGGTCAATCCAGCTCTTAATTCTTCAACTAATCCAAAACAACAGTCTGGTGATTTAGAGAGATGCTTAGCTCTATTTTAGGGGCAAGCAGGCAAGCTCAGTGTACTGTGGTTTGCCTCATCACCTTTAATTATATCTGTGGGAATTCCCACAGATTACTGGCCATCTGCTGTTGGTGTTAGGTAGGGATTACCAGACAGTTGAAATTTGGAAATACAAAGTTTAACATTGCAACGCTCAGATTAAAGAAGGCCAGTCTCCTTGAGCTGACTTTCTGTGGGTAAAACTACCCGCCCTAGTTCCCCAAACTTTGAGGCTTGCTCTTGGGCCAAGTTTTTTTTGGGGAAGTGGATGAGGGAAAAGGTGGTGAATCTCCAGTATCGAGAACCAAATTATGCACGCTAGTAGCTAAAAGTCTCCCTCATCCACCGACATCTGAATCAAAATAGACCCCCCCCACCCCCCACCATATAAAAACGTTTGGCCATGTAGGCCTCAGGCTTGGCAGCAAGCATCAAGCCCTTGGGCTGGCATGCAACAGTGAAAAATAGCCATTTAAGTATAAACCACATGCGCGTATACACACCCACCACATCTCAAAGATCAGTTTATGACGAGATTTCTTAAAGCCCTGGAAAACATTTTGGTGGTTGAGAGATTAGAGGGTGGAACAAAAGGCTAAAAGTAAACTTGGCAGATCACATTTCACATATAGACACAGTGTGGCACCCAGACAGACACCGGCTCCGTTCTGGGAGCCTGACCAGCTTTCCTAAACTCAAGCTCCAACCTTAGCAACTTAAAAAGGCAAAGCAGCCAACTTAATTGCCTTTCCTCTCTAGCCTTTATCTACCTCTACCCAGGCAAAGAGTTAAAGATGGTATCTTGTGTGGTAGTCTAAAGCTTATCATCCTTGCACGCTTTCTAGGAGATTTCCTCTCCTACCCTCCCCCACATTTGGATTCTCTCTCTCCCTCTCACTCCTCCCCCTTCCATTGTTTTTTCTCTCTTTCTCCCTCCCCCTCCCTCTTTCTCCAACAATTTGCATACATATAGCATCTCCAAACTAATAAAACATCCCAAAGATTCTGCACAAGAGTGTTATCAAACAAAATCCCACAAAGTAAAAGTACCTAGAGGTAGAATTTAAAGAGTGTCTTAAAAGGAGGGAGAGAGAGAGAGAGAGATAGAGAGGCAGAGAGATTAAGGGAAGGAATTCCAGGGCACAAAGCCTAGACATCTGAGGGCACAGCCACTAATAATGGAGCGATTAAAATCAGGGATGCTCAAGTGGACAGAGTTAAGGAGTGCAGATATCTCAGAGGGTTGTGGGGCTGGAGCAAGTTAGAGAGATAGAGACTAAGAAATTTGAAAAAAAAACGAGAGATTTTTTTTTAAATTAAGGTGTTGCCGGGTGAGAAGTCAAAGTAGGCTTGGCGGACTACACAAACAACAACCACTCCTAGATCGACAGAATAAGTGTTGGGAAGACTAAACCCACCTCTGACTTAATTAATGCAAAGACCAAGTCCATTGTCCTCAGTCTCCACCACAAACTCTGTTCCCCAGCTACCAGCTCTGTTCCCCAGCTACCAGCTCTGTTCCCCAGCTACCAGCTCTGTTCCCCAGCTACCAGCTCTGTTCCCCAGCTACCAGCTCTGTTCCCCAGCTACCAGCTCTGTTCCCCAGCTACCAGCTCTGTTCCCCAGCTACCAGCTCTGTTCCCCAGCTACCAACTCCACCCCGCTCCATGGCAATTGTCTAAGGCTGAACCAGACTGCCCGCAAACCTGCTGTCATATCTGGGTCTGAGATCAGCCTCCAGCCACATACCTGTTCCATCACTGACCGAACAATGCACACCATTTGCTGTGCTACCACAGAATGGATTTTGGGATCTTCCTGTGCAGTTGAGCTAATCACTGATTTTACCAAATGAGCCTCTCTCTTGGGGTTAAACTTTCTGTGCTGTGTTCCTCTTGTTCATACGAGAATGTGAAAGTTACAGTGAGCAAATTTAGAAAAAAATCTTTCCCATTGAACCAAGGGGGTGGGGGGGAATCACACTTGGCCACAATCAGCCAGGTGCTATAGCCAATAACCAAAAAAAAACACAAATAACCAGCAAACAGGATCACTGACCAGTATTCCAGCATCCGCAGTAGTTTTTTGTTTTTATCACTGACCTAGTTGAGTTAGAAGCTGATGGCCTGAAGTGAAATTTCTTCAGAGTTGTGAACTTCTGGGATTATCTATCACTGGATGTTCCGTCGTTGGGTATATTCAAGATTTTTAGTCTCTAGACGACTCCTCTTCCTATTTTGGTGAAATGGTGGCATAGTGGTAATATCGCTGCACTCATAATCCAGAGGTCCAGAGTATTATAAAACCATAAGATGTAGGAGCAGAAGTAGGCCATTCAGCCGATCAAGTCTGCTCCACCATTCAATGGGATCATGGCTGATCTGATAATCCTCAACTCCACTTTCCTGCCTTTTCCCCATAACCCTTGATTCCCTTACTGATTAAAAATCTGTCTATCTCAGCCTTCAATATATTAAATGACCCAGCCTCTACAGCCCTCTGCAGTAAAGAATTCCACAGATTCATTACCCTCAGAGAAAAAATTCTTCCTCATCTCTGTCTTAAATGGGTGACCCCTTACTCTGAGATTATGCCCTCTGGTCCGAGACTCTCCCACAAGGGGAAACAACCTCTCAGCATCTTCCCTGTCAAACCCCCCAAGATTTTATATGTTTCAAGAAGGTCATTTCTCATTCTTCTAAACTCCAATGAGTACAGGTCCAACCTCCTCAACTTCTCCTCATAAAAAAATCCCTCCATACCAGGGATCAACCTAGTGAACCTTCTCTGGACTGTCTCCAATGCCAGTATATCTTCCCTTAGATAAGGGAACCAAAATTGTTCACAGTATTCCAGGTGTGGTCTAACTAGTGCCTTGTATAGTTTTAGCAAGACTTCCCTACTTTTATACTCCATTCCCTTTGAAATAAAGGCCAACATTCCATTTGCCTTCCCTATTACCTGCTGAACTTGAATGTTAACTTTTTGGGATTCATGCACAAGGACTCCCAAATCCCTCTGTGCTGCAGCTTTCTGCAGTCTTTCTCCATTTAAATAATATTCAGCTCCTCTATTCTTCCCGCCAAAGTGCATAACCTCACATTTTCCACATTATATTCCATCTGCCAAGTTTTTTCCCACTCACTTAACCTGTCTATATCCCTCTGTAGAGTCTGTGTGTCATCCTTAACCTGGGGACATGGGTTCAAACCCCACCATGGCAGCTGGTGGAATTTAAATTCAAATTAATAAATCTGGAATTGAAAGCTAGTCTCAGTAATGGTGACCATGAAACTATCACCATTTGCTGTAAAAACCTATCTGGTTCACTAATGTCCTTTAGGGAAAGGGAATCTGCCATCCTTACCCGCTCTGACCAACAGGTGATGCCAGACCCACAACATTGTGGCTGACTCTTAATTGCCCTCTGAAATGGCCTAGTAAGCCACTTAGTTCGAGGGCAATTAGGGATGGGCAACAAATGCTGGACTTGACCAGTGACGTCCACATCCCATCAATGAACAAAAATAATTCTTATGTTCTTATTTCTGGGTAACAAAGGAGGAGGCAAGGATAGGGTCTGCAATTTTGGCAATACCTTCAAAGTCAATTGGAGGAGAACAAAGATTTGTGTTTGGGGAATTGAAGGTTACTGAGGGAATGGCATTTGGAGTGTATGATTGGAGATATACATGAAGGAAATGAGAAATAATAACAACTTACATTTGTATAGCACCTTTAACGCAACAAAACACCCGCAAATATTTCACAAGAACATCAGAAAACAAATATCACATAAGGGGAGATATTAGGGAAGATGACCTGAAAGCTTGATCAAAGAGGTGGGTTTTAAGGAATGTCTTAAAGGATGGAAGTGAGGGTCAGAGGTAGGGTTTTAGGGAGGGAATTCCAGAGCTTGGGGCCTAGTTAGTTGAAGGCACGGCCACCAATGGAGGAGACACGAGAATCGAGGATGATCAAGGGGCCCCGGGTTAGAGGAGCGCAGATACTTCAGAAGGTTAATGGAGCTGGAGGAGATTACAGAGATTGGGAAGACTGAGGACATGGAGGGATTTGAAAACAAGGATGGGAATTTTAAAATCAAGACATTGTTGACTGGGAGCCAACGTAGTTCAGCGAGCACAGGGGTAATGGGGGAACGGGGACTTGCTGGCAGTTAATTCACGGGTAGCAGAGTTTTGGGGGAACCTCAAGTTTACACAGGATAGAATGTGGGAGGCCAGCCAGAAGTGTATTGGACTAGTAGGGTCTAGCGGTAACAAAGGCACAAATGAGGCTTTCAGCAAATGAGCTGAGACATGGGGGAGGTTCTAAGTGATCTTAAAAGTAGATAAATCTCCAGGCCCGGATGAAATGTATCCCAGGCTGTTGAGTGAGGCAAGGAAGGAGATAGCAGGGGCGCTGGCAATAATTTTCAATACCTCTCTGACCACAGGAGAGGTGCCAGAGAATTGGAGGACAGCCAATGTGGTACCGTTATTCAAGAAGGGAGGAAGGGATAAACCAGGGAACTACAGGCCAGTCAGTCTAACCTCAGTGGTGAGGAAACTATTGGAAGCAATTCTGAGGGACAGAATTAATCTACACTTGGAGAGGCAGGGATTAATCAAAGAGAGTCAGCATGGTTTTGTTAAGGGGAGATCATGTCTGACCAATTTGATTGAATTTTTCTAAGAGGTAACCAGGTGTGTAGATGAGGGTAATGCATTTGACGTAGTCTACTTGGACTTCAGCAAGGCTTCTGATAAGGTCCCGCATGGGAGACTGATAACAAAGGTAAGAGCCCATAGGATCCAAGGCAATTTGGAAAATTGGGTCCAGAATTGGCTGAGTGGCAGGAAGCAGAGGGGTTGAGGGGTATTTTTGAGACTGGATGCCTGTGTCCAGTGGGGTTCCACAGGGATTAGTATTGGGTCCCTTGCTGTTTGTGGTATATATAAACAATTTAGACTTGAATGTAGGAGGGTTGATCAGTAAGTTCGTGGATTACACGAAAATTGGTGGGGTGGTAAATAGTGAGGATAGCCTTAGATTACAGGAGGATATAGACGGGCAGGTCAGCAGCAAATGGAATTTAACACGTATAAGTGTGAGGTGATGCACTTGGGCAGGACAAACAAGGCACAGGAATCCACGATGAATGGTAGGACCCCGGGAAATACCGAGGATCAGGGGGACCTTGGTGTGCATGTCCACCGGTCCCTTAAGGTAGCGGGACAGGTAGATAAGGTGGTTAAGAAGGCATATGGGTTACTTGCCTTTATTAGCCGAGGCACAGAATATAAGAGCAGGGAGGTTTCGCTGGAACTGTATAAAACGCTGGTTAGGCCACTGCTAGAGTATTGTGTGCAGTTCTAGAATCTGCATTATAGGAAAGATGTGATTGCACTAGAGAGAGTGCAGAGGAGATTTACCAGGATGTTGCCTGGGCTGGAGAGTTTTAGTTATGAGGAGAGATTGGATAGACTGGGGTTATTTTCCTCAGAGCAGAGGAAATTGAGGGGGGACATGATTGAGATGTATAAAATTCTGAGGGGCACAGATAGGGTAGGTGGAGGGATCAATAACCAGGGGGCATAGATTTAAGGTAAGGGGCAGGAGGTTTAGAGGGGACGTGAGGAAGAATTTTTTCATCCAGAAGGTGGTGGGAATCTGGAACTCACTGCCTGAAAGGGTGGTAGAGGCAGAAACCTTCATAACGTTTAAGAAGTATTTGGATGTGCACTTGCGATGCCATGGCATACAAGGCTATGGGCCTAGTGCTGGAAAATGGGATTAGAATAGTTCCTCTCCGCCGATACTGTCAGACCAGGTATTTTTGTTTTTGTTTTGGATTTCCAGCATCCGCAGTTTTTTGTTTTTATTTTTGCTTTTATCTTAGAATAGTCAGGCACTTGTTTTGACCGGCGCAGACTTGATGGGCCGAAGGGCCTTTTCCTGTGCTGTCGACCTCTGTGACTCATGTGACCCAAGCCAATTGTGTGTTGGCAAACAATGATGGGAAATGCAGATATTGGTGTGGTGAATAAACTAAACTATCCTCTTTGTTTAAGACATCGGAAGTGGGACTAAGACTTGAGGAAACTTGATTAGCAAATAACTAATTTCATTCAAACTAATCTACTTAGTGTTTCAACGTACTTGAGCCTAAGCCATGAGTCACTCTTGCTGGAAGCGAACTACTGTCCACAGTACTGCAGATAACAAATCAGTCAGTGTTCAGGCAGCGGAGACAGGGGTTCCCACGGTCTCTACTCTATCCATGATATACCTGCCAAGAACTGCTCTCTCACCTCCACCATTGTTCTCTCTCTCTCTCTTTCCTGCTCTTGCTGTTTCTTTCTTTCGCTATATCCCAAACCCCTCTACATACACTGCGCCATTTTAGCCTCAACTTCTGCTTCCAACTCATCAAGTTTCAATGGAGAGACCTTAGAGTCAGAGGCTTAGGGTTAATAAGGCACAGGAGATAGCCACTCGACCCATCGAGTCCATGTCAGCTCTCTGTAGACAATCTATTCGGTCCTATTCCCCCACTCTTTCCCCATAGCCCTGAAAGTTTATTTCCCCTCAAGTGCCCCTCCAATTTCCTTTTGAAATCATTGATTATCTCCGCTTCCACCTTCTTCATAGGCAGTGGTTTCCAGGGCGTTACATAGGAACTAGGAGTAGTAGTAGGCCATTTGGCCCCTCAAGCCTGCCCCGCCATTCAATGAGATCATGGCTGATGATCTACCTCAATGCCCTTTTTCTGCACTATCCCCATATTTCTCAATATGTGTAATATCTAGAAATCTACCGATCTCAGTCTTGATCATACTCAATGAGTGAATCTCCGCAGCTCTCTGGAATTGAGAACTGCATTAAGAAGTTCTTCCTCATCACACTGCACCACCCACCCCCTCCAATCTCTTGCTTAAAATCTTCAATCTGTGTCCACTAGTTCTTGTCGTATCAGTTAATGCAAACAGTTTTTGTCTACCTTATCCAAACCTGTCATAATCTTGTACATCTTTATCAAATCTTCCCTCAATCTCCTCTGCTCCAAGGTTAACATCCCCAGCTTCTCCAAACTAAATTTGCAGCTAAGATCCCTCAGCCCTGGAACCATTCTGATAAATCTCCTCTGCCCACTCTCAAGGGCCCTCACATCCTTCCCAAAGTGTGGTGACCAGAACTGGACGCAATACACAAGTTGTGGCCTAACTGGAGCTTTATAAAGCCTCAGTGTAACATTTACACTCTTATTTCCCTACTTTTGTTCTCAATACTTCCATCTGAGGCCCAAGGTCTCATCTGCTTCGGTTGGGTTGTGGATAAAGCAAATCCACTACAGGTTCAATAGGCAGAACTGTCACTTGCGTGGTCAGACGATTGTGGGTTCAACTCCCACATAATCCAGGCCGGCATTCCCAGCGTCGTACTGAGGGAGTGCTGCACTGTCGAAGAAGGCACATTGTTCGGACAAGACATTAAGCCACCATGGTTGCAAATGATCCCACAGTACTGTTCGAAACGGAGGGTGCACTGGCCTAGATTCCTCCCTCAGCTAGAGAGAGAGAGAGAGATTACTCACACATTCATCTCAATCGCTGTTCTGTGTGGGGGGGATGGTCCACTGTGCACTACCCAGTTGCCAAGAATGCTCCCTAATAGTGATTAAACTTCAGAAATTCTTCCAATGTGTCTTTAAGCATTTGGGACATCTCAAAAATGTGAAAGGCATTATAACTATACATATCATTATATGTAAATAAATAAAATATATATATATATATACACACACACAACATATAAAAATATACAAATAAATATATTTATTGAGACACACACTTCTTTTTTAAAACATGTTGTTCAAGTTAATCTTTCTACTCAAACTTTTAAAAATAATAAGCGCAGGGTTTAGAAATGTATATTAAATACTCAGGGAGGCTGCAACAAAATAGAAGACAACATTAATATACTTGTAGACTGGGCGTTAAGCAACAAAGGAATTTTAATATAATATAAAAGCAAAATACTGCAGATGCAGGAAAACTGAAATAAAAACAGAAAATGCTGGAAAAACTCAGCAGGTCTGGCAGCGTCTGTGGAGTGAGAAGCATTAAAAATGTTTCGAGTCCTTACGATGACTCTTCAGAGCTGAAGGTATTTCAATATAGTTTAAATGTGAGGTGGCACACAGAGGAAAAGGGGCGGGGGGCGGGGGGCACATACTCTGTGGAGGATAGGAATGTAAAAGGGGTAGGAGCAGCAAAAAGAATCTAGGTGTACAGAATCACAAATCATTACAGGTAGCAACACAGGTCATAAATTAATGCAAAGCACTGGGGTTGACTCCTAGAGGAATGGAATTAGGGAAGAGAGAGAGAGAGAGAGGTTATGTCAAACTTGGATCAAATCTTAGTTTGACCACACTTGGCGTATTGTATTCTGTCCTGGGCTTCACTTTACAAAAGAAAAAGGATATTGAGGCACTGAAGGAGGTGCAAAAGGTGATACCAGGTCTGAGAGGTTCTGGATATCAGGACTGGTTTGGGCGCTTATCCCCAGAATAAAAACAGGTTGAGGGGTGAGTTGGTAGAGGTCTGTAAAATTATGGAAGGGGTTTGATGAGGATGGATGTGGAGGTGTTGTTTCCAATTGTAGGGAGTCCAAAACTAGGGGTCATAAATATATTCAGAAGGCAATTCAGAATAACTTCTTTTCCCAGAGAGTGGTGAGAAAATGGAACTCTCTGCCACAGGGAGTGGTGGAGGCCAATAGTAGTAGAGGAAGCTAGATGAACACAGGAGGGAGAAAGGAATAGCAGGATGCGGATAGGATTCGATGAAGTAGGATGGGAGGATGCAGAATAGACCAGCTGAGCCAAATGGCCTGTTTCTATGCTGGAAATACTATGAAATGCTATATTAAAAAAATGGGAGTATGAAAAGACTCACCCAAAACAAAGACCACAGTCTTCATGAGGTTCATCACGGTCTCCTTGTGTCGACTTTGGAAGGATGTGTGCCGGGACATTAGCTTGGTTTTCTGCTTGACATAGTAGTAAATGTGCAGGTAATTCAACAGCATAACGCAGAAGATTGCAAGGTTGGAGATGGCCCAGAAAACCAGGTAGCTCTGGCTGTAGAGAGGTGCCATCCGCGAGCAGCTGTCCAAATGGCAGATGCAGTTCCAACCCAAATGCGGGATGAAGCCTATCAATACAGCCGTGCACCAGATGCAGCCAATGAGGATGATCACCCGTTGATTGCTCATCTTGCTGTGCAGCTGAAACTGGAAGATAGTCTGGTGGCGCTCCACCGCGATGGCCAAGAGGTTGGCAACTGAGGCAGTCAGGCTGATGTCGAGGAGGCTCTGTCGAATGAACCAGGTGCCCACGCTGAGATGGATGGTGCGGGGGCCAGTGTGGAACATGAGGAACATGTAGGCGATGCCGGAGAAGAGATCAGCAGCTGCTAGGTTAGCCAGCAGGTAGAAGATGGGATAGTGGAAACGCCGGTTGATGGCAATAGCCACGATGACTAGAAGGTTGACCAGGATGATGATCACGCACACCAAGAGGCCTAGGGAGACCACCAGCTTGTCCTTGGTCCTCCAAATTGGGCTTAGCTCTTTGCCCGTGCTGTTGTAGAAGAACCAGACGGACTGGTTGTGGTGGCACTCCCCCATATTGTCTCCCTCCCTCTCTCACTTGGCCAATCCCTGGCTTGCACCTGAAAATCAAAACAATGTCAAGCCTGAAAAAAACCACAATGTACTCTTCAAACTTGGTCTGGTTTATGATCAATCATTTCTAAACCAACTCATTTCTCTCTCTCTGCCCACCTCTACATCCACCAAGTTCCTCCCCTTATTTCCTTAATGTTCAGGCCTCAAACAACAGCAATGTAAAAGCATGACCCAGTCATGAAATAGAACCGGGCGGCACAGTTTAAGAATAAAGTGTCTCCCGTTTAAGACGGAGATGAGGAGAAATTTTTCTCTCAGAAGATCATAAATGTTTGCAACTCTCTTCCCCAGAGAGTGGTAGAGGCAAGATTATTGAATATTTTTAAGGCAGAAGTAGATAGAATCTTGACTAACAAGGGAGTCAAAGGTTATCAGGGATAGGCGGAATGTGCAGTTGAGGCCAACATCAAGATCATCTGTGACCACATTGGATTGTGGATCAGGCTCGAGGGGCTGAGTGGCCTACTCCTGCTCCACGTATATTTGTACGTAATCATTATCACACTGCTTTTGTGGGAGCTTTCTATGTGCAAATTGGCTGCCACGTTTCTCTAGCAGCACATGAGATACGCTTCTGAGGAATCTCACTGGCTATGAAGCATTTTGTGACATCCTGATGTCACGAACAGTGCTGGAAAAAAACAAGAACTTTCCATGGGGCACCAGTCTTACTCAAGCAAGTTCCTTGCACATCTCCACCCCGTCTCATGTCAACCCAAGGAACTGTCATTGACAGTGTGCACGGATAGACCAGTGTTGAACAAGGATGTTTCTCCTCTTTTAGTCCAGGAAATACAAAGGACAATGGTAGCTCACAGCATCCCGTCCACAACCAGCTAACTCCAGAGAGGCCCAGGATCAAACTGGAGCCTTCCCGGTTTCAATGGCTACTAAACAATTGCTCAAGTATTTCAAGTAGGGGCTCTGTCATATGTTGATCTGCAGAATAAGGGGGGAGGGGGGGTGGGGGGTGCAAAGGGAGTGCTGGCCACAGGGGGCTCCCCACAGGCAGTTGGGGGGCACCCCCTCACGTCCCCCCTAGGCACATGGGGGGGGCACCCCTTCGTGTCTCCCTGGGCACACGGGGGGGGGGGGGGGGGGGGGGGCACAACCTTGCATTCCCCCCCCCCCCCAAGGCACATGGGGGCACCCCCTTGACCCCCTGGGCACATGGCAGGGCACCCTCTCACCACTCCCCACCCCCCCCAACCAGGCACAAGGGCTCCCTGCCAGGCACTGGGTACATGGGGAGGGTCTGTGGGGCACTGGGCACATGGGGAGGGTCTATGGGGCACTGGGCACATGGGGAGGGTCTGTGGGGCACTGGGCACATGGAGGGGGTCTGTGGGGCACTGGGCACATGGGGAGGGTCTGTGGGGCACTGGGCACATGGGGAGGGTCTGTGGGGCACTGGGCACATGGAGGGGGTCTGTGGGGCACTGGGCACATGGGGAGGGTCTGTGGGGCACTGGGCACATGGAGGGGGTCTGTGGGGCACTGGGCACATGGGGAGGGTCTGTGGGGCACTGGGCACATGGGGAGGGTCTGTGGGGCACTGGGCACATGGGGAGGGTCTGTGGGGCACTGGGTACATGGGGGGGGTCTGTGGGGCACTGGGTACATGGGGAGGGTCTGTGGGGCACTGGGTACATGGGGGGGGGTCTGTGGGGCACTGGGCACATGGGGGGGTCCGCAGGGCACATTGCAAAGAGCTTTTACAGCCACTGTTGAACTGCAGGCTCTGTTTTTAAATCGATTTACACCACCCCGACAACTCTTGAACATTCGAGCTGTTTGGTGCAGTTAGGTACTGAAGTAGAGATATAAAATTTCCAAATCGCAAATTCAAACCAGTTCAAAACTTTTGTTTCACCATTCCAGTCCTACCAGTTTATAAACAACAGACTGGATTTATTTATGTGGTGCTTTAAGGGAACAAAATGCCACAAGGTACTTCACAGACAGATTAACAAAATTAGACAGAGTCATATTAGGTGATATTAGGGCAGAAGGCCAAAAGCTTAGACAAAGAGGTGAGGAGCACTTTAAAGGAGGAAAGCAAAGTTGGAGAGGTTTATCGAGGGAATTCCAGGGCTTGGGGCCGAGCAGCTAAAGGCACGGCTGCCAATGGTTGAGTGATTAAAATTGGAGAAGCTCAAGACATGGGAATCGGAGGAGTGCAAATGTCTCGGAGAGTTGTGGGGCTGGAGGAGATTACAGAGACGGGGAGGGGCCAGGGCCCTGGTGGGGTTTGAAAGCAAGGGTGAGAATTTACAAATCGGGGTCAGCGCAGCAGGGACCTGCTGCAAGGTAACAGATACATGACCCAGGGTTTCAGTGGCAGAGCAGCTAAACCAGGGGCGAAGTTACATTGGTGGAAATAGGTGGTCTTAGAGGCGGCAAAGGATGTGATTGGGGCTCACCTCAGGGTCAAATATAACACCAAATAACATCAAAGAGCCCGGATCATCCTCAGGCAGTTTGCCAGGGAGAGGGACGGAGTCTGTTGTTAAGGGACAGGGTTTGGAGTGGGGACCAAAGGCGGTGGCTTCACAGTCTTCCCAATGTTTAGGTACAGGAGCTTTCTCCTCATCCAGCACTGGATACCAGATAAGCCGTCTGATAATTTAGAGACATTGGAGGAGCTGAGAGGACTGGCGGCGAGGTAGAGCTGGGTGTCATCAGCGTACGTGTAAAACCTAACACTGTGCTTTCGGAGATCGTTGCCGAGGAGATGAGAATGGGGCCTTGGGGACGCCAGAAGTAACGGCGTGCGAGCAGGAAGGGAAGCCATTGCGAGTGATACTCTGGCTATGGTTAGACAGATAAGAATAGAACCGGGTGGCAGCAGGTACCACCCAGCTGGGCAGCAGTGGAGAGGCATTGGAGGAGGGTGGTGTGGCCAACCGTGTCAAAGGCTGCAGACAGATCGAGAAGGACAAGGAGGGAAAGTTTACCCTTGGTCACAGTCACATAGGACGTCATTTGTGCTTCAATACTGTGGCAGGGGAAAAAAAAAAACGATTGGAGGGATTTAAACATGGATTTCCAGGAAAAACAAGCCAATCTCAGTAACAGTGACCATGAAAATATCATCGAATGTTGTAAAAACCCATCTGGTTCACCAATGCCCTTTAGGGAAGGAAACTTGCCGTCCTTACCCAGTCTGGCCTACACGTGACTCCAGACCCACGGCAATGTGGTTGATTAACTGCCCTCCGGAACAGCCAAGCAAGCCACTCAGTTCGAGGACAACAAATGCTGGCCTTGCCTGTGACGCCCACATCTCAAAAGAATAATAAAAATAAAACCAACGAGACACAACTCTGAACTCCATCTGCCTTAAGGAATCATGTTTCCTTCCTTTCCTAAGGTTGCCAACTCCAGTTAAACAAGGTTCATCATCACATGGCCCTCCCTGCATCCGCCACTGGCTGCCTGACATGTCCGTTCCCACGATACCTACTTGCCTACTGCCAATGGAAAGGGAGGTTCTTCACTGCTCGGTTGGATGACTCCTGTCTGTTAAACAGCTTATTCCTTCACTCCATCTGCAATATTTTTATAACTAACGCAAGTGCTCAAAGAAGATGAAAGAAGTACAGAATACGAGGGCACTGCAACGATGGATTAGTCTTCACTAGATCTTCAATTAATCAATAGATCGATCTTCAATTCTTGGCCAGGGCATTCCTGGAGGGTTGGCAACCCCATCGCCTCCCTGGCTGTTGCCTCGGCAACGAGCCTTGGGCGACCTTGGCCGTGTGACCTCATCCTCCGAGGCAGTGACCCGGGCACAGGGGGCGAATCA
The DNA here is from genome assembly GCF_964194155.1 of Cetorhinus maximus. Lineage (NCBI taxonomy): Eukaryota > Metazoa > Chordata > Chondrichthyes > Lamniformes > Cetorhinidae > Cetorhinus > Cetorhinus maximus. The sequence continues at coordinate 9,070,908 of NC_135906.1, forward strand.
GATCTTTCAGGCGGGGGTGGGGTGGGGGGGAGACGGAGGTGCTGTACGGGACTCAGACGTGGTGTAAACCCAGCGCGCCCACGAGTAAACATCACGCTATTTACTGCTGGTGTCTGGCCGTCCTGCCCAGGGGCACAGAGAGAGCTCTTGTGAGTCGCACAAGTAAAACCAGGAGGAGGAGAAACTGGGCCAAGGGCCTTTGGGACAGTCACAACAAGGTGAGTCTGAACACAGCTCAGACTGGGGGAAGAGTCAAGGCTCTAGCCACATAAATAAGGAGATTAAAACCAGCCTTGTTCCGAGCCGGGGATAGATGGTCGTTCTGGGAGCAGCCGTGCCAACTCCTGAACACTGGGGGACATTGTTGAGCAGAGTTCTGGCTGCTGGTTGGTGAGGTCATGCAGCTGCCCACCTCCCCCACCAGAGTGCCCGCTCCAAGTGGACAACGCAAACACAACAGACCAGGGCTGCCAGCTCCCACCCACACTCACGAGGGCCCTTCCCAACACACTGCTTCGCCTGAGCGAGGTGGGAGATGGGGCCCGATCTTCCCAAGCCATGAACACCCTGCTGGCACTTCCAGAAAATTCTCCCAACTCCGCCCCCAACCCATACACCTTTGCTCAGCTCCCTTCAGCTTGTGTTGACAGTCAGAGTCAAATGCATTCAGTCTGACTGCTCCCCCATGGGGAATCTGTTCATCTTTCAGTCTGACACAGAGGACTTGCCCAAGCTTCATGATACTAACAGGTAGACAAAGAAAGGAGCACAGATGAACAGGTATTTGGGGAGGGGGGTGGTGCAAGCAGGTGAGGGGAGGAGGGGCTGGGAGCGAAGAGAGGAAGGGTCTGGGTGCGACACACACAGATGCCAACAGGGAGAGAGGGACAGGGAGGGAGGGAGGGAGCGACGCAGGAGCAGGCAGAGAGAGAGAGAGAGGGAGAGACAGGCGCAGGCAGAGAGAGAGGGGAGGCAGGCGCAGGCAGAAAGAGAGAGGGAGAGACAGGCGCAGGCAGAAAGAGAGAGAGAGAGGGAGGGAGATGCATGTGCAGGCAGAGAGAGAGAGAGGGAGGGAGATGCATGTGCAGGCAGAGAGAGAGAGAGGGAGATGCAGGTGCAGGCAGAGGGAGAGAGGGAGAGACAGGTGCAGGCAGAAAGAGAGAGGGAGAGACAGGCGCAGGCAGAGAGAGAGAGGGGGTGGCAGGCGCAGGCAGAGAGAGAGGGAGAGACAGGCACAGGCAGAGAGAGAGAGGGAGAGAAGGTGCAGGCAGAGAGAGAGAGAGAGGGAGAGACAGGCGCAGGCAGAGAGAGAGAGAGAGGGAGAGACAGGCGCAGGCAGAGAGAGGGAGAGCGAGAGGGAGAGACATGCGCAGGCAGAGAGAGAGAGGGAGAGACAGGCGCAGGCAGAGAGAGAGAGGGAGAGACAGGCGCAGGCAGAGAGAGGGAGAGCAAGAGGGAGAGACAGGCGCAGGCAGAGAGAGAGAGGGAGAGACAGGTACAGGCAGACAGTGAGAGAGAGGGAGATGCAGGTGCAGGCAGAGAGAGAGAGGGAGAGACAGGCACAGGCAGAGAGAGGGAGAGACAGGCACAGGCAGAGAGAGAGAGGGAGAGACAGGCGCAGGCAGAGAGAGAGAGGGAGAGACAGGCGCAGGCAGAGAGAGAGGGAGAGACAGACGCAGACAGAGAGAGGGGGGAGAGGCTGGCGCAGGCACAGAGAGAGAGACACACAGAGGCGCAGGCAGAAAGAGAGAGGGAGAGACAGGCGCAGGCAGAGAGAGGGGGGAGAGGCAGGCGCAGGCAGAGAGAGAGAGGGAGAGACAGGCGCAGGCAGAGAGAGAGAGGGAGACAGGCGCAGGCAGAGAGAGAGAGTGGGAGAGACAGGCGTAGGCAGAGAGAGAGAGACACACAGGCACAGGCAGAGAGAGCAAGGGAGAGATAGGCGCAGGCAGAGAGAGAGAGAGACACACAGGCGCCAGCAGAGAGAGAGGGAGAGACAGGTGCAGACACTGATCAGTGCAACTGGTTCATTGAATTACTTGAGCCTTGCCTCGGCCAGCTCACTGAGCTGTGATTATTTCCATTCTGATACTGAACAAGTTTAAACATCAATGGCCACACACATCAAGCGACAGGCAAGCAACACAAAGGGAAACTCTGGAGCTGGGCCCTGGAGAGGCTCAAAGTAGCTGCAAAGTAGCAAACATCCTGCTTCAGTATTGTCTATGCCCAAAGGCAAACTTAACTTGAAACAAAATACAGGCAGAGATGGGATAGGGAGAGAGATGGGGGAAGAAAAGAGCGAGAAAGAGGGGGAGAAGGAAAAAGACTAGAGGGTAAAGGGAGCGAACATGAAAGGTGAAGAGCGAGAATGAGCAAAAGGGAAAGAGAGACGGTGGGGGTAGTAGAGAGAGAGATAGAGAGAGAGAGAAGACAAAGGGGAGCGACTCATTGGAATTTTCTCAGGACAGCTGAGAGTCTGAAGCTCTGGGATCAGTGCAGCTGACAACAGAGCCATTGTTAGAGGTGTTGGAAGCACAGTGTGTCCAGGGGCCCAGGACGTGGGCAGGACCCGAGACAAGGGTGAGAATTTCTGAGTGGATTTCCTGTCACGTGGGAGCTGAGTGATAGCAGGGCAGTTTGGGGCCGTGCGAGGGAGGACAAGGCAGATGCGTTCTCAGTTGCCCGTGTGGTTCAGCGGCAGTGGGACTGAGGAGGCCCTGAGCAAGAACAAAACGCCAAGGACCCGCCAAATCCAGGGGAAAGGTTAATCAAGTACGAAGGAGACACCAGCCGAGGCACGGTGCCAACACTCTCCCATCTCGGAGATGTGGCTGTGAGGGAGGGGGAGGGAGGAGGGGATCTACATCAGCACTTGGACCAAGAAAGAGACACACATAGCCTGACTGTGACCTACACCCCCGTGGAAATGAACTAAAATTAACCAAAACAGGAAAACTCTTCAATCTTAGCCCTGCTGAGTTTCTTGCAGAATATGAGCAACACACACACACACCCTCTTGGGGGTGGTGGAAAAACCAACTAAAGAATACTAGTTATTCAGACTGTACAGTGAGGAGCCTGTCCTATGTCCCACTCTCCCTCTGCCCTCACTCCACTACCTCCAGCCACTGTTACTCCAGGTTGCTCCATTTTCACAGGTTCCCATGGCCAGGAGTCAGGGCCCCACCAAATATTATTCGCTCATGATTCATCGGCCCCCACAGGGAGGGTGCTCTGCATTACTGTGGAGGCTGTGGTTGAGGGGAGGCGAGCGAATAAATGCGAACAATTAATTTAACAGTAACGCTGCTCATTGACGCCGTGTCTGGGAGCAAGGATCCTAACTCCCGGGATCTAAAACGTCAGATTGATTCTTATTCAATAACCTCATCCTGATTGCTTCCAACACAAGTTCCAGACCAGCCATCCTTGACTCAGGTGTTATGCTCAGAATTCACCCTTGAGCAGTATCCCTCTCCGTGCGCCTGCAAGCTCCCCTCCAAGCCTCCTGACTTGGAACTATAGTGTATCAGTGTTTTGAAAAGTGCAATGTACATTTGGTCACATGAAGCTACCATACAGAATTGTACCAGCAGAGAGAGTCTGCAAGCGGAAGCAGAGTCTGAAGAAGCTGCTTCATAAAAGAAGCCACTTGTAGTTCGGGTCCATCTCTGGTTGTTGCTCATTCCAAGAACCTCGCTGTTCCTTCGTTGTTGCTGAGTCAAAACCCTGGAACTCCCTCCTGAACAGCACTGTGGGTGTACCCACACTACATGGACTGCAGTGGTTCAAGCAGGCGGCTCACTACCACTTTCTCAAGGGCAATTAGGGATGGGCAACAAATGCTGGACTAGCCAGCAACACCCACAGCCTATGAACGAATAATGAAGAAAATGCAGCACAGGTTAGGTTGGACGGATTTATCGATATTAGGGTGAATAAGGACATCCATCTCCATTTCAATCATCCAACCCTGGCTACCCTATCACAGCACCCTGGGTTTAACTCATTACACTACCAGAAGCCCATTCCTGGCATGTTCCTGAAAAGCCTCCTGCCCAATCCCATCCCACCCCAAGCCCACACCCCTGTATCCCACCCCTGAGAGCCACCCCTTTAACATCATCTGCCATCTCGTTTATCTCCACCGATCGTTGTGTGGTCACCACACCTCCCTCCGATGCCCCCTGCCCTCCTCGCCTCCACCCTGTGCCAAAGCCTCCCTGAAGCACAGCCCCTTCCGACACTAGGGATCAGCCTCATGTCCAGGCAGCCTACACGAATCCAATGTCACCTTTGCATCTTAGTCAGGTCAATGAAATCGGGAAGTCCACACAAGGGGTAGTGGAAATCTGGAACTCCCACTCCCAAAGGGTTGTTGGAATTGAAACTTACAAGGCTGAACTCAGTATGTTTTCTGTCTTCGTTGATAATGGAGCAAAGATCTGGAAACAGCGTCGAGATACATATCAGCCATGGTGTAATTAAGTGGTGGAATAGAGTAAAAAGGCTGAATGGCCTCCCTCCTGTGATCCCAGTGACCAAGGTGGACAGAGTGATCAGGGCAACACATGAGCTTAAAACTGCCAACTTGCTGAACTAGGGTCAATGCAATTGGCTGGTCATTCATAGTAAAATGTCCCAAGGGGCTTGAGGGGAGCATTATCGGACAAATATTTCACACCAAGCCACATGAAGAGAAATTAAGACCAAGTGAGCAAAAGCTTGGTCAAAGAGGTAGGTTTTTTTAAGTAGCATCTTAAAGAAGAGCGAGGGAGGCAGAGGGGCAATTCCTTACCTTCGGGCCTAGGCAGCTGAAGGCTTATTGTCAATGGTGGAATGAAGGAAGCAGGGTACGCACAATCGGGTCAGATTTGGAGGAGTGCGGTCTTGGGGAGCTTTTAGAGCTGAAGACGATTATAGACAGAGAGAGGAGCAAAGCCATGGAGGTATTTAAATACAAGGATGAGAATTTTAAATTCCATGTGTTGTCAGACTGAGAGCCAGTGTGCGTCAGCGAGCAAAGGAGTGCTAGGCAAACGGGATTCACTACAAAAGTTTTGGACAAGTTTAAGGTCACGGGTGAGTGGAAGATGAGAGATGGAGCAGGGAAATGCAGGGAGAGTGGAGTCTGGATGGTGGGCTGAGGCAGGGCACAGACAAGCAATATTACAGAGATGGGAGTAAGTGGTGCATTAAACTGATTGTATCATGATTGAATTCATTCCTAACGCCATTCAGATTTAACAGAACCCTATATATCACAGCTCCTGCCAGCATGCTCAGCATCTCTTACAAAGCCTGCCCTGGCTGGCTTCATCCCATTGACTCAGCGTCAAGGGTCTCTGCTCCTGACCCCCATGTGGAAAGATCATTCACTGGGATGGTTTCCAGACAAGGACATTGAGGGACAAGACCGAGATCCAAAATCTGGAACTCACCACCTGAAAGCGTGGAGGCTGAAACCCCCAACTCATTTAAAAGGTGTCTGGATACAAACCTCAAGTACTGTAACCTGCAGGGCTACAGACCAATTGCTGGAAAGTGGGATTAGGCTGCGAGGCTAGTTTTTTTCAGCCGGCGCAACACAATAGGCCAAGGGGCCTCTCTCTGTGCCATAAATTTTCTATGATTCTATTCTACATTTCCTCTTGTCCAAGGTTCTAGAAAGCCAGCAGAAAGGAACAGGAGAGGAGGGAGCGGTACATTGGGGAAACTAGGAGGTTCTGCATTGAAACTAGCTAAAAATAGATTTAAAACAAAAAAGAGCTGAAGGGACTGGGAGGAGATTGACCTCCCACTCCTTCCTTCAAATGAATCCCACGCATCCTGCAAAAACACAAGTTCATTTCAAATCTCTGGAGGGCCAAAGATATTCATCAGTTGCAGTCAGCATTCCTCCTGTCACCACCATAGTCAAGGCTCCAGGCAACCACAGGAATTATCAACCCCTGACATTGGCCGTACCCAGAGCAGCGATGAACAAGTGCTCCACTCCATACTGCCTCTTGTCCTACAACCCGTTCAGGTTACCTCCAGAGCGACTCTTTTGGCATTAAGCTCACAAGTAAAAGGAGAAAAGACTTGGACTCATATAAGCAATTTGCATGACCTCCATAAAAACAAAAAGCTAAAAGCTACTGCGGATGCTGGAAATCCAAAACAAAAACAGAATTACCTGGAAAAACTCAGCAGGTCTGGCAGCATCGGTGGAGAAGAAATCAGTTAACGTTTCGAGCCTTCACAGCCCTTCGGCAGAACTGAAGCATAGTTAGGAGAAAGGTGAAATATAAGCTGGTTTAAGGTGGGGGGCGGGGGGGAAAAAGAGAAGTTGAGGGTGGGATGATTGTGGAGATAAGCAAGCCGTGATAGGAGCAGACAATCAAAAGATGTCACAGACATAAGGATCAAAGAGGTGTTGAAAGTGGTGATATTTGTCTAAGAAAAGTGCTAATTAAGAATGGAAGACAGGATACTCAAGGTACAGCTCTAGTGGGGGTGGGGTGGAAAAGACTAACAAGGTTTTAGTTTTAGATTTAAAAATAATGGAAATAGGTGGGGAAAGAAGAATCTATATAAATTATTGAAAAAAAAAGGGGGTGGGGGGAGTTTAAGATCTAAAGTTGTTGAATTCAATATTCAGCCCGGAAGGCTGTAAAGTGCCTAGTCGGAAGATGAGGTGCTATTCCTCCGGTTTGCGTTGGGCTTCACTGGAACAATGCAGCAAGCCAAGGACAGACATGTGGGCAAGAGAACAGGGTGGAGTGTTAAAATGGCAAGCGACAGAGAGGTTTGGGTCTTTCTTGCGGACAGACCGCAGGTGTTCTGCAAAACGGTCGCCCAGTTTGCGTTTGGTCTCTCCAATGTAGAGGAGACCGCATTGGGAGCAACGAATGCAGTAGACTAAGTTAGGGGAAATGCAAATGAAATGCTGCTTCACTTGAAAGGAGTGTTTGGGCCCTAGGACAGTGAGGAGAGAGGAAGTGAAGGGCAGGTGTTGCATCTTCTGCGTGGGCATGGGGAGGTGCCATAGGTGGGGGTTGAGGATTAGGGGGTGATGGAGGAGTGGACCAGGGTGTCCCGGAGGGAACGATCCCTACGGAATGCCGTCAGGGGGGGTGAAGGGAAGATGTGTTTGGTGGTGGCATCATGCTGGAGTTGGCGGAAATGGCGGAGGATGATCCTTTGAATGCGGAGGCTGGTGGGGTGATAAGTGAGGACAAGGGGGACCCTATCATGTTTCTGGGAAGGAGGAGAAGGCGTGAGGGAGGATGCGCGGGATATGGGCCGGACACGGTTGAGGGCCCTGTCAACGACCGTGGGTGGAAAACCTCGGTTAAGGAAGAAGGAGGACATGTCAGAGGAGCTGTTTTTGAAGGTAGCGTCATCAGAACAGATGCGACGGAGGCGAAGGAACTGAGAGAATGGGATGGAGTCTTTACAGGAAGCGGGGTGTGAGGAGCTGTAGTCGAGGTAGCTGTGGGAGTCGGTAGGCTTGTAATGGATATTGGTGGACAGTCTATCATCAGAAATTGAGACAGAGAGGTCAAGGAAGGGAAGAGAAGTGTCAGAGATGGACCATGTGAAAATGATGGAGGGGTGGAGATTGGAAGCAAAATTAATAAATTTTTCCAGGTCCCGACGAGAGCATGAAACAGCACCGAAGTAATCATCGATGTACCGGAGAAAGAGTTGTGGGAGGGGGCCGGAGTAGGACTGGAACAAGGAATGTTCCACATACCCCATAAAGAGATAGGCATAGCTGGGGCCCATGCGGGTACCCATAGCCACACCTTTTATTTGGAGGAAGTGAGAGGAGTTAAAGGAGAAATTGTTCAGTGTGAGAACAAGTTCAGCCAGACGGAGGAGAGTAGTGGTGGATGAGGATTGTTGGGGCCTCTGTTCAAGGAAGAAGCTAAGGGCCCTCAGACCATCCTGGTGGGGGATGGAGGTGTAGAGGGATTCAAGGCAATTAAAAATACAACCAAAGCACTGAGATTTATTTCTAGGGGTATAGCATACAAAAAAACCATGGTAAACTGGTCTCAGACCCTGGTCACACTGCATTGAGAGTACTGTGCACAGTGCTGGTCTCCATGGTATACAAAGGACATTAAAACACTGAAGAGAGTGCAAAAAACAATTTTCAAGAAGGGTACCAGGACTGAAAGATTATAGCTGTCAGGAAATATTGAATAGATTGGGGCCTTTTTCTTAAGTAAAAATACTTACAGGTGAACTGAAGGAGGTCTTTAAAGTTATGAATGCTTCATACAAGATAGATGTAGAAAGAATGTCTCCACTCTGTCAAAACTGCATCGGACACCATTCGGCCCACGTTAGCTCGCTGTAGAGCAACCAATCAGTCCCATTTCCCCCGCTCTATCCCCATAGTTCTGAAAGTTTCTTTCCCTCTAGTGTCCATTCCAATTTTCTTTTCAAATTATCGATCACCTCGGCTTCCAACGTCCTCATGAGCAGCAAGTTCCAGGTCATTACCACTCGCTGCTCAAAAAAAATTCTTCCTCTCATTCCCCGTGCATCTCTTGCCCAAAACCTTACAGCTGGGTCCTCCTGGTCCTTCTGTCATCAGCCAATGCTAACATTTTTCTCTTTCTCTGTTCACCTTATCCACGACTGTCATTATTCTGTCCACCTTGATCAAATCTCCCCCCCACAGCTCCTCCGACCTAATCTTGTAGCGATAATCCCTTATCCCTGGGAGCCATTCTGGTAAATCACAGTATCTTTACAGTGCAGGAGGCCGTTCGGCCCATTGAGTCTGCACTGGCTCTCTGATAGAGATAGTCCCACTCCCCTGCCTTATCCCCATAACCCTGCACATTCTCTCTTTTCAGGTAGCAACCCAATTCTGTTTTGAATACCTCAATCGAACCTGCCTCCACCACCCTTTCAGGAAGTTTGTTCCAGATTCCAACCACCCGCTGGGTGAAAAATTTTTCCTCATAATTTTTACTCCTTTTGCCAATTATTTTGAATCTGTTCGCTCTAGTTCTTGATGTTCTCTTGAGTGGGAACAGTTTCTCACTATTTACCCTGTCCATACCCCTCAGGATCTTGAATACCTCTATCAAGTCTCCTCTCAGCCTTCTTTTCTCCAAGGAAAACAGTTCCAATCTCTCCAATCTACCCTCATAGCTGCGGTTCTTCATTCCGGGAATCATTCTTCTAAATCCCCTCTGCACTCTCTCCAATGCCTTCAGATCCTTTCTCAAGTAAGGCGCCCAGAACTGGACGCAGTACCCCACAGATGAGGCCTAACTAGTGTCTTATACAAGTTCAACATGACCTCATTACTCTTGTGTCAACGCCCCTATTAATAAAGTCTAACATATTATGTGCTTGATTAACTGCTCTCTCAACATGCCCTGCCAACTTCAATAACCTATGTACGTATACTCTGAGGTCCCTCTGTTCCTGCACCTCCTTTAGAGGCTCTCCCTTTATTTTATACTGTCTCACCATATCTTTCCTGCCAAAACAAATCATCTCACACTCTTCCGCATTGAACTTCATCTGCCACTTGTCTGCCCAATCCTCCAGCATGATTATGTCCTTTTGAAGTTCAAGACTATCCCTATCACAGTTGACATTTCCAATCTTCTTTTCATCTGCAAATTTTGAAATCATGTCCTGCACACCACAGTGCAGGTCATTAATATATATCAGGAAGAGCAAGGGTCCCAACACTGACCCCTGAGGAACTCCACTACAAACCTTCCTCCAATGTGAAAAACAACCATTTATCACCACTGTTTCCTGTCAATTTCTTATCTAAGTGCCTACTTTCCCTTTTATTCCATGACCTCGAATTTTGCTCGCAAGTCTGTTGTGTGGCACTATATCAAATGCCTTTTGAAAATCCATATACACCATAACAACAGTGTTTCCTTTATCAACTTTCTCTGTTACCTCTTCAAAATACTCCAGCAAGTTGCTTAAATATGATTTTCCCTTGATTAATCCATACTGGCGTTCCTTAATTGTCCTGCACTTCTCTGAGTGACTACTGATTTTATCCCTTACTATAGTTTCCATAAGTCTCCCTACCACTGAGGTCAAGCTGACTGGCCTGTAGCTGCCGGCTTTATACTTGCACCCTTTTTGAACAAGAGTGTAACTTTCACAGTTCTCCAGTCCTCTGGTACCTCCCCTGTGTCTAAGGAAGACTAGAAGATTATCATTAGTGCCTCTGCAATTTCCACTCACTTCCCTCAGTACTCTTGGATGCATCTCATCCGGTCCTGGTACCTTATCTATTTTAAGTAAAGATAGCCTTTCCAACAACTCCTTCCTCTCGATTGTAAGGTATTCTAGTGTACCAGTTACCTCCTCTCTCACCTTGGCCTGGGTAGCAAGTTCTTCCTTTGTAAAGAAAGACGCAAAGTACTGGTTCAACACCTCTTGCTATTTCTCCAGCCTCCACATTTTGTCCCGAATCGGCCCTACTCTTTCTTTTACCACCCTTTTATTATTTAGATTCCTATAAAAGACCTTGGGATTCTCTTTTATGTTCGCTGCCAGCCTCTTTTCATGCTCTCTCTTTGCTTTTCTTATTAGTTTCTTCACTTCCCCTCTGGTTCTCTCGAGGACTCTCACATCCTTCCTAAAGTGCAGTGACAAGAGATGGACACAATACACGAGCTGTACCAGAGCTTTATAAAGGCTCAGCATAAATTCGCCGCTTTTGTGCTCAATACCTCTATTTATGGAGCCCGAGAACCCATGTGCTTTGCTAACTACTCTGTCAACATGTCCTGTCACCTTCAAAGATCGATACGCAATGAACGCCCAGAGGTCCCTCTGTTCCTCCACACTCTTTAGAACTGTGCCATTTAGTCCATATTGCCTCTCCCTATCCCTTCAATCAAAATTCATCAGCTCACACTTCTCTGTATCAAATTCCATCTGCCACTTGTGTGCCCATCCTGCTAGCCCATCTACAGTCAAAAAACAGTTGCAGTCAAAAAAGGCAATGTATCCTTCCTGACGAAAAATGTAGTCAGAGGTGGATTTAAGGGAGGAGAGAGAGGAAGGAAAGGCTTAGGGAGGGAATTCCGGGGCTTGAAGGCATGGCCAATGGTGGAGTGATTAAAATTGGGAATGCTCAGGAGGCCAGAATTAGAGGAGTGCATTTATCTCAGAGGGTTATGGGGCTGGAGGTTATAGAGATAGAGCTATGGCGGGGTGGGGCTGGGCACGAGACCGTGGAGGAACTCGAAACCAAGGATGAGAATTTTAACGCTGAGATTTTGCCAGGTTGGGAGCCAGCATGTGGGAGCTGGGTCCAAAGCCTTCTGAAAAGCCAGGTACATAACAAATTGAATGTAATCTGTCTGCCAAGGCAATCATCTGTCTGAACACACGCCAGTTAGCTCAGACGGATGTCCATTTGTCAACACTTGCCAGTAATGTTTAGACTTTACTAAGTGTCCAACACCACCCCACCTTCTCGATCTCTCAGAAATTATTCTGAAGACTTTCCCCATCACTGACATTAAGCTCACCGCTCTATAGTTAAGTTCATACATTCCCTAATTTGACTTTAAACCCTCAGACTCCTGGCAGCCAGTTGTTTGTGTCCCTAACCACATCCTTCCTTATTTTTTTTTTCTCTACAGGCTTTGGCTCCATTCTTCAAGTTCTGGCAGTTTTAATCAGTTCTTAACCTCCCTCCCTCTGAGTAAGGGTGGATGTACAGCGAGAACAAGTGACCTGCAGCCAGTCTTTCATTTCAGAGGCACTGTCAGCCTCATTAGATATTGGATTCTCAGGAGAAATCCGGGTCCTTTTGATGCTTTCCCAGTCTCTGCCCAAGCAACTGTATCTCACTGACCCACATTGTCCAACTGGATGTAACTCACTCAAGTCCTTGCTCAAATCGTAAAAAACCTCGAGTGTTTACAGGAGCTCCCAAAAGCACTCCTCTGCCCACCCCCACCATTACCGGATCTGCCCCCTCCCCCACCACCTCTAAAATGACTGGGACTTCCCCTCCTCTCTTTGCCAGGGCTCTTCCCTCCCTCCAGTGCCCCCCACCATTATCAGGACCTCCCCTCCCTCCCTCTCATTACCCAATCTGCCTCCTCCCTTCCCATTGCTCCTCACCATTAGCCGGAACTCCCCTCCGTGTTACCAGGTCTGGCCCCTTCCCCTGTGCCCCCTGCCTCATTCTGGAACTGCCCTTCCCTCCTCATCATGGGGCCTCCCCTCCTCCTAACTGGGACCTGCCTCCCTTCCCCAGCCATCCCTCATTACCGGCACCTCTCCCCACTACTCCCCTCCATTACCACAACCATCCCTCACCAACTTGCTACCAGAATTTCCCCCCTATCCCCCCCCCCCCCACAAAATCACTGATACCACCCCCACCCCACCCCCCCATTACCGAGAACCCCCTCCGCACCCAACCCTACCCTGGGCTCTCATCGATGTCTCTGATGCATTTTGTGAACTCCTCCTCCTGCAACAACTTTGCAGGTGCATTAAATTGGACCCAACACATCAGCCCAGATGGCAATGCCACCCCACCCGGAGAGTGCAAGCAGCCACCCGCAGGTTTTCCACTGCCCCCACCCCCCAACCCCTTCCCGTCCTTCACCCCTCCCTCACTACCAGAAGTGCACAGGGGGAACCAGCTTAATAAACACAGCTAAGATTAAAGATCGTTCAAGGAGAATCAGGCAGGAGAGGTATCAGGGAAGGAGAGAGAGAGAGAAAGAGAGAGAGAGAAAAAGGAAGGAAGGAAGGAAAGAAGGAAAGAAGGAAAGAAAGAAAGAAAGAAAGAAAGAAAGAAAGAAAGAAAGAAAGAAAGAAAGAAAGAAAGAAAGGAAGAAAGAAAGAAAGAAAGGAGAGAGAAAGAAAGAAAGGAGAGAAAAAGAAAGGAGAGAGAGAGAGAAAGAGGGAGAGAGAGAGAAAGAGGGAGAGAGAGAGAAAGAGGGAGAGAGAGAAAGAGGGAGAGAGAGAAAAAGAGGGAGAGAGAGAGCAAGAAAGAATACTAATAAACAAGTGTTAAGCAAGTTTCAGAGTATGACTACAGTTTGTCTGCTAACCAATCACCACGCCTAGATTCCACAGGTCAAAGGGACCATCTCAAAACAACACATACCAGAGAGTTTAATGGGTTGATGTCACTGGGTCATCGAACAACTGGTTTACGAACACCTTTCCAGGAGTGTGGCAATTTCAGCTGTTTTGTGTTTCTGTTGCTGCTTATTTAAACACAAGCAGCTGCCTCCTTCATCTTTAACTGAGGGGAAGAGAGAGGCTCCAGAAATAAGAGCTGAACCAGGCCAGCAGAAATAAGGAACCACACGGTAATAATCATTTATAAATAGGGTCTCTCTGCAGCCCCCCTCCCGCCGTGCTTCAATTATGTACACGGCATGCAGGAAACCTCACTCAGGACCAATTTATCCAAACATTTTAAACATTTCCATCACAACGTCACGTTTTTCAGGAGCAATCAGGCCCCAAGGTTAATTAATCTTTCCTCATGCATCGTTCCTTTAAGTTCTGAGGTCAAACACAGGGGCCCCCCCCGCCCCGGCCAATCACAGGAGCCCTCCCCTGCACCCCCGCCAACCGTGGGAGCCTTCTCCTGCAGCCCCACCAATCAGGTCCGTCTTCCAAATGCCCCTGCCAATTGAATAGCCGTCTCCCCCCATGTCCCCGCCAATCAGGGGAGCCCTCCCCTGCAGCCCCACCAACTACTGGGCCGCCTCCGCCTCCCCACCCAGCACCCCCGCCAATCACAGGGCAGCCTCCCCCTGCACTCCCACCAATCACAGGGCAGCCTCCCCCAGCACCCCCGCCAATCACAGGGCAGCCTCCCCTTGCACTCCCGCCAATCACAGGGCAGCCTCCCCCTGCACTCCCGCCAATCGGGGAAACCTCCCCACCACCCCGCCAATCACTGAATATCATTAAAAATAGCACCCCTGACGGTGCAGCACTCCCTCAGTACTGCACTGGGAGCGTCAGCCTGCGTTATGATCTCAAATCCCTGGGCCAAAGCCACAATGTTCTGACTCAGGGGTGAGAGTGCTACCCACAAAGCCACTGCCAAACAGAAGCAAAACATGAAGTGTTCTCTCCTTCTGAAGTGGGCGCGGGGACGGGGGCGGTTGGGGGGGCGGGGGGACGAAAAAGGACAGAGGTGTAAAAAAATTCCATTCCCCCCCCCCTCCCACCGAAGGGCAGACAGCCTACACTGCGAGACTCATCAGTCCTCCTCGGAGCCACGTACACTAGAACTGGAAGGAAGCGGCCTGGCATTTTGCAAACTCTCTTCAGATAGCAAAATCGCTCAGCATGACTTTGGAAAAAAAAAGGCACGACTAACACAAAAGCCACAGATTGATAGAGCCACACTGACTAGCGACTGAGTGCTATAAATATACAGGTTTGACACACAGGAGCCCAGTAAACGAAAGTCTTCATTAAGTTATAAGTAGCTTTCTATGTGCTAACAATTCTCGATCACAATCAGCAACACACTCTGCCTATTTCTCCTTCAGTGATCTAACAACAGTCTTGTTCGGTATTGCGTCCTTGACTTTGGGGGCAGTCCAAGAGTTGGGCTCGGTGCCATTTCTGATCCCTTTCCTCAACAAAGGGGTAGAGAGAGAAAACTACTGGAGACCAAGTTGTCCCAGTTACTAAGGTGGCACCTGTGGCGAGGGAAAGCTGTTGCCTCTCACAGCCCCAGTGGCCCGGTTACAGGGCAATGCAGAGCTACAGCGTGGCCGAAGATCCAAGACAAATCACCAGTCAGATTCTTGACGAGTCTGACATCGGAAGCAGTTCAGGGAAGGTTCACGGGGCTGATTCCTGAGATGACAGGGTTGCCCTATGAGGAACATAGGGCTGGGCAGGTTGCTCCTCCACCCATTGGAGTTTAGAAGAATGAGAAGCGATCTTATTGAAACACAAGATTCTGAGGGAACTTGACGAGAGGATGTTTCCTCTCGTGGGGGAATCTAGAACCACATTGTACAGTTTAAAGATAAGGGATCTCCCATTTAAGATGGAGATGAGGAGGAATTTCTTCCCTCAGAGGGTCGTTAGTGTTTGGAATTCTCTTCCCCAGACAACAGCGGAGGCTGGGTCATTGAATATATTCAAGGCTGAGTTAGACAGACTTTTAATTGACAAGAAAGTCGACGGTTATGGTGGAGGAACAGGAAAGTGGAGTTGAGGCCACAATCAGATCAACTATGATCTTACAGAGTGGTGGAGCAGGCTCGAGGGCCGAATGGCCTACTCCTGGTCTTATTTCTTATGATCTTATGTAAATCAATCTCGGGATGCAGGTGTCGCTGGCAGGACTGGCAATTATTGCCTATTCCTCTCATTGCCCTCGAGGAGGTGGTGGCGAGCTGCCTTCTTGGACCCCTGCAGTCTGTGTGGTCTTCCTTTCTGGATGTTTGATGCAACTGAGTGACTCGCTCGTCCAAGTCAGTCAAGGATGTTGGTGTGGAACCGGAGTGACATACAGGCCAGGCTGTGGACGTGCAAGTCTCTCACCTTAAGGACTGGTGAAGGAATTTACGTCAGGCCGAAGGTTTCACAGTGACGTTAACTGAAGGCAAGTTCTCAAACTGCCAGTGTTGGGATTTGAGAGTTCCCAGGCTCCAGATCGCTAGTCCAGTAACCGGTACACTATCATATCCTTTAGTTAGCCAATGAGAGGAACAAGCCATTCAGCCCCTCAATCCTGTTCTGCCATTTTATTAGATCATGACTGACATGTACCTCAACTTCCTTTACCCGTCTTTGATCCACGTCCCTTGATACCATCTCCAGCCTTGAAAATTTACAACTGACCCCGACAACCCCCTTCTCTCCCCCCTCCCCACCCCACACCCACACCCCTCCCCCGAAACCAAGTGGCCACAGTCTTTCAGGGAAAGCTAGGTACAGATTTTGTGAAGACGACTCTTAAAATGGTGTGGGGGGGGGACGCTCTACAAGGTGGGGCCAAGACATCAAGAAGATCATGACACTAAAGGGAGTGGAAGGATTTGGGGAGAAAGTGAAGGAGTCAGGACAACAGCGGAGGCAGCAGGGCTATTTCCCAAATGGAAGGACAAGGCAGCAAAGTGGCACTGATCAGATATTAACCAGAGAATTACTTGGCCCACAGGACTCAATCGCTGGCAATGATTTACCTGAATGATCAAGGAAGTGTAGGGGTGAGAAATAGCACAAAAATGATGATGGACATTTATTGCAATGTTGTCCTGGTCACTGTGACCCCCTCCCCACCGCACAGTAAACTGGAGGAAGATAACAATCACCAACAAGCTTGGTGATTGAACCCTGTAGCAAGGAGAGAAAGATTTGTCTTCAGTTATTACCTCAACCACAGATGCAGAGGTCCAGACTGGAGAAAGACAATCTCACAAGGAATGTCAGGAAACCCTTCACATGAAGGGTGCTCGGCACCTGGGAAGAGAAACACAACGACCAACTGCGCAAAATGAGGCTGTTTGGCCCGTTGTGTCCTTGCCGGTGGAAAAAGAGCAATCCAGCCTAATCCCACCTTCCAGCCTGTGGTCCGTAGCCCTGTATCTTACAGCACCTCAAATTCATGGTTAAGTATTTTTTTTCAATGTGATGAGGGTTCTCCTGCCTCTACTCCCCTTTCAGGGAGTGACCTCCAGACCCCCACCAACCCGCCAGGTGAAAACAATTTCTCCTCAACTCCCCACTCATTCTTTCACCAGTTACTTTCAATCTATGCCCCCTGGTTATTGACCCCTCTGCCAAAGGCAACATCTCCTTCCTTATCCACTCTCTCTAGACCCCTCATGGTTTCATACACCTCAATTAAATCTCCCCTCAGCCTCCTCTGTTCCAGAAAAAAACAACCCCAGTCCATTCAATCTTTCCTCATTAATAAAATTCTCCAGTGCTAGAAACATCCTTGTAAATCTCCTCGAGTGCCATCACATCCTCTGAATGACTGGTTGGGGCAGGGAAGGTTGGGGGGAGGGGTGGGGGGCGGGGATGTTACATGGCAGTTAAGTCAATGATGGGGTTGGGGAGAAGGCTTGGTTTCCGATGGAGGATGAGTTAGATGGGTTGCTCACCCATAAAGTGAGCACAACACACTTTAACGTTACTGTACCTCACAGCAGTACCCTCTGCTAAACTCCCACATCTGTCCCCAAACTCCTTGGCAAAATCAATCACTAGAATAGGTGACCAACCCACCAGAACTGGGCAGGGAGAGGAAAGATGTCAACACAGAAGTGTAGTCCATGGCTTAGAGCTAGACAGGATGCAAGAAATCCACAGAGGACAATGGCCAACTGTAAACAGCCTCTTCCTGCTCAGTGCAAAGGGCAGATGTGCACAGAAGAACAGTAGCCCGGTAGTAATGTTACCGACCTAGTAATCCAGAGGTCTGTACTAATACTCTGGAGACACGAGATCAAATCCCACCACAGAAGCTGAAGAAATTTAAATTCAATGAATTAATAGATCTGAGGATTTTTTTTTAAAAAGTCAACATTAATAATAATGAAACTACCGGATTGTCATTAAAAACCTTTCTGGCTCATTAATGTCCTTCAGGGAAGGAACTCTACCATCTTTCATGTGGTCGACTCTTAACTGCCCCCTGAAATTGGCCACTTAGTCGTATCGAGTCACTACTGTGGGTGTGCCGACATTATCTGGACTTCAGCAATTCAAGGAGGCAGCTCATCACCGCCTTCCCAAGGGCAAATGAGGGTGGGCAACAAATGCTGCTTTGTCAGCAACGCCCACGCCCCTTGAACGTTAATTTTTAAAATTGCCACTTAATATCGATACAAGTTGTGTGACCCAGATGTACCACAATCACTATTACCGGCACGAACATGGTAGGTAGCTGAGTCATCATCGGGTGCAGTCAGATGGACTGCAGAGTGCTTTCCTGTGAATTCCCTGTAGAGCAATAACCCTACAGTTAAAGAGTACAGTTGGCCCATCAATCTCACATAGTTACAGCAATATGAATGATTCAATCACAGTTCAATACACAAACCAGCCTGACTGACCAATCGACCACTCACCACAACCAACAATAAACAAACCAATTAAGAGCCGAGAAGATTAAAAACAAAGTGAATGCTGATAACCTGAGGACACAGTTCAATCAAAATCTGTCGGCCTCTCTAACCGATCCTAACCTCAAAATCTGTCGGCCTCTCTAACCAATCCTAACTGCTCCAAAATCTGGGCCAACATGTGATCCTGGAATTTTGTGAGAGGAACATTCTCGTTCCGTGTGATATAGCAGCGCCCGGTAAACACAGGGACTCAGATTCACATTCACATTAAAAACAGCCAGCGCGCAGACACCTCAGGAAGGAGCAAGTCCTTACAGTTACTTATGTACAAGGCCAGGACAGACTGGCAGTAACCAACTGCAATTTACAGCTACTGTAAACACACCAGCACCATCACTAGGAGAACAAGACCAGAGTCCGCTATTTTCCAACAAAAACACCAGCATTAATATCCTGAGCTTTGCAAACATTCTCTCACAGGATCCTACAGCAGAGAAGGCCACTTGGCCCATCATGCCTATCCTAGCTCTTTGAAAGCTCTAACCATTTAATCCCACTCCCCTTACTTTCTCAGTAGCCCCCTATAACTCATTTCCTTCAAATATTTATCCAATTCTCTTTTCAACATTACTACAGAATCTGTTTCCTCAGGCAGTGCATTCCAACTCATGACAACTCACTGTGTGTAAAAAAAAACACGTTTCCTCATGTTGACTCTGGCGCTTGCCAATCATCTTAAATTCTCTCAGTTCCTTCGCCTCCGTCGCATCTGTTCTGATGACGCTAGCTTCAAAAGCAGTTCCTCTGACATGTCCTCCTTCTTCGTTAACCGAGGTTTTCCACCCACGGTCGTTGACAGGGCCCTCAACTGTGTCCGGCCCATCTCCCGCGCATCCGCCCTCATGCCTTCTCCTCCCGCCCAGAAACATGATAGGGTCCCCCTTGTCCTCACTTATCACCCCACCAGCCTCCGCGTTCAAAGGATCATCCTCCGCCATTTCCGCCAACTCCAGCATGATGCCACCACCAAACACATCTTCCCTTCACCCACCCTGGCGGCATTCCGTAGGGATTGTTCCCTCCAGGACACCCTGGTCCACTCCTCCATCACCCCCTACTCCTCAACCCCCACCTATAGCACTTCCCCATGCCCACGCAGAAGATGCAACACCTGCCCCTTCACTTCCTCTCTCCTCACCATCCAAGGGCCCAAACACTCCTTTCAAGTGAAGCAGCATTTCACTTGCATTTCCCCTAACTTAAGTCTACTGCATTCGTTGCTCCCAATGCGGTCTCCTCTACATTGGAGAGACTAAACGCAAACTGGGTGACCGTTTTGCAGAACACCTGCGGTCTGTCCGCAAGAAAGACCCAAACCTCCCTGTCGCTTGCCATTTTAACACGCCACCCTGCTCTCTTGCCCAAATGACTGTCCTTGGCTTGCTGCATTGTTCCAGTGAAGCCCAACGCAAACTGGAGGAACAGCACCTCATCTTCCGACTAGGCACTTTACAGCCTTCCGGGCTGAATATTGAATTCAACAACTTTAGATCTTAAACTCCCTCCCCCTATCCCCACCCCGTTTCTTCCCCCTCCCTTTTGTTTTTTCCAATAATTTATATAGATTTTTCTTTTCCCACCTATTTCCATTATTTTTAATTCTATAACTGTAATACCCTGTCGTCAGTCTTTCCACCCCACCCCCACTAGAGCTGTACGTTGAGTGTCCTGCCATCCATTCTTAATTAGCACATTCGCTTAGATAATATCACCACCTTTAACACCTCTTTGTTCCTTTTGTCTGTGACATCTTTTGATTATCTGCTCCTATCACTGCTTGCTTGTCCCTACAACCACCCCCTCCCCCAACTTCTCCCCCCCGCCCCCCCCCACCCCAACCTTAAACCAGCTTATATTTCACCCCTCTCCTAACTTTACTCAGTTCTGCCGAAGGGTCATGAGGACTCGAAACGTCAACTCTTTTCTTCTCCGCCGATGCTGCCAGACCTGCTGAGTTTTTCCAGGTAATTCTGTTTTTGTTTTGGATTTCCAGCATCCGCAGTAGTTTTTTGTTTTTATCTTAAATCTCTGCCCGCTCCTCTGCCACCAGCAACAGTTTCTCCTCATTTTGCAAGGTAACACAGAACTTCAATATTGCTGGAGAGAGAGACATGTTGTGGAAGCTTTCGTCTTGCACTCATCAGGACAAACGCAAGAATGCCAAATTTCAAATGATCACAACAATTTATACAGCAGGGGAAAAGGGTGCTGATTGATAAGCAAGTCAAATCAGTTTGGCCAAGGTGTTGCCATGGAGAAAACAGCAGGGAACTATAGGCTCCCCATGCTCCTGGGTGATTCAAAAAAGGCCCACGGCTTGAATATTCTTTTTGTTTACAGAGAATGGGTCCCTGTGTCTGAACATATGTCACTTCTAGCGAGCAGAAATGAGCTGCTTTATGGGCTCCACTGATTATCTTAAATTGGTTGTTAATGTAGTTATTAGCACACTCAGGATTGTTCAGCAAGTGCTATCCAACCACAGAATTACATCTAACAGTGGATTGGTTGGTAATTCAACCCTGATTGGCTGAGGCATTGCCATGGAAAAAGCAATGGGGAACTATAAGCAGGTTTGAACATGTTCCTTAAGTTACGTTTCAAGTTTAGCCAGCGCGGGCTGGTTGAGTGTGGTCTGTACTCTGCCTATTAGGAACGATTAAAGGTACATGTTTAAGCCTTGTGCCTTTAGTTCCCCATTGCCTTCTCCATGGCAACACCTCGGCCAATCAGCACTTTTCTCCTGTGGTATAAATTGTCGTGATGGTTTGAAATTTGGCATTCTTGAGTTTGTCCTGATGAGTGCAAGATGAAAAACTTCAGCAACATTTGAGTATCTTTAAGGAGGAAAGCAAGGTAGAGGGGGAATTCCAGAACTTGGGGCTGAGGCAACTGAAAGCACAGCCACTAATAGTGGAGCGATTATAACTGAGAATGCACAAGAGGCCAGAATTAGGAGTGTGCAGACACCTCGGACATTTGTGGGTCTGGAGGAGATTACAGAGATAGGGAGCGGCAAGGCCATGGAGGGAATTGAAAACAAAAATGATTTGAACACCCCTCAGTCTTTGCTGTCCCACCACTCGTCATTTAAGTTCGGGGGTATTGTTGGGCGATCCAGGTAGGTCACACTTTAACAGGATCAAGCGATTAAGCATCCTGTTAGATTCAGGCCTGACAAACGAGTGTGCAAGATGGAGCATGCAAACTGACATAGGGGGAGATGATGGTGTAGTGGTAATGTCACTGGACTAGTAATCCTGAGGCTCAGACTATTGCTCTGGGGACATGGGTTCAAATCCCACCATGGCAACTGGTGGAGTTTAAATTCAGTTCATAATCCGGAATATAAAGCCTGTCTCAGTAATGGTGACCATGATTGTTGTAAAAACCCAACTGATTCACTGATGTCCTTCAGAGAAGGAAATCTGCCGCCCTTAACTGGTCTGGCCTACATGTGACTCCAGACCCACAGCAATGTGGTTGATTCTGAAATGGCCTAGGAAGCCACTCAGTTCAAGGCAATTAGGGATGGGCAATAAATGCCGGCCTTGCCAGTGATTCCCACATCCCATGAAACAACAAAAACAGACACCAGGTTATCAAGTGCGAATTTACAGGAAGGGTATTCCTATGACTATTTTATTTTTGAGAGGGAGATAGGGAATAAATAGGGAGAGGAGGAAACATGTGCAAGAAAATGGGTCGAGGAATGACCCAGCAGCTGAAGGGTGATTCAAACAACGTCAGGAGTGGAATTCTAAGGAAGACAATGAAAGGAGCAGGAAATGGAATTTTAAAAACAAAAAACTGCGGATGCTGGAAATCCAAAACAGAAACAGAATTACCTGGAAAAACTCAGTAGGTCTGGCAGCATCCAAACCTCCCTGTCGCTTGCCATTTTAACACTCCACCCTGCTCTCTTGCCCACATGTCTGTCCTTGGCCTGCTGCATTGTTCCAGTGAAGCCCAACGCAAACTGAAGGAACAGCACCTCATCTTCCGACTAGGCACTTTACAGCCTTCCGGACTGAATATTGAATTCAACAACTTTAGATCTTGAACTCCCTCCTCCATCCCCACCCCGTTTCTTCCCCCTTCCTTTTGTTTTTTCCAATAATTTATATAGATTTTTCTTTTCCCACCTATTTCCATTATTTTTAAATCTATACCTTTAATGCCCTGTTAGTCTTTCCACCCCACCCCCACTAGAGCTGTACCTTGAGTGTCCTGCCATCCATTCTTAATTAGCACATTCGTTTAGATAATATCACCACCTTCAACACCTCTTTGTTCTTTTGCCTGTGACATCTTTTGATTATCTGCTCCTATCACTGCTTGCTTGTCCCTACAACCACACCGCCCCCCCGCCCCCACTTCTCTCTCTCTCTCTCCCCCCACCCCCTCCACCTTAAACCAGCTTATATTTCACCCCTCTCCTAATATTACTCAGTTCTGTTGAAGGGTCATGAGGACTCGAAACGTCAACTCTTTTCTTCTCCGCCGATGCTGCCAGACCTGCTGAGTTTTTCCAGGTAATTCTGTTTTTGTAATGGAATTTTAAAGGCATCTGTCACATGCTACAGTGAATGGCAGTCTATACATTGGCACTCAAAGCTAACAGGATGGACACCTACATCTAATCAGCGGAATACAAATCAGAGGAGGCAGTGAACCCCACAGGACAGGGTTTGGAGCACACACAGACAGACAGAGAGAGGGGGACACACAGACAGACAGACAAACACACACATACAGCGCCAGCCAGGCACACACACACACACCCGCGCATGCACACAGCCAGACAGACACCCGCACACACAGACACACACCCGTGCACACAGACACACAGACAGACAGACAGACAAACACACAGACAGACAGACAAACACACAGGGCACTGCATTCAGTTCTGGGCACAGACATGGATGATGCTTCACATACCCTGGAGACCAGAACTGGAGGAGGACACCTGTCAGCCACCATCACTAGGCCAGATCATGTGGTCATGATCTCAATCATTGTTTGTGGGATCTTGCTGTGCAGAACTTTTCTAAGTTCCTAAATTAAAACCGTCAAAAACACTTCAATGGCTGCAAAGCACTTGTCAAAGGCATTGAATAAAGATCTGACTCAAGAGGTTAGAGTAAGATTGACTGAGCTATGAATATGTGGGGAAGATTGCCCAATGTTAGCAATTGTTCACAAAGTACAAAGTAACAGGTAACAGCTGGAGTGAGGGGGATATACAAACAAGGTAGGGTTCACACAGCTGAAAATGGAAGACATCACCAACAACAACCTGTAGGACCTGTGAACATCGTGAATCATCCGTAGGTACATCATCAAATAAAACTTCACAGTCACATTAAGGTCAAGGGATATTGCAGAAATATAAAGCCATCTATAAATAGATTAACCACAAGAAGGTAATAAAGGAGATGGTGAGTCATTGACATATTTCAAAGGTGCTTGTCAAATGGCCCAATAAATTTTTCATTTCCCTGTAAGACCTGGTGGAATTGAGAGCGGGTGGTGGGGGTGTGTGTGTGTGAGAGGAGGGGGGAGGTGAGGGGGGGAGGTGAGGGGGGGAGGTGAGGGGGGGAGGTGAGGGGGGGAGGTGAGGGGGGGAGGTGAGGGGGGGAGGTGAGGGGGGGAGGTGAGGTGAGGGGGGGAGGTGAGGAAGGGTGAGGGCGGAAAGGAGGGGAGGGGGGAGCGAGGGGAGGGGGGAGCGAGGGGAGGGGGGAGCGAGGGGAGGGGGGAGCGAGGGGAGGGGGGAGCGAGGGGAGGGGGGAGCGAGGGGAGGGGGGAGCGAGGGGAGGGGGGAGCGAGGGGAGGGGGGAGCGAGGGGAGGGGGGAGCGAGGGGAGGGGGGAGCGAGGGGAGGGGGGAGCGAGGGGAGGGGGGAGCGAGGGGAGGGGGGAGCGAGGGGAGGGGGGAGCGAGGGGAGGGGGGAGCGAGGGGAGGGGGGAGCGAGGGGAGGGGGGAGCGAGGGGAGGGGGGAGCGAGGGGAGGGGGGAGCGAGGGGAGGGGGGAGCGAGGGGAGGGGGGAGCGAGGGGAGGGGGGAGCGAGGGGAGGGGGGAGCGAGGGGAGGGGGGAGCGAGGGGAGGGGGGAGCGAGGGGAGGGGGGAGCGAGGGGAGGGGGGAGCGAGGGGAGGGGGGAGCGAGGGGAGGGGGGAGCGAGGGGAGGGGGGAGCGAGGGGAGGGGGGAGCGAGGGGAGGGGGGAGCGAGGGGAGGGGGGAGCGAGGGGAGGGGGGAGCGAGGGGAGGGGGGAGCGAGGGGAGGGGGGAGCGAGGGGAGGGGGGAGCGAGGGGAGGGGGGAGCGAGGGGAGGGGGGAGCGAGGGGAGGGGGGAGCGAGGGGAGGGGGGGAGCGAGGGGAGGGGGGAGCGAGGGGAGGGGGGAGCGAGGG